>NC_056707.1:18904367-20389367 GCF_018831695.1 Puntigrus tetrazona | reverse complement strand
AGGATTACTTAGGTTTACTAAATGTTACTACAGTTAATAGATAGTAAATGCATTTGAGTTTCCACTTCTTTACTATTTCGCATAAAAGGTAAATATAGTCAAAAGCGGCTTGAACATAAAGATGCTTAAATGTTAATGTAATTGTTGGTGGTTAATTTTAAAGGATGTTGCATGCATTTGGTTGTATACTTTTGACCAGAAAGCTGGTCAAAGTGGTAAAACCTAATTATTAAGTTTTGGACCTCACTGTACTTTTGACCAGAAAGTTTTTACCAGTCATGGCATGTCATCACCATACTGTAACATGATTAACAGTGATGTCACTGGAGGTTTGTGACATATAAGAATGGTCAAAGGGCACAGTTTACGCTTAACTCTTCATCATGCACCATCACATTTGTTGTCTACCCACATCAATATCCTCCTCTCACATCTGCTGAATCGATTTCAGCTTTAGCACTGCACTCACATGTCTCTAAAGGAACACATCTTGCATCTTAATGCATAGCAGATGTGTGAGAGAGGCACTGACTCTGAACATGCAGGAAAAGGGAAAAAAAACACCCAGCCGAGAAAACACCTGAGTGCTATTACCTCAGTCATGAGGTAGATCATTTTAACCATGTGACGTAATTTTTTCCCTAAATGATGTCACCAGACAAAAAAGGGGAGTGTTCTCTCAGGTTCTGTTGATCTTAATGTTTAGCAGATTTTGATATATGCGTATCTGAACAACATGTTTTATGTGTGCCTCTTGGATTCAAAACCTATTGTTGAGGTTTTACAGAGAGTGCGCCACCTTGTGGTAAATGATCATTACAACTGAAAACAAAAAAACAAAAACAAAACAATAAATTAATTTTTTTGTGTATCTTCATAATAGAGCCAAAATACAAAAAAAGAAAAAGAAATATTTCTTATTTGTAAAGAGAGATTTCTTTTTTTAGATATACACCAATCTGTTTAGAATTAATGTTCTTTATATGAAAATTACTTTGTAACTTTATTCTCTTTAGCATTTCTCTTGCACTATCTATTTTGGGAGGCATTATCACATTACCATTAAATTGCCTGCTAATGTGCATGTTTGCATTTGAATAGGCCCTATAAACAAATTAAGTCATAATCAATACATTGAAAGTATAATTAACAGATGTTTTGAAAAAAATAAAATTAACAAGACTTATTTGTCACTTGATGAAAATGGCTGATGTCAAATTGGTTTGGTTTCAAGCAAGTTGAAGTTAATAACTGAAAGCAGCTGCTTCTTTCTAAATAGTTTAGTTACAATGGTAATATTTATGCAACGTAAAGAGAAGAAAATTACTTTAGAAAAACAAAACAACAAAAAAAGTTAATGTGCCTTTGTGCAAATGTGATTAGGTTGGTAGTATTTAATACATAATGCGGAAAAAAGCTGCAGTTTTTCTCACCCTGTGCTTTAACACAAACATCTGCCAAGTAAGCACCACATAAAGTCCAAATTAAGTTGTTCTGTTCTTCGTCTGCTCTATGTGACGCTTCTTTTCATCTGAGCATTGTCACATGGAACAGTTTAAATGCCCTTAATCTTTTAGATAATGTGTAATTTTATGTAAATTTGGTTAAACAAGTCAACTCAAATTACTTCTCACAGTAACGTACAGAGAAATGCTGTAATTTACTTCTGGCCCAAACAGAAGATAGTCTAACATTAAACAATAGTTATATGTTTTTTGGGGGCCTTTTTTTCCATAATCTTGTGGAGCCTCTATGCTATTCTTATTATTTAGAACGAATGGTATGCTTTTGTTTAAAAACTGGTTCCAGTCATTGTTGCCACAAAAATTATACTACAACAAATAGGGTGTTTTCACTTTACAGCTAAATATCCAAATATGTGCATTCGACCAAGTCCACAGCTTATGTGCTGATGGAAAACATGTGCTGCATTTTTGAGCTATGACTTGATTACATGCCTCTTTGGTCCTGAAAGAGGGAGGGAAAAGAGTGCAAGAAAGGGGGACAAGGAGAGAGAGAGAGAGAGAGAGAATCCTATTCTCTCTTTGACACTAACCTTAACTCTAAAATCTTTACTTTACAATCCATAGCATCTTTGATCACTGGGCGTCTCTATGGAATAAACAATTTAGAGGATGGATTTTTAATGATGAGCTCTCTCTCGAGCCTGCTCCATGGGAACTACTTATAAAGTAAATTATGGCAGTCAGCAAATGCAAGCCCGGGGGATGACTTCCAGATGTTAAACTGGTTGCTTTGGCAGTATTTGTCAAATATTAAAACAAATGCTGGCTAAAACATGCTTGCGGAGGAAGTCACTGTAGCTGATGTAAAGAACACCGTGTCTTCGAACAGCAAAGGCTGGAGGACAATTGGGGTTGGAAAATTAGAGCAAATGCTTCATAGGCCACTCTATGGCTAAGAAAAGTTGTTCGTCACGTGCGAACTAAAAAAAAAAAACATCTCACACTAAAAGTCTTTACCCTCATGTACAACAGATGTAGTTAAAAACATTAAAATATTGTTTTGGCAGTCTTACAGGATCAGGAAGCAAGGAGGATGAGACATATGCCAAACATGACTGTGTAGAGAATGCAGAGGTTGGCAGTGGAGAAAATGATGAGAACTCCTATTGAGATGGTTTATAAGCTTTATAAGTTTACACAGCTGTTCATACTGGTCTGGAGATCATCTGGATTTGGCCTATATAAAATTTTTGTCCTATCTGTGTCTGTGCTACACTGTTTCCCAAAGCCCCATCTTGATGGATTATAGAAGAAGCTTAGTTTTGCTTTGATTAGCTGTGTCATATTAGCAATTTCTCTCCTAAACAAAAAAAAAAGAATCATTTAAATTTCATTAGAAATCATATTGTCATACTACTTTTTATAACGTAGCTCTTTTCTGGAGTTTGACATTCCCACTTTTCATTCACTTTCCTTACTCTATATGGCCAGAATAAAATTCACCTAAATGGGGTGTCTACCCCGTCCAACTTTTATTAGCTCACCTGTCTGGTAAAAGTCTGCCACTCACCTCCCAAAACAAAAAGTAGAGTATCTGGAAAATGGAAACCCAATTTTCCACCACTGTAGTAGGTTTCTGCTAAAAGAGTGACTAAATATTAACAAACCTTGATGTCTCGGCTGGTTAACTGGTTAACATATAGGCATACCACTAACAAGATTCTCATGTTCTACATCAAAAATAACAGTAACATACTGGTGCTCCTAATACTGATATTTAATGCATTTTTACATAAGGGTCCTCTGTGGCTGGCCAGCTTGAAAATATATCATGACCAATTTTGATTTTTACGAGGAAAATGTGGTTTTCTGGTCTATTAGAGCTCTTTTGTGTCAGGCGTCGAGGCAGGATAGTTACTGTTCTCAAGAAACCAAACCCTGTAAGGAGAATGCAGTGACATGTTGACTTTAATATAGCAACAAGATAAAAATGATACAACGTTTGGATTCAGTCCATAAGAGCAATGCAAAGTAGAAAAAACTATTCAGTATAAATATTCCACGTTACTTTTGACTTTTGCCAGTCACTAATAGAACACAGCCCTATAATTATAACTACAGTGCACTGAAAATGAAACAGATGTCACAAAGTCTAGAAAAGGGATTGAGGGCTAAGCAGAGAAGTCCATTTTCAATTCAAATTGATTTTGAATTTGTTTGGGTTTTTTCGAATATTTTTGTTTTGTTTGAGAGATCCTCAACGAATCCACCTTTGCTAATATATTTATTGCAGTATTTGTTATTGAGCTTCAGTTGTGTAAAACTGCATATTGATGGAACTGATCCTACTCTAGAGAAAAACGAGAACTCTTGACATGAGAACACACTGTGCTTTTCAACACAAGCAACTATCCTGCACTTCATTCACTCATAACTAGGACATCTGAGTCAGCCTGGTTTATATGGAAACATCTGCACAGTTTATTGAGTCATGGACGCAGCAAGATTAGATTCTAATAGCGTGTGAAAGACACTGGGATCCTGAGATGCCATATGGTAGTCACATTTCATTTTAGAAATGCCAAGGATCTATTAGAAAATTATTTCTTTACTTGTTTGTTTGAAATATCCATCAGTTACAAAAGAATAACTGGAGTTTGAAGTAGGCTAGTTCTCAAACTGAAAATCAGGGCTGATATACCAAATTACTGTTTTGAAGCACAATACTTCTATTCTTGTAGCTTCTAACTTGCAGCTATTTGTATCCTAAGTTTATAAACTAAAATGTTATATGCAATAGGCCATTTTCTCCCCGTGTGCTTTCTTTATATTCAAGATATGTCTGAACATCAAAAGATTCAAAAGCTGTTAAACATTGTTCGTGTATATGGCATTAACATGCTGCAGTATCCTTTGAATAAACTAGCAATAAACTTTAACCAATAGATCAAAACTACTGCAGCATTTCATATATCAAAGTAAAGAAGAAAATGTGATCCAGGCACAAAACTCTCACTCTGGCAGGAGCTTTAAAAACACATTCACAAGAAAGACATTTTTCCACCTTGTAAGTCAGTTCATTTTCGTATATTCACCGCAGGACACTGGCATTTCCTCTGGAGAGAACGCTGAGTAATGTCTAGGTCCGAGCAATGATATCATTCCCTGCTGTCTCACGATGGTTAGAACAAATTTACATCTCCTCATTTACTTGCATTTTAGTAAGCCAATAAGGAGGTTTTTGTTATTACAAATATAATGGACGCTAATTAAGAATTAAAAGTGACAGATCATGAAAAACTTTTTCTATGTATAAGTGCAATATCTGTGTCTCCAGTGCATCTATCAATCCATAAAATGTGAAAAAGAACAACATAGTAATTATATATATATATATATATATATATATATATATATATATATATATATATTTAGTATAGCCATTCTCTGCAAGCTTGTAAAAAAAAATTAGCTGCTCTGTGAAGAAGTAGAGGGGTGGATCTTATTACAATATACTCCCCTAAATCTGCTCCCCAGCCACCACACTGGCATTTGCAAGCGATAAACGTGTACCAGTTCTAATCACAACGTGGTGAACGTTCGAGCAAAGCATGCAAGCTGTTCTGATTTTGGCTTCACCGATGAGCAAAAACACTATTTAGAGTTCCAGCCTCAGTGGAGACAAAGAAATCAGTGTTAATTCACTGTATATTATGCTGCTGATGATCTTCACAAACATAACGTTATACCTCTGTTAACTGTTTTTGTAGAACTTATAATTAACTTATGTGTATTGTGACAGTTGCAGATCTAGTACAAATGCTGTTTGACAGCTGCTTTCTGTACTTAGGATGTAATATGGTTTAAAACACATGATAGAAATGATAATCAAAACGAAACAGATGTTTGAGGCAGAATATCTGAGGTACTAGCTGTAAAGGCACAGCCCTACACTGGAAAGGTAATTTGCATTTAAAGAGATATGCACGAAAACAGCACTCAATTAAAAAAACATTTTTAAAATGACACAATAGATTTTTGTATTATTTGAGATATTTTGAGCTTAAACTTTACACATTCAGTGATGCCTGAGACTTATATTACATATTGTTAAAAGTAGCATAATAGGTATGATTTCTTTTACAGAGTGTGTTGTGTCAAATGATTAAGAGCACTGAAATTACTGGGATGATAATCACTTAGATTCAGATGAGTGCTCTCACAAAACACTGCAGTCAAACCAGCTGCTGATGACCTGGAACTAAATCATGAAGAAGAATACAGTATTGACTATCATCTATTTCTCATCTAATCAACAATGCTATTGTATGCTATTCCTTCGTTTAAGTTAAAAAAATTAGGTTCCTCTGTAAGAATATTTCAAATATTTTCCTAATGGAGTATAGAATACCAATCAGGAACTGTGTATGCCTGTTATTTGTTTGATATTATTGCACATGCTGGATGAGTTTGCAATACATTGTAAAAGTACATATGTTAAAGCTCTATAATACACAACCAAGAGTCAGCAAGATTTATCACCTTTGGAAGAACCGACCTTTAAGCTGACCTTTTGACCATCCTAAATGTCATGCATTAAGATGATATAAGGCTCTATAAACCTAAAAGGTTTTCTTACAAGAAGAAGGGTGTTTTCTAGAGGAGTAGGGTGAAATCCAGCAAGCTCATATCCATTACAATTGATTTAAATTATCTAAAACAAACATATGTGGATTCATTAATCTGAAGAAATTTTTTGGTCTCGGTTTTATACTTCAAAGTCTTATTGGAAAATGTGTTCCAGTCTATTCACAGTTGCTTTTATTGACAAAACATGAAACCGATGGTTGAGGTGTAAGATAATGAAGGATAGAAAAAGAAAAGGCAAGAGGATGATCTGAAATGTTTCACAGTGTGGGGTCAAATGAAGTAAATGTTTACATAAATCCTCTTCACTGATGGGTCGAGGTCTCCCTTCCAAAACAGCGTAATATAAGCTAGAATCATGACAGACCAGCTGTGGAAGCTCTGCAAGCTCTCACAACATCCAAACAAAGCAGAAGAGAAGGAAACACGCTACAAAGAGAAACATAAGGGGAGGGACGTTTCCAATCCCTGGAAAGAGTGAGTGGGGTTGTTCCTCACAGGATGCAGACTAAAAAAAAAAAAAAAAAGTACAAATCCACAAACAGTATATACATTTATATATATTTATTTTACATTATCTCTTAGGAATGTTAAATCATTAATATCTTCCTTTTACGTTTTCTTAAAAGTTAAAATTTTATTTATTTTTTAACTGAAGATGTTTTCCTCCTGAATATCCATGAAAGGAGGTCAGTAAAGCAATGAGTAAACTTATGTCAGGTCATGAGATTTTATGATCTTAGCCAAGAATGTAACTGGTAATGACCTGCAATTTCTTGCCTGACAGAGAAACATTTACCCTTCAACATCTAAATGCATATTAGGTTTGTATAAAAGTGCAGGAGTTCAAGTTGAGTAAATATTAAGAAGCAAGCTAATGAATTCTGAAACATCACTTTGTTATGGATAGACAGCTGTCTAGGCAGCTGGCATGATAAACAGAACTACAAAAATAACATTTACAGTTTTTTAAACATTTAAATTGTTTAAATTGAATGAAACCCCACAAAAAAAGCATTAAGCAATTCTTTGAAGTTCTTGTTTTAATTCCACACACCCACTTATATAGACATAGATGTGGGAGACACTAACTGTGCGTTATTACATATGTCTGAAGCTAAATGCAAACACAGAACTGTTACTAAAGATAGCTTTTTCCTCCTTTTTTTTAATTATAACTGAAATATGCCATTTGACTTCACAGGCACGCCATATACTAAAATCACAAGTTCTACAAGTGTATTATAAAACAATCAATTTAATGATATCTTAGCCATGGGGTGAAACATTTGTTTAAAAAAAAAAAAAAAAAAGATAGTTTGTAGATAATGTGAAACTTCAAGATGCTAGTGGAAGCCTTTCTTTTAATTTAGGTAAACTTTTTAAAGATGGTTTTGAAGTTGAATAAATATAGATACCAAAGAATATGTCTAATTTGAATGGTGTTGGTGTTAATCAAGCCTAATCAAGCATGAAACAGGTTAAAGATTAAAAACAAAAACACTTCTGGGCCAAGTTCTCACCATTACATCTTTGAAAGCAGAAAAAAATCAAAAGGGACATATCCAAACCAGAGAAAAACATGTGTCCTTGTACAAACTAAGTTGTTCTCAAAATCAGTGTGACTTTTCATTTGAAGAAAAGTCCTCTTTGTGTCTCAGCAAAGGGTAGCCACAAGGACACCAATGAGAGTCAAGGCTTGAATAATCATAGGTTTCAGAGTCACTTTGAGGTCTGGAGTGACAGTTTGAATTACAATGCGGACATCCCATTTTCACACAGATTCTTCAAAAGAGGGAGTTGTGTGTGAACTGTAGAGAACTCTATCAGTTAATTACAAAGAGAGGTCAGAGGTTCAAGAGACGCATGATTTATTTGTACCTTGGCTTTTTAAAAACAAGACTGGAGCCCTTTTAAAAATTTCCCTGCAGTTTGAATGCAACTCATCTTGTTCAACTGTAAAACCAGATGCTTCATTTATGCAAAAGTTTTTTTCCTATATAGTGTGGTTCCTGGAAATCAGCATATAAGCAATAAAGTACTCAAAATCAGGATATAATCAAATGAGCATTTCACATTGTTTGCTATTCAGATGAAAATCTTACATTTATTGAATTACAGACTACTCTCTCACACACAAACACATATACTTGGTGTTGGAAAGACAGACTCAGATGAGTCAATGTTTCCATAAGGTCATTTTCTAACCCATACAGCCCTGCTCCAACAACAAAGTCCCTGAACACAGCAAGTTATGAGTATTTCCACATAAACCAAAGGAAAATACATGTGATTTATATTACATTTAATCTCCCACAATGCAGCATCTTAGCGTAGATGTAAATTGTAAAGAAGAAGCTGCCCATTGTTATCCTAGACCGTTCCTACGAAAGTCTGAGCATTTGGGAGGGGAACCACAGGCTTTAGCTGACATGGAGTAATGCTGGAGCATGTTCAGTGTGGTCAGGTCAGTCCAGACTGGAAGACTGGTGGAAAAATGTACGTCAGAGGTCCACCAGGACCATGCTTTTGCAATCATCATCACCAGGACATTTTAACCGTTGTTGTAGAAAATGCAGTCTGCAATGAATTAGCAAACTGAGGGAAAGAGTGAGCTTTCTTACCTTTAATAGTAAAGTTTTCAAGGGTGGCTTGTGAACGATAGTTCCCCTCCCAAAAAGTATAACGGCTCATACACATTATCTATTATTCAAAGTTCCAGCTGTATTGTCTAAAAAATTTTTTTATCCAAGCCGCTGACCCATTTTATTACCCCACATGCGAATTCTATCTGGATTACATCTGTTTATGCAAATGTGTTGCAGTTTCATTTGTTTTCTTTAGAATTGCACAGGATACTACTATGGATATATGTAATGAAATATATATATATAAGTATATATATATATATATATATATATATATATATATAAATAAAGTATACTGTAACTAATCACACTAACAGCACAAATGCTAGTATAACGTTACTTTAAGAAACAAATCTATACATAAGATACGCATGCTGACATGCATTTCAATTAAAAATTGACCGGCTGAGGTGGGAAAAAAGCATGAAAGCTTGCACCATGCATGATTTAAAATGGAAAATAACTGCAAAATCAATTTCCCCTTCCATATTCAATGCATTCAGTAGCTAATTATTTGACTTCATCTCCACTCTGGATTTTCCTGCTTCTCGTTTGATTTTTCATTACACTATTTGAAACAAACCTAAAGAAAAAAAAAAAGGTTAAAAAATGTTTTACCTAAAAATAAATAAATAAATAAATAAACTGTGACATGTAGGCTATTTAATTATTTTAAACAATCCTGAACAACTGGTATAAAGGTATTATACTTGCATGTTTGCTGGTGTGTTCTCTGGAGGTTACCCAGAAGCCATGTGTTCAGGAAGAGATCTCTTTGGCATCCTTCCCTGACACATTCATTCCCTCAGGTCAAAAGCTACACAATTTCCAATCAACACCCTCCTAATGCATCCGTTTCTGTTCATTTCTGCCGTATTTATATCAGCTTGAACACATTAGAATTTCATGGACGTATCTCCCCGTTAGCTAAGGTGTTGCCACGTTTGATCTGCATCCAGAATCATTGCGTGATGAACGTTCATGATGAGCACAGCTCAAAAAATGCTATAGGGCAAAGTTTGAATATTTTACTTACTGTGTTGCTCCACATAACTTTGTTTCCAGTGTTAAATTTTCTCAAATGACGCGTGCAAGCAAAAAGTTTCACGAAGTCAGCCGGATGAAGCTCAAGGGTGCCATCTGGTGTACTGGTACTACAACTGGCAAACACTAATATTGAGCGTGAACATTTCAATGTTGCCACATGGGAAGAGTTCTAATTACTTTGTAACCCAAAATGTTAATAGAAATAGTTTATTTTAAATGGTTGCATATTTTAAATATGGACCGAATAGCATTGCAGTAGAGATCTGTTGGAAACAATATGTATGAATCAGACTTCCTGGGCATTGGCTCATCTTACAGAGCCTTTCCAAAGGCAAGGAATCCACCTTCCAGTAATTTCCAGCCTTTCTCAGGAATACTAGCGCTTTACACATATGTCTGGCCTTGTCAGTTGCAAACATGACACACATAATTGGGTGATTCCATGGTGCTTTTCAGTTTGAGTTTTTGTTCTTGTATTTACCATGATATTTTTTGAAGAATGTTGTTATTAAATTGTTTCTAATCCCTATTAACTTTTGTAGTATGGAAAAAATATGTTATGGCAGTCAATACATAGGGGAACAGAAACAATATAACTTAAAATCATGTTACTGTACTTTGTTTCTGTAATACAAAGTTTCTGTATTTTAATGTTTTGTTGATAAAATGCCTATAATAATACATGTAAAAACATGTATTCACAAGTGATTAAATGAATTCTTTACACATATATTAAAGACAAAAAAATTTACGCAACCTTCAATAGCCAACACAAACACACACCCCACAAACAGTACAACTATATAAGAAAGGCCCTTAATAACAGGTCGTAAATAAAAAAATGTGTGTGTGTATACAATATTATTTATACCTTTTTTTGCCTATAGATGATGAGCTGAGCTGTACAGAGAGAACGGACGAGTGTACACAAACAGAGACATCTGGCCTGAACCATGCAGGATCTGTGTTTTGTGACAGCAGGTTTCATCTTGTGCGATGAGGTGCAATGTGATGAAGTGTCTAACTGTACAAAGGTAAGTAATCCCAGAAGGAGAGTGCTGTCCTATTTGCCAGAGTGACACAACACACAACAGTGGCAATGCTTGAATGAGTGAGGATAAGCACCACCACAAAAACCTTCCAAAGAAATTATATCTATTCAAATCTGTTTTTTGTTTTTGTTTTTTTTTTTAATTTAAGATATTATTATAATAATTAAATAATAATTATAATTTAAGAAACAAATATATATATATATATATATTTCTTTTTCTTCTCAGCAGACAGAATTGCCAAGGTAAGCAAGTTATATACAAAAAAAGTGAAGAAATAAATACATTTGTCAGTCCATTGACTTACGGCTCTTGACTTGAGTTTTACTCTTTTTTTGGTTTCAGGGCCAGAAAGGAGAACCTGGAGATGTCCCAATTGTATGTTTGAATGGACATTTATCTTACGTTTCGAGATAAGGATGGATAAAAATTAATATTTGTACAGTTTGAAAATAATACAAAAATTCATCTTAATTTTTGAGTTACTGGAATAAAGAAATTAGCCCTGGACCAATGGTGAGATTTCTTTCATTTACTTTCATGGGACCTGGTATATAAATATGTTTGTATCATATGTTTCAATTATACAACTAAGACATATCCTTTAACATATTATACGACCCAAACTATCACATATACAGTATCTAGTAGATTCTAAGTTCTGGACACTAGATGGGGATAGAGGCACAATTGTTTATTTGTCTTAAGTTAGTTTGAGTCATGCTAACTTTGCTAGTAAAACATTTGAAACTTTCTACACTGGCAATTTATAAATCATTCCAGTCTCATTGCAGTCCAGCTCTTTTGAAAAAACTATAGCCAACAACTTTAACAGACTAATGCCCAATATTGCTAATGCTATTTTATATCCCTTAATTATGTTTAATGTAATTTTATGCATAATATACAGGGACCTCCAGGAGCCTCAGGGTACAGAGGGAGACAGTGGACCAAAGGCAGACCTGAAACAGCAAATTAAAGATGTGAAATATTGTGTAATGCTATTGTGATGTTATGTTATTTTTGCCTGATTTTGATGTCTCTGGTAGGAGTCTCAGGTCCTCCAGGATATGATGGAAACCTGGTGTTCCAGGACAACCAGAGAAGCCAGGCCCCAGGTTCTTTTTAGGGTAGGTTTATAGCTTGAGAATCATAACAGGCCCTTTGAAAATAGGACTACAAGACATAATACAAAAAACAGAGGTTGAGAAAATAAAAAACCTCACAACATTTATAATATATAATTCCAATTAATAAAGCCCTATATCCCTACTTACTTAGGGTGAGTTGTCTTCACATATGGCTGGAGGATTTGCTGATAAAACAGGAGCCCAGCATGCCATGATGCCTGGAGTTGAGTAAGTGGAGATTCTGTCATTTAAACATAACTATATATCATATAAACCACACATTTATATTATAACGTTATAGAAATACATTATGCATGACAGCAATGCGGTGTTAAAAAAATAAAAACTGGAATAGTACAAAATGGGCAGGTGCATCATTTTGATTTGGAGTGCGATGTTATCCCACAGTGTTTAAAATAGTGGGTGTTTCCCAAGCCCTCTGTGAATATTCCAGTAAATCAAATTTTTAATGAGGAGAGGCAGGAACAAGGGGGCCGCCTGGGCTAAATGGAGCACCAGTAAGTATTTGATAAGAAATCTTGATGCACATATCCAGGTCAAAAAAAACATGGCTTCTTGATAGCATGTTTTCAACTTCCCTTTAAGGCATCCAGGACCACAAGGACCTCCTGGTGATGTAGGAGATCCGGGCCAATAGTGAGGAACATGATTAATTGACTACCATCGCTGAAGCCATAATTTACAGAGAGTGCACACTTTCTTTCAAAGCAAACATAAAGCCAGGATAAACTTAAAAAGTGCTTGCTGTTTGCATACTCATGAACAATTTTCATGGCTCATTTTATTAAAGGAACCACATCTTTTGGCTTTCCATTTCTCAAGAAAATAATTATTTGCAGTGGTTTTATACATGTATAGCATTCTTTTCCCACCATTTATTGCTGAAATTTATCTGGTTATCTACAACTTAAAACTGTTGCCTTATGAAACATGGTACATTAATAATCAATGTTATTTAACATATTAAGCAACATTAACAAATTGTACTTCATTGCAAACATTTCTTTGATCTAAGACTTTCTTTGAATGATCTGATGGTATATCATATGAGGCACAGAATATGGTGGAATTAATCATAGCAAACTCTTTGAATTCAAGTGACCTTTTAGACTAGGGTTATAAACAGGAATTAAGTATGCAATAATATTTTGTAAGAGATTGACTAATAGCTGAATAACCCCTTTTCGATGATTGTGCTATTTATGTCATCGATTCTAGTTTGCAACACATTTGTTTTTGTTACAAAATGAGCAATCCATGTGTACATATAATTTATATATATATGTATATAATCAATTTTCTGCATTGTATAGGGTGGTGCTGGTCAGAGAGGACCAGAGGGTCCTCAGGAAGCCTGTATGAGTGAAGATGTGAGTACTCTATGCAGTCATTATGCATTCCATCCTCATAACAATGTTGAAAAATTAAAACAAAATTCTTTTTGTCCTTAGGGAGAATCCAGGGACTAGGGCTCAGGGCCGGTTTTCCAGGATCTGCGGTAATAATTGGCATTCATTGTTTGCAGCTTTATCATTGGATGGTGTTTGCTTGCATTTAGATTTATGTTTGAATAACTTTTTTTTTTTGCTCAGGAGCAAGAGGATTTCCAGGGACACCAGGGCCACCAGGCCAAAAGGGCCTGAGTGGTAACTCTGTCTAGGCCTCATTTGGGATTTACACGTGTGACTTGCATACAGTATTATCTAAAGATTATCCAAAAAAATTCGTTGAACTCTTGAATTGCAATAATACAAAGTAGATGCGTGATCAATCATTGAGGTTATGCTTTCTCAATGTTACCTTGGACTTTTGTCAAAGTGAGAGAATTTCATTCTCCTGGTCTGGGGATCTTTTCAATATGTTATTTTCCTGGTATTGAGTGCACTTCAATTTCCAGGCACATTGTTTTGGGATTACTTACAGATCATCCCTGCAGGCCAGTAGTTTGGTCTTGAATGCACCACAATGCATCACTTATAAAATATGTGAAAACCAGAGAAGAAGCCAGAATCTTCACACAAAATATATGAAGAACAAAATACACAATTGTCATATTTGATAATAAGTAATTACAGATTATTTTGCACAAGCACCAATTTTCCCTGCTTGAATATGTTTAGGTTTTCTAGATGAGTCTAACAATATAATAATCCTGTTTGCCATTTTATAATTCCAGGGTCACCAAGGTCCAGCTGGTCTTAAAGGAGAGCATTACTGGAGCTTTGGGATCAAAAGGTTACTAAGTAGCAACTCACTATAAACAATTAGCTATTGATAAAGCTTTAAATGAGAAGAGTAAGACTCTAAAACTTCATATTTGTCCATTTTGTATACACACACACACACACAAATATTAAATATGATTATATGAACAATTTCATGTTTCTCAGCATATTTTCATATATTTCATATTTCATCATATATTTATTATTTAAGGTGAATCTGAGTGGATCTGGTGCAATGGTTGCCCCTAGTCCTATGGTAGAAGAAATTGCAATTGCAAATTTTACGATTAAATTAATATTACTGATCCTGTAAACATAAACGAATTATTACGTCCATGCTTTTTCTACAAATGCTTCTAGCTTTGGCTCAATGAAATTAAATTGGCCTGTTACTAAATGCAGGGTCCCAGAGGAATACCAGGAGAAAGAGAGAGGACGCCCAGGCCTAGTGGCACAACGGTGAGCAATATAAATGAAGTGATAGAGTTGTTCTGATAACTTTTAAAAGTTTTAAAGTATAATAAGATACATTTATTTATTTTGTATTTCCAGGGTATGCGTGGTGCTCAAAGAAATGTTGGAAAACCAGGTCAATGGTAGGATTTTAATAAACCAAGAATAATATAACAACATACAAAACTGACTATGAATGTCATGGTGCCAAGCTCTAATGCTTTCATTGTTTTAAGGGTCCTTTGGAATTAATGAATTTCTTGGGATATCCTGGAAGTCCAGGCAGCAGAAGGTGATGTGATAACAAGAATTTATACATATAACATGTTTTGCTATATATTTGCTAGATAGCTACTAATTCTATGTAATAGTTCAAATGAACCTTCACTGCCAGAAATCATTATTTACATTGTTACAGTAATAAAAACTGCTTTATACTGTATCAAGTCCTTAAAGATACCACCAGAGTGTGAGGGTCAGGATCTGAGGACAAGAGGAAGACAAGGACATCAAGGAGAATTGGATACAAGGACAGCATTATGTTTGTGATTGTGATTTTGGACATTACAAAATATCATTTAAATACTAAATGTTTATTAAGCTAACTGTTATGTTAATCTGTGATGCAAATTGGGCATGATTCCTAAACTTTTCCAGGGACCTATAGGCACTGGCGGTAGTCAGGTTCCAAAGGCCCAGTGGTATGTTGAAAAATGCTTGGAAAAAATAAAGGCATTTTCATTATGCAGATGTAGCCTTCTTACCGATAATTTTCTCCAGAGGCTGCTGGTCCTCAGGTCCTGTTGGTCTGCTGGGACCAGCAGCCCACCAGGACCTCCAAGAAGCACTGGACAGCCTGGGATCAAAGTCCAATTAGTGAGCATTTGTTACCCATTTATGAACAAGAGAGATTTGTTGTGTTTTATAATGTAATAGCACCGAGAATATATGTGTACGTTTAGCACAAAAAATATGTATAATGAAAAGGTGGCAAGTGATGATTGTCAAGCCTAGTGATTGTCTTCTATTTTTGTCTTGTTTAGGGAGATATGGTGTGCTGGATTTAAAGGAGGCTGGACCTAAGGAGAACCTGTAAGTTTTAATGATGTACCTTTTTTTTTCTCAGAGATGAAGCTTTTTGCAATTTCTATACTATGTCATCATACAAATCAGAATTAGTAACAGGTTTAAAAAAAAATAATACAAGAAGACAAAAAACACAGTACACGATTAATGTATTTCTTGTCATAGGGTCCCACCAGGATCGCAGGGAGTAATTTGGACCTCAGGAGAGAGAGGAAACGGGTCAGAGGTCCAGGTTCTGTTGTTGGCCCACTTGGACCTGTTGGTGAGAGAGTGAGTCTAGTTTTCTTTATTACCTTTACAAAAAAGCAGATTGGCAGGAATGTAATTATAGAGAAACTAATTCAATTTTCTATTAGAGGTTTTATTATGCAATTATAGGGGACACCTGGAGCAGGGCTTCCCAGGTCAAGATGGTTTGGTCAAAAGGTAATAAAAGATTTCAATTAAATCCAAAGCTTTAATGGAATTGAATATAATTAGCTGAATAAAATAATACTTTTTCGCAATTTTCTAAGGGTGCACAAGGTGACCATTGGAGATTACAGGAGCGTCTGGTCCTAAAAGGCTCAACAGGAGATCAGGAGAACAGAACCAGGTCTACCAAGCATGAGGTGTACAATAAGTCATGTTTGTTTCTTTATAATGAAAAGTCTAAGCACATTGCAAAAACTCATTAAATGCAACACACTAATACATTTTGCATCCTGTTTTCAGGAGTTTGACAGTACACCTGGAGTTCAGGGTGCTGAAGAAAACCAGGACCACTGGTACATTTATATGATGTTTCCATTCATGACTGGATTATAATATCCACATTTTAGTAGAAATGAAAGAAATGTTACTATTGAGATTTGTACCCAGGGTGCTCCAGGTGAGGACGGACGCCCAGGGCCTGCAGGGTCAACTGGTACAAAAGGCCCTCCTGGAACCATGGGATCAATAGGCCCAAGGGTTTTTAATTGGTAAATTTTTATTTGTTTTATTCATTTATTCTCTGCAAGTCGTGACTTATCATTTAAACAATTTAGGGGGGATCCAGGAAGGCAGGTGAGCAAGGATCAACCCAGAGTTCAGGGCAAGGGTGAGTGCTACTTTATTAACTACTTTTGACAAGCGTTGACCATCTAAGCAACTGTGTTGTGATACCACGATGACAGCATTTCAGCATTGTAGCACTCCAGTTTTTATGTTCAACCTTAATTAACATTTTCTTAAAGAATATAAATCTTGTTCTAACTGAAAATCAGCTTTAACCTTCAACTTTGACTTCCTCATAGGGCCACCTGAGGCAAAGATGGAGAAATGGAAGCCAGCTAGTCCACCAGGTCCACATGTAAAGTACTATTTTGTCTCTGTATTACACAATATCTGTGTTTGCAATTGTGTTGTATAACTATTAACCTTACAATCAGACAAGTGCAATTTAGAATACAATCTATGATATAATTTCTTGATTTCCAGAGATTGCAGCAGGTGGCCAGGAGTAGACAGGGACCTCCTGGCATGCATGGCTTCCAGGTGCTTTGTGTGACTATGTAATCATTCAAAGGATTTTTGTTTTTTGTAATAAGATCAATATCCTTGCCTGTTTCTCAGGGTTTGCGGGACCAGCAGGTGCTCCAGGAGGCAGGGAGAAACCTGGTGATCAGGTACAGTTCACGTCAACATACAGTAAATTGCAATTCCTGAAAAATTGGTTAAAAAGAAGGAACTAATACCGTGAAAACAATGCTAATCCAGACATTTTGCTATCTCTTAAAGAATTATTCACGGAGGTGGCCCAATAGGCCAAACTGGTCCAAGGGTAAGTTCTAGTTTTACCTTAAAATTGCTTCTGTAAACACACATTGTTGAGGTAAAGACATATCCTTATTGTGATCGATCATTTCATTGAACAGGGTAGGCATTGGAATTCAGGAGGAGAAAGAGGAGAGCTGGGACCTCATGAAAGCGCCTGGAGAGAAAGGAATCCAGGAGCACCTGGTCCTGATGGCCCAAAGAGTAAAATTTAGTATCTGCCATTGTGCTCAGGCACCCAGGAATAGTAATGTTTTAATTATTTTTAGAATAAAGATCTTATTGTATTGTAGATTGGGCAATCTCAAAATAAGCACACTGCCTTATTTTCACTATGCAACCATTTCATAATACTGACATATTTAGTGAAGTGTTGAACTTAATGCTTTAAAGGTCTTAAAATGTATTATTCTGCTGAATTATTTGTAGGAGGTAGCCCTGGACCTCCTGAGTACATTGGCGATCTAGAGCCTCAGGTCTGCAGGGAATGCCAGGTGAAAGAGGATCTCTGGCCCACCTGGTCCAAAAGAGAGAAAGTGAGCAGCAATGCAATTAAATTTAGTGTGCACATATATATTTGTAGTTCTCCTAATTAATCTTTTCCCACATTTAGGGAGCTATTGGTGAGAAAGGGTCAGAGGCACTCCTGGAAGTGATGAACACCCAGGAGTAAATATTTATATTTGTAGTTTAACAACTGGTGGGTCACAAATCATAATTTAGTGCAAATGGGAAAAAAAAACTCAATAAACAATAAATATAATAAAACATTTTAAAGAAAGAAAGCATCAATGTTAAAAGCAAATGTTACACAGGCGTAAACAAATAATGTATGAACTTCATACAAAGACTTGTAAAGCAAGAAAATTATCTGTAGATAATGCTTAATACCACAGAAAGAAGATAATCTCATGCCAACATGTTGTGTTTCACATGTAGGGATTAACAGGCCCAATTGGTCCTGCAGGACCCTCAGATCTCAAGTGGTGAAAAGGTACACCCACACCAACATATCAGTAGTGTTTTACTGTAATACTGTTTTTGTTTGAGGACATGCTTCTAACATAGTGTTTTAACAGGAGAACCAGGTCTAAAGGACCACCTGGACCTCCCGGATCGAAACAATGCCAGTAAGTTAATATTTCACAATAAATACAAAAGGCAACAATGTTTCAGATTTGGTGTTTTAATAGCAAATATTTGTATTAAAACCAAGGGATCCCAAATGGTGAACCTGGGCCAATAGGTGCTGTATGGGTTTTGTTGGACCAACATGAAGTATACATTTGAAGCTCAAGATAGTTTGCAGAATACAGTATGCAAAGTTTTGTCAGATCATTAAGTAAACCAGTTCTAAATCTGGTAAACTTTCAAACCACAGGGTATTGATGGTCAGCCTGGTGTGAAAGGACCACCCAGGAGAGCCTGGACGAGGTGATGCTGGATCCCTGGCCTCAGGGTTGGCTGGTCCTCCAGGGCCACAGGTAATAATTCACATTTACATGAAAATGCTGAGAAGTCCATTTTGAAGATTCTAGAGAACTAATTATCCCATTTTAATATGTGACTACAGGGTAATATTGGGTGTGGCTGGGCCAAAAGGGTGGTAGAGAGGAACACAGGGGCACCAGTAAAAGTATAAATTGATAGCAAATACTGTCTGTATTATGCAGTTTGGATAATGATCATAGCATACCTCAATGTGCAGGGCCCAACAGGTTCCCTGGATCTCTGGAGGTTGGCCCACCTGGTCAACGGTATGCTGCATGGACTAGAGAGATTCTCAATTAAATCAGAAGTTATTACAATTCAAAATTTCAAACCTGCTTGAATTTATTTTCTTAGGGTCAATTAGTGAGCCAGGTCAATTGGTGCTTCCTGGAAGAAAGTCCTCCTGGTCTTCGAGAGACCATGGACCACCAGGGAAAGTCAGGAGAAGGTCCTCCTGGGCCTGCTGGAAGTCCTGGAGACAGGAGATTCTGGAGAAGATGGGCCATCAGTAAGTGGCAGATGTTTTTCAGGTGAAACACCAAGTGTAAAAACAGAATATTAATAGTTCTGTGGGGACCTGATGGCCACAGGTCCTGCTGGAACCCTGAGGCAAAGAGGAATTGTAGGTCTTCCTGGTCAAAGAGGAGGCGTGGAATGCCGGGACTTCCTGGAGCCAGCTGTTAGTGTGTTATTTACATTCACAAATATTAAAATAAGTCTAAAGACCACTTCTTTTTAAAAAGCCTACACTAATCTACTTCTTCGTGACTGTCCATGTAGGGTCCTCAGGGAGAAACAAGGTACATCAGGGCCCCAGGAGACAAGGAGCCTCCTGGCCAGTTAGGATGCCTGGTGCTGTGGACCTCGAGGATCTGGACCTGATGTAATATATTTAATATAATTGTATCCTTAAATTCATACTTACTAGAAATTACTTAGTACAATATATAGATATATAATTTTTGTGGTTTTTGATTTTTAGGGACCTGCTGGATCTGATGGTCCACCAGGAAAGGAAGGTGTCATAGGAGCCCAGGTGAGACCAAAAACGTTAAATGACCCATGTATAAATTATAATTTCAAGTTGTTTGTGCCAATCTTACTAAGTGTTTTCATTTTTTAAAGGGTGATCGAGAAGTCCAGGCCCAGAGGGAGTGCGGCTGGATCTGGGACCACCTAGTTCTCAGTCCTGTCGGTGCAACTGGAGGAATTGGAAGAGGAGGCCTATAAGTCTCACATTTTCTTATAATTTAAGATATGCTATAATGCCATCTCTAGAGACATTTGGGCTTATTTTTTCCTCATGCAAATCTTGCTTGGGGTTCAAAAGGACCCTCTGGCCCTCCAGAGTCCTGCACTGGAAAACGAGGACTCATAGTATGAAACCATATTTCTTTGACATAACACAATATGACATTATTAGAATGGCTCCAGAATTACATCAAAGTTGCAAATAAATAAAATTATACAACTGGTGCATTACTAACTGTCTGTTAGAGACCACAAGGACCAAGAGGAGATAAGGGAGATGTGGGTGACCATGGAGAGGTCAAAGGGTCATAGAGGATTTTGCAGGCTTACAAGGTCTTCCTGGACCACCTGCAAAGTTTTAACAAAGGTCATCCTACGATGCAAAGAGAAGAGTTACTCCAAAGCCTACATAATTATTCTAGTTGTATAATTAATACAACGTAGAAAAATAAAAACAGTATACTATCAATTGGCGCATTCTTCCATCATAACATTTGCATTCACTTGATTTTTAGGGGCACAACTGGAGAACAGGGCTCGAGCATTGTTGGTCCAAGTGGACAAGGAGTATACGCCTTGTTAAATGTGAATGAACTAGTCAAGCGGTGTGACATTAAATATAGAATTTGTATGTAGGGACCTCTTGGGCCACTGGGCCCTGGGAAAGGGAAGGGTACATTGGACCTGGACCTATGGGTCCTCCTGGATTTTCCAAAAAGAGGAGTTAGTGGCGATATTGGACCAGAGGCAGTTAAACTCTCCTGCACTTTATAGCATCACAACTAAAGACACCCACTGGTACGACTCAACATGATTAGGGACCTCCTGGAGAACCTGGCCCACCTGGCCCTCCCGGGGATCTCCTGGACCTCCCAGTGCAGCTTCTGAAGATCTGTTTGGTGGTCCTCAAGATTGATGTTGGTCCTTCGCTCCCAGAAGTCAATGAGGATGAGCTCTTCCCAGAGTAACTCAGCAGAAAGCATGTTCCAGATCCTGGAGTTCAAGCAACTTTGCAGAAGCTCTGAGCAGCCAGATTGATAGCGTGCGTAGCCCTGATGGTATTAGAAAGCATCCTACTTAGAACTTGTGAGGACTTAAAACAATGCTACCCTCCAAAAAAGAGTGGTAAGTTAATTTTTGGATTATTCATGCAGGTAAATCATTATAACCAGCAGCACTGTACCAAGTAGGCCACTGACTGTGGTTAAAACAATGTTGAGGTCATAACATGCCATTGTGCAGAAAACACATGAAAATAATGTTTTTTTGTCTTATTAATTGGGGCAACTAGTGAGAATGTGTTAATAAAAGTTGTTTTACTAGTCATTTCAGCTGGAAATTGCAATGTATTGTAAAATCTAGGTAGAGCATTACTTTTCCAGTGAATTTAAGTTGACATACTATCAGACATATTGAATTATAAATATATATATACTGCTACGTAGGTAGATACAGGTGGATCCAAACCAGGGCAGTGCAGAGGATGCCATTAAAGTTCATTGCAATATGGACACCGGAGAGACCTGCGCATCTCCACTTATTACCTGCCAGCATCCCAAGAAGTCATGAGAATTGGAGGTTCCCAGGATCTAAACCTGTTTGGTTTTAGAGCCAATATGAATAGAGGATCATATGTAAGTATGTTATGGCCATTATTATCAAAATGATTGTTTAATGGTGTAAATTGTGTGAGCTCAGTTAGTACTCTGTTCTTGCAAGACAAAATAAATTAGTAGGCACTGAGTAATGGATTTATCTATCACATAAAACTGTATTTGCCTAATATTTATCTCTTTTTATGTCTTTATGAAGTTCACTTGCAGGAATAAAGACCAGCCATTTCAACACTGTCACAGTTCAGATGACTTTTCATCCGTCTGCTCTTTCAAGAGGCATCACAAACCATCACCCAAAGAATACTGTGGGCTATAAGGATGAATCTTTGAAACCTCAAGAAGCAGTCATCCTCAAAGCTTCAAATGATCTAGAGCTCAAAGCTGAGAAATAACGCTTTAGATACACTGTCTTGAGGACAGCTGCTCAATAAGTACCCTGCAGAGACATCATTTTATATAAAGGCACAAGCTCGTTTGAGAAGCTAGTGATCTGTCTTGCTTTCTATTACTGCCTACATTTTATAAGGCAGCTTAACTCAAAACCTGGTAAGTGTGATAGTATTTGGAACACTCTGCATGGAAAGCAAACTTTTGCACTAGTTTATTTGGGCATGTTGCTAACAAGACATTATTATAGTAAAAACAGTCCATACTTTTGTATTATGTGTATATATGCATTAGTGATATCTCAGAGTGATGCAACAACTTCTGGAACAACTTTCATATCGATAGTGCACATTTTGATGCAGTTTATCAAATGATTTTACAAACATACACAGAGTATCAGTAGTCCATAAGACATCACAGCTGCCTACATACTAAACAAATGTCTTTTTCTTCCTAGGAAGTGGGGCAAGACAGTGTTTGAATACAGGACCCAAACAGCTAGACTACCTATTATTGGATATTGCACCTGTGGTTGTTGGAGGTTCAGACCAGGAGTTTGGAGATTGATATTGGGCCTGTGTGCTTCTTCATGAAGCAAGGAGTGATGATGCGTGAAGAGATTCCTGAGACTCTTAAAGTGAAGCTGCTGACAAGATCAGCCTTGTACCTCCACAGAGCATTGGACTTTTCTGGCCCTGTAGCGAGATATTTATTGTACCTTCCAAAGCGTTTCAAGAAAACAACCGCTGCATAAAGGTTTTACAGATTGTTCCTTGGAAATTAGACATACAAATTAACAGAATTTTTGCCTACAAGACTATTCATCAACTGCTGTTTTAAATTGAGTTGCCATTGCAAATAACACAGTAATGATGCTACACATAATATACAATTAAAACCATTTGGATATTTTCATTGAGTATTTTTATTATTATTTTTACATAAAAATAGTGCTATAAGAGGATTTGCATTCAGTTGAGTGTATTTTGACTCATAAACTGTACTCTTGTACATTCACCTTGTAATTACTTTCAAAACCAACTTACAATTAAAGATTAAAACAGTGATTCATTACCTGGCTACCTCGTTCTATAAATGGCAAAGCTGACCACATTGCTGTACATGAATTTTGTACAACTGGTTGTATTCTCTTTTCAAAAGAGTACAATGCAGGGTAAGGAAATGCAAATAAAATGAAATACACATCTCTCTAATTGCTAAAAAGGTGCATTTTTATTTCTCTTCCATTAGTCTATTGAAAACCAAGTACAAGTAGTTGCACACACAAGTGCAATACAAAATATATTTTTAGCCCATTAGTTTTATACTTTAAATGCTTTTGTAAAAGTATAAAGAGCACAATGTATTAAAATGCTGGTGCAGTTAAATTAAATACAGTATTGAAAATTTTACAATGTCATATTTTACAAAACATGCAGGTATACTATCATTCTTGCACTTTTTCTTCTTTTATTATTTTATTCAATTTTGAGAACTTTTTAAAGCCATTTGGTATATGGATTTGAAGCTAATCTCATGTATTTGCTTTTACCAAATTAAACATATACTCGAGTACCAATTATCATTTATTGAATCAATCAAAACAATATTTCTCCTCTTTTTCTTGACATCTTGTCTTTCCTCATCTTTTAAGCATGAAAAATATATTTTAAATTAATAAAATTGTAAGATGTTGATTTGCTTCATTATATCCTCTGTTAGTTGCTGGAGTTTGTCAAAACCTGTGAAAATGTTGTTGTTTGTTTTGTAATAAATTATTTAATATTTTTTGCTTGAGTAAATAATGAAATGGCAGGAATAATACTAGTTTAACATTTTTTTAAATATTATCTTAAAAATATTATCCGATCCTGTCTCTTAAAATATTTGACAAAAAAATAATACAGAACTGAAAATGCCTATGAGAAGTTAATCGTTACATTAGCAGTCTTTGAGGGAGCATAAATATGTTTGAATGTTACATTATAAGATTGTATACATGTTCCTCAGACGACTTTCTACAAATTTCGACAATAGCACTGATTGAAATATGACGCATCTTGAGTGCAGCACTACTATGAATGGAAAAACACTTGTGATGAACAAAGGATGGAAAGAGCAGCTTACCAGAGCGACGATGTAAGAAGAATGAAGTAACACACTCCAAGATGTGGTGCTTTTCAGAAGAACTTTCTACACTTATGAACAGTACACAGATTACAAGATTGGAGCCAAATTACATTCTAGAAAATCATGAATTACAGCATGAAAAACTAACATTTTAGTTTTATACTAATTTAAGAGTACATTTTAAGCCTTTAAATATATAATGGCAAATAAATGGTACTCAAGTACATCATGATCATTTACTGTACTATTACTATTTCTTTACACTGTACTTTCTTAATACATTATCTAAAAAAAAAATTTGAAATAAATTATTACTTAAACACTAAGCAGCATGTGGTTGAAGATTTGTTGAGCTAAAAAATTTTTTTTTTATGAAACATAATCTCACACAGAGAAACATGAGAGTATGTATCATTTTCTTTTTAATGACTAAGTAACAGCAAAGGCTAAAAATAATGCTTTAGTAAACTGAATTAACAATAATATATGAACAGAGCTCTTTCAAAGTGCTTCCTTGTGCAAGAGTATACTCAAAAAATATATAATATAAAAATTAAACTGCAATACAAGTACATGTTAATGTGGAAATAGTCCAGTCCTGGCAATTTATTGGCACTGGCTGCTCAGTTCAAAATACTGTATTTTCATGAATCCATTGCTATTAATGCCAAAAATAATACCATAATTTTACATGTGATCTGATACAAAAGTAAAGTGATTATGATGTAAATATATTAAATGTTGAAATTAAAGTTAAAAAGGAACTCTCCATAACGTTTATGACCATATTATGTTGTATGCGCTATGAATTCTAATATGCTACACAGATTAAAAAAAGCAGCTTGTATGTGTGATCACAACTTAAAGAATTTGTGTTTGATAAGTAATGAAGCGTTGGACACAGACTGTGCAATTGGACATACTTTCTACATCCTTCATTACCTGTACAAGCAAGGTGTTTAAACTACATATCTAGTTCATTTTGTTTTAGTTCTCACAAAAATAGTGATCTACTGCTTCTGATTTCTCAATATACTTTTGTAAACCAAATTTAAAATGCAAATACATAAAAACGTAAGGTAAGACATTGACATCTTGACTGTAAACCCGTAGTTTGCACTTTAATACAAATGGTTTAACATGAAAGTGACAAAACTTTCTTCTGGCATCAGCAGCGACCTTCTCTAGTGGATCAAGGGAAAAGACAGTGCCTCTACTGTTAGTCCCATTTTGAACCCCTCCTGGAAAGTAAAACAATTAGAATTAACCCTTTTGCTGTGTTAAATACAAGCAAGTTTCTTTAAAATGCTGCATTGTGAGTGTATATAAAATCTGTTAAATAAGCAAAAAGGCTTTTTAATCAGGTCTCACTAAATGATACAGGGTTTAAAGTCTAAATGTAAAATAAATTGATCTTAGAGACATTTACAGGGATAGTTCACCTAAAGTCTAAATTATCATCACCGCTTAATCACCTTCATGTTGTCGCGACGAAAAACAAATCGTGACATTAAGCATAATGTTAATACTCGATTAATATTCCAAATTTTATGAGATAATAGATTTACTCATTCATCTCTCGGCTAGCTCTCAAATTTGAACAACATAAGCATATTTATAAAACTAAACTACTGTATGAAACCAGTCATCATTTATTGTCAAGTATCCATATAAGAGAGAAGAAAAGGAAAACTATGATACAAAATGTCCATTTGGATGAATTATCCCTATATAAAACCAGTTAAGCTTTTTAAAATAGACCTAAGCTACAGTATATATGTCATCTGACAAATAAATTCAAATTGTCTTAAAATACAAAACCATCTTTGCCGCTAAAAGCAGAAAGGGAGCAAAAGACGGAAATTGAGGTTGTTAGCTGAGCAAACCGCAAATGATATAAATGTGTCAGGTATCTGCTCTGTATGCAAGATTTACTCTATGTTAGTCTATTTTCGAAAGGTTCAACGTATACTTAAAAAGCAAACTTAGCAGTTCTCTTTTAAAGTTTTCCGTCTACAAACAAAATAGCACTCCTAAGACCAACCCGAAATTAACATGAAATATAATCATCATATTGTTCCTTCTGCACTGAGGGTCTTCGCAGCTGCAGCAGTGCCTACCGTCAGCTCCATTAGCTGCTCATTTACACCAGTCCATTTGCTAATAATTCAACGACATGCAGTCACTTGCATCTCATCCAGCTTGACTGGATGTCGGGAGGAAAGTCAGCTGCCCCGCAGGTAAAAGGGTCAAATGGTTCCGCATCAAAAAGGTCTCTCCTGAAGAAGAAAATGACCATCTTTTTTTCTTCATTTTACAGACCATTGAAGTTAACATCCATAATATATGGACCAATGCAATCTGATCTTTTTTGCCAAATGAGTCAACATTACCTTTATAAAGGAAAGGGAAAAAGACAACTTACTAATCTCTGTAGGCCTTGCAGGCGTGGTGGAGGGGCGGAGCCATTACTTGCTGGTAATGGAACCAATGGGGTCATTGAGAAAATGGAACCATGTCAATATGTCAGTGGGCGTCTTCGAAGACATGCTGTTTCCCTGTAAATGTGAACAATGTGTGAAGTAAGCAATCTGTAAAAACTTAAGAATAAAGTGCATATTAGAGTATATAATATTTTACTACATTATACTGAATATTATTTATAACTATGAAGTCAACATGTCAAAAAGACCTAATTCACAAATGTGTGAAATGTGATATACGTAAATACAATGAAGAAATAAATCAATATTGACCGTATGAACCTATTCGCACTCTTTCTCACTCTTCTCATGATTCAAAGCATTTCCAATTGATTAAAAAGACCCACCTTTTCCATTCGCAAATCAGCACAATTTCTTTTGAAAGTATATAAATTTACAAAAATAAAATGGATCTTAGTCCAAATTCATTACCACTTAATGCTGGTTCACACCTACCAAACAAATACCAAAAGAAAAATATAATGATCCAACAAAACCCAACAACCACCGGAATGTAGTGAAGGAGTTTGTTGGGCTTCGTGAATTAGCCTTTAAAATCTGAGGGTAAAGCTCAGCAAATCAACTGAAATCAACAACCTACACCACAAAGACAGTAAGAGTAAACGGAAAGGTGCTTAACAGGAGGGCGAGGGAACACTGGCTCCACTGGGAGGCTTTGACAAAGCTGGTTTAGCAGGTGGAGGAGTCAGAAGACCAGCAGAAAGGTTAGAGTCAAGCGAGCTCATTGGCGTTAGTGTAACAGAAGAGATTTGAGGCAAGAGAACGAGGTCACGTTGTGACACCAGAAGAGAGATGAGGGTCTCTGAAGCATATAGGCCTCGTTAGAAGAGTTAATGTGAAGAAGCTATGGAAAGATCAGAACTAGTCAGCACTAGTTTTACTGCAGTGTTTTTTGTTTTGTTTTTTCAAAAAGCAAAAGCTCATCAGTTTAGAAGAGGTTTAGGCATAGCTGAGGTCTGTTTTGTATGCAGCTAATTAACAGAATGGTGAACGGCAATTAATGCAATCCACTGACAGAAGTCCATTCAGTGCTTACAGGAGGAACTTGAGCAATCATCAGCTGTTCCTCCAAAACTTGCAAATGCTTCTTCAACTCAGAATTTTCAGCTTCAAGATCTTGAATCTATAAAGACAGATAACTGATTTCTCATGAACAGTTTTTGAGACATTGTATTGTGTTTTTTAACTGTACATATTGCTCCTCTTTTCTGCAGGCCACCTATCTGTTTTCTTGTCTCTACGTCTTTCCCCAGATTCCAAAACTTCTTTGTATGCCAAGTCAAACGCTTGGCCGATGGTCAAAGTTATCTCTTCTGCCTGGAATCGACAGATACATGATAGATCATTTTCCTAGTAACATCATCAGCAGTGTTTTGTTTGGGCATTTGTCTTCGGAACCACATTTATTTTATAAGTTCTAACAAAACATTTAAGCATGACAAATTATTTATTCAAAATAAATAAATAAAAATCTGACACATCTGTTGCTTACACATTTTTCACTGTCAAACACATAGCATAGATGTTTGTTGGATTCTGAATCTTTACAAATGAATGTAAATATCCTTTTGTCTGTCTTATCATCTGCACAGAAGGATATCCGGTGCAACTGACAGTTGTATTGTACTTCCTGTGAAGAAGAAAACAAGATAAGAGACAGTATAGACTAAATATAGGGCCTTTAGCTAGTTATAGGCATACAGTGGTACCAAAAGTACCGGACACACAAAACATCCTTTGTCCAGTCGGTCCCCTCAGACTCACATAGGTGTAACATTCATATTTGGTTCAACAATCGAAACTGTCCAAATACTTTTGATAGTGCCATTATAGTGCCTCAACTGGCTTTTACTTCAACAACATGGCTCATGTTTAAAACTATTGGTTTCATAAATCTGTATGTTAGGCTATATGCACATACTTTTGATTTAGGATCTAATATTTTCACTCCGTAGATGGAGATCTGTAATTCCACTTTGGGATCTTCTGTCCCTCTGACTTCTTAATGTGTCTCTGAAACTTTCAAGAGAGAAAGACCACAAACAGGTTAAAAGAAATCAGATATGTTTAAAATCAGATTATGCCCTGTGTTCATATTTTTCAACATGTTTAACATATTGTGTTCTCACAGAAATATATTCATATAATAATGACAAAAAAAAAAAAAAATTCTTATTTAAATATGGCCTTAAAGTCTTCAATTATTATAGCATTTGCTAATTTGTCAAATTAGTAATACTGATAGTAGAGGGTTCATAAAATTAAATTCTCTATGCATCATTAAACAACAAGTAAACTGTGATCCTCCACTGAAGGTCTGAAACAGCTGGGGCGTTCTGATATTACATCCTCTCAAGAGAAATAGCATTTCCTGTTTCAAGATGGAAGCAACGGCCCCTACAGTGTACAGCCAATGTAAAACTTACCTTGAGCTTTCTGACGGCATCTCTCACCACCTCTGTACCTTTGGGTTGATCAACTTCTGTGTTCCCCAGAAACTGTGGGAGAAACATGAAAATCATATGTTACTTAAGGACTTAAATTGACCAGAAAAAGCCTCATCTCTGCTTCCATTTCTTGTACAAACACTCTCAATTATTGGGGGCTCAACTCAAATGTTAATTTCATTAAAAGGCTTTGATGATTGCTAAGAACATTCTCCACATTTAAACTGGAACACATTAAAGCTAGTTCATTACGAGAAGAAGAGCATCAGGACTGTGAACAACACTACATTTAACATCCAACAGATGGAGCTAGTAACCTTTACCCAGCCCTGGCGGTCAAGCATCTGTCAGACACTGTTCTGGCTGATTTAACAACGGTTCTAAAACACTGAGCCATTACTTTTCTAGTGTAATAGCTACTCTATTTAAATGAATAAATAAACAATAATTTGACAGTAACCACAAACATTTCAAGACAATACTTATGTGATCTTCTTGCCTGACCCATTTTCACTCGTGAAATAAACATTTCCTACATTCACTCTCTGATGAGGCTATAAACAGAATTTTGAAAAGGTCTTTTACTTTACTCATTACTGCTGGTCTGCCTCTTTCCAAGAATGTGCTCAAAGTAATGGACTCATGATTACACTTAACCATTATACAGACAGCTTACATCATACAATTTTTTATTTTTTTTTTTTTTTTTTTAGAGAAACCCTTCTGGAGGATAAGAACCGCATTATCCTCCAAACTGGAGTTAAACAAATAAGACTCCATAAACGTGTCTGCAGCACGTAGTTATGATGGATGTCATCCACACTCAAGGGCAAGTGAGCACGGTAGGACAGAAAGTGAGGCAGGAGTGATAGATACACTACATTACACTGGGTGGAGAGTCTCTTGTTCCTGACGACTGTTCCCTGCTGGTCTGTTCAAGGTGTTTTTGCCAAAGGCATCCAGTCTTCGCTCATCTATCACCTACTACACTGGCAAAATAAATTTTTTTCCTCTTAAATTCTCTCTTTTTGTCTATTCTCTTCTCATCTCTAAAGACAGACAACACTGCTGAAACTTCGCAGTTCTGAGAATCAAAACTGTTTTGTTTTTGTGAAGAATTCAGTAAGACATCTTAGAAGCACTGCTCGGGTATAGACAGCTTCTCAGCCCTAAACAGAAGACGAGTCTTTGGTGAAACGGAGCGTAAAACAGCACTGACAGTGTATACGAGATGTTCGTGCCCACAACATGTTTGATGAATAGCGAAAGAGACACAAACAAATTCATTGTTTGTGAAAAACTGTGCAAAGAAGACTGTGAAAATTGATATAACATTTGCATTGATCCACCCATTTAAGCGGTGTCTGTTTAGACCTCTGGATATTTGTTGCTATATTTCATTTTACTAGTACAGTTGATGTATTTATGCCAACAAGCATTAAAAATCAACATTGACACAATTTAACTTCTTTATACAGATTCTTATTTTGCAACCTGTGAGATACATTATTTTAAAGTTATTTGACATTGTTTATTCTCATACATACATCTACACACAGACACACAGACACAGACACACACACACACAAATACAAAGGATCAGTAAAAGAGTAAACCTTAAAAGAAATGGAAATGAATTCAGTAAAAAAAGAGGTTCATAACATACCTTGGCATTGTATGCTATAAAATGCTTGGCCAGTGCTTCTGGAGTGTGCATCCATGATTTATCTAGAAAGAGACAGAACTCTATTAACCTAATAAGATTCTTTATGAAGTATGCAATATCTTAATTACACCCTTAAATGTTTTAGACAAACTGTATAGAAACAAGTAGGCCTTTAAATCAGCTGCTGTTCCAACTTCTCAGCAGCAAAAACTCAAATGTGTATAAACAACAAACCAGTTATTAATCAACTGCTGTTCAAACCTCTTATCCGTGCAACTGTAAATGTGTTTAAACAACAATCCATATGACCACAAATAATAATTTTAAATAAAGTAATTTTTAAAACTGTAAAAGATGAAAAGCCAAATGTCTATGTAGAAGAAGAATTTCGGCTAAATCTGCAGTGTAGATCAAACTGGCTTGTCAGAAGGTGAATTACTGAGATTGGCCTCAAAGGAGTGCAGACAGGGGGTCAGATGTGACGGACAGGAGACACCGCCGTGCCTGTGCTTGTGTGACAGCTTAGAGGAAACTGCAAGGCCTAACTGTGACAAACAAGCCGCAGGAGTCACAAGATTCATCGCGCCTGCCGATCTGCTCGGCTTCAACACCCCGAGTTCATTAACCGTGTTAGCCACACCATTGCATGTCCAAAAGCACTTCCTATTCTCTATATAGTACATATGGTGGGTGTCAGGCATTTGGCAATGCACAATATCAACATTTGTAACTCTTAACACATTTTTTTTCCTCTGCAATTCTTAAAACTTTGCTTTAATTTACTACAATTGAGAGGATGTTATGCAACGGGATTCTGGACGATTGCCATACAGCCATTTACAGGGAAACAACGACCAATTAATCTCCCATTTAGCTAAGTATAACTCAAGCAAATCGAAACATAAGATCCCTGGGGAATCAAAACCTCTTCTGGTGTTTCAAGAAAGCACTGGTCGATTTTAATTAGCACTTAATTGTAAATATTCAGAAAAAGAAAATCTTTGGTCCAAAATAAGGATGACTCTTGTATAGCAACTTGTTTTTAGAGCAATTGGTGTTTAAATCTAGTGAGTTATGTGTAACATCCAGCAGGTTGTTATCGCAGAATTAAGCCCCGACAGGGCTTCAGATTCAGAGAAGACGCCATTGATAGGACGCGGCAAGTTCAAACTATACATGGTTTCTTGCTACAAAAGTGAATAATTAAATGTAAAAAATATATCGGAGTTAAAATATTTGGAAGTCGTTGCTAGGAAGTGGCAAGTTCAAACTAGACAGACATTTAAGGGAGATGGTGCAGTCATAGGACGTATTACACAAAATTTCACCACTAAAAATAATTATGGTGATAAAAGATATTGATTTAAGACAAAAAGTTTTAAAAGTCGTACCAGTTTGTTAGTTTTCATATAATCCATTACAGTCTACAAAACAAGCATTGCAGCAGCTGCATTTGTATGAAACGAGAGAGGATGTCCGCGATACCAGGATGAAATTAAATAATTGTACTTGTAATACTTAATTGAATTTTCATGTTTTATTATTAGCCAACCAAACTCAAGAAAAAATGTGCCCAGTGAGTGAACAGCGAAGACTGCAGGCAGTTACCTGGATGTTTTATCAGTGTATATTTGGGAACAAAAAACCTTGGCATGTGGCGACTGAACAATCAGAAACGAGAATTCACAAACTTTAATGAATAATTCTAAATATTTTATCCAAGTTGTATATTCTGATCTCAAACCTATCCTCGTGATTCCATTACTTATTGACAATCTGACAGTTTTTCTTCTTCCACAGACTGTCAGGATAGTGTTTGCCCGCTGAGATTCCTCATAGAGTGGGTGTTATTCATAGGTCAAAGGAAGAGCACACACCTCAAAATGTCACGGTTTTCTTGTGTGCATCTCCGTGTAAGAATGGTAGGTGTTTCATAGACAACACCGTGATGCCAAAGCTGACGACAAAGTGTCTGGAGAAATGCATTTCTTTATATTTTCAGAAGAGAAACCAATATAAATAGACAAAATCTGTCAAAAGGTCAAATCTTAAAGCATTAAAATGTGTCTGTGTCAAAAGTGGTTGAATCTGTGGTGCATTTCTCTGCATATTTAAGCATCTCAACTACCTATTTGTCTGGTTTTTAGCAGGCTGAGGGAGTATTCTGCATTTAATGTAATGTACCGTATAATGGGAAAAGCGGACAGATATTGATGTTTCCCAAGCTAATATCTAATGATCATTGACTGAATATCAAGTCTGTCAAATCAGAACATCTTGGCATTTTCTTAGCAGGATTTCTCTAAAAGGAGCGTAAGAGCCTTGGTAGTCTCTGCATCTAATTTTACAGCTCACTGCTCTGATTCATGGAGCTCTGAAAGGCAATAAGAAGATGCTATAGCAGAAGTAAGACAGGAATGATCATATACAATAGTAATGCTTCTATATGCCACTCCAACAAATATTAAAGAAATGCCCTGGGCACTAAGCCTTTGTATTGCATTTCAATTGAAACAGATTAAGTGTTGAATACGCATTTTAATACATGGTCTGGGCCGCAAGTTCCTGTAAGCACATGGGCAATTTTTCATTAAAGAAAGATTATGTTTTATCCATAATCGTAGAGGGTATTTCTGTCATCTCCGCTATGCACTTTGAAAGCCTGGAGGTATTAGCAATGCGATGATGACATATTGAGAAATTTTTTAAGCATTTTGTAGGAGGGGAGAAACATATATAGAAGAGTAAAAGAGAATACAGAAGAGACAGAACAAGAAAAAGATGGCACAACGACTACTGTAATGCAAGTAATTAAGTAGTGGAACTGTGCATAATTTAGCTAGGGTTATTTATGGGATACTGGGAATACTAGATTGTCACTAATTAACCAGCCACACTCACCAAACGCAATCATTTTTGAGCTTAAAAGCATGAAAAGTTAAAGAAAAAATGTCACAAATCACATTAGAGATTGTGCTATATCATTACTCAAAGCTTCACAGCAGAGAAATCTTTTTTGTGCCGTTGAGGCCATTCAAGCTGATCATGTGTGGGTTCAAACTTGATTTTATTATGCTCTAAATAACAGACACTATTGCTATTTCATGTTCTGTTTCTGGTAATTGGATGCATAAGTCTGGAAAAGAATCTGGGTCCAATTAATTCTTTGTCATCACACAAACAGCATTTCTGCCTTTGGCTTTGTGGATTAACAACCATTTAATTCAGAATCTAACAGTCGATACCTGTTGAGTATGTGAACAGTAATTTAACTTGTCGCTTTATATCTAATTCCTCCATACTTTAGCAGTTAATTGTAAAGAATCATAGCATTGTTTTGAGAGTTTGACATATCTAACATATTTTATAAACTTACAGTTTATGCAATAGCTTGGATTTATTGTGCTTTTGTTCTACAGATGACTATCCTCCAGTCTTAAAACTATACAGATCTATAAGCCCTATAGCCCTATAACATCTTGATAAACTTTCTGTTAAGTAACTCGTAGTTCAATTTATTAGGCTGAGTCTTCTGAGACAAATTATCACCCATTAACTCTGAATAATAATTTATGACGATATAACATATTTATGCTACCTTACTGACCAATGACAAATCACCTATTTAATTTCAATGCAAAACAGCATTAGTCAGAGTTCATTAGACAGAAACCTCTCTGTGAATCTTCTGTAACGTCACTTCACCACTCAAACCGACACTGCTGCTAATGAATGCATGGCCATAAAATGATTACTGTCTCTCTTTGGTAAATGTCGCCATTGTTCTTAAGTGGCTTGGATAGACCTTTCTGTGTTAGTTGGAGAATTTAATGCTGTCCTTCAGACAGATGGGCTATTGGTGTTCTCCGCGGTTCAACAGAACTGTCCTGTGCGCCAGAAAGGAGGCAATTGTGACAGCGGGAACATTCGTGCAAGGCAGTGGGGGGAAATGTTTTGTGGCCGCAAGAGCTTTGCTCTTTTCAGTGCCAAAATAATTACTTTGTTATGCCTAACCTCTTTATGAAATCAGATTACAACTTTTTCTGGATAAATGAGCAAATTGTAAGTGAATTTGCGATGCAGTGCACTAAATGCCGCCATATGCAATGATGCAACACAACGATGAACTAGTTTGTTTGCATATTACATTTAAAAATAGAAATTCAACAGCCTTATTGTGTACTGGTACTTCATGCTTTAAATATTAGCAGGTAATAACAGTTCATGAAAACCTTACACATCGAATCCTAATGTACATATCAATACACGGAGAGTACTTTAAAAATACTTGTACTAATCTCTCATTCATATTTAAACCATATGCGTTACATTTACCCAGAGAACATATCTAAACATCATCACATCATTTGCCATCCTGAGGGACTCAGCACTGGACACTACTTGCGATTATAATCTATATCTTCAAAGCAAGCCAGACAGGCCAACAGGAGTGCTAATACAGAAATATTACCAATGCATTCCCTGCCATCTGGGATCTAAGACTGGCCAGTAGGGTTTATCACATCAAAGATCCATTAATTCATTTTGGAAAGAAGGTTGGGACAGGTGGTTGTAAATACATAGAGGAAAAAAACAGGCCTCTGGAGGCAGACAGGTTGTCTGCTCCAAGCCACTGAAAAATGACAGAAAGGGAGGAGAGACTAGGTGAGGAACAAAGAGAGCTAGAGATAGACAGAGATACAGGCCGACAGATAGATAGGAGTACAAAAAGGAGAGCCTGACCAAGAGATTTTTATATTGTTATTTCATGTGAATAACTGTTCAAAAAAAAGGCAATAAAAATGCAATGTGATGTAAAATTAAGTATATAAAGAAATGCATCCCTGACCTGTACTAAATTCTTCAGTAAGACATTTCTGATCATCAGAGCAATTCAAGCTTATAGTAGCAAAATCAGCAATATAACGTATTATTGATGTATGGCAAATGAATTGCTATTAGTTTAATAATACAATGGCGTTCATATGCTTACATGATTTTCAAATCGTTTGACAGCCCTCTAGGTTTTTCAGCTAAATGGAAAGACAGAGAACAAAGATGAAAGCTAGACAAAAACTGGTTGAAACACACATACCTTTTTTCTGTTAAATGCCCGGTTCATGCTTGAAAACGCTCCGTCTCAGCTGTGATTTCCTGAATGTGCCACCTCTACCTGGCGGGATAAGAACGCATATGGAAATTTACTTCACAGAGTCTGAGAAACATGCTTCAAAAACAAAATCCTGTGAATTTGCCTCTGAGGTTAAGTCTCCTAGTGTGCGTATTGCACAAAAAGTTACTGGGTTAAAAGTTATTGGGTTCACAAGAAATAACCCCCTTTAAAAGTAAATATCTCAGCACAAATGTATTTTGAGGGGATAAACTAAAAGTGCTACAGCAGGTAGGAGAGTTAACAGTCAAATCTATAAATAGGTGCAAATATGGCCTTCATGCATGGTTAAAAATAGGTGTTTTTGGAGGATGGTAGATGCAATGTGCTTTCTAACAGTGACACGCGAAATAAAAGTGCAATGAACCTTTTTTTTTTAATAACCTGAAATAATAACTTATAAATTGTTTTAAATTGAAAGAAAATAAAACTAGATCATGTTATTGAGGCCATATATCACGCACGCTTAACCATTAGCACAAACATTATATGAATTTTCATCCAGTGAAATTTTCTGGAATAAAAATCTCCCTTCCTCTAATGCATCAGGTGAAAATGAAGTATATTGGCTATTGAGCAAATAAGGGAGAGAGCTGTAAGTACCACTCAAAACGTCCTGTTTCAATGGGAAAAACAATGTGACAGAACAGAAAACGGCACTCATTTCAGAGGGTTTTTAAGCCTGGCATGACAGAGAAAAAATAAAATAAAATGAGAAAGACGTCCTGTAGAGTTTCGCTGCATGATAGTTCCTAAGCTTCTCCCTCTCAGCCATTGTCAAACATCTGGAGATAAGCTTAGCCAATGACTTATAGAGGCTACAAAACAAACTAATCAAATGTTCCACCCAGTGGGCAGACATATTACAATAGTATTGTCAAATCGCAAGAACTCCCCAAGGGGTCCATGTGCACATTACTGATTTCCCTGATGCAGAGAAGACAAAAGCTTTTCATAGAGGCTTTTCAGACAAATATGTCTTTAACTTCACAGTGACTTCAATATAAGCTCATCACTCCCACTGCCTGTCTGTAAATTATCAGTCTTGTTAATTTGAACAAGATACAGAACAACATGCACGGCATGTTTATCATTGCATGGCTTCACTGAATTTATTGTGTAGATCTAATCACGTTCATGGTAAAATGAACACAACAAGACAAAAGGAACATTAGAGGCTTAATTCTGTACATGACTTTAATAGAGCGTTTTTGTTATGACTACCAGCAGCTTTCATTCTAGTAAGACTATTGTTAAATGTTCAAGGTGAATACTGTATAAAGTGCACTCATTTTTTATTGAGTCACTTGAAATCGTAGTATAGCAAAAATGCTCTCTTCTCAAACATGCTAAAGATAGAAAAGAAAGGTTGAAAAACAGATAATCCACTATTCCAAGAGGAACTGTTCAGCTCCATTTAGACCCTATTGTATGACATCCTATTTCAATATAACCATGAAAACTTTGAACAAGTCCTTTCACACAGCATCTTGCAAAACAAGCAATGTAAGAAGTGATTCCTTTGCTTTTTACAGTGTGTTTTCATGTGAAGGTGTGGTGCTTCACTAGAGGAAGCAGTAAATTATAGTATTTTGGGATGACATCTTGGCGCAGAAGAATGTGATTTAAGGTTTCATGACAAAACAATGCATTTATGCTTTCTTTAAACCTTAAACATATCATTCATGCCACTTTGTACAATTTGCATGATGATGGCTACCGGTTTGAGCCAATGAGGCATGAATCCGCAATAGTGTTTTTGTCTTATGAATTGTTCTGTCCATGATAGATGGGCCATAATGTTTCCTAATTATAAAGACCCTGTGAAGAGCCATCAAAGTTTTAATCAGAAAATATGAACATACATGTACATTAATATTTATTATTTTATAATATAATATAGGAATAATTAAATGTACAAATTAGATGAATTTTTAATTGATTCAATATAAATATTTGTTATTATATTATTATTATTATTAAGAAAAAATATATAGATATAGATAGATACTTACAGTATCATAATTAGTTACATCTGTAATAAAAGCATTAAATAAATCTTAAAAGTATTGTACGGCATGCGTTTAGGTTTTGTTGGCTCCCATGAGAGCAATGCAAACAGGCTTCAGCATGACAGACTGCCAACTTTAAAAGCAAAGGGGCTGAACAGGAAGGCAGGTACTCGTATTTTTTTATTCACAGGCAATTGAGCTGTCATAAAGAGCCATGGAGAGTCAAATGCACAAGGACAGCAGACATCACTGACTGAGCAGGTGAAGTCACAGTTTTTGCGTCACCTCTGCCAGAAGCCTAAAGAGACCAAGAACTGGAACAACTCATTAGGAGCTCTGTCACAGTTAAAAAAATTGTAAAAAAACTCATATTTATTGTCAACATTGCACAGGTTTTTTTTGAACTTATTACCACATTTGCTCCACAGCTTCAGAGTAAAACCACCCATGCCATTTCATTACAACATTCCACACAGAGCGTACCTCTCTGGGTACAATGCCCACTCTTTCCCAGTTATTCTGCTAAGCAATATTATCTGCTGCCTGGTCACACCTGGGCAAACACCTGGCTGTGCTGTCCTCCTGCCTGACTGACAGCAGCTGTGTTTGTTCTCCGTTTATCACTTCCTGGCTGGTCACTCTGTCCCACAGAGACCCTAAGACCTTCCTTTATGCTGAACTGCAAAGTTCTGCTGATAATATTTAGTATCTTCAAAAGTGAACTCTAGCTTAGGCATGTCTGAGAGAATCTAAAGCAATTTATAACTGTTGGGTGGAGAAGCTATATGGTTTGAGATCAGAGACTGCCTGGGTCCTTTTGCTGGATTTAAAACTAAAAATATAGTTTCAAATGGCAGTAATTGGGATCAAGTGCAATTTCTTTTCAGCTCAAACACTCAAAAAAAAATTGTAATAATCAAAAAGAATAACTATTCTGTCATTTTACCGACACATTCAGGAATTTATGCACTTTTAGTGAATTAGGTCATTTTGACAAAGACTCTCAGGACTACAATATTCAAGAACTTGATTTAAAAAAAAAAAAAAAAATGCAATCTAGAAACAAATGTAGTGGCACGGACCGGGAAATCTAAAACATGAGACAATAAATCCCTGAATATGAAAAAAAAAATTCCCTAATGTTTCAATGCAAAACAAAGTGTCACATTTTTCATTCATAAAACATTAGCACCAATAATCCAACTCACAATATCTGAGATCTGGCGTAAACGTAGGCCTTTAGGGCACATTTCACATTTTCAACTTTTTCAACTTTTTCAACTTTATTTTTTCAACTAGTTTGTTCGGGGAACATTCCATTTAAAGGAAAAAGAAAAATAACTGCAACAACATCAGCACTTCACACTTGCAACCTTAAAAATGGCAATAAAACACATTTTATTCTACACTTTAACATGCACTTTAAAGTTTCATTTATTTGCACTTTAATATATGAGGGTATTCAAACAAAATATTTCTCACAATCATTGAAAGCAGAAGCTACAAGAGAATAATTTCTTACAGAAACAAAAAGGTTTAACAAAAAAACACAAATTACTGTAAATGGGGATTGTTTGAAAATTGCAATCTACTATTAAAAAACATTAAATAATTAAAAAAAATGCATATCTAAAATGTATATTTTCAGAAATACTTGATAAAATATATGAAAGTAAGAAGGACACCAAACATTCAAGCCATCAGACTATTGTTCTCTTTAGAATTTCTGTTATAATGATGTTTAAAAAAAAAAAAAAAACCTACCTTTTCAAATGCTCAAAAAGCATGCAGCAGCTAATGAAGAACAGAAAAATGTAAACAATCGCAATCCAAAAAAAAAAGTTAAGGCCGTTCAAAGCTGATGAGCATTCCACTGATATGACCCAGATCTGAGTCAACACTGCCAGCATTTACAACAAAACTATTCACCACCACAACACTGAGAAAAACAGAATGAAATAAAACTATCCTTTGTTCCCAACAGAACCCTATTCACTAAGCTCAAATAGCAACCATTCTAAAACAATGTTTATTAATTCAACCCTCGGCATTCCTTACATGGATCAGTTGTTATTCTCTGCTGAGCTCGGAGCCATACTCCAAACACTCCTGTCCTTTCTGTCAGACCTCTCCATATAAAAAGGCCAACATTCTTACCAATAATGAGAGGAGATTTCCAAAGCACCAGCCAGTGTCTTCTGCCAAAGACGAACCAAATGAGAAAACCAGTGGAGAGAGCCTTTAGACGAAAACGAAAAGATGGGTGAAATGTAGAGCCGGCGACTTATTCGCTTTCACACAAGCTGGGATACTAAGGAGGAAGTTCCAGCAGTGCTTAATAGTTTTCAGCTGTGGGCCAGATGGGGTTATGTGAAGTACTAAAGTAAGAGGGCGGTGGGTTTGCAAGCGAAACGAGGTGTCTCATGAGTGTGAGAGAACCTCTTGAAAGAAAGAACAAGGGGAAAAGGAGACAGGAAGAGAGAATGACAGATACAAGCAGTGCTGGTGTAGGGGGAAAATATTCAGATTTATATCTCTGGAAAAACTGGTTCCGATTGGCCAATCACAAAGACGAACGGTCAAATATCTCTGTATGCTAAATTGCTACATTGCCTGCCGTTCATGGCAACATACTGATGCCTTCTTTTCAAAAGAAGCATCAGTGTTAGCAGGAACTTCTGTGTTAGCAACTCACGTAAGAAACTCTTAACTCACAGAAAACTTGCTGAACGCATAAAAAAAAAGTTTCCACCACAGAAAAAACACGTCAACCACAAAAATTCTGATTCATACTTAAGCCACAGAGCAACTTGAGTGCAAGACAGTGGACTTTGGCAGCTAACGGTGTTACGCTCTCTGCAATCTGACACCTACGGCTTATTCAACATGTCACAACTCTTACAGATGACCAAGACACTATACAGACAGCAGACATGTACAGCCCATATAGATGGTGAAAAGTACAGCCGTTCTCTCGTCTCGTCACCAAGAAGAAATATAGTGGGGTGGGGCTGTGTTACTCTTGGCATCAACAGGTCTGAAAATATTTTTAAGGATTCTTTTCCTTTATTATCCTAAAATTTGTTTTCCTTTCCATCATCTCGCCCCCCTCCTCCTTGTGTGGACAGATGTGGGGAGGGGAAAGTAATGCGTTTAAGACTTTGGCATTTTCCATTTCGTGAGGTAAAAGTACTTATTCTGTGGTTTGGACCATATGTTTTAAGAAGTGCAGAAGTAATCATAATCGTACAAGCACCTGGTCAACATTAGCAAGAAATGTTGACTATTAAATGCATGTCTTTAGGAAATCTGATAACACTTTCAGATGGGCAAATGAAAAACTACAAACGTAAACAATATCAACAATGTGACCTGAATTGACTGATAATGATTGCAGAAACAAACAAACAATTGAAAGGTCAACTGTTAATTTGGTGAATTATTTCAAAACGTACTCAAATATTAATATATGCTTCCGTTACAAAGAAGCTTAGAGAAGTCTGGGTTTGTGAATTTCAGCTAGTTTTGTCAAGGTACCGATGAAAACCCATAGTTCTCAGTACCAATTTTGGTACACAAAAGCACGCTAATTAAAAAAAAACAAAAAACACTACTTTTATTAATAAAGTCCAACTAAAATTATGCAAAAATCAATTCCACTCTTTACTGTGTTTCCAGTTTTAATAAAAAGTAATAAAAGTATGAAACAGTAAACAAGTTTCACTCAATTTGAATGAGTCTTTTATTTAATGAAATTTAAAGATTTGCATTTTTGGTAAATAAAGGGCATTTACTATATATTTTTTAAAACAGTAGTGGTAGTAGAAGCCCATCACAAACATTATTCTAAATAATAGTAATATATTTCTGGCACAATGTCTAAACCAAACTTTTATTTTGATGAGTTGCTGTGAATACATTTACATTTCTTTGTGTATATGATATGAAGCTGGTTTTACTCAAATGAAGCAGGAAAATGCACATGAAAGAGTTGTGACTCTTAGAGCAGTTCTGGTGATGTTTATATATTTATGTATGGAGTGACAAGTGGCTGTCTTCATAAGCAAATACTTTAATAATTTATTATAACACAGATTCATTCAAAACACTGATTCTTTAAGAGATGAAAAAAGTGATTGGCTTTATGAGTAAGTCAGTGAATCATTCACTCAGTCTTTAAAAAAAAAAATCTAAAATGCTGTTTTTGTTTTAAATGTGTTTCATGGATGAAGAAGAGTGTATTATTTGGTCTAAAATTTCATTTTAGCATAAAAAAACCCTTTTAAATAACTTGTCCAAACTGGCTATGTGAACAGAAACAGAGGGTTTATTTATGTGACACTGACTTGGGTACTTTCAGAAAATTAAAAGAAACAGTGGGTGAAGAGATCTGGGAGAACGAGTAGCAAGTATCTTGTTAAGGATGTTAGTAAAAGTCTTTACATTTCTATTTCAGCTTTACCCCAGTCTTCCTTTGCCAAGAACGTACTTGCATCTGTATCTGAACATGGCATAAAAAAGGTATTCAAAAAGCAACACTATTCCAAAATTATGCCTAGTGAGCTGCCTACGTAGGAAGCATTTTAAGGCATCACTGACAATCTCTCAACTTGTTTGTGAGGGGGCACCGGTGGTAGTTCTGGCTCACTTGGCTCCCACTTGCCTGCTTATTTTTAACAGCTAAATAAATGCAGCACTATCTGCTGCCTGAAGCATTTCAAATCGGCCACTTGTGAGGTTCAAGTGGTTTTCTTCCTTAATTGAGATAAAAAGGTCTTGATGAGCTTGTTGAACACTTCAAGACAAACCATACCGTCAACTAATAGCACAACACCAAGGTTGAGTAACAGCGCATTTTTCAATAGGTCAGCTGTTGACATTTCTCTCTGATTCAAGAAGAAGAGGGAAGCAACACAGAAACAATTACAATAAATAGACCAGACCTTGTTGTCATACAATATGTGAAATGAGTGAAGAAAAGATGGTCTACACTTTTTAATAATTAAAGATTTAAGTTCACCAGAATTTATTCAGAATAGCTTGAAAGGCCAGAGTCTACTGATGTCTCTTGATATGTTTCTATAATGACTAGTACTGCTTCACATAAAAGATGACAAAGGAACAACGAATTCATAATTTAAGAAATTCAGAGCCATTTTGATGCAGAACCATTTGAGTGCTTATTAATTAGAGGGTTTTAGAGATGAATATTAATCTGAAGGTGAGGAATCCCAGTCTCAAAAGTTAACATGTTGCCACAGCTAATACTGGCCAGTGAAAAACAAAAATTGTTATATATATTTCTTACCTGATTTTTGGTTGTTTGGTTGTCCTTGCACCTATGTTGAAAAACGGTGAAGGTGATTTGTTTTCTCTTTCAGCTCTTATAGTCCCTTTTTGAAATTGCTTCTCTCAAAAATAAAGGTACTTGCGTGGAGTTCAGATTACCATTGTTACAATTCAATTTAAAACTGTTTATTAAATTGCAGTTGCGATTTTTACTTTTATTTGGCACTTGAAAAGTGTTAATTTTGTATTCTTCTACAGAAATACACACAAACACAGCACTTCAGATACGACGATGGACAAGCTACAGTGCTTATGTTTACACAGAAGTATTCCTGTAGGGGTCATTTGGACTATATTTTCCCACATCCCCAGGTCATTCACCTAAACCAACAAAGCACGGCTTTCTAGAGTAACCACATGATGATCTTTTAGCAAAAGCCTCAGCTGCACTTCAAGACCGAACGTGTGTTTACAACTGCCAGTGGATCTTGAGCAGGAAATGTGGGATTCGGTCTCAATGATACACTCGCAAATTGTTGCAGCTGAGAGCTGAGAAAATTGAGCTGACCTATCTGCCCATTTTGACTACATCTAGCTAGAAATGATGTCTTTATCCATTCAATTCAAATAGCACACACTCAACACAGTATGTAGGCTATGTTTGCTTTGAACTGCTGACACTACTGCTGTTGCTTCTTTTAGAAAACCTATAGGCTTTTAAAGTCACCTGTTTGTAGATATGCAACAGACAGACAGGAGGAAGAAGACTAAAAACTGCTATAACTAATTGATTATAATTGAGAAATTACACAATACTTAGATAACTGACTATAGTTTATAAAATATAGTTTTGAACAGAAGCAATGATATATTAAATTGAAGTAACAGTAAAGAAATTTAGAAAAAAACCTTTTTGAATAAATGCTTAATTAGATTTTTATCAAATAACCCTAGTTGCTGGGAACCATTTTTTAAAATACCAAATCAATGATTTCTGAGGACTTGCTGGTGAAAATGTGTAGCTTGACAAACATAATCGTAAAATATAAATCGTATTTATAAATATATTAAGATATATTAACCAGTATATTAATATTAAGTCATATGTCAAAAATATTTGCACTGTACTTTTGACCACTTTTTGACCAGCCTTAGTAAACATTTGAGGCCTATTTAAAAAAAACACACATTTATATTGCTCAGTCAATTATATACTAAATTTAAAGTCCATGTAAAGTCAATATTAAATGTGTGTTCTAAGTTTGTCACACCACAGAAAATGTGTTATTAAAATGTGTTATTAACCGCCCAGACAAATTTGAATGCTTAAAAAAAATAAATGAATAAAAGTATCAAAATCTTAAAAAATTGAGTCGTCCTCTCTGCTCTCATGCTGCTTGCACCACTGAAACCACGCCCACTCACGGCAAAGATTTAGTCTCTCTCAGCTGTCTTCCTGTCAGCTGAGTGATTTAAATAAGGAAACCAAGCTCAGTTGTTTTGTAAATTATAGCCACCACGTAACGTGGTGAAGGCATAGCTAGATTGCAAACTGTAGGCTGTAGTATTTAATGGTAATGATAGTAACTGATGATTGAACGGATCAAGCACTGATGCTCATGCACTCTAGTTATTATGTGTGTGTCACTGTACTGATGTCACCCAGCGATCAGTCTGTGCAGTCAGTTTTGCTTCAAGTCCAACACCGCTTTTATAATTTTGTGGGAAGGGCAGTGCTCTGTGAAAAACTGCCATTTAGTATTATACAGTTCAGTCTTTTAACATGTTTCAGCAATGCATTCCTAACATTTATAATGTGTTTACAAACAATTCTCAAAATTGGCTTTACACTGACTTTAATAAAAGTATTTTTTAAAGTACATATACTGAATGTTTCCTCTATCCCACCCACAGTCTGCCAGCCCCTCAAAATGTAGCCTCTCACATCCCATGATTACCTCTCTCTGCCCTGCAAGGTCGTATAACGTGGTCCATCAGCGAGAGAATCAGAGGCTTCTGCTCTATATCTGTAAAAACTGAATTACAGCCAGCTCTGTCAAAGCCAATGTACCTGTGGCTACAGAGGCGATGGATCATGATCAAGTGAACCTAGAGCTCACTGAAAAACCCACCAATCTCTAACCCCCTTTCTCCCTTACACACACCTCTGTCTAGACCACAGAGGGGATATGCAACAATTCGGTTTCAAACAGTTAACACTAATGAGAGAGGAATATAGGATCTGTAAACACTGCACTGAGGAGACCTAATTGCCAATTAGAGTTAGCTTGCAGTGGAACTAAGTGAAGTTACTCTGCAAACATGAGAAAGACCTTTCAACATATGAAATGCCATTTTTGATCATCTCTGTGGGCATCTGATTTATCACAGACCATTGCACTTACTGAAAACCACTGAAGCTACGTGTATACATATTTTTAGTTGAAACTGACTACAGTAAAACAATATCAGTGTCAAAATTGGAAGTCTTGAGTGTCACCAATGCTGTTACTGACAGTGGAGTTGGCAGATGTAGGTCAAAACTTTTCTCATATTGAAGAAGATAAGAATGACTCACATTTCCTATGGGACAAATATGCAGAACGTGATTCAACCTCAGATTCCATGTCACTGGAACAATCCAAACAAAATAAAATCTAACAATTCTACAACTAGTTCTACTGGCCTTGCCACCACGGACAAGACCTAGTAAAATGGTAAAACTTTGCATCAGTTCAGCAAAGTAATGAAAACTTATAATGCTGTTATTAATGCAAAAGAAGTAGCTTTAAAACACTTGAGACACATGTAAAAGAAAAACAAATATTGTGGCCGTTGTGCAGACAAACATTGCCAACTGCAAACTAGCTGAGCGTTCATCCCAAAGGATCCCGAAAAAGACATCACAGGCTAAGAGGATCAGAAGAATCTGGTTCCAAGTGGTCATAAGAAACACAGAGTAAAAACAGACTATACACTTTCTGATTTCTGAAAAGAGGAATTATAAATGTAGTGCTGGTCAAAGCCAACTAAACAATATTCCAAGAAAAACCAACTAGAAATGGTCAATTCTTCACTAAGCATTGTGATGGCAAATAGCTCTGGGCCTACGTGCAGAAACCTACAACACAAAAACAGAGTAAACGGGTCTTATCTAAGCAAGATTATAATCATCTGTAAGTCAACAAGTAATTTCTTTGATAGAAAGCAGCAAGATTGGAAACCATGGGAGGTAAAGATGCTGTGTGACGACCAGAAACTGCAGTCAAAAAGTACATTACCACAAAGAACACAAAAGATTTCATCAGCTAATAAAGCGTGAGATGGGATTTCATGGTCTTGAGAGCAAAGAAGGCAACTTGCACCTCTTCTGAAAACATTTCCATATATTTTTCCCATAAGTGATTCACAACTCTCGCCTTAGTCAGCAACAGATTCCACAGTACTCCAGACGAAAAGCACCACATAGCTGTATGCAAAGAGGAAATGAGACTGCTGCTGATGATTCTGTTAAAACAATCAACATTCTGATTTAGAATGCATTTGAATAGAACAAGCTAGAATCCTTTTCTTGCTTCCACACATTTTAATGCTTGGAAAATTCTACTCAGGAGTTGCACCAGTTCATTTTTTTTTACATTTTGGTATAATATTTTTCCTAGACATGCTGTACTGCCAATTACAGCAAACCTAGTCTTACATTTTGCATTTCCCCCCAAATATTAAGTAAAAACCACTGTGTACATGCTGTGAGAACCCAAAGGAATGTGAAAAGGCCATTTTGACTTCCTGTCCACAGAAACACATCGTTCCCCACATCTGGTGAAACCATACACATTCACTTCAAAATGTAGAAAAACCTCGAGCGGGGCAGAATGTTTTATAGACAAAACCGGATGGCCTTGAGCATGGTCAACATCAAATACAGCCATTAATAGAAGTTAGCTGAGAGGGGACCTTAAACTAATTTATTTTACACAAAGACTGTTGTGATTTGAAGATTAGTGTTAAGGTTAGCTATAGTCCTAAATATAAAATATGCATTTCTAATTTTAATAAAAGATAAAAAAAATTCTGATCAGTATAAATGTAAGGCCATTGGGATAAAGACATGAAAGTGAAATGTCAGCAAAATGAAAAGGAGTTTATGCGCAAATCATTCACAAGTCCATTCTTGTATGGTAAATATTAAGACATCTGTATGTAAATGTATGAAAACAATTGTTCAGATTACTAGCCAAAAAAGTGCAAATCCTGAAAGGAGTGAAGGCTGAGAACATGAATCAGACACAGACCCCTTACTATTACACAGGTGCTGTCCTGAGGACTGTTCCAGATAGATTGATCTTGCTGCTGTCATCTACAAAAAAGACCCACAGGATATGACAGGCATTTTGTCTTCATTGGCTTTCCATGAAGTAGTTTGAGGTCCTCACAATCATGCCAGCAGAGCTTTTTAATACTACTTGAAGATGTCAGCACATCAAAATTTCGATACTTACGGAGGGAAGGGAAACGTGACATTTAGGGCAGAGGGAAATTTTCCTTCAATTGTTTTTCATTGGAACTTACTTACTGCAAACACCAAAAGAAAATTAATGGATTCAGTGAATGATGGACTCACCACATGCTTCTTTTAAAAGCAGTTATGTGAAGACGTGGCAAACTTGCGTCACGGTTGGTAAACATGTTTAAAGAAATGGGCAAAAGGTTTGTTGTTAGAATCCTCCATAATTTTACATGGTTTTAAATGGAAAACACATCCTTATTCTATTCTAACAGCATTCTAACTCTAAAGGGATGCTGGCCGAGGTAAAGTCCTTTAACCCTACTAAGTGCTCCAAGCCACATTTCAGCCACAGCCTCAATGCCAATGTTCTGCCACAGGCAGATAAGAGCCTCAAAACCAGCCACAGAGACCGCAACAAAATGAATTTTGGGAGCTGTTGGAGACAAGCTTCCAAAAACCAGACACAACCTTTCCATCTATTAAACTAGTTACAAATGCTCATTAAAACTGAGGTCAGCAGAGCCAAACAACCATCCCCCACTGGACAACCTAAGGAGCACAATACAGATGATTCTGACTGTAAACAGATTCAAAGATTCAGCCTGAGAAAGAAACAAATCAGACTGAACCTTAATATTCGAAGAGGCCCTACTCCATTATTGTTCTTTTAAAGCCAAAGCTAATAAGTCTAGAGTGCTGAGAAAAAGGGAGGATAGAAACAGAGGTAGGGGCTACATTACTGCCTGACCCAGTTAGAATAATTGATTTCATGTGTCAACTGAGTCAAGTTAAGTTGAGCAGTAATTCCAAGGAAACAGAATGGAATTAATCAGGCTTCAACCCTGAACTGCAGACAGGGAGTCCTCTGGATGAAAATTCCACAGGCACAAAGAAAGGGGGAATTCACATTATCGATTACACCATACTTAAATTTTAGTATTTCAACTAAATGAGTTCATCTGCAACAAAGGAAAAAAGGGAATTCTTTCAGTATAAATAAACCACATTACATAATAAACACCAAACAACAACAACTACTACTATATTGTCCATAAAATAAAATGCTATAATTTAGAATTTATGACATAAAAACAAGACAAGACAATGCATGTACACATAAATATGGAAAATAAATAAATAAATCGTCTGAAAAAAAGTTTCTGCTGTTTTTTTCCACCAATCTAATTATGCAAGCTCAATATTTATTAATAAACAAATTGTCGTTCACCTTGCACCTTTGCTGCAAGTGGCATTCATAAATTACCTGTTTCAAAAAAAAAAAAAAAAAACAGTTTTAATGACATGATACTTGTCACGTTCTGGTAAATGAAACAAGCGTAGTTGGAATCAAAGAAGAAAGAGTTTAATGGTAAACATTCCCTGGCGGCTCCCGCGCCATAACCAAACATAGAAAATAAAAGGTTCCAGAGTCTTAGGGAGGCGAAGTTCAAACTGAAACACAAAAGTCAATTCCTTAACTGGTGATTCCCATACAAGTCGGAACTTGGCAGGCTGGCAGGCAGGCAGGCGGCGGGCAGGCAGGCAGGCAGGCAGGCAGGCAGGCAGGCAGGCAGGCAGGCAGGTCGGGAGTCGAGAACTCAGGTGTGTAACCTTGAGATCAGCCACAGACTGAATGGTGGGTGTCTGCTTTATACCAGTGTTGGTGAGTGACATCAGGTGCGGGTGATTAGTACTCCGGTGATTGTGTGAACGAGTCCAGGTGGCGGGATCGGTAGGTGTGGGAAGTAGACGGTGTGACATTACCCTCCTCCTCCACGAGCGTCTCCTGACGCTCGAGACCGCCGGACGAGGGGCGACCACGCCCTCTGGGAGCTGGATGATCCGGGTGAGTCCTGGAAATCAGATGTGAGAGAAGGGTCTAATACCTCATCCTTGTCCACCCAGGATCTTTCCTCGGGGCCGTAGTCCTCCCAATCGATCAGGTATTGGAGGCGGCCGCCCGCGCCGGGAGTCGAGAATTTCTTTGACCCGGTATATTGACTCACAGGTGTCGATCTCGGGCGGAGGAGTCTCGTGCTCTGTGGAGGGAGGAAGGACAGGGTCAGTATAAGGTTTCAATAGGGATACGTGAAAGGTGGAGGATATGCGGTAGTGACTGGGAAGTCGTAGCTGATAGGTGACTTCGTTGATCTGACGGGCTGATGGGAAAAGGACCAATGTACCGGGACTCAGCTCCCGGCAGGGCAGCCGGAGACGTATATCCCTGGTGGAAAGCCAGACGCGGTCACCTGGTTGATAGGCGGGTGTGTTGGACCGGACGTGCGTCTGCTTGGGTCTTGTGTCTCCTGACTGCCTGCTGGAGATGTATCGTGCGCCGAGTCCCATACCCTCTCGCTCTCTCGGAACCAGTAATCTCACGGCTGGGACTTCTGCCTGGTCACCAGTCCAAGGAAACAGAGGGGGTTGGAAACCTAGAACACATTGAAATGGTGTTAGACCTGTGGTGCTTTGAAGGGAATTTTGTGCGTATTCTGCCCAGGGTAGATACTGGCTCCAACTGTCTTGCTGTTGATGGCAGTAGGCCGGAGATATCGACTGACTTCTTGGATCTTGGCGCTCAGTCTGGCCATTGGTTTGAGGATGGTAACCTGAGGATAAACTGACAGAGACGCCTAGAAGTCGGAAGAAACTTCTCCATACCCTGGGCGTGAACTGGGAACCCCGGTCGGATACTATATCTTCAGGAGTCAGAAATGTCTGAACACCTGATGGAAAGCGTCTCCGCTGTCTCCATCGAGGTGGGAAGACCCGGAGTGGGAATTAACTTGCAGGATTTAGAAAACCGATCAACTACCACAAGGATGGCAGTGTAGTTATTAGAGGAAGGAAGGTCTGTGGCGAAGTCTACCGCAATGTGGGACCAGGGTCGACGGGGAATGGGTAAGGGCAGGAGTTTACCTTCTGGAAGGCGCGAGGAGTGGAGGTAATGGCGCAGACTGAACATCCCTTGATGTAACGGCCGACATCCCGGGCCATATTGGGGCCACCAATAACGGTTCTGGAGGCGAGAGGGTTCGTGACATTCACATTTCTCAGCTTTCAGGAATAGTTGATGGTCACGGCGTTGAAGTACTTGTTTGGACGTGGTACGGTGTGCAGACAGACTGGGGGAGTATATGAGGATGTCGTCGATGTAAATGATTACAAATTGATTTAGCATATCGTGGAAGACCTCATTCATGAAGTTTTGGAACACTGATGGTGAGTTGGAGAGCCCATACAGCATAACCCGATATTCATAGTGCCCAGCGGGGGTTATGAAGGCCGTCTTCCATTCGTCCCCCTTGCGGATCCGGACGAGATTGTAGGCGCTCCGGAGATCCAGCTTACTGAAGACCCTTGCCTCTCTGAGTTCCTCCAGAGCAGCTGGGACTAAGGGCAGAGGGTAGGCAAATTTAACTGTTTGGCTGTTAAAGGTTCTATAATCAATGCATTGCCGAAGTCTGCCATCCTTCTTTGTGACAAAGAAGAAACTCAAAGCTGCCAGTGAGGTGGATGGTCGGATGAACCCTTGACTTAGAGCCTCCTGTACGTACTCCTCCATTGCCTCTCTCTCTGGGACCGACAAAGGATATATCCGACCCTTGGGTATTTTGTCTCCAGGCAGCAGGTCGATGGCACAATCCCATGGACGATGTGGTGGTAAGTGGGTGGCGGCTGTCTTACTGAAGACATCGAGTACTGCTGGTAGTCAGGAGGGATTGGTGGAACGGATTGTGTCTCGGACTTTCAATGGATGTGGAGTGGCAGGATAGCGGGAGTGAATTGACCTTAGAAACAGTGGACAGACATTAATTCAGGCAATCATGACTCCATTTAACGATCTCACCAGTTCGCCAGTTAATGGTTGGCTGATGTTGCTCCAGCAGGGCCGACCCAGAACCACGTCTCACGGTTGCCTCCTCCAGCACGAGTAGAGTAATCCATTCGGTGTGCAAACTGCCTATTTGAAGGGTGAGAGGTGGAGTACAGTGACGTGCCTGGCCCTTGCTTAACGGTTTTCCTTGGATGGTTGTAATTTGGTAAGTGGTAGAATTTTTTTAGCGTGGAAGACAGAGGCGAGAGAGACTGTGAGATGAGATAAAGTTACCGGCGGCTCCTGAATCCACCAGCACCTTGACTAGGAAGAGTCGATTATGGTAGTGAATGTATGCATGGATATAATGGAATTTGTGAGACAGCAGGGATTATAGTGGTAACACTCACCGCAGGCTGTGGGGCGACGGACCGGGCAGGAGCTGAGTAGGTGTGCTGAGAGCCGCAGTACAAACACAGACCTCTCTCGTACTCCGGCGTGATCTCTCCTGGGTCGTTAGGTGGTAGCTCTCGGTGAGCATGGGTTCTGGTGTGGGAGATCGGAGGATGTGGATGAGGAGGCAGATATCGGGTAATGGGACAGGCAGACAGGTGTTGGGCTACACGTAGCCTTACGCACAAAAGTCTCCAGGTTCACATTGTCATCGTAGATGGCAAGTTGTTGCTGTACAGAGGATTGAGCCCTCTGCGAAATACAGACAAGAGGGCAGTGTCGTTCCATCCGCTTCTGATGGCGAGGGTGCTAAAACGTAGTACATACTCATGTACTGGTTCATCTGCCTGCCTGAGTTGCAAAAAGTTCTTCATGAACTGATAGAGTAGTGGAAGGCTGGCCAAACACCTCTTTAAAATGTTCCAGAAAGGTTTGGAGGGTCTGTACTCGTGGACTATTGGAGTTCCACAGCGCTTCTGCCATTGTAGAGCTCTGCCTGTCAGTAGAGACAGTATGAAGGCTACTTTCCCTCGTTCGGAGGAAAAGAGGTGTGGTTGCATCTCCAAGTAAAGGGAACACTGTAGGAGAAACCCATTGCAGGCGGTTTGCGCCCTGCAAGCGTGGTTGGTCGAGCCACGGGACACGGAAGTGGAGTAGGCGGAGAGTAATGCATCTCGTACAGCCTGAACAAGTGTTTGAAACGTATCCTCTGGTGAAACCTCTTGTGCCTCCATGCTCATTACCTCTTGTATAATTACTTCTCTTTGAGGCTGATCTTCTGTCACGTTCTGGTAAATGAAACAAACGTAGTTGGAATCAAAGAAGAAAGAGTTTAATGGTAAACATTCCTGGCGGCTCCAGCGCCATAACCAAACATAGAAAATAAAAGGTTCCAGAGTCTTAGGGAGGCGAAGTTCAAACTGAAACACAAAAGTCAATTCCTTAACTGGTGATTCCCATACAAGTCGGAACTTGGCAGGCTGGCAGGCAGGCAGGGCGGGCGGGCAGGCAGGCAGGCAGGCAGGCAGGCAGGCAGGCAGGCAGGCAGGCAGGCCGGAGTCGAGAACTCAGGTGTGTAACCTTGAGATCAGCCACAGACTGAATGGTGGGTGTCTGCTTTATACCAGTGTTGGTGAGTGACATCAGGTGCGGGTGATTAGTACTCGGTGATTGTGAACGAGTCCAGGTGTGACGGGATCGGTATGTGTGGGAAGTGACGGTGTGACAATACTTCTGTAGAAGCAAATTCCACAGTGTAAATTTGAACAGCACAAAACAGGAAATAACTCAATATGAGGTCTATATTGGCTCCAGAGTATATTTGAATAGCACAAAAAAGGAAATAATTCAATGTGAGGTTTCCATTGATGAGCCTAAATGTACTTCAGCAGTATGCCTGTCTGTTTGTTCACAGCAGGACATTCAATGAAAAACAAGAAAGAAGCATTCAGCTTCATTTTGCAATGATTCCTAAACTACTCCAGTAGCGCATAAATAGAAAGTACACTAAATTAACAGTACAAACACCAAGCAAGAACAGGCTATATTTTCAAAAAGCTATGATTGAGCCATGCAAACTAAAAAGCCATTTAAATGCATTCATCAATCACTGTCTGCAGTCTTCGCTCCATTCCTTTTGATGTGAGCAGAACATTATCGAACTAGAAAATAGGTCTATTATTAATCATAGGCTTATAAAGCTGAAATTAGAGCTATTTCTCACATATAGTGGACTTGCAAACTAATATATTAACTGTTGTAAATTGATCACTCAGATGTATACAGCTATAATATTTTTTCTATTTAGCATGCTCAAGAAAGTCACATATACATTTTCTTTGCTTAGATGTTTGTGCTTTCAATGGGAGCTGGTGATAAAAAAAATAAAATAAAAAAAAAAAGACCGTAGCCAAGGGTCCTCTATCTTCTGTACAGTGTATCACAAAATATATATGGAGAAAAACAATCCTTGTTATTTTCTGTGGCAGTAACCTAATGCTAATATCAGTCTTGTGAGATATAGGGATATATATATATATATATATATATATATATATATATATATATATATATATATATATATATATATATAGAGAAGAGATGTCAATTAAAATAAACATATTATGAAAGACAGTCTTGACAAAAACTCATAACTATATCCATAGAGGAAAGTAATCCTATTGTCAAAGAAAAACCTGGAATATATTGCATTATAAAAGCCCTTTGATGTTTTTCTGCTAGGGCTCTTTATAAAACCGATTTTCTAAAGCGATGAATTGCACAAATAGCATGTAATATCTCACAAATTGAATACCAATTTAGTTCGAAAAGCTTTCTTTCCTTGAGGAAATTAATTATTCTGATTAAATTTAGATTAATTAGAGTGGTAATTAGATTAATTATAGACTATGCCTAGAGGAAAAAAAAAAAATTACATACTTGACAAACTTCCGTTTGAGGCATATAAACTAGAAGTCATTGCTAAGGTGGTGACTGAAAGGTTGTAGATTCAAACCCCAAAAGGCAAGATCAATAAACTATCTCCACTGTGCCCTTGAGAAAGATACTTGGCAAGGCTGATGTCTATGCATGTACTGCAAGACATTTTGGATAAAAGTGCCAACTAAACGACAAAGTAGCAAACAAAAAGGTAACAGCAGTCAGAAAGAGCAGAACTGACAACATATCCTACATAACTTTGATTTGTATAGATGAAATTACTGCTTACAAACAAGCGCTTCGACAGTGATGTTTCAATAGCCGGAGAAAATAGGTTTTAGATTAGCACTTCATTTAAATTGAGCTGGAAATTAACAAAAAGTGGCGTGTAGGGGGGCTGAAACAGTATTTCCAAAAGATTACTGGGGATTTGAGCTGCTTTAGATTACGATCACAATCGATGGATCAGGATCCAAGACTTGTGTGCAACATTTTCACGGTACCACACAAACCTCTTTTTTTTTTTTTTTAATAATCCAATTGATATTATATGACATTAAAATAATTTAATCTATGCAAAGGCTCTCACTTTTCTCCAAATGGTGTACACTTGGGGTGGTATACAGGATTAAGGCTTAACAACTAACAACATGGAAACATGGGCATTTTTTCCATTATAATGTATTCTTCAAAACGTTCAGGCATAAACTACAAAGACAGGCAAGGACAGGCTGCATGAAACTGAAATCAATACATAGAATGATACTGAGAAATGAAAGACAAAGAGACTGAGACAGACAGAAATAATGGAAACCCTCTTAGCATTGAAGATTTGATTGCACAATGCTTGCTTGTGTATACTGAATTAGCCCTTAAGTAGATTTCCATGTCAGTCATAAAGTGGTGTAGTAAAAGTGGTGTAGTAAATGCTTTGAGCCTTGCTAAGCAATTATAAAAGGATATATAACGGATAGTTCTGGTTTTAAATTCTGCTAGAATGAGCCACACTTGTGACCATACATCTGTAATTCAAAGTTGCATCATTTGACTTGGAAATATGTGGAAAATAGCAGAGAAGTCACACAGACTACTTCTGTGATGCTTTCCATATATATACACAAATGTAAAAAACCTGAGCAAACTCACTGAGGAAAAAAAAAATAAAAGGAAAATGTTGACTCCTCAACAGTAGTACACAGTAAAACACTTTTATTCCTTTTCACACAAATTATGATAACAAGATATATTTATAATTACATTTATGTGGTTCCATGCACTATACCATGTTATGACCTCAGAAAATCTGTAAATCAGCACATTTTGACATTTGCATAACATTACTACCACCAAATATGTCTTTTCTACCATAGTAACCTTGCTTGTTAACTCACCTTGTCCAGCACTGCACTGGTGATACAGAGCATCTGGTTACAAGACCCATGAAACACGAGTAATGATAAAACCCCATTATAAGCTAGTTAAAATAGCATGGTTGCTTCCAGAAACTGCATTTTTAATTTTAAGCAAGTTCTTGGACATTTCACATGAAAGAGCTGCAAAAGGAGCGAGAAGCAATGTGATATAATTTTGAAGAAATGTGCGTCAGTACTCCCTGAACGTCAATACACCAAAACAAAAAATATGCAATGAACACATGCCATGTTGCTAGACTAGCAAGGTCACATGAACAGAGTGATTATCATCAATCACAGTCTTTTATCGCAAACAGCGGTAGAGCTCTGACAGATGAAGAGCATAGTAATGAGGCACATAGCCCTGGCTGGCAATGAGGGAAAAGAAGACCACAGCTTATGAAGTACAGGATAAAACCAGGCTGCCAAGACGTCTTACAGCTGCTTGCAGCTCATAGTCTCCATAGGAGCTGCAGAAAACAACCAAGGTCAAAACATGAGAGTGCAAAAGACCTACAACTGAGGAGTCATTGGTGAGAGAGATTTGATGCATTAGAAAAATTTTATGCAACAGACGCAGTTTAAACATAAGCACACACAATAGGCCTCATTCATGAAACCTTCATAAATATATGAGTAAATTCTGAGTCATTGGAGCGTAAAACAAACCTTCCTGAAAACTCCCGGATTCACAGACACTTCATAAACGTCTAATTTGATAGTTAAATGTTTGTATGTTAAGGAATTCCAATCATTCACAAATATTGTGCTCCTGCACACTCATTCAATTAGCATAACCCCAGTCTATGAATTACAATAAATTGCGGGTGCTGGAACACAGAATATGCTGGCCTAGTCTCTCAAGTATATTGCATAAATGCAAAAAGACTAATAGGCCATATGTCTAACAATATTCATCAGCGTGTGTCCAAAGACTTTTAGCCAGCTGAAACAATACCAGGCACTCTTCTTAAAACAGCTAGCTGGTGGAGCTTTGAGAACACTTTGGTGGCACAACATATAGAAATAAGGTCAAGAAAGAAAGTATTTTCCATCTGAGATGTTTTAGTTGCTATGATTTAGAATATCCACAGCGGCAATGTATTACAAGTATCTTATTTTCAAAAATTTTACTAAATATAATAAAGCAGTAACCAGTAATACTGATGTTTCATTTTATAGTTATCAACTCAGCTGCAAAAATTTGTTCTGCTCGTGTTTCACGAATGAGGCCCGACGTCTGCATAAACACTGAATGTTTGCCTGCGATTTCAAACGATTTGTTGTTTTGCTGTCCAAAATCTTGGTTAAATAAGCAGGAAGCAAAACAACTTCCCAAATCAAGGCTGTTCAAAAAGGTAGGCAGCATATTCTGCTTTCCAAGATTCTTACTTTAATAGCTCATATCCTCTGTGGACAAGGAAATCTCATAATGCATTTTAACTACGTAAATATAATTCAGATGTAATTAATCAGATGTAAACTAATTAAATTAGTTTATTTAATATTTGTGTGTGCGGTTTTACCTTATTAGTTTAACAATATGTTAGCAATGTGAAATCAATTGTGAGCCCTATTTACACGATGAAGTTTCTGAACTTTCAAAAGCAATCACTAATAAGGTTCCATTTCAGTTAGTATACTGTCTTACAGGGCAGTTGACCAAGTAGCAGTAGACCGCAAGGCAACTCGGTTCTGGAATGGAGTCCAAGTGTACACAATAAATAACAGAAAACAGTGCTCAGCAAGAGTGAACAACATATTGAATATCTTTTACTTCCTTTCATTTGTTGTAACTCAGACACTCATTAATGTTTGCCAGCTAATAAGAAGCAGTTTCTCCCTGAAAAAAAAGGACTTAATAAAATCTAATAAAAGTTCTAAAGCACATTATACACACATACAAATGCACACATTGATATATTCACCTTATGCACACATTTTTCAATCAAATGTAAACAACAGCACACTATTTAGAAAATCTGTACACAAACTAGAGGACCTGATCTTGGAAGAATGAAATCCATAAGAAAAAAAAATCTATTACACTATTAGGTTGAATAACACGGTTTATCTGAGAACGGCATTGATTGAACTGCATTTGGGTTTATTGTGCACCTCTGAGGATACAGAGGCATTTATCACATAATCGTATCATGGCATGGCTCGGATCTATTGACTGAAACATGATGAATCTCTCAAGATTCAAGCTTTGACTTTATCAGAACATAACTGAAGGATAAAATAAATAACTGAACTGTACTAAATAAGAAATAACTAAAATATCGTTCTTGATATTATATCATAGTCATCTCATATAACCTTCACAGGATCTCATGATGAAAACTAATGCTGAGATAATTCACACAGTTTTCAGTAATTAATGTGGATGCTTTAAAAAAAAAAATTAAATAACACTTTTTCAGTTTCCTAAGACCACACTAATGTTTTTCCCACTTCCTGTGGCTAGTGTCATATGCTCAAACTAATTAAACACTCCTTATCCAGCAAAAAACAGCAGTCCCTAAATGCAACTGCCTCCTGAAATCCTAGCTGATCCTGCCAGCGACATATGCTTGTTCAAAACTTAAATCCCTAAGGTTTAAGTTCACATGGTCAGTATAGTAACTGCTAACTGTGACTATCTATTAAGAGTTGCAATAAAAATATGTGATGCATATAAATTTAAACAGCCTTTCAGAGAACATCTTTATATGATATTAAATCTAGAAAAACACAAGATGAAACATGTACATTAAAAGTGTTCTGATATTCATTTCTTTATATACAGGCTATATTTTCTTTTTGATCATTGAAAACAGAGACAAATTGAAGATCTGGAAACTGAAAGGCTTCATTGTTGTAATATGGTATTCAGAATGAGCTCCCGCAGCACAATCCTCAAATGGATTAGAAAAAAAACCCTTTCTACGGTTATCAAATTAAATGTATGTACCAAAAGTACATGCGGTATACATGTGTCAAATCAAATTTCTGGATTTTAAATCCAGACGCACAGCAATGTACGTACACCCTGCCCAGCTGTCTTCACAAAGGGCAACAAAGGTAAAACAAAATGTCCTGGCTCACAGAACAAAAGAAGAGAGAGCAAGCCAGGCCAGCTAGAGGGAGCATGGGGCCAGAAGTGAGATGAAAGGCTGGAAACATAAAGCAGCAGTGGGTGGTGATGCGTTTCTTTATCTTGACTATTCCATAAAGAAACAGCAATGCCATAAGTGATCTGCTTTTCTGACAGAATACTTGCTGTGTCAATGGCGGTAAAAGGCCATGCTGTACTAAACACCCTAGCTTTGAGAAAACTACCTAGTAACAGGGCTGATTACTGTCAGATAGCAGATGTCAAATGCACAGGTCTCTTGAGGTTCAAAACTATTCTGCTGCATAGAACATTCCAGCAAACAAAAAAACCAAAAAAAAAAGTGTAAGATATCAAACTAAACTGAACATTTCTAAATTCCTATTGATCTGACAAAAAGATTCCACCCTAAACCAAACTATTGCTTTGTCAGGCTGGTCAGAAAAAAAAAGGTAATGTCAGTTAAAGATTTTTTGTTTTATATATAATCTGTCTGCACATATAAGTAAGGAAAAAGCGCTGTAACATCAAGTATTGCAAATTGCACACATCACCTTGACAGATTAAGGACCCCCTGAAGGTGAAATATGGCACATCTGATAAAACTCTTAAGGGTAGCTGCAGGATTCTTGTCCAATTTCTCAAAGGTCAAACACTAAGTGAAACAGAGGTTATTCACACAGTGCATAAACACTGTGATTACGCATTAAGCAGGTTTTCCCACACTGCGTGTATCCTTAATTATACCATAGTTCAGAAAAGCAGATGCAAAAAGCCTTCTAACCGAGTTACTACAAAACAAGCATTTTGTTTTGATCACTCTCGAATGAACTTAACTTAAATTTCTATAAACTCTATGCCATTGAAAACTTGTAAAAAGATTTATTTACAAATGATATGCACACCACCCTTTAAAAGTTTGTACGATCTATAAACCTGTATTTTTTTTGATAATACTGCAGATACAATACTGCAGGTACAGAGAAATATTATGATAGTATTTAAAATATCAGTTTTCTATTTTAAAATATTTAAAAATGTAACATATTCCTGTGTTGACAAAGCAGAATTTTAACTGTTACATGATCATTCAGAAGTCATTTTGATATACACAACAGGAGTGGTCTTGATGTGAAATAAATGTTCTTTAAGCAATACTTGTGCATTAATTTAGGCAACATTTCCTTATTGTGCCATCTCATAATTCACATAAAAGCAACTCTTCAAAGCAATAGTTCAGCCACACACACACACACACACACACACACACAAAAGTCCTCAGGCTGAAATCTCATTTAAGTTTATATACCATTGATCTTTCAATACAGTCAGTGCCTTAGGTAAGCATCATGAATATCCTAAAACGATTACATTTCAGAAACAGCACCACGGTCCAACTCACTCCACATCAACTGAATCATGTGGCAGGCATGACTTAAAGCCTCTTGGGAGAGACTTTGAAGGTAAATACAGCTCAAGTTCAGGGTTGAATGATTCTAATAACTTTGTGAGTGTCTAGTGCTGTGAGACTCTCTTGCCTTAAGTTAAGATATGAACCTGAAAAGACATTACAGCCGCAGTTTAGACTGCTAATCCTCTGTACACACAAAGTACATTTTACACCAGTGGCTTGTCAGCTAAGTTTGGGCCTGACAGACTTAAAAGTTTTTGGCTACTTAAGGGTAAAACTTGAGCACATTAAAAATTTCCAGAAGCGCATGTCGAAATGGAAATGCAAAGACAAAGCTTTAATCTTTTATTTTTGCACAATTTAGCATAAGAAAAGAATTCTAGTTGAAAAACATGAGTGGTTTCTATCAGGCGACATCAGATTGGTTATGCTAGATATTTTAGATTAGATATTGATTTTTCTCCTCATTTCTTGGGGAACAATATACAAACAAACACAACAACATTTATTCTGATGACATTCGCCTGTAGCCATTATTTCGATTTCATTTCTTGGTATACTTCAGGTGTTTTCTCTGTTTTGTAGACTCATTTTCAACTCTCGACGGTGCGGGTTTAAAGGAAAACTTCAGACAGAAAATTAAAAGTTTGTCATTACTTTCTCGCCTTCATGTTATTCTAGACTTGTAAATACTATTATTGTTTCTGTGGAACACAAAGGGGAAATTACATGCTCCCATTTCCCTCTCAACAACAGTTCTTATTGACCATGTCTGTCAAAATATAACAAAAAAATTAGATGTAGTGCTTTCCATAGTATGTGTGGAAAAACTAAAATTCTGTCATTATTTTGCTGATAATCTTGCCTCCAGTGTCAAAGACAGAATCAAAAGTCGAACTCACAAACAGGATTAGCTCGATTTGTGACTCACCGATTCATTTATCCAGTCTCAGCAGTTCTCAAAGTTAACAGCTCACTGAGGGGAAAGTTACCAGTGAATAATGGCTTAAATTGCAGTCTGTTCCTCTCAAAAAAGCCAACCCAAGCTCAATGGAAAACAGTGCCTGTGGTGACAGTTACGCGGTTTCTTGCGTTTCATAACATTTTCAAGTGAAATGCCCAGTGAGTTGTCCTAAAAGCACATTGCGTGTTGCCCAAAAAAACGATTATTGTGAATCTGCCAATGTTTTATTATGGTGGTTATTAACAGTAGTTTGGAAATTAAATGTCTGGTAAGTGGTGCTAAAAGGTTAATGCTCTATTGCACAAAATAATGCACCGCCTACACCAAACGAACAGTGTTAACAAAAGCGAACATGGAAAAAAAAAAATGAAGCAATCATGCCACTTTTTTCTGCTTTGATCGTTGTTATTGTGATGTATTTCACATGACTCATACTGTATTGTAATAGCAGTGCTGTACCAGGTGAGCTATAAAGCAAGTTTACCATATCAGAAAAATCATGTAACTGTTTTTGTGATGCAAACATATTAGTTAGTTTACAGCTCATGATACATGATACATGTTCATAACATTGATGTTGTGCAAGAAACTAACCATCTTTGATAACCAATAATTTGACCTTTCATTAACGGCTTAATATTATTATTTAAATATTAAGCTGTTTTATACTATATATATATATATATATATATATATAAAGTTACCCTATTATTTTCAATGTTTTTTTTTATTTTTTATTATGAACACTGGTTTGTAGTACAAACAGTTTTACTGTTTTCCACATTGAAAAAAGCGGTGGTTAACTTATGAAAATAATTTACAGTTGTAGTTTCACAAATGTAGAGGTACATTTTCCAATTCTGCAAAAAGTAAAAAAAAAAACGTTGTAATGTCTTATTTTTCTAAGGTAACTATAATTGTATGGAAAAGAGTGAAGTGAGAAAAGTGTGAAAATACTTTCCCTTCATGTTCAGCAGAAAATAACACGGTCTGAACAACATGAGTGCGAATAAACAATAGCACAAGTTTTATTTCTAGGGTCTTTTAAGGTATTCATTCTATTATATAAAAAGTTTCTGTTCATTCCTTCATTGTAACCTGCCACTCCAGGTTTTGGCTTAAGTAAAGAATACCTAAAGCACTGGATGAAACACACTTGCTGACTGGAATACACTAAGCCTAAGCCATACCTGTCACTGAAGAATAGTGTCCTGTGGGAGAGGTTTTCAATAATCCATCACCTGAGGTCACACATTCTTCTCACACACCATTCTCCCTTTTTCTTTTCTTACACGAGTCGCTTTCAGCATCTTACCTGCATACACTTCCGTGTTGCACAAGCTTTCACACAATTCATACACCCTTTGCAGATTGTATTTCACAGATTTTATTTCTTCTATTTTCAACTTGACCTTAATCAGCTCCTCACTAAAACTGTGCCTGCTCATGCGAAAGACTCAATTTAAAAGGGCATTTTCAAACATGTAAATTAGGAACTACCGGCAACAAGTGTGCGGATCATCAGTGTGAGCCATTTGAAAACAACAGAACTGCAAGCACAATTTATTTTGCAAATAACTCAGCGATGCTTTTATAGACCCTGGCCTTTTATTGCAAAAAGCGTGACATTAGACATGATAATGGCTTCACAGGTTGGGAATTATGCTCCACCGAACAGGCACTCAGATGAAATCACAGTGGCATGTGAATCATCTACAGTCGGGTTAAGAGTGGTGAAAAATGACTCGAAATCACATGTTCATCACAGGTCCCAATATCCGATTTGTGACATTTTAATCATTTAAGAGCTTTGACAAGCACTTGCCTTGTGAAGAATATTGGGACACAGTAAAAGATGCTGTAAATTAAATAGTCCAGACTTGGCCTATGCCTTGAAACAATCACAATCAATAAAGAGTATAAAAATTGGATGGACTAAGCTATCCGGCAGCACAACAACTGTTCTGTAGGTGCACCCATCATCTCTTTATCGTATTAGGATACGGAAGGTAAATTGCTTTGTGCTGACATCTCAAGACTGGGCATCAACAGCTGCATAAAATCAGGGCAAATCCCATTCCAGCACAATTGTCAATGGAGACAAGCCTTGTAATGAAGAAAAATAAATCTCATTGGGTTTCATGAGAATGATTTTTATGGGTCTAGCTGAGGAAGAACTTGGCACATACTGATTAGGGCACCCACATAAATAACTTCAAATCAAGTTATATAGGCCCAGCAGAATATTTAAGATACAAACTGTTTGTTCTTTTTAAACAATTTAGCCTAAGCTGGCTGATAGATTTAAACTCTAATGGGAGCTTAAGTAATGAGATTGTATGAGATGGCAACCATGCTGCAAAAGTATTTCTTAAAAAATGCCTCCAGATACTTTTTATGCAAAATAATGAAGACTTGATTTTAATTAACACGATTCTAAACAACTAAAACCAAGATGTCTTAACATTTTTAAAACAAGCATTCCAGACTATATATTTTTTGTTGTAAAGTTGGATTAAAATTTCAATCTGTGAACCTAGTCCGGTTAACTTGCTGTTTGCAAAATTGCTAATTGGGTAAGAAAAGTGCATTACGATAAAATCTTTTTTACCTTAAAATGGAAAACAAAAATGCTAATTAAGAAAAATATTTAATAAGTACAAGAAGCTGTCTTTTTTCCAATCACAGCTATAAGGTCACTGGTAAATGCTTTGGAAAATGTCAGCAAACATGTCATTTGCCATTTTAAGTAGAATAGTGAGAAAGGTTTCCAAACTAATTCATGAACCAGAAGAAACATAACATTATTTTTAAAACTTAGGCTTCACACAAACTGCACATGAATGTTTAACATCAAACTAATTCAAGTCAGTGTAGACAAAGTATTTGAAGGGATAATAATGGGCTGCAGAGTAAACTTCCCCATTTAGTCAGCAATTTCAAAGATGCATAAATCCTGAAATTCCAAACAGTGGCTGCTCCTAGAAGCAACCAATGTAATAAGATTTATCTCCCATGAGCTATGTCTTTTGCCCTCATAAAGTTGGGCAGAGGTACAACCAAGTGCTGGGGCATTAACTCCAACTTCCAGAGTCATTTGGTAAAAGCCACAGAAGTAAGAATAGATTAGAACACTTCAGAGGCCATAACATGCACCAGAGTATAAATATATCCAATTTTTCCACAGGGAACCACTTCCTTTGGGGTCAGAAAATGTAACAATCTAATTAAGATATGGCAGATTTATAGGAAAAATGCTGTGAAAATAAATGTTGTCACTGGACACTGGCCATAAAAGACTAAAGGGTCTGTGAAAAAAAAAAAAAAAAAAAGATCACAGGTAAAATAGTTTTCTTGGTATTTAGTCATAAATGAAATCATAAATAACTAACTAAAAAAAAAAAAAAAAAGTTATCATAAACTCCTTTTCTTACACAAAACACATAAAGAGAACTTCTGAAGAGCATCCCGGTTGCTCTTTTCTATTGTCAACTTCCAAAATGAAAAACAGCCAGAGACTCACCATGCCTTTAAAACAATTCATCCAAGGTGTGTAGACCAAAAAGGTAAAATACTTTTAAAAATTAAATCAAAATGGCTCCTAGTTAAAAAGTGGTGTATGTGACTAAAATGTTTGCCTGTTTTTATGAACTGCTTACGCTGCTTTCATCTCCCTTGTGACTTTTTTAACTTCCAAGTAGGATAACAATGAAAAGCACCACAAAAGTACAGTGGTTCAAACAACTGCAATGTTCCAGATCTTTTTTGTTATTATCACCAACGCCAAATGCACAGATAACTACTCTTTTCAGACAGTTCAATACAGACAGCTCCACTCTAATGCATGCTTCTGATTGAGCCCATGTTACAGTACAAAAAAAATAATAATAATAATAATAATAATAAAAATAATTGCAAATTGACACAAAGACCTTTTTTTTTTTTTTGTTTCAAGTTAATTAGTAGTTTTTCAATCAATCGTGCTGAATTGCTCATCTAAGTTCTGGGCTTTAACTACAGATGAATCCATTTTAGTTGTAAAAAAATGATGAAGTAACGAAGTAAAAAATTCATGTTGTTCATGACAGACCCATTATATTCAGACAATTCACTGTCTGTACCAGTAATGAGGTCACTGGATGTTTGCCTCATCCTTTTCTATGTATGCCCTCATTTGCAATTTGGTGCTTTCAAAAATACATCTGGCAGATGAAAGATTCTGATCGTTATTTTTTTCACATTTAGTAATGCCAAAAACTAGAGCCGATTGTACTGTTTAAACTGCTATCTGACATGAAGTTCACTGTACATGAGTACAAAGAGAAATCAAGAACAGAGTCACTTCATGATTACCGCTGAGCATAAAAAGCGAAATACTCTTTATTCAAGATATTGATGCTAAAAGGACGTCAGAAGAGAAGAGCTGAACACCCCTGAAATAATCAATGTGCAAATGCAATTACGGATATGCATTGTGAGATGTGCTAGGCCTATTAACAGATTGTTAATTAGATCTTTCCTTTCTTCAAGGTTTCTAAAAGACTAATGTATGCCAAAAGAATGCACAGCTAATATATGTTTATGTGGATTTACTTAGCTACACTTTGGGGACGCATTTGTCCTCAGAAGTGAGCTCAATCTGACAAAACCATCCTTTGGGATACCCAGGGATGCCCTCAATTTGAAATATCATTCATGCATAAATAATACATTATTTTAAAACTGCAAACGTTTCCATTTAGGGGTTAAGGTTAGTCGGTATTATTTATAATAGCTTTATATAAAAACAGTAAAGGCTTTGGCTTGTCCCCATTTAGATAAGCTAAGTTAACGTGTGTATAACACCACAGAAGCTTCTTTTCTTTGGAACTATAAAAACTGCAGATCAGCGAAAATTAACATCATGCACATTTATTAAATTCGCAGTTCAGAGGCAATATAAAAACACATTTTTTTCCAAACATAAAAAAACCCTCCCACTTCTTTAATAAAAAGGAAAATCCCTCTTGAATAAATCAACTACATTGGGCATTTATAATTAAAAAGAGCTTTTGAATTTCGTGTTTGTCAAAAAAAATGCTTTTAGATCAGTAATGCATCTATGCAATCTATGAAAAAGGTAATAAGCTTTAGACAGAAAGGAAACGTGTCATAAAACATTAAAGGACACCCAACTAAATTTTTGGATACAGTGATAATGTTCTCCCTTAGACTAACAAAGGCTCACAAGCGGTAGTAAACTTACACACACAAACCTAGAAAACCAGTAGAGAACTGAGAGTGTTAAAATATTCATATGGTGTGATATTAGTTCAGTGTTTTTCAGATTATTTTAATTTTATACATTTTTATTATTTTATTATTTTATTTTATTATTTTTAGGATTTAATGTTACAATTAAAAACAATGAAGAAATAAGCCAAACTTCAATTTCAAATACCTTTACATTTCTGTGTGTCTGTGATATGAGGATAGTTTTATTCAAATGAAACGGTCAAATGCTCATAAAGTGATGCTCAGAGCAGCTGTGGAGTTGTTGTTTGTGTATTTATGTCGTCATAGTGAGACGGCAGATGTTAATATCACTGGAAGCATAACGCACACTTCAGTACAGTAGCACACATACCGCGCATCTGCGGCATTCATTAACAGAGACACGTGGACTTTATATGTAAATAGCCTTTTTGGGGCTCAATATGAATAAGGAAACTTTAAACGACTGCTGTTGTGATCTGCCGTTGGCAGGGCGAGACGCGCCCCTAAAAATAATGGCAGGAGATACTATTGAATACGCTGTTGAAGAACTAAAATCTGTTTTGTACCTTTGTAATACACTGATAACCAACAAAAGCAGGCGGTGATGAGAAAGTCACACGATGAAGCAAAGCACATCACAAGCAGCTTTTAAATATTAACATATAAAAGCTGGACAGTGTCACTCACGCAAAAAAAACACCATAATGATAATTAAAATGATGCAATAAACATTCATTTAACAACATGTACCATACAATCCTTATTTAAACAAGAAGAAACATAGTTATTCAACAACAACAACAAAAATCTGCAATTTTGAAATGTAAACAGGAACTCTATGTTCTTTTTTCACTTCCAAAAAACGGTATACTGCTGTATCTGTCCAGTACAGTTTTCCCACCACATATAGTAAGTAGGGGAGCTTGACATTGACCATTTAACAGGTTTTTACTGTAGCATTTTTACAGTCTTCTCTTCCAGAGAATGGATTTGAAAAAAAGTCTCCTTACTGGCAGAATATTTGCTATAGAATAGTGGTGGACGTCTTGAGATTCAGTGATCAGTTTGCCTTTCTCAGAGAGGGACTGTAAATTCAGTAAATCTGACTGGCTCACGCTGGAGGAAAAGGTATTGTCATGCAGATTACAGCCTGGAAATGGCCTCTAGAGGTATCCATGGACAGACCTCGCCAGTCCTTTTCAGGGGCACTACACAGCCAAAAAGGAGTTGTAACTACTAAAAAAAAAGTAGGATGAAACCCTTGCGGGAAGCTATAGAAAACGTAACTTAATATATCACGATATCTCTATGCATGCGCACGATATACAAATAGACAGTCAAAAACAAACAAACAAAAATGACATAAGGAAATAAACAGAAAGATGCAGACAGATAAGTAAACACATGGCAAACAGGTAAACATATGCAGAAAAACAAACTGAAATGCAGATTGGCATAGGTACAGTAGACAGGCAAATGAACAGAACGACAGTACAGTATCTTCAATACCTATCAGACGAGAAACAAACAGCTAGACAGATGAAGGCAAACAGCTCAGACACCTAGATAGACAAATTAGCAGATATACAGACAGACAAATAAAAAGACAGGCAGACTAATAAACACACTTCGGCAAGTACAGTGTATACAGGTGAAGAACTGTCTAATAAAGTGTCTGCTAAATATGTTTATCACACAACACAGAACAATATCCCATTCTAACATTCACCCTAAAATCCGGACAGATTCGTGGCGTCAATACTGTAACTATATAGCATCATTCTGAAAACAAACAGTGGACAGCTGTCAGGCGCATCAATAACCTGCACTTTTCTGCTAATTAAACACCAAACCAAAGCTAAAGGAGCGACAACATCTACGTCCAGCAACAAATACCCGACTAACGTTACTCCATAAAATCCACTTGCAAATTGAAGACCACAGTGAAAGATCCCGCCCGCTGGCGCTCGTGCATCCGCGTTACAGAAGCAACCTGCTCGAGCGCGTTCCATCCTTACGAATTCCGTCCATAACATTCCTCTAGGATACAGCTTTAAACAAACCAGCGTTTACATCATGGCTGAAACTACTTCGTCTGACGAACGGAACGTAAAAGAAAGTTTTACACGCGTTCTCTACAAAGGCTGACTCACTTTCCGGGACTTCAAGTTTCTTTTTTTTAAAGAGATGCGACGTACAAACACAATCCGCGTTCCCGAAACGCTTACTTTCCAAAGGAAAAGTACGATCCACTCACCGAAAAACACGAATCCTTCGCGCGTCCTGAGCAGAGCAGTGCACGCACACGCTGTCTTCTACACACACTCACTCCCTCATCTTCCCCACACACACACACACACACACACACACTCTCTCGCGCGCGCCTGCTCTAACACACACACACACACACACACACACACGCACACACACACACACACACACACACACACACACACACACACACACACACACACACACACACACAGACAGAGCGCGCTGGAAAGTTTAGTGACGTCACCCACTCAGTTAAATGCCACCGCAGGAGTCTCGCCAACCAGTTGGAGGTTTAAAGGGACAGAAGAGAGGTGATGAGTGCTGCTTGGACGCAAACAAACACGCTATATCGCATTACTGTATTACTTTTTCGATATAGTAGCTTGCTTTATAAATATACGCTCACCGTGCACGTATTTTCAGGCCTTTTGTTCTGTATGAAAAACGTATTTTAAGAGAATAAACTGTAAATAGAAATCCAGTTTATTTACATGCAGTATGTTGATCACATCACCTTATGGTGTCAATCAAACAAACAAACAAATAAATAAATAAAATAAATAAACAATAATAATAAAAACTGCTACTAGGCTACATATCCTAATAGGTTATATGCTTTTTGATAAAGATGAACTACAAAATATTAGCAGAACAACAACATTTTAAAAGGTCATTTTTGAAAATTAAGAAAAAAACAAACATTGGTTTAGGCTATAGCATTTATATTGTTTACATTACCTTTGCTCTGATAAAATACATTGGTTTAAATTTAAATATATTATAATAATATAAAACAATATTAAGCAAAATAGTTTGTTCATAGTTTTAAGGCATGCAGTGGTTTACCAAACAGATATAGGTTATTGCAAAACAATGATGATTTCAGAACTAAAAATGTATATATTCTAATTTAAGAGGGGTTTGAAATGAGTATTAAAAACAACTTCAAGTCTCCAAGATATCTAACACATGAGCAGGTCCTTTATGTAATGGTCCTTCCATTTTTTTTTTTTTTTTTGTTGTCAGTCTATTTAATTTATTTTATAAAAAAAAAAACACCATATATGTGTGTGTGTGTGTGTGTATATATATATATATATATATATATATATATATATATATATATATATATATATATATATATATATATATACACACACATATATGATTGGACTGTGAAAAATAGGCATTGCTTTAACGCAGTGTCTTAATAAATGCAACCCTGGCAAAACCCCAGCACCAAATGATTTATCTGAACATGAAATGAGCCATGACACCACACAATCAATTTCAAAATAGCCAATCAGAACAGTTCTCTGGGTTTATTGGCTTCACGCACTCATAAATCTATTGCGATTGCTAAATAACTCTATTGCAACTAAAAAACAGCACATACCTCATATTTAAAGGCTTTAACATACAGACTTTAATGGACTTCCTTGTGTTCTCTGAATGTTCAAAGCATCCTGTTTTGTAAAAAGTAAATAAAAAATAATAATAAAATAGAATTTTTATTGGTTATGCGAACATTAAAGACAACATTGGGGAATTTTCCATTTTATTGTTTTGCGAAATATATGGGAATGTTATTTTTTTTATGTTGTCTAAACCCTCTTACTGTAGATGAATTTGTCTTTGTGCTAACATTTAAAGAACATTATAACCAGAAAACTGTCAAAAGACATTCTATGAATGATACTGAAAAATGATTGTTCATAACTTCGAATTAACTAATAACAATAATGTTAAACAAAACTATGATCTTTAAACATTAAACATTGAAAGTTCTGAACCACCATGATCAAGAAAAATTACAAAATGTAGCGTAATATGGATTATGTGTGTTTAAACTCTGATCAACATGTGCATATAGAACCTTTTTTGATCAACATGCCTTGCATTTTTAAATTCACCTGTTCATTTGCCTTTCTATGAGTTATCATGTACAAAACATTTCAATGAGGATGCGATGTGTGCAATGATCGGCCTACATTTAGATTACTGCTACAGAAAGACCATCTATGCTATAAAAAGGCCTGTCATCAACCCTCAATGAGAAACCGATGTGTGGCACGCTCAGGTGCGTGATGAGGAATCCAGGGAGAATGAGAATGGCAGCCTTAGCATCACAAAAGGAGTTTCACACAAAGACATCACGCTGATTTTTGGAGCAAAAAGCCAGCCAAGTGGTGCAGGGACAAAGTGTAAGGGAGGTTTTAGACATTAGTTTTGGCTAGCTATGACTGAACATAAAATGCTGCAGCTGTAGATTTATTACTATCATTGTAAAATGTACAGGAGAAACATTCTGCTTTAATCACACTGATTACAATATTCAGTGGCCGACCGTAGAAATACGAAGTAAAGAGCAGCGAAATGACTTCCATGCAATTGTTGTCTTTTCAAGTACAATTTGCAACATTGTTCGTGAAAACCTAAAAATGATTGGACTCATGATATTATATAATTTATATATATAATATATAAATTCATGATATAATATAATTTTAAACTCTTTCTGTTCCCAGAGGACAATCAAGATGAATAGCGTATCGGATGAAAATGCAGCATTTCTTAATCATCTTACTCAGATGCTTTATCATTACGGAACTGGTCAAACCATTCTAAGTAATTCAATTCAATTAAAAGTAATTGGCCCTGACCAACAATGAGGTTGTTTAAAAATTTACTTTAAAAAGTGCACTTTAATAATGACTACATTTGGATTTTAAAAGATGTGCCTTATGTCACTCAATTATTTACATGGCAATAAATAATACAAATGTTGATGTGGCAATAAACAAAAATATATTGAATTTGAGGACTTTGGTAGACATTGACATTTTTATAGGGCATCTAAAATATTTATCAAAACCACCAACTTGGTATTGTGCTGCCATGCTGTTGCACTGCAGTAATGGCACACAAAATGTTTATTTTCTATTCTGTGCATGTCTGTATTTCCTTATTTAGTATATCTCCATAATATAGGAGGTATTTCATAAAAGTAATGAATCTGAATGAATTGTGTTCCATTTTCTCATCTTCTCACAAGAGTGCTGATGTACAGAGATCACGTCTAAGAATCTGAATCGGACAAGAGACTGTGGTTCCATCACGCTTTACACAACAAGCCTTTTAAAGATAATTGACTGTCTGTATTGAAAAAGCTCATACATAGCCTAGTTATCAGATAGCTGTAAGCCATGGAATCCTTTCCTCCAGAGCAGAGACTCATAGGCCATTAGATAATCCCAGAAATAAAGGCTTTATTGAGGAAAAAAAAAGGGCTCATGTGAATATGAAGATTTTAATGTAAAGAATGTGTTGGCTAAGAGGCCATTTACACAGAATGCTTTTGCTTTGAAGACCCAGCAGTGAAATGAGGAAAAAAGGATTTGAGACATGTTTTATATATGCTGAATGTTTTTTTTTTTTTACCTGAGCACCATGAACTGGCACTAAGAATGGTGTTTCGGTAAAACTTAAATTGATCACTAAAACAACTTTTATTTGTCTATTGGATACTATTTCTAAGGATTTGTATAGGTATCTCATAACACACTATATTACTTCCACTTATAATGATCTGGTCATAGCATTTGAAATGACGGTGCTTTTTATAAGGCTCATTGAACACTATATGATTTACATTTATATCACTGCAACTCAAAGCCACAGTATATCCAGTAAAGCAAAAGACTCATATATTTAGATAAGATCTAGATACTTGATTGTACTAGATCAAAATACTAAGAGAACGGAAGGCCAGTGCTTCTAACTGCACATTATTATGCAATGAAAGAATAATAATTTTCGCTCTTGCTATATCTTTTCATGCACTCACTGAGGTCTGATAAACACTAATTCAAAAGGACAGGTATTCATGGCAATGCAAGCTAAAAATGCACATCAAACAACCCCTATTTAATTAAGTGTATCTCTTTTGATGTATTGAGGGGAGTGTTGTTTGATCAGTCATTAAACATATAACTTTGTGTAATTCTGAATATAGGCAGCAGATCATCCACACAAAGCAACTAAATTAGTTTTTGTGCAATTGAAAGGTTTTATGGATCCACTGATAGCAATAAAGAACTTTTATTTTTAGAATGCAACTGATATTCTACATTTTGATTTGGAATATAATAATGCAATATCTGCTTATATTTTGTTATTTACAAATTGCTATTCATTCATATTTCAAAAAATGTAAGTAAAGCAAAAGAAACAAAAGATTACGGTTCTATTTAGAACAGTTTTCATCCCATATTTACTAATGTTTTAAATCAACATCACAGAGATTATAATTTTCTTTCTGTTTAATTGGAAACAGATGAAAGATAACTTATTTATAGTGGAACAAGTTTCTTAAAAGCGGTGTTTGACTCTTTTTCTCGGCTTAATTGTGTTTACAGGGTGCAATCTAACATGTTTATGCTTCATTTTTTTTCCTCACATAATTTACCTTTATTTTACACCCAGAGGCAGACTTCACTGATAGAAAATATGATTATTTTCTTGTTTTATGAAGCCCCTTCCCATAATGAACAAACAAATAAATAACAATTTGTAAATATAAAAAGATAAGCAAATATTGCATTATGCTGCAAATCTAATTTTAGAAATGTACTTCAGCCTAATTATTTAGCCAATGATTAACTGAAATGAGCATAAACTGTCATGAGACATGTTAACAATGTACTGCATCATCTCTGTGCGCTCATTAAACCTCTTTTTTCTGAGGACTAATAAAATTTTACACTCGCAAAAATCTGTAAATGAAGAATAATTAAACTTCCAAGTATTATTTCTTTATCAGCTCCAACATAATTAATGGAGCCACTTCATATGCTTAGATAGAGAATAGGAGATTTCGAAACTTATCGCCTTAAACATATTGTATATCTGTTTATGCACAGAGATACGGTGAGGACCAAGACCCCATCTGAACTATGTGCTGTTTGCTTTAATCTTCTCTCTCTCAAGGAACAAACTTTGCATGTTAGCTGAAGTTGAGACACCCAGACAACAAGCTGCAAAACAGCACTGGCGGGCAGAGCAGAAAATCCCATTAAAAAGGGTCCACTGATAAGGCGATCACAGTTTGCTCGAAGTGGCTCAGAATTTCACACCTCACTATTACTTCTACCAACAGCAAACCATAGCAAGACCACTGTGGCACGGGCAAATGTGAGGCTAGTTAGGTGGAAGGAATGGTGCTGTCATGTTCCTAATGATCAACATAAGGAGTCTGAGATGTGGGAGTCCACACGGGTCTGTAATTTGTTGGACTGCTGCCTGCGTTTGAACTTTTGCAGGTGGGGTTCTTTTCCTTATTAAGACTGAAGTAAAAAAAACACCCTTTTAAAAGAGGCAATGTTGCACTAAGGATGCTAGTATAAGCAAAATATCCCTACAGCTGTAATAAAAGTTAAAAGGGGTTCAGAACATACAGTGTAATATAATTCAGCTTTGTGATATAATGTCTGACCCAAAACAACCCCGGTTATAAATGAACACGCTGGGACTTTGAGTAAAGATATCTTACTCATTCTGCAGCGGGAAGCAGTAAAAGAGCTCAAGATAGGTGCAGCAGAACTGAAATACGAAAATCAAAACAACTGGGTCAGGTATTTTACGGGAAGAAATACAGGAAACTGCTTTAATGAACAGCCAAGATATAACACTAATGAGTAAATATTTCTTATTATTGTACTTACTGAAAAAAGGATTGTGGCATTCGGTGGATAAAGCATTTAACTGACCTCCATGGCATGTTGCAAAGGCCCTGACATTAAATTGTGACTTGCATTTGGATGCTGTCCACATATTTCAAAAATCAAATGTAAATGCAAAGTGTTTAACCTTTAAGTGTAAAAGGCTGTATCTAAAAACTGTTTCTTGCGCCCTTAAAGGTTCTTAATAAATGGTTCCATAAAATCTCTCCACTGCAGAAAAAAAAGAATTATAATAGTGTGAAACTTGAAAAAATGGTTCTATTAGAACCGTTCGCTGACAGATTCTTTGGGGAACCCAAAACAGATTCTTCTATGGCTTTCCTGTAAAAAACATTTTTGGAACCTGTATTTGAGTGTGGAATGCTCTTCTACATCATCTTGCCAAGACTGCTATAGAAGCATGGTTGTTGTTACACTGTTAAGCTTGCAGCAACAATCAAAGCAGTGAAGTGTCCATCAGTTCATTCCAAGTGTCCAGTTAAAAGAGGCAGCCTTTTTTATTCCAAAGTTAATGATAAAAATGATAAAATACATCCAGGCATTTATGTATTTATTTAGTCAGTAGTATGCACGAAAACAGGATAATTAGCCCGGGATAATGTCTAATATCGACATCACGAACACAGCACTGTTATGGTTAAATCAGCTCACTCTCACAAGTGTCAATGTACAGTGAAAAATAGCATAATGTAAACCTTATGAAGGCTGTTTTATTTTGTCCCATTCACAAAACTGTCAGTAATATCCCAGCTGGCCTATATGTGAGTCAGAAGCATGTTTTTCACAGTCCTTCAAAGAGCTCTGCTGACTATTTTCTTACATATAACATGAAAGCAAGGGTCGTTCATCTATATCCTGGTTATCACAATGGGCTTCATGGCTCCTTTTTACAGAACATTATTTCCGTCAGATATATATTCCTTCTTAAAAAACATAGCTGTGTGATGTTTGAAGCCCACTGAGAGTAGGCTATATCTGCGGGGGCTTTGGTGAACTGCCAAGCAGAAGTCGTTGTGATAGCTTTCATGATATCATTTCAGCAATCTAATTTTCCAAGGCTCACTTAGGGGACCAACAGGGTCGATTTTCTGTTGATGACTACAGATAAGTTTCATCACCTTTGTGTTTCTCTGAGCACGCTATAGGATCCAGCACCGAAATGTGCCAGAATGCGATCTTCTCAGGAAAAACATTTAGCAGGTCATGTGCACGTGGCATGTTTTCTCAGGGACTGACACAGAAAACACACAAAGGCAACCCGCTCTCTTTTCATATAGAACATGGCAGCTATAGAGGTCAAAGTGTCCCTCGGGCTAGAGGTTTGTTTATACTGGAAATAGCCAATTACATGCCTGTTTTAAAACACTAGTGCTATAATCTCTCCAGCTTTAACTGGCTAATGGAAGAACAATGAAAGCCACTCGACTCGGGAAGGATTGTTGTGAACGAGCTCCCTGTCCATCCAAACTAATCATATAATTCTTGCAAATAAATGTCACATAAACAAACTGGTGCATAGGAATGAAAGAGTTGTGTAAAATTACTCTCTGTTATCAAAGTACACACCTGCCATGTGCACACAATATATATATATATATAAATATATATATATATATATATATATATATATATAAGCACTTCATCATCATAAACTTCATCATAAGACAGCATTGCCTATAAAGCCCATTGATCACAGTATGAATTTTTGTAATTAAAACTTTGGTCATGCTTTATATTAAGTGCTTTAACTACTATGTAGTTATAGGTATTTTTAAAAATATAAGTACAATGTTAAAACCAGTTTGTACACAATTAGTGCATTGTACCAAATGATTACTTTAAATGTAAGTACATAGTTAAGGCCACCTAATATAAAGAGAGACTAAAACTTTCTTTATAAATCATCTAAAATTAAAAAATGGTTTAAGAAACAGCAACACAACAACAACAAGCAGAATATTAAGTTTGACCTTCTAAAGACACCGATCTACATATTATCAAGATAAAGCTCCTCCTTTCACTGAACATTTGTTGGTTTAAGATTTGTAATTAAGATAGTGTTTAAGTTCTTTTAAGGAGTTTCAGGCCCTATTCATGGAGAGCATAGAGCACAGCCCTATACCGTCTGCCAAAGAAAACTTATCATTTTAATCAAAATTGCTATAGAAGTAAGACTGATCGTTTTATGTCTTCTGAAGTGTCAAAAGATGGAGAGAGTGATGACAGTCCCTGTCGCAAGAATTTCAATTTTGAGAAATTATCAAGCTCAATATCATATCGCGCATAATACTGAAAGTAAATTATCTTGTGCAAACTACCCTGATGATATTAGGGGTGTTCAAACAGCAGAAAATATGTCTCTAGCCTCTTTTAAGTAGATTAGTCATATGTATATGTGCTTGTGCACACATTTCCCTGATCCTGTGAGTGTGTTCATCATCAGCTACACACCCTCAAAATGACTGCTACCGTGATACCTTCCTATGAGACACGGTTTTGAACTCTCCAGAGACATTTATTAAAATAGAACCTGTCCTTGACTTCACTATAAAGATGAAGTCTGTGTCATACCCCTCAGAGATATGGATGTTTTAAAGATGCTGTGAAAAAAAGAAATAAGAAAACCACACAGAGAGTGTCTGATGCCTGTGCGGTGAAATTGCCCACAATCGCTAACACCTAACAATGTTCATCTCTGTCATGTTTTTGCATGGCTGTCTTACATTTAAAACGACTTAAATTGTACCCCTTATTCTGTGATGTGACGTCACCTGACCTATGACCTGCCAAATCTCAGTTTGTTCAACTTTCAGTAGTTTGGAAAAGGAGCTAATAAATTACTGGAAAGACGAAAGCCATGCAAGGAAGCTTTAGCTGTATACTTCATACTGTTACCCAAGGGTTAATATGCAACCTTCAAGTAAATAAACTGCATTATGCTTTTAAATCTGTGTATTATCAAGCCAGCAGGATTCTGCATTTATTTTTGTGTTTTCAGAGATAAAATTTTAATGAATTGCAAACAGACAGTCACCATGCCTTAATGAATGTCCTACAGAAGCAGACAACTTGTTACGACATGTTTCTAATAAAGCCATGAGATCATTTCATTGGACTCCATGCTATTTTCTTTAATGAAAACAGTGGAATGAAACCTTGATGTTTTTTTATAGTTTTTTCGTAAAGACCTAAATTTGAAATTAGAGCCCACAGTATATTATACAAAAAGTAAACCCAAAAGTAAAAAAGAGCAATTGTATGCAGAAAATTCTAACAAGCCTTGCTGTCATAAATGGCCAGTGGTTGATTGCATTTTATTTTTGCATTTATTTCATGCTGTCTATAAGGAAAAGGATACCTATGACTCCTACGCTTTTTGTTATAAAATAAATGATTGCTGAATCTGACAGAATACCTTTCTTTTGTATCCCCTGCAGCCCAACTGTCCATTTTGTCTCATTTTGCTACAGGTCAATGAAGACATCCTGCAGAGTGAATTGTGAAAAGTCCATACTCAGAGGCAGAAGCTTCAACCGCTTATAAAAAAGAAAACCTTTTTTCATTAAAAGTGACTTGTATCTAACTTAAAATATAATGACAGACAGTGTCTTTACTCCAAATTGGAAAATAATGAAAGGACATGTTGCAGTGGCATTTGTATTGACAGAAGATGATATATATCCATCAGGTCTTGGCTCTCTCTAGAGGGCAATTCAAAGGCAATTTGTCCACATGGGTATTGCTGAAAACATTAGTGGTATTTTCACATCAGCATTTAGATAGACTAAACAATCTGGTGTTCTTTAATAACGTCCTGACAATTTTTAATTGCTTAATGCTGTAGTAACTGATACTAGCCATTTTGCTCAACCTCTCAGTGGGAATGCTAACAGCTTTCTCCAAGTATATTACCACTTCTTGGTTTACAGAGTCTTTAGATGTGCGTGATATCTCAGGGCATACATTTTAATGACATTTGTCAGGTAGTAGGATTATAGAACCTTTAATTCCCATAAATTGCTTATTGGATTCTCTCTTGTGTTTTGCCTTTTACAGTCTTTTTATCAAGGTCTTGTGTACTGTTTATCTGCCACGCTTGAACCCAGCGAAAGATTTAAGACTTCCATTTACCATGTCAAATGAGCCTCTTTGCAATCAATTATGAATTTGGCACAAAAAGTTCTTACCCTAGCAAAACCCATTGACCAAAACATTTAGGCTGGCTTCAAACTGCCAGCAAGCTGTGGAGTCTGCCAGAATTCATAATGGCTCCTTTCAGTCACTGAGCACAGATGAGAGCAGAGGATCGTTTTATTTGTTTTTAGAAAGTATATTTAGGATGTTTGAGATTCTTTGATTTCAGGGAGGGTACGGCAAGAGTTTTCATTGGCGCACTGGCCTAGTACATTATACTTATACTAGGCTCTTTGTCACTTGATAAATTCATTTATCATGCAGCGAGTATAAGGTTTTCGTTTGATTTAAAAATCTTTAGTGATTAATGACTCTAAGCTGTTGAAATAATAGTTATTTACTTGAAAAGACACATGCCAGGAAGAAGAACAACCATGCAATTATAATCTGCAATTTAGTAATAGGTGGCAGTCCTCAGTACGAAAGGTCAACTGAAACACGGCACGACCAATAAAATTAAATTTGCACTCAGTAATTATTTCCTCATTAAAAAAAGTTTTACAAAAACTTTTTGCTTTTGAAAAGTGTATTTAAAACCATGACCAAGACTGCATTATTATTAGAAGCAAGATAAAAGCTGATTTATTTTAAAAGATGGGATCACATCAAAGGGGAAGGCATGTTGAGATCACATGATCAGAATCAGCGTTTCATTGGGTCTTAATTTGCCCTTCCATACATTAAAGCCTAAAGGACTTAAATAGCAGTAGAAAATTCACTTTCATGCAGTGTGTAAAACAGCTGGTGAATGAAAACATCCTGCAAAGTTTAAAATTTGAAAGAGTCAAATATTGTTTTCTTAAACGAAACCGTTTCATGCCGAGGAATTATTGACCTTGCGTGCATGTCAACCTATTTATGGGAACTCCCAAAACAAAAATATTAACCTTTCATTGTGGTTTGGCTTAGTGTTACTGGCATGTAATTATGCATCATTTATTGTTATTATATTAGTACAGGGAATATGTGTAAAAGGACACTTTAATACAAAAGTGTCACAAAATTATCAGTAACTTGGTACACAAAACAACAGAAATCCTTGCAAAGAGTCCACCATAACTGAAAAAATGTGGACTGGTCTGATAGCATAGCACAGTTCATATTTCATGCATTGCACTGAGAACGAGTTCATATATATTCCAAGTAGTTCACGTTCAACATGCATTCATCACGCACTTAACTTTGAGTGCTTTAGTTCCCACACTGTGGGTCGTATTTTTTTAATACTGTGGTACACCAATGAAAGGAGGAAATCTATCAGCAGTAAAAGGTTACAGCAACAAAACTGTTGGACTGGCTATGTGTATAATAGGTCCATATGGCCACAAGGCAAAGTCTGGAGCATTATATTATATGCTGCATCAGCTGGGGAACATCCAAACGTTAATGAGCATTTAATCAATAACTTGTTTGAGAAAGTCATTGTAATGCCATTAACCTTTCACTTTTTAAATGCTATGCCACCCTTGAGATAAAATGAATGAGAATGTGCCAATAGGTCATCTTGATGCATATTTTAGTATTTTTATACAACTTTATGAGAATATGGGAATATCAAGGGTTGTGCATAAATCATGGATGTTAAAGTCAGTTGTGTGCTGACTTTAAGATATCGAGCATCCAGTACACAGCAAAAAGCTAAACAAGATCATTTAAGTACGAAACCTGAAGAACACAGATGTAAAATGAATGTGAGCAGCTTATCTGAGGCCTCTGATATAGAGTCCGCAAAGACAGAGAGGTCTGTCTAATACTTGTCGAATTACTAACTTTATCTCCAGTTTTATAAATTGGGTGTCTGTCAACAAAATGATAGGAAAGATGAGAACGGTGACATTAATAAGTTGACTGGTAAACAAAATTCTTAACCTTGACAGAATGTCACGGATGATGGAGAGATTCAGCCACAATGCATCAGGTTCAAGTTAAAAAAGCCATTTTTCAACAAAAATTTAATTCAGTCTTCATTCATTATCCAGATCCACCTCTCCACAGTTTGATGCAGAAGCAGTAGCATTAGCTACGCTAATAACTCATTGCCTTCAATGCAGTTCCCCAAAGCTCACATTCGTTTATATATATATATATATATATATATATATATATATATATATATATATATATATATATATATATATGTGTGTGTGTATGTAGGCATCCCTGTTATAGCCAAAGCTTTTGACAAACTTCATCGCAGAAATGACATTTGTCTAAGTGTTTGATGGGAGTGATATTCTCATAAAGGTGAGCCTCGTACGTGCTGAGACTAAAAATGAGAGAAAGGCCAAGGACAGATTTTGATAAGGAACCCCTTAAAAGGAAAGAGCACCTATCAACACCATAAAGCCAAAAGGAAGATCTTAATACCTCAAGTCCAACTTCAAATAAATAGATAGATTTAGCACCAAGACAAGGATTAATCCCCCTTTTGGAAGTACTTATAGATAAAAGACCTTTCTGGGTTTCAGTTCAACAGTTTGCCATAATTGGGTCAAAAAAGGAAAAAAGTTACAAGCTGTCAAATTTAGTTTGTGCATCAGTTGATTCTACCAACAATAGCATATCAAATCACTATTGAACAGGCAAAAATCTATCATACCACTATTTAGTTTATTTATTTATACAATGTAACACCAATATTATATGCAAATTTACTGCCTAAAAAAAAAAAAAGAAAAAAAGTGTTTCAAGCACCCGATGAACCTATGCTTGTGTGATCTGAAGCTAAAAACCACCAGTGGCATTGTAAAAGTTTCTCCTTTTATTGTGCAGTAGCTTCTCATGATTTTCATAACTGAAAAAAATATCTATTTCTCTCCCTATAATTGATTAGTGAGCACTGGGGGTCATTCAATCAAATATATATTTTAAATTCACGTCTATAACATTAGTGAGAGTGACAGTGCTTCAACAAACCAACTGCGAAATAGTCACGCGGCATCTAGAGCATCCATTTATTCTGAACCAACTTAATCACATTTTACCTGATCCTTTTACATGCTTTTATTCTAGAGAGTTACTCAGCGGCACCCTGTGCTGTTTATTATGAGACTGCAAAAGCACAGAGTGAGAATCTCATTACAGGGCCTGTCAGTTTCCTCAGGTGTATTGAATAATGAGGATTCTCTAGTCTGACAGCTCGCATAATGTCTTTGCTTGTGCGGATTAATAAACTGAATTAGAAAATGATTTGTGAAGAAAAAAATCTTTAGACTGTGTCTCCTCTAATTAAGTTATAGGACACGCATCACTCATCATAGAAGTCCACAACCCAGAAACAGCTAAGTAATAAGATACTGAACTTGCTCTCTGGTGATTATGGCTGTGGCTGAATGCTGCCTGAAGCCCAATAGTAGAATAAAAAGAAATCTGGGTTTCACTTTGATGGTCCCTTTAACACATTATACACATAATGCTCATCTCATAACACTCACTATAGTGTTAGTAGTAGACTGGTAGGGTTAGGGTTAGAATAAGTTGACCACGTTCTTGTAAAGGTACCTATCGTCAGTGTAATGTCTGTTGGGATCATCACGATAAAGGGTTTGGAGATATTAATCAGTCCGCTAATACTCTACAAGTATGGTAGAACCATCACTTCCACCACAAAAGAAAGCTTTCTAAATAACCTTCCTGACTTATCTCAATTCCTTAGTTCATCCAATACGATGCAAAAACTTGATGATGTAACAGAAACTATGCACTCTCTTTTTCTAGCACTTTAGATACAGTTGCTCCTTTGCACTTAAAAAGATAAAGAAAACAATCTGACTCCATGGTATAATGACAACACACGCACCCTAAAGAGAGCAGCCCGGAGAAATGGAGCGCAGGTGGAGAAAAACCAAATTAGAAGTATTTCGTATTGCCTGGCATGGAGAGTATGCTGTCATACAGAAAAGCATTAAAATAGCAAGATCTGATTATTTTTCATCCCTTTTAGAAGAAAACAAACACAACCCCGGTATTTATTCAGTACAGTGACTAAATTAACAAAAATAAAAGCATCAGCAGGTGCTAATATGCCCCAAGAGTATAGCTGCAATGAGTTCATGAATTTCTTTACTTCTAAGATTGATACCATCAGAGATAAAATTGTAACTATGCAGCCGTCAACTACAGTTTCACATCAGATAATGAGCTTTAGATCCCTAAGGAAAAATTACACTCTTTCTCTATTATAGGAGAAGAAGACTTGTACAAACTTGTTAAATCATCTAAACCAGCAACATGTATGTTAGACCCTATTCCATCTAAACTATTAAAAGATCTGCTTCCAGAAGTCATAGATCCTATTTTGAACATTATTAATTCATCATTGTCATTAGGATATGTTCCCAAAACCTTTAAACTGGCTGTAGTTAAACCTCTCATTAAGAAACCACATCTTGATCCCAAAGACTTAGTAAATTACAGACCAATCTCTAATCTCCTTTTCTGTCAAAGATACTAGAAAGGTAGTATCCTCACAACTGTATTCCTTTTTAGAAAAAATGGTGTCTGTGAGGATTTCCAATCAGGTTTTAGACCGTACCATAGTACTGAGACTGCTCTCATTAGAGTTACTAATGACCTGCTTCTATCATCTGATCGTGGTTTTATCTCGTTATTAGTGCTATTAGATCTTAGCGCGGCATTCGATACTATCGATCACAACATTCTCTTGGATAGACTAGAAAACTATGTTGGCATTAGAGGAAGCGCCTTAGCATGGTTTACATCATATCTATCTGACCGCTATCAGTTTGTGGCATTAAATGAGAGAGGTATCATATCGATCAAAAGTGAAATATGGAGTTCCTTAAGGCTCAGTGCTAGGACCGTTACTTTTCAACCTTTACATGTTACCTCTGGGAGATATTATCAGGAGTCATGGTGTTAGCTTTCACTGCTATGCTGATGATACTCAGCTCTATATTTCAGCGCAGCCTGGTGATACACACCAAATTGAGAATCTAACAGAATGCATAGTCGATATAAAAAGCTGGATGATGAGTAACTTCTTAATGTTAAATTCTGAAAAACAGAGGTGCTAATAATTGGACCTAAAAACCCCACATATAATAATCTAGAACACAGCCTATCACTTGATGGCTGCTCTGTTAATTCTTCATTGTCAGTTAGGAACCTAGGTGTGCTGTTTGACCGCAATCTTTCCTTTGAAAATCATGTTTTTAGCATCTGTAAAACTGCGTTTTTCCATCTTAAAAATATATCTAAATTACGACCTATGCTTTCAACCTCTAATGCAGAAATATTAATTCATGCGTTTGTTACCTCAAGGTTAGATTATTGCAATGCTTTATTGGGTGGTTGTTCTGCACGCTTAATAAACAAACTTCAGCTAGTCCAAAACGCAGCAGCCAGAGTCCTTACTAGAACTAGGAAGTATGATCACATTAGCCCGGTTCTGTCAACACTGCACTGGCAGCCCTATCAAACATCGAATAGATTTTAAAATCCTATTAATTACCTATAAAGCCCTGAATGGTTTAGCTCCTCAATACTTGAGCGAGCTCTTATCACATTATAGTCCTGCACGTCCGCTGCGTTCTCAAAACTCTGGCCATTTGATAATACCTAGAATATCAAAATCAACTGCGGGCGGCAGATCATTTTCCTATCTAGCACCTAAACTCTGGAACAATCTCCTAACTCTGTTCGGGAAGCAGACACACTCTGCCAGTTTAAATCTAGATTAAAGACACATCTTTTTAACTTAGCCTACACATAACACACCAACACACCTTTTATTATTCAAATCCGTTAAAGGATTTTTAGGCTGCATTACTTAGATTTGCTGGAACCGGGAACACTACTCTAAAATACGATGTACTTGTGACATCGTAAAAAGAATAGCATCTACGCTAATATTAGTCCTGTTTCTTTCTCAATCTGTTTTCACAGTTTGTATCCAGACTAGATGGTGGATCAGCACCCAGAGATTATGTTCATCAGAGACCAGAAAACCTAGATGCGCCCGTCGACAGATCACCAGATCCTGATGCACACACACACACACGCACACACTAAGTCATTTACACTACCTGGACACAGCTGCGTTTAAAATTGAACTGGAGGTTAAGTGCTGGGCGTCCGGTCAGAGGAAAACTGACCCCAACTGAGTCTGGTTTCTCCCAAAGTTTTTTTTCTCCATTCTATATGCATGGGTTTTGTTTCCTTGCCGCTGTCGCCTCTGGCTTGCTTGGTTGGGGACACTTAACTTCTAGTGACTATCGTTGAATTGACTACAGAGACCGTCTCTGCATTTAATAAGAAATTGGTCACTCGTCACTATATATCCCTGTCATTATACTGTACAGTGCTTTGATGCAACCTGTGTTGTTAAAAGCGCTATATAAATAAAAATGATTGAAAAAAATGATTGATTCATAAAAGACAAATGGCCATTATTAATATAAATGCTTTTATAATAATAATTATTATTATGACACTTAGGAACCATACACATGCAAATATGCCATTAAATTAATGAAGTTTTATAATTAATGTGGTAACAGTTTGAAGTGTCATATTTTTATAGGTTTGGGAAAAATTACTTTAATCTAAATGAATGGGGAATAAACAATTTTAATGCTCCAAATTAATTTAGGCAACACAATATACTGCATCTCATGAAGATTAATTTTTAAATTTGCTAAAGATTACATTTAACAATATACATTTAATTATTATTATTATTATTATTAATTGGAATAATGAACATTTTGAAAAATTTAATTTCTATCAACATTTACTTTACTGTACATTTAGCTATTGAACACAGAAGAAAATTAATTTTTAAATGTTGGCAACCAAACAGTTGACAGTACATTTGACAGTATTCATATTCAGTAATTCATATAATTTATATTACATATTTCATTTACAAATGTAACATATTTTCCTTAAATGTAGACAAGAGACCATAAGTCTATAAGAAAAGCAGCAATGTCTAAAAACCTTTTGAGCTTTATCATCAATGAATAATTTGATCCAGTTCACAAAGCTGTCCTGAATGATTCATTTGTGAATCAATAATCTAATCTGATTCTTGAGTTTAACTCATTGACTTTGAACCCAGCAGTTAACAGCCCTCTAGTGGTGAAGATAATGAGTGAATATTAACTTAGAGTTCACTAAAAGCTTTTTATGACTACTTTTATAATTCACAATATAGCGCACAAGAGAGTTTCTGCTCCATGAAAGAAAAAAAAAGCCATGCAGGTTCAAAACAACATGGGGGTGATTAAATAATGACAGAATGTTCATTTTGGGTGATCTGATCTGTTAAATTCAATTAAAGTACCCCTTTACTCTTACTCTGTATGAAGCAAACTTTATCAGACTTGCTAAACTAGTATTCCAGATATGCGCTGGGCCTGGCAGGCACGCCTTTGTCTTTGCTTCCTTTTCCTCAAAGCAAAAGTTGAGCTCTGAGAGTTTTCTGTGATTATTCCAAGCAAATGTAGAAAAACACTTTTGGCGCTGTCTCCAGTAAGACATCTAAATGAGAGTCGACAGCTCTGTCTTGTGGGTTCCAGCCTCAGCATCGCTATGTTGTTCCTCCCTCCTGCCTCTTCAAAACCAACCCTGAATCAGTTATTTGCTTCATTAGACATCTTATGGGAGTCTCACTTCAATGGGTATCTGAATTTAAGGAGGGAAATACCGAGATTATCCAGTCCTCTGTGGAATGCGGTTTTTGAGCGGTGCTCATCTGGGTGGGCGCTGTTGAGGTGGCAGCCTGCTAAACAGAGGGAATTTAATGAAAAAAACATTATTCAGACATATTGCATCCAGGCAGAACCGTTTAGATATTAACATACTCGGATATTGTGATGAGCACAAAGTGGCGGAGTGACGAATAGGGCCTCAGAGTAATAAAACATTCACTACATCGCTGCCAAACGGCCACGGTGAGCCACTTCCTCATGGAGACACGATTAACAAAAGGAAAACCTCTCAGAAAGAAGCATTGGAATACTTGCTAAAGACGAATCGCACTGCCTGGATTTCTGCTGGAGTTGTAGCGTCACTTTATCATTTAGGTCAAACGAAACTAGGCCACCCAGTGAGACTGTAAGGTATGCAAACCTGTCAGTAAATGAAATGATTATCACTACATTTTGCTTCGTGCATGATTTTGCACGTACAATAACTTCATATTTAAATAGAGAAATCAAGATTTCACATTTAACGTGTCTGTATTGTCTCTATATTCAACGCACACTGTAAAAATGTGCTTGTTTGTTTAAAAAGATCACCTTCAGTGCCACGGCTAGAGTTAATATTTGTTTTAAAGTAAGAAGAAACGGTATATAAAGGCGTTATTTATTATATTTGGCTCAAGTTAGTGTGTTTATTTGCCCCATGAGGTCCAAACTCCAGCTGTTCTTTGCGACCATATGCTGAAATTGTTGTTTGGTTTTCACAATGATTCATTCGCTTTCTTAAAGGTAATTATAAGAACCGTACTTAATGTTCATCTATGCATAAGAATAAGCGCATTAGGCATAATAAAGTTAGAATTGCACAATCATTAATGGCCTGAAACGTCACTTTCCAGTCAAAACAGCAGTCTCAACTCGGTATTTACGAACAAATTAACGTGTAGTATCTGGAAATTACAAAATCTGAAGTAATGGTGATTTAATTTCTAGCTTTACTATTAATATAAAAGAAAGAAGATTGACAAGCCTCTAGCTCAAAATGTTAAATATTTTTTGCTGGTTAATTTGTAGTACAGACATAAATGATACCTCAATTTCCATAGCTTGCTTTGAGAAAGGTGTAGGCCTACCATTACTTCATAAACTCTAAACGAGCTATAGTTAGTAAAATATCAAAATATTTGCATATACTTATTTTTACATGAAAAAGGTATTTTTTTCAATCAAACAAATATCCTTTATTTCAGGTAATATTAAACATGGAGGTGTTAAAGGAAAAAACTTAACGTGTCAAAATAAATGCTGGTAATAAACCATAATACTCATGTGGAAGGAATTCAGCCGGATATGTCTTTAAGATTTGATTAGGTAAATTGATTAGATTTGATTATTTTAGCTGTTTTGCTATTTGATATTGACAATTTGTGTGTCTTATGTTATTTTAATGTGTTATCTTAATCATAAACGCAATTTTATGCATATACAAATATGCACCCATAGGCTTATGAATGCATAAAATACATTTAAATGCTATACTGCATAACAAACACAATTTCTACCCAGAAACAATTTTAATTTAGAAATTACTAGTAAATTTCACAAGCAATATCAGGTAATACATTTAATTCTATATGAAATTTTGATAACGGCAAAAAGAGTTAAGAATTTAATTCAAGTTCTAGTTAGGTTCTGCCCATGATAAGTCTCTCCTCCAATATATCTTCAAGCAATCATCTCAGATTCATCAGTGATTATGAATTTTTATGCAAGAATCACTACTACGGCGGCAAGCCTTTGTTCTCAACTTCCTGTATAGAATAATTGGCAATGAATTAAACCCTAAAGCCTTTTTACATAACATGAACACAAGACCCAAATACATATTAATCAGTTAACTCTCTCAAATTTTGCTTTAAGGAAATCACAGAAAAGTGGATCCAAGGGCCAAAAAGAAAAGCGATCCTTTGTTTTAGACAAACCGTTGCTCAAGGTGACCTGAAGCAGTTTGTTTTCCATAAGATGGATAAGTGGGTAAGTTGATCTGACACTTTATCCTTTATCTATCCTCTATCTCAGTGTACCGAGCTGTTGTTTGGTCTGATTGCATGGCATCCTGAAACCGTTAGCTGCACTATTTTGCATTAAAAAAGACAACACTTCAGAGATAGTGAGTTCTCACACTTTTTTTCACCGGCTGTCTTTTATCAGTGGATTTAAGGGAGAAAATTCTGTCATCGAGTATCTCTTTTCTGTTAGTAGCAATATTTTGAAGAATGTTGGTAACCAAATAGGTGTGGTAGTCATTGACTTCTGTTTTTTCCATCCTGTGGAAGTCAGTGGCTACCATCAACTGTTTGGTTAGTTTTTTCGAGGCCACGACATACTAAGTCGCGACAACATAATAATATGATGTGGCCACAAAATATTCCGAATATAGTTAGAGCATCATATTATGTCGAGGCCACAAGATCGTTTTGAAGCGGTAAAGATATCCTTATTTCATGGCCTTGAGATGCTATGTTGAAGGAACAACATCCATTTCTCATGTCCATGAGCATATTTTGGACACAAGTTTATTTTTCAAAAAAACCTGCGTGACCATAGCAACCCAGGATTATCAGAGACAGATTTTTATTAACATTAAACATTTAATTTGCATATTTTTTTTATTATTATTATATTCACTTGTTAGGTCTATAATTTTAGATTTATTTCATATAAATATAATATATGTTTCCACTTTTAAGTAGAGTATAGCCTACCTAATTAACTTTCTAATTGAACCAAAGACGTCCCCTCCTGGTTAACAGCATTCTTCTAAATAACTTTTTTAATGCCCTTCAGAAGAAGGAAACTCTGCAGGAAATGGTGTTTATCTTCCCAAAGGGGTGCAAGGTCAACTATAAGACAAAATCAAGAGGGTTTTCACAGTAAAGATTGTAAATTATCAGTGCTGTCAAATAATTATTTCTGATTAATCACGTTCAAGATTTATAAATGCACACACATGCACGCATAAATTTAACCCTCATGTAGGTCTACTGTAACCAAGTCCGGGTATTGACTCTAATTAGATTCAATGTAATTTCACAAAAATTGGATGGCAAAAATAATATATCAAAATATAACCAAGAAATTGTATTATTTTGGGTCTGTGGAGTTGCCTTAGAACACAGAATGTAACAAAAAATCTTTTTACACATCAACGTGTTGAGACTTTGCACGCATGTTCATCACCCTAAATGAGAAAAAAAAAATCACAAAAAAATACAAAAGTTAACTGATATTTCTGTACACTCCAAAATTAAAACGGTTAAAACTGACCTGGAACAGTATATAAAAGGTTAAGACAAATATGCAATATTTATATATTAAATATATTTATGATATCAATTAAATAGGTATAAATGAATACATTTAAATACATGTAAATATTTTTAAATATGTATGCTGTATGTCTATGTATTGATATATACATAATAAATATACACAGTACACATATATTATGTAAACAAAACCTTTTATGACAGCTCTAAAATTACTATTCTGTAATCATTTACTTTTATTTTCAAGGAGTTCTTGTTTCTTCTTTCTTTCATTTCGTTTCACACTTCTGACTTTCATTGTATAGAAAACTGACTTTCTTTCCATGGTGAGTAAATGATCACAGAAATATTTACTTTTTTATTTTTGGGTGAACTACTCCTTTATATCAGCATGAAAGGTCAAACATACATTTTGGTATTTTCTAAGATTAAGCTGGAAAATAAATTACCATACAAATGTTTGCATCTGTCTCAAAATAATGTTAATCGACAGTGAGTCAGCAAGTTATTTAACCTTCCTACCAGTCGCTTTACAGTTTTCACCAAACTAAAAACGTGGTCTCAGTGCTCTGATTTTTTTGTAAATGTCAATGTACTGTATAATGAGATGTAACCTACGTTGCCCACAGGTATACTGTGGCATTAAATGATTGCACAAATAATATAATGACCTTTCAGACACTGAGAGGTGATACTTTCATTCAATATCAAATAGCCACCCTGTTTTACAAGCATATAAAACAACAAATGCGATTAATCACAATATTCCACTAAATTAATATTATCATTTACATGTGTGCTAAATTAGCAAATTTTCTATATCTTGACACAGACGTAATGATATAAGGTTAAGGAATTTCAGCGTGGTTTACCACTTGCCTAATAATAAGAATAACTTTTTCAAGTGTATCATCTCCTCTTTGACTGTATTTCTAAGTAAAAAGATTTTTTTTTTATTATGAGTGGAAGGTATGTTGCAACAATGAAGGGCTTTTAAGGATTTGGGAGGTTATCTTGACCTAGCTTTTATAAGAAGATTATGACGTGAAAGGAAGTAGTGAACATGGATGTAAAGGTGGAAACCTAAATGTGAGTCATTTGAAGACTCATTTTAATGGGGCAATTTTAGACTTATAATAACAATAATAACTACTAAGCTACTTTTTCTAACAGGCTGACTTAAGGAAAAGAATTTCAAACTGTATGTCTACAAGATTCACTTGACTTGGCACATATCTTGGAGTAAACTGTTCAAGTTATTGTAGCTGCAGACTAATTGTATGTGGCCTTGCAGGCTGATATTCAAGGTAATCATCACCATAAATGCATGATAGACTGTGATTCTCCATCTGTTTCCAGGCAACATCATCCAGCACAGCACAGGGGAATGAGAGCTCGTCTGCCCCAATCATATTTTCTACCCTGTCTTCACGGTAAACACCAATCTGTGGGACCCATCTAGGACGAACTAGGATGCATTCACGAAGACATTATCCAGACTAAACACACTGCCCAGAATGTTTCAAGCCTCTCAGAAGAATAACTGTATATCAATAACAGAGATTATGGAGGTATATGATTTTCATATAATTTATATTTATATGTATTTATGTCTATCTATCTATCTGGTTGTGTTGTTCTGCAATACCCTGAGACTGTAAAGCATAAATCAATCTCGCGTCTGTAAATTTGTCATCTTTGCATTGATATGTCATGTGAGCAGTACACAATTTCATGAGGCATAAGGGTCTGAACTGAGGTAGCACATTATGAAATGGAATGTTTTGATACACATTTTAGTTGGTCATTAAAAAAATGAATCGTTTTGTGGTATCCTGGGAAACAAGGCCAAGGGAAATTTTAACTTCTCCAGTTTAAGATAAACCTAAAAATGGATATGTAGAATTAAAGGGTTATTAATACTTAATCTGAACAATAAAAATAACCTTTGTATCCAAATATAGCATAGTTGAAAAACTAAAAGCACATACAAAATATTTGTGTGTGTGTGTGTGTGTGTGTGTGTTCTTCTCAGGATATTAGAGAACAACACAACTTAACATGTTAGTTAGGACGTTAGATAGATAGATAGATAGATAGATAGATAGATAGATAGATAGATAGATAGATAGATAGATAGATAGATAGATAGATAGATAGATAGATAGATAGAGACATAATAGACACATTTTGCATGTTTATTTTGTAAACCTTACACTTAAAAATTGTATTTACAGTTAAGGAAAAAGCCTGAAGAAGAATGAAATTGGTATTAAGGTCACCAATAAAAGCATGCTCAGATCAGACAAATTATAAAAACTCCAGTTCACTTGAATAAAACACTAAAGCAAAAAACACGCTGACCTGAAAAAGCTGTTTATTTATCTGATCTGACCATTGTGTCCTTGACTAAAAAAGTTCTGGACATGTCTGGAGTTAGTGAACCCAGACTTGCTGAGACAGGCGCACAAAAACAGACCTGGCAACCATAACAAAGTAGACTCCTTACTGCTCAGATAATGAAAAACACATAACAGAATTACATCTGTGCAATTCTTTGCCTTAAATGCATACTAATCACATCCCACTAATCACAACCACACAGTGTTTTTTTTTTTTTAAAACTATCCCTTTAAAGCTTTTCGTATCTTTAATCTTCACCTACTGCTGAATAAATACTCTGGCCCATAAAAATCCATTTAGAGAGCTCTAGGAGATTGCCGCTGGATATTACTGCAACATTTGCACCTACTTTTTTTGGTTGTGCCCCTGTGGATTTAAGTGTTCAATTTAAGTTTCATTAATACTTCATCCAAAGGTGAATCATCATTTCCCAAAAGACAGATACAGGCCATCTATTCAAAAGGGCAAGCAAAAGCAGTGAGTCACTAAAGAAATCCTGTTCCAGTAAGTGTCATGGCCGCTATCAGGATTTTAACATGACAAATCAGGAAATAAATATCCTTTTTTCGCAAACCATAGAAACTTCTGACTTCTGAATCAGCAGGCCTACTCTTTTGGGTTAACTGATTGATAACCTAAAAATTTTACAATATAGGTCTGAATGATTCAATGGTAAATGTTAGCAAATCAGCCTTAACTTAATTTTAAACATTCAGACTGATTTTGTTGAAAAACTTGAATGATTCTTATGAGCCAGTTCATTTTAGAGAACTAATAATTAGAGCGCGAACAGGGTAGTTCGATTCCCAAATTATTGACTCTTCTGAGTCGGTTCTCTAAGTGAATCAAAACATACACGGCGAACAGCCGAGCTTGATTCTCAAACGAATGACTTTTATGAATCGGATCTTTATAGAATAGAACTGTAAATTGTTACTTTTTATGTCCGTCTCGAAAAAAAAAATAATGAACCGATCGTAAAGCTTAAATAAGTTACCGACTATAGGCTATAGTGTAACTTTGAGATGCACGTGCGGTTTGCTGTCACAGTGTACAGTGTAATTAGACCGCTATTAAAAAAATAACTAAAAGAAATTGAATAAATTATTATTACCACTTATTTAATGATCTATATGAGCAATTGGATTGCGCTAAGCTGCCTTATTACAAGTAATATTACTACTTGTATGGTTTGTTTGGCTTTATTGACTATTCTAGACTTTAGAAATGATATAAAACGACTAGGCTACTGTGGGCAGATAATATATATTTTTTAATTATTATTATATACATATTTTTTCCCTCAAACGAAATAAACGAACAGGACTGTTTAAAGGAGTCAGAACGAGAGTCACGAAATTCTTTAGAACGCTTAACCAGAACGAACGGTCACCCGGAAGTGCGTGGTACTGACTACCGCGCAGTCAATGAATACTTGGAGAAGTTGACTATTTGGAGCCACAAACTGAACTACAGCCTACTTACTTCCACATAACCCTGGAAGCGTGTGATTGCCTCGCCTGCTGGAATGGCTCCATTGCTGGGCTGGTCGTGCAGACCGCTGCTTCTACTGCCTCTCGTTGGAATATGCTTCACAAAATTTGCAAAAGGTGAGTTATTATTCTTTTATTATTGTTCCAGGTATTCTTTATTACATAAGTTCATTTTCACAAAGGTGAAGCACTACTAGAAGCCCTAAAAGCGTTCCAGACGGTTTACGAACAGAAGACTAAACTGTTATAATTATAATACTTGTTGATATAAATACAGCAATGAAAGTACTTATAATATCCCATTTGCGGTTAGAACATAAAGCTTAGCCTATCCTAACACGACTACTGCAAGGAAATTAGACCGTATTGACAATGACAAGTGTTTAGGGGAGCTAAAGCTACTTTGAAGGTAATGTGACAGATTAAGTTTATATTTTAGATCACGGGTTATTTGGAAAGATTGTAGAATTGCATACTAAATACTAAGTTGCTTGCTGCGTCCCGCCAGTGGGAGTTCAAGAGCTCTGGTGGCTCAAAAGTTATATCTCAACTTTGATGATTAATTCCAAAACAAACTTCAGATTTTTGTCAACAAGGGCTGCGCGCTTCACAGCCGCGATTTCTAAGCGAGATGAAACTGGAGGGATCGAAAGGATTTATGGTCATTAAAATGAGCACTTTCTCTGTTTTGTCTGCTGCAATAAATACGAGGAGACTTTTGGTAACTGGAATTTAATATTTGCATCGCTGTGTGTGTTTAATCCCAGCAGTGCAAACAAACGTGTTGTAGATTGTTTGGCTATAGTTTTAGCCTCGAATGATGTCACCTATCACGTATGACGGCGTATCATGATTTAATATTATTAAAAGATGAAAATGTACCTAAATGCAATTTTAGTTGTGGAAATCTGAAAAGTTATACATAGCGGTATCGCTGGACCTAATGCTTAATGCCACCAATTACTTCATTTTTGTTCTTCATTCAGCCCACAATCAGTGACAGAACGTTTATTGTTGATATTATAATAATAGTATTATTACAGACATTGCCTCTTAATAAAAATATTGTGGTTACAAGACATTTATTTCTTATTTTCTATCCATATGCAAACATCAATTTACATCAAATGTTTCATTTAAATCAGTTGATTAGTTCTCAGTCTGTTCCATTAGCTTGAAATATTAAATCAATGTTTAAAACAAACATATCTGTAAATAACATAAAATATTTTTCTTTCCTCATACTTCCAGTAGCAATTTTCCACCAAGCCCTTGTTAATTCTTGACCCCGCGGCATATGCAGTTCTGATATTATAGTTACAGAGACCGTTATAGATCTCATTATGGTTGGGTATATAACATCAGTAAGATGTGATTGCTTGGTTGTTAATGTAATATTTTCTCAGCGCCCGCCCCCTCGGAGCCATAGCTCTTTAATAAGTTACACATGGAAAACGCTTACACTGAAGAAATGTTTTTGTTCCTTTTGGCTGCAGTCCAAGCATTGTGAACTTTTAGACCCGCTTAACTGCGCCAATCAATATGCTGGCTCTCTATCCTCCATAAATCTCTTCAGCGTCTCTGAATGCGTGGAGGTCACAATCTCAACTCAACACTGTTGCTGTTATGATGAAAGGATTTGTTTTAATTAAATGATCTTTAAAAATAGATTGGTGTATGTATGGGTGCGATGAAATATTAATACTGCAGAACTCTGGCTTACGCATATGGTGATGGTCTAAGATCTGGCTTTTTTTTAGGGAGATTTAATTTTGACATCTTATTTGAAAGAAGATGCTTCTTTCCTCTGAAGACTGCAGTGTGATTAAATATGGTTTATAAAGCCCTTATATGACTTGATTGAGTAACATATCTCAGGATAAAGTAAAGTCAACTGTAAGTTTTAATGACATTGTATTTGTGATACGATGTCAATGAAAAAAATATGCGTAGTACTCTCTTTTTTTTTTTGGAAATATTGTAAATGTAAGTGAATTTTACTTGAATTTAATTCAATTCAATTTATGTAATAATATATAATAATGTTATGTATTAAATTAATTATTGTTATTAAAAGATTAATGTTTTGATATTATTAATAAAAACACCTAAATGCAATTTTACTAAAATTTGAAAAACAAAATAAGTGAGTGATATATATATATATATATATAAAGCGAGTATATATATAATATATATATATATATATATATATATATATATATAGATATATATATATATATATATATATCTTGATATATCTTGATAATTTTATCTTGATTTAAATTGTTGTTATTTTTTTCAGACCACAATCAGAACTTTTATTATTATAATAGTATAATTTATTACTATTATTATTGTTATTACTATTATTGTAAGTATTTTGGTTTTGAGACATTTATTTCTTTACTAAAACGTCTAATTAAAACTGTAATTTCTTTCGTAAGATTCTGTCACTTATGCATTTCATTCTGGAAAAATATAGAAGGAAGAGATGTCTCTTTCTGTGAATAATGGCTCTGCACCCTGATATTGGATGTGAAGCTCACATAAAGAGACATCCACTCTCACCAGATGCAACCTCATCATCCTCAAGATGCTGCAATGCAGAGATCAGGCTTCTGATATAGCTTGACAGTTTGTGAACAAATGATTTATTAGTAACCTTTTCGATGAACAAACATGTAATGAATTCTCATTATTCTAATGACATAACTGACAGTATTATGAATATTATATGACAATGATTATGTAAATGAATACATTCTGAAGGATTTTATATTTGTTTATATTTTAAAAAACACTCTCAGCCTCACAGAGTGTTCTGTTAGCTCGGTACATTTTGTTTGGACGTTACGGCTACTTCACATTAATTTTCATTAAGAAATTTTACCGAACCCTGAAAAGCCATCCTAAGCTGCAAGACACATAATCCTCACTAATTTTTTCTTTCTGGGTTAAATATACCACTATTAGTCATGCCTCATTGAATGAGTCATTAGAGGAAGTCTTGTCTGAGCTGATAGCTCTATCTTTTCCTGGGGTTTGACCCTTTTTCAAGACAAATGGCTCATTTCAGTGTTTGTTGAGACACTTCGCAGAAATGCGCAAAGCTCCTCCTTTACAGGAATTTTGAATGGCCTGTAAAATTGAAAGTGCCGTATCTAAAGTTCCAATGAAACATCATGAAAGGTCAGAGAGAAGTGTGCTCTCTTCATTAAACTATGACAGAGACTTTAATTGCGTCTGTCATTCCTTACACATTTACTCTGAAGAGCAACCCATGCAAGGCTGATACCATTAAATAAAGACTTACATGGAGCATGCAGTGGATCCTAAAATGTGCTCGTATGGCAGCTGTATTTCTCAAACACAGTGTAAAAGGACAACGATATATAGAGCAACAACCCAGGATCTTTGTGTGGGCCGTGAAAAGCTGGGTGAGATTACGGGCGCCTACACACTTTTACACCGTGTCGGTGATGTGAATACACTGATTTCAGTAGCGTGTCAAGAAAGCATATAAACACAAGGGTTTATACGAAAGTGACAAAAGAATTAGCCAACGAGAATGTCAGGGAGGCAGGTACAGTTGTGTATTCCTGCTCGATTTCAACTTAAAGCTTTTCCATGCCCTTTAAAGGAAACGTAAAAGTACTGGGACTGCCATTAAATTTTACTGAAGTTAAAGTATAAAGTCAAAATACTTGAGATGTTAAACTAAAGCCAATATCCTGAAACCTAAAATTAGCGGCTGAAAATCATACAGTGGTTTGACATTTGAATATAATCATTCTTGGAACAATCATGAACCGACGGTGTTCACACTCGATGCATGTTCATCTATCAGCCGTGATAAGAAAAAAACACATTGCTTATAAAGCTGTCTGAAATGGATAGAACATTGTCGTTTATTGCTGGTGGGATTTTTATTAACTTGGTAATCATTGACCTGGTACCCATCCACTTTCATGATGGTTGGAAAAAAATCGTGAAGAAAGACAGGAAGGTTTGAAATAAATATGATATAAAAAACTTCTTTCATTTACCGTTAGTTATGTTTTATGTTGTCTTCTAAAAATGGACCAATTACTCTCATTGGTTTAAATAAAAGGCTATTTCCTGAAGAAAAATATATTTTAATAATGTTTTATTACGCCTTATATAAATTAAATTATAAGATTATAATACTAAAACTTATTTTCGTCCATGTAAATGCAATTGAGTAGAAGTACAAGTACTCAGCTTTGGCAGAACTCAAGTAAAGTACAGATTCCCCAAAATAATACTTAGAGAAGTACTATTACTCAAATACTTTATACCTCAGCCTTTAAAACATATGTTATCGATCCTATTCATCAGATGAATCCCTCGTGTGTAGGCGCTCTAAGACAGCTGTTCAGTGAGAATTATCATCATGCCCACATGGAATTTGTGCCCACAGAGCTCCACAGAAAGCTTAGTAGATTTTAACAGAATTGGAACATATGAAGCAAACCCACACTTTCCATATTTGGCTAATTTGATAAAGAATTCCTTTTTTTCTTTTTTTTAAATCAGTGCATAAAATAAACAGAAAATGTCTGCTGATTCTGTCTGGGCTTGCTGGGCCATATCCTTTATCAAATGTTCCACGATGACTCTTTGTTGGGATGACATCATTGGTTTTCATTACAAAGTAGCTTAACAGTAGGGGTAAGTCAAGGCACGTTCTGACATTGTTCTTTGTCTGCTTTTTAAAGGATCATAAAGGAACTGTATAAAGATCACATATCAAGGCTACGGCATTGCAAATAACCCTCCAGCCTGTTTGTTACTCATAGCACTATAGTGCGGTTGAGTAGTTTTAACACTAGATGGGTTTTGCATTAAAAATACACTATATTAATTAACATCAGAAGTACTGGCGTGGGCTATATTATCAACATTATTTTTTCAGTGTTTTTAAAATGGAGAAACAACGTCTTTTATGACAGGACCACATCTTTCTTCCACGCCGAAGTCACTTCTGCAGGGATGGAAACAGTTATTGGAGCGCACTGTTTTAGTGCTTAAAGTCTTCTCATTTACATGCCTTCAAAAGCGTGTGTTATGTGTTTATGTCAATGTCTGCCTTCAGCCATCATTATCAAATATCAAAATATAAAAAAAAATCACCAAAGTTCCTTTAAGGCAAGTAAGTATACTTGGCAACCATGTTAGTAACACCCCCAGCAGCTATTTTCTATCGCAATAGGCATGCAAGTGCAAGTCCTATCTACTTGAATGTGGAACTGCTTGAATGTGGAAACCGTCATATTATGATTTCTTCCATTAAAGGAATAGTTCGCCCAAAGATGTACTTACCCTCAGGCCATCCAAGATGTAGATGAATTTGTTTGCTGCGTGGTAAAAAATATATTTCAGAATCAATAGTAGAGATGTTATGAAGAGACAGCTAAATTAAAGAAATGGTTCACCCAAAATTGAAAGTTTGCGGAAAATGTCACTTACCCTGAGGCCATCTAGTAGATGCTCCTTCGTCTGAACAGATCTGGAGGAGAAATGGAGAAATTACGTCACTTGCTCACCAGTGGATCCTCTGCAGTGAGTGGGTGCCATCAGACAGTTTTGATGAGAACAGATAAAAGCACAACTCCAGTACAATTTACATCTTGTGAAGTAAATAAAGCATGTTTTTAATAGACAAATATATCACTAAATTCAAACCACTCTTTCTAGCCATAATATTGATTTGCTTTCCCCAATGAAAAAGTTCAAATGTCTTAATGATGGATTACACAGCTTTTCACTTCATAAGATGATAATTGATGGACTGAAGTTGTGTTATTTGTAGATTATATTTATGCATATTATACATATACTTACTTATTCAGATATTTTTATCAGCTGTTCGATTCTGACGGGACCCATTCATTGCAAAGTCTGTGATGTAATGATACATTTCTCTGAATCTGTTCTGTTGAAGAAACAAACTTATCTACGTCTTGGATGGCCTGAGGTTGTGGGTGATCTATTTCTTCAATTTATCTGATGATTTAATTTATCCCTTTCGATATATTCAGTATCAGTTATGAAACTAAACTATAATTTTACCATGCAAAATTTTACCTTTGTACTTAAAAGTGCCAAAAGGATAATCGAAATTCTTGCTTTGATTCAGTTGAACAGTGTTTCCAAAAGTATCCACTTGTTTAATGACGCTGTTCCCATGGTAAGAATTATTGTGAATTATCGAGACCTTGTTTGATCTTGTGCATTAACTCATCAGATCATGACATCAAACTTATAACCGTGCTGAGGTTTCTCTCGTCAAACTCTACTGCACTGACATTTCAAGCTCTAAAATGGTATTCATGCATGCATAGACAAATATTGGGTCTCATCTTCCCTCTGACCTTGAAAGCTTTTGTACCATGATTGATGACATTTCACGACTACATTGTGTTTTCCAAGGATAATCAGTGTCATTCAGGGAATAGTCTATACTCCCCAGTAGTACGCGGTGGAAAATATTTTTTTATTACAGCAGGGGTTTTGGACCGTTTGTAGTCTATAAAAGGGTTATCAGAACATTTTTCATAGATTATATGGAGACAGATTACTTACATAATGTAATAGTGAATGAGTTTTCTACTGCTTGCACTTGTTTTATGTATAGCTAAGCACCTGCTTCTCTAAATTCTTCTCCTGCTTAGAATATTCTCTTGAAAAAAAATATTTTCCAAACATAATTTGGAAAATTTGAGAATTACACCATGAATTTAGAGTTGTAAAAAAAATTGTATGAGTACCCTATTACCATTCCTTGCCCCTCCAAGCCTTTCAATGGGACTAAGCGGGTGTCAACAGTTCAGAAGATGTGAAATAATGAGTGTGCATTTATAATAAAATGACCCTCACACTGCTCAGTGGGGTAAATAAAGGCCTCCCTTAGCGAGTATGTGCTGTTTTGTGAGATAAATATATATATTTTTTTATTACCATTCAGGTCTCGTAGAGGTAGATATTCCAGAGGTCCTTGGTACCTGCTTTTGTCAGCCATGTTGTTTATGTAGTCATAAAAAATACCATATAAAGGGGACAGAATTATGAGAAAGGGTCAAAGGTAAATCATCCATAGTGTTTTGAATGTAACATCACACTGAATGGTTAAAAATGAAGATCTTGCCATTGTAAACACATATACCAGACGACTGAACAAGCAACTGACTGAAAAGGTGTGTAAATATCCTTGTACAATACAAATCTGTATTCAGTGTGAGGCATTTAAACCATGCTGATTTATTTGCCCTATATGTATTCCTGCCTGCACACGTTTACGCCAACTGCCTCGTGGTGCTTAATGGCAGATCAGTGCTCTCAATTTCCCATTTTCTGTATTGTGTACAGACTTATTGCAAATAGAGATAGAGATCAACCAGTTACGCCTTTCACCTTAGGCGGTTAACTTGCTGTACAGCATGCGATGCGATGCTGTGGGATATTTTTCCCCTTTAAGCCTTATGTTTAACGTATGCCCACATCAGGTGTCCCATATGGTTGAACAGACCGGTGACCACACACTCATTTAAAGAGCCAGAATCGTCTCATGCAGTCAGTTGCAGACCTGACAATGATTAATTGGGGTGTACAGGATTATTTGCTTCAGCGAGCCTTGCACTGCAGACCTCAGATAATTGCACCAGGTGACAACAAGGAGGATTTTCTGTCCCGCATGAGTTTCATGGGATCCGACACGACCAGGTTTACTAGGTCATCCATTGTTGTTATCTGTGAACGGTAGTAGAATAAACAAGTTTTGACCTATCTGGGATTTGAAGGTGTTGCAGACGTTGGTGGAGTGGAGGATTTTGTAGACAAAGACAATCTGCAATGCCACTGGTAAACAGACCTAGACATGGATCAAACCTGGACCCCTGAAAATATTAAAGGTCCCGTGTAACATAATCATGTGTTATGTGTTGCCTGATGAAACTGAAATGATCTTCATCATGACTAGATAGACACGGCAAGTTTGTTCTTACTATACACGTGGGATCTGATTCAACTCATAGATCCTATCAGATCATCCCTTCTTGTAAAGTTCGACCAAAGTTAAAAGTCAGTATACAACACAAGCAAATGACAAAAGACAAAAAACACCTTAGATTTCTCTTCAAAAAGTTAGGAGCACCCAAGGAAAATTAAGAGCACCACTGGCAACATCCCACCAATTAAAAGCTTTAACAATTAAATCTCACCCTAAATAACTTGTTCTGGCATTTCTTTTTGGTGATGCATTAATCTTGATTTTTTTTCATGGCTCATTTAGAGAGGCAACATTTTACAAGCAAACAGCATTTTCCAAGCAGAATAAAAAAGAGAATACATTTATTGGTTGCACTTTATTTTGATAGTCCACTCTATACTTTCTACCTATAAGTAACTTAGCAACTACATGTCAACTAATTCTCATTCATTTGCAACTACATGTCTACTAGTTCTCGGAGTAGACTGTTAGGTTTAAGATTAGTAGAATAAGTTGACATACTTGCATAATTGCTAAATGTATGTTGTATGTTGTGGACCCATCAAAATAGTGTTAAAGGTTATTAAGCAGACGGTCTATTACCTCTAATGACTGTTAGTTGACATGTAGTTGCTAAGTTACTTACTTTTAGTGTAATGTCTAAAGTGTAATGTGTTAAATTTAAATGAGATCATTTGCAGAATTTAAAAGCTGAAGCAAAACCCAAAATTGACTTTAGATTTTTAAATTATGCTACATAAAACAGATTTGTGCAAAACAAAAACAGCAGATGGACTGAATGAAAATGGAAATTCACTCTCTTGACAGCGGATGAAATATAGTGGTTTCTTGAAAGGTTTCTTGAAATACATTCACATAACCTCCCTTCTTGATTAAAATAGAGTGTTTTTAGGAGAAAGTATCAAAGTCTGAAGCTAATAATTAGAGTTTGTGACCATTATACATATACATTTTCTGTGGAATCTGTCAACTCAAATCTGCAGTCTGGATCTGATTGTTGGCAACTAGCATCAACTTCTCCAGACTGTAAACTGGTGGAAAATTGGGGCAAAAATCATGTAATGTATTTCCGGTTAGGTTGACCTTTAAGGAACAATAGTTTAAGATTATTATTTTGTAATAGGCCTGTCGCAATAATCAATATATATACTTAACGCACAATATATGTACGTGACCTCAAGATTTTTTGGTGATGCAATATATTGCCCATTATATTTACTTAAAAAAAACATTATAAAAAAAACACAATAACATAAAAAAAAATTTTTGCACCCCACTTGTGCCTATGTCTTTTGCAGCTTCTCGTACATAATGTGGTGTAGTCACGAGGTGCTGGTTCAAATTATTTAAAAAATCCTTCTACGAAAATGTTTAATCTGCAGATTTGGCCTTGTCTGGGGATCTGTGCTTTTGTGCAGAGATCTGGCTGCTAAATAGGGTTTGAACGTGTATTTACATTTTTTTTAAGGTATCTAATATTTTGATAGTTTCCATGATCAAACTTTTTTAGAATTAAATGTTCGTTGTCAGTTGAAAGTATGTAGACCTTCTTGCATTATTATGCTGTTATACTACGATTATACATTCAGTGGCATAAAAAGGTCTTAAAATGACAATTATTTATGAGGAAATATATCGTGCAACAAAATGTTGTGACAGGCTTATTGTGCAAGGCCATGTTGCAATGTTTATCAAGATAACCAAAGCAACCTTTCCCTTTGTTTGACCTTACATAAACTTTAAGTCATCAGTCACAATTTCATGATTCAGTTTTTTTTCTTGATGGTATATATCTGTATATGTGCCCATAGACTTTAGACTGCTGACTAAATCAGATAATCCTAAATATGACTCAGACTGGTAGAATCATACCCTCGTACTATAAAACTGTGACTACTCTCTACCACTCATCTGTATTTCTATCAGTGATATTACTTCTGACAAATGGACAGTTCTTAATATGCTGCATTATAAAAAGGGGCTTGTTATAAAACTGACTCACTGGTTACTAATTCACTTTGCCACTCATCCTTATAGTGTCATTGTGCCTACGGTGTTATTAATCATTGCGTTGTTGCTCAGGTAACTAACAGCAAACCCGAAGCAAACATGACACGTTGACACCTGCAAACATTGATATTTACATGCATTGTGCTTTCTGTCAGTTTCTGAACGTTTTACTCGTTTCAGATACTGACCGATGTGCTAAATTCCACCTCGCGATAAAATCAACACCTCTCTTTCATGACGGGTATAAAACAAGCAAGGGCTGAGTCTCAACGTGGGGCAACCTGCCCGAGCTCAGCATCGGCTATGAGGCTGGCAAAGCACCAGTTCTGGGTTGTTCTGACCACTATCCAAATTGAGGTAAATCCAAGTAGAACAGAAAATTCAAGCTGGGTAAAAAAAGCAGCTGGCAGTTGAAATTTTAACAGCCAGATCTCTTTTTTTTCCCATTAGACAGAAGTTCTTTCGGGGGTTGTCTGTAGTTCCAGGTATCGTCAGTGTTATGATACACCGAAATCGCTTGTTTAAATAGTACGCTTAAAAATAGAATTGTGAAGGAAGTGCACAAAATGTGTTGTCTTAAAAGAGCTGCTGTGTCCATGGAAATGAAGAACAAAACAAGTCCTCTGCAATTTTGGCTCACATAATTAATATAATTATCCTGTTTAGAATTTTTATCTTCATAATGTTAAATAGAAAATAATAAAAATGAATTAAGAAGGTTTTGGTTTCTCAAGCTACATATGACAATGCGCAATGTGTTTTATGTTTTTATAGTAGTGTGTGTGTATATGTATGTATATACACATACATACATACATTAGCTCTCATAGAAAAAAAAAATATCTACCTACAGTTTTCAGTACTCTGAGCAAATCACACATGGGAGAGATACAAACGAGATCAGATTTACCACAACATCAGATTTTGTGAAAAGTCTTCAAATGTCAATTACATTATTGTTCATAAATTTGGAGATTCATTTTAAAGATGAATACTTGTATTAAGCAATGACAGATTAAACTGATCAAATAACAGTAAAGACATTTATAATATATATTTAGATATTTGAAATAAATACTGCCCCTTTGAACTTCCTATTCCTCCAAAAAAAAGAATCCTGTTAAATTGTATCAAGGTTTTCACAAAAATATTAAGCAGTACAACCGTTTTCAACATTGGTACTCATACAATATGGTTTTGAAGGGTCATGTGAGTAATAATTCTGAGAAATTCAGCAGTGCATCAGTGAAATAATGTTTTTTGAAAATTATTATTATTACTAATAATAACTGCATTTATAAATAAATAATAAAATATATTAAAATAGAGCACATTTATTTTAAATGGCAACATTTTATAATATAACTTTTACATTTAAATCAAATAAATGTAGCTTTTATCAGCTTCTTCTTTTTTGTCTGCATTAAATAACGATGCAAATACGAATATTGATGTTTTACTTATTTTTCTACAATGGCAAACCCATCAAAACATGTGTTATGGGGTGTGCCCTTCCTGCTTTTGTGCAGGCAACATTTTTATCCAGAGCATGTAGAATACTTCTTTTCAACCCGAGGCCATTGTGGAGAGAGTATTTTAGAGTGGAGAGCTTTGAGGAGATGAACATCAGGATGTGACAGGATAAGTGATCCAACCGCCCGCAGGATGTTGTCACTCAAGTCCAAGACCATCTGTTACTTTAGTCTGTGGCACTTTGAATTCAGTCCTTGTTGCGTGAACAGGAAGGACTGCAGAGTTCACTTCACCCAGCATGCTCTTAGAACAAACTAATACGGTTGGTTCTTGGTAGAGATTTAAGAACCTATTCCTGTGGAAAACTATTTGATTTAAACCATCCAAATTTACATTCAAGAAAGAGTGCTTTATCTTTCTCGTTGGCTGGAGAGCGGAAAAGTGTAGGAGGTTCATCCTGATTTAACCAAGCGTTAAACACCAAGGGCAAAGCTGTCAGATTCCTCAAATCTACAGATTGTCATGTCAATGAGATCTCTTTGAGCAAACGCTTTATTAAAAGTAGGTGTATAGTAACTTTGCAGAGCCAGAAAGCTCTTTCACCCCTTACAAAGCCTTGGGTGAGAGCTTATAGTTGGCTTAAATTTACCACTCAGAGTTTTGTGAATTATGTCCGAAGCAAATTATAACTTCTGGCTGCCTTCCACTTTCAGCAGATGGAGTGAGGTCTGAACTCCACATATTCCATCACTCATGCGCCCTGAAGAAAGACGAAGGGCCGTGCAAGGCAATAAAGGACAGGTTCTACTTTAACACTGACACAGGTCGCTGTGAATTCTTTGAATACGGAGGATGCCAAGGCAATGCTAACAATTTCGAGACCCTGCAGGACTGTGAGGAAATGTGTCTTGTGAAAGGTAAGGCAATATTTACCTGACTTGTGTTCTTCTGTGACAAAACAAAAACAAAAATAGCAGAATTTATGTATAATAATATTTAGATTCAGTGCATCATTCGGAATGAGGATGTGTCCTGTTAGTCAATTCCATTTTCGCTCAGTCAGTATATTGGATGGCCTGACCTTGACTTATGTGTCATGGCAATATTCTACACACCCATGAAACAGCAACCCAGATAAGGGTATCTTGGGTAAAGTAAAAGCAAAGATTACTAATATAGTATTAGGCAATAAGTTGTGAGAGACTGTGCTATACTGTGAACGAGTCAGAGCTAAGAAGTGTTTTTTAAGGCTCAGTGTGTAATTTACTCACAATGTCGTAAGGTCTTGAGGGGTTTATTGCTTTTATGAAATGCCCACTACATAAAAATATTAGTTCATTAAGCAAAAAAGCGCATATACATTGAGTCCCACAAGTCTAGTAAAAGCGCTGCTGTATTACATTTTCACTTACTGTTAAAAAAAAATTATATATAAAATATGTATATATTAATAACGGTTAGTTGTATTCCTTAAATTATGTGTAACCTCTACTGGCGTTATGTTGCATCTTTCATCTTAAATTTTGAGACCACGCCCTTCCCTGTCTAATAATCATTTGTCATGTGTGTGCGGCACACTTCTTTGCAACAGTCTGCTGTTTTTCCACGTGATTAGGGAATATTACTGTATCTAATAGTTTTCTGTTTTTGGTACGATTATAAATGCCCATATGTCCATCAGTTTACACTGTAATGATGCTTGCAATTAGTTTTAGAACATAAAGACGGATAACAGACGTTTTCTGAGAGATAAGCAGATGTCTATGTGAGAGAAAACATCACATATGGTATTAAAAAATAAATGATGCAGTGGATGATAAGTTATTCTCTGTTTTTATTTAAGCGGCATTAGATGGGAGGAGTGTTCGGAACATTTGTTGCTGTCAGGGACTATTTTTTAGCTAAATTATTGAAAGCCAAATAAAACTCTATTATAGCTATACATATTTTAAAAAAATATTAAAATGAGAAGCACACAACAAAATTACTAATTAACAACATTAAATAAAATTAAAAAGTACCATAAAATATGCTTACTCAAAATATTTCATTATATACTGTTATTGTATATAAAGAAAATGTATTCAAATTGAATCTTGAATCAACATTGAATTATGTTGAATCAACATAACTGAAAATATGATTATATATATAACTGATTAATCAGATCCAAAATAAAAGTTTGTTTACATAATATATGCACTGTCTATATATTATGTACATATAATTGCACACATACAGGTATATATTTAAGAAAATATATTTATATATATATATATATATAATATAAATTGTATAAATGTACATTTAAATACGTTAACTAAATACATACTGTATGTGTGTCTAAAACATAGTAAATATCCACACAAGCATATATTATATAAAAGAAAAGCTTTTATTTTGGTTGCGATTAATCGCAATTAATCGTTTCACAGCACTAAATATGATATAATAATTTAATATACATTTAAAATGTTATTGTTCCTTTTTTAATCTTATGAATAAAACAGTTTTCTTTTACAGTTTTTACTGTTATGTCATAGTTTTGGACTACAGTGAAGTCACTGACATGTAAACAATAACAGCACATTAGTGCAGCACAGTAATGTGGGTGTTGTGTACGTCATATCCGTACTTGTATACAGCTGGAATGCCGTATTGACCAATCAGCATCCAAACCCGTTTTGTTTTATAGCCATAGAAATAACACGCATTCCACCATATACTTTTATGATAAGAGTGAAAAGTTCACCATGAGGGAGTCTTTCCCAACGACTCATTACCAGCCCATAAAAAAACTATAATGTAACGCATTGGTGTGGTACTGCAATTATGGATCAGTTTAGACGGATGTGCAAGCGTTATAATTATAACCTACACCATATTACCTTGTAGAAGGTATGACAGATACTTTAAAAAGCACAGGGCCACGTTAAGTTATAGTTTTTTTATAGAACAGTTTTTTTGTTCAGAAAACCTTTGTGCTTTTAAACAAAGACATTATTGTGTATGTTAGCTATGTGGGAAGCCATACATGGAATAATGCAGGGATTGTAGTCTTTCAAAGCAAAGCTTTGATAAATGCAAGGAATTCTAATGGGACTGTTTCATCTTCAATATTGGCATTAAATTAGTGTATATATATATATATATATATATATATATATATATATATATATATATATATATATATATATATATATATATATATTTACAGAAATGGAAATTGCCAGAGGACGCAGAGTCAAATTCATGGCAACAAGCCAAATCTGAGATGAGAGAGATGAAAGATACCTTTTAGGCAATCTGATTATTTCTACAAGAATAATAGGGAACTCTTGGTCCTTTTCCTGATAAAACGAGGAAAAATGTGCAGTTCACAGTAAAGTCAGGCCACATTGGATTATTTACAGCACTCTGGTTGGTTGGGTGAGTCATATCTCATTACGCTTTCCAGTGGGGGTCATTGTGATTTGGACAGGCCCCTGCAACGTCGCCTCCTGTGAGAGGTCATCATAATAATCAGCGCAAAACAGACTGTGTCATGTGACTGCTAAACAAGCCTCAGTCCCATCACAGGCACAGAGTGGGGAAAACAGAAACTTTGCGGCTCATTTGGACAAACACCTCCAAGGGCATGAGCTCTCGTAAATGCCTGCGAAGTATTGCCAAAGATCCCCCGTGGAGGCAGAAGAGGAAATTGACTGCTGTGTTTGGATTCATTTCTTCTGCACTCTTCACCACATGCCCCTGATTATTTGCAGCTCTGCCAAGTCAGTTTCTAATTTCTGTGGCCACCAAACTTGCTTTTCTAGTAATAGAGAGAGCATTTAACTCTTTAAACATAACAACCCTTCTAACACGGCATCTGGTCCTCAATGAGCCAAAGAGGGTTTATGTCACACTCCTCTTGGCCAATGCTCTGATGTTACTGCCTACTTAATTCTTGAAAAAAAATTCCATAAGGGCTATTTTTTGAGGAACCTATCGTTGAAGAACCCATTTATTTTTGTCTTAGAGTGAAGAAGATTTTAATAATACAGAGAAGCTGTTTTTCTAGACAGTGCATATCTCAAGCATAACCCCTTTTAAATAAAAACTCATCTTCCTCCCTGTTTTCTCGACACTGTAACTGCATTGCAGTGCTGTGAGTATTTTTGTCCTTGCTTGTCACGTTCCTAATTTGTTAGTCACTTTGGATAAAAGCATCTTCTAAATCAAAAAGCAACAATTAAACAAGCTTTCACTCTTTGCATTTAAGCACTCAAAATTCAGATTCAAAGGGAATCGCTGAATTTATGGAACAAACATCACATAATAAACCACTGCGAGAAATGAATGACAAATGTCTCCATCTAGTGAATCAAATCATTGGTGCAGTAGTTTGTTTGTGTTTTTGTGTATAAAATATGAGATAGAGAAAGAGGCGGATCAACAGGGAGAGAAATATCTTTTTTTATCTTTTATTTTCCCTGTTTTTTTTCAGAAATATTTTGTTAAAAAGTTTGATATGTGTATTTTTGTGCCTCTGCTGGTAGTGGATGGTATTGCAATTTGTTTGTATAAGTCAATGAGGTGTGTTATGTGTTGTGAGAGCTATCTGTATATTCATCTCAATGGGGGTTGCTCAGCTGGTGCAGAACATACTTGAAAGTAGCTGTCTTGTTGCCATCTTTTTTAATGAGCACTCGGTTAAACATATTGCGCATAAGTCCTGTCCTTGTGAGTAAATGATACATGGAATGAGAGACACTAGCCTGGCATCAAGACAATTTCCTTTCCTAAAAAGCACCCAAGAGGTTGTTCGGTTGAACAGCAGTTTTGAATAATTCATTTTGGTAAGTGTTTTAGATGCATCCCCTCTACACTTCTGCTAGAAGTCGAAGTATATTGACTATGACCATTTAAAACTGCATAATTCATTTGTAGCATTTCAGTTCAGTAAATTTAATTCCGTTTATTAAGTGTCCTTGTGAATGTGAACTTTTGATCAATGCTGTATGCGAGTGGTCATTTGCTAAGCTTAATTAGCATTCGTCTGCCGCTCTCGGTCAGGACGAATGTCTGGGACGTGGAGTATCAGAACAGAGTATCTAATACAGTAAGTTTAGCTGCAGCCTGATGAATTCTCATATATCAAAATGTGTGAAAAGGGATTGTTTTTCTCTGTCATTTTGCATGCAAGTTCGGTCATATTCAGCGGTTTTTTAATGACTGAGATAAACTAGCAAATTAATTAATTCATAATTTACTTTGAAAAATTATTGAATAGAAAAAGTTATGTTAAAGTTGTGTTTTTTTGCCCCATTGAATTTTCTGCTTACTCTAGTTTTTGTTCTGCCCTTAATTTAGTTTTAATCACTTTCAAGCAGTAAGTGAGATACCGCAATTAACATTGACTTATATCCAAAGACAGCAGCAGGCTTTAATCTGTATGGTCACTTTGTGACATTTATGATCAGGTTAGTGAGATTCATCATTCTTACTAAATCCGAAAGAAGAGAGAAAAACAAAACACCCTGATGATTTCTCCCAGCTGATTGGATTAAAGCTGCCTTTCTCCATGATGAATAACCACTTAAGTGAAATATTTTAATTAGCAATGCCCATAAATAAATTCTGCATTACAGGGCAAAAACGTGGCAGGAAATTAAGTGATTTTTTTAATCCCTGGAATTTTGGAATCCAGCCATTCATTTATCAACGGCATGTGCTATGGATGGAGCTGGAATATATCAATCACTCCTGCCTGTCTGTGGCTTATGGCCAGGGTGTTTGTTAAGGGGACGGTAAAGCTGGTTCTGCTGAAAGCTGCTGCTTTAGAATTCAATTCCGATATGTGTCTAATAGTGATTTTTGCATCAAAAAACTGTAAATAAAAAAAAGGGCTGTAAATTCTTACCCTGTAAAAAATTAAGTAATAGTTCACCACAAAATGATCAATTTGCCTTTATAAAGGAATAGTCGGCCTGAAGATGAAAATTCTGTCATCATTTGATGATGAAAGAAAGTTGATAACCAGGCTGTTTTGGGTCACTTTTGACTTCCACAGTAGGAAAATAAAAATACCATGGAAGTCAATGGTGACCCAAAACAGCTTGGTTACCAACTTTCTTCAAAATATCTTTCTTTGTGTTCGGCAGAACAAAGAAATTCATACAGGTTTGAAACAACTTTAGGGTGAGTAAATGATGAAAGAATTTTCATTTTTGGATCAACTATTCCTTTAATACCCCCCTCCCTCCGCTACTGTGTATGTGAATGAAAAAAATCACTTTTAATTTATGTTCATGTCTACAGTTGATGAAAGAGAAGCTTTAAATAAGGACTTACACAATTTATGGTCTGTCCCATCTTTTTCCTTGTTTTTTAGAGGATAAGAGTCCATGCCATCTGGAGGATGAGCCGGGGCCATGTCGAGGACTGGTGCCGCGTTATTTTTTTGATTACAAGATCCAGGAATGCAAGCGATTCTTTTATGGTGGCTGCTTTGGGAATGCCAACAACTTCAAGACCATAAAAGAATGCCATGAGAGATGTCTGCGTATGTACCAGCAACATACCATTTCTCTTCTCTGCAATTTTCAATAATGACATATTGTTTTTGTACAAGCCCTGTGATTAAAGTCATCTGCATGACAAAGGTTACAGCCCTTTCGTATTCTGATCTCAATAACCTTCCTTCCATAGTGCAATTAGCACTTTTAATTCAGCCTATTGTAATTCAGTACACATTCTGTTTTTTAGCAGTAATTTGAACAGTCAGTGCAGAATGGCAAATGCAGAAAAATTTCTCAGCACATTTAGTGCTAAAGGGGTCCTATCATTAGCAATCAAATTATCCTTGAAGGATAAGGAGGTTACAACTATACTGGACCCAATGGCAAACAGACAGCTTGTATGTGTTAGAGCAGCTCTGTATCCAATTTCACATGTGAAGAGGGCATTTACACGGATGCCTTAAAGAGACAGCAGCCTGTTAAAGGTCAGAGAGAAGGTGAAAACAACAACAAAACTAAACTGAAACAATAGTTGTAGTTGACTATTCCAATATACGCCTATTCAAATTAAAAATACACACACACACACATATTTGCATTGCTTTGACCATTCCTTGCAGATTCAACCTTATTGCACACCAGGATCGGTCGAATATATACTGTTGCCTGCATACTGTGTCAAACCACTTTTCATAAAAACAATGGGAAAACTATGCCAAAACCCAGCCATTTTATGCAATTTAGAAATCTCGGGCAGGACATAACTGGCAAAAAAGGAGGCCATCCAAGTATTAAACTGGAAAAACAGATTTCACTGACAGGAAACATGTTAGAAGTGCTACCTGAGAGAAAAAGACTTCTTTGTAACAAAGGGACAACAAATATGATCATATTTTTCATTTTCTTTACACTTTTTAGCCGCCTCAAACCGCATGGAACACAATGCTCCATTAATGCCAGAAGAAGAAGAAGCCAAACCCAAAACAGAGCCTCTCACGGAACATGGTGAGATGAGTCACACAGCCTGCTTGTTCATAATATCAGAAAATCCTTTTTGCAGTGATTTGTAATTAAAGGTGTGTCTAGCCATTTTTTTTTGTTTTGGATATTTGTTGGACCTTTTAATTCACCTGCAGTATCACAAAATTTTTTCGTAGAAATACCATTAATATCTTTTATATGAATCATATTCGTTGCTTGTGTATTCGGTCCTTTTTAGTTGAAGCTTCATTGAATGCATCACATGTGTCACTGCAGAGAATGTCCCAACCATCTGCACAGGAAGCAGGTGAGAGTCACATCTTACACACGTGTACAAACACACACACTCAGGCAGAGGGTTCTAGACAGCTGTGCCTTCGTGTCAGAGAGTCTGTTTGTCTGAGTCCAGAGGGCAGCGTAGCAGCCATTTCTTCTGCCTCCTCCTGCTTATTTTGACAGTTAAGTGCTGCTCTCTGCTCCACAGCCCCAGGGCACATGACATCCTTGTCTGGCACACAGATTGCACAGAAATCTTAAGTCAAATATATGATTTTGTAATAACAATACTCAGTTTTGAAAAGTAAAAAACTGAATATCAACTTCACAAGCATATTTTGCTGTTAAATGACCTCTTCTTGGGCTTTATGGTCTTTAGGGGAATTGCAAACAAACTATTAAAGACTTGCAATTTTCCAAATTTACTTGGTCGTGTTAATTAGAGCTACATATTACTCCACATTTGCCTCTTCTTGCCTTAATCACAGTGGTTAATGAAGTATAGTAAGAGACGTTCACCATCCTGTCAGCGTTCTGCTGTACTAATTTATCATTGGCAATTTACTTCCTGGGTTAAAAGTAACTGCAAATTAATTACAATAATTGCTTTTGGGTTAAAAGGGTGACTTGGATGCACACAAGCTCAGTGGTTTCACTGAAGGACAATGGTTAGATTTTACTGCCATCTAGTGAAACAAATATGTAAAGGCCAGTTGCTTTTGTCATTCCAGCTAGAATGAATAAAGCACTGCAGTCTGGTTTCTAAACATAAACTATGAAATGAACCACAGTCACAAGAAATATAAAAATTTTTTAACACTTAACCTGTTCACATCCTATACAGTGGAATAAAACGTTGAATAATCAATAAATAAGAAACAATAGGGATCAGATGAATCCTCTGGGCAACAAATATGATCATATTTTTCATTTTCTTTACTTTTTTTAGCTGCCTCAAACCATATGGAACAAAATGCTCCATTAAAGCCAGAAGAAGAAGAAGAAGCCAAACCCAAAACAGAGCCTCTCATCAGACATGGTGAGATTAGTCACACAGCCTGCTTGTTGATAATATCAGAAATTAGTCTTAAACTAACATAAAATACATTGATGTAGCCATTTGGATCCCATTTTAAACAACGTTAAAGAACAAATAAAGTGTAACACCTTACCTGTTAACATCCTATGCAGTGGAATAAAATATGCAGTGTACATTGCATATTGTACATAAAAATATGCATAGTGTTCTTTGCAATAAAATTACAGTAATTCGTACTTGGTTGCAGAGAGACTAAAAATAACTAGTTAATTGTTTAATTGTGTAGCAGAAAAGTAGAGCAAATATTTTAAAAAACAAATTATAAATATACAAAAATTATAAATTATGTTACATGCTGTTTTTTGATTATATGTGTGGGCATATAATCATACTCCGAGCTCCTCACCCTATCTCTAAGGGAGTGCCCAGCCACCCTATAGAGGAAACTCACCGGGATTTCATCCTTTCGGTCATTACCCAAAGCTCATGACCACAGGTGAGAGTAGGAATGTAGATCGAGAGATTTGCCTTGCATCTCAGCTCCTTCTTCACCACGACGGACCAGTACATTAACCACATTAAGCTGCACAGATCCATCTGTCCCAAAGATACTTAAACTCCTCCACCTGAGGCAGGAACTCCACACCAACTCCACAACCATGGCCTCAGTCCTGGAGGTGCTGATTCTCATCCCTACCACAGGTCCTGGCTAGATGCAGCCAACCGGACATCATCATCCACAATCTGGCCTTCCCCTCCAGCCCCCGGCTGCGACTAGAAATCTTGTCCATAAAGATAATGAACAGGGCCAGTGAGAAAGGGCAGCCCTGCTGGAGTCCAACATGCATGCAACCATGGGAACAAGTCTGATGGATGTACTGCTGGCAATGCAAACCAAGGTGCTGCTCCGATCATACAAAGGCCGGACAGCCCTTAGCAAAGGGCCCTGGATCCCATACTCCTAGAGCACCCCTCGCAGGACACCGTGAGGGACATGGTTGAATGCCACAAATGACAGTGAGAGACCTCTTCCCAAACCGAAGGCTCAGGGAGGTGACCCTCTTGCTCACCGGGGTGAACTCCAGCACATGGCAGCTAAGCTGGGGGGCTATGAGCAAGCCCACACCAACTCTCTGCCTCTCACTGCAGACAACATGAGAATAGTAGAGAGTCCAACCTCTTTTGAGGAGATGGGTTCCAGAGCCAAAGCTGCGAATGGAGGTGAGCCTGGTCGGTACCTAGTTGGTACCTATCTATCTCATACACAACTCAGGCTCCTTCCCGCCTAGAGAGCTGACATTCCATGTCCCTAGATCCAGATTCTGTGTCCAGGGATTGGGTGGCAAAGTTCCCCGTCTTCGGCTGCCAATGCTGCCCCAAACCCCAATGCTCCAGCCCTTACGGTCCCTCCGATAAGAGGTGGTTGGCCCCACAGGAGGTTGGCCACACATCGCTCCATCAGGATGAGCCTGGCCCAGACCCGTGGGATAAGACCCGGCCATCAGGCGCTCACATGTGAGCCCCACCTGCCCCAGACCATACCGGGTGATGTCACAACCTCATATATGCTTTTTTTCTTTGTAAGGAGGGGGTGGGGACAGCTCTTTTCTGGCTTGTTATCTAGGACCTGTTTGCCTTGGGAGACCCTACCAGGCATATAGCCCCTAATAGTGTAACTCCTAGGATCATTCAGGCACTCAAACCCCTCCTCCGGCGGTGACAAGGCTAAATCCTTCAGGTGTGCCTCGTCACACGCCGCCAGACCTGGCGATACCACGCGTTAAGGTAGCGGTCCAAGGAGAGATACTGTGTGTGTGTGTGTGTGTGTGTGTTCCTCCGTCCGGCATGGGTACCAGCGAGAGGGGATATATATATATATATATATATATATATATATATATATATATATATATATATATATATATAAAAAAACAGTCGCCGCCTGCTGTACGGGTCCCCGACGCGCTTAACTAGCGGCTCCTGTTCCTGGACACCAGCTGCGCACGGGGGACCGTCCGAGGAGAGGCGCCGCAGGGCATTTCGTGTGACAAGCAGCTGAAATGAGTTGCCTCCAGAGAGAGGCCAGCTGAGGTGGCTCGGCATCTCTTCCGGATGCCTCCTGAGGTGTGAGCTGGAGGTGAAATGGAGGTGTTCCAGGCATGTCCCACCGGGAGGAGGCCCTGGGGAAGACCTAGGACACACTGGAGGGACCATGTCTCTTGGCTGGCCTGGGAGCGCCTCGGTGTTCCCCGGAAGAGCTGGAGGAAGTGTCTGGGAGAGGGAAGTCTGGGCGTCTCTGCTTAGACTGTTGCCCCCACAACCCGGCCCCAGATAAGCTGTAGAGAATGGAATGGAATGTTTGTGTGTGTGTGTGTGTGTGTATTTTTATGGAATATATCTTCCTTGTCTTAGAACATGATGATGAATATATATATATATATATATATATATATATATATATATATATATATATATATATATATATATATAAATTCAGGTGTTTTTAATACATTTTAACACTTTTTATTGATTTATGGAGAAGAAATTACAAATTTATGTACTGAAATACTCATTACATTTCATTAAAAATTACTTTTATTATTATTTTCAACTGCTACTGATATTGTCAGCCTATTGTTATTGCATTTTAGAGTTCAATCCCCCAGAATTCTGCTTGAGTCCAGTTGATAGGGGCGATTGTGATGAATCTGTGAGGAGATATGTTTACAACCCCAGGACTGGGAGATGCCAGATGTTTCGTTACAGCGGCTGCGGAGGCAACAAAAACAACTTTGTCCACAAAAGACACTGCATGAAAATGTGCACGAAAGGTACGTTTTCTTCAGCCCTTGAATACTTTAGAAGGTTTGATATTATAAATGAGGACAACTGCGCAGTTTAGTGTCAATAACGATGATGCATACAATTAGGCTGGACCACAAGAAAATGTAAAGCAGGAAGATTTGTGTCTGTTGTTGATGTTCAATGTTTTCTCTTTCAGATCACAGCCGGAGGAAGCAAATACGGATAAAGACAAAAAACTCTAATATCTTATTCCGATCTATCTAGGACAATACCAAATCCTAAACCACTATATAAAGAGGAAATAAGAAAAAATAAGAAACAGCAGCATATAGTACCTCTCTGGCCCAGAAACTGTTCTCATGTATATAATTATCACAGTTAATGGAATTTTAATCTGGCCTTCATATATATATATATATATATATATATATATATATATATATATATATATATATATATATATATAAGACATTCTACATACTTTAAATGTAAAACATAATCTAACGCTCTATGTTATGTTCTAAAATACTAATTAAATTGTATCAAAATATACATATAATAAAATATACACACAAACACACACACACGCACACACGTATATAAAATGTATCTTTTTTTTTCCTCTTTTTTTTATTTCCACAGTTCCACTTATGGATCTATTTATAGCTATTTATGGTTGTTATATTTGCTGGCAATTCTAAACCCTTTGTCTTTCTTTCCTTTATTTTTTTCAAACCTACCAATTTATTATCATTTTATATATGATTAATCTTTATTATATGTTGTTTATAAAGTACACTCCAAATGATGTTGTCAAATGTTTTTATGCCCTTGCACTGTGACCTTGAACTCTTGAGGAAACTTGAGGCAAATGTATTTTTTTTCTTCATCCAGGACACGGCGATTCAAAGTTGAGTCTAACATAAAAATTATAGAAAACGTGACCAGCGGATCATCGCTAAGAGCCACTTAACCCTATATGACTGCATAATTTACTAACATCTTAAATTTCCAATAAAGTACCAGCAAATCAATTGTGGAAAGTATTGTAGGACTTCTTGTTGGTTTAAAAAAGGACTCTGTTTTCTACACAAGATGGAGCTGTTACTCTTAGAAGACATGAAATCCACTACTAGTGGTTAAAACGTCTTTATATGCACTCATAATAAAAAAAAACTGTATTTGAATTAATATACAATCATGGTTACATCTCATTATGTTAATTAAATCTGCCTGAAGAGTTTTTCTGCCCTGCTTAACATTATACTGGTTTTTAATATTTTTAATATTTATGTATTTAAAAATGTAAGCATTTAATACAGTGTACTTATTGTTTATGTACTGTTTTGTTAAACTGCCATAAGATGGAGATCATCTTCACTCGAGGCTCTAATTCAAAACAAGGTTGTTTACCTCACAAATTTTAATTAATTAATGAGTAATTACAAATATGCACACACACACACAAAAAACATACATATAAACTTACAAAATGACATTTAAAATATATGTATATACATACACTGAAAATAATTGTAAACCAAACCCTAATCCTAGCTTTAACCCTATAACAAGTGTACGTGTTAATTAATATTACTCCGTATTAATAACAAGGACAACCCTTATAATTTTGAATAACAAAGCGAACGGTGTAAGGAAAGCTCCAGTGTGCCATTGAGGCGGGGATAAGCTGTGATGATGTAACAGGAAGCTACTACACTGAATATCTTACAGCCTGACAGCCGTCGTCATTCACACTCCGCGCGTCTCGTGCGCTCTTTCATCTCGCGCTCTGATATTGTTACATTGTTTCGTGCAGTCGTGACGTCGCGAAGGAAAGTAATGACTGTACGCGTTTTTAAATAACAAGAAGACGCGTTTGTTTTTATCCGAACATCCCCAGAACACCTTGGATTTAATCTGCAGGTAAGGACACGCTTTATACAGATGAACGACTGGTGAATTATGAATATGGTCAGACGGAATTAATTTACCAAGTGCAGCTGGAACCAGTCCTGTCAAACGGGCTTCGTGCTTTGTTGTAATAACCACTGAATGAACGGAATCCAAGACTTCTAATGAATTAATTAGAGCTTTAGACTGCAAAAAATAAATAAACAAAACACGTTTGTTTTGTCTGTTAGACCATAAAAAACGTCTGTAAATGTAAAACAAAATTTCAGAAATATAACGGGCAGTTTAGTTTTTGTTTTACCTTAATAGATTAACTATTAAGATACGATGTGTGAGTGTATGTAAAGTCTATATTTAATATTAAAGTGATCAAAACTGAACTACACTTACGAATTGATAACAATTTGTATGTACAAACTGCAATATTTTATAACAAAGAATGACTGTAGCCTGCCTCCCACTGATGGCATCACCATGTCAAGTATTATAGAGAAACTTCAAATAAATAAATACTTGTTTTATTTATTTGAATTGTAGATGAGCTTACAATATAATACTCAACATTTTCGAAATCCACTTAAAGGCTGAATTTAAGTAGCCAAAAGTGGCAGAAAAATAGTTTGATTAATTCGTCTTGCTTTGATATAAAATGTTCTTGTAATTCTTTTGGGGAGCGCAAAATATATTTCTTTTCCATTAAGTCTTAGAACTGTAGCTCTTATTGTCGAACTTCATCATTATTCCAAAACCTTACAGCCTACATCGGTGCCAGGAACTGAGAAGATAAAATACCAGTATCATGAAGCAACTCGAAATACCAAGGTCTGTTGACACCTAACCTGACAGAAGGGGTCTGACAATCTCTCCAAGGAGGAAGAACTGTGATAATTAGCCAACAGATAGTCTTGGTATTTGTGTTTTTTGGCCACATGGTTACATAAGCAGCTGCTTGTATGTGATGAAATACTGTGAAGCTGATGAAGGAAAGCTTGCTAAAATGATTTTGCTCATATGATGCAATGGCACCATCTCTGTTTGATGTGCAATATCTTTCGAAGATCTTCCGTGTGAAATTCTTACCCCTGTTGCTTGACTCTAATGTCAAATGCAAATATCACTTACGGTTACAGATCCAAATGCAAAACTTCAACTGTATGGCGTATAATTCATGCAAAGTTTGTGCTGAAGACATGAATAACACCTAAATCCTGCAGCTATCATAAAGCAACCTACAGCAGCAATACAACCACCCGGAAACCCCATGGCATGGTAAAACCACTCAGAACACCTTATCAAAGGCACAGCTAAGCTCTGCCAACCAACCATAACATCCTAGAATCATGGCAGTCCATTTTTCGCGAACAAGCACTCTATGATATCGCTTATTTTCATAATCAGGCCTTATACATAGTGCTGAGGTAGGAACAATTTGGGCTTATGGATTCGGCGCCATCGGTTGCGAAATTAAAAGGTTAGTGACCGTACGTCTCTAGGGAATGCAAGCTGGCAAGGAGACCTAACGAAAGAGGATTTGTTACTTAGAGCACGAAAAGCCAATTAATCCTCACACAGAATATGTTAAAGAGCATAGATTATGTTTTTAAAAGGGAATCAATTATTTAGCCTCGCCGTTTGAGAGCCTTTTATGTGGATCTCAATGCAGAGCCCCAAAGCATGCATGTGTTTGTCAGGGTTGAGTGCAGCTTTCAAGGAGGATTTAATGTCAGTGGAACAAAACTGTGTTCCTGGCCTGGCGACATTGCGTTCGGTTACTGTGCCATTACCATGGTTTACCCCTTACCTCCGTCACGGAAACGTGGAGAGCAGACAGTAAACCATGCCAAAATACAGCTATCACAATCCAGTCCTCAGTGTAAAAGCCTGCTCTTGAGCAATATACTTTACAGTCCCGCTGGTTGGACTAATAGAATTTGTGCACACTGGTCATAATTAGATGCATGTGAGCTCAAAAAAACCCCTGAGCATTTGCAAAGTAAATGTTTTCTCTATCTCCACCGCAAGACAAGCCATGATATGCCTTGCATTTTTCATTACATGATTAGATGCTTCGAATTAATGCAAAGAAAAAAAAAAAAAAGATTTATCACAGTCAGGGATACGGTGTCTTGTTTCAGGCATTAAACTGGAGTCGGGCTAATAAGACCATTTCATTTCCTCTCTGCAGATACATTAGGTTTTATGTGCGATAAAGTGCTGCAAGCCTTTTATCGCAACCCCGCTACCTAGCTGTTTTTTCTATCACATCTATTTCATTCCCTAATCAGTATTATCGCATTGCATTAAACATAAAATCACGAATTCATAAATGTTTTATTTCTAACGGTCATTGAGATGCTTATTGCTGTAATCCTAGCCTTGTGAAAGATCTTTGTCTGCTGTACATGCAAGTAGTTTGACCTGTATGCAGCTTTTTATTTTTTAGTGGAAACCACAATAAACAATTTAAAACTTGGGATAATCCAGGGATCCTCAAATCTTGCTTGTGAGATCCGCTTTCCAGGAGTATTTAGCTCCGACCCCCATCAAACTGACCTACCTGTGATTTTCTAGTGATTCTGAAGACATGCTCAGGTGTGTTTGAGTAAGGTTCGAGCTAAACTCTTCAGGAAAGTGCATCTTGTGAGCCAGAGTTCAGAGGTAAATTACTTTCAAGAAAAAAATATTGTCGAAACAAAATACTTCAAGGTCTCCACAAAAATATTTAGCAGAAATTTGTATATTAGAATGATTTGTAAAGGATCATGTAAAACTGAAGACTAAGTAATTGCTTCTGAAAGTTCAGCTTTGCCATCATAACAGACATCTTAATATATTAAAATATATTAAAACAGAAAACAGTTTTAAATCATGATCATATTTCACAGTATTACTGCTGCTACTGTATTACTGTAAGTAAATTGTAGCCTTGCTTAGCAGGCATCTTAAAAAAATAATAATTAATGTTTTATCAGTATTAACAATTTTATTGTTAAAGTATTTTATTGATTTTGGACAATTAATGTTCATCCATTTTGTAAAAATGTTATTAAGTATTAAATGCATTCATTTGAATGATGTAATATATAAAATTTTTTATTAATTCCATTTAATTGTAATTAAATAAAAATAAGAAATGTCTAAAGTAGTATTAATTTTTTTCAGACCCTTTAACCACTTTGTATATTAACTGCACATCCATTATCAGACACCCTTAAATCTATATATCAGTAACAGTACAAACTACAAACATCAGATTTCTATAAATATTCCTATGGATACTGTCAGCCAGGTTTGTCCTGCAGTATGATCAATCATGTTCAAACATGTCACTGATGACACAGAATGAATGGGACTGTAGTATTTTAAAAATGGACCCTAGAGATGAAGAGCTTTGTGGGTTGCTGGACAGTGGAAATATAAACAGAGCTTCATAATGAGTGTCTAAAGCTGATATACACTAAACAAACTGCCGTTGGCGGACAGAGCTTTAAGATTTAGTGGCCTCTGCCACCACTCGGAGTGCGGGGGATCCTGGGAACATATGTGGATGAATCAGAGTCCACCCACTTCCAAGTGGGTCAGTCTTGGGTTATCATGCGTCTGCCAAACACTTCCTCTAAAGGATTTATTATTTCACGGAATGATTTAGGAGCACCAAGTGGAACTGGATCTTCCTCTGCTAATTTTAACACTCTTCTCTTTTCTTTTGCCCTTAATCTCTTGCTTTTGTTTGCTTCTCCTGGAGCGCGCTGAAAGTGTTACCTGAGTTGCATAACTCATTGGACCGCAGCCTTTCACGCTAAGCCTCCAATGCCGTTCTCTCCTGTAGGCAGTGAAGTCGACTGCAGTTCAAGTTCAGGACCTCTAACATGCCTTCTCTAGTCCTAAAGGGTACAGGCTGAAGGCATGCCGGTTTAAAAATAGGAACGAATGTTATCAGGTTCCGAGTTTTATTTTCATAGCTCAGAGGAATCCTGGGAGCACAGACTGTTGGCCTGTGGGGGCAGAACCTGGGTTATGGTCTGCAGAGGAAGTGGTTTTACATGTTAGACACAGAACTAGCTGTCTATACACAGCACGACATCTTGGGGAACTTCTATAAACACATCCCCTCTGAGATTTTTTAGCTGTATAGTAAAAAATGTGTTTGCATGTGTTTGGTCAGATTTCCTAGCAGTGAAGTAGATGGCTGAATAGCAGTTCATTTTGGTCGCCGAATTAGGAATAACAAAAGGGTCGAGGTTCTATGTCTGTGGTTTGATAAAGTCCTAATTGTCTCCTCAGTTTGTTTAAACATCCTTAAAATGTCATGTGAAATAAAAGGAGAGCTAGTTCGCGTTCCTGCAAGAATATGCAAAATCGGTCATTTTGGATGCTTTATTGAACCAAAAACTTTCTTTATTGCACGAGCCTGAATATGGGTATCTGCTACATGCTTTGAATAACGCATTTACTGTCAACTAAAGATGTTTTTAGCATGCAGCTGTAAAAACACTACAAGTTGCAATATGCTGTCAGCTAAACACTTCAATATCTAAATCATGCCAGCCGATAACGCTTTATTTACATGCAGCTGTTTAGCATCCAAAAGCTGCAAATCAAGTAACAACACAAATTAAATGGAAAATTTTACAATTATAATTTTAAAAACACAGATACAAATTTACTGAACAGCTCAACGAGATGCAAAGCGTCCTAAAATGCACTGGGGTTATTTAAATATTTTTATGAATTTCAGTTTTTAATTTGTGCTGTCATTTTGATGTGCAGATTTTTGGTAAATGCTTAATTAATGGAACTTAATCTACTCATCCTCGGACATAATTTGCTCAATAATGGATGCTCTGCGGTGAATGGGTGTCGTGAGTCCAAACAACTAATAAAAACGTCACAACCTACACAACTCCAGTCCGTCAATTAATGTATTGTGAAGGAAAATGCTGCATGATTTTAATAAACACATTCATCACAGATGTTTGTAACTTCTAACCATTTCTATTCTTTAAAAAATGATCCCTATCCATATTATTGCTTTCTTCAGTGAAAGTCATCCTGTATAAAGGAGAGAAATATGCACAGGCGAAAACAATCCAAAACAGTTTTAAACAGATATTTTGGTGGATTCTGATATAAGTCATCCACATCTTGGATGGCCTGAGGGTGAGAAAAAAAAAAAAAAATCATATACATGTGATCTATTCCTTCAAACAAAAATACCTTTATTGCAAGACCAGCTACATGATTCCATATAGACATTAGTGTTAAATGTTTTAAATAATGCAATATAATGCTTGAAAGAACTGTTTTAATAGGCATATTTTCAAAGGATGTTCTTTGCCAGTGCTAAACACTATGTATGAATATGCTATCAGCTAAGCACTTAAATATTTTAATCATGCCAGGATGTACCACTTTATTAACATATCATATATTAATGTGTTTTTCAATCATCGAATTAGTCAAAAAATCTAAATAAAGTAACAGAGACCAAAAAAATAAATTTTATATATATATATATATATATATATATATATATATATATATATATATATATATATATATATATATATATATATATAAATAAATCACCCCAGTCCATCTTGTTGAGCTGTTTAGTAAATTCGCCCATGCATTTTCATCATGACATGCAACACTGGAAACACTTTGTGGATGGATTATGATTTGAGCCCTGAAATAGCTTTAAATATCTATTTACTCCGCAGGTGTTAATCTGGAGCGGCTTGCGATGACTTTATTTTTAAATGTGTATTTTTGTAACTAAATATGACCGACTTTGCCACCCTGTTTTATTTCTGTTCTCCTTTGGATGTTTGTATCAGTAGGCACACTAGAGGATAATGGTCGCCCCTGGGGTTCTGCATATTCAGCTGTACTAGGCAGGAAAGGGTGGTTCATATTACCGAGCATCAACATTAGCAGATTTGTCCAGGTAGTTAGCTGCTGTGTTTCATAACAGCAATTTGCTGACCTGATTTGGCAGATGCTGGTGTAGTTTTCGGTCTGAATTAAACATTTGTACTTTTTTTTTACTTAGTCCTCAACTTTTTATATGCCGCTTTTCATACTCTCTGGCTCTATTTTAAGTTAAAGTACTGGGTATATTCATTAGATTGTGTTGCAGTGTATGTTTTCACACCCTCTTTTGTAATATCCTGCAGCTAGACGAACCTGACGCTCAGGTTTACATAATCCCTCAAATTGTCACTGCATTAGCTGCTTTTGTTTAACCATCATAGCCTGACATTGAAATAACCTTATTACTCTTATTTCATAGAAAAAAAATGACAAGCTCGTGTCTGCTGTTGTTTTCAGCTGGTTCTCAAAAATGAGTCTCAGGTTGAGAATAAAAATGCTATAAATTATAAATACAGGACTGTTCAAAACTTTGGCTGAATATAGTATGTGGCCCTTTCTTTTAAATAGTGAAAAAGTGTCAAAAACAGCTTTGAACAATTGTATTAAAGTACTGTTAGAGACGAGGATGTTAATGCACATAAATGTGATTCAAAATGACTAATTGCATATACTAATCTAATAACAAAGGAACACTAAAAATGTCCGAAGCTGTTTACCTGTAACAGGCATAACAGCAATTACTGCCTATAAAGCAGAACTAAAGAACATAATATACATTGCTGTGCACGTGACGGATAGTTTTACATGGGTCTGGAAGGACATAGAGATCAGACAAAGTCAAAACTTGGTATTTTGGTCTGTACAACCCACTCTCCTGCTTAAGCCTTCTAAGACAATTTAGAGCAACTTTTTTCTCTGACAGCATTGCTAGTCGTTTTCTCCAGCATCTGCTTGACTTCATTATGATTTGCTTTGTAAAGCTCAACATCTGGTTGTGCCCAAGGCAAGCTGTGAGCCAATGCTGGCTTCATTTTCATGTTCAGCTAATACACATCAGCTGCAACCAACAAAAAAAAATCCACAAGAGTGGAATCACATGAAAGGGCGGTTTGAGGTGCCCTGAGAAAACACTGGAGTGAGTGTGTGTAAAGGAGTGAACTGCACCTGAGGGCTTTGGGCTGTTATGTGCAAATCAGGTGACAGGTTACAGCTGAGAATATCTGGTGCAAAGACAGCTGTTGATCTTTTGTTTTTTTATACAACACATATGTGGTCTTGTTCCTATTTATTTTATTTCATTACATTTTTTTGCAAAAATAGACAACGGTTGCTAGTTACATGAAAGAATGGAATGCATTTAGGATCAGCGTTAAATAAAAAAAAATAGTTTGTGTCTTCATCAGTATCAGAGATATATATATTATTCACATCACTTTTGAATGGTTGCAGTCAGAATGCACAAACGTACATACAATAAAGCATTCAACCAAATTACTTGCTTAATTCATTTGTAAAGTAAACTTAGTAAGTATTATAGTAAATATTATAGTATTTATCCACTACTACTAACTTTAAACCTTTCAAGTTAGGTATAAAAATATCTGGTGCTAAACTGGAGTTATTCACTGTTAAACACTTTTTTTTGAAACACAAAATAAGACACTGTCCACTTTTTACACACAGCTAGCTATCATATGACTTCGAATGACTCGAAATATAGAGGGCATGACTAATATGGGCTAGTTTTATGGTGTCCTTTTCAAAGCCTAAAAGTAGTGTATGAAGCTGTGTGAAATTCAATTAAATAGGTTTATTTGTATAGTGCTTTTTAGGATACCAATCATTGCAAAGCAGCTTTATGGGAAATTAAGTTCCTACAATATGATTATATATTTCAGAAAACTTCACATATTTAACATATTAATTTTGTATGTTGTCTGAGGGTTGGCATCCTCTGATGTCCTCTGAGGGGTTGGCTTTATCTCTTGTCAGGTGTTCGTTCATATCAGATCATTTAAGGGTAGGAACCAGACTGAAGCTTGTATAATTCCTAGTTACTTAATCTTGTGGCGGGAAAGTGAAATAAATAGACATATTTAGCATAGCTGCTTTTCAATCCAAGAAAAATTATTTGTTCAACCCAAGCTAAAGAATAATAAAGAATGCTTGGCTAAAGAGATTTCTCTTTTAAAAAAAGCTCTACTATCCTAGGTACTATCAATAGTCCAGAGTTTTGTGATCTTAGGGAGTAGGATTTTGGAGCAGTAGAAGACTAGGTAGGTAGGTAGGTAGGTATGCAGGAGCTAAATCATTAAGGGACTTAAAGGTGAGTAATAATATTTTGTAACTGATACAGAACTTAACAGGTAGCCAGGGCAGAGACTGTGAAACTGAAATAATAATCACATTTTCTTGACCTCTAGCCGCTGCATTTTGTACTACCTGTAGCTTGTTTATTGAAGATGCAGGACAACCAGCTAGCGGTGCATTGCAATAGTCAAGTCATGAATACATGAATTAGCTTTTCTGCATCAGAAACATGATTCATAGCTTGGGATGTCTGGACAGAAGAATGCAGTTTTTTTTTTTACACAGGAAATATGATTTTCAACGTTTCTGTCTAATATAACGTCTCTTTTACTGTTACTGTAAAGGGACAGTAACATGACATCCATTTAGTTTCAAATTGTAATCCAAGAGATTCTGTGTACTGTTTTTTAGTCCAGTAAGTAATATTCCTGTCTCATCTGAATTTAATAAGAGAAAATTATTGGTCATCCAATTTTTTACATTTCTAATACACTCTGTTAGTTTCATTTGGTCTTGTTAAGATATATAGTTGAGTATCATCAGCATACCATTCCAAACTAATCCTGTTTTTTCTATTAATATTACCAAGGGGTTACATGTATATTGAAAATATCAGAGGACCTAGGACAGATCCCAGCTGTACTGCTTTATTGGTAATAATAGAGATAACTCCCCGTTTAAATAAACAAAATGGTAGCGATCGGACAGGTGGGATCTAAACCAGGAGTGGGGAATGTTAATCCTGGAGAGCCAGTGTCCTTGCAGAGTTTAGCTCCAACCTTAATTAAACACACCTGAACCAGTTAATCAAGGTCTTCAGGATGCAGGTTTTTCTCCCTCAGGGTTGAAGCTAAACCCTCCAGTAGAGTGGCCCTCCAGGATCAATGATCTAAACCACCTTAAAGCCTACCCTTGAATACCCATATAGTTTTGCAATGGATCTGTGACTGTCATGATCTATAGTGTCGAACACGGCACTAAGATCAAGTAAAGCTGAAATTCTTCAAAAACACTCTTTTGGTTTTCCATGTTAAAAACAGCAGCATTTTTGCAGTAACATTTGAAGTAAATATTGACATAATTTTCTTGGATTTCAGTTCAAGAGTCTTTATCTTGAATGCACAGTTGTAATGTTTACATTTGCGTGATGGAAGCGGGATTGATACAAATTGTATGCAGGGCATATTTACCTCCATATGTGCCATTGGGTCTGAGTTATGTAGCTGAGCGATAAGTCTAATCGCTGCAGATCACATTGTGGGAGTTCTGAACGAGCTGGGGTTATTCTAAAAATAGAAAAAAGTAATTATGTATGCTCAGGAGGAACTTGGACAGAAAGCAAACATCCTTTGGTCACTGTAGGATGTTTACAAGCTTCAACTGCATTCAAAACAATAGCGTCGATAAAGCAGAAAGAATTCTTTCAAATCTATACACAAGTACACAGTCCTGTGCAAGTTTTTATTTTTTATATAAATACAAGACTTCACACATTATCAGTAAATGCATGATAAAGTATTACCCAATGAGGTATAAAGGGAGATTGCCTGACCAACAAGAGTGACCTTTTTGTCTATTGATTGCAACTGTAATAAGGTAACACCCAAGTGAAATAGTCTGGAGTGCTCAGCCATTTATCAGATTGCATGTTTGCAGGAAAGTGTGTCATTCTCGCTTATGAATAATGGCCCCAACAATTGTTATTAAAAGGAAACGTTATTGGATTTCCATTTGTTGGATAAGTAAGGATGGAGATGACTGCTCATTACTCAAAGAAGTGTGTGTGCCTTCGCTTATTTCCTGCTCATTCTGAATTGTTCTCCACTTGATGTCGCACACGAATGATTTAACTTTTGAAGTGACCAAAATACAAATGCATTTAGATTACAGCAATAACCGTAAGATGTTCATCACAGTACGAGTATGCACATGAATATTAGGATAAAAATAAAGAATTGATGACTTGACTTTTAAAGATAACGACAGTGCACGCTTAGAACAGCTTAAACTAAAAATTATCTGCCATTGTTGTGGATATTAATAGTTTTCAGTGTAGTTTACCTAAGACAAATTAGTACAATGTGTCAAAGTTTACTCTAAAATTAGGCAAAAAGTAATAAAACAGTTTATTAAATAATTCTTCAAATTTTCTCAAATGCAAACCAGTTTGCTGACAGATTTTATCATTCATACAAATGGAAAACAATCTAATGACTATAAAACTACATCATGGTAACACAAGCACACGAATATAGAAAATACTGCTTATTGACTATATTCTAGCCCAAACCAGTTTGCACATTTTTATTGACAGAAAATTTTTTGGAAATTATAGGAATGATGTTTCCTAATCCACAATTTTAAGTTCAATCTAAAATTCTGTAAAATATTTTTTTATTTTCTTTATTGTAAATTCTGAAAAAAAGTTGGTGTCACATGCATAAATTGGAGTGTTTGTTTTAAATTACGTAATTTGTTTATGACGACATTTTTGTGGTAACTTGTTAACTCATTGGTTAGAAAAAAAAGCAACCAAGTCTTATGTATCAGATAGTATTTGGCATTTTTTAATTCAATAAAAGATTTTTTACACTTTTTTTAAGGTGCCCTTGTGACAGTGTAAATATATACATATAAGTACGTAGTACTATTAATTAACTACATGTACTTACTATATGGTTAGTGGTCTGTCTTAGGGTTATTTGTATGTAATTATATTTAATCTGTTATTATAATACTAAAGTAACGTGTAAGAAGGACGCCTTAAAACAAAGTGTTTCCATTTTTTTAATTTCAAGTTTCATATTAATTATTTCTAAATGAGTATATAATATCATATTAAACTAAATACTTTGTAATACATTAATATTATTAATTTAAATAGTGTGAAATCATATATCAGCTTCTTATCAGCCATGCAGCTCTCAACAAGGAACATTAAAAAAAAATAAATAGAGGTTGACCACGAGTACATTGTGCAGTACATGCAGTCTGTGTCAGTGCATTCAAAAACTTAAACACAAACTCTTAAAAACAGCTATGGTGCAAAACAAAGGGTATTTAAAAAGCACAAATTGAACTTGCTCCATCTGTCCTCATCCCCCGAGTACTGAGATGATTTATCTGTGTTAAATTCAAGCCGTTTAAATGACCATTACATGCATCCAGTTTCCTCCCATGTGCTTGCACTCAGAGGTTTCACCGGCAAGGGAAAATACTGCTGTTTGTTCAAGTAGTGCGATCAACAGAAGATAAAAGAGTGCGGATATCAGTAGAGGACAGATATCAGCACGAGCAGCCTGCAGAGTGGCTCACAAAGGCTCTAACCTGCATGTTTATTCCCCCAAATGGAAAAGTAAACATCATTATTTCAGCTGCAGTCAATGACGCAGCTACAAGCAGTGGTCCTTGAGATCTGCCAGTGCTGTTTCATGATATGCTGCATTGTGGGTAACATTTCGACTGTCTTTCACCATCTGTTTCTAATTTGCAATACCCCCCTTTGCTTTCCCCCCGACACTCCTGCAAGAGTGTGACCCAACATGAGCAACAAGTCCATGCCATAACTTTCACATGAGCAGTCAAGGGACATTATTTAGTAATACGTTTCTCCACATCAGCTACTCTTTTTTTTTTTTAAGCAATATTTGCTATTGCGTATGAGGGTCCCTCATTGACTGAACCATTCTTCGCGAACTGGGATTTGAAGAAACTACGCAATTTAGGTTAAAGTGTTTGCTTGGCCTGGCTAGAATCACAAAACGATCATTCTACGTAGGGCTTGGTAGTCAATATTCAAGTTGTATGTACAGTGGTTCTGCTAGTGATATAATTGAGCAATATTGGAATGGTTTTATTTGTCGATTAAGCTAACGATTCGCAATTAGACTAATTTGCCCACGGGTTATTTGATGTGAGTCAGTCTGTTTAAGTGAACTGAATCCAGTTTATAAGAACTGAAGTAGCCATCAAATATTACAAATTTGTATTCTGCGCATGTGCCTCTGTGTGTTTTCGTGTGGGTGTATGTTTGCAATAAGTTAGAAGACAAGTACTGTTTGTGTCGATAACAGCATTAAGAGCCCTTAGAACTGTGCACAGTGTTTTATTGACACAACCTTCCTTGCAGATCGATAGTGGGTCATTGCAAATGCCAAAGAAGATGACAGCTAGCTGCTGGACGATCTGTCTGTTTCTGCTGGGATCTGTCACTGAGGTGAAAGATTACTTGTCACACTTTTTTTTTTATAAAAATGTTTCAGAATGTTGTAGTTTTAAAATACAGAGTGGTGTAGTGGTATTTTCGTAGGCCAATAACCTAAAAATTAGCATCACCCTGGTTCCATCGACAGGGGTTTTTAACTGGAAATCTGCTCTGACTTTCTGTGGCATTTTGTTCGTCTTGATAATCTTCAGAAACGAATGTCACCATCACTTATGATGACTATCTGTATTTATTAAAAAATAAAATAAGTAATTACCTGAATATTTGCGTTGCACAATCAGGTTGTGAAAGCAAACGAGTGAGTGAATGAGATTATCTATTATCTATTTGGAGCAGGTTTATTATGCAGTAGTTAACTAAAGTAAAAGTAAAGTAGAATTAAACCCATGTTTTAACCAAATATTTTAGTTACTTAAAATAATAACTGAAAATGAAACTAAAATAAAATAAAATAAAACTATAAAATATAACTTATCAGGTAGTTACAAAGGCAAAACTAGATGTACTAAAATAACTAAAACTGGAATAAAAATGTAAAACTATACAAACATATAAAAAAAAGTAAATGAAATTTTTTTTTACCATTTTTAAAAGCAGGTTTAAAATATTATTAATTTCTTTGGTTAGATTTTTTATGTACCCGACTATTTATATAGTCCTATATAACCCCTTGTCTGCAAACGCTTTTTAGGTTCTAAGCCTTAAAAATCACAATTGAGGATTAATGAAGTAGGTTATGTTACAGAAAACAAAATGAATATATTTTACTTTTGTGTTAACCACAGAGCCTATTTCAGCCATTTCACCAACATAAAAAACATTGACTTCAGGATGATGGAGCCAGAAGCGCTAAAATGCTAACTCATCTCAGAGTTTTGGGTTACAAAACAACAACAAAAAAAATCCTCTATTACAATATAGGATGATGTCTTTAACCACATAAAGTAGTACTTTAAAATTCACCTGTACATCTACAAAGAAAGATACTTGGTTAAGATGATTGTTTGTGAAATCAGCCTGTTCTCAGACATTACTTTCCTAAAGTGCCTGTTGTTTGTAGTTCGTTGTTCTAGCCAGTCCTGAGGAAAGCCAGCAACTACATCCCCAAAACGTGTACCATGACATCAGTGTTACCAGAAACAAGATTGTGACGGCACAGTTTGAGTGCTATCAGAAGATCATGAAGGACAGCAGCCAAGACAGAAGAGGTAGACACTTTACACTTTAAGAGTTTTTACAAGACATAGGTCAGGTTGTATTATTCTGTATCTTGACAATATATAATTCTCAATGTTAAAACATGTTACTTCACAGATATTTATTCTGCAATTATAGGTTTGAAGCAACTGCAGCTTCAAGCCAGTTCATTCTAGCCAAATATCCTTAATTTTCAACAAGCACACACAAACGTCATGCTAAAATAATAATATATAATAATAATAATAATAATTCAATCCGATTTTCAATAAGCCTCCCACAGAGTATGACGGCAACGTTGACAGCAGTTTTTGTCATCCTGTCTAATTAGTACAGCAAGAACACACAAAGCCTCAGGTGGCTCATATTCATTCTGTTAGGAAGAGTGCATTTGGCCCCACTGGGTGGCAGGACAGCTGTGAAATATTAGCTCTGTTGCAAAATCTAGTAGACTTCCTACTTAGCATCCCAAACAACACACAACAATGGTCGATTTGGAGCGCTTTCCACAGGCTGCAGCAGACCTATAGCTCACAGGGGACGGGGCTTTGGAACAGGCTGGTAAAACTAAGAATAGTGATAATGAAAACAGGAAGTTGCAGTTTCCCAGTCTCCACAGAAACCAATAAATGTTTTGTGCTTTTTTTCATATTTAGTTGGCCCGGTTTGTAACAGGACCTGGGATGGATGGTTGTGCTGGGACGACACAGAGGTCGGCATCACTTCTGAGCAACATTGCCCTGACTACTTCCAGGACTTTGACCCTACAGGTGAATATTCAAGTTATAAGTTTTAGCGTATGTGCTTTCTACTCATCTGCCTAATGCACATATATCATTGTCAGTTCTTTCACTCCATTGTCCCTCATTATCAAATTATGCTAAAGTCATAGACTAAATGGCTGTTAAAACTTTCATATGACTAATTTTCTGGCCTGAGGTAAGATAAGGTGAATGGATGAGCATGTTTTCAATATTAAAGACATAACTTTAATAAATTCTGCAGTAAAGTTATTAATAACTAATTTCTAATGTTAATCTTAAAAAGGGTTAGAAACAGCAATAAAATATTTATTTTGGTCTAGTGTTTTTATTATTGTTATAAACAGAGCCAAATGAGCATAGCCAGGAAATTACAGCAATAGAAAAAAATATGACTATATATATATTACATTGTGTTCAATACATTTTGCATTAGTCAGTTACTTTCTAAAATTATTCTTAAAAATTCCTAAAAAAAAGATGTATGTTCCATAATTGTTCATGCTATTATACTTGCAACATACTGTATACTGTACAGAGCCAAAGAGCAGATTAAAATACATGAAAATGTAATAACTATGTATATACCTATAAAATTAATAACATACATTGTGAGATTACATGTTGCTAAGCGACAAACGGATGAAGCTAACATGTTTGGGTTTACTTCTGTTTCTTTGCAGAAATGGTCACCAAAATATGTACAGAAAGTGGGCATTGGTTCTTGCATCCTGAGAGCAATCGCACATGGACAAATTTTACCAGATGTAATTTGCACACTACTGAAGGACGCAGGGTATGAGCGCAAACACTATAAACACTTGAGATGAATATAAACACACATTTGAATTGGCTTGCAGAATAAACAGAATAATGACTCTATTGTTTGTGTGATTGCAGACTGCAATGAATTTGTTCTACTTGGCGCTAATTGGTCATGGGCTCTCTTTAACGTCTTTGTTCATCTCGCTAGGCATATTCTTTCATTTCAAGTAAGTGCAAATTTCTCTTATTCTGAATGGGTTATAACAATTATTTCATCATTTTGTCTTTTTTGTACCTATAGGAGTTTGAGCTGCCAGAGAATTACCCTGCACAAAAACCTTTTCTTTTCCTTTGTATTAAACTCCATCATCACTATCATTTGGTTAACAGCAGTGGCAAACAACCAAGAACTAGTTCAGGAAAACCCAGTAAGTAGCACGTATTGACAGTAACTCAGAATTTTTTTTTTTTTTTACTCACGCATTTAGCTTTTTCTTTGCAAAAGTGAGTTCACAATTCAGACTTTTTTTCCTTTCGAACTGCAAGTTGTAAACTGGCAATTTTTCCCTTTTTTATTGTTCAATGGTTACCTTTATAGAATAAGCTGAAAAAACATTAAAAGCAACTTTTTATCTTTTAATTTTCTCTCAAATGTGAATCGAGAATCTCACAATTCAGACAATTCTAATTGTGAGAAAAAAAGTCAGAATTGTCATTCAATTATTTATTTTCAAAAAACAAAGAGGCATATTTGAGTAATAATTTTGTAAAAATTGTAGAAACCTGTTATTGAACAAAAGTGTGAATAAATAATGATAAAGAAAAGCATTACAGCATGTCACTGCGGTGCAAGTCGTTATTGAATGTCTATTTTGATTCTATTCAGATCAGCTGCAAAGTATCACAGTTTATCCATCTATACATCTTTGGATGCAACTACTTCTGGATGCTCTGTGAAGGCATTTACTTGCACACACTCATTGTTGTGGCGGTTTTTGCTGAAAAACAGCATTTAATGTGGTATTACCTTCTTGGATGGGGTGAGTTTTTGAATAAATCAAACCTATTTATTTACAGCATGAATTGCATGAACTAAATCTTACCATTTTCAATCTCACAGGTTTCCCTCTTATACCCGCTACAATACATGCAGTGGCCAGGAGTTATTACTACAATGACAAGTGAGTCTTCTTGTTCTATAGCTTTAAGTTAAATGCTCATGTAGGATAACAGTGTAATTAGTTTTTGTAATTTGTACTCGTGAGCTACACAAAAAAAACGCTCTCTTTTTTTCTTAAGATTCTTACCTAAATCCATTCGAAGCAATTATTGTACAAAATAATACTCCTTTTTAAGGATCTATATCAAAGCTTCGGCTAATCCTTTTCTTTTCCAATCCGCAGTTGTTGGATCAGCTCAAGTACTTCCCTGCTATACATTATTCACGGGCCTATCTGTGCAGCACTGCTGGTAAGACATCTGGATGTTTTTTGTCCTTTTCGTTTCCAAAACACATCTTTTTGTGCAAGATTAATTACAATCCTTGTGTATTTTTTGCACAAATTACATCCAGAAGTTTGTATTCGCCAATCTGAATTTATTTTCGAGTTTATATGTATCGGTACATCAGAAAGAACACTGTGATCCTAAAATCGGTTACCTACATCTTTCTCTTTGACATCTGTCAGCCAGCTGGGATCTTTTAGTTTTTTGCTTTTGCCATTCATCTTGCCTGTCTTTTCAGGTGAACTTGTTCTTTCTGCTTAACATCGTACGAGTTCTCATCACCAAACTGAAAGTGACACATCAAGCAGAGTCCAGTCTGTATATGAAAGCGGTCCGAGCCACCCTCATTCTGGTTCCACTGCTGGGCATCCAGTATGTTCTCCTCCCATATAAACCCGGGGGACGCGTGTCTGCCGAAATCTATGACTACATCATGCATATCCTAATGCATTATCAGGTAAGCAGTCAAATCTCCTTGTAATCTTACAGATACTTTTAGGGCCCCGGAATTCAAGTTCTGTCACATCTGTCAATGCCTAAAATAGAATTGTAATAAAAAATGCATGCAAAATATATATTATAAATTTGTTTAACATGCATACATCTGAAGTCAGTAAAAAGGTCTCTTAAATAAAATTATTATTATTTTATATTATTATTTTATAACAACTCACTTAAAATGTTATACAGTATATATAATGAAAAATTATTTATTTTCACTAATGGTCTTTTGGAACATGCTAGAATTGCTGCCAATGGAGTTCTAAAACTTTAGGCTTCCAAAATCTAAAAAAAAACCCAAAAAACAGACGATTAGCTTATGATTTACGTCTCATATCACTTACAACAGAAATTGTCAAAATATCATTCTCAAAATTGAAAACCAACATTATGTTTTAGTTCCTAACTTTGAATACTTTCCATTGCCAAGTGTTTACTTGTACTTTTCACTTTTTGAATTGTTTGATAATAACCATGGTTGTATTTATTATTACTAGAAGATATGATTTTCCCAATCTCTTTGTCTTTTTGACTGGCAGAAACTCAACAGCCTAATTAAGTTTGCCATTAGTGACTTAAAAAGCCTGTAAAACAAATGACAACAATATCTTGCGGCTCTGTAGATTAGCGACAGGGGAAAACCCGTCACTTTACAAATCCTGCTATTAATCACATCCTCATATTGTTTCTAAACAGTGTTTTTCCTGTGACAAACAAAAGAACATCTTTCACGCAAGCCTTTTCCATTGTGTGTCATTATTCGCAGATATTCTTCATCTCAATTGGGCTATACTGAAAAAACAAAAAGCGTAAATAACAACTATTTATTTGCAAGTTGTTAGGGTCAGGTCACTTGCCTCATAAATGTCTGACTCCTGAGCATTTATCTTGAGATGGGTAGGTGTTCAGCAACAAGAAAATAATCACTTGTAGTCTATTGTGAAGAAAACAGCAAAGTGAGAAGCCTTGGACAGCTGGTACTGCTAGACCTAGCTGAATCGGCACAATGAATAATGCAGCAAAACAGGCTTGTCATCCCAGATGACTCTCTGTGCACATCAAGAGCACTCGCTCTGGCAAAATGTGTCAAAACACAAGGGAGAACAGTACTCAACACCATCCGAGAAACGATTAGTGAAGAGCTTGCGATATAGGAGATTATAGTTTAGCAGTTTATGCTGATTTGTTGCTGACGTGCATTTCTATTTTTTTTTAGGGACTGTTGGTGGCCACAATCTTCTGCTTTTTCAATGGAGAGGTAAGTGTATACCCAGCTGAAATGAAAAATTTCCTGTTTATCTGCAAGGAATTATGGATTGTGCAACATCCCTTTTCCTTGAAAGCAAAGCACAGATTTGGAGATTTTGTACTGGCTGTTTAAATCCTAAAAACATTGGCAGATGTCCACATGTACCAATATGAATGCCTGACTCAGAAGGAACCTGTCCAAATAATTTGTTTTTTTTTGCGTTTAGCTGCTTTAGAGGCACATAGAAGCTATTATGGATAATATCATTCAGCAATTAACACAGCCTATATGCATAAATGGATGGCTGGTCAGTATGACCATATGTGTGTCAGCTTTTCAAACTGTCAAGGAAAAACCTATATTGAATATATAAGAAGGTACATGTGACGCTCATTTTTTGATATGTGATTTGAATTTTGTCGGAGTGCTATTTTAGCTCTGATGCCAGAAATAATTTGACATTTATTAAAAAAATTTAAGTAAATTATCACTTGGTTTGTGTAGCAGAAATAAAAAACACCAATGTAATAATTTTAATAAAAATTATTATTATTTTTTTTGATGGTTAAAAGGCCCGGACCAAGATGCTAATGGATTATTCATGCTGCTTGATTTCTGTTGGCTGATCATCTGTCTGTTTCTTCCTCAGGTCCAAGCGGTTCTGAGAAGGTACTGGAATCAGTACCGCATACAATTTGGAAGCACTATCATACAGTCTGATGCTCTGAGGTCTGCATCGTACACGGCGTCCTCCATTACAGAGGTGCAGGGCTGTTACAGCATCGACGGACACACAGAACACTTGAATGGCAAAAACTGCCATGACATTGACAACAGCACCTTAAAGCCAGAGAATCACTGAACATTGCAGTATGCTGCTTAAAGAAAACAGCAAAAAAAAAAAAAAAAAACTGTCACATGGATAAATCGGACCATTTTACCCATAACTCACTGCTCATTCTTTCTGAAGGGTGGAGAAAAGGCATTTCTCCTAGAATTTACACTGAAATACATTTTGCTACCTTCATTTAATGATAAATGGACAAATATAAGCATTACTGGCCCTGTCTTTGTACTTTGCAGTATTTTGTTTGCTCGAAGGCTGTGCGCAGTTCAATCAAGTGTAAATAGCTCTTTTTCAGATTTCATGTTTAATGCACTTCTTTGTCTTATATTTGTCGCTGTGATAAAAAAAAAAAATAGATATATTTAATCCAATGACCACGTTAATTAGAAATTTATATTTTTACTTAAAAACAAAAAACAGTATGTTGTAATGTAAAAATGTAAAAGTGCCCAAAAGCCAGTGCTGTTTTTTCTTTTATAATGATCATTTAGTATTTTAATGTAATTCTGGTATTTTAATGTGAAGTCAGTAGTATAGCCAATTTAGACAACTGACAAATATTTGTTAATCTGGACAAAAACTAAACTGAAGATTTTGTATTTTTGCTATAGTCAATTTTGGCCACTAATGCTATTTATCGGAAGGATTCAAAGTAAATCCGTTATTTGACTCAAATGACAGATATAAAGATTGGTAAACATGTGCTTTAGGGACCCCTAAAAATGACACTGGAGATTGGACCATGATTTATTTAACATTTCTAGGTTTAATAAGAACTCTATGTGAAGCCTTACAGTACCAAAACAAGCTTACCACTTTAAGATATATTTCTTAACTTTTATGCTTATTTTTTCACGATTAAATTTATACTACACGTGCCACAATCTCAGTGTTTTTGACTTCATATTTCTTGTAGTGTTTTCCTGTCTTGCTCTCGTGTCAAAGGCAGGGATGTCTTTCACCCACTCTACCTAAATTCAATTACATTCCATATGATATGAATAATGTACCCAGTGTTTATGTCGCAGCGTTTCTTAAACTCACTCCATTTTAGACTTCTCTGACAATCAACAAGTAATCGTAATGCCTATAAGGGATGGTTTACCCAAATATGAAAAATGTCTTTATTTACTCATATTCATGACGATCCTAAATCGATGATCGTAGGTCATAAATGCAACCCGTATCTGACTCATGCACTATATTCAAAGTCATACAATATTTAAATGTCAATCTGTTCACTTTACATGACAAACAGACTGAAATGCGAGTCATTATTAACTGTGAGTTAAATTATTATTTTTCGATTGGTTCTGTTCAGGGAGCCAATTTATATGGTTCCCAAATACATACGTGAAAAATTTTAGGGTGAACTATTAATAATTTCTGCTTTTGTCCATATGCATATTGAAAGCATGCAAACAGAATTGTTGGCAATGCTACAAATGCAGGAATGTGCTTGTATTAATTATGTAAATATTATGTTCTTATCTGTAATCACATTTGAATATTTTATAGGGGTGTGCATAATATCGCTTTGTACTGCAGACATGCCGTGTGCGCATTTCTTCTACCCTAAACAGCAATGTAACTCATTCTGGGTTCAGAACAAATCAGTATTAATATTGCAGATGACGGCACTTCGCAGCATGTAAACAAATGCCAATCATACATATTGTCTCATTTCATCAGGTTTTTAACGATCAGACTCAATATGCTTCTCCTTGAATGTCATTTATTTTTCATGAATGTGTGCCAATTACTGTTGCTCATAATGCTTCCTGATGTTTTTTGTTGTGTTGTTTTGTGATAATTTGTGTGTTTTAATGAAAACAAGACACTCACTGCAGGACGGTCTCATATGTTTCATGCATACATATGCTTGTCGTTTTTTGACCTTGTATTTAAGGTTGTACTTTGTGTGAAAGTAATCAGAATTGTTGTATCGTGCATAGGCTGCACCTAAATTCGACCGCTTCAGATGTTCTTTTCTGTATGAATGTAATTTGTCTTTCGTTTATTTGAGGTGTATCCGTGTAACATTTATTTCATAAAATGTGGGGAGTGTTGCAATCATGTGTATCGTATTCTGCAATTATAGAAGATTATTTCAAGTGTCCTGTTTGCATGTTAATGTGTGTTTCATTAAAAGGCACTGGGTGGGGATGAGACATTGGTCAAAACATAAAAGCACATCAAAGGGTTTTCATTTTCACATTGAAATCAGTCTACTTAAATTCCAAGGGCAAACTAATGATCTCTTCTCACAAAGTCCAGCTCAGCATCACACATGCCCTTTAACAGCATTCAGTCAAGTGCGTTTTTAAAACGGACGTACAATACTTCAGGAACAAAAATGACTTTCCTCTCTAAAAGCTAAAGCCAATCAGTTTAGTTGAAACAGAGTTAGAGAAAATCTAACAACTGTAATGTTACACTTCAAGTATCTGTCTGCCTATTAAAAGAGAAAAACTGTATATAGATTTATGTCAAAGGACTTTCAAGATATAGATGGGTTATAGATGGGCAATTTAGCGTTACATCACTTGCTCAGCAGTGGTGCCGTCAAAATGTAATGAATTCATGACAATAATCTATACATCTCCGACCCATCAATTAACAGCTTAAGATGTGTGTTTATAAGAAACGAATCTATAAAGACTGTTTAAAATGTCAGTTATGTTTAAAACACCACCCCATAATTCACAATAATGCTTACGTTAGTGAAAAAGACCATACCCTGCTATCTTCTCGCATCACAATCCACAAGCGTGCTTGTTGCGAACTTTAGTTTGCTTATAAATGGTGCTTGATCTGCGCATATTTCTCACCTGACTCAAACTTGTCAATTGGAGAAAGCAATATTATGGATAGAGGACTTAGAAGCAATATTAAAAGGTTTAAAAAGTCTCAAGGATTGATTTGTTTACAAACGCACAGCTTTCCGCCTCACAACACATTAAGTGATGGACTGGAGTCATGTGGGTTATGGATTATTGGAATGTTTTCATCAGCTTTTTGCACTCTCGATCTGACGGCACCCATTCACTGCAGAGGATCCATTAGTGAGCAAGTGAAATAATTCCAAATGCCTAGTTTCAAATCTGCTCTGATTAAAAAAAAAAAAGCCTGAAAGATTTACTTTTTTAATAATGGTAACAATAAAATAAGATGATGTAGCTGCTTCATTGTCGAATTCCTACCTGCTTGTGTAAATTTACTAAAGTAAATGTCCGAACTGAATGTCATCAGAAATTTATGAGAACTAAAAGGTATCATGCTGTGAGTAAAGACTACAGAAAAAGTTCTACCAAGGAAGTATTGGTCCACCAGATGTTTCCTCTGACATGCCACAATGCGGGATCAAATTGAGAACATATGTTGTCCACCATCTTGGAAAGCATTAAGTAAACCGGGCAAACCCAAAGAGCACTGAGCACTTTACTTTGCAAGACATGACTGAAAAACAAACCGTGAAACGTTTGTATTACAGACTGAAACAGAAAAAAGGCCGTCTTCGGGACATCAGTATAAATCAGTCTGAAATGTTATATTTTGGTGCCCAGCTTGAACACAGAAGAGAAAGTGTTCACACGAATGAGGTGTTTCATTTATTCCGTTCCAACTCAAAAGAACATATTCGGCGTTCAAGCTAAAAGATGAAATCTCTCTCGACGCGTAGCGACACGTGTGTAATCAGAGGGAAAGTGAGAACCTGAAACTGAGGGCTGGTGAAACAGGTGGGCTAACATATAAAAGCACTTGACAAACAGGAGATAAGCATTCATTCCTCTGCCCACATGAATGTGTGTTCACCGTATGTTCTGCTTTATCCATGATTTTCAACACTGCCCTACGTCATTGCCTTGAATAAATAGCACACATCTGTATTCAGGGAGATACGGCAGGCAAGATGAGAGTTCTGCCAGGTGAGGAATGCACTGGAACAATTTTCCAGTAAGAAGGATAAGGGGAGGAAAAAAAAAAACCCAAAGGAACCAACATGTTCAGTTTCAGGTTAAAAACAAAGTCAGAGCATTAAAAAATATCACATTGACAGTCATAAATAAAATAAAACGGTAAGAAGAGTATAGTAGAAATCAAGGTTTTCCCTTGTATAGAACCTGAAGCTCAAAACCTCTAATTATGAGATCAAATGTTGCATTTCAAGGATGAAAATAACAAATAAAAAACAGCATGGTGAGTAAATGAGGTTTTTCATTTGGGAAAATTGGCTTAACGTAAGCAGGAATCATAATATTCAATAAAGGTCAGTTAGCTGTAATGAATCATTTCCGTGTGCTTAATACGCTTTGTACTGTGCTCAATCACAGTCTATTCCAAATGCGTTTTGTTGGCAACTTATGCAATTTCTGAAATCAGTGGCACAGACAAGGCCATATACAAAATGTCGGAAGGAAAGGGATAAATTATGAAAGACTAAATCCAGCTCCTTCTCTCTTGGGAGACTCTGCATATCACACACGCTGACTGCAAATGATGATGTCGCTACATGGGGGAAGGAATAGGAGCGGCTTTACTAACCAATATCTTTTAACCTCAAATAAATAACAATAATATACACTATGTGTTTTTTTTAAAGGCTAACTAAATGAAATGAACTGCATTAGGTTTATAGAACCAGTAAAAAGGTGTGCGGGTAATATTTCACTACAGAATCATAAGACAAGTTTTTGAAAAATTCTCATTGTAATGAAAACCAACTATAGAACAAAAAACTTATAGAGCAAAAACGTATTTGGAAATAATGGTGGCATTTTTATAAATCATTGTATTACAGTATTTTGGGGAAATTTGGATGGAAATAATATTAAATGTCATTAATATAAACAATGAAAAGAGACAACTGGACATGTTCGGCAAGATTTACTAATTAAACCATTAATAGAATATATGAAGAGTTTATTTGCAATAAAATAAAATACATTTAAAAAACTTAATTTTATTATCATGTTTTGTTGTGTTTTACTCTGTTAGTTAGCTGTATTTTTAGTCAACTTAGTCAAAATAACCAAACTGCCCTTTGTTTGAGATAAATTGTAATGCACAAAAAAAAAAAAAAACATGATTTCTGAGAATTGTTCAAATCTGAGTTACCTATATTTGCAAATGACCTCTTCATATAGATGTAGAATGACTGTAAATCATATTTCGCAGAAGAGAAATTCTGATGGAATATGAATTTAATTATTAGCATTGCTTGATGGTTTCTTTACCGTCATCCTTTAAAATGTTTAAACACGCAGCACAAGCCTTGACCTATACAAAATAAAATCAGTACCACTGCTGGTATACAAAGCCTAAACAGTATAGAGATCGGTGTTGTAAAGCCGACTTCATTATGGATACCTTTTACAAAACGAAATGAATGGAAATTAATTTAAAAAAATAAAAATAAAAAATAATCTATATAACCCATCTATACTTTGCAGTAGCAGCCACATGACAGTATTCATCTCTAATTAATTAATTAATTAATCAACGTTCACAATTTTAACATCTCGAACCTCTCTTAATAGAGATACAACAGCATCAGCATTTGTATTTCAAGATTACAGTTAGCCCTAAATGACCTAAACAGCAGGCAGGCCAGACTAATGGAATATAACACAGGGTGGAGGCTGCCCGAGGCCGATGTCACCTGCATTTAGCTTCAAAATCTGATGAAAACATGCTTTACACCAATTCACAGATGGGTGAGTAACACACTCCCTCGTCCTCACACATTCATGCGCCTTGGGAAAGACGAGACCGAAGCCCAGCGCATGGAAAAGCCTATTCTTCCAGTTGTTTATTTCACTAATTCCACATAGTTCTTACATCACCACAAATGATTACGTTGTTGAAATGATCACGGTAAAAACAACATTCGCGGTTAAATGAAAAGCGCATTAAACCGGCATTACGTAGAAATCAGCTTTATTTCATTTCGATAGCGTGAACATTGCCATCTAAGCGTCCAATAAGAGCGATCGCATCATTTCCATGAGCAATATTCTGATTGACGGGATAACTTTCAATACGGCGTAACGTTACACAGAGAAGCACAAATAAAAAGACTCATCTGTGAGGACATCCTTGGGTAGGAAATCGCAATTTAGCTCCACTGTTAAACTTTGAACTAGCGTTAACCTGCTGACTTATGACCGAGGTAAATATGTGACTGAATGAGAAACTTGAGGACATCGTTCAAAAAAAAATTAAACGATTCAGAATCACTAAACTAAAACAAACTGTTTGACTTCAAAAGTACATATACTGGGGTCCTGAACCCCACCGCAGCCCCACAGCACAGTGACCTGGGCAGCACAGATTAAGTTTCCGGAAACAGAGGAGCCAAACGTGTGTTTGTTCTATCTAATCTAGCCTTGTCTTTGATAATGCAGGAAACGGGCAGACTCAAAAGACAACAATCACTATTTGACCATTCAGACTGCACCAGACCCTCCTCAGGAATGCTACCAGGATTTTATGGGAGTTGACTGTTTACTCATTCAATTTCCAGTTATCTGCAAAGTAAATAAGGCATTTGAATAAGACCCTATTTCAAGGGAATAAGGGATTGTTGTGCTTTTGATGTGATAATGTAGAGTTACATCACTTGTTCTACTTCAAAAAAACACACTGTTTTCCAAGCAGGGCAAACTGATATGTTCCTGAGGCCCAGAACTATTTTGAAATGTTCTTCGCACTTCATTGTAAAGTTAGTGACATCCAGTTTTGAGTTATTTCATTTTTTTTTACAGCCACTTTTAGAGCTGAATAAACTATGCGAATTTGTCAGAAGAAGTCATGATTTCTGCCAATTTACCTAAAGAGATTCGTTTTTAGTTGCTCTACTCTGACGTTTAGCTTAAAGGGTTACTCCAAACCAAAATGAAAATTGTGTCATTAAAAGCCAAAGCCAAAGCTGCTGTAGAAAGGGGTTCACTCCGTGATCCAGGAGACAAGTGCTAAAACTGTCATATTGGGCTGAACCACTCCTGGAAACGTTTTTGATGCAGACACTTAATCTTTATTAACAATCCTTTTATTTCTGGCATGAAAAATGTATTTTATTGAGGGGGTCTTCACCCCAGATTTCCATAGTCATTACGTGGATATCCCAGTTGTCAGCTATATTCTTTTAAAGAAACTACTTTTTATCCAGATCATAATTCTGGAGACTTCTTTTTTTTTTCTCTGCTTGCTTCAAGAGGACTATAAGCCATTTTTCTTTTCCCTTTTTTTATGCAGTTTTTCTTTTACTTATTCTGTCATGTTTGTGAACAATTAAACGGTGATATATATTTTTTTACTTGATTTACTTTTCTGTTTGTTCATTTCTGTTTTGGACATTTTTTGGTATATTTGAAAATCAATAAAGATAAAACAATTCAAAATTCTCAAAAAGGCATATTTGCGTTTGATGACAATAAATAAATAATTTACCTAATATTGTGGAGCACCACAAGAAAAAACAAAAACAATATACACTGATATTTTTGTATGTACGCTGATTAAAAGTATGTACGTGCATATTTTAATACATTTAAGAATTTTTTATTATTACATTTTTCAAAATGCACTCAGTTCTCATGCCCCTTGTCTTTCCTGAGAACTCCAAGAAAAAACCCAAGAAGTGGAAGTATCTTCAAACCCTTGAAGATATTCAGAAAAAAGACAGATGTCCCCTACAGAGGAAAAATAGTAAAGGGTTCCCAGTGGAATATGTGATTTCAATTAGTTTTTTATCCTTGCAGTGCCTGTTGGGCGTTCTGCTCAGTTTTAACAATTTTCACACGGTACAAGAACGGAGCTCGAATGAGTGAAATTATGCAGAGATTCTCATAAATGTTTGGAAAGCAACAGAATGTACACATTACTGCAAGAGAGTACTAAACGCAGCATGAGTACAAGAATGACAGTCTGGAGTGTCCCATTTTCCGAACCACCACAAATGATCCTATTTGTCGGGATGAACGGATGAAATATAAGAGGTGCTGCGCTGTAATTTCACAGTTGACGTCAAGAGACGTGAAAATGCGTCACACATGGACTGTGCACATAATTAAACCTCAGCCATTTTCAAAGTGACTGAAGCATGGTCCCACGGCAACCGATCCCCCCCCCCCAACCCCCGTGTCCGCACCCTCAGTTTAGTCAGAAAGTAATAAACGCAGAGTTCACGCTGTTGTCAGATGTTTGACCTGTGCATTCAGAGAAATCGTGCCTCTCTCTCGCACTTCCCAGGAGAGTCCGAAGTGGACACAACAAGGACAGGTGCTGTTATTTGAGAGCCTGGGGTGTACAGGCCACAGCTGTGAGGGAAAGAGCCCAGTGAGCATGCCATGCCTCTGGGAACATCCTGTCAAAGCTGTCTGGGCGCAGCGGGAGCAAAATTAAACTCAGACAACCAAAATGTTAGCTATATTACAGATCCATTTTTTTTCGCAAATCCACACTGGGCCGGAAAATCCATTGCAAGTGGTCAGTGCTGTGCTAATGTGTTTGATAATTACGAAAAACAGAAATCAATTAAAAATATAAACATAGAGAAATACAATTTAAAAGATCAACTGAGAATAAGTTAGAATAAACAGATTATGAATAACCAAATAAACAATGTTTTGAAGAAATAAATGTAGAATGCATTTTAGGATTGATGAACATTTAGGATTAATAATGTTATAATGAATAAATACTTTTAGAATGAATAAATACATAAAATGCATACAAATAAGCGTACATTAAGGATGAAAAAAAGAATTTAGGATTAATAAATAGTACATAAAATCAACAAATAAAGAAATAAATACATAACACAACAAGAAAATGCTATAATTAATGCTATAATTAATGCATATATATATATATATATATATATATATATATATATATATATATATATATATATATATATATATTGGAAAGATTGACTAATCTAAACTAAAGCAAGCAAGCATTGGAAAATGCTATAGTAGATATATTTATAAATTAACAAATGAATTCAATTATGATAATAAACAAACAGCACTTGACCCTCTAACACTTGCACTTCTTTTTTAATTCCTTAAACAAAAGGCCTCTAACACTAGCCTTTTCTATTCCATTTCTCTCTCTCTCTCTCTCTCTCTCTCTCTCTCTCTCTCTCTCTCTCTATCTATCTATCGATGTATCTAAATATATTTATACTTGCTATGTGAACTGTGTTAGGCTAACAAACACTTGTCATAGTACCTTCATATTACTTTTTTTGGTCTTGTTTGTTCTATTGTCCTCATTTCTAAGCTTCTTTGGATAAAAGCGTCTGCTAAATTACTGAATGCAAAGGTAAACTCACAAAAGACAATATTAGCAAAATAACGATTATCAAAACAGCAATTCAGACCAAAGACAGCTATACCTTAATGGTAATGCAGAAATGGGGTCATTCAGCTGTCAGATGTGCATGGAAAGTCGTTCCATCGTTGGTGCCAACATGCGTCAGCCAGCGAGCCTGGTGACGATTGCTGGGGTTAGACCCCGAATGGAGACAGGTGTATCGTATCTGACACTCTCTAACGGGAAGTGAGAATCCCTGGATAAAGCCTGCACATGTAACCAGAGCTTCTCTCATATGTGTGATTCAGTGTGGCTGCTGAAGCCTTTGTGCAGGAGGTGCATTATTATGCCCTCATGCATTTAAAAGGCTGATGGGAATCAGACACAGGAAGAGCAGTCTTCTGTAAGGTCCTTGAGAGCAGCCTGAGCTACATTAATGTGTCCTCACTGACTCTAAAATAAACCTGTCAACCGCCCACTCAGAGGAACTCATGCTAATGCTTCCCGCATGTAAATCCATTAAAATGGACATTACTAGCACAGACAGCTTATTCAAAAGCACCTTGAAGTAATGTTATTGTTTGTTCACAGTGCAAATCAGATCGTTAGGACAGACTGTCCAAGCTGTCATTATGCAGGAGACGAAATCGAATGCATTTTTACAGATAGTGTGGTCAATATCCCCTTCATCAACACTAGTTGCCATAGTAAATGACAGCAGTGAAATAAGTGACAGCAAGAGACATGAGGAAAAACTGCTATTGAGAGGATTGAAAACTGAACCGTTGTCTCTTCTCATCATGTTTCAGACTACATAAATAGAAAAAGCTTTACTGCACGATTTACATATTTATATACTATGTTGATCACTATGTGATCGGCGCATGTGAGAAAAACAAAGAATAATGCAGATACTATGTATATGATACTATGACACATTCTCAAAAGAGAAAAAAAAAATTCTACTCAGACGGACAATGGAAAGATTGACTAATTGATTTGATTCAAATTAATCAAAGAAAAAGTTCTAGTCAAATTTCAAGTTTTATTATATATATATATATATATATATATATATATATATATATATATATATATATATATATATATATATAATATATGTGTGGTATGTATATATAGTATATGAGAACTATACTTTGTGAATCAATTAATGTGAATCATTCAAAATAGATTGTTCAAATTCATGTGAATTACGATTCAAAAGTGTTTTAATAGTCCCTCTTTGTAAAAGTTTCCACAACCATTCATTTCTACCAAAAAAACAACAACAAAAGAAAACAAAAACATTTTTTAGACAGCTAGACAGAGAGACAGTGCAGCTTCTTCCACCACCATTTTACTACAATAATAACTTTATTGACTTTGGTGGAAAATAAGGCTACCATGTGAATATTACTTTTCATATCCAAATTTCTAAAATGGAGCGATTTTTTTGACAGTTTGAGAATCATATCATGCGAATCATTCAAAAGAACTGGTTCAGAGAACGACTTATTCACAAATCACTAGACTAGGAACAACTAAATGGATGCGAGTCGGATCAGCCAAAACAATCAGATTTTTTTGCCGCTTGTCTGAACTAAGCCGTAGTCTCTAGTTGCTCAGACCCTAATGCACATCAGTGTCTGGATGCTGAGGCGAGAAATGGGATGCCTGTGGGGATCCTTGCATAACTGAGAGCTGAAGAGCTGTCAAGCACATTTGAGTGCTCTCTCACTCTTTCTCTCTCTCCTCTTACATTGTGAATGAAACAGAAGTCGAAAATGTGCTCTAGATCAGTACACGAATCCTTGAATCCACTTATTTTTAATGACTTGTGCTCTGTGACATGATCTACATTACGATAGTATCAGCTGGGCCTCAAGTAGGGTCAAGGCTGGGAAAAAAAAACCTGTGTCCAGGAGGACTTAAAACCATTTCTGCAGTTTATTTTTAAAATTCAAAATAGGCCCAGAGTTGCACAAACAAGCCCAAAATGACCTACAGTTCATGAATTCCCCATTTGCTAGTGCTTGGTCTTCAGATTTGACAAAACTACCCTTTTTCTGTATACATTCAAGGTCAAAATTATTGGCACCCTTGGGAAAAATGAAATGAGGCTGTGAAAATAAATCTGCAAAACCTTATCCTTTAGATTTTTCATTTAAGACTGCACAAAAATCTAACCTTTAAGTGAAGCAAAACAATTAAAAATGGAGGAAAACTACTTTATGAAATAAGTTCTGCCCAGTACACACTGATCGCAGTTATTGGCCCCTTTTAGTGCCTTTAAATGAGAGGGTTTTTTGACCCTATTGGACTAATTTCTCTAGCTCGAAATATCCTTTTCGCTGTTTCTCCTGTTGACTGGAGCTCAATCATTGGAATCATTTTGGAAACAGGAATTTTCAACGCTTTCAATGTCTCTTTCATTCTTTACCAATCTATTCCCATTTTGTAAATAATCTAAATCTGGGCAGAAATCTAACGCTAAAGATGGTTCCAAAGTCCACAAAACGCTGAAAAACAACACAGTTTTTGTATTGCCTTTCTTATGATCCCAACATTGGAAAAGAGTGGTTGAACTTTATGAAATAAATCTGGGCAGAAATCTAACACTTCTAATAGGTAAACAATTTGGTTCCTTTATAATAAGTCAACAAATCATTAGCTGTAAAAAACAAAACACAGAATTTTTTGTATTGCAAAAAAGTTCTTCAATGATGTGTAGGTGCCAATCCCAACACCATTTTAAGGGAAAAATGGAAAAGTCAACAAATCCCAAAAAAGTTGGGACAAGTAGCAATAAGAGGCTGGAAAAATGAACTTTATGATATAAATATAATATTTATAATATAATATATAACTTTATTTAAAATAGCCTAACACTTCTAATAGGTTAGAACCAATTTTAGTAACACTTTATAATAACTAACTTTGCATCTATCATCATCAACTGTGCATAACATCATCCAAAGTTCTCTGTGAGAAAGGGTCAAGGTCAGAAACCATACTGATGCCCGTAAACTGTATATATACACAAACAGGAATGCTACTGTAAAGGAAATCACAGAATGGGCTCAGGAATACTTCCAGAAAAAAACACTCCACCGTGCCATCCGCCGTTGCCAGCTGAAACTCTACAGTGCAAAGATCAAATTTTTAGCAAGATCCACAAGCTCATTTACACTGGGCCAGGGATTATTAAAATGGAGTGTGGCGAAATGGAAGACTGTTCTGTGGTCAGGCGAGTCACGATTCAAGTTCTTTTGGAAATCTGGGGCGCCATGTCATCCGGACCAAAGAACAAGGACAACCAGCTACTTTGGAAGCCTGCATCTCTGATCGTATGGGGTTGCATGAGTGTTTGGGCATTGCATGTCTGGAAAGCACCATCATTTAAAATATATATCAGTTCTAACAGAAGATGCTCCCATCCAGACGTCATCTTTTGTGCATTTTCAACAAGATGGCAGCATTCTGCAAATAATAGTAGATCCGGGTAGCTTTGGCCAGTCTGCAGTCCAGATCTTTGGTCAGTGCCCAAGTCACCTCTTCAAGTGGGCCTTTTTTGATACTAGACGACTTTGGTTGTCAAATGTGAAAAGTCCTTTCAAGTTCATGCTGAATCAACATATTTTTTCCCTTAAAATGGTACATTTTCTCAGTTTAAACTTTTGTTCCGTGACATGTTCTATTCTGAATAAAATATTGAAGTTGGCACCTACACATCATTGCATTCAGTTTTTATTCACGATTTGTATAGTGTCCCAACTTTTTGGGAATCCGGTTTGTATTAACAAACCAGCTACTTTGGAGTTGTCAGTGTTTATTAAGAACATTTAACATAGTACAAAACAAACCTAACATGCATTAGCAAGCCCTAATAATGGAACGGTACAAACAGTGTGAAAGGATTTGCCACAGTATTGTGTATGGAGTGATCGTTTGTTTTCTTAAGAATCTTAAGAGTCTTTCAAACTAAGGAGGGCAAAAAAAAGAGGAAACTTCTGTTCAGTTTAGTTTGAAGGAAATTGCATTACAGGTTTCCTGTGATTGTGTAAAATTCAGCAGCAAGTATCTTTTCTACCCACTTGTGATGACTGAGGTTTTCAGAGATCATCTCAACCCCAACTGAAGTTATAAAGATGTAGTTTAATTACTCCAAAAAATGTAGAATGTCAATGCATTTGTTTATTTATTAAGGAGCATATAGCAAGCAAATCCAACTGGACTCCTGGTCTGCCTTGTCATGTTTTGATAAACTGTTTCTGGTAAGCGGAATGCAAACATTTATAATGAAGTTTAATTAAAAGGGTTTTGAGGATGAATTACGCATGACAGTAACATCAAATTCCCAAGTTGAGCAATGAGCAAAGTGCACAGCTGTCTACACATCTATGCCAGAGGGAAATAGAGCATATTTACTAAACCTCATGCTCCCTTAAGAAAATCATTCCTTTACAAGGTTGTCTCTTCAAATATTGCTGTGGTTGCCTGATCATCCTCTCATTCATTGTCTCTGTGGTGGGAATGTATTCATGGGAATATATGTCTATCTGAATTATTGCCAAAAATCATAAATGGAAGAAGACCGTTAAAAAAACAAGGGGAGAACAATTTTCCCACAACATTTGCTACCTAGCAACTAATAACTAAAAGGTTTCCCAGAATTGTTGCTGGAAATCAATGTTGTGGTGAGCTGAATTTCCAAGACTACGTGTAGGATAACAACCAGATTGACTATAGGGAATGCCAGGAGGCATTTAAAAAAAAAAAAAAAAAAAAATCTTCATTTAGTCACCGACATAATTCTCTTGTCATGTTCTTGTATCTTAACTCTATGGTTATTTCAAGTCTGAAAAGTCGGAGCACTATATGCAAAATTACATAATATTACTTAATAAAATAATCATTACAAAACCTCCAGTTTTTGGCCAATTACATCCAGAATTTTTGGTTTCCGTCTAGAATTTATTTTGTTGTATCCCTAATACATCCCTAATAAATAATACGCCCCTTTCTCAAATCAAGCCATTCTCAGCTTCTTTCAGTGTGATGTCACACAGACCCAGGCCCCTCCCACAACCATTGATTGACACTGGCATTTTACCTTGGAAAAATGTATCATTTTACCATTAAGACGTTTGATATGCATCAAAGTATGATAGATATTTTTTATTAAAGACCCTAAAGAATAATATCAACTTGTAGAAAATGGGCATCCAATGACCCCTTTAAATTATGCACATATTTAAACAGATCTGAACACCTAACAAGTGTTTTTATTTCTCCAAAATAAAGAAAACATACAAAAAAAATCTATTGCTTTGGCACTGAACCACTGAAAAATTTCCTCAGTGGGTGAGCAAGTCCATTTGGGAATGAATTAATGCTGCTGTGCAGCCTTGGCCTTATTATGCATCAGGAGGGTTAGAACATGTGATGCATTGTGAAGAGGATGAATCACAGCAGCAATGACTAACCTGGCCTCTAAAAACACTTGAAGCCTCATGGCGGGACACACGTGGGTTTAGTTTAAAGTATCTAGAAAAAAAATATTGCACTGCCTACATGAACAATTTATCTATACAGTTATGTACATTTGGTCCAAAAGTCTGAGGCCATTTTTCATCAAAAGTTTGAAATAAAAGTTACAATAAATAAACATATTCTGCATAATTTATAGATCATCCAACTCACTCACAAGGAGGCGCGTATGTGTGCGCGTGTATATACATACACTCACACACACACACACACACACACATACATATATACATACATATTTTAAATTAAAAAGTGCATTTTAAAAATATAAAAAAATTACTGTAGTTGCCTTAAGATAGCATTAAAGTCTGACAAGTGTGTATGTGTGTGTGCGTTTTATATTTTTAAAATGCACTTTTTAATATAAAATATGGATTTACCTAGTGACCCCATTTATTTTACACACAATAGTATCTTAATATGGTTTCAAAAATAACCCAGTCAAAACATGGTGAGAAACATTCATGAGATTTCAGTTGTAAAGTTCATACTGTTGTTTAAAGATTTGGGTTATTAAATTTGCTATTGTCTGTACCTTACACCAGAACAATTTATGTAACATCCTGAATGATGCAAATTATGTAAATATGACCCTTGTCTCGAGTAAGCTTTTAGTTATGTCATTTTGATGACCAAGCTTCAGTTTTGACAGAAAGAAGAGAAGCCACTTGACTGTAAATCCCACAGTTTTGTCGATGCACCACGCTGCCCTTTATTTTAATTCTGCTCATCATATCCAGTCCAATTAGATTAATCTTTGTAAATGTCACTGTTTCGGTTCCAGCTTTGAAAGCACAATATCTAAGTCAGCCAAGAATTACACTGTTTGGCACATGCTGCAACTATAAAACAGAACATGCAGAGCCCATCAATTAAGACTTTCACACTAAGAGTGCCATACAGGGGACAGGCAATGTGCCATTATAACTATTATTATTAGTGCTCATTTTATAATGATTCACTTAACTGGTAAAATTAATCTTATTCTGATTTGAGTCACCATTTATCAAAAGTACCAGATGTCATCGCTTTGGAAAACAAGGCAGGTTACAAAGCTCTTTGAGCATTTCAGATAGCAGTGACACAGTAGTCAAATAATGAGAACCAAATGACAGGGTATTACATGCCTTAAAATCTTTTTTTTGATCTGATGACAAACTGGAATTAGACCACATCTCATGAGACATGAACGAACATTCAAAAGTGTGGGAGCCCCATTTACGGGAATTCCTTAACTATATTAGGTACTGCAAGGTGAAACTAACTTATACAACGTCTGGGGGTTACCACATGTCCTCTGAAGCAGATAAATAGGTTTTTGTAAAGAATATTTCTAGTTATGAAATTATAACGTAAATAACTGACGGCTAAGGATTTCAAATAAGTGATCTATGGGGTTTCATAGATGGTAGGTTTGTTCAGTAGCTCATTGAGTACGAAGACAAAAAAAAGTGCACATAAGTACATATTTTTTGAGTTCAGGTTGGCTACTTTTGATGACAGAACTACTAACTACCAGAAACTACAATGTCCGCAAATTTTACTAAATTTACTAAATCTTTTGACGTGCTGGGTTTTAAGTTATTATATATAGAAATAGAGAGAGAATTTTTAATACCATGTCAAGTAGCCAGGCTGACAAAGTAAAGAAGAGTTAATAATAAAAGACACAAAATTAGTAAAAACTTATTTCTGTAAATTGTCTATTTAGAATAAAAACAGTGTAAAAAGTCCAGTAAAAAATATATACTACAAGGTATAACGGTGGCTGATCATACATAAAGAAAAGAAAAATTTTTTTTTTCAAATAGCTTTCGTTTCATTCAATCTACCACTTGTTAGTACTGCATAAGAGCAAATTTAAAATAAAAAAGATGAAAAGTGAGTTGGGTTAGAATGCAACCGTCACTTATGAACTACTGTACAGCAAACTCTGTGTAGACCGAACAGAACTCAGGACTCATATAGCGACAACTGTATTTGGTTGCAGTGTGTTTGTAGCTATGGTGACTTGATGACTTGATGACAGTGAGGCATGCAGTGATGAGCTTGCTCAAGTATCACATACTTCCATCTCAGTCTGACGCAGACAATGCGAACTAATGCTGCTACAGCTCTGTGAAAGAGCAATGAAACCAACCGTTTCAGCCCATACATGAAAAACAGCACTACTGATGAACATGCTCATTAGTTTGGTCAGGTCTGAATGTTTAACACCGTGAAAACTGGAGAAGAACTCCGGGGCCTGGGGGAAGGGGCGTCAGGCAGAGATCTGCAGTTGGGTGGTGCTGAAGGAAGTGTGGCGTGTCGGAATAATGCCACAGCGGCAATTCATTCAGCTGTAAATTTCAGTCCTCCCATTACATCATTGACCCTCGTCTTGGCAGCAGCGTTCCTTTAGAGGCGATGTCTGAATTAAGAATAATGAAGTTACTGTAATCCCACTATTACAGGTTAAAGCCAAAGAGCTACTCTAGAGAGCTATGATATTTGCTTCAAGGCATGGCCATTAACGGATATAATAGATCATAACATTCAGCGTGTGAATTACTGTAGCTTTCTAAAAACTTTTTTTCTGGTTTATCATACAGAATTAACTACTTTGGGTGGTGAGTTGTGGAGATCTTGCTATGCTTTACACGTCCCTTTTATTGTAAGTCTTAAGGTTCCTATTACACCACAGCTTAGCATTTAACAACTAGAGCAGCAGTTCCCCAGTAACCCTGTTTTGGATTTTTTTGAAAATTACCTGCAATGTGTAACACAGCTCCAAGTGAATGAAAACGTCCTGTAAAGTTTTAAATCTGAAAGTATGGCATGTATAAAGTTATTGTATTATGAGACATTTTTTTTAACAAATCCTAAGCTGCTTCACGTCGATGTTAACATGAAACATTAGCATATTGCCCGCTCACTTGTTTGTGTTTTTCAAGTTGGTCTGAATGAAAATGCAATTTCATTCTTTGCCACTAGGTGCTGCTTTTGGAGTGGTAAAAATTGTGTTTTCCCTGGTAAAGCTGTAAACAAATCAGCACTGCGCTCACAAATGCTGCTTCAAATTCATCTGCCCTGTTTCCTGCAATTATCCTGATGAATGCCCACTTAGACATGAGGCGGCAGAATTAGCACCAACTTCCTGTCTGCCCCGAGACCACCTGCCAAGAATCAGTGAAGGAACACTAACATGTAGATCAGGACTCCTCAAACCCGGTCCTGGAGGGCTGCTGTTCTGCAGAGTTTACGGAAAATCCTGGTCAATCACGTAGTTCAATACATTTTTTAAAACAGATTTAAATGCCAACATTTTTCAATGTTACTGATTTCTTTCTTTCATTAATATTTACAAAAACACTTAAAAAACACTCACAAATACATAAAAAAAAAATCAGGTCCCAAACATTTGAACAGTAGTGTGCGTACGCATATTTTAAAAAGTATTAACTTGAATGCATTAAAACTGGAGAGCTGGGAGCATTGTCAACTCAGTTTACTTATGCAATGCTTTTCACAGTAGATATTCTTTCAAAGGAGCTTCAGAAAAATAGTGCCTCTGTCAATCAAACGACCAGAAATAACCGCTGGATAAAAGTCTTTAGAATAGACTGACAGTTTCACAAACTAATAAGAAATGGGAGTGTCAGTAGGTAAAGGATGGTGGTAGATGGTCGTAGTGATGGTCTGATTGAGTCTTGGTTTGGCAAATGTCCTGGGTATGACCTAATAAAACCCAGACTTCCAACTGCAAGCTTTCAGTATTTGCCAGGATAACTACAGTAAATGTGTTTTGCTGGTAGAAGAGAGGGGCCAGTGTGAGAATAAGTAAAATTAAGAATTTTGAGCTGTCAAACCCATAAATTACAAGCACCAAAATTAGTTGAAAAACACATAATAACAAGCACAGCAACTCACTGGAGAGTTAAACTATTACTCCCTAGTATACAGAAGAGGAGTAATAAATGATTGTGGAGTTTTCTTCTCCTAGTCCCACAACAGTCAGTTTTTCCAAGTCAAATAATATTTATTAACTAATGAAAACAAAATTAGAGAAGCAACAACAAGACTTCAGGAGAGGGAACGGCCAGCATTAAAAACATCATCTACCTAAAGGGGAGAGGCAAAACTTACCAATCTGATTTTAAAGCAAATACAAACAAACCGAAATCAGCCCTGTTTCTAAACTAAATGGACAAAATAAAGACATCTGAATAGAAAGTGGCAACCAGCCTTTCTACAGCTACAAAAAACTGAGTGCTTTAAAGAAAATTTAGAGAAATGATGCAGTGTATATCTACCAAATACTATTCCACACCATTCTACTGTAGTCGTGGTCTGAACACTTTTGACCAAAATTTGTGATTATGTCAATATGGAATTTACCGACGCTATCTCATGACATACAATATAACCTTACTCGTACGACTTTGTACAATTTGTCTAACCTCAGTGACAGGTAGGTTAAGGGGCAAGGATAGGTAAAGGTCATTCGTACAAATTCATATCAATTGGCAACCCGCACAATAGCAAAAATTTGTATTAATCTGTACCAGTGATAATCTGTACCTGCATGTGATTAGCCACTTCTTAAAATAATGTACGAATTGCAGTGAGATTGGACTACTACTACTACAAAATCTTTAGCTCCACTACTTGTTAAAATTTTCACTCATGTTCATGCTAAAAACAGAATGAAAAAGGTTTTGTTTTTTTTCATTCTTCTCAATTGTTTAGAACTCATCGTAGACAGTATTGATGTAAATACGCCTAGGATAAGTGTAAGAACACGCAACATATATATTTGATTAAATCTTAGCCCAGGGCTGGACAAAAAAATAAATAAATAAAAATATTCATATTTTACTAACCCTCAAGCCATCCTAAGTGTATGTGACTTTCTTGTTTCAGATGTTTCAATCTTTAAAAAATGTATCCTGGCTCTTATAAGCTTGGCAATGCTCGTGGATAGCTGCCATTATTTTGAACCTCAGTAAATCGGATATACTAACCTACAAAAACTAACTTATATACCTTCGGGGGGATATCGCATGTCTTATAATTGTAGGTCAGCCAAGAGGCTGGAATTTGGCACTCTCACTGAAAAAAAATGAAAGTCATTTATTTACATTATCATGAAAACTAGAAATAATTGTGTTACAAAATCCCATCAGTCTGCCTCAGAGGACATGTGATATCCCTCCGAAGGCATATAGGTTAGTTTTTGTTGCAGTACTTGTGCATATATCAGATTTACAGAGCTTCAAAACAACGGCCGCAATCCACAAGCATTAAGCATGAGCTTGGAAGAGCCAGGATACATTTTTAAAAAAAACTCAGACTGTGTTCGTCTGAAAGAAGAAAGTCAAATACATTTAGGATGGCTTGATGGCGAGTACAATATGCTGTAATATTCGTTTTTGCGTGAACTATTCCATTAGCTTCATTCCATGCAGCTCTAACAGTAACAGTTCCTAATGTGAGTTGAAAAAAATAAAAGTATATTGTACTCATTCCTGTGTCATTTGCACAACTTAAGTTAACATTTTTTTATAATCTGGAATCCATTGCATCAGCCTAAATAGCTCACTGTAATTTTAAATTGTAACTCAAATCAATGACTTCTGGCAACAGCTGTATGCACGTTCACAAAAGAGTCGAGTTCCGGCTTCTTGGCTCACTTCTGACTCAAAGTAATGAAGTATGACGTAAAATATGGAGTCATTTTATTTTTTGCATTAACCATACCTTTAAAGCTGTACATCCTTGGATTTCGAAAGCAAATAAACAGAAAGCTATCAAACAAACATAGGCAGCAGAAGAACGGAGTGGGGTGCCTTCATCCACCTCCTCCTCCTCTGGAACCCTGTTGGTTTGTCTCATATTTTGGTAGCAATTGCAACAATATGGTCTTTCTTTGATATTCCTCTTTGCATGAGAAAGGAGGTGTGTTGTTCAATGGATAAGAATCCAGGGGAAATATAAGCATGCTTTTGAATGCCCACATGATCTGTCAGCATCTCCAACCAAAGGGTTTTCAACCCTAAATAAACAGCATTGTAAATAGAATGAGGCGGCTGCTGTCAAACGAGAAGAACTGAACAAAGAATGATACAATAAGACAGAAAGTATTGGAGGCTCTTACTGTCTGGCTTGTGCGCCAAGAAGACCTGAATTCTTGCAATTCATAAATAGATACAAATTACAGCAATCATCAGGTAAAATACCACTCATAATGATATATGTGTGCACGATTATAGATAACATTACATCATTCTGTGTAAAGAGATGAAAATGTATTTATAATGGCCTTAAATTACATAACAAAAAAAAAATCGAGCTGCAACTCAGGGCTGTTTTCCATTTGCTATGTAACATGGTTATATAACCAAACAACAGATCAAATCAATACAGAGCTTTAAAAAAACTTTTAGATAACATATGGAATTCTTTAGATAAAATCTGTGCTTAATGTACACTTTTTTTTTTCAAAACAATTACATGGTGCAGTGGAATGGAACAGAATGCAGGGTTCTCAAACTTTTTTCAACATGGCAGCTTAAAAATGCAGAAACCATCATGCAAGACTTAACAACATCAAAAGACAACTAACAAAAATAAAAAAAACTATAGCAATTTGCTTTTACCTAAATCATTACTTTTCTGCCATAATAATTTTGCTGAATTATCTTGATTTAGAAGCATATATGTGCAAATATCCATGTATGACATTGTTTGCGATTGAGTGTTTATTGTAATTTATAAATATTCTGAAAATCAACCTTGGAGGGGGAAAAAAAAAAAGTACTAAAACACATTTTTTCTTCTGAAAAGATTTCTCTCTGGTAATGTTATCTAACTAATAAAAAATAACTGATGCTTATCTCTGAGCTAAAAATGTTAGTTTCTCTGTTAGACTATAATTGCAGGATCTCAAGGGAAATCGATGAATAATTTGCTTCTTTCAGCAACTGTGATAGAGCTGTTAGAGTACATCTTCACTGAGCTCCCCTGAGTAGGTTCACTTTGATTAGATACTATTCATTTTGAGTTTTGTCTCTTCATGGAGATATGCAGAAAGAACATGGAAATTCATCACAATTTGCTGATATCTGTTACAGATTTGTAAACATTAAATTCAACTAACATCCTGCAAAACGTTTTCCCCCAGGACATGGAGCTTATGTTAAATTTGACTTATCACTGTATGTTTTTTAAACTTCTGCTGGGGTTTTCCTGTAGGATGCACTGCACTGCAACCAAAGGAAATAGCAACAATAAAACGAGTGAAAAGATGACATTGAGGTCAACCAAAAGAGAAAAATGCAGCCTTTGCTGAACATCCATGAAGTGGGGATGTTTAAAACATTTTTCATTTGTATCTGCCTTCTTAAAAAGAAAAAAGTTTTAAAAGGGGGATTTCGACACCAATTGATGCCAGTATTTTTTTTTTCTTTTAATTATTGTTTTGTGATAAGTTTCAAGCTGTAGCAGATCTATATTGCGGTTTTAACCGTATTTTTACATACTTGCTTTCTTTGTGTTTTTCAAGATTACGGTGTCTGCTGGTCAAGAGTTCAGTCCCAAGACTATTTATTTATGTCCCTAGGAGAATAGTGTAAGTAATGTAAAATGACAAGTAAAAGAATAACTTTTCAGTTAAAACGCATTTCATTATTGAATTTAGAGACGTCATTGTCCAGCTCAGTTCAGTTAAAATAACATCTGTGCAATCAAACTGACAGATAATAGCTGGAAAATAAGTGTCCTCAACTAAGCAAGCCAGAGGCAACGGCAGTAAGGAAGCAAAACTCTAATCTGTGACAGAATAGAGAAAAAAAACCTTGGGAGAAACCAGTCTAAGTTGGGGGGGCAGTTCTGGCCTGCAGTTAATTTTTCTGAAAGGTGAGAAATAGCTTGTAAATGACTACGGATGTTGACATTTCTTTTAAACTAAAAAAAAAGAAAGAACAAAATGAGTGTGAGAAATACTGAGTGTGTCAAAAATTTTCTTAAAGATTTCTGGCAACTTTTTTCTCACATACTATTTTAAATCCAAATTTACCCCTTCATACTCCAAGCATTGGAGAGGTTTCAAAGACTACATTGCTTAGAACCTGATTTTGATAACAACTCTTGTAGTAATAATGGCTTTGCTGATTATAATGATCTGTTTTGTCTTGATAAAGTGGTAAAATCTAGATGATTAAACTGACATTTCATTTTGCTTTAAGGAGCATCATTAATCAAACACCACTTTTTTTTCTCTGACTGCTGATTAGAATCCTGTTTCCAGAGCATGATTTCATAATGTGTCAGTGACGCTTCTGAAGCACAAACACAAAGCATAAATCCTTATTGCAAGCTGCCTACAAAGAGCTCTGGCAGTTGCACAAACACCTTATGACACTGAGTCCAAACTGGAAAACTACACCTACACAGTTGTTTCACAGATACAATGCTGGAGATTCAGGATGTAAAGCTGCCATTGAAAATCAATAGCGCATATTACATATTAGGTTGCAATTACAATAAATTGTTGAAATTGTTAAATATTATATGCCTTGCGTGTGCTTCATTCAAATGCATGCCACATTAATGCTCTATTACAGTGTGTGAGATCAATAAATGAGCGAGAATAATAAACTTATGATACAAATATAAATAATAAAAAATAAACAGATATAAATAATTTGTAAGAAATGTGTAAGAAATTACAAAAGGACTCAAGCTGTATAAATGTAGTCATAAATATGATGAATATGATTCCCAAATGGTGGAAATAGGCTTCCAGTATTATCTATAATTAGTGCAGTAGTGCTGCAGAGGTCAGCCAGAAGATAAACCTCTCAATACACAAGTGTACTGTTTTTTAAAAACTCATGTAAACACCTTTTCATTCACGTAAACACATGTCTTCCCAGATGCAAACAAGGTCCAGCTTCTCGAAATCTCCACGGTGTATCCTTCCTGGTACTAGAAGGATCCACCGTGGAGATTTCGAGAAGCTGGACCTGCGTAGCGCCTACAATCCTCTTGATTGAGACAGCCCACTTGTAGCGTGATCAGCACTGATTCAAATCTGATGTAAACTCTCCCTAGCAGTTTTCCATGCATGGTTTCAATTCTCAGTTCTTGGGCATTCTGACGGGGTAGCTTGAGCTTTCTCAGGAGCTCCCAAGATATGAAATTGCCAGAGGAGCTGAAGTTGACAATGGCAGAGGCTGTAATGGAACAATTCTGAGTGAGTAGTTGTACTGTTAGTGAAGGCAAAGTGGTTATATCAGGCCCTACTTGGAGGGTACACAACGCAGGGCATGGGGGAAGAATGGGGCACTGCTGGATGAAGTGACCTGGAGTTCCACAGTAGAGACATAGATTAAAAGCCAAGCATTGCACATGTTCCACGCAAGAGAGGGGTCGGGTGTTAAGCAGCACAGGCTCTGGAGGGCAGACAGCCAATGGTAATGTCTGAGAATGAGCCGTTTCAATATGTTCGTGTTTTAGAACATATTGATTGTGTACAGCACTTTGGTCCATTTTTATGGTGGATATTTAAAGGTTGAGTTGAGATTCCAGCCACAGGAAGCCGCTAATGTGCAAAACTAAAGAGTGTAGTCACTAGCCGAAGAAGTCCCCTGGCGAAGGCGGATAAGCCGGTTAACCATGGAGACCGAGCCCATAAATAATCATAACATATCCCTGAAATTAGTAAAAAAGGCATTATAGCCACAGACCCAATTTCTTGTCTTTCCGGTGAGCAGTGAAATTAAATACTCCACTTTAGATTGTTCAGTAGTGAAGAGCTGTGTTTGAATTTATATAATATCTCATGTAAATCAGAAAATCATGTACTGATAATACACAACAATGGCAAGGTTTCTGGAAGAGGTTTAGATAAGTGATAGTCACGTTCTCTGAGGTCGAGTGAGCAATCCGTGGCGATGACTTCATCCACTGATCTCAGTGAACAAAGACTCTCAATGAAGTATGAATGTAGATTGCCACATGGACGTATCTGTTGCTGCCTCAAAGCTGGAGACTCAGAACTTGGTAGTTTGTATTGTCTCTTGCCTCACAAGACTCAGACTCAGTACCTATATTCACTGGATGCTCTGTTAATGTCTCACTCTTGCAGGCCCAGACTCAGAACATGGATCACGCAGGCTGGAGATGCAGAAGGGTTGAACTGCTATTGTCTTACTAGACGAACCAGAGACTCAGAACGTGTCTGTCTTTTACATTGCAGAATTCAGAACGGAGGTGTTTCTGCTGCTGTCCTCATGTGGGGCACAGACTCAAACTTGATATTCTGTTGCAGTCCTTTCTTCGACAGGACTCTGACTGAGAACACGTGTTGAATGCCCTGTAGTGTCTCACTGGACACACCGGAGACTCAGAAATGTTGATCTGTTGTTGTCTCACTCATGTGGGCCCAGACTCTGAATAAAGAGTGTCTTTTGGGAAGGTACCTTTATCCCTTCCTGATGAGGAGTAGATTGCAATCTGCTGCTTCTCCATTGCCATGTTGCGATTGTGATTTCCATCAGAGCGGGGTACATGGTGTGGTCGACCCTTCTTTCATCCTGTGGAACTTATTTGCATAGTCTATACACAAAGTTTGAAAAGTTTCACTGAAGTTTTACCATTTTGGATTTGGATGGAACTTTGTGGTGCCCAAAACCTTAGGAATCGGTCTATAGGTGGGTGAAGGACAGAAAATCCATTTTGACCGATGAGAAGTCCTATCGTTCCCAGGCTTTTTACCAAAGGTCTTCTTTTTAGTCTTTAAGAGGTATCTGGCCGTTGTCCTGGCATCTTAATCTGAGAGCATTGGACAGCTTGCTTATGTTAGTCCACCAAGATTCAATCAAAATGAAGCAAACCTATACAATATATAACCATGTGTGTGTGTAAAGTGTAATAGCTATAAGTGTTTACATTTCACAGAAGCAACAATGCTAACCAAGAACACTGAAGCACTATTGAATTAAAGCAACAGTGATTTTAAAATGAGGCACAAGGAGATGTTGACAGTGTAGATGGGGGGAGGGGTGGTGAGAAAAGGTCTTAAAGGATTCAAAAACTTCTATAGAAACTGAGAAAAAACACAGAAAAGAAAAACAAATGCACGTCTGACTCATCAGACTACAGAATCTCACGCTGCTACTTCTTCCTTTTCCCAGCACGATCACCACTGACCTCCTGTGGGCATGACTACTAGAAACAAAACCACCACCCAGAGCTCTCCAAACACCAGCACTTAGCCTTTCACTCACAACAAGATTTATTAAAAGTTAATATGACTCTGGATATGGAAATGCAAAAGAATCCAAGTTAAAGAAAAACATTTTGCAAAAAAAATACAGTTGTTTTTTGTATTTTAGGCTAGCAATTCATTATAGAATAAGTGGGGTGGAGAACGGAATGGGGAAAAGATAACTCCGGCATTTTATATATTCGTCTGTTTAGAGCTCTAGTGCAGTAACTGTGTTGTGCAAAATTGTCATTCAAATTCCCACCTAAATAAAAAAACAGATTACATTCTCCATTCTATCCATCTCTTTACCTGTTCATAGCTCAGAGTGATCTCTAAACCCCTCAGCATAAAAATAAAAGATGACTCATCCTCACCTCTTGTGCTTGCGTTAAAAATAGCAAGGCAACATCGGTAGATAAACTGGACTTTTGAGAAGCCTTTAAATAAGCAGAAAGACCAGAATAGATTTAGAAATATACTAGATTTCAGAGAGTCATAAATATGTCTAGGCAATGAATGAAAGAATCAATGAATTTGTGAAAATGGCATCAAAAAAACCCCCTCAAAAATAAGATTTTTTTACATGCTATTTGCCATCAAATGCCACAAAACTGCTTAGGTAGTAAGCACATTTGTTCAGATTAATAAAATATTTCCTTTAGCAAGATTGAAACATTATAACTCATTAGTATCCTCATGATGACACGCAGCTGGTGACTAAGTGAGAGTGGACAAGCAGAATGGGTGTAAAGTAAAGTTTTCCTCTTGTTACTGATGTTTATAACAAGAATATATAAAAAAAAAAAAAAAAAATATATATATATATATATATATATATATATATATATATATATATATATATATATATATATATATACATATATATATATATTATAATCTTTAAAATTGTAATTTTTTCATTTGCACAGTATTTACTTTTGTATTATATTTTATTTCACTTTACTCCAATCCCTAAAAACATAACAGAAAATTAGTTGGTAAAAAAAAAAAGAAAAAGTATGGTAAGCCTTTCATATAATTCTTCTTCTTACCCCCTTTAAAACAAAGCTAAACAAATAATTAATCATAAGAAAACATCTACATATGAATGATAATTTTGAATGAGTCACACACTGATACATGGGTTACCTTTCCAGCAAGACATCTAAATTGAGTGGGTTTTTATTTTATTTATTTTTTACCTTCTGTCCTCCTCTTTTCCAGGGAAGCTAATTAGTAAACTAAACTAAAGTTTCAACGGTTCTTTGCATGAGGTTAGTGCACACATCTTCCACAAAAGGGATTTCCGGTCTTATTTTTTTTTTTTTAAACCTTAAAAAAAAGTAATGTAATTCGAAACACAAACAACATAATATTTACAACTCTAAGATGAATAACTTTCTCTGGATTTAAAAGGCATGAACTTGCTAACAGGGTTTTATGCAGTATTTTCTTGGTCCCGAACCGTTTCATATGCATAATCGTTATCAAATAAGCATATGCAAATTAAAACATATGCAAAACAGAGGAATATGAATAAAGAATAATGCTCTCAATTCATATTTTCAGTTGAAAGGCTACTACTATATTCAATGGATGTTAGAAATTTACATTTTGCTGAAATGTACACATTGGAATAATGTAAATGAGGCATTTTTTTTAAACACGACGATCATCGATCACGTTGAAAACACATCAGCAGCTTTGGGCTAACATTGATCTGCAATATAAATTGCTAAGTGATGGCCCATTTGTATGATAGATTTACCTTCATACAGTCCCTATGCATGTCAGCAAATAAACAGAAAATGTTAGATTATAGACAATCCAACTCTAAAAGCAATAAGAAACACCATTCAGCACCAGATTTAATCGAAACTGGCAATCATTTACTAATCAAAAACAATTATTAGCTGATGCCCATGAGATTAGATGTTTTTGGATGCATATATCCGTGAATATTCTCGCTAGATATTACATAATAGTTAAACATTCAGTAAGAGCTTCAGAAATCGAGAATGACATAGAAAGCTCTGACTTAATCCAAGTTATAATGGCATCTGAATAGAAACAATGCAGTCAAACAGCACTATTAACCTGTAGGCGGTGGGGGGGGGTGCATGTTTTGTACTGTAAATTATCTTTTCGTAACAGTGAGCTCAAACTAAATGATAGAAACATCAGAAAGAAAGCATCACCAGTCCAATGAATGAATTTCATTTTATGAATTGTAAAAAGCTGCTTTACTTTTTAATATTATTTTGTAATGCACAAAGGGTGAAAAGTTCAATTACTGTCCAGATGGCAAACTGAATAGGACTTTACTTAATAAGATGACATGATTAGATTTGACCTAATCACACTGCCATTTAAAACCAATCCTGCTTCTGTTAGCTCTGATGTCTTGATGCGAGATGGATGCAACTCATTATTGGGCTTTTAAAAGCCATAACCGGCCAATACAATGCAATTAGTGGATTTAGATGATGAATCTTATGTTAAACATACTTACAATCTCTTACGGACACAGAATAACACACAGATCTCAATATTTCAATATATTTTTATATTATTTAGGATATTCTAGTTTTTTTTTTACTTGCTATGATGGTATAACTCAACTCTGTTCCCCATCACAGTAATGGTACATTCAGTACAGCATGCCATTTTCCACGACCAAATGTCCCCAAAAGGTCTCATAAATCAACTTTAATGACATACTACGTCTCTGAATGACACATTAATCAAGCTAAACAGGTTTCTGATGGATTTTTTTTTTTTTAAGTTGTTCCTTTAACACAGCGGCTGTTAAACCCCAGGTCGATGAGCTTTAAAGGACAAGTAATCAGACTTGGATATCATATTGGCATAATATGCATGTTGAAATCAGAGAGGAAAGTATGATTTATTTCTTTCCGCCAATGCATATAGGATTTCTCTAATTCGGTTTTGCCACTTTACACTGTGTAGCCAAGATGTGTTTGAGTCCTTAATGGTCAAAAATTTGTCAAAATGTTTGAGGCTTAAACAAATCAGTGAATCAAAAAATAAAATCTTAGCTGTAATATAACACAATTGCTCTATACATTAGTGAAACAAACTGGCTGATATCTTTAAAAATTCAACAGTTATTGTGTTCAAGGCTGCATTTATGTAACCAAAACTACATTAAAAACGACAATATACAGCAATATTTTGATTGAGTAATTTAAAAGGAACTGTGTTCTATATATTCTATTTTAAAATGTTATTTATTCCTGTGATTCAAAGCTGAATTTTCAGAATCACTTTAGTGTCCCATGAACCTTCAGAAATCATTATGCTCACGTGGTACATGTGAAAAATGTCTTGTTTACTGTAGAAAACAACTACTTAATATATAACAGTGACATTTGATCTTCAGTAGTTTCGTTTCAACAATAAAGCGGCTTCTTCAACAGTATGTGTATTTATTTTGGGGTTTAAGGGGATTGTTTAGCAAAAAATAAATTTATTGTTGGTTTATGTAAACATGCAAGTCTTTGGCCATTGCTCTGTGACTACCATGTAAATTACTTCCAAGTTAAAAGTCATCCATCTTTAAAAAAACATGTCTCATGTCTAACGTTCAGCAGTTTCTAAAAGCAAAAACATGACCTGTGTGAATGGCCCCTAACCCAGCATTCTAGCAAACACTAGTGTAGTCATCTGAAACTCTCACTATTAAAAGCATCAGAGCAACCCATATTGAAAGGAGCTCAAGGCTACTTAATAAAGTGCCCGAGGGGAGCGACAGTATGGAAGAAGTTCAATCAGAGGAACAGAAAAGAAGGAAGTAACCGACATTTGACACCGTGTCTACTATAGAGAAAGCTAAAACTATTTCGGAATGCTTCTAAGCCCAGCACATCTATTTAGAGGACCGCGGAGTTCTGGGAAGCATTGTGGAAAAACTGCAACTGACATGCGCTATGACTTTAAATAAGCCTGGGATGACCAATATACTAACACACTAATGTATGTAGTTAGAAAGGACTAACATAATCTTCACTCTATGAAAGATCTGTTAGGTGGGTTTCATGTGGTTGGAAGGCACACACAAAGTGTCATTTTGACCTATTAACTCATTGTATGGATACTGAGAGATTTCTATAGAAGATCCTAAACGTTTGGAAGATGGGAGTAAATACTGATTCTATTTTGTTTAAAACATGAATAGGTCTCTTGTCTGCTCTAGTTTTCACGTCAAATTACACAAATTTCACATAAAGCCCTCAAATGACACAATGTTAAAAATGCTATTATGATTTGCATTTAACACACGGTCTAGCTGGCCATTCATTCTCTCACTTCAAATCTGAATTTGTTCAGATAAGCTTTACAGACAGCATACATCTGCTCACGATCGGTTCCATTGTATTCTTGACCAGCAGGAAACTCCAAGCGAGCATAAACAACCCAGACCATAAAATCATGCCGGTATAACCTGTTTAAGGGTAATAGGAACTCTCGACTCACATCAGTATTTTAGGAAAGAGAAATCTCTGACCCTGTTTACCACTACACTGTCTGCTGCGAGATGCATGAGCTGCCGGGCAGTGATCCGCTTACGGCTGTGGCATCAGACTGGCCCGAGAACATCAGACAGGCAGGCGAGAGGAGGAATAACAATTAGCCTACTGCAGTAGGGACACTTCAGGTTGAATGGGGAAAAGCTGTAGCGCCGAAAAGACACGCTTCATATACATTACACAAGTGACTTGGACAGTTGTATATATCACTATATCACTTATAAACCCCATCACTTACACAAACACTGTACAAACATACAAAGCACTGTTAAACGAATTACCTCCAAAATTAGTTGGTATACACCCTTGGTATACATGATCAAAGAAGGCATTGAAAATGAATTGTGCCGCAAATGATAACTGAGTATCACGAATTAGTGAAGCGGCTTTAGGAAAAAAGGTAGAGCAGTGAAACCGCCAGGGCAATATTTAAGCATTTTCAATCAACATAAAATGTTCTGGAAGAGGACGCGTGTCTGGATCGTCTTAATGCACGGTGAGAAGGAGAGTTTGAGTGGCCAAAGACTCTCCGAAAGACAGACACAGCTGGAGAATTATAGAAAATAGTCTCGGGTTCAGAAAACAACAGCTACTACATCGCCACATATTGTTTGGGAGGGTTTCAAGAAAAATTCTCCTTGCTAATCCAAAAACTAATTCCAGCATATTCAGTTATCATACACGACTGGAACTTCAAATGGGACTGGCTGCGATGGTCAGATGAAACTAGAAATTGGCTTTTTAGCAGCAAAACACTTAAGATGGGTTTGGTAAAGACAGGGAAAAACAAGTATCCCATGTGCATAATGAAATATACTGCTGTATTTTTTTCATGCTGTGGGCCTGTATTTCTGCTGGAGGTCCTTGACATCTAGACACAAGGCATCAAGGATTCTATCAAATATCAATATCCCTGATCTCTTGTCAGGTGTTCTCTAACTTCATTAAAAATTAAGAGCTGTTAAACCGGAAAATAGAGGTTTCAAAAAGTACTGAATAAAACGTTGCCGTTGATTGTGGCTAATGTATATTAGAGAAAAACATTTGTTTTATAATGATATTTTCCCCTCATTTTAAATTCTTATTATCCAATGAAAAAAAACTGAGATTTACGATTTAAAAAAAATCTTAAAAAGAATTACTTAAAGTACTGGCATTTAATTCATTTTCCATTTTATTCATTTAGATATTTTAATATGCTTTTGTTTTAAATTGTGCTGCATATCAGATTTTTTAAAAAATAAATAAATAAACCGTCCATCCATCCATCATAGCACAAGTACAATGGATACAATTTATGTTTTATTTTATTTAAAAAAAAAAAAAACTAAAAACTAAAATGACAAATAAAATAAAATAAAATAGTAATGTTAGTGAATATTAAGGATACAGACACAAAGCCTGGTTCTAAACTAGAGCTCTAATTGCTGCAACCATTGTGGTTAAAAATGTTCTTTTTTGTATACTTTGGTGCACGTAATGCCTGACCAGGAAGTCAAGTGCCCTTCTGAGCTTTTATAGTTCCCCACAATTTCCCACACTCTACAAGAATGTTTACTGAATGTTTACAAAAGCAAACCTCAAACCACCAAGCAGCAAAACGCATCCCCAAACAGAATTAGCTGTAGGTGCTTAGACTGTGTTATATAACTGTGGCTTATGCACCCGACTGCAATAGCGCTCTATAGTTTGAGCAATGATTTACAATTTATATTACGTTTGTATTTGTTTACCTGTGCCATGCTGAACGCCAAGTGATCTTAGTTACGGGCCAAGCCTCGCCTTCCGTCGCTTCACTCGTTTCACTGAACCACTATCGCCACCTAGTGACTGAATTCTGTTACTGCGCCTCTAGCTGTGCTTTTTTTTTTATTATTGAAATATAAACAAATCACTTTAAAAAGATTAAGCATGGCATCGGATGACCGTGTAAGCACATAAATAATATAGGAAGACAGAAAAATAAGTTATTTTAAATCTGACAAAAAGTAAAGAGACAATAGATCAAATTATTTAACATTTAGCAGATACATTTTTACAATTTTTACACTTCTACACTGTATTATTCCAGCTGCGTTTGACATGGTTAGAAATGGGTGTCTGTAAAAATATAACGTAGAATTTAAATATTATATAGAATTAAACATATAATCTAATAATATAATTTTTTGTTTGTTTTTCTAGACTAGTGCAATGTGATTTTTAAGGCTATACGTTTTAGGCAGAAAGCTTCACAGACAAATTTGATGTTAAAGTGCTTCTCAATTAAAGGTGATAAAACTGCAGTTTTGTTTTATAATTTGATCTTTACTGTATTCATCAAATTTAATGAATGACTGCCAATGTTTAAACCATTTACAAATCAACATTAAAAATATTTCTACTTACAAAGAATAAAAGTTTTAAAGCAGTACGAGTTCGTGTGCATAAAAAAAAAAAATACAACAATTTCATAAGCAACAACAAATGGAATGAAAAACAATAGGCTAAAGAAAAACGTGTCTTCATTGCATTTCCTTCATTTAATAGCATGCTGCTAATACACAGTACAACTTTCAGTATCTCTCCAGCAGTTCATCCATTAGATGTTTTTCATGCTCACACAGAGCAGTAAACAGGTTCTTAGCAAAGCTTTCACAATTCACACAGGTGAGCAGTTTCCTCATCTTCTCCTGATCCGTTGTCTTCGCTCTCACATTTGCAGCTAATTCATCTTGTAGGTCGAGATCATCGATAATTGGTTCAATGCTCTTCACTTTTTGAACCAGCAGACTGGTGTTTTCTTTTAAAAACATCTGATAATCTGGGAATAGAAAAAGAAGAGGAAATATATGTATTGGAAAGTAAAATGCATACGTAGAACAGAAATAAATAAACTTATTCTAACCATGTATTGTCCTGTGGTCTCTATCGGGTCTCTGGTCTCAAATAAAAGGAGGAAAAAAATTATTATTAAAAAGACAAAGAGGAAGCGTTAAAAGGCTTGTACAATGTTAGATTTTAGATCTTGCTCTACAACACACTATTTCATACATATGTGTGTGTGTGTGTGTGTGTGTGTAAAGTTGCCATTCTAAATTACATTGTACCTTTTGCAATGGCAACAAGTATCGCACTTGATGGATTTTGAATACTGATTTTGTTAATTATGAGCATATTTGTTTAACCAAACATAACATAACATGTAGTTTTTTAATACTGTATGGCATCATGAAAATGCAAAGCCCATAGGAAAAAAAAAAATCGTGAATTAATGAATAATAATAGAAATAATAATGCTTATAGAAAATGTACTTTGGCCTACAGAGATACATTATCAATTATCAACAAAAATGACTTGCAGATTTTTCAAGCAAAACTATTTTTATTAGTTAATGTATTTATTTATTGTTGGTTTGTTTGTTTAAGGCAATGTACATTTATTACACTTACAATTTTCCGGCACATTTGCACGGCCAAAATTCATTACAAGGGAGCCGTGATTTCAAATAAAATAAAATAGTAATGTTAGTGAATATTAAGGATACAGACACAAAGCCTGGTTCTAAACTAGAGCTCTAATTGCTGCAAACATTGTGGTTAAAAATGTTCTTTTTTGTATACTTTGGTGCACGTAATGCCTGACCAGGAAGTCAAGTGCCCTTCTGAGCTTTTATAGTTCCCCACAATTTCCCACAGTCTAACAGAGGAGAAAGTAAAAAACCTTACTGAATGTTTACAAAAGCAAACCTCAAACCACCGAGCAGCAAAAACGCATCCCCAAACAGAATTAGCTGTAGGTGCTTAGACCGTAAATATATAACTGTGGCTTATGCACCCGACTGCAATAGCGCTCTATAGTTTGAGCAATGATTTACAATTTATATTACGTTTGTATTTGTTTACCTGTGCCATGCTGAACGCCAAGTGATCTTAGTTACGGGCCAAGCCTCGCCTTCCGTCGCTTCACTCGTTTCACTGAACCACTATCGCCACCTAGTGACTGAATTCTGTTACTGCGCCTCTAGCTGTGCTTTTTTTTATTATTGCAAATGTAAACAAATCACTTTAAAAAGATTAAGTACGGCATCGGATGACCGTGTAAGTACATAAATAATATAGGAAGACAGAAAAATAAGTTATTTTAAATCTGACAAAAAGTAAAGAGACAATAGATCAAATTATTTAACATTTAGCAGATACATTTTTACACTTCTACACTGTATTATTCCAGCTGTGTTTGACATGGTTAGAAATGGGTGTATGTAAAAATATAACATTGTATTTAAATATAACATATAATTTAATAATATAATTTTTTGTTTGTTTTTCTAGACTAGTGCAATGTGATTTTTAAGGCTATACGTTTTAGGCAGAAAGCTTCACAGACAGATTTGATGTTAAAGTAATTCTCAATTAAAGGTGATAAAACTGCAGTTTTGTTTTATAATTTGATCTTTACTGTATTCATCAAATTTAATGAATGACTGCCAGTGTTTAAACCATTTACAAATCAACATTAAGAATATTTATACTTACAAAGAATAAAAGTTTTAAAGCAGTACGAGTTAGTGTGTATTTATAAAGCACAACAACAAGCATCGTACCAAAGCGCTGTAAAAAAGTAAAAAATATACAACAATTTCATAAGCAACAACAAATGGAATGAAACAATTGCAATAGTCAGGCGACAGCATAGGCTAAAGAAAAACGTGTCTTCATTGCATTTCCTTCATTTAATAGCATGCTGCTAATCATCTGCTAATACACAGTACAACTTTCAGTATCTCTTCAGCAGTTCATCCATTAGACGTTTTTCATGCTCACACAGAGCAGTAAACAGGTCCTTAGCAATGCTTTCACAATTCACATAGGTGAGCAGTTTCCTCATCTTATCTTGATCCGTTGGCTTCGCTCTCACATTTGCAGCTAATTCATCTTGTAGGTCGAGATCATCGATAATTGGTTCAATGCTCTTCACTTTTTGAACCAGCAGACTGGTGTTTTCTTTTAAAAACATCTGATAATCTGGGAATAGAAAAAGAAGAGGAAATATATGTATTGGAAAGTAAAATGCATACGTAGAACAGAAATAAATAAACTTATTCTTACCATGTATTGTCCTGTGGTCTCTATCGGGTCTCTGGTCTCAAATAAAAGGAGGAAAAAACGATTATTAAAAAGACAAAGGAAGAGAAAGCGTTAAAAGGCTTGTACAATGTTAGATTTTAGATCTTGCTCTACAACACACTATTTCATACGTGTGTGTGTGTGTGTGTGTGTGTGTGTGTGTGTATAAAGTTGCCATTCTAAATTACATTGTACCTTTTGCAATGGCAACAGGCATCCTACCTGATGGATTTTGAATACTGATTTTGTTCATTATGAGCAGTTTCTTTTTAACCAAACATAACATAAGATGTAGTTTTTTTTAATACTGTATTGCATCAAGAAAATGCAAAGACCATAAAAAAAAGTTAAATAAATAATTCATGAATTAATAAATAATAATAGAAATAATAATGCTTATAGAAAATGTACTTTGGCCTACAGAGATACATTAACAATTATCAACAAAAATGAAATGAAAAATGAGCAAAACTATTTTTATTAGTTAACGTATTTATGTATTGTTTGTTTGTTTTGGGCAATGTACATTTATTACACTTACAATTTTCCGGCACATTTGGACGGCCAAAATTCATTACAAGGGAGCCGTGATTTCCATCAGTTATGACAGGCGCATTTACACTGCCACCGTTAGACGCAGAAATGTTGCCTTTTTACATAAAAAAATGAAATAAAAAAATGTTAATTCATACAATTGTTACTTGTGTATCTGATAATGTTTCACATTATTGGTAAATATAAATCACACTGACATATTACTTGGGTGCCAGATGGTCTGCTCATCCTTTCGGTCTCTGATGGAAAAATAAATAAATACAATTATTTTGGATGTTAGAAATCATGCACACATCCGATATACAGTAATGCAGCAGTGCATTGTAGTGCACGAAGTGATCAACCCATAATGTTTTTACCATAATACATATTTAAAGGCACTCGCACAGGGAAGTTCAGTGTCACTAAAGGTAAACTATGAATAAAGACATTTGCGGACAAATATCACATTTTATTTGACCCAAATCCTTGTTAATGTATATACTGACGTCCATGCATTAATACATGCATGTATTATGTACAGAAAAAAGATCATCTTACCTTGTATAGGCATGCTGAGACCTGCTCTTCCTTTGTCTTTTTCCTTTTGTTGGTCTGTAACATTAAATAAATATAATTAGTAATTGCAGTTGAACAAGGTCTGTCTGAATCAAGGCACAGCAGCAACTCAGAAATGAAAATTCTTTTTTTTTCTGTTAAATCACATTATATTTGTATACAATCATAAATGACTTCACACCAGGTTGGGAGGCAGATTTTAGCAGTTCGAATATGTTTTTATGCCGTGGCGTAAATGAAGTGTTTCATACAAGATAAACAATGCCTGTCGTGTAGCCTTTTCGCTGTAAGTTTGCGTTTAAAAAAAAAAAGGCAATCGAAAAAACCTGTTTAGTTGTTGTCCCTTTAAATTTTCAATTCAGTTTCACCGATCTCACTATTTTGTGAACGGACTTTTATTGTGTGTCGAAGCTAATGAACGATAGCGGTAACGCTAGGCCTCTCTATAAATGCGCACAGGACAAAGCAACTTACCTTCGATGTCAACCGTCTTGCTCCAGTCTCTAAGCTCAGGCGATATTTCATTCACATCATCATCTTTGAGCAGTTTCAGAAAATCTCGACACACATTTTCACCCCTTTGAACGATGATGTCCAGAAGTTTGATAACACCGTCCTTCGCTTTAATTTCCTTCAACTCGTTATACTGCAACATTGTTACAAATCCATTGGCTTGAACATGTTGCAAAACAATTAGGAAATCCGAACTAAGCCATTTGATGAGTTTAGGTTTATTTTTCAAGATGACTTCCATTTCCGACTACACGTTGACGCTGCAGCGCTTACTTTCGTTTTCGATTTGTGCGTTGCGTCTATTCCACCGCTAGATGGCGTGCCTGTGCCAAAGCTGAAAGCTAGTACAAAACTAGCAAAAACAAAAAAAATCTCACCGATTATGATGCAAGTTTTTTTTTTTTCCAAACTTTCCTAGCTTTTCTAGAAACTCTGACAAGTACAGAACTGACACATCAAAAAAAAAATAAATAAATAAATAAGCCTATTTTGTTCATATACGCAGCTCTACTCAGGCCAATACTCTGTCATTGCCCATATACTGTTTGGTATGTTAGAAGACATTTTATTCAGATCTTAGTTTCAAAAGCACAAAAAGATGAAAATAAAAATAGCCTCACGACTCTTATTTATTAGTTTAGAAGTGCTCTTTGCTGTTTAGAGTTGATTCAATAGATTTTTTTTTCCTTTTAGTTGGTTTTATAGTTTTGTAGTTCAAATGGATGGGAAGAAACATTATGCACATGGTAACCGATTTTCATTTAGGTATGATTGAGAAAACAGAAAGTGACAGCAGGAACTGACAGCTGACTCAGCGGATCTAAATCTAAAAGGTGATACAAGTACTCCGCTGACTGGGCATGAGCCAGTTAGGAAGGAGGAGACAATGTCACCTTCATTAAAAATGAATTCCTTGTTAACATCCAGTTATTTAAAAAATGTAATCTCACTTGTATAGATAAAGCAAAGGCTGGACAGCATCCAGTTTATCCTACAGAATGAGGACTCGGTGCCCTATTCAATAACAAGGTAAAGTCAGAGAAAACTAAAACTAAAACAGATCATGTTCCTAATGAACCCTGCAACCCTAAATATTATGCACATGTCTATAAGTGATGTTTAATTCATGGATAGCTGAAACATCACCATCTGCAAACCATCTGTAATGTCTTTAGTTATCATTTAACAAACATTTTATATGCAACTTAAAGCGCGTATTTTTATTTGCAAATTTAAGCATCTGATTTGTATCAATAATTCAAAATTCTATCTATCTATATCAATCTATCTCCTTTGCAAATGGAGACACTGTAGCCACATTTGCAGAAAAACAAAAGAATTACTCAAAAGCCAAACATGCTTGAAGCAAAAGCAGATGACATAGGTCAGTATGAATCATATTTGTTTTGTCACCAACCCTGCTTACACCAGCAAAAGAAAACAAAATCTATGTCAAGTGATGCCCCGGGGGATCAAAACACGATCCAATCACATCTTAAACATCAAACAAACTAAAGAAACTTGTTGTTTTTGTTATGTTTTTTTTTTTAAGAATATGTCAGACAAACTCTATATTCTGGAGGAGACTGCTCTTTTTATAAGAAATATATTTTATTTCTTAGATATTTATTACAAAAATATATTTTGTGCAGCTTCTGTACTGGAAAAAAAAATAGAGAGGAGAGAGCATAATTGTAGATTTATATTTTAATTTATTAATTCATTCTTGCAAATAAGTAGCTTGTTTCTTCACAAGAATTAAAGTACTGTAGAGGATTGCTGTAGAGGTGGATTATTGTGTTTTTAATCAGCAGGTTGAACTTCATTCTGACGGCACCCATTCACTGCAGGGGCTCCGCTGGTAAGCAAGTGATGCACTGCAAAAAAATATCAAATCTGTTTCCTTTGAAGAAGCAAATTTATCTGCATCTTGGAAAGCCCTGAGGGTAAATATAGTTTCAGTAACTTTGCATTTTTTGGGTAAGCTATTCTTTTAACCACGCACAGGAAGAAAGAGACACTTGGTTGCTGGAATTCTTTTTATACTTTTTTATGCCAATATTAAAAGCATTTGGAATTTAAACCTGGACGGTCTTTGAAGTCGACACCTCCTTGCATCTAAACAGTAGGTTTCTGTGACAGAGCAGCCCTTTCCTTCAACTCTTTCCAGATTCCCACTACTTCAATGCTTTGTTTGGTGGAAAACAACAGATGGAAAGAGCAGGAGGGAATCGTTTAGCTGGGAAGATCACAGCATGTTCAACAGTGCAGAATAAAAATCACAGAGCTATTTCCTACAACAGGACACATCCTGTTAAATGATCCACCGGGACCTCCTGACAAGCTACACCAAATCCACAGAAATAAAGAGCAAATTGCTCATATCAAATATTGTGTTTTCAAAATGCAGGTTATATTGTAGAGAAAGGAAGATATAGATAACTAGGAAATTGGGTCACACAGTAGTAAATAGTATATTTAAAAAAAAAAAAAACTCACTATATATAAAAGATATGGTACCCCTGAGAACAAAAACAAACATGTGTATCACATTATGCTGGCTGTTAAAACAAACTGTACCAAGCTACAAAGATACTTTCACATTACAAGAAATATGCATTTTGAAAACCACAAGGGGGAAAAAATGGGTTTTGATAAAATGGCACTTGATTAAAAGTGTCTTGTTTCATAATGTAGCGGACTCAATCCTGCAGATTGCTACTGGGCCAATCGCCGTGTGCATCCTCAGCGGTGTAAAAACGAGTCGGCCCTTACACGAGCAATGTAAGGGACTGGAAACTGACAAAAGAAAAAAATAGTAAAAATAGCTGCAGATGTATAATCAAGCATTTCTACCTCCTCACGGATGATGCTACGGCTTTCCGTTTCCAATGAGGAATTAATAACAGATTCAAGAGTTTATGACTGAAATAGGCTACTTTGTGAAAGTTCTTCTGTTATTGGAACGAGATTGCTAACAGTCATGTAGCTATACTCACTGGCAAAATTGGCATTCTACTTTTTAAAGAGCAAATTAGTAGTTAGGAATAAGAGATTAAAGGTTAAATTGAATGTTCATCTAAACATCTTCACAACATTCCCCCGCTAGATGGCAGTAATTCCCTACTCATCCTTGAGAGAAGCGCGATACAGCCCGATAGGAAACTCCATTGAACTCCATTATTAGGTGATTTATTACGAACGACTGCATGCAGGCTTTGTCAGCGGTACATAGTTCAAGTATACAGGTGTTTCATGTTTCATAACAAAAAGATGAACCAGCAGAAAAAAAAGAAAATGGCACACTGGCTCCGTGAGACCTTGCCCACTGACGTTTCTGAAGTATTTTGTGTTTGCTGCTGCTGCAAAAACATAAGTGGTAATCTATCTTCTCTGCTTAAGAAAGAAAAGGTGTAGGACGAAAGAGCAAATAAACACCCTGCAACGTGGCGATAGAAATCACTGTGAGATAAACGCCACACATTTGACACAATGCAAAGTTTTAGGAGTGTCAACGCATTTAAATACAGGATGATTGTCGTGCAATTCCCTTCACGGCGATTTGAGACTGTAGGGGAGGAGAAAAGAAACTATATAGCAAATAAATACATATTGAATGGCCATCAATAAGTCTGGAACTTTTAGTATGCTAAACCTAGCATATCTTCTTCGAAGATTCTTTTTTTTTTTAGTCACGGATGAAAAATAGCCTCTGTGTGCGTTCACTGTTGTTTAACATAACGATTGTTCAGCTCGCCTCTTTCAGATATAGAACAAAAACCTTCGAAAATTACATTACCTTGGACATTTATACAGTGCACGTCACTGTAAAGACTGCAGGTGGATCCCTCACGCTAGCCTTTGTGTTCATTTTAATGTGGGTCTAACCTGATTAAGGTCTGTTGGTTGTCAATAAACAGCAGGACCTGCGAGCAACTACAATTTTGAGTTGGCATTCCCATAAATAACTGACCTTTGCGTGATTAAAACAAGATTAAACACTCAAAAGAGCAGCTACAACTGCATTTCAGTCTTTCCAGCGGGAAGGAAATTGACCCCTTTACGTTATCATGTGGTCAGCCACTACCAGATATACCGACCGTATTATATAGATAAACTGGAACTCTTTTTTTACAAGTGTTTTTTTGGCCATGAATTCCACTGGTTGCTGTCAACACCATTGATGTGCTTTCTGTGACCTGGAGCGTTATCCTGCTGGAAATTTCAATTTGAAATGGACAGACTGTTTCTGGCCATAAAAGGATAGTCAGAAAGAACACATTTATGTGAATTAGCATTTAAATTATGCTCATTTGACATTAAGGGGGTTACCGTTTGCCAGGAAAACATTTCCAGTATCATTACACTGCCAACAGCCAACTCAAAACACAGGAAGCATCTAGATTCATGCCGTTTGCACCTAATTTTGACCCCAGCATCTGTAGAACATGGCGGAAATCGAGATTAATCAGACAAGGCGTTGTTTTTCCTGTCTTCACTCGTATTTTTTTTGCTCATGTGACTGCTATAGCTTTATCTTCCAATCTGGCAGAAGTGCAGCCTGGCATGTTATTTCGCTACTGTAGCCCATCCAACCCTTGATGTGTTCATGTTCGAAGATGCCCATCTGCTGCCGTAAATAGTGGCTGTTTGAGTAATCGTTGCATTTTGTCAGCTTGAACATGGATTGCTATTCAACTCCTTATTAATAGTTTTTTTTTCTCATCAATAGTGCTTATTTGGAGTAGATTCTCCATTTTGGTGTTTGGTCAAAAATCTATAATCAAGTCTACATGTTTATACACTGAAATTGAGCCACATTTGCTCTTTGGCTATTTACCTGGATGATTACATTCTTTAAAAGCCTAATGATTATTGAGATAAAATCTATATGCAATATTGATGCATGGTCTCATGTTTCAAGGTCCCGGGAGGCAGAATATTAGTTATCTGCAGGTCTGGAAATTGAATGAAAAAGATAAGCAGCACAGGAAGTCAGCCAGATGATGGGGAGACCAAGCAAACAACTCAATAGTACGAGACAAAAGACCTGATAGCCTAGTTTTGTCCAGAGATAATAGCCTAATTAATTTTAAATTATGCCAATAATGATCTTCAAGCAAAATCATACGATTTTCTCTCTCGGTCATTTAAATACTTTGCACGTTCTGAATGATCAGCTTTTTTCTGATGCAATGAGAAATTTATTTTTAACTCTATTAAACTTTGCTTCCAGAATCATTGCATGTTTTGTGACAAAACTATCGAATGCAATATTAGCTCGTATAAACCAGTCACCTTTTTATAGTCCAGGAAAAATTTGTAAACACTGAAGACTGGTTTCAAAAGTTCAGCCATAGTTCACTGGTGTGCCAAGTACATAGTAAAAGGAAATGAAGATAGCAAGGTTAAAGTCTTCCTGCAGAGATGTCTCATTTCCAAGGCTTTTTTCCTCTTTATGTTTCTTCAGTGATATGAACCTGTCTTTCAGCAGCTCTATCCCCTGTCTGACAGACACTGTATGGTCGGTTTGAGTCTAAACATCACAGTAGCTGTGGGTGGATGATGGAGCATGATACCAGAATCGATTCTCCACAAATTAGATACAGTAATGGGTCATTTCTCCCCATAAATACCCATCGCCGCTGGGACCACTGTGTGTTCTTAGCCTTGTGTACACACAGTGTTGGACTTGTATCAATCTTGTTCTAACCCAAATAGGTCTCTCTATATCAAATTGGCCGAGTTAATAGAATAACAACAACAGGGATTGATCCTTGGTACAATGCAAAAAATACATACATACAGTGTGGACAGATGCTGCTTGTGTGATCTTTAAACATAAAATTAAAAAATGGTTACTACAAAAAAAATAAATAAAAACTGTACTTTTTTTTTATACATGATTCAGGTTAGCAGGCAAAACAAGCTATGTCTTGCTTATTTGATTTGCAAATAAAATTTTGCATTATTATTATTATTATTTAAAAAAAACTAACTGATATACATAATGGGAAGCATGGTCATCATTGGTTGATAAACAAGCCAAATAAATGAAATCTAATTAAATAAATGCAAATAATTATTAAAGGCAAAGCATAACATATAGATTAAAAAATGTAAAAAATTATACGAATATGATAAATATCCATTTCAGCATATTTCCGAAGAATCGTGCTAGAGGAAAATATGACTTATAAAATATTTACTGTAATTTATTGATTTGTATTTGATCAAATTAATCAATGTGTACAAGTTACAGTTACATGTTGAGGAATGTAGCCTGTATATAAAAGGCCAGGTTAAATATGCTACATTCTTCAACTTGTATTCTATTCTATTTATGTTTTAAAGATAACCAGATTTTCAAGGCCAGACATTTCAGGCATTTGATGAATTAATGCAAACATTTTTTTTAAATTATATGATTTGTTATTTAAACAGCAATGTTCTTTCCTATATATCAGGGAAAAACCTTTTATTTGAATAGAGTACAGATGTATTCAAAAGACAGCATTTTAACACTGTGTCCTAGCCAACTTACCTGATATGAGAATTGCTGTGTGACAAAGTCACAGTGAGTTGGGAGACGTTTGATATTTGATGCACTGTTATCTAAAAAAAGGGAATTTGGACCAATGAGATTTGTGAGCAGGGTACCCACTGCAATAGTGTAAAAATAGAAATCAAGCGATCAACAAAATGTCCCCTTGCTTCTTATTACCACAGCCACTGCTAGGTGCGACAAAATGTTTATTTACATTGCAAAATTGACATACATCTAGTTAGGACTGTTTAAGAACGTGGGCTGTGACTGAACCATGACTCTTTTTTAATAGGAGTTAAAAAGGAGTCAATATAGTTGTTTTAGTTAAAAAGAGTGTCATCATTTGTCAGGTGAACTGAAATTAGTTTGCCCCATCAAGCTCATAATTGGTTGGCCCCCCTATTGAGCCAGGCCTGAAATGAGCAGGAACTTGTCTGCCAACAAAACTGTTACCTTTGGAAACAGACAAACGGTGCTCTTCGCTTTAGTGGAGAGGTTTATTTCACACTCAGTGGGAGAGAGTAAATGTGGGCAGCATTTATGGGACGTCTGTCCCATTCAGCCTCCTGACATCTTGGTCAGCGCAGCAGCTCAATTGGACCTTAATAAAAGTGCTACACCAGCAGTTTTCTGCATGGGAAATGCAGTTATGCCGTCAAAACTGTCACATTATCATTCTCCACCAGATAGACTTGACAGCAACACATGATTTTACGACCCTTCAAGCATGAGGCCAGCTGCTTTTCACACTCAGGCGAAATATATATTCCCAAGAGAGTTTTTCTTAACGTTTCAACTGATCTTGGGTATATTGCTTCCAAGTGGCTTATTATTCTTATCACCAACTATGCTGGGTGCTGCACACGTTGCTGTAAGGGAAAGTCTCCCATTATAGGTATCAGAAATGTATACTGTCGGCAATTAATGCAAGAGCTTCTTGCTTTTTTTACCTCAGCGAGCCATTATCTAGAGCGCTAGAGTGTGTTGTTTTGCCAGTGTTGATTTGTTCTGCTGTCAATACTGCATACAAGATGTGTAAACCATCATTTCAAGTACGACAAACAAGCATTTTCAAGATTTTCTGATTGCTACTCTTCAAGTATTCACACTGCAACCCTACAGGCCCTTCTGAAGCCTGAAGCATTTGGTTAGAGACTTCAGGGAAACACCTTTAAACAGGCTCATGCATTCTTGTTCATCATTGTCAAAAAAGATAAACATACCAGGCTGTCTTTGTGCTCTGGCTGTCACTAATCCAAAAAACCCATTTCGGTAACATGATATAAAAGGGCTGGCAGCGGAAATCAGAAATGGACTTGGTCCAAAGAACAAAGGTGAAGACTTTTTGTCACTAAATGTAGGTGTTTTTTTCCAAACTATGGGCACTTTTCACCCCATGGACTTTTTAGAAAATAACTCCATTAGACCTTTCACACACTTACTGGAATGGTGTTGTTGTCAACTAAAACAAAATCTGCTGAAAAACATTTTTGGGGGGATTACAGCTGAGTTTGAGGTGTCCTTGTTACAGTGTTATACAGCTTCACATATAAAATTTGCTTATGCATGTATAGTTTCCCTAAACAAAAAAATACTTCTGATGAGTTCTTTCATCTGTGTAATACAAATGGACAATTCACTGCATAAATCGTGTGCTTTTATGTTACTTTTGTGTCTTTTTTGAAGTACAAAGGCACCAGTCTTCAGTCCACATTCAAACGTTGCCCTCGTTTTATGCAGAGTACAAAAGGTCATATGACAATGTGAGGATGACTCAGTAAAATGACAGAATTTAATTTTTTCCTTCTTTTTTTTCTTTCCATTTGATAAAAAAAAAGTACCCCGGGACAAAACCCATGAGCCTATACACTTAAAAAAAAACATCCTGACATATTGCTGAAAAGTGTTCCTTACCAAGAATCTTATTGTCTCTCATATTTCCTCCTTTTAATGACATTTAAAGCTTAAATGCCACACACTTAGGATATCTCTGTTTTAAAGACCTCTGTCCAGTTAATATAAAAAAAATATACGTATGAAAGATCAGTAGTAATGACTTATGACTGAATACAAAAGCAGACATTCGTAGCGTTGCTGACCTGACAATGAACCAAATAAAAGACTGATGAAGCAGAGTTTGCTAAGAAAAGTTTGTCACCCTGAGAGAAACATCATTTTGATGCCACCATATATCAGTCAGGTTGATACCACTGCTTTTCAAATGGCCTGGCATATCTCTGGGTAATGGCTGTGCACAGCTGCTGGGAAAGTGTTTGTCTTTCACAGCGTACAATGTTTTAAAGCATTCAGTGCATACTAGGGTATGATAATGCATTTCTAAAACGCAGGGCCCAAATCACTAAACTGTTGCAACAGACCTGCATGCAACATTCCTGCATATTTTAGTAAAGCATGCTGGTATTCAATCAGAACAGGTTTGCATGATGGGAAATTGCACCGTTCAAATTACATTCAGGACAGATTTTTGGCCGCTTGCCCCATTACCAGATTAGCATAATTACTTTAGTGAATCGGGTGTTAAAGTACACAGCACATGCAATTTAATGATGATATCAGCAGGTGAAAGTATATCTGGACAGAAATTAAGCATGAGATTTCCTTCAAATGTCACCACATTAAATAATTACAGTAGTTAAATAGTCAGTAAACTTTACTGTCTTGTGCAAGTATATTGTAAATTACACAACTGTGGTCTTTTATTTAAAAGGTCAATACCAGTTCACATAATCAATAATAAAGCTTTCTCCAGTGACAAAGTCCATCCCCCATTGTTTTCTCGAAGCAAAATCCATCAACGTGTTTGTATTTGAACTGCTCTGGACTTTTCACTTATAAACAGTGCTCAATCTTTTCCTCTCTTGATTCAAATGCCTTTTTTACTAGTGAAAGCAATATTACGAATATGGGAATCTTTTTCGTGGATGCAATGGTGTGCAGTTAAAAATTATATTATATAATGAATATATTTTATTATTATATATACAGTATTATACACTATTATACTAAAATACATAATATTACAAATTATATTTAGAATTATAAAGATCTTACTTTCTTACAAACATGCAGGTTTTCATTTTACAAGATGTTATTGTGATGTGTATATCAGCTGTTTGTTCTCATTCTGATGGCACCTGTTCACTACAGAGAATACAATGCAAAATTTCTCCAAATCTGTTCTGATGAAGAAACAAGCTCATCTACATCTTGGATATGCCTGAGGTGAAGTTAAGTTTCAGCAATTTTAAATTTTTTGATTAACTATTTTTTTAAGGTAACGTGCCTAGAAATGGGATGTATAATTTTCAATGGGTTTTGAAGCAAATGTTTGTAAGCACATTTTCAAATCCATCCTTTTAGAACCTATTTGAAGACACATTTGCATCTTTTTATAATCCGTTATCCCTGATGACAGCAAGGACAGTGACTTCTTTAAAAAAGCGACTCGTGTTACCAGATGAATCACATTTGCGATGGATGCCTTTGCTCTGTATTGCTGTCTAAAGGCATTTAGAGAGCGTCTTCCACACATTCCTCAAATCGAATATCCTGAGAGACATCATCAATTAACTCAAATTGCATCATCAAAGGACTGACAGGTTATTCACATTAATGGCTTTTGTTAATTACAAGCATAACTAATGAACATGAATTGGGGTCACTAATTAGCTTTTTTGTGTTGTTATACTTGGCTCACTAAGGATGTGTGGTTCAATATGGAGGGCCTCACTGTAACCATGGTTGTAATATTATAAATGCTGGAGTTAAATGACACTGTACTGCACTGCATTTATTCACTGGTCATTTTCTCCTCCGCTGAACCTCTAAAAACTCATTGGCAATCAAATAAAAATAAGGTACATTTAGTTTAGTCTTCAATGGATAGCTCACCTAAAAATTAAAGTTACTCCATGATTTACTCACCCTCAAGCCATCATGGTGTATATGACTTTCTTCTTTTAGACAAATACAACCAGAGTTATATTAATATTAATACTATTTAATTAATTTATTTTTTTTATGCCCTGGCTCTTTTTTGAGTGTCAGCATCACCCATATCAAGCTTTATATCTATGGGTTTTCATAGACAGTAGGTTTGTTCAGCAGCTCACAGAGAACAGAGATGTACTTGAGAGGCGAGTAGCTCCAGTTTGAATTTTGTTTTAACTATGGTTCAACAGAACAGTTTAAATCTGCATAAAAGGAAGGTGCATCAAATGACACGGTTGCATTAACAAATGTTAAAAAAATGTATACAATGTTTTATATTATTTGTTAACACTATTGAGTACATGGTAGAGCATTAACTTTTAGTGACAGTCCCTGGATATTTAACAGCCATACATACCGATATCAAGGTAATAAAAATGTGCCAGGGTTCATGTATTGAACCTGTGTTTTAGCTCCGCTCAGTGGACATTTCTCTCTGAAACTGTGGTGAAACCTAAAAACTGTGTTGCACAAAAAGGTACATATTTTTATGAGACCAGGTTGTCAAATTCTCAGCCTCCATTCACTGCCATTATAAAGTTTGGAAAACCCAGGACATTTTCTCTGACTGTATTTGTCTTAAGGAACAAAATCATATACACCTACAAGTCAGGGTAATTTATTTTTTTGGGACATTAACATCCTAAAAATCTGAAGGCTCTTTTAAAATCTTTTATGTGCCACTGAAAAGGGCATCAGGGTGATTTTTAGTTTTAAAAATGTTTGCCTTTGTCATAGCAATCACCTTTGTCAAGGTTGTCATAGCAGGTATGAGAATGTGGAATACAGAGAAACTGTAGAGTTTCAGTGAACATCAACCTAGCTTTCTTATATCAGAAGTCCTACAGACATCTTTTATGGTGTTTTCAATGCCTTTTTGGAGCTGAAATGGAAAAGGATGAAAAAGCTTACATGGACTGGAAAGAGGATTGGAGAAATGTGGTAGAATTATGACAGAATTATCATGTTTGGGTTTCACTGAGGAGCATTCCAACGGCGTTTCTGCAGATAAATTAGAGACTGATGAAAAGGCAATGAGATGTCGACGATTCCTACTATTTACATTTCCTGTCTCCTCATAAATGAAGATGTGTGGAACATCTGCATGTGTGGAAGCAGCTAATGGGAGAATTCGCCACCAGCTATTCTCTCTCTCTCTCTCTCTCTCTCTCTCTCTCTCTTTTAGCTACGGTACACATCTCTCCTTTCCTACCTGTGGGCACTGGGAACTCAGATCGCTTTGATTAATGCCTCTCAGCATGAGGCATGACCCACTCTGCCCATATGAGCCAGTCCTAGAGCATACGAAGCAGTTCGCATCCTTCTTCCAGCTGGGCCTGTATAGTGTCTACGTATGTTGTCACACAGTCCCTTGGGATTTAATTGCAACATTGTGCACTGAAGGAATACAGGGAACTAGAGCAACAAATGCTTCAGCACCAGCTCAACCTCTTTTAGCAGCTACTCGAAGCATTCAGACAAATCTCGGTTATAACAGGCTTTGCAAAGATTTATGGTGGAATATTCTACTCTCGGTTGACCTACCCAGCAATAAATCAATTTTGCCAGCTTGTAATGTCTGCTAGTTTGCTGATCTAGTTCACAGAGATAAATAATACAGTCCAACACATAATGTATACTAAAAATACTGGTAAAGACCAATGTATTTGCTTTACGAAGAAAAAAACTAACAAAAAAACATGCACACTCTACTAAAAAAGTACTTTATGCAATCATCCTCCCACCTCCTGGATTTTTTGTTTCTGCTGCAGTGAATTCAGACAGTTGTACAATCACCTGGAAATAGAGGCATGGGCACACAAAGATATTTAATTCATGAATTATTTTCATGATTGGTATGTAATTATGTTATCTAGAGGGGTAACAGTCGGGAAGCCTGAAAATACTCATGAGTCTAAGGTGCCTTTGGCATTGATTTTTCCTAAATTATTAATTGAAATGGATTCGAAGCAATGGCTCATGGAACCAGAAACGTGTTTTAAGAGTAGACAAACAAATTTCCATCTGTACAGCTTAATAAGATCTCGTTGAACTGAAGTGGCAAGCTGAATACCTGAAAGCCGGCTGTTTTTTAGCTAACATAGTACCTGTAGCCTTGTAGCCTTGAAGCTGGTATTTCAACATTTCAAGTATCATACATTAAAGTATTTTACAGTTTTGGAAGCTAAAATTTCAGCTTTGGGATCATACAAATAAATTACATTTTAAAGTAAAACGTTTTACTTGTGTAGAAAATTCTTGATTTAAGTTTTTTTTGTCTGTAAACAAGACAAAAAATCTAAACAAGAAAATATTTTTTTGTAAACTTTCTTCTCTGTAAGATGCCTGAGGTTTCAAAATGTGACTATTTCTTCTACTTTAAATATATTCATATTTTCCTTTTTTGAGTGAACTAAATCATAGTTCATAGTATGCATGATAAAACAGAAGGTGAAAGAAGTGTATCTACAATGCACTGCCAGTAAAAAAGAAGGATCTAATAGAGATGACTGACAGTAGACTGGAAGGTAGCAAGAAGCTTCGACAAACATCTAAACTGAACAGAGATGAGATGTGCACAGTGATAAAGCTCGGCTTATCCCCTTGATCCCTAGGAACGAAAGGAGCTCTCAAGAAAGCAATCATCTACTGGTCTACAGAGGGAACCTGGAATGAGTTTATGGATTCATGAACCTCTTAGAAAATGATGTCATCATCCTCCTTTCTTGACTTTTAACTACAAAAGTAAAATGTTGTTTGTAGACAGAACCTTTTAAGCCATTTAAAATTACCTTATAGTCTGCAGAGTATAGGGAAGGAAGTGATGCTGTGCTTGTGAAGTGGATAGATGATGATGATGGCATGCATATGTTGTGCAGGGCTTTCCATAAGAGCACTTGTGAAGAACCCGTTGGGCTCATTTATTGGCAGAGATGAAAGCAAAGAGCACTAAAAATAGCATCAGTGCTGTTGTGGTGCTACCCAAAGGGATCAACATGTTTAACAGGTTTTGTTCACGAAGGTGATCGGATGTCAAATACAGATCCAATGTCTGTCTTAACCTCCTCTTTAACCCCTACTTTTCATAACCTTCTTGTCTTTTTTATCTCTCACTCATGCATTCATTGTTTTTCTCCTTTTGCCTCCCTTTCAGTTGGTTCATTACAGTTCTGTGTGACATGCATTGTACTAAGGGCTTTAATCTTTTGTGATCAATATTTTAGATCAATATAACAGAATGACACACTTCTTTGGCTGCCAATTTGGCAAGGTACATAATTATAGTGCTGATTAGCTGCGAACAAGGTTTATAGGGTCAGTTTTTCTTTTTTAAATAACAGTATTCAGAAGGCTTTAAATTCTGAACATCTGTCAGGTTGTATTTCTCTATGCTACTGAGGAGGAAGGAATAAAAATGTAATTTGAATCAATGTTCATTTCACTTACACCTGATTTGGGATGGGAACAAACCAATTAAATACATGCGTTCTGCTTGTCAGCTTTTTTGAATGTTACCCTAAATCATGGCTTGTTGAGTAAAAGTGTGGACTTACAATTTCTGCCTGCCAGACTACAAAATGGACTAAAATAAATTCCACTGACTATCTAGAGAAAAGAAGGTCACGGAGACTTGGGCTCGTTTTACTCAAGCCGTAAGCAACTACTCAGAACACCCTGGCAACCACCGAAAATATGCTAGAAAACTGAAAAGGAATTAAAAACACACTAAAACCCTATTTTAATTGCATATGTATATCAAAGCCTATCACTTTAAAAACCTTAGCATCCACGTATTAACATCTTGGTAGTCATCTACAGTATAACACCTATCACATGTTTTCTGACTAATTAGAGGTTGTTCTGGCTGGTTAATTTCAAAGACGAATTCAGATTCAATGTGTCCCAAAAATACATGCCTTTACTTTTATTAACCTCATCAAACTTGCATATATCCATTTGTATGAATAATTTTATACAAAGCAACTTGCAGTGCATTCATGCTATACATGTTATTAGTACATGCATTTCTTTTGGAATTGAAACAGTGACCTTGGCTATGCTCTACCAGTCGAGTTACAGCTCAACTTATCAGTTATCAGCAAATTTACATAAAGCAAATGAAGTAGGAATGGATATATGCCTCATGGCCCTTGAAATTACAAGTCACCTTTCCAACCTCTATTACAAGTGTTCTAATCTACGCCTGATTACAAATAAACCTCCTCAGCTTGTACAGTGTGTGTGACTATCTCAGCCAATACACTAATGCACAGTGTGTGAATCATAATGATATTTAGCTCAAAGGAGAATGACGAAAAAACAGTGTTTTAATTAGGCAAATTTTTCACCCCCAAACCAGCACTAAAAACAAATAAACATCTGTGCTAAGGAGTTAAAAAAAAAAAGAAAAAAAAAGTGACTTCTATAAAAGGACACTAGGGTATATTTGAGCAATTTAAGGGAAACAAGGTTCAGTGCATTTTCCACAGAACTTACAGTACTACACTTTTATCAACCGCTTAGTTAATGATCAAATATATATAAATATTTACTGATCGACTGGGTTTCTGCAAAACACACCTGGATAATGATATTCAGTTTATAGCTTGATCTAGAGAAGCTCCTAAAAAGCATAAAGCATCAAAAAAATAAAAAAAAAGAGCTACAAGAGATTTGGCAATGCCAATGCCAAAATTTGAAAGTGGTAAATGTACCCAGTGACTTTCATTTTTTTTAAATAGAAAATGTCTATAAAAAAAAGCATAGGAAGTTATTTGTCAAATACTAAGAAAATAATAAAAAAGCAGGCTTAAGTCTGAAAATGTACCACAAAAATCTCAAGGAAACTTTTTTTTTTTTAAACAATGTTATTAAAGTGCATACAAATTACTTCCATTACGGTAATGGCGCATATTTTTGGCATGATGGAGACATTCAGAACATCTCTATCAATCTCAAATAGCTCAAGGAGCAGAAAATCATGTGGATATTTCTAGATTGAGATTATTGAAGTGTCTCTGATTGTATGTACTTCCAGCCTGCTGACCGCCCAGTTTCGCTGTTCCAATTACATCCGCTCTGAGAATTGGCTCACTTAAACCTATTATGCAGCCTGTCTCAATCGGGGTCATCATGAAGGGTATAACAAGAAGATGCAAAAGGTTGTAATACTGGACTGTAGAGAAGGAAGAAGGCTATGAACTCTGATTAGAAGAAAAATAATGAGGTTTGACTTTATGGTCCTATAGCCTGTTAAAGGAATAGTTTAAAAAGTCATTATTATTCACTTTCATGTGTCTGTATGCGGTTTCTTCATTGTCTGTTAAACTTAAAAAAAGGCAAAAACGACTAAAAATTTGTCCATTTGAATACAGTTTAACAAATTTAACTGATGGCATTTTGGTTTTTCCACTCTAATAATTCTAAATGATGTTACAAGATGTGATTGTATAGATAAGATCCTTAAAACTGCAAAGATTAAAGTTTCAAAAGAATTTCACAGAATGTTTTTTTGTTTGTTTGTTTTTGTTTATGCAAAGAAAGAAGGCAGCTATTAGAAGGCTATTATTCTCATCATAGTGTTGCCACCTGTGCCATATTCTAGATATGCAGTGTTTCATTGTGAAAGTGAAACTACTTTATTTGTGCTAAAAAAGAGGACAACACTATAAATCTGTGGTTAATTTGTATTTATAACAATGTTCCAAAAAAAAGTTTAACCCAAATATTAGAGGCGCGACATAACACAATGTGTAAAAAGACTGTACTAAGTCTTTAAAATCAGTCACTTTTCTAGAACAATGAGCTTTGTAGTTTCAGATAGGCGGGCCTTAGATAGAAACAATAATTTGAAACAATTTTTTTTTTTTTACCTTAAACCACATACACATTGCATTACACCAGATGCACAACATAATGTTCTTTTTAGCAGCTTCATATGACCCTTTTAAGTATGTGGCGTAATATATGTTAGTGGTAGTAATGCAATCTTTTATAAGAGTTTCTGATCAAAATTTACATTTATACATTCTCCACATTTCTGAAATAGAACTGATCAAAATGTGACATTTTAGATTTTATAAATCTTGTATTAGCAAATTTTCTAACAAAAATATTTTAATTACTGATCCATTCTTGTCTAATTCTTGTCAAATTATTCCAGACTTTTATAGACTACATGTACTTTAGCTTGTAAAAGACACTGCATAATGAAAGACCAATTCTCCAAAGACACAATAAAGCTCACTCCATTCATTATAATTGGACTGTTCTCTAAGCAGCTGCCAGGAACGTGGAATCCTGCATCGGCGCTGTATACTCTAAAACGTGACCAGAGCTTTAAAGTGCATACTAAAGGTCAAATACCATCATTCTATTTTTCCCCCTTATATAACTAGACACAAAGTCAACAAAGACCATAATGAGCATAACTAAGCACCTACTTTATGACATAATTGTACATCTGCCACAGTTCAAAGAAAGATAATTAAAGGCTGCAATGCAATGCAAATCATGTTGGAGAACACCTATATACAGCATTAATACATATTCATTATTCTCATCTCATATTATACATACACACAAATTCATATTATTTATATATTATATATTATATTATTCAAGATAAATAACCTCATCACTAAAAATAGTTTTACCAGCTATATGGAGTGCATTAGTAACATTTCAGTTCCCATGAAAACTTCCTCATATGCTCCGCAAACACCTTTTCACTTTTTACTCTTTTGCTACCCTAAAATCTGTTCCTCTCCACATGCAATATGTGAATACAGCAATCACTAGTCAATTCAAAGCGAAGAGCACTGAACTAATGCACCTTGAACAGGGCAGGTGAAACCACAGGGAGTGAATGGCTCTACTGAGCACTTCACTTGCAAGTCAATCCCAGGAGCAGATGCAATTAGATTTGTAATCTACACTTGTCAAAATGAACAACGCCTCTGAGACACCCTCAAGACAATGAAAAATTGAACACAGCAGATGGACCAAAATTAATACACATTTCCAAAGGCTCTTGAAAACTACACTACTCAGGAGAACAACAGATCAAGAGCTCATATAAAATTATTTCACTATGCACTTTTGGGCGAAACAATAAAACATACAAGAATGATAACAGCATGTTGTTTCCTAAACTCTGCCACTTTTTGAAGAAAATTACTTTTATGTTATTTTGAAATAAATGTAAAATTGAAAGAATTTTGATACTTTGGACTGATTATTTTAGATGAACGAACTCATACAAGGAATTCACAACCAAACAATGGTTCTCATTCTCATAATCTACAGTTTGCACATGTTTACACTCTAAATTCACACATAATCCACAACAGTCACGTATGCACATATATCTGTTACCTTCTGTTTTTGATGCATAACAACTTAACAAAGCAAACTTTCTGGGAAAATATCTGGGAAAAAAGGGCACTGACAATGCATTTCACAGAAAAGACAGAGCAGGTTAATTCTGGTATTAAAACAAAGTTCTTTCAGGACCAATATCGTCAAATTATATTGACAAATAGAATACAGTTTGGATTAGTGGTATGGATCAGTTTTGGCCAAGAACTCCCTATATATGTTTGATTAGGATCCAAAAGAATGGATCCTGACTGACAGAGCAGGAGGAGTTAGGGATGAAGGAAGGGAATTAGCTATTGAGCAACGCAAAGACTGATAATATTGATGGACCTTATATATGAATGCTTAGATAGGTGACTTCCTAGATTCCTATAGGTAGATGGGGGTCAGATGGGGGTCAGCTAAGAGTCAGCTGATGCTGGCAAGTATAATGTGACCTGACAGAACTAATGAAACACTAGATTTCTATCAGGACCACTATCATCACAGATGATTGTCAATTAGCATACGGTTTGGATTGGTGGGATGGTTCTGTTCTTGCTTAGAAAAGGCAGATCGGCGCCAAATTTGGGGCGCTAGCAGATCTCGAGGAGACCTATCGAAGGCTTCCAGTCACGAGTCTCTAGCCCTCTGGGGGGCCAAGATGCGGACCCCCGTCGGTGAGATTTTGGAGGCCCGCTGCGAAGCTTAGAAAAGGCCAATCGGAGCCAAACTTGAGGATGTTAGCGGGTCTCGAGGAGACCTATCAAATGCCGACAGCCACGAGTCTCTAGCCCTCCGGGGGGGCCGAGATGCAGACCCCCGTCGTCAGGATTTTGAAGTCCAGCCGCGAAGCTTAGAAAAGGCAGATCGGTGCCAAATTTGGGGCGCTAGCGTATCTCGAGGAGACCTATCAAATGCCACCAGCCATGAGTCTCTAGCCCTCTGGGGGGCCAAGATGAGGATCCCCGTCTTCGGGACTTTGGAGGCCCTGGGATACAGACCCCAGTTGTCAGGAATTTGGAGGCTGGCCGCGAAGCCAAGAAAAGGTCAATCGGCACCAAACTCGACCTATCAAAGGCCACCAGCCACAAGTCTCTACCCTTCCGGCGGGCCGAGATATAGAGCACCGTCGTCGGGAATTTGAAGGCTGGCCGCGATACGGAGAAAAGGCTGATCGGCGGCAAACTTGGGGCGCTAGCTGGTCCCCTAGGTAGTCGGGACTTTGGAGGCCCTGAGATACAGCCCCCAGTCGTCGGGAATTTGGAGGCCCGCTGTGAAGCCGAGAAATGTCCAATCAGCGCCAATCTCGGGGCGTTAGCAGGTCTCGAGGAGACCTATCGAAGGCCGCCAGCCAAGAGTCTCTAACCCTCTGGGGGCCTGAGATACGGACCCCTGTCTTCTGGATTTTGGAGGCCGGCCACGAATCCGAGAAAAGGCCAATCGGCACCGATCTTGGGGGCGCTAGCGGGTCTTGAGGAGACCTATCGAAGGCCGAGCCACTAATCTCTAGCCCTCTGGGGGCAGACATGCGGACGCCAGTCCAGAAGTTTGGAGGCTGGCCGCGCGAAGCAGAGAAAAGGCTCCGGCGCCACACTCGGGGTGCTAGCGGATGAGGAGACCTATCGAAGGCCGCCAACCACAAGTCTCTAGCCCTCCGGGGGGTCGAGATACGGACCCCCGCTGTCAGGACTTTGAAGGCCCTGAGATACTGACCCCAGTCGTCGAAATATGGAGGCCGGCCGCGAATCCAAGAAAAGGCCAATCGCCACCAATCTCGGGGCGCTAGCGGGTCTCGAGGAGACCAATTGAAAGCCAAAAGCCACTAGTCTCTAGCCCTCTGGGGGGCCGACATGTGGCCCCCCGTCGTCGGGAGTTTGGAGGCTGGCCGCGAAGCAGAGAAAAGGCTAATCGGCGCCACACTCGGGGTGCTAGCGGGTCTCGAGGCCTATTGAAGGCTGCCAGTCACGAGTCTCTAACCATCCGGGGGTCCGAGATATGGAACCCTGTCGTCTGGATTTTGTCGGGGCACCAGCGGGTCACGAGGAGGCCTAGCGAACGCCACCAGCCATGAGTCTCTAGCCCTCCGGAGGGCCGAGTTATGGACACCCCCATCGGAACTTTGGATGCCCGTCAAGAAGCCGAAAAAAGTCCCATCGGTGCCGAAGTCTGGCCGCTAGCGGGTCTCGAGGAGGCCTATCGAACATTGCCCGGCCGCGAGTCTCTAGCCTTCCAGAGGGCCGAGTTACGGACCACCCCCGTCGGAACTTTAGATGCCCGCCTCAAAGCTGAAAAAGTCCAATTGGTCATCGGCCGCGAGTCTTTAGCGGGTCTTGAGGAGACCTATCGAAGACAATCAGCCAGGAGTCTCTAGCCATCCGGGGGGCCAAGATATGGAGCCTCGTCGTCAGGAATTTGGAGGCCGGCCACCAAGCCGAGAAAAGGCAGATTGGCGCCAATCTCGGGGTGCTGGCGGGGCTCTAGTAAACCTATTGAAGGCCGCCAGCTCCGAGTTTCTAGTCTTCTGGGTGGCCAAGATATGGAGCCCCATCGTCTGTACTTTGGAGGCTGGCTCTGAAGTATCGAAAAGGATGATCCGCGCTAGTGGGTCTCGAGGACCTATCGAAGGCTGCCAATCCACAAGACTCTAGACTTCCGTGGGGTCGAGATACTGACCCCCGCCGTCGGGACTTTGGAAGCCCGCCGCAAAGCTGAAAAAAAGCAGATCGGCACCAAACTCGGGGCGCTAGCTGGTCCTTTCTGTTAGAAAACACATGTTTCTCCTATAATTGTGTAGCTCTGCCTTCCCATCAGCATGTCAAATCCTAAGCCTTCCCTTAATTAAGTAATTTGTCTTTTGTATACTGTAACCAAAGTGCCGGTATTTAGTGGTAGGGAAGCGATTGGAACCTGTCATAATCAAATGGGACACAACAACAGGAGATTTCACTTTCATTATTAAAAAACGCAAATAAAATTATGCATCTAACTTTCATACTGTAATCACAATTCGGCTAAGAGCTGAGGCCTGCGACACACAGTTACAAGGCATTGTAAAGCTAATTGTATCACTAATACGTTGGCTCTACACCAAAGCAAGTCCTTCTCTTCAAAGTGCATTAGTCTTGTTATTGGATAGAAGGCTCCTTTACCCAGTAGGCAGAGCATTAGATGAGACCAGTCTGACAGAGGGCATTTTCAAACTGAGTGTTTTGGGTGGACAGTATTGATTTATTCCTGTGCTTCTAAAATCTACAGCCAAGGAGGTGTAACACATTTACAATGCTTACAGCATGCTATTAATCTCCCTGGATGAAGCTCTGCCTGCCAAGTTAGGCAGAAAATGGATTTACTGCTGAATCTGAAGCTTGTTAATTAATAACATCTTTTAATGATTCACTTTTTTGGTCCCCCAGATCTACACAAACAGTTCCTCCCATCAAATCCCAAAATACAAATGGTTAAATTATCTTTACATGCATGAGAGTTGAGGGCTTAAATGCATGTATCAAACCACATATATAACCCTTAAAGAATAACCAAAATGTTCTTTTATTACTCAAAACAAATTGATGATTGATTACAGATTGAATTTAAAATGTTTCTGTGTACGTTCCTGAGGTAGTGAGATGAATGATTAAAGTGCCTTTGTTGCATATAGTGGACTTCTGAAAAAAGGTGGCAAAGTGCCCTCTCTATGTATGCTATGTCGTTTTTTTAGTGCAATGTGAAATTACATTCAAAATGCAATTATTTTATATATCATCACCAAAAGGATTATGACATCAATAATGCTTATGGTGCACTCTGAGGCATGCTGCAGTCAACATTTGTTCTGTATTAGTCAGATAACATTAAAGAAATTTAGTTATTATTTTTATTATTTTACTATTTCTGAAGATTCTTCAGAAATTATAAAAACACTGAACACAATGCGTAGCATTTATTATCTAAATAAAGAAAAGAAAAATGTATAGGTATTTATTTGTATTTTACTTAACAGACAGCGACAACTGAGAATACCTATGTACAACAATATACCTATGTATAACAATATTACATTTTAATAATAAAAAAAAACAATACAAATGTTGTCTCTGTGGCAGTAATCTTTCAAAAGGTATGATATGTTACCATATGTTAACAGTATACATGAATGGTATTAATATGCATATTTTACGGCAACATAAGGTACAAAGGTGAACTTTTCGAAGGGGTTTGCATATTTTAACAAATTTTTCTTAAGGTGTAGAATAAAAGCTAAATTTCAACTGGAGAGCAGTGATTACAGTATGGGCCCTGGAAAACTTTGCATCAAAATTATAAGGTTTATAATATGACTAACACACATATTTTTCAAAAAAGCATTTCAAAGTTCACTGTGGGAACGGACAGTGTTACTTAAAATGTTTGACATATTATTTTATTTCATGTTACGTAATATTTGTTTTGTCTTATTTTGTACTGTCGATTATCTTGTCTTACGAATTTCTTTGAGGTGGTACTGCCTCCTCAGAGAAAACGCCCCTGAGGTACAGAGGTAGATTAAAAAACATAATACACTGTAAACACCTTGAATAGCAGTCCCACTCTCCTCTAACGCACACTGTGAATGTGAAGACAGACTGACCGCCTGGTTGAGGAGGAGGTGGTGGGAGAGGGTGAGAGTTGGCGTGACATGCTGAATCACACAGATAGTCTTGATGCAGTCTAAATTTACTCATGTCGTCAATGGATGAGCCGCAAGGAAGTAGATAAACTTCCTCATTGAACAGAACAGATCATTTACTCACCCTGAAGTCTTTCCAAAACATATGACTTTCTACTCCGTCAGACGTACAGAGAATTTTTTTTTTCTTCTGTGAATTTATATGAAGTCTTCTGGAGTCAAACATCTCAGAAATAAAAGTACAAAAGTTGTCACTAGGGCAGTACACTTTTGTACCTTTTAGGTTCAAATATGTACAAACACTTTCAGTACTAATATGTTCAGTGCATTGATACAATCTGTGCTGTTAAAAGTGCTATATAAATAAAAATTATTGAAATGATTGATGTCCTTTTAAAGTACCAAAATGGACCCTTTGTGTACAAACGTCCACCTTTTGAAAAGGTACCGTCCCAGTGTACCTTTATTTTTTAGAGTGTAGATTTATGAGATCAAAATGTACAAAATTGCACTGAAAAAGTTAATAGACTGAAATAAACTTTAAATAACCTGGTCTCATAAAAATATGTACCTCTGTGCACTTCTTGTGCAGCACAGTTTCAAAGTGAAATTTCAAAGAGCTAAAATTGGAGCTAAAACACAGGTTCAGTACATGAGCCCTGGCAAGTTTTTATTACGTTGATATAGGTATGTATTAAGGGAGTTCAGAATTGAAATATCAGTGGACTGTTGCTAAAAGATAACGCTTGACCATGCTGGAAATATGCCTTACCAGATTCCTCCCTAAACCAACTCTGAGTGTGTTAACAAAATCAGAAAGAAATCATCATTTGTTGATGCAACTGTGCCATTTCAACTTCCTTTTATGCAGATTTGAATTGTTTTGTCAAACCATAGTTTCACAGGAGCTCTTCACCTCTCAAGAACATCTCTGCAGAATTAACCTGCTGTCAGTGAAAACCCATAGATATGAAAACGTGTATGTGTGGTGCTAACATTCTTTTGGTTGGTAGACGCACCGGGGACCTGATTCTAGCAGTTCAATTTTTAATTTTTAGATTTTCGTGTCACCTTTAATAACTGGATCGTTCAGAGTCATAAATGAATTGTAATTGTGATTTTGTGAACCGAATAAAGTGATTAATTGATAATATTAATTGCTAAGCTACTGTGTGATTTCAGAAGATTTGGGAATATAGAAAATGTGGAGAACTTTTATCATACCTTTATTGTGCTTTTGCATCATTTTGAAGCTTCAGTTCTCATTCACTGAAAATGCATTAGGGAAAAAATGACTAGTGGTAGGTCTACAATTACTATTTATTTCTCATTTCTTTATGGTTCTCAATGTGTTCTGTGATGAAAAAAAAAAACAACCTTTGGGTCACAATTTATATTAGGGGGTCTTAACTACTACATACTTACATCAGAAAATAAGACTATAGAATATCCAAGACGTGTCACTCGTATAGTTTAGAATGGGGAAAAAATGGCACTCTTAAAATGGCTGATCAATCACAAGAAGCCCTTGCCTTCTAAATAAAATGGCCAATCGTACAAATGTAAAAACAATGTAAAAACATGTATGTACACAATAAATGGACTGTACCAAATGATTAATTTAAAATGTAAGTACATAGTAGGTGAGGCCACCTAATATAAAGTGAGACTGAGATTTAGAATGACAAATGATTTTGTTTCTCTCTTTTGTGCTTGCACTGTTTCTTAAAATAACTCAAATTCTAGAATATTAAAGCTCCTCAGCCTCTACAGGAAATCAACATACAGGAAGCTCTCGATGCTCTGAGAAAAAAAAAACAGCAATGAATGGAGAAAGCACATGAAAGAAACTCCATTAATGAAACAAGAGCTTGAGAAAACAAAAGAGTGCACATGCATTCTCCATTAGGGTCTTTTTGATCTTACGCATGTTCTCTAGGCCAGCAAGGGTTCATTTTATGCAGAATTTCATTTCAGCATCTGCTAAAACCACAAATGAGGTCTGCCAGATGCCTAATCAACATGTGATAAAGAATTAAGGCAGGAACCAAAGTAAATGGGGATGCAATGACACACTTATGCAAAAATAACTAGAATTTAAATGTCTCCCACACACAAATGGGTACTTAAGAAAATAAAAAAGACAAAAGAGCTTATTTAAATCAGCATTGCCAAAATAAATGCTACAAAAAGGTCACTGCATCATAAATGACACTGGTTTGTTTCTTTATCAATGAAAGATTTAAACAAGATATGATAGACAACAATCTCCTGCAACTGTGACAGTCAAAAATAAATAGGTTTTTCTATCAAAATAAGGCTCTGTGCGAGTTGAGAAATGGATTTGGTTTTTTTTCTATCAGATGCTGGCTGAAAACGGAAAATTTCAACCTCATATCCTTTAAAAATGAAAGGAATGATAAACTATTTTCTTGCACATATGTTTTGTCTGTTCTAGTTTTAGGTCTAGATTTCCAGGATTTGGATGGAAGTCAGTTACTGGTGTCATGTACCTTTTGAATAGATCATGCAAATATTACAATGAAGAAACCATGACCATGAAATTTATTAAGAAAGGAAACGATTCACAATAATGCATATAGGTCTATAATGCATATTAAAAATCAATTTCGACCTTCTATCAAATATGAGGAGAAAGGTGCTCTAGATTGGCTTTTTAAAGGAACACTCCACTTTTTTTTGGAAATAGGCTCATCCTCCAAAACTTCTCCAGAGTTTTACTGTTTTTGAATCCATTCAGCCGATCTCCAGGTCCGGTGATAGCACTTTTAGCATAGCTTAGCATAGATCATTGAATCTGATTAGACCAAAAGCATCTTGTTTAAAAATGACCAAAGAGGTTCAATATTTTTTCTATTTAAAACTTGACTCTTTCCGACGGAAAATGAAGAGTTGCGTTTTTCTAGGCTGATAATGACTAGGAACTACTTTCATTCCGGTGTAATAATCAAGGAACTATGGATGCAGCAGGCGCAATGATCTCACGCAGCATCTGTGAAAAATAGTCCCCAACTTGCAAGACAACACTCCCTGTGCAAGCAAGAGGATCTGGCTGTTTTTAGGCATTGTGTGATATCACTGATCCAACTGCGGCCAAGGTACGGCAGCAAAATTCCTTTATTATTACGCCGGAATGAGAGTATAGTTCCTAGTTATATCAGCCTAGAAAACCACAACTTTTTCCACCGGGCTTTGTACACAACTTAACTACAGAAGAGTCAAGTTCTAAATAGGAAAAATATCAGAACACTTTGGTCATTTTTAAAGATGCTTCTGGCCTGATCAGATACAATTATCTATGCTAAGCTATGCTAAAAGTGCTATCGCCATATTATGGTATTACACCATATTTATTAATATAATATTATATTATAGGTGAATGATGTGTAAGTCTAGTGTGTCTGGACCTTTAGGCACAAACGTCAGAAGGGACACAGCATGGCTGCTGCCTAACTGTGTCTCCGTCCAATGTCTCCATTACACCTGAATGACGTTAGGGGGGAAATGATAGCAGTAAAGGTAGTGCAAGCCAACAAGGACAAATGGATGTGTGGTGCAGGAAGAAAAGCAGGGGGCTTTAATCTAGAAGTGTTTATGTTGTTATGAACAGATGGCACATGTGGCTAAAGGCCAGAAAGAACAAGCAAACACAGGCTGAGGCAGAGGGTCACATTCCTTCACATAAATTAGTATATGTAATGACAGGATGCCTTGGTGGCGTGATGGTAATAATAGATAATGAGTGAAGAGAACGTGATATTTCTCCCATCATTAGAATGAAAGGAAATGCCATTTTTGTGCCAACAAACATGTAATTTGTACCATTAGTTGTGTATGTGGCAAAGCAAAAGTAGACCAGTCAAAGAAAAAGCAGTCCAGTTGTTGGAGAGTTCACTGAAAATCTATCATTTATATATTTTTTTAATTCCTAATGGTTCCAAAAGAAGGTTTTCACAAGTGATGTCAGTGAAAGACCCATTTTGGGTTCCTCAAGAAACCTTAAATGAGCCTTTTTTTCTTAGTGTAAACAAATAATATCTAGAATACCTGAAAAAGTGCCTTCATGCAATGGAAAGATTTTAAGGACGTTAAACATGTCAATAAAAAAAATAATCATATTTGTAACAATGATCACGTTATATATATATAAAGTGATGTGTGTCATATATCTGGGTATCTTGTACTTCTTTATAACAAAGCACAAGAAATTGAAATAAACATAAATACATAAGCTAATATGAGGCAAAAGAGTGGGTGTATATATGTATAAAAACACAAGTCTGTGTGTTTGGATAGATAACCATATTTTTAGTTATTATATAATCCTCACACTAAAACGTGGAAAATATTTATCAGGAACAAGCAGTGTCCGGACTTTTGACTGCTACAGTAACCAAAACCATAAATAGAAACAAATAGCCACCGGAGTTTATAAAATATTACTAAGACGTGTCAGAGAAATGCTGGAGGCTCAATACACCAATCTAGCAGGAAAGTAGTGTTTGGATGGCACAGATTACCCCTGTGGTGAAAGAGCACCAGCAAATAAACATCTCAGTGGGAGGACACATGGCTAGGCAAAGATAACACTTCTGTAAATGACAATCTAGAGCACATGAAACAAAAATGGTAATAAATCTCTAATGTGTTCTAAGTGCTGTGAGCTCCACTTAGAAAAACACTCCTGTTGGGCTGTATGAATAGCTCAGGAAAAGTGGTTTATAAAAAGCTCTGGTTGAGTAATTGTGAATAACAAAATACTATTTCAATTAGCCTATTCTTAAAAGGCAAGTTTACGTGCCCTTTATCATAGTGCCCAAACCGAAATCAATATAAGAACGATTCATATACGTGTGATATTACGATAGGCATGTTGTTAAAAGAAAGATATAAACATTATTCAGGGTTTCTGGTCAATATTTTATTGTCGTTTATTCATTTTAAATGTGTTTTTGTGGCCCGGTCTTTCATGAAGTCTTAGCTTATTGTAACAGGCTGCCAGAAAAGAAAAGTTGAAACAAATCGATGATTTATTTTTTGCACAAAAAAAAAAATTCAACCAGCAGGCTTTGAGCTCATTAAATGTGAAACTTGCTGCAAAATCTTTTGTCAACCAAGCGACATGAAAGATGTTTTCATCAATAAAAACATTTTCTAGTGCATAACCTGTGAGAGGATGTCAAGGTAAATACAAAGGGCAGTAAACACATGGCTGGTTTACAAAGAGCGAGCAGCTTCAACATGTAGAATAGAAAAAAAGAGTGAAACAAGTGTGTGTCTTTGGACCAGTTCATTTCGTGTCATTTTAGGGCACTGGGAGCATCAGTCATTTACTCTGGCAGAGACTGATGGATAAGCCATGCTGAGATGCTCAAATAACATCCATCTCACAGAGGTGAACTAGGTCAGTGATGACATTTGGAAAGGTGCTGATGTTTCTTTAGGAAAATATAACCCTCCTACTTTGTGGCTACAGTGCTGTAGCATGAAAGTCATGTTGTAGTCAGACCCCAAAATGGTTGGAGTCTGTTGAAAATTAAAATCGGCTGAAATGTACTCACCCTCAGTCCATCAAAGATAGACATGCATTTGTTTGCTCATCTAAACAGGTTTGGATAATTTTAGTATTACATCATTTGCTTGCACTCTGCAGTAAATGGGTGCCGTCAGAATAATGGATTTTTTTTGTTTTTGTATAGTTTTTTTTACAAGGCATTACACAATGGACTGGAGACATGTGGATTCCTTGTGTATTACACCATGTTTTTATCAGCTGTTTGGACTCTCATTCGGACGGCACCCATTCACTTCTGAGGATCCACTGGTCAGCAAGTGATGTAATGAAGAAACAAACTGACCTGAGGGTTAAGTACGTTTTCAGCATATTTTAATCTTGGGTGATGTATTCCATTTAAATCGCTAAACCAACGTTATTACTACGAATGATTTACACAATGTTAAAAGAGATAATTAGAACATTTAGCATTTCATCATTACGTCTAAGAAACAACCCGGCAGAAATTAGTTTTAATCATAGCAAATCATTCATATCCCAAGTGATGACAGATAAGCACCTCCTAGATTTATTTAAGGTAATATCCTGCTAATGTGTCCAGATAAGCACCTTCCAGACTTATCGGAGTTAATATTTGCTAATGAGCTTTTTATATAACACGTCATCATACAATGGGTTGGTACACAGAATTCTAATAGATTTTTATTTAAGAAAACCTGATTGCATGATCCAAATCCCTCAGCATGTTTGGGCAAATCAACACATTGTCTAGACAAAAGTACATTGATAGTACAAACATTACTACTGTATATAAATAATACCAAATTACACATTCTTATAGGGTCATTTGCTTACATACAAACAGAAATTACAAATCACTACGGAACACTTGAGAGCCACACACAGTAGCATTAAAGCTGAGATGACCACCCATTCAGTGTTTGCTTTGAAGACAGAAGCACAGTCACTTTCTCTTACACTTTGGTTTGATAGATCTTCACTGTATTGAGGGTGCCATTCAGTCCCCAAACAGCATGGCTTAAAGCTCACTGCAGCATTCTGAACCTTCCCCTGTAATGAATCTGCTATTGATCTAGAGCTACAGGCTCACATATACGGCTAGACCTCGGGCCCCCTGGACAGGAAAGCAATCATAATATCAACTCTCAATGGTATGATTCCTCAAGAAATCCCTGAAGGTACAGCACACATTTCTGCAAGGCATTGTTTTGCACCTAGTACTCACAGAAAAACAAAAGCAAATAAAATCAAGGACCACAAGCTATCGATTTTTTGTTTGCCGGACATGTCCGCAAAAGCTCATTCATACAGTAGATTGAATGCTACTTAGAAAACAATGAATAAATCTAAAAGTCTGTTAGAAGTAGTCAGGAAGGCAGAGTCCTTCTAATAGCATTTTTATTTTCTTATGTTGCTATGATATACACACTACTGCTGAAAGGCTTGTCACAATGAAAAACTGATACATAAGGACAGTAATACACATTGGTCTACATGAAATATGACCTGCAAGCCCTTTTAAACTAACATACGGGTGACAAAATCCATTTTGAATGTCATCTGATGAAATATTCTAATCATACATAATTGGCCTATCAATCTGAGAAATCTGAGAAATACACCAACGTTTTCACTTGAGATTTAAAATGACACTCTTCTACTTAACACTCACTATTAAAAGATTACTTGTGATTGTAGAAGAACATAGAGATAGCAAACCAAATAATGCCCAATGCACAGTGTATTGGTGCTGAGGTACCAGGATTAGGCACTTGAGTAAATAGAACTCTGCCGAAAATGGGGCAAGTTTCCAGTTATCAAGGCAGAGCTTAACTGATGGGCTTTTTTTTTGGCAGTGATTATGTACTTGCTCTACTTGGTCAGCACTATAAAAGAAGAACAAAAATATCCCATAAATCCAGCATTTAATACTCTGTTCTGAAACATCATTAAATTAGCATACAAATTAATAAAACCAATTCAAGAAATAATGGGATAAGCACCTGCAGAAAAAAAAAAAAACAGAGCTCCTGCAGCTTCCTGTCGTGAGGCACAAAGCGGCCACCGCAGAGACTGCAAGACTTATGTAGGTCGACCGAGGGTACGTGAATGGGAACACTGAATTGCATCACAGAACAATTGTCAACACTTTCATTGTGCGAAAAAAAAACGCCCGCAAAAACATTCACAAACAAATACTCAGGGGAAGAGTGGGGCAAGATGTGTCAGTGGCTAATCTGTCATTTTTATAACCGATCAAACTTAACCAAATATTTTAAAAGGATTCAGTTCAATAAGCTGCTGCATATTGAATAAGAAAAAAAAGTTAAACTATATTGAAACTATAAAAAAGTGGTGTTTTGTCAAACAAACTTTCTGCAGCAGATAATTTATTGTTAGAGCAAATAAATAAAAAAATACCTTTCATGCACATTTGGCATTTAGTAAGCTTTGATTTCTGTGCAAAATACTATTATTAAAAAATATTTAAAGTGCCCCTATAATGGATTATGAAAGGTTAATATTTTGGTTTTGGGAAGAGAAACAACAGGTTGACAGGCATGCAAGGTCATAAAACACTTTCATTTTCTTATAATATGCATTTATTTCTTTACCTTATTATTCGTCATTTGATAGACATAATTTAAAACAGTATTTGTGAACTTTTAATGCTTCAAAAGTGACACCTAGTGGCAAAGAATGAATTGGTATTTTCACTGAGACGAAGACGAAAATCAAGTTTTCCCTAATGTTTCATGTTGACATCAATATGAAACGGTTTGGGACTCGTTTTAAAAACAATTCGGTTCAATGATTCAGAGTCAACTCTTTCTTTTGAGAGACAATCATTTTATACATGGTGCATTTTCAGATTTAAAATTTTGCAGCATGTCTTGATTCACTTAAAGCTGTTTTACACACGGCATGAAAGGATCATTATCAAAAATTCATAATAGGGAAACTTTAAAATAAATATTTTCAAAATTAAATATTGTTTAATAAGCCTTTGAAACTGGGTTTTTGCAAAGCAAATTATTTATGTTCGTACATGTATTTTAAGTTCAAACAAACACAGCTTTCTCAATGATTCCTTGTTTCTCCTTTCCTCAAGGACAAACTGTGTTAATGACACATCTTACCCCACTCTCCCATATAAGGCTTGCTGTTGTGCCATTATCAATGTGCCAAACACATTCACTCCTACACTGCATTGACTGATGCTAGAGAACAGTGCTGATTGTGTCAAAGTCCTTACTAATTTGGGAGCTACTTGGCAGGGACTTGAGGTACTCCAGATGCCTTCTAGCATCTTCCTGGTTATGCCGTACGTAATAGATGACATAAGCAATAACCATTGTGAACCAACCAAACATGGTGACGAACATGGCCACATCAGTAGTCTTATGGTGGAAGTTACAAAAGTTTATGCCCGAATCCAAGACCTGGATGACAGGTTTGCCGGCGTACTCTTCCTGAACAGAGGTGTGACAGCTCACCTCGTTCACGGTCTCGGGATCCAGCCTGAGTTCACGCAACACCTCCTGAAGGGTGCACTCACAGTGCCACGGGTTGTTGGACAGGCTTATCTTAGCATGCAGCCGAGCGAACGCCTCCTTAGGGACGCTTTGCATGTGATTATGCGACAGGTCGAGCGCCCGCAAGCTCTCCGTGACACCTTGAAAAGCCCCAGCGTCCACGGTTTCGATGGCGTTTCTTGACAAGTCCAGGTCTTGGAGCCAGGGAAGGTTTTTAAAAGCCTGGTTTGGGATTTTGGTGATGTGATTGGACGACAGAAGAAGCGACACCGTATCGTGAGGAAGGTCAGAGGGAATCTCCTCCAGGTTGCGAGAGGAACACTGAACTACCGTCAAGCCGTTCCTCTCGGAGCAGTGGCAACTCTTGGGACACGCAAAACCCATTGCACTTAAACAAATCACAGCTAAAACGAATCTCAAGATAAGGGGAGAGCCATGAGGGATGAAGACTTTCCTTGACACATGAGCCCCTCCAGGGAAAGTCATGTCCAGCTTCTTACTTTCCGAATGCTCTATAGTTCAAGGGCAGTCATTGTTAATCCAAGTCATATTGAAAAATTAATGAATAAACATTACAGGTCACGGTGTCATTCCAACAGCGGGAGGTTTTTCCTTATTAACGCCCTGTGAGCACATGTGGAGTAGTGATTAATAATTTTCAGGTGTTTGAAGTCATTTTAAGTGTCCTGGAGAAAATCCAAACAACTCCATCAACATCTGAAAGGCAATTAAACATTTGAGAGGAAAATGTTCTACAGCCAAGTTTTAATTAGAAGCCAAAGGCAGAAGCAGGATGTGAAGAGGGCTCCATTCACTTAACATCCCTCCTGCCAAGTCTGGAAACTGCAAGAATGAAAGGAGAACAGAAGAATCACCCACACAAACAGACATTGATGTGAAGCAGCATGAATTAATATTTGATCGATTTAAATATGAATTAAAGGTGGCTTTAAAGGCATGGTTCACACTAAAAATTACTTCCCGTCATCATTTTCTCAACCTTTTGTCATTCTGAACCTGTATGAGTTCCTTTCTTCTGTGAAGCATGAAAAGGTATTTTTAGAATGTTGTTTTTTTTCTCTCCATACAATTGAAGTCAATAGTAACCAAAACTCTTTTGATTCTGGTTTCCAAAATTCATCAAATTTACAAGAACAACATTACTTTCAAATATCCTTTGTAACATGCAAAGCTATGAATCACAGAGTGCTCTGACCTGAAATGGCTCCAACCATGACAAAACAATTTTATTTAAGTCCCATAATCTTGCAGATAAATACATTTGTTATGCTGCATATAATCACATTATATGAGAAAAGGACTGATTTATTAAAACAAAACAAATCAATTTCTCATTTAGGCTACCGCATAGCTCCAATACTCATTAATGGCTATTATAAAATGATAGAACAAAAACAATTATCAGATATTTTCTCATCAGTGAAACAAAAATAAAAGGAAATAGGCAGATAATTCCTGTTTTTAATAATGACAAAAGGACAAAAAAAAGCTTCAGGTGTATCATAAATGTTGTCAATATGACAATTATATTTCAAGTTTTGTGGGGGGGAAAAATTTAATTAGAGTTGATTATTCAAACAAAGCTTGGAGCAGCTTAGACCTTCTTTGTTGGTTGTGTCATGTGAGAATGAAAATAAAACACTGTCAGAACAACATGAGGGTGTTGAAAACGTCACAAGATTTTCATTTCAGGTTGCTAAACTTACATTAAGGGAGAAGAGTACTTAATTCGAGAAAAGATCATAACTATGAGCTCCTTACATTGTGCCGATCAATCAGATCATGTCTGTCCTTTGAGAAACCAGTCTACACGGACTGCTTGTACTTTGTCAAAAACCCCTCTGCTGAGACCGCAGCTCATTTCACAAGTGACCGTAAGGCAGGTAGATAATATTAATATGCCAAACACATGCCGCAGTGAAGAGACTTCCATTCTTTCCAGTGAAACTTTGTCACAGGCAGCATTCGAGACATGTGGAATGCATCATCTCGAAAATGTCGAGATAAAAGATTAATTTACTGGCAATACAGTGAGCAATAAGCAAACACAGCTCAAGATTGATTGCTGGTTCAGCAGCTCAGTGTAAGAAGTTGATTATTGTGATAGATGCTAAAACCACATGCCACGTTTATAATCCAATAGGATGCAAGTACATGGTTCGCCTATTAAGGTTGATGCAAAAGCAGTGATATTGTGACAGTACAGCTCCAGAAAGCACAGCACGTTGCATTTTGGTTGCAGTTAAATGTTGTCACAGAAACATTTTAAAAACATCCTGCACATACCACTGAAAAATAGGTAACAACCAGAATAAAAAAAAATACATTGATAATTATACCTGGCAGATATTCTTTAGCATTAAAAACATCAATATTTTTATAATGGACACGAAAACTGCTTCAACGGCAATGTTTTTAGGATGCTTTATTTTAACATAACGGAATGAATATCATTTGTCTCCTTTTTTAAGCTTACATGAACTTAAAAGCCAAATGTGTGTAAACAACAGGCAACTTAACTACCAAACATGTAACTTTAATGAATTGTGAATATTCATATTGCTTCACTACATCGTTAATAGAAGAAGGAACGCGCTAGATATTCATCTTTGCCTCGCGAGTCTGAAAGGAGGTGTTTTTTTTTTTCCTGAGGTAAGGCACTTTAACCTCAAGGAAAAAAATACATATATCAATACCTTCGTAATAACATCTGAGAGCAATGTTATAATGTATAGCAGTAAAACGGAATAAAAAACAGCTGGAAATATGCCGACTATGTATGACTTACACTTAGGGCTACAATAATCATATAGCTAACCTTTGAATTCAAATTTTAATCTCTCTCTCCTACTAATGTCATTAGTAAAGACGACGCTGTGGTACGGGTAAACACTTTTATACTGAAAACAAACGAACACTACGGTATAGGTAGCCTATATTGCTGGACTTGGTAAATGTCCTGCTAACAAACGACTGAATGCGAGAAAAGAAGTGAAACAGAGTCACCGTGTAGAGAACTACGAAAGGCGTAAAACCGGTCAAATTAGAATAATACTGTAAAAAAAAACATTGCACGACCATATAAAAACAAGACAAATCCCCAGCACCTTCCAAAAATGAATTGCATTTACGAACTTATTGCATTCACCCATTACATGTGTGGTTTCATATAGAAAAAAGATGATAAAGTTAGCCTTTTTACTATAAACTGATTGCTTCATGTCGACTTACCCCATACTTGTTGATAGTTCACTGGATCAGTCGCCTTTGCAGTGAGTAAAAGTGAAGAGCACGCAGCAGCTATAAGACATCCGCCTTGCGCTGATTGGATGCTGAGCCCTGCTCGCTTGTCCGGAGGCTGATGGTGCGCTCGCTCCACCCACATCTCACTGACTGCTCATGGTGGGGATTTCGATTCAGTGACTCGAATCTTTTTAATCGGTTCACCACAAATAAATCGTTCACTTGCGTTATAAGTGGAATAATTCCGTAACTGGCTCGTTCAGTATGGTTCCTGCTGGCAACACCGGTAGACAATGAGAGTCGTTTCGTGTCTGACGAACTTGTCTATTGTAAAACAAAAACACTTCTTGGAATACTTCTTTTATTAACACCTCGAGAAAGGTAAAATCCCCGTAGTGTTTCATGCTATCGGCTTGATCTTGTGCGCCAAAGCCAAAGAAACCGTGTTTTACCTGCGATGTACGTTCGCAGTCTATTACTGAAATATTGACGACATGAAATATCTGTCGAGCTGTCTTCAAACCACGAGAGGCAGCTAAAAAACATAGCCTACAACCCCACGCGAGGAGTGTTGGGAGCGTTCAAAACACAGCTGCAACTAGATCGCTTTATAATGATTGACTTATCGCGGTTTTTTTTTCTATCGACGTCATGTGAATTCTTCATAGCCTACTCTTTTTAAAGTGCTCAAATAAATAAATATAAAACTTGTATTAAGTGATATCTTGCTTTGTAGCCTATATATTATTTACTTAAATAGCCTACTTAAAATGCATTTCGTATTTACACGGCTTTAGCAGTCACATGGCAATAGGCTAGTTCAAATAAACGAGTTACCTGTTTGAATCAGTATGACAAATGCTTCGTTTGACTGAATCGATTACTGAGAATTTTAAAGCGACTTCTGAGTCACCTGCTGAACTGAAATAAGTTTTAGGTTTGCACGTTTTTGTCATACAGACTGGCTGTAATAGCCGTGCGGTTTAAATGACACATTTTTGCAATTTATCTGAACTATTGGCAGTTTGCAAAATAAGTAGTATTAGGTAATTTAGTAAAATAAAATAGTATTAGTATGAGGTAAAACCTCTAGGTTTTATTTGTTTGTTTTTGTTGAGATTTTGTAAGATTTTAACCAGGTCAAAACAAGGATGCTTCTCACACTTCCTAATTTTTTATTTTTTTTAATTTCCAGCTGGCATCTTTGGATACATTCTAAATGGCCATTCAAGACTTCTGAAGCTAATGTTCCGTCCGATTAGATTTCCTCACTGTAGGCTGCTTACCTAACCTATACTAGTGCAAATACAGCCTAGAGCCAAGAACACTCAATATTCATAACATAGTCAATGCAGTGAAATCACAATAGAATGTATTGCATGTTTTAGACTATAACCTAGAGTACTTGAGGAAATGTATCCAGGCTTGGATAAAACACAACAGTAATGACCCGACTGTGAATTTATTTAGGAACTAATTCAAATCCCTCATCATGACCCTAAAATAGCCAACATCTCCTTATTTTGGCAGGACTGCAGAATATGAAATGACTCAACATAATGAGTAGTCTGTCAGTGACAGCTGACAGGTCAGACCATCACTGCACAGGACGGGAGCCACTTGTCAAAACCTTGCTCATGTGACATACGCACAAGTCTTATGAAACTGGGTGCGCTGCTGTGTGTAAAATGAAGATAAAATTATATGTGTGTTTCTTTGTGACTTTGTGTTTATGAATCCTTCTGTTTCTTACATTTCTTCCATGAAGAAACAACGATTGGCCTATATGTCTGGTTGCACATCACAAGATTTTTTTGTGTTTTCTTGAAGGCCACATAGGCGCATCATTTGCAGAATCCTATTAAATGTGGCTGTTCAGGGCTTCCCCCTAAGGTAAAGATAAGAAAACTGCTCCTTTTTCACGTTGGCTTTCTCAAACCTATATAGCCCACAATGACTCCAGTTTCAAACAGGGCTGTATTTCCGGAGATAATTAAAATGGTGAAATCAAAAGCACTTAATTACTTACCACCATGTTCCCGCCAATCCACCGGTTAAATCGCATCAGTTACAGGGTGTAATTTACATCAAGTGAACGAATTTGCCTAGTGCAAGTTATTACCTTAATTGCTTCTCTTGAATTATGGGCAATGTAGTTTAAAACAGAATTTGAAACATAATTGAAGGTATATTGTGAACACACTCAGAGAGCCCCTTACAACCGAATATGTGGAGATAATTGGGATAGAAGGAGTTCATAAAAAAAGATTAATGTTCAAATCTTTACAGAGATCTTGCTACGAGAGCATAAGTCCAAAATATTCCCCTCCGGAGACGTTTGTTCAGTCTCTCCCCTTCTTTTATATTATTCTCCCCAGTTTTAATGATCTGTATGTGTCTGGATTGAGTTTGTGGGCAGTTTCAGAAAACTTGGGTTTGTTACTTAACCATTTCGACATCATAATATCATCTTCTCACCAAACAACAGCATCCTACTTCCTTTTCTTCTGGCCACAGATAAAAGAGTGTTTGGAATTATGCATTGTACATTTTGCTGATGGCAGACAGACACTCCGTGACCTCTTTTGATTGTTTTGTGTTTTGTAAGCAGTTCCCCCGAACTCTTATTTCCTCAGCTGCTCATTGTACCTGGAGGCACTATTTTTATCTCCCAGCCATTTACCAGAATTGCATAAGCAGCCATTTCTTCTAATAGAAACTAGTGCACTGGTGGGACTGATTCAGCTTAATGCATTTTAATGTAGATATATTTTATTGCATCTTCCTTTTGGGAAATTGCATATTTCGTACAACAGTAAGAATAATAATCAAATAAACTACAAATTTTAGAATGTACAGCTTGACATGGAAAAGACACAAACAATAAAAGTTCTAAAAGTTCTGTTTGAATACAGATTTAGAATTTAAATAAAGCAATAAAGCTGCTGCCACTTCCAGTCAATCCTTCAAAACGTGGGACCAGAAATACCTGTTTTTGCAAAATGCAGCAAACATTTTATCAAATAAATGTCTTTTTACGATGCCTGTAGCTAATAAACTTTTTCTCACCGTGCAAGAGCACAAAGTATTAAAGGTGCGGGTAAGCGCACACAAAAAGAAGCCTTTTAGCAATACTACTGCACGATTTTGTTGAGTCCAATCATAGCAGGAAGAGATTTCAGAAATTACTGATGACCTGTCAGTGCTCAATCTAAATGAATAGGATTTAAGTGACAGGTACAGACAGCGGTCTGTCTGCACTTCCAGTTCGACGTTCGTCATTTTGCTTTGGATCTCTTACAGCTGTATGACACATCATAGCACCCAACTGAGATAAATGCAGACTTTAAATTACTAAGATAATACTTCCAATTTGGTGATTCCCTAGAGGAACATAGAGGTTGAATTTAGATTAATGAATATTTCAACACATCACCTGTCTTGATGCGCTCAGGATTGATGACTGAAAGTTAAAAGGGAAAGAATGAAGGCAAGTGAGCTGTGATTTATAGCTCATGAGATCACAAACAGCACGGTCAGTGTCTGAGTTTCGCTGACCGGGGTGCAAAAAAATGCGAAGCATGCTACTGTGTAAGTTCTACTATAATTTGGTTCATTAGAATATATAACAAAACATGAATGTTATACTCCATGTTGAGCTCTTAATAGGGTGCGCGTGTGTGTGGAGGCCTTTAAAGAGAAGGTCTCTTTGACCTTTCTGTTTAGCTACTGTAGATGGTTAGATGCATTATTAATGTTCAACTCTGCTGAAGTGGACAGTTATGAAAAGATATAGAGAAGAAAGATGATGGCATTCACTTGCGAGAAAGTGAGGCTTCTAGTGTATTTCCAGCTACAGTCTTATAAAAACTGATAACGTAGTTATGGATTCATCCATTTTAGTGTGAAAAGCGCTCTGTTTTGATGGACTATATCAGTCTTTCCTTTAGATTCATTGCTCTGCTGCCGATTGGAAAATGTTATTGCACACAGATTCCTCTTAGCTCTTAAGACATAATGGAGTCCTCAGTTATATTTTAGAAGTCTCTTCTCAAAATACTTATAAAATAGACACAAAGTACACAACAGCCGACATGCAGTACAGCAAAAATAATAAAAAGTGGATAACTGCAGATAATTTGTTCATAGAACTGTTGGAGTTCATATCATAATACATTGTTCAGATATGAAACTCCATAGAGCAGTTGTTCTCAATCTTTTTGACTCACAATAATCAAAAAGCGTATCCTCTTTGATAAGAGTTAATGGCAGGTATGATTATTTTAATAAATTATAGGGTTATTGTCATGAACTAAAACAAAGGCTATTATAACATTTTTGTTCATTAAAAATGTAGCAGAAATAAACAATGTTAGATAAAAAAAATAATTAGAAATGTTGCCTTGGAACTGTAAAGTTGGCATCTAATTTAAAAAGAGGAAGGTAACTTTTAAAGTTGAAGCTCTATATTGACTGCAAATAAGAAAAAAATGAACAAAATGTAAAACTGAAATCATAAAAACATTTACAAAATCTTGTAATTAAAATTAAAATGAAAACAGAAATGATAAAATATTCAATACTAACAATGATATATCAATAATAAAGTATAAATGATATACTTTCAAGTCATTCTGTCGTTGACAAACACTACTTTAGCAGAGAGATGCGAATTAATGGGGACTCAGGAGAACATTTTGATAGGAACTGTGATGTAAAATTTCTCACTGGTTGCCATTTATTTACATCATTCATACTTTACCTCATATTTGCAAATTTCACAGTACTGAGAGACCCTTACTGCGAGTCTGACATGCACAAAATTTAAATGAATATAGGGTAAGAGGACTTTGCAATGCCACTTTATATACATCTCCTCGAACCAACAGAAAAATAATGCATGATGATCAAGATATATATCGTACCTGATCAACATGCCCTGTATGTCTGTTGGAGGTTCAAGGAGACGTATAAAGTGGCAATGCAAAATCATTAGCCACGGATAAACTTTACCTAATTGTTTATCAAGGCAGCCCATTTTCTCTTTCAGTACACTCAGTACACCTTCACCTGAATGAATTCCCTCTTCTCGAGTGTCTTTAATGGATAAATTACGTGTGTCAAGTGCCAAAAGAGAATTCTGCCTGTGTAACCATCGGACTAATTCAAGCGAATCAGTGCTGTGACAAAGCAAATCCATCTCCTCTGATGGTTTGGATCCTGATTAAAACACGCTTTTAACCCACTTAGATTTATCACAATTAGCCCACGAGGTCCAGCCAGGGTGTGCTGGTCACTGTCACCAATCTGCAAACCAAATCCCACAGCACACCTACATTTGTCAGAGCCAAGATGAACGGAGTGTTTCAGAGGTTAATTAAAAAACCTGCTCTGTATAAAGCTCTTACGACGCATCAATGCTGTGACAATCCAGTGTGAAACAATCCTATGAGAAGCTCTCGAACGGCCTCTGTGGTGGATAAGGAGAGGTAGTGAGGTGTGGAAAAGGGAAATTATTTTGTCCCACATTGTGCGTTAAACGGTCAGCCATGCGTGGAGTTGATAACAATGAAGTGTTTGTGTGTGTGCGTGTGTGTGATTTGAGGGCATCTGAACAAACTGGATCCTGGCAAATTCAATCAGGAGTTCAGAGACCTTAGGTTTAGGCAGCATGTCGGGCGAAAATTTAATACAGATTTACAAATAACATTTTAGACCTTGTGATACCTCCAACGCTGATACCTTATAATTTGTAAAGTCTGGTCTGCAGATATGGCTTAGCGGCCTCATTCAGTGTACATTTACTATGATTTTATTTTTTGAATAGAGGTTCAAATCCCTGACCTCGCTAAAACACAAGTACTATTTACATTGAATGTACTGTGGATCCTCATCGGTGAATGGGTACCGTCAGAATAAAGACTCCAAAATAACGATAAATACAATAATTCACAATTAATCCACATGGCTCCGGTCTATCATTTAAAAGCGTGTTTGTAAGAAACTGATGTGAAATTGATGTATTTTAACATTAAACCATTACTTTTTGCCGATATTTGAATCCATAATCAATAATAATGCCTCCTCCAGTCAAAAATGGTTTGGGATTTTCGCTTGTAAATGGTGCTAGATCTGTGCATATTTTTGTGATTCAGATTATTTGACTTTTTCAGTTCAGAAGGCAGTATTATGGAGAGCCAGAAACCGTTTGTGTCACCAAGCCAGCAGAGGGAGGCCTTACCTCTGGATGACCTGTGATCACGCCCTCTGCTGCTACTTCCTGTTTTGAGACTATAAATTGGTTTTGACCCTGCCCGTCTTTGACTCTTTGATTGTTTGCTGCCTGACCCGACCTCTGCCTGTTTTTTGGATTCTGTTGTTGGCTTGCCTCATACTCCTGTTTGCTGTGTTTTGACGTCTGCCTGCTTTGACCATGCCTTCATCAAATAAAAGCCTGCGAATGGATCCGCATGCCTCAGACCCCTCAGTCATTACAGTTTGAATGACTGTAAAAATGCCTTAATTGTCATCTTTCAAACAAACGGTTTTCAATTCACAAGTTATTAATTGATAGGTGCGTGGAGTATTGTGGCGTGTTTAGCAGCAGTTTGAACTCCCATTCTGACGGCACCCATTCACTGCATTCATTGAAGCAATTTAGCTCTTCCATGAAAGAAAGAAAGAAACACATCTACATTTGGAGGGCCTGAGGGTAGGCTAATTTAACATTTTGGATTAACTTTAAAGTTGACTCGAAGTTAAAACTAAGATTGTCTTCTCTACTGCAATTGTGCACACGAGACAGCTTCTCAAACAAGAAAAAAAAAATAGGGCGAGACTTGATTTTGTTCATTGGGAATTGGGACATTAATGCTTTTAATTTAAGCACACGATTTAAAAAAATGAGGGGCAAGGTTAAATTACTTGAACACTGCAACATTCCACAAAAACATCAGAATTATCCATTTTAATTTCACAGTGACTTTACATATGAAGAATAAAAACAGCAATGATTGCTTTAGCAAACCCCACTAATTAGTGACCCTGTACTGAAGGTTAATCAAATTATTGTGATCTAAAAGTCATAATGAATTGGTACTTCACGAATTCAAAACATTGTATAATATAAATTGACTTATCATTTCCAAGATTACATGGCTGCAGTAGATTTTTTTTGGTCTTATCTTTTAAATACACATTAAATGTTCTATCCCGATGAATAATTGATGAAAAAAACACCTAATTAGTTTCCATGCCCTGTTTTACCCAACATAAAAGCCAACCTTTCAGCAATTCAGAGGGTGCCACCAAAGGGAATAAGGTGTTTTGCTCTGTGATTGACAGCAAAACCTATCCAGCTTCACACATTTATGAACAAAGTGATTGAGGTTTTTAATAAAGTGTAATTATTTTAATTATGCAGAAGGATTGTTGTTTTTAACTTACCTACAGGAAGATGCAAGTCGATCTTTCTTTGCAATCTGTGCATATTTTACGAAGTGGCTTATTCGTACGACCTCGCACGAACAAATGCATATTTTATGTATGATTTCGTACACGTCACTGGGGTTTTAGACAAATCGCACAACTGAGGTTGCACGAATTAGCCTGATTTAGCCACCTCGTGAAATGCGTACGAATCGGACTGTGTTGGAAGATCAAAACAGCATTTACGTGAGATCACCCAATGTATTTTGTCAGCTGTGTCTGTGATGAACTCGTTATTCATATCGGTTTCTTTTATTGGCAGCTACGTTTTATGAGGTTTCAAACAGGGCTGTCAGGACGCATGGGAGTCACACATTATTGGGTTTAAGTATATTTAGTCAGTTCCCGGGGGGCCATTTTAATTCAGACTATTGTCAGTGGAAATCGAACGTCATATCAAGAGATGTAGATTAAATGAGTCGGTGCGCATTTAAGAGAAGCATTCTTTACGAGAAAAATAGAACACCTTTAGCTTGAAGCATATTTAAGTTCACAATACAATGCAAGCGACTACATATATACGGAACAAGCAGGTCAAAACAAAACAAACAAATATTGTAGGAGTTTGCATCTAATTTCTTTTAAAAGAAGATCACAAATGTCAGCTTTAAAACTGGATAATAGTTCTGAATGATACCCATCCACATTTCACCAACGGAGTTTGGGTTCCTTGCAACTGTCACCTCCGGCGCACCTAATATTCAGCAATATTATTGAATTGACTGTACAGACACTATTGAGTGAGAACTGAACTGAGCTGATTGATGGCACCGCTGTTCACTACTGCTGAATTGAACTCGTCTCATAATTGATGATCTTTACACAGTTATTGAATGGAACTAAATCAACACTCAACTGACCTAAGATGAACAATGACAATATTGTTTTTTAAAGCAGGTTTTACCCCAGAATTGAGCTCTGTTTGTGTCATTGAATCCATATTTTTAATGCCGCTTTAAAACAACCTGTATTTTATAAAGCCCTATATAAATAAAGTTAACTTGACTTTTTTTGCTATAAGACTAATAAAACAAATTGTGCTACGGAAAGGTTCCATGGATGTTAAAATTTCTTCAGCATCAAATAAAATCTCGATGAGCTCTTTCTATTTTCAAAAGTATACTGTTAGCGATAAATGTGCAATTTTTGTTATAAACTATAAAAATCAGCACAAGTCATATGAAAGCATGTTAAATGTTTGTTTTCTGTAAAGTTGGGCTTTCTGTTTCTCACCCTTTATGCCAATAAAAAACCTTTAATTTTATTTTTACGGTTTAGTTTAAAAGGATAGTTCCCCCAAAATTGAATTCTGTCGTCATGTAATCACCCTCTTGTTGTTCCAAACCTTTTATTTTGAAATAAAACTGGACTCACGTTATATATAATGACTCATGTTATTCATGTTTTTTTTTTATTAAACTTATATAAGCTTATATTAAGCTTTTCTAAATCTATCGTTGGATATGGATTTTTGTGGTAAATCATCAGCAGCCCAAAAGTTCACCATAATCCCTCTACAATGGTCAATTTTATTCGGGAAATTGAAAAGCATATGTCGTTTCGGATTACTCCACCTAGTACCAGTGATACCAACACAACAAACACCGTTCCCGAGTGTTTATCCTGTGGACTGCACCTCGTCTCCTCTTTTCCATAGGGAACACGCACAGCCAAATGTATTGAGGGACTTGGGGAGAGCAATCAAGAGGTGTTTTAATTTGAGCTTATTTCTGGCAGGGAACAAACCGAGGCCAATGACGGCGAGTGGGTAGAGGTGACCTCTCCTCCCTCTGGAGTGACGTACTAATTTTGAAGCATAGCAGTGATCTAGGGCCGTTCCCAATGCCTTCCCTCGGTGTTCGAGAAAGGCCGGCAGGATCAACCGGCGATTAGCCACGCTGCCGTTTTTAATTTAAAGAAAATGACTTTGAGTTTTATTAGCAGTTGTGGAGAACCTTGTGCAACAGAATTACAGAGGACAGCGACAAAACTTTAGTTCAAAACCTAATGGATTTTAAATAATGGAGCAGGTTGCGCGTGGTTCCGAGGCGAAGCTCTTATATGCTGCTTCTCACGTCCCCATTCAAGCACAACCTTGAATACAGCTGTACATTGGTTGAGTTAAAGCTCTCTGAAGCAAAGAACATGTCGTAGAGATCTGTAGCCGTTTACTGCCGCCAAGGAATAAGAACACGTTAAGCCTGACAATTTATCACTTTCATTTCAACTGTATAGGCTAATGCTTGTTTGTGGTTACAGCAGGTCAATCACCTTAAAATAATATACTAAATATCAAGTGAAATAACATCTGGCTGCACTCTTTCTGAGGCAAATCACGTACAGGTTCATTTACATGAAGCTAATTACAACATTTACCGACCTCTAGTGGTAAAAAAAAATGCATAGTGATAAAAAGCTATACAGCTATTTTTATTTTATAGCTTTTTATCACAATGCACAATTTTATTTCTATAAGCTATAAAATATCTATCTATCTATCTATCTATCTATCTATCTATCTATCTATCTATCTATCTATCTATCTATCTATCTATCTATCTATCTATCACCTTGTCTCCCCCAAGCCTACAGGTTTCTATCATGACAAACCACAAAAATGATCATTATAAAATTAATAAAAAACGCACAACAAAAATTCAAGGGAAAACAAACTTTATTATCTCCTTTTTACAAAACATTTCAAAGTTTAACCTAACCTCAGCAGTAATTTGAATCTAATATAGACCTGCAAGCAGCAAACTGTCCAACACAAAATAATTACTCTTACTTTTTTTTCCCCCCAAACAGAATCATTTACAGAAGCACAGACAGGTAGAGGGCTTTTTTTTTTTTTTTTTTTGCTGCTCTAGTACAAAGAAAAACTGCATGACCAACAAAACGAATGTAATGATCCTAGATGTGCACAGTGAGAATTCATGAGTGTTAAATGTATGAGTGCAAATTAACCACATGATTTGCGTGAGAACAACATCATGTGAATATCATGAGGTCGGGCGGAGATGAAACATGAGAAAAATACAAAAAGCCGTTTGCAATGGCGTACTGACTTTCCCACCAAACAGTGAATCATTTTCGACACGTCACTGCGGTCCTATACGAACATTTATTTTTTTATTGCATTTGTGAAATGATAGTCATAACAGTAGTAATAAAAAATAACAAAAGCCTCCCTTGGTGAAGCATTCTGCTACTGAGAAATGTCGAAGTTACGCATGCTGCTGTCTGAATATTAATATGCATCTGTACAGTGATCTAGAGTACAGCACGTTATGGACTAAACAGAACATCAAATAAAACATTCCATACATGTATCACAAGACATAGCCTTGTGTGAACATACAATCTAACTTAATGTTAACAGAGTCTAAGACACTGACACAAATATTACATTTCAAAGCAGTGCAAAACATATGGTAAATGCGACGACAAGAAACTCAACGCTGAATCTAAAACACCAACAAAACGTGTTGAATAACGTGTCGAAAAATGAGCTACTTTAAAGCAACAGCATGACATCATTTCCGGCCATGTGCACGGATGGCTCAGCATGACCATGTGCATACCTTTACTAATCCAACATTAGAAAAGTTCTGTGCTCATAATGGACATTAAATCATAAAATGTCAGATTTCGGTGTGAATTAACTCTTGGGTGCATATCTGTGAATTGACTGCAGTGAAACTGCTAAACGGATACCGAATAGAAATATAGAAATATATATCTTTACAACTTCGATGCTTTGCAAATGCATGCTTTCGTACCAGATTAAATAAATAAGAATGTATTCTTTATGAAAGCTTGTTTCCGGCTATGAATAAAACATAAAGAAATAGTGACTTTTATATCACAATTCAGACGTTTTTCTCGCAATACAAACGAGATTTTAAATTATTATTTTTTCCCCCATAGTGAATAAACCTTTATTTTTTTTTTCTTGCAACTATAATCTTATATCTCATAATTCTGTCCTGAAAATTTTTCTTCGAATGATAAGAAACCAAAACTGTGAGGGGGAAAAAAAAAGTCAAAATTGTCAGATCTAAATTTTATCCCGTGGTGGAAACACACTTCCATAATTTTGTTGCAAGACTGTGAAAGAATTGTTTTTCTTCCTGTGCATGATTACATATTCTCATGTAAAAAGCATGCAATTGGAAAAACGGCAAGAAGGTAAACTAGAGGTTGAATAATGAATCACGTTGAAGCGGTTACATTCAACTTTCAGCTTCGATGCCACATTTTACACATTTAAATGTGGAGGATGAAATACATATTGATGGCTGACTGAAAGAGTTCCGATTTGGATAAAATGGGAACTCGACATGACCTCAGCCTGGTCGCAATCTTCAGGAGAAATTGGGAAAACGTTCAGAGCTTAATCAGAGGGGGCTTCAGCACTGGAAATAAATTGCTTAACACGACACTGACAGTTTTGCTGGGGCGAGAATTGAAGTGTGTAATTTCTGCGCGACTAGCGGCAACAAACAAAATTGCAAAAATAATGACTTCAATCATTCCCCTGTCTGTTTCAATGGAAGTCAAAAGGATGAAATGCCTCAGTACACTGACTAAACAAGTTTTGTTTGGAAACAGAACAAATTGAGTGCCTTGCTGCTAATCTTTCACACGCACAGCATGGCATATTAATTTTAGAGGAAGGTAACTTATTTTTTTGTAGCATCTCTAAATATACATTTCTCCACAGGCATTTACAATACAACAGATGGGGTTTACGGCACTGCACATTCATTTATAAGGTCTCCAGACTTGATAAGTACTTCAATGCCATCAGGGTCTTTATATAACTGCTTTACGAGACGCATGTACCGTAAAAAGAGCATCTTTGCATTTATATAAACATCGCATGTCAGTCAGATTTGCCGCGGATTGTTTTGTGCCGCAGAAATTACACATTTCTTTTTCGTAGCTGTATGATCAGGGATAAAAATATAATTGAAGGTGCAAATAGGTGGCTAAAATAACTGGAAGGAATCATTAATAGAGTGTACAGGCTGTCTTAATAATACTAATAATAATTAATCACAGCAAAACATGCAACATAAACAGCTTAAATTCAATTTTTGCATGTGAGAAAAATATTATTAGAGCTGATCAGTAAGGCTACATCAGCAGGAGATACACTCAAGAATCATGGGTATCAGTAATAATAATATAAACACACAGCGGCTTTAACTGAAGCTAAACAACTGTTATAAAGAAACAATCATGTTTAAGAGCAGACCAGGGTACAAAATCTGCCATCACTTTTGAAAGTCTGGCCAAAACCAATGAACATTCTAGAGCCCGAGATGATCCTGACTAATCACTGAAGAGCGGACTAGGGAAATAACAAGCGCTCTGTTGTATTGGTCTGTAGCAGAAATAGGGGCACGGCAGCCGTGTCGACTGTGCGTGCGCATGTTTCAGAAGCTGTCAGTGGAGAACGACCTCTTAGTCTCGTCTGACGCATGCAGAGCCTGTGCATGACTTTTCGGTTCGACTGACAAACATGGTTTTGGAGAGCAATATGGAAAACACTGTCAGAATGAAGTGCGCTGCTGGACACGTGAGGACAGGGTCCAAAATGAACACTCGCCAGCTACCAAGGGTGAGTAAAAACTGACTTGAAATCGGATAAGTTCGAATTGTGAAACCAGGGGCCTTGGTTGTAAAGACACGCGTATAATGTTCGACATGTTCCAAAATGTACCTACGAATGAATCAACAGCGTTGAAATAACGTCTGTATTTACAAACGATTTTTTTAAAATGAGTCCCACTTTAGAAACTGCAGTTCAGCATGAATTTTTTTATGTGTAAAAACAATGAATGTATGTGTGTGTGTGTGTGAAGTCAAATCTGATCGTAGGCGTTTTTTTATAAACGAGGCCCCTGAAGATTATCATAATAATAATGCAAAATACAGTTTGATAGCAGGTAAAAATGTTCATTCACAACATAGAGTAGTGGCAAAAAGTTAATTTTGGGCCCTTCGTGAGAGTTTACCATACTCACAGAGAGAGCGTATGGTAGAGGAGCACGGGGTGGATTTCATTATCAGCACATCTGTATTCACTTCCAGAGAAATAAAGCCACTGTATTTCTCACACTACTGCAAAAACACGTCGCATATAAAAATATCCTATAAATAATTCTGCGGTAATATATCCAATTACTTAAACTTAGATTGTGGGTTGAATTGAAATGTCCCAGCATGCAGTAAAGCTCGGAGCACGGCTCATACAGTACGTCCTCACATTGATTGTTTGTTTTCATACCGATTTTGGTCTTCCTCTCAGTTCTGAAAGTGAATGCAAGAAGCTAATAATGGATTCTCGGTGTTACTCCGCATGCCACAATGACAGATGCAAACAAATCGTACAGGCGTGGTGCAAACATTCCAACTCCATCAGTCGGTTTCATTATTCATGTATGAGATGCACTGTTGTAAGGTTCCCGGTGAGCAAAGCCCTGGAGCAAAAGCACAGGACTACTGCTTTAAACTCGATCTGACCTAATGAAAGACTGAAAAATCGGAGGATTTCATTGGCTTTGCTGTACCACACCACAAAATACGGATTGAAAAACGTGAATTCACAGTGAAAGCGATGGCAAAACAGGACACCGGTGACGTGAGGTACTAGAGAGTCAAAAAAAGGTAAAGTGTCTTTGAAAATAATTATAAAGCAGGACCATCGGGAGCACAACAAAGGTTGAGTAGGAGGAACATCAAACTGAGATTTGAAATATGTGCACATTATAGAATATAAATTAGTCAGAATTACTGAAAATACAGGACAGCAAAAGTACAGAGAGAAAACAAACTAGGTGCAATGCCATTGGTTCAAGGGTCATGTGATGCAGTGAAGGATCATGGGTAGAAATTAGAGAGTGCCCATTCCAGTGACCTCAGACGTCAGCCTAGAATAGTTAAGGGAAGAGGAAAAGGGGGTGGGGTAAGGAAAAGATAGAAAAAATAGATAACATAAAATAATTCTGAAAGCATTTGACACTTCTGTACAAAAATGATAGCTTTTTCCGCCTTGTTGCTCTCCGCGTCGAGTAATAAGCATGCATTACCGTCGATTCGGCTAAGCTGAAAACAATCAAGCTCTTAACAAATGCAAAAATAAAATCTCTTCCGCTTCTAAAGAAACACAGTTTCCAGCATTTCCCCGATTCTGACATGCGTTTGTTCTTCGTTACAACATCTGCATCACATCACTAGCTCCTTGCCAACAGCATTGCTAGAAAATGCTATTGGGTTCAAACTACAAGACTTATGCAGCAACCGTACTGAACTAATCTAACAAATTTAAAGAATAAATAAATATGTAACAAGATCCAAGCATTCGGCATGCTAAAATACTACACTAAAACACTGCATAACATGAACAAATCATACTACAGTTGACCTGCTTTTCTTTTTAAGGTTTTTTTTTTTTTTTTTAAGTCAGTAGTCTGCCTACATGATCGTAGCTACTGATGAAGCTGACCATGGGGTTTAAGGGAAAGGTTGGTGACCTCTAAGGGAAGATTGTATACATATATATATATATATATATATATATATATATATATATATATATATATATATATATATATAATGTTTTTTAGGAATCAGCTGCTGATAGCTTCAGATAATGAAAGCAGTTTGGGGCTTCAGGATGTAGTCATTGATGAGGGGTCATTCCACATGGCGGCCACGTCTCTGAACCTGCCATCAGAACCGTGGGAAAGCAATATGCATTAGTTTGGCCCCGGCCGCTACCCTGCAAGCCTCAACATCACACACAAGAATAGATTTAATGGGCCTGTGGCTAAACATCTCGGATTCCCCGAACACACAATGTGAAGATCCTATCTGAGCTGCTTTTAGGGAACTGTTTTGAGTTAGAACACCAGAAAAATGTTTGGAAACACTTTTGTGAAATGTTGACAGGCTCACCTTGCGTTGATGAGGTACTGGGCAAGGCTGATGTTGGCGGGGGTTCCTGTAATGGTTATCTGGCGCTCTGATGACCCTTCCATGGCATTAGCTATTTTGATCTGCGCTCCAGACATCTGACGGATCTCGTTGATTTTGGTTCCCTGGCGCCCGATTATGCAGCCTATTAGCTGGGAAGAAAGCAGAAAGGTTCTCAAAGGACTGTCAAAAAGAAAACAGTTTGTGTTACAGAAAGTATGCTTCTGTGACAATAGTTTTGTGACAGAAATCTAAACCATTTCAAAATTTTTATTATTTTTAATTTGGAAGAAGGGATTCAAACTATTGAAGAGATCCCATTGGATACACTAAAGATGGAAACTTGGAAGATGGAAATTTGAAACACTGAATTGAGTCACACTTACACTACTGTTAAAAATATACTTCTATTCAGCATGGTTGCATTAGATTGATTTGAACGATTGAAATGGATAAATGCTGTTCTTTTGAACTTTCTATTCCTTCAAGAAAAATGTAACATTTTGCATAAAAATATAAAGAAACAACTGGTTTTGTCATTGATAATAATAGGCAACATTTCTAAACCAAATTAGTATGAATAAAATAATCTAAAGAATCATGTGACACTGAAGACTATAGAGTAATGATGCTAAAAATTGTGTTTTCAGCAAATTATTCAAATAAATAAATAAATAATTAGTTTAAAAATATATTAAAATAGAAAAAAAGTATAATAGGATATATTCCTTTAGTAGGATATATTGAAATAGAAAAAATGACCAATCCCAAACTTTTGAATGTTAGTGTAAATCACAATAACTGACTTGTGACCCCAAATTAGAGCCTAAACAATTAAAACGATACAGTTTTAAAACAAATCTGTTGGGTTCTTTTCAATAGTTTTCTCGATGGATTCATACACTTTGACTTCTGTTTGACTTTGACTTAGATTTGTTCTTAAAAGACCCTGACTTGGACTCTACATCAGACATCTATTCTCAAATAAGCTGAAATGTATTTGTGTCATCAGTTAGGATTTTCTGACAAGGGACTGGGAGTCAAAATGGAGCATCAATCGTTGTACTCACATCATTGGGAATGGTGAGTTCATGAGTACTGGCCGGGGGACTGGCATCCAGACCTGGATCAGAGAGCAGAGGGAAGCTCGAGAGACAGCCTAGGATAAACAGCACTGCATACACACGCTGGAAAGTGTCAACACTCAGTGTGAGCTTTAGAAGACCGTGGCCTTAATGGACCAGGTTCAGAGTGTGAGGAACTCTTAGTGCTCCTGAGGCTTTTTTTAATGGAGGCCTTTTTTCACCTTAAACTAATATCTCTAGCGGTTCTCACATCTTGTCTTCTGTCAAAGCAAACTTTCCTACAGTATGTCCTTGGTCTAATACAAACATATTAGATATACTATGTGAACAGCAAAGCATGTTCTGCTCTCCACATGGCATTGGGTTTGCCCTTAGTAATAGCTTTAATCTGAGCTTGAATAGGGCAGTATTTATCAAGATGAATATGTAATGAATGGCTTCGTGGAAGATGTGTTGTGGTCTGTAAAATCAAAACACTGATATGCTTCTCTTACACCAGTTTCTGAAGGGCAGGAAAGAACACTATTTTTTTTTGCCATTGGTAATTCCTTTCGAGCATGAAATTCTACACCATTAGTCCCCTGTACGTGACAATGTTGCATAAGTAGGAAAACCTCGCTATCTTTTATCCCAGGTCTTAGCAGTACAGGATTAGGTGCTTCATAAAACGTTGACAAAAAAAAATGGAAAAAAAACAATGCAAGGTGAGGTTTTTTTTCCCCAGAAGTTGAACCTAAAGTTCAAAAAAGTAGAAAATAAAGAAAGAAATAATGGGTAGGAAGGATGAAACAATTAATGTATTGTTTAATGCAATAAAATAAATAAACACAAAACACTAACAAATAAAATAAAAACCCTATCAAATAAAAAAAAAGAAAAAAAGCACTGAAAAAACACCTACAAATTACAAAATTACAAATTACAACAGTAACAAATAATTAAGTAACATAACAGAAATTAAACAAAAATAGTAAAATAAAAAAGCAGTATTTTTTGGAAGAAGCAACAAAAATATAAAATAAATAGATAAAAATCCACAAAGTGAAGAGCAACCACCACGGGCATGTCATGATGCTTGACATGGAACGAGAAGGAAAGAGAGAGAGAAAGACGAAGATAGCGTCTCTACAGGTACAAAGAGAAGGAAACTTCAAAAGGGCTCGTGGGTACGTACCAGGGAAAGCAGGGGTGGTCTGTCCGAGGGGGGTAAAGGGGGTTTGCTGCATAGCCAACTGGTGGAGCTTGGTCAACTGCTGAGGGTTTGGAGGGACAGTAGAGCTAAGAGGTTATTGTTATAAGACAGGTCACACCAAGAAATCAAGAAACTAAACTAGAACAAAGAGACAAAGAGGATAAGAAGCCATGACACACTGTGGTGGAAGAAGAGCAAAAGAGAAAGCTGAAGAGATAGAAACTTTAGTAGGACTTGGCCTGACTTGGTGGGTTAATCTTATCTGATCGCTAACTGATCTGTCATAAGCTCCGTCGTAGCATTTCCTAAAAAATTATTACAAAAATTCACAGCCCACTAAATAATGTTTTATATGTATCATTTTATTTGAATATTGTTCCAACAGTAACCAGGCACGTCGCTTAACCAACGTGCAAATTGTCCAAATGATGCTATATTCACTAAATGTTCTTATTTTAAGATCAAAGTGAATTTTTTTTTTGTAACCCGAGTGGCTAAACGCATTAGACGGTGGCGTTATTACCAAGGATAATTTGTCGCCTGAACTACGAGTGAACCGTTATCCATCAGAGATATGAACACGTAAGTGCGCGGGTAACCTTCAGAGGACACGCAAGTCCATTTTACAAACAGTCTTTGAATCACAGCAGACTTGCGCTGGGTGTTGTTGTGTACACCCTCTAAATCGGAGTTTAAAGCAGGTTGAAAGGGATGTCCAACCTTGACTTGAGTTATTGCAGTGTCAGCAGAAGCGTCTCTAAGCATCAATCACTGCCAATCCTAAATGAAAAGAACTAACACAAGGCATCTCTCCTTCTCTCTGATAGATATTCATTCAGATTATCGCTGAGGAAAACATAGCTATCAGGATTAACAAATCATCTGGATTGTGAGAGTGCTTCCATTTTCCTTCAGTTTATCTTCTGCACAACTATGTAGTCAACTTTTGTTGTGTTTATAAGTGAATGAATTATCAGTTCTCAACTGCGATTCCACATCTGCCTTCTTATTTTCCATCTTATGTAGGCTACACTTTTGTTTAAAAGTGGGGGTCGGATAGATTTTTCATATATATATATATATATATATTTTTTTTTTTTTTTCATAGTTTTTATATTTTGGTTTCAGGGTGTCCCAAACAACAGGATGAAATGCATGCAAGGTCAAAAAACACCTTTATTTTCTTATAATATGGTTTATTACCTTTTTTGTTCAACAACTCCCAAACCATTCGTTTAATGATTAATTTTTCCAAACCCCTCCAATGATTGGTCGATTTAATTTAAAGCAGTGTTTCTTAGCTTAGCCTTTAGCTCCAAAAGCAGCACTTAGTGGCAAAGAATGAGTTTGCATTTTCATTCAGACCAACGCGAAAACACCATAAAGTCGGCAGGCAATATGCTAATGTTTCATGTTGACATCAACAGGGCTGGGGACTTAACAACTCGTTTCAACTGAGAGTTGACTCTTTCTTTTGAGGTACAATAACTGTGCACACACTGCACTTTCAGATGTAAAACTTTACAGGGTGTTTTCCTTTACTTAGAGTTGTGCTACACATTGCATGAAAGATCATTTTCTAAGATTCATAATAGTGGCACTTTAATGCTTTTGAAAGAAGTCTCTAGCGCTGGTCAAGGCTGCATTTATTTGATCACAAATAGTTCAAAAATACCTATATTTTTGGGGATTTTCAGCAGTCATTACTCCAGTATCACACGATCCTTGAAGAATAACAATATGCTCATCTGCTGCTCAAGAATTATTATTATTATCAACATTGAAGACTGTTTGCCGTTTAATATTTTTTGCTTTATTTGCAATCAGTTGAAATATGTATCTATTATAATAGTAAAAAATATTACATTTTGAACAGCTAAATTAAATAAATGCTGAATGAAATTATAAATCTGACTTAGTGCATGTAAACCTTTACAGGTTAATGTAACAGGTAAGACACAAACATAACATAGTTTGAAATTCAAATTATAGCTGCAATTAACAAATAAAATGTCAACATGACATAAAATCCGGTTGCCTATGCAAACAAATGATACTTTTTAGTCCTTCCGCAGAACCAGAATTATGTTTCTGATAAAAATCAGAAATGTTGATTTGCTTGGTAAATTTGCTTAGCACTAATCAAAGGTGGTGCTTGTTGGTCGGAATACTTCAGTTCTAACCACGTCACTTTCGAATGACCTCAGAGCGAATCTCGTATTGTAATTCTATGCCGACTACCTAGAAAATGACAAACACTGTCATTTCCTCCAACAGGCCAAGTCCTTAGAAGTTTGGTTTACATTTCGGAGGGCTGAGGTAGAGAACATTTTCAGATTGCAATGCGACAAAAATTACACATCAGAAACGTCATATTAATATTACTGCTTAATATTAATAGAGAGGTCCACGCTGAAAACTACAGAGCCATGCAGACTGCTGATGGTGCTAGGGAGGGAAGAGGGTGGATGGCTGGGGACTCACATCTGGGTGTGGAATGGCATATTGTCCCTGAATTGTGTAGGCCTGTGAAAGACAGAGAGAGAGAGAGAGAGAGAGACAGAGAAAAAACATTTTTACAAGGCTGCAGGGCCCATTAAACACAAGAACTGATTCATAACCGCTAAAGGATCTATTAATATTTTACAGGGACATTCGGGTTCAAAAGCTGAGTTTTCCTTCATATTTTATGTGAATAATTTTTATGACTAGTTATACAGTAATAATATTCAGCGCTTTAAATAATTGAGGCTTTTCTACACAAATGTACAGCTCTCCTGGCGTCTATTCAAGTGCACGCTATGCTTTAAATGCATTTCATATTCTCTTCAAATAACAAACACTTTCCTTTAGTAGGTAAATATATCTGTAAATAAAAGCAAATCTATTTCTGAACCATAAGAATAGATGAATATAAAACACCCTTCACGTTTTCTACGGTACGTAAAATTCTGCTTTTAATGCAGTGTCATATTTTAAAAAGAACATTCATTTAAAAGCGTCACGTTGTAAAAGCCGCGACGTGCCATCTATGTTGGATGAAGCGTCTGTGAACGAGTTACGTTGAAAAGATCCTAAGAGTTTAGTTAAAGGATATTGTTATTAATCATCAAAGGACTGTTAGATAAGTGGAAAAACATTACGCATTGTAGTTTGTGTTGGTTAGCAAATGAGTGGGGATGACTTTGAAAACCATGTTCGATAGCATATCCCTTTAATATTTGCATCTTGACATTTCAAGTTTTATTGGAATCTCAAATTAATGCAAATCCAGGTCAACTCTATCAAGAGTCTCTTGCGCGTATCTTGTGAAGTTTCACTTCAAGCTTTGAAAATATTAAAAGGATATGATATTAGCTCTGAGAGGGAGGAGTTTATTTTGCAATAAGAGTGGACAACATCAGCGCGGAATAAAAATACGCTCAAACTGCCAAGAAACAATCAATGGCATGTGAAAGGTGAGGTATGCAATTTTGTATTTTTCAATGTTGAAAGACAATGTTTCTATACCGGCTGAATACACAAAGTCTTCTAAGGTTCCTGAAGGTTTTTTTCCAAAGAGAATAACTGCATTGAAATTTGTTAGTGCAGCCCAACATGTCCGATACAAACAAAGGCTTAGAAAATAAGAACATTAATATATAATAATAATACATTTGTTCTAATTTACGGACGCAGAATCTTAAATCAGTTGCAAGAATTGAGTTTTTCCCTCGTAAATATGCACCTCATTCCAAATGCTTTTATGCTTTCTCTTTTTTTACGGTAACTTGTAAAGGGGCAAAAACGTTTAGAACATGAAAATGAAATGAAATCGAAGCACTCGATTTCAAAATGCACAACACTTCACACAAATGCTTGCAATCATTCGCAAAGTGAATTTAAAGTGAACTGAAGTCTTCTAAAACCTCTCAGAACGCATTACAGCGGCAGAAAGACAAAAAAGTAAGAAATATGCATTCATTTCATTTCCATCTCTGCTTAAAAATTCACTTTTTGGATGGCAGTAGCCTCCTGACAGTCTCATTGGCAATCTAAAGCTCCTCTCTCTCTGCAAGCATTTCCCTGGTTAGGATGGTGTGACAGCATGCGAGTGAGAAGGTGAGAAAACCTGAGTGAACTAACAGGCAGTGGCTGGTGCTGCAGTAAAAGGCTGAGGTTGGCTGCGGACGCCGCCAGCGGGTCGGCTCTTACCTGGCCACCTGAAAAAATGACGGGGGTGGAGGCGGGCTTTGGGCGGTAGGGAATGGTGGCACCTTTCGGTGGGGACTAGGAGAGGGGAAGAGGTAAGAGGCAGAAACAGCGTTAGAACAGGAGGCAGGAGTTCGCGGTGGAGTGTTTCTGTGGTAAAGCTGCACAAAAGTCAGGCAGGAGCACAGATGCTGTGAGACCCCAGCGCTTGAAGATTCGTATTCTCTAGGCTCTGCGTTGTAAAGCTCAGACTACTCTACAAAACAAAATAAAACAGGAAAAAAATGGCCAAAAATCAAGCTGCAGCTAAAAGCCAACAGAGAAGGGCCCCCCAATGGAATACTCACTGACCTTTTACTTAAAAACATTGAAGCACACCATTGTTTAAAAGCTGGTGGTTGGTGTGAATTTTATTGTTTTCGAAAGTTGTTCATATGCTCACGAGCGCTGTTTATCTGATAAATAAATACAGTAAAAGCAGTTTTATTGCGAAATATTATTATAATTTTTAATAACCGTTTTCTATTTTAAAACATTTGAAAATGTAATTTATTCCTGTGATAACAATGTTGAATTTTCAGCATCAGTGCTTGAGTCAGTGTCACATGATCCTTCAGAGAAATCATTCTAACATATTAAACTGGTGTTCCAAAAACATTTCATGTAATTATCAATTTTTTACATTTTTTTGTGGAATTTTATTTTTTTTTGCAGAATTCTTAGAAATGGAAATCTTAAAACATATATTTAAAAAACGTATAAATAGAATAGAAAGCATAGAAACTAAAAGAAACATTTTATTTATTAATTTCATAACACTATAAATATCCTTGTTGTCACCTTTGGTCAATTTATTGCAACCTCGAAAAATAAAGTTATTAATTGTCTTAAAAAGTATTTTTTTATTGTATGCGAAACAGCAAGTGTCAAACAGTCATATGCCATGATTACATCAGCTCATTACATTGCATGTATAATTATTATTTATAATTGCATTTTTGTTTAAGACCAGTTAACATTTCATACCTTCACTTTTGGAAGTCCGGTCAAATAAAGAGTCAGCAAAGAGACTTTTGCATTCATTTGCCACACTGGAAATGAAAAACGGTTTTGTTCGAAACGAACACCCCCAACTGAATGCTGAGCAGTATGAACCATTTTAGTTTGCAGTTTTATACGTTAAAATGTGTGGCTGATAATATTTCTAATTCATTTGTCACACCGGAAATTGAAGATCTAATCAAGCACGTTTAAATTTGGAAACATTGTGAATTGCTCTGCACATTTGCAAACGTTAAACAATAGTTCTAGAGTTCCAAAGAATGAGGCAGTACCTGTTGTAAAATCCCAGGTGATCTGATTACTTTAGAAATATGTCTGTGGCCGCACGAGCCAAAAAATGAAAAGCATCTAATAACGGCCTATCAGAGCACGATTCACCTCAGCGGGACATCAGTCCTACACGTCATTGGTGGATAAGAATAACATTTAAATCAATAAACTGAGAGAAGGCACAAGCAAGCCAAAGGAAGCTTTGTGTTTCTCATTAATCATAAGTAAAACAATGTAGTCTCTCTTTGGCAGGGTGGCTGTAATAGAGTGGCTGTGTGTACGGTTGTGCATCCACCCCATTGTTATTGTCATAACGAATGCATTTCCAACAAAAAAAAAAGAAAAATCATTCATCATTACTTCACAGTGCTCCAAAACAGACTTTTTTTTCCCCTCCGTGAAACACAAAAGGAAAATGTTGTACTGTACTGGTGGCTTTTGTCTCAGCAAATACGATGAATGGGGAATAAAAGTTTTAAAAAGAAGGCAAAGCCGTCTTTTTTTGTACATAGTTTTAAAATAAACTAACAAACTAAATGTAATGTATATTAGTCATAGAGGTAAACACTCTGTAATAGCATTAAACAACATATCAATCATAAATAAATGCTTACATACTTTTAATATCATACATTATTGCTTGTTCCTCAGCTAACCATGTTCGTACTTTTTTAACGGAATACACTAAAGGTTTAACTAATTTATGCCAAGCAATCTAAATGAATGCATTCTGATTGAAATATGATTAAATATGATTGAAATGGTGTTGCACATTTTATATTTTGTATATTGTACATAATTCTCTTTATATCTGTCTTGTCTTGTTATCGTGTTGCACTGTAGAGTTTTTGTCTTTAAAACAAATTCCTCTATGTGCAAACATACCTGGCAATAAAGTGATTCTGATTCTGATTATTTAAATAAAATTACATACATAGTTAATCAGCAAAACCATGTCATAAATTATTTTGAGTGCAATAATGTTTTACTTCCTAACAAAAAGCAATTTTATATGCAATTCAAATAAATAAATCCTACATTTAGGCCAACTTTTTTTAACTTCTTGTGTTCAACAGTGTAATTAAGGTCATATGGGTTTAAAACAACATGACGTGGTGTAAATAATGAAATCTTTTGCATTCTTATCCTTTAAAAATCTGTACAATACTGTACCTCCAGCATGACCACACATATCTGTTTGACACACTGGATGATGGCTTCCGGGGTGCCAGAGATTGTCACTGCGCGCTCTGTGGAGTTAGGCAGCATGTCCCCTGCTACCTGCACCTGAGCTCCTGTGGACTGGAGAGAAAAGGAAAAAACACCAGGCAGTGATTAAGAGCATCCGCTGCTGATGATGGCGTGATCTGCTCTGAGACCGCACTGCTCTCAGGGGAACGCTGGGCCAAATGTTGCCATCTGCATGCAAGCATACGTTTCGGCTGAAGTCATTTAAATGTGAAGAACGAAATCAGCAGTGTCTCGAATTTGAACAAGAACCGTTCAATTTTGTTTTAAGATAAAGCAGCTATTGGTAGACAGAAGGACCTGGTTACGCTGAGATGTTAATATGTTTACATGATTTGTATATATTTGTGAGTTCTGTCATCCTGTGAACCCGGGAACTCACTGCTCACATGACCAGTCACATCATTTTCTTATGTAAATAAAGAAAATGTAAATTAAAATGCATTCTTATTATTGTGAAAAATATGCATCATTAGGTCAAACGTGTTATTATTATTCCAAGAATATTTTATATAATATATAATCTTATTTATTATTAGACGGTTTAAATTTCCCATTTAAAAAATAGCAAAATAGATATTATTCCAGATACAGTTATGTATCTGTCTGTTTATAATACACATTTGTTGTATTGCATACCTGCTGCTGCCATGATAAAGACCCATTTAAATGTTTCCTTGTTCTTTCTATTCCCACTTGCTGTATTGAAGTCTTGTTCTTTTAAATACTTTCCAGCATTTCAGAAAAAAATATGTACGCAGCATTACACACATACAAATAGATATGTATGCAAAGCACAATAGTTACCTTACGGTGTTAGGGAGTGCTCGAAAAGGGTTTAAACACAGAATTTGGGACAGCAATTAAATTACAGCATGACCTTGACATCCTGGATTTTGAAAATCATTTACGTACCTATGAGAAACAATTATTGACCGAATAGGGCTTGAGAGCAAAGTTTCATACCTCTCTCATCTCTTTGATTTTCGAGCCTCCTTTGCCGATGAGGGAGCCGCACTGACTGGCGGGCACCACGAGGCGCAAAGTGACAGGGGGCTTACTGGTGGCTGGGCTGTTGCTCATGGAGTTGATTATATCCTAAAGAAATGAACAGCATAGAACATAGATAACACACAATGACTGAGTTGAAACGACTGTTTAAAGTTTTTTTGTGAAGCTGCGTGCGCACTAAAGCCAGACTTATCTTTTATAGTCTTTTTATCAAGTTCCAAATAAAAGGAGAAAATAACAAAATTGGTTGAAACACTGTTCATTTCAAATGAGTTTAACAGATTGGATTACTGAAAAAAATAACAATAAAAAAGGCACTGCCGATTTTTTTATTTATTTAATTGCTAACCTCAAGTATATTGAGATTGAACACTGTTCAAACGTTTTGGGTCAGCAATTTTAATATTTTTATTCAGCATGGATGCATTAAATTGATTGAAACGGACCGTTTACATTATTACAAAAACCCGTTAGAAATCCTGTACTGCACAACAAATTAGGAAGTGCAACTGTCTTCAAATTTCATCAAAGTGGTTTATGCTAAGTGAGATTTTTATATACTGCATTCAGGACAGCACCTCTTCAAACTTGTATGCGATCATAGCGAAGGCCTTAAAGATGGCATCTGTGGGTCCAGTGATGGTGACGATCCTCTCAGGACAGTTTCCTTCCGAGATGTTGATGCGAGCGCCGCTCTGTAGGATGCCAAAAGTCACGTTAACCTTCATATTCTTGTTCTGCTTCTGGTCTGATAGACTCCAAGAACAGCTCAAAACCACACTTAAAAGGAGCAAATTTAAACTACGTCCTCTATCCAATCTTTATAAAGGGTAGCAAGTTCATTTCAAATGACGACTATTATTTTTACCCAGACTACACTGAGGTCTAGCCTAATCTCAACAGAGCGAGAGGATTTTGGTAAAACATAGCAAAAATAAACCTACCTCTTCACGCATCTTCTTCACAGTTTCCCCTTTCTGTAGCAAACAGAAGAGTGGAGAATTTGATTCAGTGCGCACACACACACACATATATACACATACATATATACTCATACATATACATATGCATATATACATATACATATATATATACATATACATATACACACACATATACAAATACATATACACACACATATACAAATATATATATATATATATATATATATATATATATATATATATACATATACATATATATATACACATATATATATATATATATATATATATATATATATATATACATATATACACATATATATATATATATATATATATATATATATATATATATATATATATATATACATACACACATATACACACACACACATACACACACACACACACAGACACACAGACATACAGACATACACACACATACAGAATATATTTAACATACATATATTGTCGGTATTTAACATACCTTTCCAATAATGCTTCCAACTTCCTGGAAAACAAAGAACCAATAAAATCATTGCAAACGTAAGCATTTTGCCCATTCACAGTTGTATATGAACGCATCATGAAAACGGCTATATTTTACATTCATTCCTTGTTTACAGAGATTTAATGAGTCTAAAAGGTCACTGACAACCCCTGATTCACCTTGGCCTGAAACCGTGGGTCAGGAGAGGACAGATCCCTGAGGCACACAGCAGTGACATCACAAGCCCACCCCCCTTCCACTTCCCTCTGTACTGCTCTGCGGGCTCAACTTACCTTGCCGTGCATGAGAAGCCGGATGGTCAGGGTCACATTCAGCCCGCCCTCTGACTGGACTTTGTTGGGTTCCATACTAGGAGTGGAGGTGAAGCAGGAATATGGTCACGTGACAGGAAATCCCCAGGAGTAGGACGAGAATGATGGTACAGCAGCCAACCAGTCACCTGCGCGGGGGGGATGGGATAATCACAGACAAGAGTCATGAAGAGCCCACAGACTTCCAAATGAGAGACCAATATGTTTGCCTTTGCTCAGGAGAGAAGGCTCAGAATTAAAGCAATGCTCCTGCTTCAGAAATCAGCATCTGCAACATGGTGTTGTTTGTCACAGAAAATAATTTTGATTTTCATCTCTCAACTTATTTTAAATGAATACACTATTATTCAACGGTTTGCAGTCTGCAATAATTCAATGAAAAATAACAATACTATTATTATTTAAAACCACTGTTTTCTATTTTAATATAACCAGCTAATCATTAATATAAAGCAATCATTAATGTGTAATGTAATCTATTATTGTGTATTTCTGAATTCATTCAGAAACCATTGTAATATACTCATTTTGTACTCAAGATGTTTTCTTATTGTTATTAATGTCAAAAACAGTTATGCTGCTTAACATTTTTGTAAGAATTTTTTTTTTTCAGGATTCTTAGATGAATAAAAAACAGCATTTATTTGAAGAAGAAATCTTTCCGTAACATAAATGTCTTCTTCAACGTCACTTTTAAACATTTCAATGCATTCATGCAAAATAAAAGTGTTAAGTTCTTGTAAAAATATCTTAAAGAATCCTTTGATCTAAAGAATCTAAGAAAGCAAAGGTTTTAATTATTGAGTCTAATTATTGCTCCTAAAATTATCCCATCGTCTCATGCTAACATGTTTTTAGGTTATATATTGGTGAATTTTCATTGAAATGACCTTACTGTAAGCATTGCTTTTTCTCTGTCACTATTTTTTGTAATAATAAAGAGTATGCTCTAAGTATAGACTGTATTGAATGTCTCTATTGAGTTTCTTTTAACTCTACGCCACAACATAATTAATAGCCTTTTATATGCATAGTTTGAACACAAGAGGGAGCACTTTACAAGTAATCAAAGTCAACTTAATATCATATTCATAGCCAGGCAGTGATCTCAAAATAGTTTCATAATCTAACAACCACTGAGAACATTCGGCTTGTTGCACAGCTGAGCGAAATATTTCATGGGGTATAATGCCAGCGTAACAAGATGTCATGCCTCACAAAAGTGACATCCCAACTAAACTGATCTCAGTTCAATCTTATAAAAAATAAATGAATGCATTAGAAATCTAACCTTTACAGCATCAGTGTCCTGAAGCTCAAAAAGGCCCTCAATCCAACACAATATGATAATATTAGGCAAAAATAGAATCTGTATAGAATTTACACAAATGAATTAAACTACATAGTGTTTACATAGTTATGATAGAGAGAAACTAAACAGCACACATTAAACCCAACTCTTAAATAATTGAATACAAAAAAGTATGTCAAATTGCATTAAATATAATGCATTTTAATAAAAAATGCCTTAATATTGAGGATAATTCAGTTGAGTTTTCAGCCAGAAGCATCAAGTCCATTCAATCCTGTCTAAATCTGCAGATTTCTGTGGGTTTACCATAAACAAGGTCATATAAAACAACTTATTTCCATTTTGTGTAAAACATTCATAACATACAGCTTATGGGAATCTGTATTTTCTGTGTCTCTGATCCCTCCGATGATTTCTCATGCTCAGCCGCTATAATGAGTATCTGTCTGCGCTCTGATGAGGGAGAGGAAATCCTAACTCCTCAGCACAGCTTCAGACCTGTCCCTTTTTCGGTGATTTACGCCATCATGTGGGTCTGCGGATCAACAACGATTGAGAGATTGAAACATTAAGCCGTCCCCGTACAGCTGCCAGAGCTTCGAATGGAGCGCGAGATAAAGATAGAGCGAAACAGGAATGATGGTGACCATAAAAAAAAAGTGAGGTGAAAGAGAAATGAACGTGAACGCTCAAAGAGGAGATGCACGGAGAGAAGTTTTAAGCACAAACTTGCAGGTTGTGTGTGAGAGAAACATAGAGAAAGCAGAGGAAAGATAAGAAGAGATTCACATGGGCATATGAGATGAGCTGCCAGCTGTCCGCAAATCTCCTGCTTAGCACAGATTGCATAAAAATTCTAATCTGAGCTAAGAGCGCACAGAAGCAGCAAAACAAATGGACATGAGTGAACTGGCTCGTACTCCTGCAAACAGGACAGCTCTATTTTACCAAACCCCAGTCCTGGGAAACCCTGGAAAAAAGAAACAAAAAAGAAAAAGAAGGGTGCTTAAAGTATACTTGCAGATAATATGATACTAATGTGATAAGAGCGTACTTATAATAAAAGAATAAAGTCTTAAGGAAACTTGCACATTGTCATAATACACATTATACATAACACAAGACCATCCATCCATCTTCTACCGCTTTATAATTAAAGCCAAATTTAAATTTTAAAAGTACATTTTAGATCATTTTAATCTTTTGCAGAGATAAAAATGTATTAAAGTTTAAGCTGTAGCATGTTAATTGATTTTCCATTTAAAGTGAATATATTTTAAATGTACTAAACTGCTATTGTGTACTAAACTGACAAATATGTAAATACAGATGTATTAACATAACACAAGTTTTGACTGAATTAATGCATAAAGGAACATTTTAGTATCAGTGACGATGTTTAAGTTTTGCTAATATTTTTGAAAAATATTTTTCACTAATTATGTTGTGATTTTTACATTTCAATTTTTTTTTAAGATTAAAAAAAAATATATATATATATATATATATATATATATATATATACTATATTTCAGTTTTAGCATTTCCAGAACATCAAATTAAACTTAATCTACTGAAATAAATTGCTCGGAACCAAAATAGCTGAAATACTACTATTTTTATTACACAACTACTGTATAATAACCCTGCATTAGAGTACAAAGTTTATTATAAAACTACGAACTTATTACGAAATTGCATAAACTTAAGTCCTATTTAGAATTTTACATTTAAAGTACATGCATATAAGTCTCCTAAAACATTACATTCAGTTCACATTTCATATTCCAGTTCATATTCTTTGAAAGTATTATATTTCTGTAAGTACTCTCTTCCCCCCTCCCCAAAAGTATGCTCAAATTTCTTTTTCACAAGGGAAATCAAAAGAGCTCTGAAGATGGGCCGCTGTGGCAGTTCAGTCCAAGAATAAATAATGAAAAAAAAAAACAGAGAGAGAGAGAGAGAAAGAGAGAGAATATAATTACAAAGAAAACCGGGTTGCACACAACACTTCATGTTTTATTTTTCTAAAAAAAAATCTTCTGTCACGGTGTGCAGACTCTCTCAAACCCACCGCAATGTTTTGGAAGCGACAACAACATTTTAATACCGGAGCGAATCTATTAAATTACATTCAGAAAGACTGGAAGTACCCGATTCATTTGCGAGTGAATTTCTAGCTGGATGTACGTATCATTGCGTTTAAGGAACAGTTTTAAGAGGAGTGACAACTGTATTTATCTGCAGTGTGCGCATGGTCACGGAGAGCAAACGATCTTCCACACTTCTCCTCATGACTCACTTCACGTAGTAGTTCTTCGTTCGCCTCAGATGACTTGAATCTCAAACGCCTTCAAGTTCAACCCGGCATGAAATCTTATCTAATTAAATCAGCCTGTAAGACAACAAACGACACGGAGGCTGTGGGCGAAGCTCGAACACCTTGTGGCGACTTCGCGAATACACCAAGTTTGGATTGAGGAGAAGCAATCTTATCGTTTATGTGATGCTAATGCCCCATATCTGGTGCTTCAATGAAAAGCTGCATGAATAACATGAATATTATTACTTAGACGATCATGTTTAGTGAACCGTTAAGAATGCCTGAAGGACTACATTTTTTAAAGCGCTTCTTTCTTTGTATGTTTTGAGGTGACATAAAAGAGTGTTTCTTAAAGCACCTTCACATCCCAGGGGGCTGATTTATATTCACAAATATTATTTTAGACCATTTAAAGCGGTCTAGGAAACTTTTTGGCACGCCTTCATTAATGAAACAATAAAGTATAAAAAAATAATATTTGAATTTTACAACTACGATAATCAAACAACTACGAATAACAAAAAGGAACTTCAATTTAAGTTATTTATATAGATTTGTGCGCAAACTTTGACAGGTCATCTTTACGAACAATATTGCTTTATGCACACCCCCAAAAAATAAACAAACAAATAAACGGCACGCTTTACATTTAATGCGAAACATTACGCGACTTCAGGAAAATAGGCTAAATATAACCAGCACAAGCTTTGGATTGTACATCATTTTTGTTTGCAGAAATTTTGAAAATATTATTTAAATGTGCATTCAGGACGCACGTCGACTAGCCAGAAAAATTTGTCATAGTAAGACGAATGTTTTATCCCCTTTTTTGCGAAACAACTATTTTCTTGTAAAGCACTCTCCAACGATCTTTATTTTCAACTCGTGTTTAGTTCCAATTGTGTTTAGTTCCAAAGAAGTGCACAGGGCCAAAAGCGCCCACACAAAAACACCCAAACACAGAAACGGAGACGGTCGGGTGAACAACAGCCTGCAGAACACAGCGGACATCTGAACGCTACATCTGTGTGCTGATTACAGCAGTCATCAGAGCAAAAGCAATGACTGCATAAACACACTCGCGTTACCTTAAAAGGCACGTGTCCTTTTAACCGCTCCTATGGATGTCGAAGTGTGTGTGTGTGTGTGTTTGGGACACTGCGAGCACATTTCCGATGCCTTTCAAGAAAGTATGAGCAGATTAAAAATTAGCCGTTGAAATACTTTCGTTTTTAATTCTATTTTATGTTAATCGTAAGTCTGATATCTTCCCTGTGGTAGATAAGCTCAGTCTTCGCTGAAGCACGGGATATAGAAAGTGGGTCAGCCCTTCCTCTAAAGAGCTTCTGGCCCCTTCCTCTGTGGTACCTATTGAATTAATCACGCTTTACGCTTGGTCAAGCAGTGCTCCCAAAATGCTCCTTTTTCTATCTCTCTCCACTTAGCTTCAAAAGCAGCACAATACTGTCTCATATTAATTCACACAAATGACCAAACAGCCAAACGTGGTATACGGCCTCTGTCAAAATATGTTGTTGAGTTAAAACGGGGGTCGGATTATATTAAAACTAAATTAACTGAAAGTGTGACTTCATATTCAAATGTCATCATTTACCCACCGTGATGTCATTTTAAATCCAACCATGCATTTATTTCATTTGCGGAGTAAAAACAAGAAAAGAAGAAAAAAAAGGAGATTGTGAACAATTTTGGAGTCTAGACAACATTGGACCTCTGATTTTGAGTTTAGCGAATGAACAGAAACGGTTCAACAGTTAATATGGTTCAACTATAGTAACCATATTTTGTTGGCATTCATTATTTATTTTACTTATGTATTTATTTATTTAAACAGTAAAACCATGGTACAGTAAATGCCAGCTTACATAACATTTCACAGTTATACTAATTTTTTATTTAAGCCAATAATACCCCTTTTATTTGTAAGAACTTGCAGCTGTTCCACATGAATATATTATGTACACGTTATACTGTAGTAATTGCAATAACTGAGTAATAACTAGGTACTAACATGAACTTAACCCACCTAGTATTTTACTTAGATTCCAGTACTTAGATAAGCATAGATAAGAACATATAATGCAAAATAAAATACATTTCTATTCTATACTGTATGAAATTACGCTGTTCTGCCCTCTAAAATATGAGTGACTCAAAATGGCAATGTTACAACAATTACAATAAAGTTCTGCAGATGAACCTAGAACTACTGCAGTTTTTTTTTTTTTTTTCAGAATATACAGACTGGTTTTATTGGTGCATGTTAGAAGTATTTTGGGCTATGTTATATTTAAAATGATAAAAAGTGCACCGTTCCTGACCACTGCTGATTTCCCAAGTGAGTAGAAGTTAGAACAAGTGAATACGTGGAGTGTACAAACAAAAAAGACATTTCCAAGAACATTTAGAAGTGGTGTTTGTATAACACCGCTAAAACAGGAGGAGAAAAATAATAACCTTATTGCTTACTACAGTGTGACCTTGTAATAGGGAAAATAATAGGAGACAGAACCTGAGGCTGCAATTCACTCCAACACAACCAGAGACAAACAAACACCCCGCTTCCTCTAAAATGACCACTGCAATTTAAGCAGTTCTGCAATGAGAAAATAAATCAAAATGTTGTTTTTTTTCAGACCATAGGCTGTTTTTCTAATTAATGAGAAACGGAAAAAAGGTCTTGAACATCAGCAGCAAAAAGACTGCATAAACAAGCCATTTGTCAACTGCTCAAAGCTATTGACTCCTACTGGCTAAAATCACACTACAACAGAAATGTGGGGGCATTGGGGGCATAATCATAGAATTTCTCATTTGACAGAATCATAATAAGAAAGGTGAAATACTGTAACCAATCTTGACCACTACCACTGAAGCTGTGTGAAATTATGTTTACAGTCCTTTGTGAAACATGAAGTCAAATCGGAGGACAGGGGTTGCAAAGAAAGACAGGTGTCTGACGTGATGACTGAAAATGATCACGTATTAAGAACGTAAACAGGATCAATTTTGAATGTGACAACATATTAACAATTTACCACTGCACTGTTGTCCGTGTTGTTTGACTTTTATCAATATCTCGTTATAGGTTTCATTTAAAACCCGCAATGTTTTTTTCAATTCTTGATTCCGTTTTTTGGAATCAAAAACTGGGTGACAAAAAGATTAGTCAATGCAGGCATGTTCATGCAAACTGCTGACACGATGCCCACCGCTAAAGCGAGCTGAAAAACGGTTGAAGGGTGCTGAGTTTGTACATTTACAGCACAAAGTAACAAATATTGACTAATAAAACAGGACATTCAGACTGGAAATAAACGTAGGCTGGGACTGGATATGATTAGCAACATGGACACTTCAAGGTTTTTGTTCAACAAGACTAGGAACCGAAAAGGGTTTTTTGGGTAAACCTGAATCATAAAGACGTACTGTAGATCAGCAAGTGTTCTCGTCTCTGGCAAAAAAAAAAAAAAAAAAGGGGGTAAGTCCCTGTACAAGTGGGCTGGCAGAGGGGCCTGGACAGATCAAGCGCCATGATTTATCGTGTTAAACACATCACTAGTCCTGTCAGTGTATCAAGAGCGCCAGCTTAACGAGAGGCGACAGTGTTTATTGGAGACACTGGCTCATGCGAGATTTCAGGGCAAATTATAGCCTGAGGCAGTTTGTCTTTTCTCTTGCTCTCGAAATCACAACCATGGGCGGGCACGAGGATGAGAGACAAAAAGCAAACAGGAAGAAGGGAGGTAACGGAGGAATAATCGGCAGGATAGTGCGGCGGAAGCAATACAGTCATTCTTCATGAAAGATTGTCAAATACTATTTTCAGAGAGGGCAAAACAAGAGCCAAATTAAATTGTTCATGCTGTCTAAACTATTTTTACTTTCTTTTTTTTCCTTTTTTGTCGTGGTTTAACCCTCCCCATATATAACAACTGATATATATAATATATATATATATATATATATATATATGAATATATATATATATATATATATATATATATATATATATATATATATATATATATATATATATATATATATAAACACAAATAATATAATATCTATGACAATATCAGAAAAATTCTTCTTACAATAATGACTAAAGATTATATTAAAAATATAATCAGAATATAAACAGAAATAATAAACCTAATATTGTAATTTTCTAAAATGTATATATAAATAAATTATTTTCTAAAAATGATAAAACACATCAGCTATTTGGTAATTGTCCAAATAGTGGTAAAAAGTGATTATTCAAATATTTTTGTTAAAAATATAATAATAATTGTTAAAAAAATATTTGCAGTTATTTTTTGCAGTTTAAAAAATCTGGTAATTTTCTAAAAGGATAAATAAAAATAAAAAGGCAAAACACTTTAACACTAACATTACCTCACAAGGTGCTTAAAAGGTTCTTCAGCGATGCAAGCAAACCATTTTTGGTCCTACAATGAACCATTTATCCAAACCAACTGTTTCTTACTTTTTTATATTTTTAAGAACAGAAAGGTTCTTCAGATATTAAAGGTTCTTTATGGAACCATTTACGCAAAAATTATCATCTACGGCATCGTGAAGCACCTTTATTTTAAAAGTGCATACAACTCCCTTTTACACATTCCCCATCCCTTACATGTTTTTTTTAATAATTAGCTAATTGGATAAAGATTTCAGCTACTAATTAGAGTTATATTTAACACACTGTATTACATTTATACAGTTCTACAAGTTTTCCCCTAAAACAGACAAGTGTAAAAAAAAAAAAAAAAAAAAAAAAAAAAAAAAAAAAAAAAAAAGTTTCTAGACGGAAGGTTCATGCAGAGGTTTTAGATGAATCAACAATATTTGCACTCAACATGAAAATAACAATAATCAAAAAGAGAATTTACAGTTGTGGGTAAAGAAAAACAAGAGGATTAAATCTTACATGTGTAGTGCAACAGAATAATATGATTCCAAACAGGATTATGAACGCAGAGCAGAACATGTCCACTGAGATTTACAGCAGGATCAAAAAGATCAGAGGGAAAAAAAAGTAAGTCTTTATAGACATGCAGTGTTTGCTTGAAAACATTCTGTATTTTCAACTACAATAAACAAATGGCAGCTGAAATGCTCAATATGATAAAAATAACCATCAAAAATCAAACCACTGATGTACGTAAACAAGTAACAAACTCTCTCACGATCACAAGAGGTCGCAAATGTAAAATATTTGCAAATCGTCAGATCTGTAGTATGATCGCTTCGCCTCGGAGAGGATATTCTCTCTGCGATGAGGTCCTTGTGATGGGTCATCGCTCTAAACATGGGGAGGAATTAAATTAAAACCTCTGAATAAAGAGCAGGAGGGAGCATTTGATCTGCAGCCATTAGACACACAGAGAGGGAATAATGTTGGAAGATAATGCATGATTCCTACGACTGTTGCAGTTTTGTAAACACAGAAAACACAAAGCAATATAATGGGTGCAAGAGGAAAATGCTAAATATAATCTGAGTCCATCCACCGTCATCTGGCCTGCCCTAATCCTCCAAGGCAGTCATTACATTCAAATATAAACCGGCCATAAGCCTGCTTCATAATTCAGCATGAGGAGAATTTGCCTACAAAAAGTGCTGCTTTCATCCTAAATGTCATCAAATACTCAGAATGAACTTATGAACCCTTTCATACCAACTCAGTTTGAGTATCAAATACTGTATTTTGTACTTAAAAAAAAAAAGAATAAACTAAACCGCATTTTCAGCAGAAATTTCATGAATAGGTTTGTATTTTTCTGCTGTGATGCATTTTCTATAGTTCAACAGAAAAGGTAAAAATGTTCATACAATAGTCGCCCAAAAAAACATTATTAATTACCTGTAATGAAATGCGCACAATATTATCCAAAAACTCAGTATTCAAAGCAAAATTACTGAAATATTCAAAACATATACACACACACACATACATACATACATACATACATACATATATATATATATATATATATATATATATATATATATATATATATATATATATATACACACACATATATACTGTATATATATAAAATGTATATGTTTTGAATACACACACACACACACACACACACAGACTAAAACTAATAAAGTGATATTAATATATAAACACACACACACACCTTTGCAAATTGATTAATGGGGAGCAATGGGCAAAATCCAATTAATTAATAAAGTCAATCAGATTAACTGATTTTTAATATTGCAGGCCTAATCTGGAGCTAAAAGAAGGAGAATTTTTATAATCTTTAATAAATCACTTGCACCATTTATTTTTACTTTTATAAATAACCAAAAACACCATTGTGCATGGTGTACTCTTTTTTTTCCTTTACTCGAGTCCCAGCTCATGCACAAAATGAGTGATAATATATTTTTTATATAGATCTAAAAATTTGTCCACACACACACATTTGATGAGAAACATATTGATTAAAAATGCCACTCAACCAAATATTGATCCTCGGAACACACTATGTAAGCACTAGGTGCTAAAACCAAGTGATAATACAGACTTTCAATATATATATATATATATATATATATATATATATATATATATATATATATATATATATATATATATATATATATATATATATATAAAAAGTAGGTTTTCTGGCACAAGTGTTCCCTGTGGGCATGTGGCATCACCAGGGCTGGGGTCCCTTTGGCTGGGCGTTGTGTTGTGAGGGAGGAGGGGGCGCATGAACACTCATATGTGAACAACTCTAGAGGAGCCTTTTGTTGCAGTACACGTGTCTGCAGGGGCACCTTCCCCTACTCAGCCTGACAGGCGGCTCGAAAACTGTCAGCCCTGATCAGTCGCCCTTGCCTGGATCTCAACCCAAATTATAATCAAGAGCTCAGTCGCCCAGCAATGCCAATGCAAGATCAAGCAAAACCGATCCAGGGATCTGAGAGCCGGGATATCGGTACCAACGAACCATGCTACGCTAACGGCCTACGAATTCAAAGTGCCGAAATGCTAAATGGAGACACCTCTGGTCGTTTCGAGGCATCACAGTGAAGACCATTTCTGAAATCGTCAATATGCTGGTAGAAAGCGCAAAACTGATTTAAACCTGCATCTTTTAGAGACTTTAAAAAGCATTTAAGTACATAGTTCCACACTGCCAACCTTTGTATGAGAAAATCCTATTAATCTGTTGATTATGTCAATATAACCCTACAAATTTAAGCTCTCAAGATGAAGCACTCTCAGATTTAGAATAAAAAACTCTTTGTTCTTTCCATAGATATATCTACTAAAAAGCTGGCAATGGGTGGACTGCGTACCAACAGTTTTTTAAGACGAAATCTCTTCCGCTTCATTGTGACATATAAAGAATTCATGACGATAATTGAAGTAACGACGACGAACAAAATTGTGTACCTCTCTAGAAGCATTAATCAAAGGGCCGAGCGGCGTTTAATGTTGTGAACTGCCATCAAGGTCGGAATCGCAACTGAGTCTGACACACAAGTCACAATCCTTCACGCCATACTGTCTGCGGCATATAGACTACTGTCGAACGATACACAGATATCGGGCGAAAAAAACGCCACAACCTACAGCAAATAAAGCAAATCAGGTCAAAATATCATAAGTTACTTAGACCACAACAATATATACTAGTTTCAAGATATTTCTTGAAATGTAAAAACAATATAATTTAATGTTAAATGGTCTATATATTGACTATACATGGTCTAAATCCACTATCATTTGAAGACTTCGAACTAAACGAATGATTCCAAGGGAACACCGTCCATAAAGACCGTCCATCGTAAGGTTAATTGTTCAGTTAACTGAAAACAGAACGCCGTTCCTTACGACCAATCATAAGTGACCAGGCCACAATGTTATATCAAAATATATGTTCAAAATCATATCTGTAAAACATAAAAAGATTTACCTTCACAGAGCTCCTAACCAACAGCCACCAATACTGGCGTTCGGAAAGGACTGAAATTAAAAACCACACAGGGAAAATGATTTCTCCAGCGATCTCTCGCTCAACCCCAATGGAACGGCACCATTTGATTGGTCCTGGTATGAGGTCATGTGGGTGAGGCGCTGGACACGTGATTCCTCACTGGATACAATGCGCAAAAGGCAAAAACGCCTAAATCCAAATTTCACTGCACCAAGTCCCTTGTTTGTCGACAGCATTATCACTGCTTGGGCTGAGGTAAAGGTTTTTTAGGCTAGAGGAGTCCCAGTACGCTCAGCGAGCAGCCCCAGGGGTATTGGGGGTGGATTCGGCACCCAAGACTTCAGCCGTCTGGGTATCTCCAGCAGGCGACACGTCAACGAAGCTGTACCCGCCACTGTACATGCCCATTCCTGCAGTCTGGTCCAGCCCAGGGTGTCTGGTCACCATCTGTAGACTCTTACATCAGTTACTTCTGTCATTACACTGAAAAATTGTCTGTTGTGACATTTAAGCTTCAACCTTCATATGCTTTTATGCCCCTTCTACCTATCCCTCAACCCGCTCCGTCCTTGTTTTTTCTGAGCTGAAAGACGTACAGCATGAACGATAAAAACAGACGAACAGACATGGCCTGAAAACCAGGAGGTTTAAGCCGGGTGAGGGGTGGCTTTCAATCAACATCACAATATCTGACAGTCCTTGTGTCTACCAGCCATTTTAATCTGGCAGAGTGAGGAATTATGGGGAGCTCCACTGGCTCAATCTGGATTACGAACCCCTGGCTAATTCGCTTCAGATGAGCAGCAGAATATAAATTAATCACAAATCACTGAGGTTAAAACTCTTAGAATCATGACTAAATAATTGTTACTCAGGCAAACATCTCAATGCTTTTGAGAAAGCCAAAATAAGATAACACTAAAAATTCTACGAACTCCTGAGTTTAAGACCAACCTAAGTCAAAAAGCATCTAACAATCGAAATTGATTCAGCAAAAAAAACACAAATCCAAGGAGACAAATGTTCAAATACTCACAAAGTGAAAAAAAACGTTTAGTGATTCCTGTGAAGAAGCGCAAAGCAAAACCCACAATATACGTTCTTAGTGCAGCTTTTCTATCATCCTTACCAGTTAGAGGAAAGCTCTCGAGGTTTAGTAAGGACCAGAGATGGAAGACAGTAGGCAAAATGAGAGGAACGTGAATGCACCAAGTCCTATAAGTAAACTCGACCAATGCCCCCAGCAAGGTCAAAAAGGGTGGGGTGGAGAGGCACAGCTGACTTGTTTGGGAACAGCAATGGGGTCCATCAATTGAGCAAACTAATAGGCCCTGATGAGCATGAAGGAGATAAAGATACAGCAATCATACAGTGTTTGAAAGGGTAAAAGTCACCTGATCTTATAGAAAACAATGAACATCAAATCAATCTTTCGTTCTCCAAGATATCTACGTGTCTGACAACTCTGCAGAAGCACTTCCTGGATTGATCAGTTTAACTTTGTCTGCAAGCCCTAATTGAGCCACAAGCCTGCAGGGTTTAATTAAGAAGCTCATTACTGACTGCATGACACGGGGACCGCTGTACTGGCTCAGTGCTTTGCTTCGAGAGACCTGAAAAATCCATAAATCGCTGAGCGTAGAGGAAACGTGCAAAAGTCATGATAGCGACCGCTTATTGTATGCACTCAAACAAAATCTCTTTCCTCAAAAAGTTCTCCAGGACATTCTTAGTGACAATGCAGGGTCCTTTTGACACTGGAAAGGAAGGTTCTTACCCCAATGCCTTCAAAACACTTGAGGTCAGCATGAGAATGGTTCTTTCTTTCTAAGAGGAAGTGGATGCTTAAGACACGTTGCCCTAGAGGTTCGGAGGGATTTCGCAGTTTAAGTGTATCCCTTGGCCATACCTTCACACACAGGCTGAGGATAAGTGGAAAATTCTGTTGCCTCGGGTCTCGGTCACACCGCTGCGGACTGGCTTTTGTCCCTGCTCTAAAAGCTTTTACGCCACCCCTCTCAACCAGACCTAGCGAGAGTCGGTAATGGAAAATTTCGCCTGACCCTCCATTTGGTTGCAGTGAGAGCTTTCAATAATGGGACACCCCTGCAGCTAAAACCAATAGCTTCTGACATCAATTTCAAACAGAACTTTCAGGGTGGAACTGTCACCTTTATGGTGCATAAACAACCTTGTTAATTCACAGAGCTAAAACATGCAAGGCCATGTAATGTACAAAACATAACACTTTGCGTAAAGGAGATTTGTACATAAGTGCTACATCACTGATAAAATGTAAAACATTGTTACTAAAAGAAAAATGTTAGACCTGTGGGCAATTTGTATATATTGAAGTTTGTTTTGAGAGCTAGGGTGGAGGGACAGATTCTCATGAGTAAAAACTTTTATTCAATGTGTTCGTCAGTACATATAGTACATACAGTAAATCCCTTGTATAATACTTTTATGGTGGTTTTATACCCATTGACGTTTATAATGTGGGGAAAAAGTCTCAGGTTAATCTGCAAATATTCAACAAATAAGACAAGAAAGCAAGCATAGAGAAAATAAATGAAAAAATATTTTTTGTGTCTAGGAAAACTATTCTTTTTCCCTTTATTATTTTCCTCTGCCCTGAGAGATGTTGAATTCAAGCACAAAAACAAGGCTTGGAGAGATAAATTTCTGAAATGTTTACGTATATTTTTATACCATTATATGGATATGAACAACATTAAATGCATTTGAGCATTTATGCAACTAATCCATGCTTCTCCCCGTTTTAAATGATTTACATAGTAAGGGTGAAAACAGTTGAAGCATTCTTTAAAATATCTTCTTTTGTGTTTCACAGAAAGTCAAACAGGTTTGGAAGGACAAGAGGATAAGCAAACAATGAAAAACTTCTAAGTGAATCTCTGTAAATCTAAAAGCAAAAAATGAGACAACAACAAATCCACTATAAGCATTTATTCTCTGTGTTTAACGTTTTGGATTTATCAAATGTTTATATGCACAGGACAAAACTCGGCTCTAAATTATATTGCTACAAAAGCTTTCAATTCAAAATAAAAGTTATATTAATAAAAATGATAAAATTAAAGAATACAAACAAAAATGTTTAACACCAAAAATGAGCAATAAGCACCGAATAATATCAGAATGATTTCTGAAGGATCATGTGACATTGAAGACTTGAGAAATGACTGCTAAAAAAATTCAGCTTTGCCATCACAGGCATAAATAATATTTTAAAATATAGTAAAATAAAATAAAAAAAATAATAGGATTAAGAATCAAAAAGAGTAAACACAAATTCTTCTGTGCATTACAGCACTTCTAAAAAGACCCATATAAAATATAGGAAAAGTTAATGCTGAGAAACAGCTTTAGAAAGCTTTCATTTAGGAAGCAGGAGTAAATATTTTGACTGAAATGAATAATAAAATTGCAAAAGTCAATCACACAGAAGTGTAAAGGAAAAATTATAATTTGGTTCTGAGATATTCCGCTGCTGTGTATCAGAAGGAAACAGGCGCTGCATGTTAATGTAGTCCATCCTCCACTAAGATGTCTGTTCAGCTCAGCTTGGCAGCACCCTACATGGCTCAGCCTTCCTTAAAGCAACGCCTCATCATCCTTCAAACAGCGCCAGTGATTCAGAGAGACCTCTGGAGTCTTCTGGGTCTTTCTTTCCTCGCTGTCCTATGCTATATCTTCCTGCATGCACCAATCCCTCCCTCTGATCTAGAACACGGAGGCTAAACACTGAGGCTCATGTGGCCGGGGCGCCGAGACCCGATGACACAGGACTGAAGTGGCTGAGGAAGATGTCACAGCTACTCACTGATGAAGTTCTCTTGCCAAACTCCCTCTCCGTCCTCATACACACTTCAGGCTATTCTTTAGAGCATGTATGAGTCCTACTGTCTACGCTGGCAATGTGAACGCACAACAAAGAGCAACAACTGGTGGGCCAGAATCAAAAATCTTTTATAAAAGTCGGACATATAGCCTACATTGCTATCTGACAACAAAGGACAATAAAATTGAGACTGCAATGCCAGCAAGTAATTGCAAAGGCCTGTAGAACAAGTCTAAATAAATCAACATGCATTTATCAGTGTCTGGAGGTTTGTCTCAGGGGAGTTGCGAGTAAGATATCATCCACGCTTTCTGTCGAGAAGAACGATTAAAAAACCCTTGGCTCCAGACAGAGTTTCGAGGAACAGATTGTTCCACAGAACCTCTTTTTAATCAAGAAAAGAGGTTGTTTATTGCACGTTTTAGAAATTTTCTTTTATTCACTTTTGGGGGTCATATGTGAAGAATAATGAGGCAGATATTTGCTGAGACAACATAAAAAGGTAATTTTGTACTAATGTAAAAAGAAAAGAAAAATAAGAAAAAGTTAAAATTTCACGTTATAAACTATAACAGTTGTTATAAATAAATAATAATGAGAAAAAAAAAAGAAAACCAGTTTTAATTCTGAGATATATATATTTAACAAGGCTTCATATATGATGCTTATGAATCACTGAAATATAAGAAAAAAAAAAATCAGTGGAGAAATATTGGAAAACAAAAAAGAATGTAGTCAGCTCACACTACTGCTGGGAAAAAATAGATCTGTGCATACAATTTCTGCATGCAATAACCGAATGTGTCAGGGCACACTGTAAAACATGCTCGTATAAACAAGCTTGTGCAGTAACTATAGATGTATAGATCTATAAAATCAAAGCCAAAACGCCTGCTTTTGTTTTTTTTTTTGATGAGTGCGTGTGTGTGTGTGTGAGCGAGCACTTAATGCCCTGCCTTAGAATCAGTCAGGCTGCATCAGCATCAAAGTGAATCATTAGCGGCAGAGGAAAGTATTGCAAAGCAAGCTTGAACAGAAACAAACAATCCATGTGCTGTTGAAAAGCATGACTGTTTAACAAGGCAAATTATGCAAAACACAAAATTGCATTCCGCTGTAGACCGGATCAATGTGGCAATCGCTCGGATTTCAAATAAGCTAAAATGACAGGCAGGGTCGGGTTTTGTGTGGGAACTTGTTAAAATGATCAAATAAAGCGTTTCTCCTTCCATAAAGTACTTAAAACCTCCCACTTTCAGAGTGTTCAGTGACATAACTAGTCTCAGACTGTTCCATTTAAGATCCCTGGTCTATAACACCTTTATTATGCTGTATGAGAAAATTATGCTGTATGAAAAAAAAAAAAAAAAAAATCTGTAAAAATATATTATACAAGGCTCATCCGGTTTTTCTGTTTCAGCTGGCCGGCTCATATCTTTTTGTACAAAAGGCTACATCTCAAGATCTTGTGTACTGGATCCTGAGTCGGAACAAATCTTAAATTCCAATGAGCTAAAAACTGGCAACAATGTGTTCGCATGGTGATGCTTTCCACATAACAAATCTGAAAAGCTGAATTCATATCAAAAAGCAATTTCAAGATTTGTTAAATATTGCAAGAGGGCATCTGACCGTGACGCAGGGCTTGATAATAAGGATGGCCGAATGGCCTGGGGTCAGTGTGAGAGAGATTCGAGGCAGCTGACGGGACTGACTGTCACTTGCCTGATCAGACCGGAGCTGTGTTGACATTTGTTGATCTTGATTTTTTTTTTTTAGTTTTTTTTTATATCTAATTCAGTAATGTCTTGCATCACATACCAGAGGTTATTGGCACAAATCTATTTTATAATGAATCTTCTGTAACAGAGTTGCAATGCAGCTATAAATAAATTCAATTAGTTATAGAGCTGCACTGACACTATGGCATATTTTTTAACTAATGAAATATGTGAAATGAAATGCAAGCAAGGAAGTTAATGCGATACTGTACATACACACACTAAAAGACATTAATATTATAAAAGATATTCTTAGAAATTGTATATATGCTACCACCATTTTATTACCATCGGAAACCTACAGAATACAGATATAATTTTCAATCAAAAGTCATGTTTTTACAACCATGTTCATGCACTGTGCTGGGTTCAAATGTGGATTACTAAAAGACACATCACTAAAAGCGAGCTAGTGTAATAGCCATAATTAGGACACTTTTCCATTCACTTCATGAGCCAATTATGACATGCTGTATATTTAAAATGACTGCAAAAATACTCTTACAATGGAGTCGCACTACAAAAAAATTATGTGTCAGAGGAGTCACTGCTCACTCCGCTCATGCAAATGCATTCTATAACTGGTAAAACAGTCACTGCAGTGAGCCTGAATGTATCGATTTAACATAATGTTTACATAAGTTGCATGGGCATTGGCGTTGTGCTCCGTGTACATTAAAAGACGTTCAATTAGTTACAAAATCTCTATCTGTGCATGCAGAGAAAGGAAAAAAAACATAGAAGCTCCCATGAACAAACACAAGTGAGTGTGCTCAAACGGCATACTATGAATACATGAATACTAAAGAATGACAAATTAGAGTCAAGACCACACAACACACCAGACGGAGTCAGTCTGAAACAGGAGTGAAATAAGTCCATCATAAGTCAGGCTTTGACTGCACTGGAAACATTAACTGTGACAAACAGGGGACTCCAGTCCCTGCTGAGCCGATAATGGTGGCACTGAGATGTTAATAAGAGTAATCTGCGTGTGCCCTGCATTCACTCATCCCGCAGTCACAGATGGGCTTGCCTTTAATGTGTGCCCAGATGACAAGAGCATCATTTAAGCCAAAATACCCAGAAAGCCAAAGCATGCAGCCGAGACAGAAAGCGTTCCAGCATGTTAACTACCCACAAGCCTTTTCATCCATCCTCCCTAGACTGTGTACAATTTTTATGCCTTTTGCACCACGTCTCATATATTATTTCCCCAAGCAACCTTCACTTGAGAAACTTCATAAGAAAAAGGAGATGCTCTGAGACAGAAGAACATTTTGAACCGCTGCCACTGATTGTGAAACAGAGTTCATGGATATGTGGATTCTGTCAGACACATCAGAGGGGGAAAATTAGAGATTGTGGTGAACTCTTTTAAACTCTACAGTAGGTTAATCACATGAGACTTAACACGAACATGTGAAGGTCATATTACAGCCCAGAATCATAAATGAAAGGTATTTTATATTGGTGCTCAAGAAATATTATCAATGCCAAAAGCTGGATTTTTTTTGGTTGTTTAAATAAACTTTTCAGTCATAGTGTATAAACATATTTTATCACCTGAATAAACATAACCACTGTCACATTAAAGTAATGAGATGTTGTATATATGTGTGTGTGTATATATATATATATATATATATATATATATATATATATATATATATATATATATATATATATATATATATATGAATATATAAAATACAAATTATATTATTAATATAATGTAAATATTATTTCTAATAATTATGATTTTTAATAATTACATTAAAATGCTAAAAACAGCATCACAACATGTTGAGTCACAAATGTGAAACTGAACTTAATTAAGGTAATTAATATAGCCACACTGACAGTCTCCCAGTTTTTAGTTATTAATACATTTAAATTTAATATACACTTGAAGCCCACCTACATTGTACAATATTAACAGAACTATATTACACCACATAGGAGGGCTTCAAGTCAAAAAGGCTGAAAACCTATGCATTATGGAAATGATACTCTGCTGAGAAGCTGTGTTTAATAACTTTTCACAATCCAAAAAATCCACACCTCATCTCCATGTACATACAGTAGCTGTGTTATTATGAAAGAACACGTATGAAGAGATATTTTCACAAGACGCGTCAGTGCTGGTTAAAACGGCTCGGCTCTGAGTGCCTGTCTGCCATCCAATCCAAAGCATTTCTCAGCATCTAAGCGAAGCCTGTCAGGGTGAGCTCACGATCGCGTCGTGACAAAGCGCCGGCATCCCCTTTCGCCACCAACGTGAGCCAACGTGTGACACAAGCTCTCATTTTTAATGCACTATTCCGCAGTCCCTTCGCTGATGGCCCTTGAGCAAAAGCTGCCAATGTGGCAAAACTACTCGCAATGACAAAGGACAAAAACTCCCTTGAGAGTTCCCTCTGAGGTGTCTGAGACAGGTCGGGGGGAAGGAAACAACCGTGACGCAACGTCACGCGCAGGGAGACGCTCGGAAACCTCTGGAGCTACCCATGGCGACAGTTGCAAACATGCGCACATCCGCCATTAATATTCATTACGATAGTCAGCCTAGCTTCTACTCCATTCGCTCCGTCACGATCGAGCAGGCCTCGAACTGCAAGCACAGTCAGCAAGAAATTCTCACGTCACACCGCCTAAATATATCACACTCATATTTTCCCGTACTACTGCAAATGACCCTCTCCTTCAGAAACATGCTCATAGCATTCAGTAGGGGTGGGGGGGGAGGAATCAATCCATATGCTGTGCACTTTGAATTCAGAACAGAAATAAACCCACGCGCTTCAAGTCCTACGACAGTCAGCGAAAGCTCCCAGCCGAACGGTTGCTGATTCATCAATAGATTGCCAACGCAAAAGGTCATCCCATTTCCCATAATGCCATTTCCTGCTCAAAAAAGACAGCGGGCCTAAGAGGAACCTGCAAGAACCAATTCAGCAAGATTATAAGGATTAGAAGGGTTCTAAAGAAAAAGGGCACCGTACTCACCAGAGTTGCAGAAAGTTGTGGATCTCAGGACATAAATGGAGAGATTGGCCAGACGAAGAGGGGAAGAGAGCGCAGCTGTGTCGCTGTGCGGATCAGTTCATCAGCCTTTAGACTTCTTTCCAGGTTGATAACCGGCCCATTCTGCAGGCGTAAGGGCAAATCAAAACAACACACTGTGTCGTCATGTCAGTTTATGCCACGTTCGTCAGTCATGCGAGGCTGCCATACGTTACACCTTCTCTGCATCAGGGTCTCTGTGCAGCGAAAAGGGGCTTTGCCTTAAGAGCACGGGTGAAATCACACAAGCCATATGTGCGCTGATTTACTTATCGCACGGTTAACTGAGTCCTTCATCATGAACATGTCGTTAAAAAAAAAAAGAGGCCAAAAGCTTTGGCTTCTAGTTAAGTGTCTGACATTTCTGTGAATACACCACGTGTGGGAGGTTTTGAAATTCATAAAATGGTGTCACTGACCAGAGAGGGATCCCAGAAGTCTCTTGGGTTTTCTCTTCCAGGTCATGTGACCACGTGCTGCCACACTTCCAGAAGACTTGGGAGAGTTCCGTCTGTCCAGTGTACCTCACCCTTTTAAAGAGATGCAGAGGTGTGAGAAAACATTTAAAGATTTTCAGATTTTAATAGAATTTAACGCAATTAAATTCAATTTAATGCAATCAAATTCTACCTGAGCAACTCCTTACTATTTCTCTGTACAGGTGGTTTACTTTTAAATTTGTTTTTAAAGGTTCTCTTCTGCTCTTCCAAACCACGATTCTGCAGAAGAGGCAAAACTGCGTATTATTTTAAGTCATAACTAAATGTTGGAATTCAGTTACATTCATACAGATGCATACAGTACATACAGTATATCTGTCATTTTTGCTATGCAGTAAATGTTAATTTTTCATTACATTTGTCATAATTCAATAAAAGTAAAATATTATTTAAAATAGAATAAATATATAATACATTTCTTCTAGAGATCATCTCACAAAATCACAATTTTACCCTGCTTTGAGCAGATGTGCGTGTTATTTTAGTCATGCCCTTTATTCAGGCAAATTATTTGGACATATTTCAGGTATATTTCATAATTTAGTTTTAAACCAAACATGCAGGAATTGGTTATTTTGCATAAAACATATTGTACTGTAATTATATATAAAAACCAATGCTGTCAAATAATTAATCGTGATTATTCACATTCATAATAAACATTTTTGTCTACATAGTATGTGCGTGTACTATGTATACTTATGTATAGAAAAATATGTTATTTCTATTAAATATATTTTAAATAATGTAAATTATATGAACATATATATGCGCATGTAAATACATGTGAATATTTAAAACGATTTTGTGTGTGTGTGTGTGTGTGTGTGTGTGTGTATATATATATATATATAGTAAATATACACAATATGCACACATATACTAATTACAATTACAGCACTAATTAAAATATGTACAAAATACATTTTAGAAAATGAGTTTAGAAAATGTTATTCTTCATAGAAATAAAAGTATAAATTAGAAGAGGTCAAAAGGTAATGCATAATGTTAGAGAACCATGTTGTTTCAGCTTCATGTCAAAATTGCTTAAAAATTAGTTTGTAGAAAAGTTTAGTTTTTTTCTAATATATTTTATTGTAAAGGGTACCAGCTCTTACATCTGCGACTGCACTGCCAAATCCAGTCTTCAGCTCCCAGCAACCAGAAATTCCTTCAAAAAAAAAAACAAGGAGACATTTCTAAATGAAAGTAAATGAACATCTGTCCGTGTGAAAAGTGCTCCCTCTCATGGTCATGTTTTGCATTGTTTGACAAGACTGTGATGAATGTGTTCTCTGGCTCTGTGTGACATAGTAGTGTTTATCAAATCCATGACATCTATTAGAAAACTGAAAGTTCAGACTTAATTTTAACCAGATGAGCTGCCTTCAAAACTGCTGTATAATGCCAGTAAACGCACGTTGTATATCAATTCAGTAAGTTGCTACATTAATCAAAGTTTCTGTCTATTAGGATCAAACGATAAAATAACTAGTGAGATATACATGAGGCCTAGATATAGCCATTAAAAACAGTATCTCAAAAACTGAACCTTGACCCGACTCAAGTGCACCTAAAACACTTAGGAAAGACTGCCATCTACTGGCAAACAAAACTACTGACGCGAAGCGTCAATCATTTTCCAGTTCAATGGGCATTCTGGGAAAAAAAGAAGACTTGAGGACGTCCCCACATGTAATGCATTGGCAGAAGAAAAACCTGTAAAATATCTGCCCGGTCTGGACTCAGCTGCTCTGAAAACCAATTTAGCCAATTTATTTAGGGGCTTCAAGCGGATGCAGATAAAACACTTCGGTCCTCAGCCTGTGAGCGATTGTGCAAACCAGAAGTTAATCAGTTCCTCTAAAGGCGCTTACAATCTGATCTCCTGTCTGACATGGAGCCACTTCAGAGGGTCCCCGAGATGAAATTCTATAATGATGTAGACCAAAATTCAGCACAAGGGCTCGACGCACAAATCACACTGCATTAATGTTTAATGATCTCTAAAAGCTTATATTCCTTTTTTTCGCTTTCTCAGAGTCCCGGCGTTTACAGATTATCACCTGACCCCTGCTCAAGGACTGTCCCGGTGCGATGGCCAGCACACATCGGTGAGATTAAAGATCTCTGTTGTGACGGCTGTTACAGTGCTCAAAAGATCCATAAAACACATAACTTATCTCCTTACGACACGCAGCCCAGAGAGCCGACCACGCTCACGCAAGTCCTCACCATCATTATTTAAAAAAGCCTTTTGTCCCTTTCGTGAGTCAAGCACGAGCGATATCAAAAGAAACGCATATGGCGTACGCGTGTTTACATTTGCCTTTCCTACCGGCCATATTTCCTATGAACTGTCTTTATAATATATTTACACTTTTTCCAATACTGTAGCAGTCACTCAAATCTTTTTTCCTGCCATAAATGAAATATTAATAAGATCTAAACTATTTATATTGTGAGCATTAATAATGAATCGCAGCCCTTTCAACATTGTGCTTCAAAACGTAATATCAAGCTTGGAGAGGAAAGCTGATATTTTTCCATTTTCATTTAGCCGGGGGGTTATAAATTAAGAGGGTCCGCGCTTTGCTAAATATTGTAAAAGCACCTAATGCATTCATCAAATAAGTAAATCTTTGTGGGCGCTCGGAAGGCAATAAAGCCAGAGCAGCACAAAATAGAGCTATTGAAATGTGTTTAAGTGTTTCATTACTTTCATTCGCTAATAAATAAATGAATCAACTTGGAGACACTTCACTGGCTGTAAAATATTTTTTTGAATCGAATGACATTTTCATGGAGACGTTAAGAGGGGAAAAGATCTCCACAGGGCTTTTAGGGAAAGTGCAGACTCTTAACTCCGTCATGGAAAAGTCAGCTCACTTCTGCCGGTGTGCAATTTCATTAACGCTTACATGCAGGCAGTCATTGATTTGCAAAGGAATCTCTCTGAAATGCAGGTCTAATCAATCAAACGTCTCCATTAATTTCAGCCGGGGCTGTCGCTTGAATTCACAGGGCCTCGGATGAAATTTTTATGGGTGGGCCCAAGGAGGTTTATAATACCTGGAGAAAGCTATCCGTTAGCTTTCCCATTCATCTCAATGACAGATGTTTGGCTGGTTAAAGGCCCCCCAGAAGTATGCAACAAATGGCCGTCCATGAAAAAATATCTAAAAACAGCATCTACCAGTATAAAATCTAATTGCATGTGATTCCATGGTTAGTTTAGAAATTTTATTTTATATATATATATATATATATATATATATATATATATATATATATATATATATATATATATATATACACACACACACACACACACACACACACACAACAATCAAAATAATCAATTAAAAACAATCAATATAAATATTTAAAATATCTGTATATAATCTATCATTTAAAATTGATATGATTTTTTTGTATGTCAACAACACATTTAAATAAACTACGAATAGGAAACCTTTCATTACAAGATTTATGATAAATTAACACATTATGATTTGTTTTTTTATGTTAACATAATAGAGCTATTTTTCATTAAAAAGCTTTTTTGGAATTAAAAAAAAAAATAACATCTTATGAACCATATTTTATTCTTTTACTTTTCTGCTGTTGGTGACACCACCAAAACGGACCTATGACCCATTTTTGGTCCTTGACCCCCTAACGGAGAAATACTGCTGTTTACGACCTTAGTGGACCCCACTCATAACAGCTTGTTCTCCAGGCTGTAACTAAAATATAAAAGGAAATGATCATAAAAGCCACACAGAGGCAAGAAAAATAACCAGAAATTAGGATGTTATTTTGATATATTGCTGAATAAATTTCAATCACAGTATTTAGCTGACACAAAGCAAAGCACGGTCTCTTTTTTTGTGATACCAGGACTATACATCATGTCTATATTCTCCCAGAAATATTAAAATCATTGCGAAGTGTTTGCCACCACACAATAAAGAAAACACTGATGAAAGCGTTTTTTTTTTTTTTTTTTTTTTTTGGTCCAGCGATGAAAATAATGCGGGCGTGATGTGTGAGAGAGTTCGGCGGTTTGCTTTCTCATGACAAGATGCTTTGAAAGTCAGTTTGAAAAGTTGAGCAAGGTTTAAAAGCGAGCTGCAGTTTCAGCAGCCCGAGCGCAGCGAATGGAGCCGACCAAGTGCGGAGGGATTACACAGGAACAAAACAAGTCAAGAAGCAGTAAGCATAATGTTAGAGGAACTGCTTATGTGCAGAAACAGTCTGACAGGGCTGTGAGAGCCTGTCACTTACACACAAACACCCAGCAAAGGAGCTTATCGAGGAACCTTTTAAAGCATTTCATCAACACCAGCTTGTTCGACTTTGCCACCTCTTTTTATTCTCTGTGATACAAACCTGTTCAAAATGCAGATATTATTGCACAATAATGCCTCGAGTAACAAATCAAGAATGCAACATCGCTACTGTTCACACAAATCACTTTCAAGTTATTATAACTGTAAGATTCAGTGAAAGAGAGGTATTGTTTGGCTAAATGAAAAATAAAGACACCTAAAATGTATTCGTGCTCGTTTCATTTATGAAGCGCTGATAAGAAAAAGTGATAACCAAGTGATGTATCGGTCAAGAAAAAAGTAGAGTTGGGCAATAATATATTTTATATTTTGCAAAGATATATAAAATCAAGCCGGTAAGACTTGCTACAAAAAATATGTATATCCCTCCTGAGTAAACTTGTGACTTGGTTTAAATCTATGTACATGCCAGCTAAATACTTTTAAATTCTCTTAAACAGACATTTACTACTGAATTATAAGCATTATTCTGAGTTTTATCACATCAGACAACGTACAGCCTGTCATTACACTAGAGCAACCTCATTATTGTTGAAAAACATGATTGATTATATAAATTATTAAATATTTAACGCAAACATGGTGGTACATGCCAGTATATTTGCACAGGGCTTCATCTTACAGCCGTAATTTGTTCAGCACAACAAACAGAAACATGAAATTAATTAGAAAACTGTCTCGACAAATTACCAAATCTCTAAAGGCATCAAAGCCAAGGTGTAAATGTATTCTTGAGAGACTTAAAAGTGTGACAACCTAATCTAGAACTGAGCGAAGTTTGTGAAAAATTGTGGAAAAAGTGAGGACTTAAATGCTACAAGAACACCTACTGAAACCTTCCCGATGCCATAACTTTTTGTTGAACTTTGTTTGAAAAGGAGCTTTCATGCAGTGTGTAAAACAAGTGAATGAAAACACCCTGCAGTTTTAAATCTGAACATGCACCATGTATAAAGTTATTGTCTCTCAAAAGAAAGAGTCGAGTCTGAATCACTGAAATTAGTAATTTTTAAAACGAGTCCCAAACAGTTTCATTCTTCATATTGCCCCCCACTTGTCAACCTATTCACGTTGGTCTGAATGAAAATGCAAATTCATTCTGTGCCACTAGGTGTAGCTTTTGGAGCGTTAAAAACCCGCAAACACTGCTTTAAATGAAATCGACCAATCACTGGATGGGTTTGAAAAAATTAATCATTGCACGGATGGATTGCAAAATGTTTTCTGAGCAATTAATGATATTAGAAACATACATTTTGAAGCATTGCATGATATTAAAACCTGGAGTGATGGACATTCTACCTTAATATAAAAAAATATATATATTATCAAAGTACAAAACAGTTTTTTTTTTATTGTATTACTGTTTTTGCGATATGTAAACTCTTCAAAAGTAGTGTAAATACTAAAACACATTACCAAATTAATGGATATTTTGGTAAAAAAAATAATGTATTTATGTAAGAGAGTTAAAAGGATTCGTGTAATATTAAAATGGCCAAAAATCACGCTCACGACCACACAAATGGAGTCTTTCCTCACCCCTCTCAATGTGCAGGGCTCTATACGCAAGTAAGATAAAAGGCTTGTGCACCAGTTTTCAATAGCTGTATCAGCTATCCGGACACATGCGTATTACCCAGACGAGTCATTATACTTTATGTGTCCTTGGCATTAATTGAGCTAATAGCATTTCATAGATATCCTTTATTTGACCTCTTTTGTGCTGAGCGGCTTTTGTATATTGTGGTTTGCGCTGAGCCTCCGACAAGATTCAGTCCCCCAGAAGCCCCTATTCCACCTGGATATCTATGCCTGAGGGAGACAGTTGTCCCATAATACCCTTCACAGTGTGTGTGTTCTTAACATATGGGTGGAGTTCTTCTGAAGTCGCTCGCACAATCTGTGAAAGGGCAAAGCTAAGGACTCAGGCCAACTGCCTATAAAATACTGCTGTACAACAAAGAAGATGAAGGAGCTGGCTTCCCACACTGCAAAACATTACTTATTATGGTCCTTAATTATAGCTATTGATCATTGACGGATAAACTGAAAAGTTGCTTAAATGTGGATCTCATTCAGTTAATATTTCTGCACTTGACCATAGAGCCGATTAATTATGTCATTGCGTCAACACAAACTGGCACGCTTGTTTCGTTGAAATCCATATGGCATCGTTTTTATAAACAATGCAATCAGTCGGGCCTTTAATTTGTAAAGGAATAGTCCATTAACTATCAGACGCTCCCCCCTGTGTTGTTTCAAAACTGTATTGTTTTCTTTCTTCTGTCAAACGCAAAAGCAGATGTTTGGCGCGACGTTGTTTTGACACTGTGGTTTTCCATACAATGAAAGTGGGGGTTGTTAAGCTCTAAAACTGACAAAAAGGCATCGTAAAAGCATGATAAAACTAGTATTCACTGGATGAATCACATGCTATATTGCACTCCTAATTAAGCCATATGATATACTTGTATGTGGAAGACATATTTATTAAATATGTGTGTGTTTGTTCACTTTTCAATTTAGTTATGATCATCAACTCAATATCACAAGGCTTTAAATAGCACTGCATTTCAAGCAGTATAAATGAAAACATTCAAAGCAAAACTCGGCGAGAGGAAGAACTAAATTTAAAGCAACGCGCACATGCATTTTGAAATTTATAGTAAAAATAAACATTTGTAGAAATAACTTAATATTTATTGTTTTTCTGAGTTCATACCACATGATATCCAATTTTGGAAACTACGTACCAGTCAATAATTTTAGGAGTTACAAACCTATATAATATATATATATATATATATATATATATATATATATATATATATATATATATATATATATATATATATATATATATATATATATATGATTCAATATATCACACATCATGTTTATCAGACAAAGTTTATATGAATTTTATGATGGAAATATAAATGAAAATGCTCGCAATTTTATACAGGATTACAAAACCCTTTGGAAATCATGCCAAATTGTGCAGAAAATTAATCTGAATAAATTAAGGGTAATTTCAAATTTCAACATGATGTTTTGACACTTTTAATAACAGAAAAATCTATTAACTAATCTTTTTAGAAAAGTTTAAGTTGGTACATATGTGGGAGAGGTACTTTTTTAAATACATTTAAAAATGCATTTAAACATATTTTAACAGAAAAAAATGTGATTGGAAAATGTAGACGTAACGCCATTGACCCAGATAGATATATATATATTGCATATTTTTCTTATATAAATGTGCGCATGCGTGTTTACAGTATTTTTCACAAAAAAAAAGTATAAATAAAAATTTGCAACCCCAAAACTTTGTATATGCAAGACATATTTATTCAGCACATAGTCTCTGATCTTCTTATAACTATTCAAATGTGTTCCGTTAACACAGAGAAATGTGAAAGACTGCAAATTAGCTTTTAAAATAGACAGCAAGGGAGACGTGCAGAAATGTTTGGCAAAACGCTTGACACTTTCACACCTTTATGATTGGAGGGGTTCTCCTTTAAAGGTTTTTAAGTCTTAATCCAGCAAAAAGGCTCCGGCAGAAATTCAAAGGCACGCCGCACATTTGAATATCTCCACAGCTCTGTACCTCCCCCCTCCAGAGAAGAACAGATAGCGATATCGTGTGCTTTACCTTCGCTGCTGAGGTTTTATTGAAGTGATGTCACAGGCAGTTCTCATCGAGTTAAGATTGAGGGGAATTAGCCGATAGATCAAATCCCTCAACCTCGTGGGAGAAATCATGGCGCTAACTAATCTGCGGCTCAGATTTTCCTGCAGGAAGCAGATTGAGCCTCAACTGGTGATGCGCTGGTGAAAAAAAATGTCAGAAATCAAACAGATCCTGTTAATTACATTACACTTAAATGACTTATGCATCAGCCACACTTTAAGTTAATATCTCGTATTATGGAAGAAATCCTGCTCATCTGGTTTCCGGCAGTTGTCACACTGAAAACGCATACATTGCAGATTATACAGTATATGGGTTTAATGTGTCAACGGTATCATATGGCCCTATTCCAAATGCTTTATTTGTTAAGTCTACCTTTTTTCAGATCATTATTGTCTTCTACAGTTATGTGGAGCATAGCATAAAGAATCAATATTAGCTCTACACTGATCTTAACAATGACAAAGCAGTATGTAAGGGTGTATTGACTAAGCCTTTATACACAAAACAGGAGAAGTGCCTACCTAATAAGTATCTTCTTAATACTTGCTAAACCAGTGTTTTAACCACTTCAGGTGGTTCCGAAAATAAAAAAAAAAAAAGTTCAGTATTTGGATTAAAAAAAAACAAAAAACACACACAGCATTTCTCTTTAAGACCTGCCAATAAAACGTCATTTTTTAAGCAAGAAGAGAAATATGATTAAATGTCAAAGTAATCATAGCATGTGTTTTTAAGTGTGTATGCGCAGTAACAGCATTTTTGTACAGCAAAGGAAATGTATAAATTAATTTATTACACACATTACAGAAAATAATACCTCTTTTAACATTAAAATAGGAAAACATTTTAAATTGCAATAACATTTTATAATATTTACAGTTATATAGTATTTATTTCAAATTCTTAGCATATTTCACAATATTAATGGTTTCACTGTACTTTGTAGAAAAAAGTAATTTATATAATCAATGTATTAAATTGACAACAAAAAATGACAGCAAAAATACATTTATTTTGCAAGCATAAGATTTTTAATCAATTTTGGTCTTTTGATTTTTCTATTGTTAAAAAAAATAAAAAATAAAAAAAATCACAAAAATAATGTTACAACAATTTCTGAAGGATCACGTAAGGAGATGATTAATGGCTAATGAAAAGTCAACTTTGGCATCACAGAAATAAGTTCCATTGTCAAATATTACACAATAGCAACATTTTTATGTAATTTCTTTTATGTAATCTTTACACACACACACACACACACACACACACACACACACTTTTCCTACATTTCTACATTTTAATAATGAAAAATGCCTCACAGGAACATTGTTGTACTATGGTACCAATTTGAATCTTTGAATCCATTCACTAACAGACACCAAATTAGACACTCTATTAAAACGTCACAGTAAATGAAAGATCACAAAACCAGTGTAATGGCGCAGTCTTTAAGTAAAAAAAACGCATTATAGTGAAATTCACAGAATACTGCCAGCAAAATCATCTTAATTATATTGTGAATATTTTATATATCAGCCAAATCCTCCTGAGGGCAAATGTAAGGACACAGAATTAAGATTTCCATACAGTATACGCTGCACAGAGCAGAGAGGAAACTCATGCCTCTTTCCTCAATCTGTGCATCCCCAGAACACAGCAGCGTTACTGCTGACTTAGCTGCGCAGATGCTTTGGAAGAGCGAACGGCATCGGCTCAGGAAAGTGTGTCAGGCAAGCATATTTGTTGTAGAGAGGGGCAAGCCAAGAGCTACCCTGAACAGACGACGACAACAAAAAAAGAGCCAAGGTGATCCCGCAGTCAAAACAAGGCCGATGTTTACAGCTTTACGGTAAATGTCACTCAGGAGTCCTTTTCGGTGGCTAAAAAAGACTTTTTCAAACAGCAGGTCACACCTTTCCCCTCACACCCCATCCCGCTGGGTTCAATCTGCCCATCTCGGCGGTCACAACACTCTGGAACACAGGCCTTGCCAGGGAGCAGGTGGGAGGGCATCGGCAGACACCGAACATGAGGCAGAGCTTTTACTAAAAGCTCCAGAGGCTGTAGATTTTATTAGAACGCATTTGCACGGAAGCTGTCTTCCTCTCTCTCCTTCCTCACAACGCCGCCGATCACTCTCCGTCCGATAACATGGGCGAGGCCGCTGAGAAAATGCTGCATCATTCATGGTTGGGTGTCTCCTCGCGTCACGCCATGTGACCCGCTGACACACTCCCATCTTGTTGGGGGTTGGGTACGAAGGCAGGCAGGAGCATGGTAGGAGAACCTGACCAAAGCCTCGTGCCATAGTGACACTCAGCGGATTATGTCTAAATAAAGCCTCGGCACTGCATGAATCACTCTGCTACTGATCCCGATGCTCAATGAGAAAGGAAGAGAGGACGAGAGCGAGAGGGAGGGAGTAAGAAAGCAATGTGTAAAAAAAAAAAAAAAAAAAAAAAAAAAAAAAAAGGCGAGGGAGCGGGAATGTGAAGTGGAGAAGGCGTTCATCACTGGAGTGCCATGGCTTAGCCTAAGAGGCTTGAATAATCAGTGGTTAAGCTGTCAGCCCTTCTCTTGCACCTACCGTGTGTTACAAACTCCTGTGCGCTTTTAATCAAACAAAAACGCTGAGATCCAGCCATGCTGCCAAGACAGCGCTATAAGACAGGCTTCAAAGTCTCTTTAAGACTTATCCTGACACATTATATTCCTTGCAATACACAGGCACCATACGGCAGACATCTTCTCAGACGTCTCTGACGTAAAGTCCAAGTTGACTTTCAAGTCTTTGAGGTGCAAGTGCAAGTCCGGTCTCGTATATATCTTTTCAGAACAGTTTTCTACGGCTTTTGCAATTTTGCACATTCACAGAAGTCCAAGTTAAGTCTTGTTGGTAACAACTGTGCAGGCTGGTTTAATAAAATGTATTGAGAACATTCGATTTTTATCATGTTCTGCAATTTAAAGTAAAAACGAAGTCTTAAGTCTAAAGTTTTCAAGTACAGTTTAAGTTTCAGGTCTCCCAAGAAGAGTTAAGAAGAGTCTTCTCTAAACTACAGTTTAGGTTTTATAAACCTTGTTGAAGAATAATCAATTTAATACATTTTAGAGTGGCAGAATTTTTTTTTTATTAGTTTTTTTAATCAAGTTATAATCAGAATAAAAACGTATTAAACATGATGTAATTTTAATCAATTACATGTAATTGAAAATAATGAAATACATTATATTTAATAAAATTATGTTTCTTTGCTCATTATTTTATCAACAATTAAAATATTGATTAAAACTTAAATCCAATAAAAAAATAATATGTATTATTATTATTATTATTATTATTATTATTATTATTATTATTATTATTATTATTATTATTATATATCCACTACATGGTGTGGAAAACAATAAAAATAAAACATAAAAAAAAAGATTCCTGAAAATATCTACGAAAAAAATCTCATTCCTCTGTGGCATGTCAACAGAAAAAAACAATACTTGTTGTTGAGCCCTGGATTTTGTATTTGGAATCAAGTTCAAGTCTCAAGTTGATTGCCTAAGTCTAAGTGTAATCTCAAGACAATTATTTTACAACTCAAGCACAACTTGAGTCCAAGTCTCAGACTAGAATTGCTATCTCTTACAGAAACACAGAGAGCAGCACATGTGTGTTCAGTGTATAGCTTGGACGCCATGACTGATTAAATTGGATCACTGACAGATTAACAACAGGATGACCTGACTTAATCAAACAGCCAGCCGCATCAGAAGCTTACACGACCCACGGATCTACAAATTCAGACAAGCCTGCAATGTTTCCATAACCTTTTCCAGAACATCTCCGATCCACTACATCACAGGAAACAATAAAAATAGCCGGGCCACCCAGTCAAGCATTAAAAATGACGGCAGTGGGGGGTCCAGGGCCGGTTCGACTCCTTCCCCAACCCCCCTCAGCTTCCTGGGTCCTGATTGATCTCACGGCCCATCGGCGGGTTAAATTACACTGCAGAGTGGCTTTGCAGAAAGACAAAGGGCCCAGGATTTCACAGGCCATAATTCTTTCCGGGCCTTAACTTTGAAAAGGTGCAGCATTCAATTTCAGCCCTCGGCAACACTTTGCATTCGCTTATGAGTTATGACACAGCCATGACGTTTTTAACTTACTATACGGCCATGCGGAGGAGACCTGCGTACCAATCAGACCGAATGGAGGATGGGAGGAAAAAAAAAAAGAAGCTAACTCTCTGTCAGCACTAAGCATCAGTTATAGCAAAATTTAATACAGTAAATAAAAGCGGCTCATCTTCTGGCTGAAGCTAAAGACGAGCTGGCTTCTTTCCACATCCTACTTCCAAAAAGCACTGAAGTAACGTCAAAATGAAATCATTTACATGTACATTCATGTTTGGATCTCAGTCCGAAGTGACATCCAGGCTCCCATAGTTTCCTGGCACGTTGGGAATAGAGAGGAAGCCCAGGGAATGGCAGAGGCCTTTTGATACTGCAACTCTGCCGAACCAGCAACTCGGAAGCCAGGACAGCATGAGATCCGGAGGAAAAAAAAAAAAAAAAAAAAAACAGCCAAAGCACAAAAAGACCAGCTGCTTCGAGATCATGGGCGTCAGCGGAAAAAAAAAAAAAAACCTGTCTTGTTAGAGAGAATATAATTGAACTTGTCTGGCAAGTAATAGCTTTTCCTAAAACTTCATGCATCTGTTTCACGCTGATGAAAATATACAGTGAGGTAAATATGCAACTGAAACTAATCTAAAGTGGTTTAGGAGATATAAGTCCTCATCGATGACATTTCCAATTTACTCTAGCTTAAGAATCTGCCCATATTTGTAATCATACTACGTGATAAGCACAGCTTCCCAATATAAGTCCACAAGTGAACAGCTAAAAAAGGCATCGTGCTAAAATGCAAATCCTGATTGCCTGACGGGAACATTTCAAAACACTCATGCTGTCAGTGAAACAACTTCGACATCCAAGAACCGACTAGATCTAAAAGTCACAGTTCTTTATACGTCGAGCATTAATGCACGTCTTATTTCTCAGGAAGTGCCGCTATTTGTGCTATGGTTTAGACACGATATAAAACCAGCAATATAAGGCCGCTAAGTTGTTTTAGAGTAAACGTGAGGACCAGCAAAAAAAGTCACTGTGCAACAACATTGAATGTCCTCCTGAAAAGACACAAGCTACTTTAGTTTTCTAATTAAAAAAAGGGAGGTTGAATATATGTCTCGATTAGCATGAGGTACAAGAACTTTACAAGAACTGGATATAACTCAACAGATCAATGCTCAGTTAAATAAAGTAAGGTAGCATTTTTCATTCCTGTTAATCCATCTGTGTTAGTTAAAGATTCGTTTATTGTTTGAACAATCACTCCTTGTTTATTCCGCAGTTGGAAATAGGCCAACAAGGCAGCAAAGGAATAATGGTGTTAATTAAGACACCTGTTCTTCTCTGAATTCACTCACCTAACCGTTGCTTTTAACAAACCCAGAAAAAAGCTGATTAAGAAAGAGAATATTTTCAGGTATAATGTGCTTGTAGAAAGAGCGACCATTGGGGATGTAATGCCATTAATCAGATTGATAGGAAACGTCTTTACCGCTAAAGTGCAAGAGACAAGTTCGAGATCTGTCAAACCATGGGCCGGTATTGATGTTTGCACCACTTCAATCTCACGCAGCACCCATTCACATCAAAGCGCTGAACTGGATGAAGACCTAAGCAGTTTTTTGTCTGCTGTGCTCTGTAGATTTAGACCTGAAATATACTCTATGCAAGTATATTAACGCTAATGCTTCTAGCTACTCGATTTCATGCGCCAGTGCATCCTGGAATGCAAGTCCAAACATCTACGGTCAGTTTTCTCCTTCAGGTCAACAACTGTCTTCATAGAGCAAGAGTTTTAATGAAAAGAATTTTATAAACATATTTACAATTCCTTGTATTCTCTCTTTGGTTTAAAAGAATATATCACCCAAAAATGCAAATTCTGACATTCTTGACATTAAAGACCTGTTTAATTTACTTCTGTGAAGCACAAAAGAAAATACAAAGAGTTTTGGTTACCATTGATTTCCATTGTAGAGACACACACACAAAAAAAGACATTTCTCAAAATATCTTCATTCATGTTCTACAGTAGAAAGTCAGTCATACAGGTTTAAAATAACTTAAAATCGAGTATGTGATGATGAAATATTAATTTTGATGGGCATTATGCTTTTAATAGCTCCATTTTAGATAGTAAAATTACTGCCAGATTTGTGCAAATAAATATGTTAAACAGAAAAATTGGATTTGTTGGATTAAGGAGTTGATAGCATGTGAATGTTTTTTTTTTGAGCCCGGAGTTTCTGAAATGGGGGTGTGAAACTGAGAAAAATGGTGAACTCAACATCTTTAGTTGATGGTCAAGTGCATAATTAAAAAGATATAATAAAAGTAGCTAAGTTTCATGTACACAATATAATAGCTTTGTGCAACTACGAATATTTATTTATTGTTTATACCGGTTCCATTTACCAGTTCCAACACCTCATTTGCATCCTTCATTTTGCAAGAGTTGAAACACCTTGCTGTATTTTTGATGAAAAAGGTACGTCGCCATCTTGTTCGGATCAATGTGATTTGAATGTGCCTGACATCGTAATTACAACTTCTCAACTCATAAATGCAAACTTCCCAGAAGGACTTGAACACACAGTAATTTCTGTCCCGCTAATTTCAACAAATACTGAATGTTTATAAATGCTTCCTCAAACTGCTGGTCAGATAAACGGATCGCGTTGCCAAAAACTGAACAAATATAGGACTGAACAATGTTAAAAGTGCAACGTTTACATTTTTTTTCAAAAGAAAAAATTTTTTATGTTTAAAATGTTTAAAAAGTCTCTCAAAATACACACACACACACACAAAAATACAAGCCCTTGCACTGCACACAAAGTATGTTTTTGATCATATTAAATGTCTGAATTAACAACGAACACCTCATTTGAATATGTCAGTCCAGTAGTTACATCATGACATGGGTAATCCTAGAAGCGCAAGTTTCCTCTATACACCTCAGCGCTAAACAACTCTGACACACAGAAAATAAACTGCTGCAGGGGTCAAGGACAACACAGAGGAAGCGTGTGAAGCTAAAGTACACACTCGGCACTCGGTTCGTGGCGCGGAGCATCAGTTTTCCAGCGTATCCATAGCCAGTGGGCATTACACCGCTTCAGATAAAGTCTTAGATAGAGGAAGTGGTAAGTACTCTTTGCGAACTGAGTTTGGGCTAGAAAACAGTGACCTCACAGATTCTAATCCCTCATCTCTCTTTGCACGCTTCCCTCTGAGAGGAACTGCCAGAGGGGAAAACTTGAAAGCTAAAGAGAGTGAGGGAGGGTGCGTGAGAAAGAGTGTGTGTGAGAAACATAGACAAAATGACATGCAAAGAGTGTAGAGAAGCGGGGAAAAAAGCACAACAAAGTCACATCTAGGTGCTGGCTTACCTGCACTCAGTTCACGAGACGGGACGGTGAAGTGAGGATAGTCAAAGGGGTTGTGGGAGGAGGGTCCGGGCGGGTTGATCCAGCGGCTGACGGGTGGTCCGGGAGGGAGGAAGGAAGGATGGAGTGACAGGGAGCAGGGAGACGGGGAGGCCAGAGGGGGGATATGAAGCACTAGTCCTCTGTCTTTCCCTCTTTATCCCTCTGGCACAGAGGCAAAGAGGCAGACACCAGTACCTGCAGCCACTCAAATAATAGGAGAGAAATGAGTGCTCACATCCACACACGCTCCAGCACAGGGAGGAAAGAGAGAAACCCCTCCCACTCCTTCCCAGGACCCAATCGCACGCAGACTTCACTGGCAACGAATGGGAGCGCAGGCAGCCGGTGCCATGCCCTAGCCAATAAGTGCAATTGCTCATATCCAGTTGGAATAATTAGTCAGAGAGCAGAGCAGAGCGGCTTCCCTTCTGAAGGACAGACAAACGGGCGCACTTACCCAATAAGTGTGATTTAAGACCGCAACCGACATTAGAGTAATTAGATTGTGCCGCACTTAACCTAGCAGAATAACGCTGCATGCTCCACTGCAGAACTGGCAGAGTCGCAGGCTACACCGGATGGGCTCTGGAAAGGTGCTATGATGTTAAGCAGGCAGAAACGATGCACATAGAGAAGGGGAAGAAATAGGAACTTTTAACAGTGTGATCAATGCACATGATTTTCACGCAGTGACACTTTCAGGCTCGGCGCTTCCTTAACATTTAGAATCTGGGTCGGAAACACAAGGAGAAAAAAAACGTAGTCATTGAAAAAATTATAAAGGAAATTTTAAATGATGTACTATTTATTTATCTAGTTAGTTACACCTCCTCCTGACATAGTTCTTAATGTGCATTTTTTGGTCTGGGTATGCATATTTCATTTTCTAGGAATTAAAATTGATTTCATTTTTATTACATACATTCTTTACTGTTTAAAGGTTTGGGGCACAATTGTTTTTGGAATGAATGACACTTTCTTTTTATAATATTACAAAATAGTTTAAATAAGTACTTTATTAAAATAAATATATTTCCAAAGTTTTTATTTATCAAAGAATGGTGAAAAAATTAATGATATCAGTACAAGTACTAAAAAGCAACACAATTACAACAATAATTAGATAATAAGAAGATAATTATATTAATAATAATTAGATAATAAGAATTGCCAACCAAATCAGAATATCAGAATGATTTCTGAAGGACAGCACCAAATATCGGCTTCTAAAATGTCAGGGAATTTTTTTGGTTTTTAATATATTTATATTGTAAGTGTTGTAATAATGTTTTACACTTTTAATGGTTCTATTGTATTCCTGCTAAAATAAAAGCAGTGTTTGTTAGCATTAGCTTTCTTAGCAACAAAATAATTTCTTGTTAAATCTTGTTGAATCTATAAAAATTCTACAACTTTTGAACTGTACTGGATTTCAATATATACATCTAAATACATTGATTTAAATATATACATATAAACAATACAGACAAATGCATCTTAAAAATCACGTCTTGGGTGGCAAATGTTGGCTTTTAATCAAAAAGTTCATTTCTGACTTTGCTCACACTTTCTCTGCATAAAACCGAAACCATAGACCCGGAACAGAGCTCATTTCACAAGACCTTTTTTTCCTGTTCTCCAGATCAATACTCTAGCTCAGATCTTGGCCTGAGAAATGATCAATGGTTAACTGTTAGAATGACAAATGTAAAGCACATCGGCCGGCACTATCCCATTCACATTGGCAAGGACCGATGTGGGGACAGAGATGTAATAATGTCCTATTAACAACCGCAAAGAAGGCACCTCTATATACTTTCAGGATGACAAGGTGGTGCTCAAAGTGCCGAAACTCCTCTTAGCACCCGATTCTGCTGACGTCCGAGGGACCAGGCATTATTTCAGGGTCGGGGCTCCTGAGCCATTCTCGGTTTCTGAGAAACATACGCACTCCTGCTCAGTGAATCTAGTCCAGCGGTGAAATCGATGCGCCTATCGATATCATGCATCGTACCATGGGCTTATATGCATAAAATGAGCGAGCACAAACCTATGATGATTCAGCAGGCGTTCGCGAACAGCCCTCCCAGACACCACATACATCGGCGTATCAGTATTTACAAATAAAGCAGCTTATACGTGGAGCTGACAGCCACGGTGAAATGTGCTATAGACTGTGGCACGCTACAGAGCGCAGGGCTTCCTCCAAGAGGACTGGGTGGGAGAGGAGGGCCCATAAAAAATGCATGAGCAACAGGAGGAGATGTCACATCGGATATGTTTCCAGCTGCAGAGATACTGGTGTGTGTGTGGAGAGCCGCGAGAGTGAAAGGTACAAGTGAACTCGGGTCTAAGAAGAGAAAAGTGAGGGGAAAAAGCACTTACTTCCACCTCTAAACCTGCCAAAACCGTTGCCGCGCTGTGCCAGCAATAACAGAGATTTAGACGCAAATCCATTGATGCACAAGAGATTTAATGGCTTATGTATGGCTTGATGTGTAAATATCTACAAATCACTATAAAAAAAAAGTATTTATTCAGCCTGTATATCGAGGCTGTCATTACACTTACTGCCCCAGTGATTTACATTCAGTCTGAGACACAGATCTATTTCATTATAAACGCATTTACGACAATGGGGTTTTGAGAGCATGGCATACCACTGCCTTAGTCTACAATTTCAGAAAGATATCTCATCAAATATTCATTAATTCTGGAGTACAATCATGCTTTAAATGTCATGCTTAGCAGGGGAGATGGGCGCCGCTTAGGCAAGAGGATTTATAACATGTGGCACTTATAAGTGGATGTCATTATACTGGGGTTTGATGTCTTTAAACAGTGACTGACAATACAAACAAACATATGTAGGCATCAAACTGAAATAAATAGTGGTTATACCGGTTTAAATGAAGCGGGAATAACTGGTTACATCCAACCCAGGCTCTTTGGGAAACACGCCTTGATACACTGTTGTAAAATGATTGATTCTTGTATGTATTGCAACACTTTTAAAGAAAAAAAAATGGCTCTACAATATGGCTCTATCATGTTTGAAAATATCGTACACTTACACCAAACCTAACTGACAGTTTTATCAAAAGCAAATGTTAGATAAAAGTTCATTTGTTAAAGCAAATACGCCATTATACCTTGTTTCTACAAGCTTTTTTTTATCGTGCCGTGTGTTACACAGGACCCGCTGCACTGCAAGTGCAATGCTGAGCTAGAGCAAGTTTAGCAAGTCAAAAGTAAGTAAAACTGATTAACTAATGCGAAAACATCAAAAAATTACTTTACAAATGATGCACTATAGTAATTGTTTTAAAGGCAAAATGTCTGCAAGGAACCATGTGAAAATAAATGAGTCTTTATTATATTTGATAATCTGTCCTGTAATGAATTTGCACTAACAAATATAAAAGTTGTTGGTGTTTTACTACCACTAGTGGTTTTTAAGCTGAATCTGCAGGTATTAGACAAATTTTTGGGGTTGCGCCAAAATGTAAACAGAAGCATATTTTCCCAAAGAGCTTACATTAAATTACATGAATTGCAAAACCAATTGCCATACAATTTGACTTGGTTTTTGTTTTTGCTGGCATACTGTAAGTGGCACGAGATCATGATTGGATAATGTTTGGGGTCGGAAACGCTAAAGCTAACATTTCTGAAAGTAACAGCGCATTTTTATGGCACAATCAACTATTATCTCGAAAGATGAGGGAAATTTGATTCCTAATGATATGACGTCTTTATTGCTTTATTGAGAAAACACATTTTCATGGTCGGTAAAAATATTTAGGGATTGTATATCAAATCAGTTAGCATCCACTGGCGCACGAGTGGGGCATAAAATTAATTTTAGACCCTGCTCACATGGTTTAGTAACCTTGACGGTCTGTAGATTGCAATGACTATGATTTCATTGTTGGTGCAACGAATAAGCCAATATTTTGCTCAATATAATTTTGAGTAATGAGGGTTATCATAGTTCCATAGCCGTTCTCGTGACATCTCATTTAAGCATCAACAGTTTTGGCAGCTTCGTATGCAAAGACGAGAGCGCAAGATAGTAAATGAAGCAGCAGCATAAACCACCTCCATAAAACCAACAGCGCTCAGCGGCACAGCATCTTCATTTCAGTGACTCACAAAGACAGCATAAACACAGCACGTCTAACAGACATGGCTTTGCCTCCGCTACCAATGTAATTAAAGCCAACATCTTGTCCCGCTCTCGTATCATTACCGTCTGTAGACCATTTGGATGCGCTTTGTTATTACTTACTTGCTGCTAAATATAGATTTCCTGTGCCAGCGCTAGAGATTGCAGTCAGCTGCAGATTGTTCCCCGTGTTTGCAGTCACAAAGACTTACGTGGACACTATATCACTCGACAGGGGTGCAAAAAGCTTTTTTTGATCCGTCACCCCTTTTTTGAAGGGTGGGCTGGTCAGTATGAAAAACTGATTGCAAAGAATGAAAAATGAAGGCTTATGTTTAGAATACGTCAGCGCTGTATTAACTGCTAGGCTTGTATACTAGAAGTAAAAGCATGAATTCTATTTTATTTGATTAGCGATTTTCCTCATCGCAGAATAATATTAAAGCAAAAGCGAGAAATAACGCAAATGGACGTGTAAGAATTTGTTTGCTTTTCTATTACTATCCAGTTAAACTCATCCATAGTCAAGTAATAAATCAAATCAAGCAGGCACAATATATATTTATCCATAAAACTCAACTTTAGATTAAGGCTGTACATCAAAAATGAACATAAATTTTATATATTTTCCATACAGTGGAATCTAGTTGTCATTTTAATCAAGTGAGTTTCTTAAGGTTTACTTTTCCCTTTTCTGTCTAGTCTTATACCTTAAAGTCAGAGGGAAGGCTGTTAAAGAAAGGCTCGCACATTGGCCACAAACAATTGAAGAGACAATGAAGAGAAATTAACTCAATATTGGATAAAACTTCTGAGAGAGATGTAGGCCCTTTAGACGCTTAATTTCTCGCGATTATCGTCGATTTAATTACAGACGTCTCTGCATTTAATTAAAAAAAAGTGTTTAATCTCGTCATTATACATTACTATCGCTGTATTCTCCCTTTTGATGCTGTTCAGTGCTTTGATACGATCTGCATTGTTAAAAGCTATATCAATAAAAGTGATTGATTGACTGATTTAGAAATGACCAAGACGGCACAGGCCTAAGGGCGTTATAGTTACAGTACATTCGCCTGTCTACATTGTCGAAGCTGCATCAAAGCTATAAATACACTGTGTGGTTACAGAGAAGAATAAACGTGTTCACGCCGTTTCTCGACCGCGAGGAGCAGTGAATCACGCGCGACTGCAGCTTTGAATAGCAGGAAGAAATGCGCGTTTATTATCATGACCGAGCTGCTGTAGTCCAATTAATTCACCCCGTAGAACCAGTTTTGGCAAATCCTCTGCGTCCCCGATTTTTTTTTTAGCCCAAGCTTATGAATGACAGACTATATTTACCTGGTAACCATTCTAGATGTTTTGTTGTGGACTCGCTTCTGGTTTACGTCACGGTCAGGTGTTTAGGCTGATTAGTTCAAAATCTGAATATCCACCACTAACCTTTAGGCTTGCCGTAGCCCATCAAATTCACGTTTTCCAAACTACGTAAACTTACTGCGTAATTTGAGGGCCATGTAAAATGCACACCGAGGACGGCATGCCTGATCCGTGAACGAATTGTTCTGTTTTTGAGTCGGACCTTTTTCATTCCAATTTTATTGAATTTTTATTTATTTATTTTTGAGACTTTATATCAGAATGGTCGGAATTATTATTTACCATTCAGAATGAACCGGTCAAAATAGGTGCTAAAATTGATGATGAGGCGAAACAAAGTGCTATTCTCTAAATTAGTTTAAGTTTAATAGAGCCACTTTTGCTTTTGCCCTGAATAACAAAAACTCACACTTTTTTTATCGAAAAGGGATTTCCCCTGAGGGTCCCACTGATGCTGATGGGTAGCAAGGATATGCTGCTGTTAAATGTACCCGAATTTGCACCCATTACTCATTTGGAAGTTTCTGGGAAAAGATTTTTTTACCTTAGAATAAAACTTTGTCTTCTTTTGTTTCAGTACAGATCACAACAAAAACAACAATAGTTAATCATAAAGACAGTCATCCTGCTGAACTCCTGCAGAGTCCCTGCTGTCATCCTGCACTGTGACGATCATACTCCATCTGAAACCATTTTAAACAGTACCATAGCGTCTTAGTTATTTTTGGCACACCATTTTGCTTAATTTTCACTTAATCAGCTTTCTGAAATTCCCATGGGTTATTTTACCACAGACTTGGTCCACCTGCCTGAAATGCTTGCAGAGGACCTTCAAGACCTGAGATACAAAAGGGGCCGCTTCACCAGCTCGCTGTCAGCAGTCTCTGATTTGTGCCTTGAGGCCCTCTCAAGGCCACATCGCTAAATCCTATTGAACAGGCTGTAAAACCCTTCAGGCGGACAGAGAATCAGTGCAATAGGCACTGAGGAGGGATTGCAATGTCATCAAAGGGGCACGCTGTGCAATTTAGAGACATGCATGAATCAGGACTTTGGGGCCCTTTGCCATAGGTGAACAGAAGACATTTGCCGGAGAGTATTTCAGTGCTTAAACAGCATTTAGTAGAAACGCATAGTTTACAGTTCCAAGCATTGAGAACGAAGAGCACTTAAGCTGATCAAAGGTAGCTTTTATGTGAACTAGAAGTAAGGATATATACCAAAAGTCACTTAATCTTAACCTGACAGCGAGTTCTTTAGAACATTTGTTTTGATGAATATATATGACTTTAGTAAATAATGACAAATAGCAATGTTTAGATGAAATGTTTTTAATTATGTATGAATTAGTGCAAATGATTAATCACGGTTAATGTCAAATACATTTTTTGGTTTACATAATATATATGTGTGTACTGTGTGTATTTATTATGTGTGTGTGTATGTGTGTGTGTGTGTGTGTGTGTATATATATATATATATATATATATATATATATATATATATATATATATATATATATATATAATACACACATTCAGTATATATTTTTAATATTTGAATTTATATTTATGTTTGAAAAAAAATATATATATATATTTCTTAAACATATACATGCATGAGTTTGTATTTAGAATAAGTATACACAGTACAAACACATATAATATGTAAACAAAAACTTTTATCTTGAATGCGATTAATCACGATGACAGCACTATATGAATCTAATGATTGTGGAGAAAAAGGAATTTCAAAAAACCATTATGAATGTATAGTCTAAACAACATAACACTTCTGAGAGGAAAAATGTACCTTTATTTTTTTTAGTAATGAGTCAGTGAACAGTAAACACATTCATGATATGAAATGGCTTGTGAATGAATTCCAACATGTTAAACATTGTGCATCAATAGACAACAGAGTCTAAGATACGTGTAGACAGATCAGGTTTTAACGAGATAGATTTTGATACGCAAGAACTAGTGCGAAAGTTATTGTGGCAAACAAAAACAAAATCATTTATTCAGTGCCTCTGAGACATGGTACAGCACAAACTGGTTCAAAAAAAAGACTAGAAGCCCACAGGGTTGTACTGAATACATCAGTAGCACTACAGTGGATTAGGTGTCTGAAATTCCATATGGATAGAAGATAAAGTGTCTTCATAAAACACATCTGTCTCTCCCAAACAACACTGTCAGCAGCTGTTTCATCAGTGAAAAGCACCAAATGCGAGCAAAGCCTCCGAAATGTCCAATGATTTATAGGACATGTAACCGCTATTTTTGAGTAACAGAATTTTTTACATTAATATTTGTTACAAAAATCTTGCAGCTTCCCGTCTATACTTAAATCATTCACTTTGCTTTATCAAAACTTCTGGAATCAACCAGAAGTGCAAAACAATGACACTAAGAAGAATGTCCATATGAAATTTCACATTAATCACAATAGAAAAAACACGCAGTGATCCCATAAATGCAAGAGAAGTATTTAAAATATTTTTTTGTTTCGTACAAAAACCTTTTGAACAATAAATTTTGAATTATTCAAAGCATCTTCTTTTTGCCCACTTGAGCTTTTTCAGGAGATTGGGTACAGTTAACTATTTCAGTTTTGCACTTTTATCTGTATGTAAAGGTATTAAAAAGTGCTCACTAAAATAGAAAAAAGTATGGTTTACGGTTTTAAATCATATTTTAGCTCTCTTTATTGCAAAATAAATATTTTCTCTTTTTAAATTCTAAAACTAAGGTGTCAGGTTTGCTCCTCGATATCCAACAAACCTTGGATATAAATGGAAATGGACAAGGGAAAAAAGTAACACAAAAAATATAGCTAAAATTGGTTAAATATACCAATTAAGACATCTTCAAAAAAAAAAAAAAAACAACAACAACAACACAAATGACAAACAATTCATATACAAAATTTTATATGGATACAGTTAAAAACACTGCCTCAGTTGGCCTCACTTCTCCGGTTTAACCCCCTGAAAAATATGTGCCAATGCCCTGAGAGAGAGCAAACACCTCCACGTTCAACCTGCCTCTTTGGCGTTACGGTGAGGGAACAGATGACTGGCAAATTCTCCTTAAGGCAGACTCAGTTCTTTTTAATATTTTTTATCATTTTCTTTTTTTTCTCCATTCGTTAGGTACAGGCATCTACTGGAGTGAAACTGGGCCTGTATAAACAGTTGTGTCGAGTGTTCAAAGGCTCTTTAGGACGGCTTTATTTCTTGGATTGTGTCATGTAGCTGTTCTCGATGCACAGCACGATGTAGGAACTGGAGCAGCTGCTGGAAGTCTGCTGGAGGAGTTGGCCAGCCTGCAGAGACGAGGCCAAGCCCGTCACCGCACGGTCTCCGGCCCTCCACGTCTCACAGTAGTTATCCGTCTGTCTGTGACCCCTGCCATTGGACCCATGCCAGATCATCTTCTCTGGCCTAAAGGATAGAGGAAGAAAAGTTGTCATTTTAGGCGGCATAAAGTAGCCTCGGACTGCATTCGAAACCAGGAACACCTTTTCAAAATTGGATTGCATGACTGTGGGATGAGGATGGACAGGTTTTTAATCCATAATCCATAATTTTGTTTACAAGGTACCAGACAGCTACAATGAGTCCAGTCAATTGTTTAAAGATTTAGAATAGAGCGAAAGAATCGCCTTAAAGATAGAATAATAGACAAAGTTAGATAGATAGACAGACAGACAGACAGACAGATAGATAGATAGATAGATAGATAGATAGATAGATAGATTTTATATTGCATTCATCTGTAGCTCCAGTACTTTTAAAGGAAAATGAAAAGTGACAGGACACTCTGCTGAGGGCTCTGTTTGAAGGGTTCACAGGATCAGCCAAAGTCACTGGCGCTCACCAGGCACTGTCCCGCAGGACATCTCTGCCATCAAACGAGTAGATAGGAGCACTGTCCTTCATCCTGCTCTCTGAGTCACTGAAGAGAGACTCCCAGCTTCTGAAAAGGACTTGATCCTGCAGGAGAAAAGATAAGAAACATTCAAGATTATCTAGTGAGCTCACTGGGTATGTTTGGTATTGAAGAATTGTCAAAGTTATCAAAAAAATCTAATGGAAAAAAAAACAGTGCAGTATCCTTTGTTTTAGGGAAGATAACAGAGAACAAATTGCATGAGTTTGGAACCATTCAAAAAGCATTGAAATATATTTAAGAATTATACATTTCAACTTGACCGCATGATCAAAACCGAAGACAACATCCTAATTTAGTCCCTAAAATTGTTATTTATTACTTTAATAACCTTGAATTAATATCTGTATAGGTAATGTAATACACAACAGGCATATTATTTGTTTACTCAAACTAAAACTATAAAAAAAGAATAATTAAAATATATATGTATTGACGTACTTAAAAACTTTCAAACTTCAAATTCGAGGACATATTTTAAATCTTATATTATAGTAGTATTTAATTAATACAAAAACAAAAACAGCCCTGCTACACACCTTGAGGTTAACAATTGGTAATGTCTCTCTGTCAGATTTGCGAACTATACTGTAGAGATCCTGAAGTTTGGATGACAGGAAGGCCCTGAACGTTCCCTTCAGGCCCACAGCCCGAGCCTGCTGGAAGCACAGGAAGTCTGCCCCACGAATGCCTCTCATGTTGCCCACTTGTGGAGAATTCAGGGCAATAAGATGTAGCTGTACAGAAAATGAAAATGGCGTCAAAAAGGAAATAAACACAGAGGGCCGGTGTGAATGTTGCGATGAAGTTGACTAAACTAACCCCTGGTCCAGAAGTGTGGACGTGGCCTTCTGGTTGACCGACAGGGGGGCTGGGACGGCGGGCTGGAGTGATGGGGTTCCTCTCTGGTTGTACGGGGTATCTGTGTGGTTGTACAGGATCAGTGTACCTGTTATCAGTATAGGGTGGGTATCGTGGGTCAGGGTAACGGGAGTCAGGTGGACTGGGGTTTCTGTTCTCTGGCTCCCTCCTTGGAAATTCGATCGGCGGCAGCGGTGGAGAAATCTGCTCTGCTCCATTGTTAGCTGTGTGGTCTTGGGAATAGTGAACAACAGGGGGCGGCTGGACCGCTGCCACTTCATTGTCCTGAGGAAGAGCCAAAAAGCTAGTCATACCTTCAGGAATTGATATGCACATCCACTAATTCCAACCTCCTTTGATTAAACTGTGGGTGCTTATTTGAATGCTAAAGCATAAAAAAGAGCTTTATTTGCACTGCTTACCAGCTCTCCATATAAGGGTTTATAATCTCCAAGCTGCAAATAAAAGGAAACTGTGTTAAAATTTGAGAAGACATGTTAAAAAAAAGAGTAAATCCTTACACTGTAATGTTTTGATAAATAATGCATAAATGTAATGACAAATAAGAAGGCATAAAATGATGAAAAAAATCTAGTTTAAAACACCATGTTCCTAGAAATATGTGCATTCATGATGCTGTGCATTCTATATCTGAAAACAACATTGTTATTTAATATTATCATAGTATAATTTTGATTTAAAGGCTCTAACAATGGCAAGTGGTGTGACCAATTTAAAACAGTGATAACATTTTATAACACCTGGTGTGCATTTGAGTGCTTAAATAACTACTTTCCAAATAAAATGACAGAATGATCTTTTTATTTTCCAAAACGTCTTCAAGCTAATTTTTTCATTTACAATTATTAAATATGATCAGGTTTTGGCAGGGTTATCTCATCTGAGAAACAGAACAAATCCTGCCATGCCATTTTTAAATGAAGTTACTGACCCTGACAGTCACAATATTTATGATTATGACTTAAATATCATTTCATGTTTTATGGTTTACTTGTCACATAAAAACAAAATCTGTATGTTGGTTATACAACAACATTAACTCAGATTTGGCACTTAAAGATAAGTTTAACAATAACTTTTTTATAAATATAAATGATCATTAAAAATGATTATCAAAGTAATTTTATGTATGACATTACATTTATACATTTTTTTTTTTGCAATAAATGAAAAGGCGTGAATAAAAATGAACACAATACCATCACTTGTCTGACTCCATTCCGAACTTTGAGGTAGAGGTCATTTCTGTCCAAAATGTAAATCAAAGCACCTTCATTCTGACTGCGTGCTGTGGCTATCATTATATCATAAGACCTCAAGAAAGTCACCTGCTGGCACATTTAAAACCATAGGTATGATTAAAGTATAAAGTATCAAGTGTGTAATCATATATATGCGATGTTAGTGGTTTCTTTCATCAGTGTCCCACACTCACCCCAGATCCAGTGCCAGGAATTCCTGGTGGGCCGGGGGGACCTGGAGGTCCGGGAATACTGAGTGCTAAAACAATCAAAAATCATACAACATGGTCTGTTATTTAAGTTCCTCAAAAATATTCTGTTTATTAACCGCACTCATTTTTTCTTACGTGGTCTATAGGCTCCTGGCAATGACGGTGACCCTGGAGGACCAGGCGGTCCAGGAGGTCCTGGGTTTCCTGGACGACCATCATAACCAACTCCAGGTTGTCCTGGTGGGCCCTGCGGTCCAGGGGGACCTCTGATTGAATCTCCTTTAGGTCCCTGGAAAAGATCTCTTTGATGAGGCCATCCATATATAGGTAAGTACTCTATTTACATTGTGTCTAAAAATACCCCATAGTACTTACGGTAGGTCCAGGGTTTCCTGGTGGTCCTTGTACAGCTCCAAAACGAGGGTCATAAAATCCACCTCCTGGCTCTCCTTTCTCTCCTTTAACACCAGACTCACCACGCTCCCCCTTCATCTCATTCTGACGAAACAGATGCCATGTTTTCCAATGGATAAATCATAATGCTTCATCATTACTTTCGTTTAGAGAATGACATACCTTTAGGGCGTATATATCAAAGTTAGAGGAAAAACCTGTGGGAAAATGAGAGGATATTGCGTTAAATACATTAAACAGCACAATATCTTTTACAGTGATTTCATAGTGATGTCAAGCTAGTGAGTCAGGGTACTTTAGCTAGAGAGTCGCTAACATTTCCAGAGGCAGAGACAGCCTTGTTATTCCCAGCTCCTATTGACCCCGAATGTCTACAAATAGCAACAGTGGTAAATTTTACCTGGAACACCAGGAGCTCCCTGGTCTCCTTTCTCTCCTTTCGTAGCTTAAGAAAACAAAACAACAAAGTTGTCAAATATATTATTATTAAATTTCTGTTCAAATCAATATGAGATGCTGTTCTCAATCCATTTTTCTCCTTTAAGTGAATTTTTTTAGTTTTTAGGGTACAAAATGTAGGTTGGGGCTTGATTTTATCCATTGGGAAATGCTTCATTCATTACAAAAGCAAAATTCATTACATCAGCAGTATGAAAGCAGATTTGTTTTAGAAACCATTTGCAGTCAAATCATGTACAGTAATATCACAAATGTACTTTAACAATGTAAATAAGAGTACATTTTGATTTCACGTTGACTTTATGGACCTTGTGAGAAAATATCGTTTGATCAGCTGCTGTGAGACGAATGACTGTAACAACCTACCTGGATAGTGCCTCGAATAATCTTCATATCTCTGAAATGGAAAAAGAAAATTGAAGAATATTGCTGTTGCAATCATGAACACTTCAATTCAACATAGCCAGCCTATGGAGCTCATTTTGCAACATTTCATGCATGAATTACAGCTTATTTGACACAAAAGGAACTTACACCAAATCTGTCCAAGGGCACAGCAGGTCCAGGGGGACCAGGGGGTCCTGGGGGACCAGGAGGACCCTTGAAAAGACCCAAAATAGCTTATGAGGGAAAAGCTATCTATATAACAATCAACAAAGGAACAAACTAGATTTATTTTCAAATTGAAGAGCTTGTGGTGTACTGACTTGGTAGCCATATTCAGAGCCTGACCCTGGTTCTCCCTTCTCTCCTTTGTATCCGTTCACACCTGGACGGCCCTACAACCAGAAAATGAATTTATTAAGTGCACAGTCAGTTAAATATGTTGTTGTCTGTCATGGAGTATTTTTTGTTGATGAAAGCTGAGAAACTTACGGGTCTGCCTGGCATTCCAAATTCACCTTTCAAACCAGAAGGTCCAGCTGGACCCTGAATAAAATAAGGTGCGATTTAGATGTTGCTCAGGATGTTTCAAATATACAATAGTGTTTACTTCAAACTTAAAGAAAATACAAATACAAACATACAGAAGGTCCGACTGGTCCAGCAAGCCCTCTCTCACCCTACAGAGAGAAAAAAAATATTTTGATCTACAGTACTAAAATGTTTGTACACCTATTTAATCTTTAGCTTTTTTTCAAATTTTTGAATTTTAGTTAAGTCAGTAGGTAGTATATTTTTGGTTATTCATACAGAAAAAAACAGTATTTGTGGCGGATTAGGTTTGTACCTGCATCTATGATAGAAACATATAGTAATATCAAAAATAATAAACATCTGATATTAGGACATCCCCAAAATATGTGAAAATTTCTCTCCAATATGAAGACCAAGAAGTTGCCAATTGTTGTTTACATATATTTTCCCAATCCTCAGTTGAGATGGTGGTTGGTTCAGCCTTGCAAGCAAAAAATAATATTTTATCTAGAGCACTCCTATTTGGATCTCCATTGATCCCTTTTTTAATTTTCTGACTGAAATGTCTAAGATATCTGTAAAAATCTTTGGAGTCTAAATAACATTTTTCTTTCAGAGAATTAAAGTCTAATATTTGTCCTTTATGTATGATTGAACAGTAAGCAATGATTCCTTTCCTAGCCCATATTTTAAAATCAGTCAAAAGTATTTGGTTTAAAATCAGGATATACAATTCATTTTCAAACAAAAAACAAAACAAACCTTTTGGCCTGTCAGTCCACCAAGGAAGAGTGGGTTTCCATCAGGTCCAAGAATTACTCCGGGTTCTCCTTTCTCACCCTACAAACAAAGTAATTTTTGCAGTAGTGAACTCAAGCACTTCATTTTAGGATTTATGTATTGGTTTTTGCTTACAAACCTTAATGCCATAGCCTGGTGAGCCAGGTTCTCCTCTGTCACCCTTTGGTCCCACTGGGCCCTGTATGGTGAAGTAGATTGTGCATAAGATTGATTAGAAGATACATAATTCTCACTACAAAGTTTATATATATGCAATGCAGTACTTACTGGAAAGCCTGCTTGACCAGGAAGACCACCCCCTCCCTGAAAATAATATAAATAATATATACATATTACAACATCTAGTCTGTATTTCAATGCCAACAAGACATAAGGTATCCTAATGCCATCTATCATATTAACAATAAACTACCAGAAGAAACATTTTCACACCTGAGGACCTGGTCTTCCAGTTTCATCATACTGTAAAAAAAGTGAAACAGTTTAAATTAAAACATGAATCATTATCGGCAAAAAGCAACATGCTGTAAATGTGAAGACTTACATTTTCAGAATAACGATAAATAATTTGTCCAGGTTGTCCGGGGGGGCCGGGTGGACCTGGGAGTCCACTTCCATCTCGACCAGGTTCACCCTAAACAAATGATCACATTTAACAATGATTAAGTAAGTAATTTACAAATTCAAAGTCACTAAACCACTTCAGACCAAAAGTAAGCTCACCCTATCACCTCGGTCTCCCTTGTCGCCCCTTGGTCCCTGCAGGAAAATGCAAAACACCGAAATCAGCCTGAAGTACTGCACATCAGAGTGGCTGTTTAATAAATTTGCAATTAGGAGTTTTATTAAAACGAAACGCACCTGTGGTCCAGGGAAGCCGTCCAAACCAGGCTGGCCATCTTTTCCCTGAGCTCCCTCACTGCCTTTCTCACCAGGAAATCCTTGTAAGCCAGGTTTACCCTGAGGAACAAGATATAAATAAATTTAAAAAGGTATGATCTAAAGTTAATATATTTAGGATAGAAATTTTATTTGAACAAATAAATAAAGTCTTACTTGTGGTCCTGGGGCACCAGGAGGTCCCTGAAATCAAATAGGATTGCAGTAAATAAACTGCTACATACAAACAATGGTAAATAAAAGTACAATAGAAAAACAAACCTGGATTCCTATCGGTCCTCTTACTCCAGGGACTGAACTGAAGTGAACGCCAGAGCCCTCCATATCATCCTGAACATACACAGAACTCAATATTTCTGCATTGTTCCTAAAGACTGTGAGACGCTGAGTATGATAGACTCTACTTACAAAACCAACATGATAGCTTGGGCCAGGAGGACCAGGGGGTCCTGGAGGTCCAACAGGTCCCATTGGTCCTGGAAGACCAGCAAGTCCACCCTCTCCAGGAAGGCCAGCGGCACCAGATGAACCTTTGGCACCCTTTAAAGACAAGGAGAAAGAAATTAATGAAAAAGGTGACTACTAGATAATTAGCTTTTAAGACACCAAGAGCACAGCATGTTACTTTGCACTTTCATAGAATGCATCAACAAAGCAATGTCACAAAGAGTTCACACTAATATGAGTATAGTAATGTAATGTTACAATTCATGTATTAGAACTGTAGAGTAGAAAGTTGAGATGTTTGTGAAGAAAATCGATTGACACACTCAAGACCTGCTACCTGCCACCCTGCAGCTTTAGAGGAGAAGGATGAGGTAGAGTAGGAGAGAAGATCATAGAGATAGCTGGGAAAGTAGGAGTTTTGCTACAGAGACAGAAACATAAAAGAACCTTGAGTGGGTTTGACTGTTTCAGAAAAAGCTGTTTTCTGAAACAGCTTTCCACACTGTGTCCTAACTAGGCGTGACACAATAAAGCAATGTTATTCTTCAATTTTTCTTCAACAATGGGCACTTCTGATTATGAACAACTACTCTACAATGTCATTTCCACTACATTTCAAAGTATGCACTGTGTGTGAAAGCAATCTGGCGTGGAAATGACCATGGCGGAAATGACATTTTCAAGAGTTCTGGATTAAAACGACTTCTTTTTATTCTTTCTTTGGCAAAGTTACAGTTTGATTGAAAACAGTGCACAATAAAAAAAAATCTGGCATGAAATAATATTTATCTTAACGAAAACATAAATTTTAGGAATTCCGTCTGCTTGGTAACAAAGAACACCAACATCTAATTAATTGTCATAAAGTATTGTAGACACTAAAATGGTTTACGATTATTTTAGATTGCCATGTGTATTTTTATGATTGCAATGTATTTTTATTATTAAAAAAACCCCAAACATTTATTAATAGGTTGTCATGGTTTAAGACTAAATGTCTGGTTCTTTGAAAAAGATTAAAACATCTCTACATAAGAGATAACTGAAAATAGCTCAATCAAATAAGTTTTAATGTGAGGAAAAAAAAAACATTTGAAAGTCTAAAAAACGCACAGGTAAAACTGACACAGCTAAAAAAATTGACAGGTTTGTATTTGTGATTTTGTACAGTGCAATCTCACTTATATAAAATCCTGATCCACAAAACTATTATATATATATATATATATGTTGTTTTTTATTTAATTCCTATTAAAAGCATATCAAGCATTACAGATTGCTGAGCTTGTACAGAACATTTATACTCAGCATTCAAATATGTGAAATGCAAATGAACGTGCATACTGTGCACAAGAGTTAAGGGTTTCTCACGAGGTGCACATATTACGCAAACTGACCTTCTCTCCCACAGGTCCAGGTAGGCCCAGCTCACCGGCATCACCCTGTGGAGCACAAAATCAGTCCATTGTCTAAAGATAGCTACCATTACAAGATCTCAACAGAGCTGAATTATGCAAGTCCAAATCCATTAAAGAAACAGCACAGCTATCTATGTATGGACAGGGCTCCTACATTTTATAACCAATAGATTGCCATGACTTTTTCATGACCTTTCCAGTCGTTTATGATTACAGCATAAGGATGTTGTAGAAATCATTTTACAGAGACTGCCAGGCTGGATTAGCATTTGCATGCCAGACTGTGATGTGAGGGTCCAGCCAGTGTCCTCTACTGTATGTTATTGCCCACTCATTGAGCCCAGCCATAAATATTTTGTCTCTGGACTTGGAAATTTTACAGAAAGCCTTGATGTCAAATGAAATAATGGATTTAAAATGACTGCTTCATTTTCAAATGTCTCCAATAAGACAAACTAATGTCATCACATTGGCTTATGAGCATGTTTACTGTCCACAAGCATCCACAAAAAGCTTTTTAGATAATTAAATGTTTTAAGGTAACTTTATTAAGATTTCTAAAGAATATCTAAGGTTTTTCTTCTTTTGGTTTTAAAAGAAGAAATTGGACTTCCTACCCTTTCTCCTTTTGAGCCAGGTAAGCCTGGTTTTCCATCAGCACCTGATGGACCTGGAAGTCCCTATTTGAGAAAAAAAATAAAAAAATAATTTTTTAATGTATTTATTTATTTAACAAGACACAGAATGACAGGTTGAAACAATCAGAGCACATGGCCATGTCTCTGACAAATAAATGCTTTATTCTGACACAATATATCGAAACAAATGGTTATAATCATGCATTATGTCACCTTAAACTTACCGGTTGACCTGGAGCTCCGTTTTGTCCAGGAGGACCAGGAGGTCCAAAACCACCAGAGCCTGAAGACCCAGTGCCAGGGAGACCAGGAGGGCCGGGGGGACCAGGAGGACCAGGAAGGCCAGGCAAACCAGGCATTGCCTATTAACAAATAAAAAGTCAGCATATTAGAATCATTTCTTAAGTCATGTGACAATAACTATAAAAAATGTAATCATGCCATGACAGGAATTTTAAAATATATTGGACATACATTATAAAACAGTTCTAACTGTAATAACATTTCATTGTTTTTACTATATTTCTGATCAAATGCAACAAATGAGCAAAAGAGACTTTGTCTATGTTTCATAGACATTAAAAATCTTACCAAACTTTTCAAAAATTAGCGTATGTGAAGTAAATTGAAGATTGTCCACATTAAATGACAAGTCACTCCAAAATGGAGATTTCTGATCTGATGCTATAGATTAATATAAAGACGTACCCGTACACTGTCCAAATCAAATCCAGAGCCCTCCATGTCCACAAATGTCTATAAAATGAATACAGAGAAAAAATTATGAAGCTGTTTTTAAAAGTTAATTGATCACAAAAACAGCTGACTAATATTGAACTCACAGGCCTATCAGAGTGAGATGGGGGTCCCGGTGGGCCAGGAGGCCCTGGAGGTCCACGAGGTCCTGGCTGACTTTCACCTCGTTCTCCCTAAAATGAAAACATAAGGAAAATTTGAACTGGCATACTATAAAAGGCATGCACTGTTCAATTCTAAATGGTGCACAACCCTGATAATGTCATAATAAGCCACGATAATGGACATCGACAAATACTTACTTTATCTCCTTTAAGTCCAGGACTCCCAGGAGTTCCAGGAAAACCAGGAGGTCCAACTTGACCCTGTTGCAAAAACAAATTCTTAATTGTTTGCACATGAATGTAAACAGAGACATGCAAAATCAAAAATACAATCAGACTTTTCTTCCCATTTTTTATAGTACTAAAAAACTAACCGTACTCCCCAAATACTCAAGCAGGTATAATTTCAAATTGATAAATGAAAAATATTGAAAAATGTACTTGACGCAGGTCTATTTCCTAACCGAGTTTTATGAAATGCATTACTTACAGCTTTTCCATCTTCACCAGGGTCACCCTATAAAAGAGAGAAGAGAATATTAGTTTTGTTCAGATATGACCAATGCATTATGCATAGTCTCAAGGACAGAAACACAATGTGCCTTTGTGTTTGCAGTGATGCGTATCTTAAACTTGTATTAACATCATTCTCTGCTTGTGATTGGGAACACCATAGGGATCTATTACTGTTCTAACACATCAACGGCAAATGCTAGACCACTTATGACTCATACGGTTATGGTATACCGCTGTTCCTTTTAAATGGAAATGCATTCACTAATAGAAAAGAGAGCCTGTAATTGAACCGTTCCTTTGACTGCGATCTACTCACCGGTTCCCCTTCAGCTCCAGCAGGGCCAGATGGTCCTGGTGGTCCGGGTGGTCCTCTTGGTCCTGCCACCCTCTGCACGACTGACCCATCTCCCCTCACTTCTACTTCTGCACTGGGCCCTGGGGGACCGGGAGGCCCTGGAGGCCCCGGAGGGCCAGGGTCACCCTTTGATCCAGGATAACCAAAACCAGAATTGCCCTAAAACCAAAAAAGCAAGAGAGATTTGAACATGACCAAAGATGATAACTATAATGGTATGTATAAAATGGTATAAAATTTAAGATAATATTGTTCTTGGTGTCAATTGGCTTTAAGCTTCGTAAATAAGAAAAAAAATGTCAGTTAACGAATATACATTTAAAGAGGAAATGAATCTCTTAAAGGGAGAGTTCAGCAACAAATGATCATTTTGCATTCATTCGTATTTTATTTTGTGAAACACAAAAACAGACATTCGGCAGATCATCTGTTTGCATATTATCTAATTTTGTGTTTTACAAAAAATAATAATGGCAAGAGGGTGCGTGAATGATGACTACATTTTCATTTTCCTTTAATTCACAAAAAATGCTGTCATAGTTATGTCAAGGTAGAAGCATCAGAACAAACCTTCATTCCTTTCTCTCCTGCGTCACCCTGTGAAAACACAGACAAAAATGATTGACCTGTCTGCCACTCTCACCACTCTAACAGATGGCTGAACATTCGAGCTCCCCATCATTGACTTCACACATTATTGTGAATTTTGAAGGGCATAAAACTTGAACGTAGCAATTCGACGAAAATAAGGGTCTTGTGAACAACCATATTATATAAACTCAGAAGTCATCTTATATTAGCTATTAACAGAGCTTGTGTTATTGTTTTTATAAAAGCTGTTAAATGGTTTAGATACAAAGCTGGTTCTATAAAACCAATAGCTTTGATATTCATAACCATTAACCAAAATACACACATCTAGGATTGCATTTCAGTTGAATTGTAGATTGATGTTGCTTGACAACCATCAACGTTTTTTACTTAAATGAACTACATCACTGCTGGATTATTTGAACAAAAACAACATCGCTTACTATAGAAACACTTACAGTATTAGATAGGTTCACAAGTTTTATTATGTTATATTGAATCCAAACTGTTCAGTACTCAGTATTCAACACACCTTTGCTCCTTTCGCACTACTACCAGACACAGATTCAGATCCTGCATCACCCTTCGGCCCCGTAAGACCTCTTTCACCTTTGGCACCCTTCTCTCCTCTGTCCCCTCTGTCTCCTTTTGCACCTGTACATTGTTAAATGTCAGATTAATATAAAAATCAACAATTATTCTTACATGCTTTACATTTTGGAAAACAAATCTGGCTTATATCTCACCCCAAAATCAACAGAACAAAATAATTAGACTTTGCTTGTAGAAAATAAAGCCTCTTTTCCAGATTTTTTAACACTGTGACATACTAACTTACTGTGACATAACTAATCAATGTTTCAATTGACTGAAATGCAAAACAAATCTGATTTAAGTTACTGTAATGACAAACTTGTAATTACCCTAGAATTTGGTGTACAGCATTATTTAAGTTAATGTTAGAAAAATTCCTGTAATATAGCTTTTTATTTAATTCAATTTAATTGAGAATTATTGGAATAAAGAAAATACTGTAAAAATATAACATACAGACTCAATTTTCTAAATTCTAAATAGTCCTATAAAGGCTTAGAATGTCTAATAATACATACAGTACATACATATATATATATATATATATATATATATATATATATATATATATATTTTTTTTATTTATTTATTTTTTTTTTTATTTAAGGTGAAATGTGGTGAAATGAGATGAGATAACCTTAAAAATAAATAAATAAAATAAAATAATGAAATTAAATAAAATTAAATTGAAAAATACCATGACAATATTCAAGGAAGATGGGCAAAACTCCACATATTCATGTAAGAATATGTCTACCAGCAGAAGCTTTTATAAGCAGGTCAATAAGCATAGTGTTTTGATAAAATGATACAAATACAATATAATAATTACAGCAATAAACGCCATACATATGCAGCAACACTACTGCTTGCTCCCAGTCTGATGCAGTCCCTCTTGGGCATCTCTACACATCCACAGCATTTTGCCAGCTTTTCATGCAAAGCATCATGTAGAAATTCTGAGAATTGTGCTGAGAATTTCTAGTAAGAATTTCCATCCAGAAATTCCATGTCCATTTGAGAGATTTCCATCTCTTTATTAGCGACCCACCTGTTGAACCTGCAGGACCGAGTCTGGACTCCAGAGAATACCGTATGCCATTGCCAGTTGAGCCTGACGTACTTAGAGAGTTTGAAGCTCGTCTAGAATCATCATACGACCCTGAAGTTTGCCTGCTAACACCAACTGAGTCAAGATTTTGTCGAGAGTCACCATAATGGCCAGTTTGTCGGGAACCTTCATTTGAGCCCGATGATTGTCGAGAACCACCATACGATCCAGAGATTGTTTGGGAATCACCGTATGAACCAGAAGTTTGTTCAGAATCGCCGTATGAGCCAGATGCTTGCCGAGAATCACCGGAGGAGGCAGATGTTTTTCGGGAATCCCCATATGAACCAGATGTTTTTCGAGAGCCTCCATATGAGCCAGATGTTTGTCGAGAATCACCATAGGAGCCAGACGTTTGCCGAGAAGAATCGACTGAGCCTAATGTTCAACAAAACTTACCAACTCAGCTCATTCTGAAGTAAGCTCACACTTCAGTAAACCATTTCCAAAAAGATGTAGAAAACTGTATTGATGTATTACAAAAACAGCTAAAAGTTTTATTATATCATAAAAATATATATAAACAATAATGTTGATTTTATAATTATTATTATTGTGATTTGTGATATTAAACCTCTATCTTAGTAGTACAAAAATATAAAATGTATACAACAATACATTTGTATAAAACAGTACCTAAAACTGAGTTTAATGCATATACACACAATTTTTGTTGTTGTTGTTGTTGTTATTTTTTAACCTAATCAATCAAATATATATCAAATTATTCAAATAATACAATTTTGGAAAGGAACTGTTGATTTGTATACGTCAAAGCTGAAATAATGTGTCAGTGTTTAAGCCATCTTTAACAACATCAGAATAACTCAACTTTTTCAGGATACTTATTCAGTGTAAAGTAAAAAGACACATGTGCTTTACACCAGTAGAGGGCGCCAAATACCACAGTGGCTGCTCTACAAACACACCTGGTTTTTATAAAGCCAGTCTGGTCTATCAAGTCTATCAAAAGAAATGTTTGCAAATCTCTACATGAATGAATGATGTATTCATTAGTAAACCTCGGATTACATTATAAATCTCTGTGCCTTTAAAGCACTACAGATCAGACCTGCATGAACCGGTTAACCAGTATTGTACAGTAACCAAAATTGAGTCATTGGTGCGCTTTCTGAATGAGGTGATTGATTAACGATCTTTCATAAACAAAACGACAGAATCAGAAAGTTGTAAATGAACCCAGAGAAAAACAAAAATGCATTGCACCAAGTTTTCGAGAAGAAAAAGAGCCACTTAAGTGTTCAACAGAGCAATTAATACTGTTTTGCAAACAGATCGGTTCAGACCTGGCACTGAACAGAGTGAAAGCTCACCTGTCTGCTGCTTCTCATGCAGTCTGCTGGTCACCGGCGGCTGCTGGATCGGCCGAGACGAGGGAGGGGTCGGCTGCAAATGATGCAAACCATTAATAAAGAGATTAACAAAATGCTAAATAGTGCTAAATCAGTCTTACATAACAGCACACCTCCAACAACCAAAGTATATCACTGCTCACGCCTTTCCATTTCACTGCTTGTGACCTCAAATATCAACATCTTAAAACGCTAGATGACATTCGATATGAAAAAGCAAAGAGCCGTGACACTGACTGCATGGATATTTGTACACTCACACTCTCCATTCAGCCAACTGGGAGAGAGATACAGATATACAGCTAACAGTTAACAAAGCTCCTTGAAGAAAAGCTGCCAGGGCAGGACGATTGAAGCGCAGACACAAAGCGGGCCTGACCTTGCACTTTACAAAACATGTGCTGCTGAAACAGCAAAACCCACTGATGAAATAGCGGGCATCGGGTTCTAGAACACTCTGATCCTCAGATTTCACTCCGGGATTGAGAAAAAGGAGACACTGGAGTGCACTGATGGCCACTGTGAGAGGATGCTGACAGCGTGTATTTTCGGACCAAGAGAACGATCGTCTTAGGAAATGCAGGCCACGGGGTCCTGAGGTCTAAAGATAGGGGTCAGGGGTGGCCAGGAGCGGCTGCTAAACATCTGCCATTACTGTCACTGCTGCAGAGAATCCCGGCAGCTGCTCTGACCTTGAACACATTACACTGAGTTATTCTGGAGAACTTTAGGACAGGGAGCAGATCATACGGCAGTGAAGGATATTTCCTTGTGCATTAAAAAAGGGGGCATTCTTTGCTGCCACATGTTTTTTGCATCATGGACTTCTAGGAGAGCAATTTGGATCATTACTTGGAAAGTACTGGCTTCTTCGGATGTGTTCTAGTTCTGGTACACCTTCTCAGCTTTGTTATAGGAGTCTAGAGAAGGGTTTCTGAAACTATTTGATATAACAGATCCACAGAATGTATAAAGACCCATTTGTACTGTGAAAATGGTGTAAATGTGTAATACAAATAAATAATTTAATGATTTATATATTCACAATTCACAAAATGAAAATATAGTTTACATACATACACAGTTTATATATAGATAAATATTATAAATATTTTGTTCAATGATTTCTATCTATCTATCTATCTATCTATCTGTATCTATATATATATATATATGTGTGTGTGTGTGTATATGTGTGTATATATGTATACACACACACACACACACACGTATATGTGCTCCAGTTCCACAAAACCAACTTTAAGTGTATATTTGTGGCAATAGCCAAAAATACATTGTATTAATTATTTCTTTTCATGCCAAAAATCATTACGACATTAATTAAAGATTATGTTCCATTAATATATTTAGTAAACTTCCTACCATAAATATATCAAAACTAAATTTTATTTCAGTTATTTCATTATTTAACTTTTAATAATTTACATTTCCGTTTTGATAACTTTTAATAACATTTGAACCTTTTTAATAACGTCTGTGTAAAAGAATGCAAAATGCAAGTAAAAACACTGGATTTCAAATTTAAATGCAATTTCATGTGTGGTCTCAGATTTTTAACCACTGTATACAAGCTTGTCTACATATGCTTAATGGCTACGGGAAAAGAGATAAATAATTATACACTAACAATACTTGAGCACTGAAGACATGCTTAAATTCTGTTTCTTTTTTTACGGAAAAGTGTAATGAAGTCAAACATGTGTTTACCACACTGTCACAAGACTACTTCTCTCCCTCGAGATATAATAATCTCATAAAATTAGATTACACAAAGAGGCATATACACAGTTTGCAAGAATGCATGCCCACCAGGTGCCCTCTCCTCAAATGCACTCTCCAGCATCCAAGGAGAGTCGGAGTTACTGTGAAACAAGCGTGGAAAATATCCCAGAGGGGAATGTGGCATCCATCAAAATGGATTCCATGGTAAGACAAAGGAAAGTTTACTTTACAGCACTCTGGAATGCTATATTTCTCTGTCACAGCGTGTTAAAACACATAGCGTACTGCAAAAGCAAACAAAAACTGCGTAATTTAAAATTGCTAGGTTAGAATTAAATTAATACCTGCATGCTTGGCAGCAGCTGTTTAAAGATGTTAAAACAAATATGATGGCAATAAATATTTGTAAGTGAAACGAAAGACACTGCTAAGAAACTGCAATATATATATATATATATATATATATATATATATATATATATATATATATATATATATATATATATATATATATATACTCCCAAAATTAATAAAAAAAAATAAAAAAATGGATCTAAGTATACTTAACTCTAAACCACAGCACTGATGAACAGAAGACACTTATGGAGAAAGATCATTGCAGTCCACACCTAGCAGCCACCTGGTTTCTTTCCATTGTAATTAGCTGTGGCAAGCTCAGACACGGGCCTCGCACATCAGTAGCAAAGGGTTCATTTCAATTTCCACATGGCCTATTTCTGGATTAGTAACACAAGGCATGGGAAGAAGTGCTTTAACATCTGGGATTGGTCTGGAGATAATAACACTCATCCGGGACTTTCCCCCAGAAGATGAGCAAGTGCACAGCGACAGACCTGCCAGAATTCACAGGCTGCTGCTCTGGAAATAGCCCGGGAACCTCTGGATCGTTAATTCGACGTTTGAAGCGTGGACATTAAACGGATCACAACCAGTTTACAAATGGGAGCTCAGCTTTTTGAGGGAAAATAAAAGTAGTACCTGAACTGATGGCGGTCCCTCTCCATCTCCACTTGCTCCGTAATCACCTGAACCCTGGAGATTCTGAAGGAGAACGGAAAACGACAAAATCCCTGAGTGTTAACAATGAGAAAGAGCCTTTTCATCACACTCTTATCTAGATTACTGGGGGACATGTAATACGTCATGTGTCATAGAGCTTTATCCTGTGGAAAACCTAACTTGAGGCGACACATTCTTTTCTAGAAATGAATGGAAGTGAATTCCAATCAGTTGACAAACACCCCAGGTATACCTTAAAAGGAAAAGTTACTCATCCCTTCAAAACCCATGTTATTTTTGTTCTTACATGAAATACAAGTCATATTTATTTATATAGTGCTTTACACAATACAGGAAAATAGTAGCTGATTTTGTAAAATTCATCAGGTTAGGTGAAAAGCAGTCTTTATTCAGTTCAATTTACTTAAGGGTTGTTTTGGAATAGTACAGTATCAGTAACTGTTTAATTCAATGATGTTTTATGATATTTTTGTCCTTTTTGAAACTAGAAATACAGTTCTGTTGTGCAGAAAAGATCTCAGACATTCAGTCAGTGCACCTTTCTTGTTTCAAAAAAGAGAAAACATAATAAGGGGTTGTAAAAACGTATTGGATGAGTAAATGATGACAACATTTTAATTTTTGGATGAATTATTCCTTTAAGGTTTAATGTAAATTTAGCTCATTTGGTAGGGCTTTGGTTCAGTTCCCAGGAAACAAAGACCTAATAAATATATATATATATATATATATATATATATATATATATATATATATATATATATATATATATATATATATATATATATATATACCATAAAAAATGCACTGTAAGTTGCTTTATATACAAGCTTCGGCCAAATGCATAAATATAAATCTGATATGATGCCGCAGCAATTCTGAGATGAGTCACCTGGGGAAGAGAGTCTAAATCTGAACACTTGCACCAGGCAAGCTAATCCATTCACACTTGTCTCGTTTATAAATGACTACACAATAACTGACAATAACACACACTTCAAAGCGTTCCTTTTATATATAAAAAAAAAAAAAGATCTCCCAAAGAACAATTTCAGTACTTTTCACCTCGCTGCGTAAGCCAATCTTTGGATTAATCACCCATTTTAGAGCTGCTTAACTTGTGTAGCTGTGATTTGAAGCATTTATGTAGCTATTTCTCTTTTCACAATTAGTTCAGAGGCAAAGCTGATAAGATGCTGAAGCAGAGACATAATTAAGGCATGGAACATGAGTGAAAACGATTATTTCACTTAAGAGTGTTTTTAGACATGTAAATCGTTTGCTTGGTTTGGACTTAATGGACTTAAACGGTTACAATGTTGTATTTTTTTTGTTCAGTTTAAGCTTTTCAAATTATATAGTTAAGCTATATCACACGAGGCCTGAATACCACCACAAATGTAAGTTTCATATAGCCATACTGAATGATTCAGTGACCGAAGGAATCAGATGTTTAAATGAATCGTCTGAATAACTCAACTCATTGAGACAAAGACTTGCCTTTACTTAATGGTGTTTTTAGTTTCATATTTAAAGTATCCCTTCAGTTTAAGGGACCTAATATTACAGAATAGTGAAAGCAATCATTTCTGTCACTGCTGTGTATTAACCATTGCACAGAATACAAAAAATATATACAAAGTTCGGGAGTCAGTTGTCTGTGACAGGGCTAGTCCGCCAAGGTACCAAAACAAAAACACACTCAGCAAAATATCTAATTATCATTATTAAAAAAAAACAGAAATTATCCTGAAGATATATCGACCCAACAACAGCTGCAGTGTTCACAAAAGCCTAAGTGATACAAACTAAACACAAAATGCATGCTTTTAAACGTCCTTGGACGCTCTTATTTGAACACATAAGGTCTTACCGCATCAAAGTCATCCTCATCTTCTTCACAGTGCCGTTCAGCTGCCCTAGGGTCTTTCAACACCCTGATATCGCCGATAACACCCTAGAACAAACACACACACACACAGGTTACTGAGCTTATTTCGATGACCATAGCAGGTGTGGTGACATACAGTCCATGCTGTAGGGCAGCTGCTCATTAGAAACTGAATCCACTGCGCTTTTTTCATGCCATTGCCTTCCACGGTAAAACCACTGGCAATCAGATAACAATGTGCGCCTGATATCTTACTTTTAAAAGACATGGCTATCTGTCTCCATGTGGGATTTCCCTTTTATGGGTTTAAGCACAGATGGTGATAGCATTCAATACAAGCACCACATTTCTATATTTAATAGCTAATATAAATGTCTCATTAAAGGGATAGTACATGCAAGAAATGAAAGTTTAGCCATTGTTAAATCACTCAGATGTTGCTGCAATACTATACATCTTGCTTTAGTCTGTGAAAGACAAAAGGAGACATTTAGCAGAATGTTATTGCTACTCTTTTTCACACTATAAAAATCAATGGGTCTTCTGAATTTCATTTTTGGGTGAACTACCACTTTAAGATCTCCATTCAAGATCCCTTTGGGGTAATAGGAATTGTGGGTAAGTTGCTGGTAAGATCTGACTGGACTTTCCCTCTCGTGTCTCAAGAGCTGAGGTCAAAGGTTTAGTAGCAGAATGCAGTGAAGGAAGCTTTATGATGTCTTAATTGCCCTTTTGTTTTTCACGCTGCGACCTGCAGAGACCCTGTTACAGCCTCAAAGCAGGGTCAGATTTGCAGACCTGATCGCCCCACAGTTCTGCAGATAAGCACATGGTCTTAATGAGAGGGATGAAATAGCAATCATATCCTGCTTAATCAGGTCTGTAATTATGATGGCCATCTCCTTATGGTGGGGTTCCCACAGGAAATGGAAGCCACATGAAACAAGGAGTCATACTGAACAGAACAAGATCCATCTGCTTTTGAGTGGCCATTATGAGCTCTGGGAAATGTGAGGCATTTCTGCTGCCTCAGTTGCCTCACTATGGTTATTGAACAACATGCTTGAAAGCACTAGCATAACTAGTGGAAACAAGGCAGGGCATTCAATCACATCACTTCACAGATCAGTTAGGCTGCTTTAGTAGTACAGCAGCTGGTGAAGAATCTGGTGGCCTATAAAAGCTGTTCTTGTTAATTATCTTCGTATATTAGCTGTATATACATATTTAAAATGCTATTTTATATTTCAAGTTCATAGAGTTTATATATATATACGTATATATATACATACAATTAAACATGAATTCTTAAAAATGAAGTATGAAATTCAATTACATAAACAATAAATGGTGTTAAAATAAACAAATATTACAACTGAGCAACTCACAGAATATTAAATAAATAAAACTAAATAATAACAAATAAAATGATACAAAAATACACCCCAAATTTAAAAATGTACAATTTTTACAATTTTTTTTTTTTTCATTTTAACACATGTAAATAATAAAATAAATAAATGAAAAAAAAAATTATAATAAAAGTATTGTTCTCATCTGACCTAATTCAGGGGAAGAATAGGTGTAGTGCTCGTTTTTTTTACTGATCTGAAATCAAGCTGTGGGGTCAGACACTGGACACTGCCAGACAAAACCAACAGGAGCTAATTGCTCCCCTGTGGTTTTTTAAAGCAATTAACTACTCTACTCCAACAAGGAAAGATGAGTAGACCATTTTACTCAAGAATGTTTGTTTTGTCTTAAACAGGCCAATTTGAGCAATCAAATCATGCAAGAGTCACTCAAGCACAGTCACTTTCATTGCACTTTCCTTTTTCTGGCCTAAGCTAACCTTGATTTGACTTGTTTTAACCGGGATAACGTGATATGAAAGTATGGACTGTGTACATACCAAAAACTTATCTGAGTCTGCTCCACTGGCATGACCGACAAACACTCCCGCCCCTGCATCCAGGTCCATATCATCTGGAGACCGCTCAAAATTCTCGACCTGAGGATCTGAGTCACAGTTGAAGTAGAGGGAAACGTGTTCGTTCAAAACACTAATGGAAAACCGAGTCCAGGTGTTCAGCATGGAGGGCACGGAGAATCTGGCTGCCTCATATGAGCTCTGAGAGTCAGGCTCGGTGTAGTAGAAGATGATGGACTGCTTGCCCTTCTCCACCGCTGACAGCTTCACACCAACATACATGATGTTCTGAGTTGGGTCAGTGATGGAGAAGATGACTCCGGGCTTGGAGGATGTGGGTTTTATGTTGAAGATGAGGGAGAAGTCACGGAAGAAAGTTTTGGGCAGGTGGCCCGCCGCTGACTGACCCACATTGGAGCTTTGGTCAAACACATAGCCGGGGTTGTTAGCATCGTCGAAGACTTTGGAGACGCCTTCAGGTGGAGGATCACCAATTAACTGCAACAGCGACACTCCGCTTTCTTCTGTGGAAGGAAAGGAAAAGAATATAAATGGACTTCACAAAGAACAATACAAAAGTGAATTGTCAGGGATGGGCAGCAGGCTGGGACTAGGTTAAAAAGCACTTCATTAGTCTGCTCATACTTGTAGTGTAGAGGAAGTAATCAACATTGACAGCTGTGATGGGAAATCAAAGGGTGCGTCTTGACTTTAGCAGTGAAATACTGTGAGAATGTGTTATTTCTGGCCGTGTACAGCATCTTGAGTGAGCTCAAAGTTTACTATGTATATATGACACCGACATCTCTTTTTTTTAAAGAACGTTTTATACAATGTGAACCTAAAAAACATTTTTATAAGACTTAGCGAGTTAAAAAAGAAAGTACTTGTGCTTGATTCAAGGAGATATGAAACTCGTTTTGGCCTAAGACAAAAAATAAATCAGACTGGGTGAGATCATGAGACTTTAAGAACTTCAATCTCATGCTAATATCACTCAGCACAGACATATTTAGCCATTTGTGAAGATAAGCTAGACGTGGAAACATCACAGGCTCCATGTGCTGACATGCCGTGAGGAGGAGGGAAAGGTGTGAGGTTACAGCTGGACAGTTAAAGACCCTTCCTGCCTACACACACTACACACACACACACACACACACACACACACACATCCTTTGGGCGATTCTGCTTTTTAAATATAGAAAAGTAAAAATGGTGTTTCTTGCCAAAACATCCCTCCTTTTTTCTATCACATGAAAGATTATTTAATTTTGTTAGACAAAATGAAACAGCATGAAGTGAAAGCCCAAACAAAACAAAAAAACACTAAATGACAGAACAAGTGCTCATTATACTCATGCATAAATGTGTGTAAACGGTAATAGAAACATTAAGGGTGATATCAGCTTGTAGAACTTTGAGCTGCTTTCATGCTGTAAAGTAAGTCTTTTGAACCCTGACTTGACTTTGTAAAGTCTGAAAAAAGACTACCAATTATAGCTCATGAGCACATGGTCTTATTTATCAATCAAGGATCAAAGCCCTTTCGGGGCATACATATTCATCATTAAGTTCTTCAGATGGTGCTTTTGTTATGAGTTGAAACAAAACTCTTCTTGCCTTTGTTGCACATGAAAGGAATAGAAAAAAAATACACCTTACATATGGTTTTGGTGTGACGTGCATGTTTAGTAAATGATGTTTAGCTTGAAAACCTAATCTTTGGGTTGATTTAACTAGACAGAGGAGATCCACTCTTCCGAATTTCACTATTGGAAGCATAAACAGTGTCTTTAGATCATGACAGGATAATGACAAGCTTTAAAGAGGAGGAGCTTTTGGAGCTCACCTTGCATTCCTGCACATGTTCAGGTGCTGTTGTGTAAACAGTGGACATGCTAAACCAGCGCTCAACGGCTAATGGCCACTTCAATGCGAGGCTGAAGTTTTCTGAGACATGTCGGGCTTGTGAAAATCACTTTAGGGAAACCAAAATCCCGGACTTTTGCTTCTCTGACAGCAGGCAATAAATTCTAATTCCCATATCCAGATGTGTGTCGGGATAGAATGAGACTTACAGAAGACCCTGAGGCCGTGTGTGTCTGCTCTTGTTCATAAATACAACAAACCAGACATTTGACACTAATGACTATCATAAAGAAATTTTTGCAACTGAAAAGTGCTTTAATTTTTGACAGCTTCATCGCTATGGTCAAGCCAGGCGAGACAAGACAGAAAGAACAGCAAAATTTGGAAAAAATCAGTTGAATCAATAGATGCAACCGATTAACTGATGCTTGATGTATTTCAGAGTGGAACAGAGTATTCAGTGAGAAGGGAAAAGATTTATTTAATTTTATTTTTCAAGACTGACTGGATTGTTTTGGTAGCATTCCAAAAAATTTGAATGTATAAAACAATTACATCAAATAACATATTTAAAATAAAAATATATAAAAAATATGAAAAAAGAGACACAATGTATAAAATATAAATGTATAATTTGATGTTATTTACTGAAAATAAATCTTTCTGTAAGAACACTTACCACTCTGTCAATTCTAATCGATTTAATCTTGTACAAGATACAACTACTTTTGCTCTTCCGCTTAACTTCTTTTCACGACACAGTGCCAATGACCTGTAACATTCACATGTTCAGCAAACAAGCCAACCTTGACATCAATATGCGTCAATGTTTTACTAGTACATTGCAATCCGGTAAAGACGAAAAAACAGGCCACCTAGTCAGAGTTAAAAATCAGCACTTTAATTAAAGTGCCTGTTTATGGATGCTATCTGTTGCAGGTTGTATAGGCTAGAGGCTCTTATTACTAAATACGTTTTAACACTCTCTTTTAAGACCAGGAATACAAAAAAAAAAATCTAAATGATCAGATTTCCTAGTTAAGAGTTTTAGCTTGAACTTAGATTAGTTTACACAAGTTTGTCACTTTAATCTGCGGCTGCCGCAGAATGTAATTTCTAATCAAGCTTAAATAAGATGTGAGCTGTAATCAGTTTATCCTAAAGCTTTAAGAGCCACTTAACTGGGCGTCCCTTCTTAATCCTGATAGAAAAGGCAAAATCATCAATGTCATTCGCCAATCTTGCACTTTGAAGCTTGAATAAGCTTGAGTACGATCACTTATGTGAGTAAAGAACATGTGTGCATTTCAAGTCAAACGTCACAGATGACCTAAAACAGGCCTCTGTTAAAGATTTGTCGATTTGTATCTTTTATTCCACACTGGAGAGCATTAAAGACTGGACCGTAATACATTTCAATATAGTTTCTTTAGCCAATACAATAGAAGACAGAAATACAGTACGATCCAGTTTGACATTAAAACTGTCAATTTACCCCAAAACACCCGTTTAACCTTGGAGGCACGAAGAACATCTCCGCTAAAAATCTCAACACAACACTTCTCACTTTTTTCTGACAGTCAAGTCATCTTGGCAATTGCAGGAATTGCCCTCTCAGTTGATCCATTACAGAATGAATCGAGCACACTGTCTATTGGCACTCAAGAGACTCCATTGTTGTGGAAAAGGTCCACGAAAGGCCTCTGACCCAGTGAGAAATCTAGCAGAATCATTTCCCAATGAAGCCATTTTTCCAAAATCCAATAGTTCTATCTACAAGCTTCATCGGAGCCCAGACACTACATAACCCTATTATGATCTGTGACAGTATTTGAGAAAGCTTTCAGAACAGCCATGGGAGGATATGAGACGAGACCGTACAGAAGATGAAATGTGAGAGCAGCAGTGAGAGGGAGTAGTGGAATAGAAGACATTACTTACAAAACTATTTTTTAACATTGTGACAGCAGCTTTAAAAAAATATTGGTCAAAGCTACACTGCAGCTCACAACTTTGGGGTCAACTTTGGGGTTGTTTTGTTTATTTGTTTGAAATAAATTCTCTCTTTTATTCTGGATCCATTGCATTTAACAAAAGTAAGAGTACATGCATTTTACGTGTTACAAAAGATTTCCATTTCAAATAAATGCTGTTGCGTCTTTTAAACTTTCTATTCATATAAGAATCATGAATAAAATTTTGCATGCATGGTTCCCATAAAAATATGAAGCAGTACAACTATTGTCAGTATTGATACTAATGAGAAATATTTACTGAGCACCAAATCACAATATTAAAAGGATTTCCGGTGACTGAAGAGTATGCCTGCTTAAAATTTAGCTTAGATTCAAATAGAAAACTCTTTTGCCTGCCCCAAACTTTTTAACTTTATGGTACAAAGTAATACATATCTGTTGCCTAAAAAGTCTAATTATTTTCTCTCTTTCTTTTTTTTGTGAATCATCATGTCTCAAAAAACACTTCCAAACACGCCCATAAACCTTATATGGTACTATTCTTCTTTTTGCATATTTTTTATATTTAGGTTTAATACGTTCATCCTAATTTAGACTGTTTATGTGCCAGCTAAACATAAATACATCATCTTAAATGATGCTGCTCCCTAAAGAGGTTTTTTTTTTTTTTGTAGCTATACTCTTTTAAAAGTAAGGGGAACTTTAGGCAGAGGGAATTCTGATGGGCAATGCAAATACCTTAAAATAACATACTAATTGACAAGAAGACCAATCAATTGTAGTTAAAGGAAGACTAGACAGTCTGTTACATATTACCTTGTCCTTTGCAGATGGCCCCAGAGCCTCACGAAAACTAACAATGGCTAGACACTGTCACACTTAACAAAACATTGCCCCAGACGATTTCACTTTCCAACAAGCCGCGCACCTGGATTTCACTTTTTAGCATGCGATGAAACAAACGTTGCACCCTTCACATGTAGCTAACATGAGAACTGTATAATCAGCATAACTTAAACCGTAAAAAACATAGGGACGCTTTACAGCCACTGAGAAAGCCTTGCTTTCTGACATGCTGCTTGCATTATAAAAAACATTAATATTGTGGTTTGATCTTATCTGCCCTGAATGACTCTAAACACTGCCAGATCTAATTCAATTTAGATGTTTCCTTTATGTGAGATGATGTAAGATATGGTTTATGAAAAGAAAAACAGACTCTATAGCAGAATCAAACACACAAGAAAGCCTGGGGCTATGGGTTTACATATATCCAGTAAATATTTCTATACATAGTCATATACATAAACAGTCTTGTGTTATACTTATAATTGAGAACTTGATGTTGCCATTAAGCATTATACATATTTATAGGCTTATTAATTATTGGCATATTTGTATTATTCTAATATTAATACAAATGTCTAATATTTTCTTCCACTGTGCCCTTTAAGATTGACTAAAACATGTTGTCCACTTATAGTTGTCAATATAACAAGCTGTCAGAATGATAATGGCTTTTTTAGACACACTTTCGAGATAAAGAGCACTTGGCCCCAGCAAATGAAATTCAAGCAAGAGCCTATAATAGTAATATAGAACCATCCAGAGTAGCTATTCATCATAACTGTTTGCTCATTGTGTATTTATATATGTTCATTTGCTTCACATGGCAGTTTATTCTGTAACCGTGTTTCTAGATGTTTATCACAAAACCACACAAATACCAACGGTGTGCTCTCAGGATTTACTTGGCAGAGGATTGCAATCATAAATTCAGTCTGAACATATGGACTAACAATTCTGTTTAAAGTCACTCCTGCCAAAAATGTTCACCTGAAAACTGCATTTACTGCATCTCAGCACAAAGACATACTTATTAGAAGACAGATGGCACTATCCTTCAGCAGCTGAGACAATGAACATTTATCTGTACTCCACAGTCATACTCTGGAACGAGGGGGGAAAAGTCATATGAACGGCATACACTGTCAAAAACAACCCGAGATCAAAGTGTTTTCCTTCCAACCTTATATTCAATAAAAAGAGCTCATGTTTCAACACCAAAAAATATAGTTTCAGGCAAAGAAGAGAAGACTCTGTTGGAGCATCTTTACTTAATACAGCTAAATTAACATAACTACTACTGACAACAGAACTGATTCTGTTTAACTTGCATTGCTATTTATTAGATCAGAGCGAAAGAACCTTCCACTACCTTAAAATACATGCTTGCATGGAGGAATGCACTGCAATACATCCAGCTTACAGGTTACCAACTGCATGCTTTGATAAGAAACAGCATGCATTATAGAGGATCAATGTGCAGAAGTCTTTCTCTACATTTTTTTGTACCTGACAAATATTATTTGTAAGATACCCAACCTAAATGTAGGTTTAGAAAGACTGTGGGGTATTTTTTATGGTGAATGTTTTTTCTTTCTTGTGCTCGGCAAATCCAACATTTAGGACAACTATAATTATCTGTGCAATTACAATACAATCAAAACTCAGTTTAAATCATAATTCTCAAACATTTTACCAGCTGCTAAACAAAGTTAAACTACTTTGTACCAAATGATCCTCAGCAGATCCATATTTGCATCATTGCAAAATTAAATGTACTTCAGGTTATTCTATTACTGTTACTGCATATTCATGGCTTGGTTCACACATTGGTTATGACATAATTCAAAATTCCCTCATTTTTTGACTGGTGATCTTACAGTTTACAATTTCTTGTTTGCTTGATAATTTATAATAATAATAAAAAATATATATATATATATATATATATATATATATATATATATATATTTTTTTTTTTTTTTTTATATGTGATTAAATTAGCTTAGCATTAAAATATATAATAAAATAAATAATAAAATAATTAATTATATGAATATACAAATGTCCATTCATGCTTGAGAACAACAAGACCGTGGGAACTAAGAGTCTCTTTGAAATACAAAGACATAAACATGCAAAGGCTTGATTTAGTAGTGCCATGCAGTCATCCTTCACATTTTCATGCAGTTTTGACAAGCGTGCAGAGTGAATGCGTTGAAACACATCTCCCCAGAGACTCTGAGTGCTTCCAACTGTTGAAGACCACACAACACTTACGGACAAACAAAACCCCTTGTGAGGACTGGTGAACAACAAACAGACAGACAGGTGGTACTGGTTGAAAATGCATCTCTCTTCTTTTTTAAGAGAAAAGAGATGGCATTCTAACCAGCCGTTACCTTTCTGGTTACTAACTGACAAGCACCGATACCCATCATGCTTCTCTTCGGGCAGAGACTGGCACTCCACGGGGAGGCGGCCCTCATCCAGGAGCGTCCAGCAACTGTCACGCAGGACCTCGCAGAAACTGCGACAGGGCAACGGGGGCGGCAGTCCAGGTGGGCCGCACCGAGGTGTCAACAGCAGGCAGAAAAACCATTCCAAGCTATAATGGCAGTTTGACCGCAACAGCCATGCCCATTCGGTCAAAACCACCCGAACGTCCTCCACGCTGCTTTGATTTAGAAAATTTGGTACTGTGAAACTCTCCACTCCCATTCTGGTGCAAAATGGCAAATCAGAATAGACTGGCAAGCAGCGCGGGGTTTCGACGGCTGTTGAAAAGCTAGCTACTAAAAACTCGCTTTCATTTGTTAGTAGACTATCTGAGACAGAGTATTCTGAGGAATACAATGTCGTGTTATCATAATCATCATGCTCTGTAGAATTACGCCCATTATAAGTGCTAACATTTTTATGAGAAAAATTGATGCTTTCATTAAATCGACTGTCTGTTGGGTCGCTGATGTGCTGAAGTCCATCCATTTGCTCCTCTTTGGTCTCAAGTTTAACATTTAACACATGCAATCTAGCATCTTCACCAGCAATACCCAAAAAGTCGGTTGACGTAACATATGCAGATCCGGATCCGGAAGCTAATTCAGACCATGACCCGCTAGATTCTGATTCAACCCCCAACCCAGACCTGAACTGTGATTTGCTCTCATAATGACCTCCATCAGAACTGACCTCTTTCAGGACCTCAGTTACGGAAGCACTTGTACCTGTTGTTCTGGGCGGTTCTGTCCTCGGTGGGGACGTGGGCCTTACAGTCGTCAGGTAAGCCGGTGTCTGTGTGCCCTTTGCATTTCCTTTCGAATCATCAAACCAGAACCAGCCCTGCGTGTGGCGTATCCTCGAGGACACCAGAATAAAGAGGCACAGCCAAAACCTGAGCTTAGACATCACGTTCACGTTCAATTCAGCAATTTGAACAGGATCCTGACATGCCTTCAATAGTAATCCACACCACACACACACAGGCTCGTCCCTGGCTCACCGTAAAGTCACCACAATCAGCCCACAAGCCAGGCAGGAAAAGTTTAGAGGAGGAGTAACATATTTAAAAGAGAGCTGGGGGCTGGTTCGTCATTGGCCGAGCTTGGGACATTTTCCTCCCCCGTAAGCTCCATCTCCCCTTTGTCCTTGTGAAAGAGTGTCTCTGATGATAGATATTCTTACCAAAAATGCCTTCAAGGCGTCCTTTTGTATACCCCGGTGCTTCTAAATGCCCTCACTGATGGAATTTAGAGTTGTTTCAACTTACTTTTACAGCCTTTAAAGGGCCAGAGAAATTCCTCAGACCCCCTGTTACACAGAAACAAGCTGTGCAAAACAGTTCTTAAATACAGAAATGTATGCTCTGATGTCAATTGTAGTTGGAACCAAAAAAACAAGAACTAAATTAGCATTTTCTGAATAAAATATTGATTACAATTAAAAAAGTAATTTTTCGAAATGCTGCATCGGTGACACTTTTCAGTATTACAGTAACAACCAATATGCAAACTATGATACCTAGTTAGAATAACTTAATAAGGATCCTTCTGATGATATTGTACAAAATGTATTCCCTGTTGGGGAAATAGAGGGCTCGTAAATCACTTCATAACTGCATCAGTGAAGTTCAAACAGTAGTCAAATCCACTCTCCAGCTTCGAGCTGGAACAAGCTGTCTAAAACTTCACCTCCAGTATATGGGCTGAAAGCAACCTCTATCCAGTCAATATAAATCTTGCTCTCTGGCTTAAACTTACAATTAGTTTTGCCCGAGCCCACCCCTTCCTCTGCACACAGCAGGACACAGTTACAGAGTTATCTAGAGCTTGTTCAGACAAGTCTACACGAGCTGGTGACAGAGACCCTCTACATGCTAACTGACACTCTATGATGACTGTCAAACTATTAAGATTTATTCTCATAAGAAACATTTAAAGTATGCACGCATGCATTAATGGACGTTGTCCGTCCCTTGGTACATTGTAAAAAGTTACGTTTTTTAAGTTAAGGAAGTACGTTTCACAAAAAGTACTTTTATAATAATTTTTCTACTTCAATTAGTTGCAGTTTATTTGTGAATTTTACACAAAGTAAAAATGGTTTCTATACAACTGTATATGAATATGCAATGCATATTACAATGCAGTATCTTAAATGCATTGAAAATTAATTAGAAACAGTCACTAAATCATGTATATGTATTAAGTCATTTATACCTTTGATATGTTTAAAGAATAAATTAAATTATGTATTTTAAAAAATGCACATTGTCAACTAACATTACAGTATGCACCACTTTAGTCATAAAAATGGACTAGATATATTGACAAAATATAAAAGCACAAACCATATAAAAACTACAACAAAATAGATAAGCATCTAAACTCTGATCATGTTTTTCAGCTTAAAGAATATGACTTGCATGAAATCTTTTTCTTCTCAGCACACCCTTTCTTTTAGTAGTGTGAAGTAAAAGTTAAAGGAAGTTATTTTATAAATAAAAAAAAACAACCTTCACACCTCTCCTCAGTCTAACACTATAAGCCAAAAGATACAATGAAGCCTTGTGTGATGTTGCAGACAGAACAGACAGAGCGCTGGATTTAAGATGAGTCGAGGACGCATAATAATGTAAACTGGATAAAAGCTGAAGCAGGGGATTTGGTTCAAAGAGGTCTCTAGAGCTCTCTTATTAAACAGTGAAAGGGCACAATGAGCAATGCAGATTTTCCAGAAACCTACAACGTCTGCCAATCCCCTTGAGGAACAATGAAGAAGTCAACCCCACACAACAATTCATCAGGAGGCACAGACAAAATCACTGGGGCTGCCTACAGTGAGTGTGGGAATGACATTAACAAACACTGAGCAATAGTAATGTGGACAGTCCTCGAACCCCAGCCAAAAACACAGTGAATCTACTAGAATGGACTCAAGTGGACGCTGCTGGAAGAGTTCTCATTGGCTCTGTGCCAAAACCTAGTGAGGTTCCTGTATAGACAACTAACTTCACATATAGATATTTCATATGAAGACTAGGAGGCTTGGGACTGTCCCATTGTTACAAGTTACAAGTTCAAGGTACAGAAAAGTATGAAAGACATCGGCAGAATAGTCTATCTGCCGTCAGTGGTACAACCGTAATGTTATAAAGCTAATGGAATACTTTTTGTACCAAAAAAACCTCTTTGTTCCACAAATTTGGGCACTGTAGTGTCATTTTGGAAAATATCCCTGCACGCAAACAGTGTACCCTGTTCTGTGTCAGCCTCGAAAAACATGCACAATATTCATTTAAATGTGTTCAAAGTGTAAATCCACATATAAGATGTATCCCTGTGTCGCAGCTGATATAGAAGAGAGTACACTATTTACCTTCTGCCGATGCTGTCCAAAATGGCAATATAGTGACCCTAAGGTGCCAAATTTGTTAAATAAGGTATTTGTTTTTGTTTTCTCGTCGCTTCATAACATTTAAATTGAACTACTGATGACAGATGGACTTTTCAAACTGTAATTTTGGGGCAAGGTAACCCTTTAATCAAATTTTGAGGTAGAACCTGTTCATTACCCGTTATCAATAGTGTGGCAATGTGTGTAGTCCAGGTCATTCTGCACAGCTTTCTGCTGGTCAGTGTGGCAAATTCACCTAACCAATGTTTAGTCTTCAGGCTCAATCCTGATTTCCACCGAAAAGACTGGATGTTGTTTACAAAAATTCATAGTAAATGTGACAGCAAATGTAACCTCACCGTGTTTGAGCATGCACTACATTGTTAAATAAATAATATATATATATATATATATATATATATATATATATATATATATATATATATATATATATATATATATATATATATATACACACACACACACATATATTACGCATTGTCACATAAATATCGCTATGAACTTTTGTGAACAGTTTGCCAACTTTCCAGCAGCTAACTAAGCTTTAGTGCAGACAAGAACTTGTTTAGTAAACAAAAACAAAAAAAGTAAACAAAAAATGTTTCATTAGAACAGTTTAGCCAATTAAAAATAATAAAAATAACCTACACGCAGGAAATTAATACAGTAAGCATGATTGGACTCTATTACTCAATGTAGGTTTAATGGAAGTATGACTTTCTTCACTCTTTCTTTTTTTTGTTTCTTTACACAGGAAGTAAAGGTTACTGCAAACATAGCTTTTCCTTTACCCACAAGGACACTGAAACACAAGCAGCTATGAGAACATGACTCTGACACATGCTTCTTATTACCTCAAGTCAAAATGTCACATATATCACAAAAGCAGCTAACGATTCAATTACTGGCTGAGGTCCTGCTGTTAGCTTTTACACAAGGGTTAATGCTAAACCTCATCATTCAGGTCCTACATGGGTGGGAATCTTAGTTTGCAATTCTCCACGGTGACTCCCTCGCAGTCGTGACCTTTCTCGGCGCATGTTCAGGGCCAATGTGTTCCCTTGCCATCAGCCAAGAGGATTTTTTTAGTGGATGAAAGCTGCACTCATCAGGATGTGATTTAACATGAATTGTAAAAGATATGGCAGCTTTTGCTCTCCGCTGGTACAGAAATAAAAAGGTGCTTGTGCTGTTTTTCTTCTGGGGAGTCCCTAGTTTTTAATGACTGAGAAATTCTTGGGTGCCAAGGAGCTCTAATGATTGGAAAGTTTGCCATCTGAGCTTTGTTTTGGGCATAACTGGTATTAATCATACACCAATACCACACAAGTTAGTCTGAGAGGTTTGAGGTGCATGAGAGATGATAGGCCAAAAAGGATGGGTGGCCAAAAACAACACCCACACCGGTATGCTTTTAGTCACACTCCTCTGCAAAGTCCTATGAAAAAAATCTTTTGCTTTCCTGACATTTCCTGCCTCTCACCGATGAGAAATGTATCCTGGACATGTAGTGTCCTTGAAAGTGTCTGAATAAAGATATCTATGTTTTCATTCATCCCTCTTTGTTTGGATGTTTTCCCCAAACCTCATAAGTGTGTATATTACCAAATTAAAGCAATAGTTCCCCAACCTCATAAGTGTGTATATTACCAAATTAAAGCAATAGTTCAAACAAATTAAAATCTTATATTGTACACTACTATTCACAAGTTTGGTCAGTGTTTTTTTTTCTTACAAATAAATACTTTCATTCAGTAAGTTCCAATTAAAATGAACAAAAGTAGCAATATAGACATGTATAATGTTACAAAGACTTCTTATTCAAATAAATACAGTTCTTTGGAAAAAAAAAAATCAGCACAACACTTTTCAACACTAAAAATAACAAAATATTTTTTGAGCATCTGCCTTGTGGTCATCTTTTTTGTATCTACATTTTCTATATAATTGTCAAACTCTAAAAAAAGACAAAAGCTCTAAAACAGTTATTGAGAAATTCTGGTGAATATTTATGGTTGAATTTAAGTGCATATAATAGTTAAAAAATCTGTGTTTGAAGGTATACAGTGTATTTTGTGTATATATATATATATATATATATATATATATATACAGTATATATATATATATATATATATATATATATATATATATATATATATATAAATATATATAAATGACATAAGTTGGAGAAATACAGTTTTTAGGGCTGTAACAGAATCAAGATGAATTGGAAACTAGACAAAATAAAGAATCTTGTGAATTTAAGCAAAGCTTTCTGTATTTACAGGTGAATGCTTGTAATTAAGTTGAGCACAGGGATAATAACAGCATCTCATCCTGTTTCCGCTGTCCACAGGATTTCTTTTTAAATGCAGAGAGAGTCTGAACCTCTTACTCAGGCTGACATGCCAAAAGCAGAAGTTATGAGAGGTCCTTGATCCACAATAACACAGAAACAGATGTGACACAGGTTTACTGCATCAGTAAACAAGAGAAGACAGAACAACAAAACTTGATTAAGTATGTTTTTTGGAGGGATTTTCCCACACAGGTTTGTCATTACATAGTCAAACAGTATTCACGCAGACACTCCCACAGGCTTTTTAATGTCAACTTAACAAAATTCTGCTCCTAATGAATCCCAAAGTCAAACAGTCGAATAAAATGTTTACACACTTTGAGGTAGAATAACCTACAAAGTAAACCTTCTCAATGTGATCTTGTTTTAGTATGCGAGACTAACTTAAGTTTTTAATAAAGAAAAGCTTCTATATAACACAGATTTAAATTGGAAGATAAAATACAGATTGGATTAATCTAACCTGTTAAGACCATCTAAAGGGAAATACTTAGTGATCACATGCTGCAATTACACTCTTAGACTTCTGAATTATGCTCATGTGACCCTCTTTAACCTTTACTGCTGTGTCAGTCCTAAACGGACACCGTACTGGACTGCTTACAGAATCATTTAGATGGGTCACGTCACCTGCTAGTCCAGCTATTTCATAATAATGGCATGTCTACTAAAACCTACATATTTTCAGAAACACAAGCTTACAACACTACACAACACGCTCAAATCATAATATATTCGATTAGTGTCATTCTAATGACATGTGCATACCTACTGAAAAGCTTTAGAATAGCGCAGCAGTCAACATGAGAATAATTGAGCATGTAATAAGACCCCTGTCAAAAAGCCAGAAGATATTCAATCCCCCCCCTCACAGTGTCCATTCAGTGTTCTATGCATTGTAGCTTCCTCCAGTCTGTCCTCGCCTGTCAGGTCTCCCATCTCATCTCATTTCAGAGAACTATACATCCAATACAACATTACACCATACACCTAAATTAGCGAATCTGATATGCATAGGCTCACAAATGCTGTAGATATTCCAACACAAGTCCTTTATTATCGTTGTTATTTTATATGTGTCTATGATTATTTTATAGTACTTCGAATAACAACTTGATGATGACGAACGATGACCACGGCTGTATCAGGTCATATGAGAGTAAGAAAATCATGAGCGTATTTTCGGTTTTGGGTGAACTAGCCCGAGGTAAACACACAAAGGAAGTGGAAGCGGATATAGCAGGCCGTGCTGCCCATTATCTACACACACTGAAAGATCTATGATGATCTACGAGCGCTCTGGAGGAGCATATGGCAGATCCGTATGATGTGTTTTTACAGCTACAAGGGGTTGTCACCCCTGCACGGGGTCTCCATGCAGCAAGGTCAGCCTGAAAATACAAAGCTACATGGCTCAGTGATGTTACAAGCAGCTTGCACAATAAAAACAACCTCGACCTGAATCAGCTGTAAACTAAAGCACGATGAAATTTAGATCCGACAACATTCACCTACACTGTTGCGACATCCTTATTTTGTATTTGCAAATTACTGTTAGCTTAGTTAGGACAAAAAAAAAGATATTCATTTGGGGGGTACAGAAGGATGCCCCGTTTCAAACTTCAAAGGCTTGGTGACAATGACACGGAATGCATGGCATGCCTTCATGACACCAGCAGGCTTTTGTCTGGACCTCTCCGGCTCTCTGTGGGTAGAGAAGTCAGCAGGCGAGCCACAGGAGGGCATTTACATGTTAAACACTGCTTCCTCGGGGAGGGCACGCTGGGATGAGTTTACCCAGGGGGACAGAAGACCGTTTAAAAAAGTAATGAGTTTAGTTAAGAGGAATCTCCTGAGAGGACGGTGGTCCTGACTTCATCTGATCTCCAGTCGCTCCTAATCACTGTCTCTCAGTGATGTGTCAACCTGTTGTGTTCAACTGTGTCAATTCTGAAGGCATATATAGTTAATTCTACACAATGGACTTTGTTGTCCAATTAATAGGCACAAAAAAAAAATAGAAATAATATAAAAAAAACAGAAAATAATATAATAAAAGGCAAACAATATTAGAATAAATATTAAAATATTATAATCATTTTGTAAAAGTTAAATACAAATGTTAAATATTTTAAATATAAATGTAAAATACGTTACATGTTAAATCTAAGTTCTGTTTGTGAAATGTTTTGAGCAAAAAGTGCTTTAAATGAGGCTTAAATGTAAAAACAATTCAAAATATATAGCTTAAGTGCCAACATTATGAATGGAAATATAGAAATGGAAAAAAAAAAAAAAATTATTAATATATAAAAATTAATAAGCAAGGTGAGGCAACTTTATTTATACAGCGCATTTCATACACAATGGTAATTCAAAGCGATTTACATAAAAGGAATTACAAAAATCATAAAAATAATCTTTAAATAAATAAATAATAAATAATAAGATAATATAAAAAATTCTAAAATCTATAATAATAATAATAACAAAAAAATTGATTTGTGTATAAATTAATTGATAAAATATACATAGTAAAATGATATAAAAATATATATATATTATATTAAATATATATAAAAATAGATAGATCATAGATAGAACATCCCCTTCTTCCCTGGGCTTTGTGTTATTTTATATTCTAAAACTGCTCAGCTTAGACTGCTGTCTTGTAAATCTTAGAAGGTGACAGAGAAAGGGGGCCCAGCGAGATGCTACGATCTGAAGGAAAACCTTTCTGTCCCTTCTTACACCCCCCACCCATCCAGCGCACTGTAAAACCTCCAATCCTACAGCACGCTCCACTAAATCTGCCAGAAGACAACTGCTTGGAGAGCTGGACAATTCCCTTAACTTTTCAGCGTTATCTATGGACTTGAAACCAAATCCTTACAGCTCCACCACGGGAAATAAAAGAGTAGAATTACAACGCTGACCTCCAGGTCAGCAGTTCATGTAAAAACCAAAGCGTCAAGAATTCCATAAATGAAAACAGACTTCCAAATACTGACGCTAGAAGGTTTGCAGAATGAGGTCAGCTCATCAACAGTCTATTCGGGCCTGTAGGAGACTTCGAGGAGCGTGTCTGGGCAGAAACAAGTGTCTTCTCTGCTCTGAGAAGTCTCCCATTGAGAAATTGTACGGTTTAGGGTTGATGTCTGCAACGGAAAATATCTCTCAGGACTCTGTCAGGGACGTGTCACGGCCCAGCAGTGCAGATAAGGAGGGCCTCCACTTGACAAGTATCTTTCAGATCCCATTCAAGACCTGCGCTCTGGGTAAACACAGGCAACAGAGACAAGGGCATGAAAAGAGCAGCCCAGAGGGTCTTTATCCTGCTCAGACACGCGCTGCACACGCTCTCGTTCATTTCATCTAATGATCAAAACTTTGCATCCCCTGGAAATCTTTCACAAAGTCCACACTAACAGCGGATAACAGATGCTGCAGTGTACATCAGAACAGACCAAATCTGGACGCAGCATGCAGTCTAATGTGATCAGGGAAAAGACTGAGAACTTTTTCGGATTTTACAAAGCGATACAAAACAGAGATTTATTGCTAAATGCCAGAACAAACCACTGCCAGAAAATGATCACATCTCTACGTCTTGGGCCTTGTAAACATAATAGCATATATTTTTTATTGCTGCGTAATAATATAGTTTTAAAGATGTCTGAGAATGCTTTCCAACGGCAAACAAGATGTCAGTATAGCATGAGTGGCTCCCTCCGGTGGAAGATGAGAGCTTTACACAACACAAGCTGTTGTATAAATGAGATCTCTTCATAAATATTAAGAATAGTAAGGTTTTTTTTAAATTACCATTCAAATTATCATACTGATCTGAAGGATGTTGAATTTCTATGCTAATAAAGTTGGAATTAGTCGATTTTTAATTATTTGTTAATGCATTAACAATGAGCAACATTTTTGGGTTCATTTAAATCGATAAATATACTATTTTTCATTGTTTAATCATGTTCATTGATAATAGACTTTTAAAATACATATGAAGAAATGGATATACTGTAAATTTAAACTGTTTATTATTTGATCATGATACCAAAAGTATACAAGATGAGCATGTTATAATAAGGACAAATATCACAATATTTGTTACCTACTCTTGAATGTCTTAATGATCTGACTTTTCAGGTTTTCCTTACTTTTCCCTCGGTGGATAATAAAACAGAAAAAAATTGAATTGTAATTATTTTATTTTATCCATATTATCTGTAATGCATCAAACCTTATGGCTCATATTCAATGAAATATGAGAATATGGAGCTCATATTTAGGCAGAAAAAAGAAAAAAGAAAAAAGTCTTTAAATATTAGTAGAAGTCATTCTAATCTATTATTAAGACCATTAAACATTTCACAGCAAAAAGAACTAAAACCAACAGCTAAAGGTCATTATATTTAGAAATATGTCCATAAAATGTAAAAATTAATACAATAATCACCCACCTAAATGTTTTAAGGAACACCTTACCAAGTGAACAGTAACTATCCAGCTTTTTTTTTTTTCCTACTTTTTCATAGGAACACACTGTTTAAAATGTAGTTATATTTTGGATTTAACCAATGATATTTATTATCCTTCTCCACTAGAGGGAACTACAAACACTCCATGTAATATATATCGAGCTAAAGAGTAAAGAATATGGCATGAGTGATGCTTAAAATTAAATAGGTTTAACATTGCAAAGATTAGTTTCATTAAAAAAAAAAAATCTATAATCACTGTTATGTGCACTTTTACTGTGTAAAATCCCTTTGTTTGACAGGCTATGATTGCATTACACATTTACAATGACAATATACACTCATTACTGCATTAAAACAGCCTGCCAAAGCTTTACTGGGTTTGATCACCGAATCTATATTTTTACGTAATACAGATCAAGCTTGAGGAGAGATCGTGCATGTAGAGCAAAAGCATAAAAAAACACCCCCTACGGCCAGAAGGCACCTGTTCAAACACGCAGGCAGACACACACGCTTGGCTGTTAATAAGACTTGTCAGCATCTGATGCTGTGCTCTCCATAACACTGCAGTTCACACAGTTCAGACGTGAGGGACGGGGCCGAAAAAAAGACAAACACAGAGGGGCGTCCCTCATCTGCTACTTAAAGTGAAAGAGTGTTGACGTTAATGCCTTTTATCTTGTGTATATCAACACACTTGGGACCCCATATAACATACGGTTACAATAATGTGCTGATTGCACATCACTTTTCTGACTGGATCGGGTCACGTAGGCATACTTTAGATTTTCAGCATTTATACATACGTGCCATACAACACATGCCTACCGCAAATGCATGAAATATAACATATATCGCAAATATTATTTATGTATTATTTCTTTATTTATTCATCCATTCATTTATTTTACAAACGTGCCATATAAGACATGTATAGCACAAATACATTTGGGATACCCATAAATAACCACAAATATGATTATAATTATATATGATGATACAGCAATATTCGCTGGGCAGGTGAAGCCGATGCAACAACCTCACTGTTTTCGCCCTAGATAAGTAAAAGCGCATGGTATTTTTCCACTTTAAGCGGTCACGCATCTGAGTAATGCTTTGCTAGATCTCAAAATCATCACGAAGAGCTTTATCTCGAGCAAACAGAAAGCTCAGATCAAAACATTTTCGCGACGTAGGCCTGACTACAAAGCTGCCTCCAAACCGCGAGCACATGTTCTACATTACAGTTCTTGGATGTGTTGGGTTTTCGATCTCTGAAAGTGTTTTGCCATTTTAATTAGCATAGCAAGAATAAACCTGATTTCCCAGAACATGATTTCTCTAACAGTTCTCTAACACTCCATTAGGGTGCTCTGCTGAGTCTAGTGCCAGAGGGCCTCTTGGGGTGCTGAGTGCAGCCTTTCCCACATTGACCTCATTACAGAGGACACCTCAGTCAAAGCACTATCATTAGCAGGGCTTATACTCTGTACTGTGTTACAGCGTGTGTGTGTAAGAGTAATGTGGTTCGCGCAGACAGGCTGCATTGCTGGACATAGGACCCGTCTGGCAGGAACAAGCCTCGTCTGTGACTTGTCAACGGTGGGATTGCGCTAATTATTTACCTGTGCTGAGATTTCAGCCCTCTGACACGACCAAGTCAAGGACGAGGTGTGGCCGTCCCCGTCCGACCATCCCTCCTCGGGTCATATTAACTGGGAGCGAGGGGTGAGGCTCAGATAAAGCAAACATGCCTGAGGAAAGGCTTTGTTGAAGCTGAAACTCACAGATGACTACTCATCCTTCCAAAGTGAGCTCAAGCTAACACTTGCCTACGCAACTGAACAAAAGTGGCCCAGATTAGGATTAAGTATATTCAAAAAGTGCATATTTTAAAATGTACTCCTAAGAAAGCCATGCATTCTCACAAAATGGAGAATGCATTTTTAAAATGTAAGACTATTATTAACTTGAAAAGGACAAACTAAACTGATTATACTCTAGCATCACTTCTAAAAAAAATTTAATTGTCAATAGATATATTATTAATAATATTTGTATATTTATTTATAATCCATATGTTTATTATTGTTTTAATAAAACATAACATACGACTATTATTATTAGTAATATGTATTATTATTATTATTATTATTATTATGTATTAATACTTTAATTATACTATATTATTACTACAATAGTACTATATTATTATACTGTTATCATTACTATTATAAAAAAGTTTTAAATAAAATATATATATATAATGTGTATATATTATGATTTTATTTTGTACTATTAAATTATGTACTATATAATTGTACTATATATACACATACACACACACACACACACACACACACATATATATATATATATATATATATATATATACAAACACAAACTTTCTTAAAAAAATCTATGCATACACTAAACATAAAATTGTGTATAAACTATACTAATCATACAAATATTGAGATTAAAATTAAATTATTGTAAAAAGTATCCCACTAATCCTTACTTACAGATTCTAAAAATACAGTGTAAAGTTTGATAATCTCAAAATGGCCAAATACTAGCTTTCTGTCTGACCGACATATCTTTTTATTAATATGACAAAGGAAAAGAAATGTTATGAGGTGAAAGTCTAACTCTTGTGACCAAGCAGTGGCCTCTGTCCTGCCCTCCTTCATTTCCAACAATGGCTTCACTGACCTCCACACAGAAACCCACACCTGTCAGTCTTTAAAATGCCCATCAATCTGTTTCCTGAAAAGAGAGCCCTCTGCTGTCCTAAAGCTCTATTGAAAGCCACCAGGGGGATGGGGACGCTTAAACACAACAGATGTTTGTTGGGCAAGGTCTTTGAAAATCTGGATTTTTGCATCAGAAGACAGCAAAACTTCCAAAAGTGGACAGACAACAGTACGTAGTAACTTCCCACAAAGTCTATTTGTAATGGCCCCCTAACTAAAACAATACCCTTACATAACGTCAAAAAAAATAACTCAAATGAACTTGCAAGCAAATAAAAAAAGGACATTTTGAAACAAACAAGTTATATAACTGAACATATTTCAGCAGTCTGCTGGGTCATTCATGCAGAGACAACTATGACAAAACCACCAAAAAGACCCATAAGCAGTCAGTGTGACTCTTATCAGAAGGAAGTGACATATTTTCTAATTGTATAAAGTAGAGTGCCAACAGCTGCCTTCATCACGTCATGGGCAGAGAGGAAAAAACAAATGTTAACTGCAAAATTACAACAACGTGCAACAAAAAATGCAACTAAAATAAAAGCATGCATAGTTACAACGACAAAATAAATAAAGCCAAGGATAAACAATTTCCCATGTCTTTTGGTGCTGAAGTCAAAAGCCATACATCTGTTTAAGCTCTGAGGTATTTTTGCTGAAAATTCATTTGTTAACAAAATCAAGCAGAATTAGACAGATGCCAGCATAGACAAGGTGCATGATACGTCATATGCCATAAGATGTTACAAAATAATACAACAATAATAATTAAATATTATTAAATGTAAAATTTAAATAACAGATGTGGATTTACATTAAAAAAGTGCATTGAAAAAAGGATTGAAAAGTTCCTTTTCAAATAATTTGGAACTTTCTATTCTTGAATAAAAAATCTTGAAAAAAATGTATAAAGGGGATCTTTACACTAATTAATGTGATGCGCAACAATTGTTTTTTTTACATTGATAATGTATCAAATTTGCATGATAATGTCAAAACAGAAAAAAATACTACTTTTTACCGTTAGAAATGTAAAAATAAATAAATATATATAATAGTACCAACCAATGTGACAAAAACTTTGGTATTGCATTGGTTTGGCACTTGATCTAGAAGAACTACTGTGATGTACATCTCGTGCACATACACCCACCTACTCGTATTAATACTCTGTCACTCTCACCTCCTCCATGGGTTGGATCACAGACAAAAGAGGGGAAACGGAGGTGGTGACTTGAAAGCATTAACATCTGGAGAAGAGGCCATAATGGGACGCGAGCCACCCAACAACATCTGCACACATGCTTTAGTACTAGGAAACCTACAATATCATCCTAATTCTGATCTGAACACTACTCTTTTCCTTGACGGAAAACACTACATCCGCTGCATTTATTGGACGCCTCGTAATACTGACAGGATGTGTTTGTTCTTCTGGGAATTTCACGGAATGGATATGTTTATCCGAAAATTATCTGTTGCCTTTGCGTTTACTTCCAGATAAGTAAAGGCTTTAAGAATGAAAGGGTATTCATTTTCAAAAAGCATCTCAGGAGAAGGCCGATTCTGCAGACATCTCTGGGGTTAGGGAACAAAGCTGCTTCAAAAGGACAGCCATCAGGGTGACGAAAAGGTGGAAAATGCAGTCTGCCAGAGGGAGAATAGCTGGGTCCTCCCTGCCCTCCCACCAAAATACTGGAGCAGCTCACAGTGTGAGATCTTTTCAGACCCCAACGCACAGTTGGATAAAACATGTTGAAACCATGGGGTCAACCGTGTCCCTTCCCCCTCTCACTTTTTTCCATTAAGGGACTAAAGCTTTCAAACATTAACGCAAACATAGTCACTGATAATTAATGCCACAGTATTAGTATATAACTCTAGATAAATGTAAATAAAGTGTGCATATTTTTGGTCTTGGCTGAGTAGATTTTCTGCTCTGCTGCTGAAAAACAAGTAGACTAACTTCTTCTAAAAGCTCAGATCACGGTTGCTATAGAAAGCACGATACACATAGGAGATCTAGACAGGTGGTGCTGGGAAGGTGGAGGGCTAGGATGAGTAAAACACTTCCTCCAGAGCAGTATAATTAATACAATAAAAATGTTATTAAATTAAATTCCAAGTTTGGGGCTGGTACGGCATTTTGTGTTTTGAAAGAAATCACAAAAATGCAGTCAAATCAGAACTATTGTATATTTTAATACCAAATAAATATGCTGATTTGGTGCTGGAAAAACATTAAAAACCTTTCTGACTGATCCCAAAGTTTTGAACGGTAGCGCACAAGGCCAACAGGCGCATTTAGACCTCCCTAAACGTTCACAATGCCTTTGATTATGAGCTACACGTAGGAAGGTTCCCTTCAATACCAGCATTTCCCTTTCCCTTAAACTATCAGCTCCTATTTTAACAGAATATATGGGAATTTCAGTGAGTGCAGGAAGCTTTTAATCAAGTAGAAACGAGGCAGCCCAACAGCAAGTGTTTTGTCAATATTGCTTCATCACCTGTGCTGGTCCCACAGGACCCACATGTCTGCACGAGACCATAGCATGTAACCTTTATTTACTTTGTTAAAACCTAACAGCATGAAGTAAGGACATTATGTCTGTCTACTCTTTCATGTCAAGCCATTTCCTTTGTGTCACTCAACAAGCCCTTATTTAAATACATTTATATTTGGTTTAACAGCATCTCGCTTGACATGACCTTGTCGTTTCGTTGTACATCAACCCGCATAATTTGGGCTCATTTAATGATTCTGCTCAAATAAAATGTCCTTGATTTTGTTACTACTTAAAATGCTACACTAAAGCAATGGTGAAATAACGTCCCAGACATATAGCTTGGTCTTAAACCCTAAAGACAGGAAGAATGTTTTTTTTGCACATGAGGAATTAAGGGAGCAGCTACTGATGTGTTAAGACATGACTTTACATAAGCTGACACCAGCAAAATTGGCAAGAGTTAGAGTTTGGTTCATCAGTTTATCAGACTGCTTTATCCCTTTGATTCATAAAAAGTTACTGCATTTTAGCCAGATACATTTTTGTCTGAACAGAAAAAAAGCTTTCGCCCTGAAAATGCAGACTGGCAGAGGTAGGATACTATTGCTGATAAGCATATTCAGGTCTTTTTATGGTAGAAATTAATTTATATTAATTAATTTATAGAAATGTTAATTTCTACTGCAACAATTACACTAATAATGTGCAACAACTCTAAAAGGCCTCTCGTAGCTCCCTACAGTGAATGTTATCGAGGTTAATGACATAGACACAAGTCAGTGACTCAGTGGCTTAAAGTAATGAGTCACGGCATCATTATGTCTGATTTTTCCCTTCACTCACTCATGGGAAACTCCTACACGTGTTAATACAACCATGACAATAGTGTTTTGCATGTATATTCTTTAGCACAGCTTTCTATGCATTCTATTTAAAAGTTCTTGCATATTTCCTTTTTGCAATCTATTAAGCATTGCGTAGGTATGTGCTCGAAAAGCTTCCACATCAGTGCTTGTGACCAGAGTTTTCATAGCAGGGGGCCACTGGGTCATTTCAATTGTGGCCCACCGGCCAACGCTGCCTAGTAATCCTCGAACAAGACTCTACAGTCATTCAGCCTGAACATCAAAAGCCTCCCTGCTAGGGCTACATTCAAAAGCACTTTTCCACAGGCCTGTCTGTGAAACAGAGCCCTTATAGCACTTCCATGTGATAAAACAACTTGTATTTGTCTAGATGCTTTTGCTAATTCAAAATTGAATTTATTATAAAGCCCTACTGACTGAAATTACTGTGACTTTGCATAAAAGAATCGATTTGCTGTTATAATGGAAGAAAAAAAAATAAAGCTCTAGATTATTAAACAGTGTGCCAAAATTTATTAAGCTGCCTTTTATGACAGTATAAATATTAGTATACAATTATATGTGCCTTTGGTACAGAAGGCAAGATACATTGTTAAATATTATTATATTATTATTATTATTATTATTATTAATTAAAAAGCATTAATAATTTTAATTACAATACACAATCATTATTATTTTATTATTATTTTAAAAATACATAAAACTATTTTATACCTAAAAGTATTAGCTTTTTAAATTATTTCACACAATTCCTAAAATTATGTATAAAAAGTACTGATAAAAATGTTACATTCCAAAGAAAATTCATAAATGAATGAATGAATGAATAGTTAGTTTTACTCAATATGCATGTGCAAGAAAATTTGAAAGAAAATATAGGAAATAAATTTAAAGGTGACATATCATAAAATTTTGAAATATTCCAGGTTTTAAGTGCTAAAATCAGGTCTGCACCTACCAACCTGCAAGCCTTTTTTTCCTGCAAGCCTTGGAAAAAACGAGCGTGCCTGATCTTGCTCCCCTGATGTGATGTTGGTATCTCATTATAATATTACCACCCCATAATCTGTAAGTTTCCACCCAAGGCGCCATCATTTTGCAAGCGACAACGTTGCCATGGCGAACATTTGAGCAAACCATGCTACTCTAACTTACATTGCTGCTGCCACATAGATCTAATATAAACATGTGATTTATTTTCATTTATATATAGTTTAGCTTCACAGACATAATTGACCGATTGTTTTTAACTGTGTTTTAAATTGTGTTTTAAATTTACATTTCAGAAAAAAAAGAGGGATTAGCCAAACTCACTGCCCTGCTCTGTGGTCACATGATCCTGAACTTCAGCTGTCTGTAAGTCCACAGGCTGACTCACATTCCCTAGGGAACTAGCCTGAGTAAACTAACCTTCCCTCAGGACGCAAGAAATGTTTTGCCTCCTCCGTACTTCCCTGTATCTGTCGCGTGCTGGAGGCATTCGAGAGTTTTTCCCAGATCTGAGGGTTAATGTGCTTACTCATCAGAGCAAGAGAGAAAAAAAATGGAGAGGTAGAGTTTTCAAGAACACCCATTATTCTAACCATTAACACATAATGTGAGCCTTGATGTGTCTGTAGGGGAAAGAGCTTATGAGAATAGAATTAATGAGCACGATCACAGAGCCGCTTTGAAACACCGCTATCCCGATGAGTGCTGAGCAAACAGACAAAGAGGAAATCTGGAGGGCCCACGTACAGTCCGCTAACCTGATGTGACTGACAGAAATCTCTAACCACTTATAGAGGCTAAAGTAGAGAGACGGAAAGAAACCAAATTCTGGCTAAGAAGATCATCAAACATCCACTGCCTCCGCTCTTCCTATACTCTCTCTCCTCTTATTCAACCCCAAAGACCCCCTGAAGAGAATACATTCCAACTTAATTATCCCACTGGAACAAAAGAGCCATGCCAAACAAAAAAAAGAGAGAGAAAGTGCGAGAAAACGAACAAGAGTTCAAATCATATTGAAGCTAGGCATTATTTACAGGCCAAAGAGCCAAAAAAGGAAAGGACAGACGTAAGAATGCATCAAAGCTTCCTGTTTAGAAACATTCCGTGATCTGTAATAATTCATGTTTTGCAGTAAACAAACTGTTTTCTTGTTTGGCGGCAGACAAAATCGTACAAATTTACACAAAAAAAAGGAAGTTTAGCTTGATGTTCTCAGCAAAAGGAAAAAAGCTTGTAAGACTAGCTTGTAAGACTTCCTAGTTCCTTAGTTTTACTATACCTTTAAAGCTAAACCAATACCATCTGGTAGATCGCTACCAGCAGATAGATAAAAAGAAAATATCAAGCTCTTCCTGTTCGTAGGTTTAGAAAAACTGATTTCCCAGGCTATTTGGCTTGGCATTCACCAGCAGGCCACTCCTACAGTCAAGCGTGACTAGAAAAACTGTGTGTGTTCAAATTCTTCATTGTGTGGGCCTTAGGCTAAGCTGTTGAAACTTTTGCGGTGTTCTCTTAAGATGAAAAGCACTACTTAAAATAAGTGTTTGAATGTAATTGCTTACAGTTTTCAGCAATTAAAATCTTAAAAACAATAACTTCTTTTAGCATTATCCAATGAATGTTCAAGGACTATGCTAAGGTTTCCAAAGTGGCTCTTAGAATGTTATTAAGCGGTATTTTTCTGTAGAGATATTGCAAGTAGTTGAGAGAATATTTGAAAGTCATGTGTTTGCTAGATGATTGACAGGTGTTGCTAAGCAATCTCTAAGGTGTCCTAGTAGTTGCCAAGCAGTTGCTGGGTGGTTGCTAGGGAGTTGCTAAGGATTTAATAGTGCTTCTTAGGAAGTTGTTTCAAGACTTTGATAAAGATATTGCAACATAGTTGAGAGGACATTTGAAAGCCAGATGGTTGCTAGGGTGTTGCTAGGTGTTCTGTGATTTATAATGTATTCTAGATGTTCTGGACGGTTGCTAGGGTGTTTCTAAGTGGTTCAAAATGTGTTTTTATGATGTTCCTATGGAGCTGCAAGTAGTTGGTTGAGACAGACAGACAGACTGATGGATAATTAGAAACAGATATGACACTGGATTTAATTTAAAAAGACAACATGGGACAGGTTGAATGACAGTGCCAAGCTTGGTGGATGCAGCAGGTTTTTTCATTCTAAAGCATACAAAAGTGACTTAATGGGATTCAACCTGATAACGCATCCTGACTGTGAGCATGCTTTAGAGAGTCAGTCTGGTGCTGAGGTAAGAGAGGCACTCATTGTCCACCGCCACATTCCTGACGTTGTCTGTGCTTTACTAAGGAGACCCTGTGGGGTGGGCAGTGGCCTCTCACGCTGACCTTTGCTGGAGCTTCAGCCACTATACTCAGCAGCATTTAAGAGCAGTGGTGGGGAGCAGAGATGAATCAGCAGGAAGATAAAGGGACTTGTTCAACATGAGAATGGACAGAAATCAGGCCCCTGTATGACAGGCCCCCCACAGCAAAGGGGATTTATCAAAGGTAATGGGTAGCTGGCTTTCACTCTCTCTCTCTTTCTCTCCACCTCTTTGTGTCCTTCTTTTCAAACAATGCATCTTTCATAAAGGGATAAATAAAACAAAAGCAACAACCGCAGGGTACACAAGAGACAATTTGTAACAGGGACTTTAGAAGCCATAATTTAATTAGGGCACAAAGCAACAGGAAAACGCTTAAACACTCTCACCACAGTTCAGACAGGCAAGACACTTAGATGTTTAGAACAACAAAACATTTCTGAATAGGTTGTTTTGTACAGATAGTGACAGACACACCAACGTACAAAGTACAAACAAAGTTAAATATGTGAGGAAAAAAATGTATAGGTGCATAAGGGATTTGGGGATTTTTTTTGTTCTGTATGTTTTAGCTTGCTGTTCATTCTTGGCTTTCATTCAAAAATGCTGTTGCATTGTCTTGTCAATGCTTTGTTCCCTGATGTAGACTGATGTGCATGTCCTGTTTAATCATTACTTCTAAAGTATTTATACCCATTTATTTGCTTCTTTTCATTCTCATCTCTTTTTAAACAAACCTGTAAAGGCAACAAACCGTTTTCCCCCCTCAATATATTATAAGATTTGCAACCTCTCAATGTCATATATTTGCTCTGAAATAGCTTATTTTTTTCCCAGTTAGAGAATTGCCACAAAACATGTGTGTATTATGTGAAAACTGCCATGCAGAGGTCGTCAGGGTCAAAAAAACATACTTGTGAAGATAAAAAGCAGTTCGTTAAAGTGTTAGGTCATCTTTAAAACCCATGTAATCACCTTATTTGTATTATACCAATGTTATCTGTAAGATATATAGGCGTTTGAATAAATAATTGTCTGTAGGAACACTGAATGTATTTGTGTCATTTTGTAAGATTAATTATGATGGTATTAATAAGAATTGGATTAGTTCATGTAAGATGACTATGAAGGCCTAGGTGTGAGTTGCACCGTCAACACTGATTCACAGGATCAAATTTTTGACTCACTTAAATTATTCTAATTCCATCTTTGTTTCTAAAGTTTCATAAAGTAGATACACAAATAAAACATCTAAAATCTCTAAAACATCTCAAGGTGATCTGTTTTTACTTTATACATACACTTTGTACATTTGTATATTTGGAATAGTTGGAGCAGAATTTTAGGTGGAATTTATCTATATGTTTTATGGTAGTGTGTGGTGTTATATGTATGGACCATATAATAGAGAAACGCAATTTCAATTCTCTGTATGTATGTACTGTACAATGTTGCACAATTTACAATAAAACAGACTTTCGACTCGACGTTGACTAAAAACTATGCAGCATATTGAAATTCTCAGGTGGATTTTCAAAGAATTTATGTTGTACACTGGCAGCCAATGGAAAAATGACATAAATAATGCTCAAAAGTAACATGAAATGCAAAGTGAATTAAGGTCACACAACGCAAGTTCATTGAGATTTGTGTAAACTAGAAATATACAAAGCGTACTTTGTCCCGAGAATGTTTCCCACACAAATTTTATTTGCTCCAGCTTGTAAACAAATTACACTTTTGCTCAAGTTTGTTTCTGCTTTGTAGGTTAGCTTATGGTTATTCCTTAAAACTGTGGAAAAAACATAAACCAAAAAACAAGTCTAAAAAGCATCCCAGAGCTTGGCTCACTTTGAAGCACTAAAACATGAAAGCTGTCAAATCCAATTAGATTCATTCCCTTCACAAGATTCCAGTCTTGGTGACACCTGAAGTATACAACACCAGCTAATGGAAAAAGTTGCCTCTAGGTATTGAAATAATGGCCATCAAGACATTTTGGCTGCTGCTAACATGTGGTTGAGAAGCCGGCTAAATAAGTCCCTCAGTAACTGTCCAAAAGTATGTTTAGCAAAGATCAGGTGTATTGAATGACATTGTGTAACTGAATAGCGCTGTAAGAGCAGGCAGACTGGCGAACAGAATGCATGGCAGGAATGCAGGCAAGATACTGCTGTTGGGTTGAGGGGAGCTACACCTGACAGGATCACAGTTTTAAGAGTCTCTCATTTCCCTCCACTGTCAGGTCAACGCGTATCTTCCTGCGCTCTGAGAGAAAGTCCCACCACAAATCTGCAAAAATACAAGACACCTCTGACTTTATCGAGGAATAATTTGTCGCTGCTATGCTTCTAACCTCATTGTGAATGATTCATCGGAACTCCTGGAAGACGGCCAGTGCCCGCTCACATCCATTGAGATGTTCCTACTGTGGCTCCTGGCAGCCCAGACACATTTCACAGAGTTCTGGCTGGCAGACATAAAGCCCATGTATTTTGAAGGAGTAATCCTTAACACTTGCCATCTCGTAAAGGCCTGTGTCAAATCCGTTTAATCAAGACTCTACTAGCAAAACAAATGCACAAACAATGTTTTATGCCAATTACGGTGCCCAGACTGAGACTTAAAAGGTCTCAAGCAGCATTCTTTGTTCCTTCAGATTATTTGCTTTCTCTTGACCAGAGGTTTCACATAATCATGAATTAATGTCAAACTTAATTCAGTCTGAGGGTCAGGACTTAAATTAATCTTTTACATAATGTCCTAGAAACAGGTACTCATGCTATGGATTTTCAGGTTACTGAGTTCACATCTATTCCACAATACTTAAAGTGTCTTAAAGGCTCCTAAGCTTTCATAATGATTAAAAGTCATTAATGTCACAGCATAAGCAGTTTTTAAGTATTTGATTATTGAATAGACACAGTAAAGAATCCATTAGAGAATATGTCTTTAAAAGAAATAAAATAATTTATATATATATATATATAAATAGTAAATATTGTAAATATTAAATATTATAAATGTTAAATTATATATATATATATTATATAAAACGTAACATGAACTTGATTTAAAATTAGTTTTAAGGAAATAGAATAATGATGGTTTTAGCATATTTATAGTAAAATTAGTTTTGTGGTGTAGCACAAATACTATTATATTCCTTTAATTAGTGATCTGACCCTTTTTTTCACAGTGAATCAAACAATGGAAAAAAGCATAAATGTACGCAGAGAAGCAGAGAATGCTTTTGGAGGACATGAAAGTGCAATAATAACACAAAAAGCAGACGGTAGTACAAATTATGCACATTTTTTTAACTGAACAGAGGATGTCTATCAAAGATTTGCACATGTAGCGGCGTGCTTTTTTCCTCTGCTCTATGAACATACTGCCTGTTAATATATAAAAATACCCAAGGAAATTAGAGACAACATCAGATCCAAGACATGAATCAAAGATATTAAAGCTCTCTTTCAAAGCCTAGTAAATTGCCTTGCAACCTATCGTGTACTGAAATTGAACCTTTTGCAATGCATTGTGGGATTGCATTCTCCAGGAAGGATACATATGGTATTTTAGAAGTCAGTATAATTATCTAGCAGTGCAGCACCTGTATTACCATCTAGAAGCTGCAAAAGGAAATGCATATTTGTTACATGGGAATGAAAAATGTGTGTTTGGTGTAGGACAGATTATCTCTGAGCTTTTTAACTGAGTGGAGCTCAGCTGATCCTCTAAGGAGACGCAAACAAAACTGCTATTGTCACTTTCAGAGGGCTGCACTTAATACACCTAATCCCTGGCACCTGACAAGGTAAGGCCACACAGCAATGCCGCCAAAGAATTCTACTGACAAGAGGAAAGATTTTAAGCTTTTGTTTCAATAGTAAACATCAATTGAACTGGGCTTAAAAGTCTTTGACATGATTGTACCTGAACACAAACCAGTGTCTTCGCATACACCAGCAGCACATCCTCTGTGATTGAAACCAGAGTCAAATTAATGACTCTTTTGAACCGGTTCTTTCTAATGAATCTGTAAAAGCGACTCAAATCAGCTTCTCAAGTCAGTTCACTTAAAGGAATAGTTAACCCTAAAATGTCTTTTTTTCTGTGGAGCACAAAAGAAGATATTTTGAAAAATGTGGGTAACCAGACAGTTGACAGTAGCCACTGACCTACATGGCATTAAAAAAACAACAACAATCATTTTGGGGTGAACGACCCCTTAAATCACCAAACTCCATCTAAATTAACAGAGAACTTCTACGGCTTTAGGCTTATGAGACTTCACTTCAGCTTAGACTTTGGCTTTCTTGCCAAAAACTCTCATGGTTCAAGCAAAAATCTCAACTCTAAAACGGTCTTCTAAACCCAGTGAACCTGTACAACAAGGAATCTGTTGCAGTTTCTTAGAGTTGCTTAATTTTAAGATCTCTAGAGTCTGTCAGTGCCTGTTCACATTCCTGTAAGTAGTCATATCTAATGAAATAGGGGCCCACAGCTTCACTTTTCTGTGGGCATCCACTGACACAGGAACCAGACATCCAGCATTCCTGGCATTCCCTTGTCAATCAGTGAGTAAAACTGATTTGACTTTTATCGCCACAACATTGTTATAATAAAGCCAAACATTAACAACCCCTGAGGCATATCACAAAGCAATTAACTTTCTCCATATGGTGATGTCAACATTTCAACTTGTGATATAGGATGGATAGCTAAATTCTTTACTCCATCTACAAGAGATCTAAATGATGTGGTCTGGAAAAGGTATGCAGCTAACATTTTTGTGCTTTTTTAGGTTTGCTATGGTTTAGTCAATAGCATTACCACAAATTTGGTACACAGCCCAAAGTGTCTTAAATGTCAGATCCTCCATATTGATTTACGATCAAAACAGAAATAAAAATAGGCTACTGCGCAATAGCTCATTTCCATGCAATATACAGTAAATGTTTAATACAGAGAAGGCGGTGAACATAGAAAACAGATATTTTTAGACTGAGCGATTGCTCTAATTTGGGGTGGTCTCCAAGTTGTGAAGAAAACGCTGTATCTGTAATCATGATTCTGAGTCGTTTAATCTTCGCACCTTTGGTGTGAGCAAAATCTGACTCTTAACTTACTTAAGAGGGTCTTAAGCCACAGTGTGAGAACTCCCATGTAATGACAAGCTTTTAGTTAGAGGCACAGCATACAAATTATAAAACTCTCTTTGTTGTTTATTATCAGAGATGAAGAAGTTTAGTCTTTAAATGATCACTGTCTGTAATTCTCAAATAGGGTCAAGCCTATTTATTAACAATTTAGATAAGCTCCCAATATTTAGATGCTAATTTCTTTTGAAAACAGAGACTATGGGCCTGTTTATACTTTGTTTTAACATGAGTCTCCAGTAATCCCCTTACAAGCAGTGAGACAGTAACTGAATGCCTAAATAAAATTATTATTTAATATGTAAATGTCACTTTATGTTGATATAGAACAAATTATTTGTCCATTCTCTGATTTTTTTTACTTTGTAATGTAAAGGACCGCCTAATATGAGGTAATGGACCAACTTTAATGATCCAACTTTACCGGGTGAGGAAAAAAAGAGTGATATTAAACGAATATCTAATTATTTTGCTGGACTGTTAGATGATAGCTATCAACAGAACAAAATTAATTAATTAATCTTAAATTCTAGATTATTCTTCAATATAACTTTTTAAATTCATTATTTATTTCATTTAATAAAAACACTCAAGCATTCTCTTGTGGTCAAAGAATTGTATTCTGACTATGCTGCCTGCTCATGAATCACCAGCAAAGCTGAAGATAGTGTTTTCCAGAGCTGCTGGAACAGGGATTTGTTAAAACAATACTAGGTGGGCCTGGTATATACACATGCTTGAATGAAATAGACTCAACTAACTCTGGTTATCGTCTTAGGTTCAAAACAGCTTCGTTCGCTGATACAAAACAAGAGTGAACTAAGCGAAAAGTGGTGCTTGGCACACATAGATATTAAACACAGTCAAAACACACACTGACATAATCCCACCTATGCTTTATGGTGTCTTCGTTGGAAAACCCCAGATATTATTCAAAACATATTCTTTGAAAGTACGACTCAAAGCTAGCATGAAATTCCACGGCATTTTGAACGAAACGGTCCTGGCTTCAAAATTAATCCCTGTTGTTTGGTGACTGACTGTTAAAGAAAGCCAATACTTAAGGATTAACGGACCAACTGTGACCTTTTCTGCTTGTTTGTAAGAACGACTAAGAGAAACGTACGTTTTGCTGATAAAGACATAAGAAGCCAAAGTATCTCTATATGCTCATATGTAACCATAACCTACCCTTCTTAAGTTGACAAGCTAATCCTGTGTAATGAAGTAAGAAATTATCTAAGGGGTGACGTCTTGCCTTAAGCAACATCAGAAGCTTTAGATTCAACAGGACCACTGAGCATGACAAAGGAACCCTTCATCAGTCGAGCCGTGCCTGTCCCGCAATTAGCGGCAGGCAGACTGAAAAGAGACCGCCGGTCGCATTGTATTCCGTGAGACGATTTCCAAAGAGGGTCTAAGATTTCCAGCCACTCGACTCAAGATAAAAAAGGGCAAAGGAATGATAATCTGAGGAAAAAATCTCTCTGAGAACTGTGGTGACACTTGCCTCAGGAGAGTATGCATTAACTCAATGTGTTTTGTGGACATAGTAAATTTACCCCAACAATAGGAGACATGAGACTCGCAGGCGATGACTCTACATTCTAAAGTCCTAAGCAAGATAAAATCATGACATCAGTCAGCACCAGGTACCAATGTGGACCTGACCCAACTAGTCTCTACTCTTACAGGTCTAAACTCAGACTGACCTGGATTCCAGTGAAGATACATTGGATACATGTCTCTGGAATTAAGATAGATCCCACAAGACTACATTTATTTAATCAAAATCATTTTAATATTTTGACACTTTAGATCTATTTAAACACATTGTAAAATGTATTTCTTTGATGAAAGCCTAGATTTTCATCAGCAATTAGTCTTCAGTGTCACAGTACCCTTCAGGAATCATTCTAATGTTAAAAATGGTAATAATATAAACGCAATGTGGTAATAAATGTCTTTACTGTCACTTTGATCAATTTAATGCATAGTTACTGAAAAACAATATTCACTGGTCAAAAGTTTATATCTGAATCTGTTAAATATGAATTATCATACAAAAAGCATTTCACATAAAAGATATTCACATATAGTCCACAAGAAAAAAATTATGAAATGTAAAAATGGCTCTGTTCAAAAGTTTACATCCCCTTGTTTCTTACTGTGTTTTTTGTTTAGTCAACAATGACTGTATGATTTTGAAAACTTTTGGAATTTTAAAGATTATGAACTTGAACTATATGAACTATATGTAAACTTGAACTATATGTAAATCTTATATGTGGAATGTCTTATTCAGGCCAGTGCTACCAATACCATGGTAACAATACCATTTTGTATGATCCCTCTTATTTTGTGGACTCTTAAAGAGCCATGTAAACTTCTGACCTCAACTGCATGTTCCTTATTTGCAAGAAAACACTGTTCTGAAAAGGATCTTTAAATGAACATTCGGATATGAACAGTAACACACAAACATTAAACACATAAATACCATCATGTTTGGATATTTCAAGTTGCTTATAAAAAACCTTTAGTTTATAGTAAATTAGATGGCAATTTAGTAGCTATAAGAATTCTCAGACGTTGTGCTACTATTTAAACTACAGTACTACATTTCTTAGTGCACGCAATCTGCAAAAATAATGCAAACGCAACATGCCTATTTGTTTATCTTTCTCATATCTCATCTAAAACAATAACATTTGAACACTAGAATCTAGAAATGCTGTAAAAACAGTTTACAACTGTGTCCTTTCCGCATCACAGGATGAATGCAGATGTTTAGGAAACATTAACCGATCCAAACATCCTTAAAATGACTCTAAATACTAACTTTGGAGCTCATCAGTAACTCAAAGCACAAGCAGTAACACAAACCAGGATGCCCAGGGTCACAGCATTTTAGTTCATAAAAACAAAGGATAAAATCAACGTCAGTGGCATAAAATTCCAGAACACAAAGATTGTACAACACTGCAATCGAGTAGAAAAAAAAATAATTTCTCCATCTTTGAATGCTCTGGCTTATAAGCAGTGGATTTGGGGCAATTGAAAACCCACCACACAACTTCTTATCTAAAATGTAATTTTCAAGCATGTAGAAATGTAGCCAGAGTAACTGGTGCTTATAAACCTGAAGCACTTCAGTGAACTCCAAGTTACTGTATAGCGAAGCAGCTTGGGAAATTTCAGCCAAAAACACTGTAACAAGAGAGTCGACTGTTGACTCGTCCAGATTGATGGCCCTCCCTCGCTTGTTGTGTGGATAACTCTATAGCTTTGTAAAGGAATGGACTGGCGAATCTTTCATTGCTCTCTAAACGTTCTAACTACCCCACAATTGGCTTAATTCCCTTCCCTTTTTGTGAATGTCTCAAAGCATGGCACTGTGCCATCTGGCCTACATTACAGAGAGGAACAGAGGACAGTTGCGGTCTCTGAGCATGCTGAGTAAAGTGATGCTTTGGCTTTTGTGCTGATACAAGCCCATGCAATTAACAAAAAAGCTCCAAAGTGAAAACTACTTCGAACTTCTAGCCCCTGCAGTCTGTTTGTATTTAGCAAATTAGATGTATCCTCGTGTATCTCAATAAACTGATCTGGCATCCATGGAGATATTTAAAGGGATAGTTCAAACAAAAAGTACACTGGCTTTTGTTCTGTAGAACACAAAAGGAAACATGAATACCATTTTCCATACTCTTCTCTTTGCATTTACAGTGGGGACTGAAGCTTTCATAAAAAGTCTTGAAAGGTCATACAACATATGCACGACTATTTACAATTTGGGGGTCTGTAAGATTAGGCAATGAAGTAATGCTTTCATTCAACAAGGATACATTAACTGATTAAGATTCATTTATGATGTTACAAAAAAATAAAAATTTATGTATGAATATCATCATTTATGCAATTTATGTACTCATTTCATTGATTCATTAATTGTTTCGACATTTATATTATAGTTTTTATATTATTTTCCATTGTTCTTTAGTGTTTCGAGGTCTTCATGAATAAGAGATAAGAGGGGATGTTTATGGAAATCCAAGGTTTATGGGATGTTGCTGTGAGGTAGTTTGATTAGATTTTGGCAATGAGTCTGATCACTGAAACATGTGCAACAAAGATTATTCAAAAAAATCTTCTGTTCTGGTCTTTCATGTAAAAGAAAATCCAACGTTATCTTCTGAATTTTATCCAGTTGGGTTACACAGAAAAAGGTCTGAAACAAAATAAGAATTTTTTGGTGAACTATCCTTTCAATTCCCTTGAGTCTTCAAATAAAACAACTTCCTTTCAAACTGAACATACATCCAAGTAAAACCCACACACCCCTGACTCACCGCTCCTGAAATCAGAGAAGGGGTGGAAATGGTCACAGCACAATATTTGCTCTATCCCAGCATGCCGTAACACGCCTCTAGCTGTCAAGTCAAAGAAGAGAGCGGCACTAGCAGTGAGAACTGAGAGGATCCTTTAATGCCATTTCTTGTGACCTCCTATAGAAAAAGGTGTTGCTTTAGAAAACAGGGTTTTTGCACCTGCCTCGAGAGGGCCTTTAGAGTGTTAAGTCTCACTGCATTCTTCCCCTGACAACTAAAGAGCATGAATGATACCGTCTCCCATATCTGAACTCAGCCCCCATTCCCAGAACTCTCAGGAGAGACAGAATTGGGTAAAGGACCTCCGCAAATCTGTGTTTTGTTCTCAATCCCACTGCTCTCAATGGTAATCTCCCCTGCCCAGGGGACAGACGTCTTTCACACCACTGGAGAGAAAGATTTATGTGGAAAAAAAAAACCTGTTCATGGAGACTGCAGTTTGGGGGGTGAATGAAAGGAGGGAATTCCAAACGTCATCTTTTTAAAAGCTACATCATGGAGTGAACCGAATGAAAAACCTATTTATTACCTATTAAATAGGAAACAATCTACAAAAAGAAAATAAAAACCCATATCAAGAACATATGGAGCAGCAATAGACGCTGAATTGCTTGGAGCGACTGAAGGTATCAGTTCACTGGCCTTTGCCCTAATAGTCTTGTGTGGTGTACAGTGGTGGTCATTCAAATCCCACTTTCATTCATGAGAATAAAGGCACAGGTATGGATTTCGTGGGACGTTGTATCTGGTTTCCTGCAGCACTGCGTTCAGCAGACTGTTACTTGGGACATGTAAACACTTCTTAAGCTGGTGGGAGGATAAAGTGCCAGGTAAGGGGATCTTACTTCTCACACAAGGGCCAAACAACGCTTTGTGCTTGACAAATCTACACCTGGTAGGCATCAAAACCATTTTCCTATTGGCAGGCGCCCATCACTGACCAGTTGTCAAGATCTACTGCTGAGATGACTTTCCCCACGCCATCATATTTTATATATCTCCTACTAAACGTAAAAGAAACCGTTAGGTAGAGTTGTAATATATGCATAATTCATTCAACATTGTTGGATAAATAAAATTAACCAATTAATATTTCAGTAACTGTTTTATTGAGCAATTTTGTGTTCGTTAGGACAAAAGACATTTTACTGAAAATGTGCTAAATTTGCTCAGTGAAGTTCAATCAATATTCATTAAACATCTTTTTTAAACAGTCTATTTCAAATAATTGGTTCATTCAGTTGATCTCAACTACATATAGTTTGTTTGTTTTTTTTTACTTTTCTATTTAACATTTTAAATGCACTTTGCAAGAATGAATCCTTGGTCAAAAGGCTGAAAAATACTGAGATTTTTTTTTTTCTAAGTGATAATCACAAAGCCCAAAGTCAGCAGTTGTACACTTACATATGAAAATAATATCATGTCTGCATGCCATAAGATTCACACTAAATCGGTGCTTGCAGGCAAGATAAAACAAGTTCAGCACTTATCTACTGCAATTACACATAATAATTGTTATAGAGAACAATTATTCAAAACAGAACTCGTGTGCCAGTTGCCATTTAGAAGACAATGACAATGAAAAACGAGGGTATAGACATAAGAGTTTATAAAGTTTTCATAAGCCATTACCGTCAATGTCACATCACATGATCATCTAAAAATTATCCTGATTTGCTGATTTAGTGCTTAAGATTTAAATCAATGTAAAAAAAAAAGATTAAAAAACAGTTTTTTGAGGAATCTCTGATGAATAAAAAAATCCAAGAAAATAGTGATTTCGAATGCATTTCTTTTTTTAATTTTTAATCTTTTTTTTGTGCTTTGAAATTAAAGCACCTTGCTGAATAAGTGTTCATTTCTTAAAAAAATAATCCTTTTAATAATTAAAAAGTTACTTTTTTTCATCTTTACATTTCATCATTACAAAAGCTACAATAAACAATGGATAAGACTTCTCCCAAGCATCATTCCTCCTATCTCACCAGTAAGTGGCAGGCCAAAAATGCACTTCAAATCATCTGAAATGCAACTTTACACCACTGACAATAGACAGTAATAAAGTTGTCCCCATCCCCACCCGTCTACCCCTCCTTATCAACACAATCTTCTTCCCAAGCAGCTGCAAAAGCAAGACGCTAACCGTAAACCCAAATGGGATCTCAATCTATCATCTATCACACAATGCACCTTACAATAAATGTACACACAGCGTCTATGTCCGCATTATGCAGTTTCACCAAAAGTCAACTTTCCTATTTGCTTTTACCACCTTTAAACCACAGGTGCATTTTCGGGGGAATGTGAGATGTGTACAGAACGCATTGGCCTGTCATTTGTCAAATAACGCTATATAGGTAAACTGCTGCCACAATTACAGGTGAAGGGAGCGAAAGAAGTAAGGGTTTCAACCTGGGCAGGAAGGACTTCAGGAGCACTCAGGGGCCACTCAGTGGCCTATTAGCCATGATGATAGTAGGGTGCAGGCCATAAGGAGTGTTACAAATCGTCCTTTCATGACCCAAGAGCTGTAATTATGGTTTTCCTATTGGTTTTTGGCACTGGATTGCTGAAGCTTGGTGTGAGAGCAAGAGGTTCGTACACCAAGGACAGACGCTACAAAAAAAAAAAAAAATACAAACAACAGCTGCTAGCGGTTACAGCCTCACCCTGAAAAGGAAGAGGACATGCTACAGCAAATTCAGATCAAAGCAAAATATCTAGTGGTATGAGCCGGTAGTACATGTCTGCAAATATCTTCTCGAATTCAGTTGTGGTTTAAAACTCAAAAGCTTTGAAGATCGCTAAATCAGCACTTAGAATAGATCTATTTGTCTGGGGAAGATATCATTTAGACAGAGCTGCATTTAGGGCACTGGACCAAAATGAGAGACCTTTCAGCTTTGACCTCATGAATAGCCACAGCGCACACCTGCTTTTATTGAGAAGACACAAATGCACTTGTGGAACAGCTGATAGCTCATTGTGCCAAGCAAACAAAGAGCAAATCTAACTTTGTGACCCTATATAGTTCAATAACCCAGCTGATGAAAAAACATGACCAACAGGTCTTTAACCTGCTAGTTGCTTAAAGGAATGGTTTACCAAAAATCAAATGTTGCTTAAAATGTACTCACCCTCAGACCGTTCCAGATGTATTTTAGTTTGTTCTTTCATTGTAATAAATTTGGAGAAATTTAGCATTACATTACTTGCTCACCAATGGAGGCTCTTGCAGTAAATGGGTGCCGTCAGAATCAGAGCCCAAACAGCTGATAAAAATGTCAAAGTAATCGAAATGTAATGAACTCCACCGACTAAAATCTTGTGAAATGAAAAGCTGTGAGTTTGCAAGAAACAAAACTATCAAGGCATTTTAGTTCAAAAAATTAGTCCATCATTTATAATAACACTAATAACGAAAAAGTCCATCCCCTGTTTTCCTCTTACATCAAAAACCATATTTGTTTAAAACCATTTTGGACTGATTCTGCTTGTAAACAGTGCTTAATCTGTACATATTTTTCTCCTGTGTCAGATTTTTTTACTGTAGAAAGCAATATTAAAAATTATGCACTATGAATTAAATTTGGTTCTGAATTAAATGTAGCAAACAAAACAATAACCTACATACCTGCTACAAATACTACACCCTTATCTGCCCTAGATCTTGAACATTACACATGCTATTAGAATGCACACCCTTAAAACCCTCCAAACTATTGTGTGGTAAAGTAAAAATGACAAGCATTAAGGAGAAACATATGTTCTCATTCCTGTCACTAATGTTAGTGGTACCCTCTGTTCTTGCAGGATTACTGTGAATAGATTACGACACTGTGCTGTAAAACACAGATGTGTCACAGTCAGTTCCCATTCATCAGTGTGATCCCCACCCTTTTAGCTGGCACAGTGGAGTATCACTTCTTCAAAACATGCGTCTATTTAAAGCAAATCTGTAGTCTGGTGACTATTGATAAGACATTATTTGGCCATTTTGAGTTTATCGGTCGATAATTGCTTGTGTAAGTAACAAAAAAGAGAGCTTGATTTGATCCACTAAATGAATTGCCTCGAGCACCGCAATGTTAGGTAACTGCTAGCCGGTTCCAAACAATTGGAAAAAGTCTGTATTGCATATGTCGCCTACATTCAAATTGTGTGAGGCAAAAAACCACAGGCAGCACAGCAGGCAAACCCACTACATGAACTTTAGTCTTTGGTATTTATTTTTTATGTTGAAGTGTGAGATATGGCTCATTGCATATACTGTAGGTCATTGCTGGGTCATTTCGACTAACTAAACAAAATAACCATGAAAAATAACAACATAATTGCTGAATGACACGGGAGAAGAAACATTTTCTGTGCATTCCAAGTATCTGAACAAATTGGTTTACTTTTGGATGATAAACCATTTTTGTTGGGTAAAATTGATAAAAAATTATACAATTCAGCCCCACAAGCAAAACCTTTTAAGAAACACTGGTCCAGAGAGTTTTTTTTTTAATAGGGGCCTATCTTCCAAGCAACCCTTGAACTATTCATTTATTAATAGAACATTGCAAAGAGTATGGACTATAAACATTTAAATATCCAGAACACATGCAATGGCTACAAAAAAAAAAATAGAAATGAGAGCTATTAGTCTTTGCAAATCCTCTGCATCAACTGTTACCAGAATTACAACGCATCCAGTTTAATGACAAATCCAGACTCTTTGTACTGATGAGGTACATGAGAAGTGCACAAACACACATTCTCTCACTCGCTCACTGACCCTCACACACACACACACACACAGTTTAGCCATCTCTTGATCCCAGGGGCTCCCATTCTCACAAAGTGGGTTAAATACAGCCCATTTAGCTCAAAGGATAATGCCGTCTCCACTGCTCTCATTGAAAAGAAGAGGTGGGTTAAAGAAAAATCCAATTCACATCTCTGCATCAACACTTCTCAGCCAGAGAAACGGGCCCCCACTAGAGTCTGAGTGGGAAAAAGACTCGGCTATATAAGTGGATCTGTTTATTGACTGGAAAATCCATGGATTTCTAAAACCGCAGGAGTTGCTGAACCAAGACAGAATTAAGAACATCCCTCTGTACTTTTAGTAGCTTCTAAAAGAATGGTAACGCCAAAGGAAAAATGTCCAAGTTGCAGTTCACACAAGAGAGTGAATGTTGACCCTTACTGCCAAGCTTCAGAATAGAAAGTAGTACTGTTAAAAGCGAGAAAAATAATTACAAAATAATTAATTTCTGGGTGAACTCTTCCTTTGAAAAAGCACTACAAGAATATGCAAGAATCCTGCCGCTGGCTAAAAGGTCACGCTTTCACACATGCATCACACCATTCCATCAAACATACCACAGATCAGCTGCGTAAAAACTCAAGGACGTCTAAGTTGTAATGATTAAGTTTTATCTGTCACGAAAATGAAAGCATTCTGTTCATTTTAGAATACGATTAACAAATACTTTGGTGCCTGTGGGTGTTCAAAGGACTCAGTAAAACATGTTTAGACAGTTAACATAAATCTAGCATCAAAATTTGCATTTAAAGTCATCCATGTCATATCATGTTTAATCCACCCCTTTTTAACCTCTTCAACAAATTTCCAACAATAAATTATTCCATAATGGAAATGCAGCACAAAGTTGATGCTATTTTCTGAAGAGGATGTAAAAGCTATGAGATCATCAATCCAACAAGAAACAGATGAGACATTTAAGTAATAAAGTAATAATAAAGTAACTGATTATAAAGAATAAGCAATCAAAGAGTTGTCAGAATCACCAAAGTTTAAATATATAATAAAAAAGAAGGGGGAAGCACACATATAAAAACGTTTCTTATTCTATTGCCAAAGTTTTCACTTGTTTATAGAACTGTTGCATAAAATCATTTTGAAATACACAATCGGACTTGTTAATCTTAAAATGTTTGTCTAGCTAAAGCACTGCACAGGGAACAGGTCATGGAGGTTATTTGGTCTCCAGGTATCAGAGCACGGAGAAAGCTTTGTTTTGGGTAAAAGCGTATTGTTGCTTGCAACTGCAGAGCTCTCAACAGGACTTTCCTGCCTCCTATCGCTTAGGCATCCATATACAGCAGGTGGGAACCCTTGTTTGCTGTGATTTTTAATGCATAATTTCACTCAGAGATTAAATATCCCGGCTGGGTGTCCTTTTACAGCTGTTCTCCTCTGGCCTGCTGTGCAGCCTCAGGCCACGATCAGTCACGGAGCGACAAAATGATGGCAAGACGAAAGAAAAGTCCACTATGAGGCAAGAAAGCAGTCTGGTTCTAGGCAGTCCTAACACAATTTGCGATTATTTAAACTACAGAGCAGCTCTTTTTCATCTATAATGGATCAAACAGACATTGACATGAAGTCACATAGCGAACACTAGATCTGTTACCTTTTCAAAATCATTTGGCACGTCAAGAAACTACAACTTCCCATAAATCTAAATCCAACCAGGAAAACAGACCTTCAGGGCATCTATTATTTGAAAAGAAACACTTTTAGTGTATTTTAGTGCCCCGATCAAAAATGCAGACGGCACACCCACAAACTTTGATGCAAGCCTGTCCGTTATAACATAATGACAGCAACAGTGATCTCTGTCAATCAAATATTTATAAAGAGGTTCTCAGTTTCTTAGGTCTGCCACACACGACAGCTGTACAGACCTTTTCCTAATTAAATGGTCAGCAAGTGAAGTCAGGGGAGAATGATAAACATCGGAAGACGCTCCATGAATTCCAAATGTACTGTACGGCGTAGGCAGAACCCACAAACCACAGCAGAAACTTCAAACAAGTCCAAGCTAATGCTCACAAAATCACTGAGAAAGACACCGGATGGAGAAAAACACATTTTAAGGCCTAATAACATGGCAAAGAGGAAAATTAAACAAACCAAATTTTTAAATATATATATATATATATTGATAACATGCACTAGGGAATATGAGGTTTGGAAGATGTGTTTAGATTGATAGATATTTGTTGAAATGGCAAAATTATTATTTGTGCTATTTAAATTTTAGTTTTTAATTAAAAAAATGTAAGTAACAAAACTCTCTCTCTCTCTCTCTCTCTCTCTATATATATATATATATATATATACACACACATATATATGCACACTTTATTTGGTGTAGGGGATGAAAAAAAACTGAAATACCACCCTATGACACAGATAGAGAGATAGATAAATATTATGAACTTTAAATAGTCACTTGGCAATAGGCTTGTCATTCTGCTGTCTTTGTCCAGCTACTACTGTAGAACTACACAAAATAAGGTCTGTTTTTCTCGACTTTCCAAAAAGTCTTGGGACACACGTGGCTGTGGTCCATCTCACATCCCGTGTGGATCCGCACTCACCTCTCCTCTGCGATGCAGCCGGTGACAGAGCTATGAACACGCAGCAGAGGAACCGCTCCAGAAACGCGAGACACCTGCAACCATGAACCAAAGTTGTTGGGTTTTTTTTTTGTTTGTTTGTTTTTTGGTTTGTCCACCTTAATTTTTACACTCCAAAAAGCTTTTTCTGTAAAGTGCACTTATACCTTCTTGCCATTTCAGTTTGCAAAACTGATCTGTTCCGACAGCTACATGGGACCCTGGTAGGAAAGTGGACGAGTTTCTCGCTTTAGAGTCAGCAGAGTCCTCGCGCCGGTGCAGCAGCTGATGAGAGTGATCCGGGAGCCGCGCTGATGAAGGAGACGGAGCGGGAGGACAGCAGCGCACGAGCCGTTCACCAGGACTCCGCTGGGTCCTAAAGCTCTTCTGGGTTGACCGGACAACCCACCTACCTGCGCCCTCGGCCCCTGTGACGCCACGAGCTTCCACAACAAGTACGGAAGCCCTAAGAGATCACGCAATTTATGTTTTTTTTTTTTTGTTTTGTTTTTTTACTGTTCTGCATTTATTGATATTAGTAAAAGTTCGTTTAAACGCTGTATTTGTTAACATAATGCACTGTGAACTAAAAAAAACGATTAACAGTAGCTAATATTTTCACTAACACTAAAATGCTTTGAAATATATATATTGATCATTGTTAGTAATTAGTAATTATCATTTTAGCTAATGCATTTCACTTGACCTTGTTGTAAAGTGCTCACCCTAGTTCACCCAAGAATTTAGTTTGCATTATTAGCATTATTATTATTATTATTAACAAAAGAAAAGTTATTTCCTAAGGAACTTGATTCTTTTTATTGTTATTTATTATCATTTAAAGCCTAATAGCAATTCTAGATTTCTCAGAATGCTTTGGTTTTTCCAATATTAAACCTATTTCTAAGAATGTTTTTTTCTTCTTCTGAGAAAATGAAGTCATGGTCACAATAAGACAAGACAGAAAAAAGAGATTAGAAAGGGGAAAAAACAATTCTTGTTCTTTTAGAAAAACATGTTTTTAGCATTAGAATAGATAAGTAAATTATGTAGAAAATTGTAATTGATGGGTGAACAAGGTTGGTAACACTAGGTAAAAGCTTCTGTGAACTAACATTGAACAATGTATATTTGAAATAATCTTTTTAAATGTTAGTTAATAAAAGAGTAATTTCAGTTTAACATTTGTTTGTTAGTTACTGATAAATGAACTAATATAAATATTTTTTTAATGAAATTGTTGCATACATTTTTGTAAACAGAGCAAATATGTAGTTTTAAAAATAATATAACTGTTAATCATATGGCTTTATCTACAAGACTGCAGAAACCTGTGTAGGTGGAGACAATGTTTTTTGCAGTCTTTAGTTGATAGCACTGCCAGGGTGTTGGCAGACAGATCATTCACAGTAAATCACTGGCATCACTGTTATTAAATGATAAGTGTGTAATATCTGCGCCAATGTGGCACCGAACAAAAATGCAAAAACAATTACGCAGATTCTCTCGTTTGGCAAACAGATTGCTAATTTTGTCTGTTGAGCCTCGGGCAAAAGTCAATCGGCATCACTAAAGTGATCTGCAAAAATAATGAAAACAATTGTAAAAAAAACACTGTTACAGCATTTTAGTTTTTACGGTTTTAACTTAAATTTACAGTTAAATACCGTAATTTCATTAACTTCATTAATTTTAATATACCAACCAAGTAGTGAAATCTGGTTTGTACCAGGTGGTGATGAGAAAATCACATGATGAACCAAAGCCCATCACAAGCAGCTTTTAAATAGTAAAATATATAAAAGGAGCACAGTGTCATTTCCACAAGCACTAAAGACCACCATTAAACTGAAATAAATAATACATTGATTACAGTGATTTAAAAAACATCAAATATAAACGACAGGTGAAATGCAATGCAGGGAATTCTGGGAAATATCAATTTACGTTTTTTTCTCAGTGAATTTTACTGTAGCATTTTGACAGTTCACGTTCATCACGTTCATCTTTTACAGTGTAGTCCTGCTGCAAACACATCACCGGTTACGTCAGTTTCAAGTATATCTAGGTGATTGAAACAAGCAATGTTTTGATAACCAACAAAACCTCACCTACAGCTGCCTCTGCTTGTTAAACTTGGATAGCATATTGTATTTTTTTTTAAAAAGTGACATCACCTTGTTTGTACTGAGGAAAGCTTTGAACCGCCATTAAGAAAAGGGGTCAAAAAAAAGAAACAAATCTGATCCTGTCTCTGAATGGGAACCGTTTCGATCGTATACAGAGTTTCGCCTATGCTTTCAGCCCTAATTTGTCTCCCAGATGAACTTGTCACTGGCGCTTGAGAGGAGCATGACCTAGAGTGTAATTTTAACTTGGGGTTACGTGGTGTGCTTGTGCAATGCAAAGGATAAGACGAAGTCCATTGTGAGCAGAGTGCTTCTCACACATAAAAGTTAATCACTTCTCAAATATGTCTGTCACTGTCTGGTATGCTGTCAGTTAGAATGGACTCATAAAATCAGGATCTAGATAAGACGTGTCCAATGAGCGTGAGACATCGGATTCTTAAGGATTGGAAATGCTCTTTCGTGACCACTTTGGGTAAACATGCTTCTAGACGTAGTATGAGATTAAACAAAGATCCTTTTAAGAGTGATCACAAAATATTTCCGGTTTCTTTCAAGTTGAACCCAGACCGCACATTCTTTACAACAAGTGCGAGGTAAAAGAACCTGTCGTCCAATCAGATTTATGCACCAGTGTGAACTGGGTCAATAAGAGTGCAGCTTTTGTTTTCACAGTCAGGTCAGCTTTCTTGGGAACAGCGGGTCACCCAGAGAGGAAGAGGAACAGACACATACACACACCTTCAGTTTCGGAAACACACACTGGCACTCACACGCACGCAGTGAGGCTGCCTCATCAAAGCATCTCCAGCATGTTCTCATTATGAGCACTTTGCACCATGGGTAACCTCTCGGTGAGGAGGAGAGGGAGGAGATGGGAGGATCGCCGAGGAGTCTGATGCTAGTTAAGTTCAGTCACTGCCTCTGGAGTTAAAGCTGTGATCAGCAGTTTGTGGGCTGCTGTTGAAACACGTTCCCACCCCTGATGATCTTTGCATTCCTATAAAAGCAAAGAATGCATTAAGAATATGGCAGAAATATATATGAGTGTATATATATATATGCATATATACATACATGTATGAGAATATATATATTATATATTACGGTAAATGCAATATATTCTGCATTTTATCACCATGGTCATATTTCTTCTTCACTAAACCAACCTTTCTTTTCTTTCTTAAAAGAACACCACTTAAAAAAAGACTCATTTTGCAACTCCCCTAGAGTTCAACAATAATGTTTTACTGTTTTGTATCCATTCAGCTGACCTATAGGAATTTTAGCTGTAGCTTAGCATAGATGACTGAATCTGATTAGACCGTTAGCATCACAAAAATGACAAATAGAGTTTTGATATTTTGAAAACAGTTTCTATATTTTTCCTATTTAAAACTTGACTCTTCTATAGTTCCATAGTGTACTAAGACCGACGCAAGACGAAAAGTTGCGGTTTTCTAGGCTGATTTGAACTAGTAACTATGTTCGAAAATTACAGCTTTTCATTTTATGTCAGTCTTAGTACACAGTGTAACTATCAAGCAAAAATATTAGAGAATTGAGTGTCAGTTTAATGACAAGATTAAACCAGAGGACAACCAAGATTAAGCAACAACCAAAACTCCATCTGTTGCAAAATTAGCCTAATTTAAAAAAAGTGGCATGTTCCTTTAACTTGTACAGGACAGAGGCACATTAAAGAGTAATGAAAACGTGATTTATGTTTAAACGAGCATTTTATCATTATAAATGATGTTTATAAGTGATTTACACTCTGTCTGGTAGACTTGGCAAAAACAATCTAAAAAAGTATGTTAAGTAATAGAACAAAAACAAGTAATATGTTGACCTTCTTTACATTCTGTGAATTTTGTAAATCTTATTGGCAAGCAAAAGTGTATGTTGCACTAATGCTGAATGTTATGCTACTGGTGTTCCCATACTACTGGATATAGGAACGAAACAATTATTTTTCAACAATTTTACAATGATTTTTGCACTCTGTGCTATTGGTAAACTGTAAGATGTTGTATTTGAAGGTAAATTATTTACATTAAAAAAGTGCAAGATGTCAAAAAGCAGTGACAATTCATCAGATCTTTATCAAGTATAGTGCACCTAAATATATTTTGATATGAAGAAAATAAAACTAACTATTTAAAATAAACCAAACAAAACTAGAAATGTTGAATGGCTTATGCTGAAACACTAAAAGTAAAAATTAAATAATTAATATTTTAATAGAAATATAAAACAGGAAGACAAGTCAGAATTATCACATGTTAACCAACAGAAAAATTGCAGAAAATGAACAGAAGAAAAAACTATTATTAGTGGTTGCTGTCAATAAAAGCAGTCCATATAATTAGCCATAGATTTGTGGAGCAAACAGGCAACGCAAGTCATTATAACTGATCTATGAAGTACACTGTAGCTCTCAAATCATAATATGATTTGACTTTAGCTGTAATATGGAAAATAGCAGAAACATCTTCACATTTTCAGCCTTTAAGTCACACAGTTTATGTAACACAAGTTACACAAGTTTTATGTTTCTAGTACAAGCAAGACCATCTGGATCACACAAGCGTTTTAATTAAGCTAAAAAAGATGCTTACTGTGTCAGGAAGACATTAGTAGACTTATTTTGATTTCAGGAAGGATTTTAGACCTAGAAAAAAAAATATATCAACACCAGATTTTTGGCAACCACAGTTAAGAGAACAGATTTCCTTCACAGATGAAAAAAATCAAGGTAAACAATGTTCAAAGAGTGAAGCCCTGTATTTACAAAAGGTCGGCCATTTCAGAATCAAACAAACACACAACTAGATTAGTCTTTGACTAGACACAACACATAAAACTATTTATTTATATATATTTTTTTTACAATTATCAGTCTAGCAGTTCTAGTTGAGAAGAAAAGCTGTTATTTTCCAGCCTGGGCATTAATGGTAAATTTCATGGAAAAATTTAAAAATCTTTAGTTCAGTTCTCAAAGTGACATAAGGGTCAAACGCTCGAAGCCCTATACCATGAACAGAAAGTTCTAAACATCTTGCTTATACACCTGGAGTTAATAAAACGTCTCAAAAAGTCAAGATATGTTGTATAATCCCCTTACATAAGCAATCCTCAAATTCAATCACAAGTTCTTTTTTTGACATTTAACCATTATTCGACCTTTTGATTGTTGCCAAAATGTGAGCGCTATAACTCATAAAAAGAAGTCCAAAACAAAAAAAATTACAAAATCAAACCAAACTACTTTCATATGCTTTTTCATTGTTTAAGAATCTGGTATCTAGAGCTGAGACAAACAAAAACACTTCCATGTCCTACAAGTGGTTCCAGGCAAAATCATTTTCGATAGGACATAAATGTGCTTTACCGGGCTATCGTGCGTCAAAGAACAAACAGAGACAGGAACGTTTTACGGTTTGTTCCACCTGTCAAAAATCTGTTAAGACCAAAGTTGTAGTTGGTTTACACCCGGTGATGGAACATCCTCATCTCGTCTGTCAAAAAAGTGCTTCGTTGTGCTCATCCGTGTCCTCCAGCTAAACTCCAGTCATTTCCCTCTTGTTTTGTATTGTGCTGGTCTTGTGCAGAAATAATCTGCAGTTCTGTTTCAAACACAGGCCTTTTGAATTCATTCTATTTAAGAACGTCACTCGTCAAAGACTCTGCTGTTTAGAGATGAATGTGTCTGGTCTAGTTTTTCTGTCAAGAGTGGATTTCACATTTTAACTTTTAGAATGCTTACTCAGATTCCACTAATATGACATTCGAGCTGTTGACTGATCCGCGTATGCTGCTCTATTCTCAAGGAATTTGGATTGGTGTTGTTATACCACAGTTGGGAGTTGCAGAACAATAGGAAAATTGTTTGAAAGATGACATAATTTTGTAGCAATATGTGCATATTTGTACTGTGTTATTGGATCAATGACACTAATGTTTAAAAGACAAATGTTACCAAATGCTTTCAGATGCATTGCATGATAAAAAAAAAAATTTAAAGAACAATTTAAAAAGTCATTAAATATGTCTCCTTGCATTTTTAGTACATTATTCAAAGCATGTCTTTAAATATGTATCTAGGGCCACAAGTTTAGTTATTTGAGTAAAGCAATGGCTAACAATGAAAGCATCCTGTTATCTGAGTGTGGAATCAGAACGAGGGGCCTTTTGCCTCAGGTTGTGTAAGGTGCATAAATCTGGTAGCTGTAAGAAGTTCATATGAGATAAGATTTCTGCAGTTTATTGTATGACAAAAGTCTCAATAACTTGAATCTTTACGAGTATTAACATAATGCCATACATTGTGATACAAGAGTTACATTGTGCCTCACGAGTAAGAATGTGCAGGTGTTATTAAATGATGTGCTACTGTATATATTTAGCTCAGGTTTCTTAGATACGTGTGTGTTGGTTTTCACAATCACTTCTCCCACATTCAGCACAAAAAGACCTATAACAGTCTATCTAGATAAAACACCTGCTATTAAATTTGTACTTACTGTATTTAACAAGCACAGTGTTCATTATTTGTTGCTTAATTATGTGTGGCCGAGTGTGTTTGCTCTCATGAACTCCAAATCGTTGCCTGATTAATTTTCTGAACGAGCAACATAACCGAAACAGGGTCAGAAAACGTTTGAGCTCAGAGCCCAGAAAGAAAATGCTGAATTTATCGTGATTTTTAAAGAAAATATTCACAAACTCAAAACAGGACAAAAGGTCACAAACACTCTCAATGGAAGCACCTGAGTGGAATCTGCATAATTTTGCTCCAGGTGCTCCTGCGGACTGCCTTGTTCACACATGTAGACCAGCATACCTTCATCTACCACCCTACAACTTCTGTGCCTGGAGCCAGGTAGCTAGTGCTGTCCAGCGCTCACAAAACCAATAAAATCCCTGACACCTTCCATTCAGTTCATCCTCCATCTGTAAGGGCAGAAAGATTAAAAAATTTATAAATGAACTATTTCATATAAAAAGTGCAACAAGCTATTTATAATGAATTAGACTTATTTCATCAGACAGTTATAATAGACAGATTCTTTCTATTAATTTAACAGCTTTTTAACATTGGTTAATATACATTACTAGTCTTCCTGGACTAAAAATGAACAGTATTTGGTCACACTTTCACACCTATTAGTTGCTTATTAGCATGCATATTATTAGAATATTAGCCATTTATTAGTGCTAATTAAGCACATATTAATGCCTTATTCTACATGACTTTATTCTACATCCTTAATCCTACCCAATACTTAAACTTAACTTAACAACTACTTTACTAACTATTAATAAGCAGCAAATGAACAATTTATTGAGGGATAAGCCGTAGTTTATGCATTAAGTGCATAAAGTGTTTCTCAATATTTTTTACATAATTAATTAGTGAAGGTTCATGTCGATTTCTATATATAATTATATAGATTATTCTATAGAAAAATTATTCTATGTATTAGATTTATATATAATATATGGATTATTCTATATATTATTCTATAGATGATACATGACATTTCAAGTCACAGACATTAACATTATTTAATTTTAATTTAATCGTGACATGTGAATTCATCCTGAAAATTATTATTAGTAATGCTCATGTTTTAGAATATACATATAACATAAACTGTCATTTCAATTGAAATCCAAAATCATTAAACTTTATTGTGAAGTGTTACAGTTGAATATTTCTTAAAAGGATTATTTTAAGAAAGCGTATTGCTTTTGCGGATGTTGCCTATAAAACAAGCAAAGATGAAATTTATTTTTATAAAATAAAAGATTGAAGTCCACTTAAAAGACTGACCGAAGGAAGGACCGCATAGCTACTGATTCTTTGTCACCACACAGTGGCTGCCGAATTGAACTGCAAGACTGTTGCTTCTTAATTTGTGAACAATCTGGCCTAATTTACTTACAGTGTATTAAAACACTTCTTTGTTCGGATTAAAGATGTGCTTCAAATATGAACGTGTTTAAACAAATGAATAAGTAGGCAGACAGTTCGTAATGACTCGACTCAGTCAGACACCTTCCAGCTGAAATGTTTCCTGGCAAAAAAAAAACAAGCAAGTAGAGACAGGGCACTAAAGACATTTAGCATCCAGGCAGCATTCTCAACCTTGTGTGAATTCATTCGCGTTGCCCGGGCCGCGCAATCATCTGATATATATGCATCAACTGCTTTCTTTCAACACAGTAGGATTAAATTTTGTGCTTTTGCGATTTGCAGAGCTAGTAATATTAAATGACAGCTTGGCTCCGCTGTAGATCAGCGTATAGGAATAGACTTGTCAGGCTCAATTTGAAATCATGAGGAAACAGTGAGGTAGATGAAGGAAAAACAAATAGTGAAAATGGATGGCTTTGCACCTATGGAAACTGCGAGGTCAAGCCAGGTTTGTGTCACTCTGACTTAGCGATACACACATAAATGCTGTCACGACTAGAAACCAGCCGTTTAATGTGCCGAGGCTTCAGCTTCTAAAATGCATGAACCAGCTGAAGCGACAGCAAGAGAAACGATCGCGTCGTTGTATTTTCAAGCAAAATTGAGAGCATTTTTCAATTACTTGGAAAGATCTTCATTTCAGCACGTCGTCTAGAGCATTCGTTTACACAGTGCTTTGAACGAAGTCAAAGTCAAACATGCTCACGTGCAGCAGAAGAGCAATGAATGGGGGACAGGCATATTTTCGCCAATAATCAGACATTTTCTTGGTATTCTGACATCCTTTGCTAAAGATGTGCTGCCGTACACATTCAACATTCATGTCCGTTCATGTTTCAGAAGGCAATCTGAGAAAGTATTTGGAGCCTGGGGAAACTATCTGTGCTTTACATTTAGTAGTTTATCAGCTTATTCCATCCACTGAAACGTCAAGTGAGTTATTCATCAGATCATTTACACCTGTGAAAATCTCCCGACTGCACATTACATCGCGTCATTAGATACATGGCCAAATGGTTTCTATGATGCTATCCACATATTCAGTAGTTCAATTTCTACAGTAGCACATTCTGTGATTATTTAAGCCAATAGCATTTCCCCACATCAAAAATTATTTTATGTTCGGGAATAAAATGGCTTAATAAACACTAATATGTCTTGTTAAACCCTAAATAATATTTTCATAATTTATGCATGATCTTCTAATTAGATTGAAATAATACATATTAAATATTATCAACTGTTAAAAAGCAACATTTACCTTGCTTTTTCAGTAGGATTGTATAAACACTTTTGGAAAAGAAAATGTCACAGGTATTTCTAGCAGCAATAACGTGATTAATGCAGTACTGAATAATGAAAAATTCTATATGTTTTGACTATGAACAACATTTGTCTCTTGACTTGGTGAAATCAGATCTGCTACTTGCCCAGTATTCGTTGTTCATTATTTATTACAGATCACTCTTTGGGGAGCTCAGAACTAAACCATATGAAAAATATTGCAAGTAGAGGCATTTTACACTTTTCAGCTTCATGACGTATCTTCATCTCTGTGCCTCTACGTATTACAAGCTTGATTACCATAGATAAACCAATGTTTTCTAAAAAAAAAAAAAAAAAAAGATATCACATGTTGGACGAGCAGCCACCTTTGTAAACAAATGGCTAAGAATATGTTTGGAGAGTTCTAGCAGGCATGCAGCCAAGATCTTACAACATGTCAGAGCTGGTCAGAAGAAAGCTGCTCATAAAGCAATGACAACATATTTTAAATTTAGAGTTCTTTTAGCTGGATACAACGGAACTTTGCAGCAGTTTCAGCTCCTTAGACATTTTTGTTTGCCTCACATTTAAAATTTCAGTTTGATACGTGGGTCTAGCTAGAAACGAAATGACTGATTGTTTGAGGGACAGACAGATACGTATTTTTATTTTTTGGAACCCTGAATCAAAAGGTTCCGGACAAAACTGTTTAAACGGCATGTGGACATGAAGTCTAATCTAAAATAAGCTAAATGGGTACTGACAGCTGTAGCAGTTCTTCCGCCAGCAGAGGGAAGGAGAGAGCTGTTTAGTGCTCTCCAGAGAAGCACTTAACCTTATCAAACCACTATAAATAACAATTCATTATTTATTTTTATCATTTTGCAAAAAATATTTCTACTACTTATTTTAAACATAAGCTATTCAACTTATCTATCATATAGACAGTATCAAAAATATGCTACTACTCCTACATTTTAAAGTGCATTTCATACAAAAAAAAAAAACAGGCCACATATATTGATGACCCTATACACCTAGATCTTGGTGGCAAGTGAATCACATTCATATCCAACATGAAGCTTTTACTCAAACTTCTTATTTTAATGGAAAATACATCAACACGGTCTTGTGATTTTACCGGGTCTTTATCTGCAAAGCATAGCTATTAACAAACCCTCAATGTTGTTTTTACAGTTATTCCTTTTGCACAGTCAATATTGCAACAGGTTGCAACACGTACAAAAAATGACGCACTTGCTAATATCTTCTTTAGCAGCTGGTGGAATTTGGAAGTTTCAAAAAGAGGACCGCTAATCCCTGCAGGTTTTCACAAAGTGGCTTGTACAAACCGTTTCATTGCCAGGATGCTGGTTTCAGGGTTCAGGGTAAGATCAGATTACTTCCAATGGCTGAAATCAGAGGAGGCAGCGTTGAGCCTGTGAGACGTGAGCCTCTAAACAGCTGAGGGGTCACTGCTCTCTGTGTTCACCCTCACACATTCATAAGCCCGATCACACGTGCATGCAACTCCCCTCTGGATCTGTTCTTTGAATGCTTCATTAAAAAAAAAAAAAAGGCATTTCACAGTTGCTCAGTTTATGTAAGTACACTTTGCTCCCTTCTCTGACAATGAAATGCATGATGCATTTCGATATAACACTATCGTCTATGTCACACCAGAAAACATATAACGGCATTTACATAAAATGTTGTTGTCATTGTTTTTAAACAGGCCAGAGTACGTGCGTTTGCTGTACTTGTCTTAGTAATTTATAGCGCTTACACCTCTACTAAGGCTGATGACAGATCCCATAAAATTATGACCATTACCAGGAATCCTCTGCAGTCTCTGAATGCCTTTGGATAGCTACGGAGGCGCTGATGCCAAAAACAAAAGGTTCGGAATATTCACCTAAATGCTGAAAGTTTTCAGGAGGCCAGAAGGCTACTGCCCTTCTCCTTAAGTTTTATTGCAAGGACTCAAGTAAGTCAAGCAATCTGCTCAGGACGAGCCATCCGACCTATCTTTAGCCACTCAGAGCAAGTGAATGGAGAGCCTGACTTATCTTCACTGCTGTCATCGAGGCTGCCAGTATTTTTAGGGGACAGCAGCAGCTGCAAAAGCATTTAATGGTCTTCTACGAACAATGACACTAGGGGTGTCTCAGGACTAAACGCCACAGAGATTGTGGGACTGCTGGAGCGATCAAAGGAAAGCTGTCTGTTAAGACTAAAATCATCTTAAAAGGGGCATGTAAAAGATTTGGCAAAATGGGCAGGTGACACTGGTTAACGAGGAGGACATATTCCCAAGAAATTTACAGAAGAGAAAAAGGATTATTCTTTTATAAACCCACTACCGCTGGAAGTGAAGGCCAAGTGAAGCAGGAGAAGCTGGTTGCCACGGAATGTATATTGACAGTTGTCTCTAAGGACTGAAGAGAGGTAGGATATGTTTGTTACAAAGTGCAGTTTCCCTGAGGTCAAAGGTCAGTCTAATTAAATTAGGAGCACAAACAGGAGGTTAATCTCCTTTTAAAGTCCTAAGGGACATTGTCGATGTATTTAATATACATTTAAACCTTTAAGTTTAATCCCAGTAATAGGGTTTAATTATACGATATAATAAAGAGTATGTTCGCTGATTTTTCGTCTTTCTGAGTTCTTTAACATTTTCTTTCTGAGTTCTTTGACGTTGAACTGTTTTCTTTATTTGGACAATACCTAATATACACTATGCAGTGGACATATAGAGCATATAGTAATAGGGTTAGTGTGTTCAAAGCTCTCTTAAGGAGATTCTTATAAGGTAGTTTTTGTGTTACTTATATCATGTGTTGTTGTCTTGTTTGTAGAGTAGCACAAACCTCAATGCGTAGCATGATGAATAACCAGCAGACGTTTAAGGTTCTGAAAAGGACACCTGATCGTTTTCCTGAAGTTCGCTGTGCGTCATAGATTCCCAGGACTAGCGATTCATGTGTTCTGCCATCCTAAAACAGATAAATTAGCTCTGGCGTATAAACATTCCCCTGTACACTTTAGAGGCCAAACATGCAGCGTGATTGAAATTGAGAAGCCACATTAAAAAAAATATAGCGTATGAGGGTATATTAAACCAACATGATCTGGACTGCTTCATATGCATATTTTCAGAGGAAGATATCACTTAAAAGTACAGAGCAAGTGTTTCTTTTCTTGAAATGAATGACAAACAAACTAATTTTGACAATGACATTTACCACCTAAATTCGTCACTGCATTTGCTAAAAGGGGTGTGAGAGTGGCATAGCATATTTTGACTGAGAGGTCCCCGCGGGGTGTGTCCTGAGACCTGTGTTGTATGTGCACGCGTGTTCTGTAGTGTGCTTTGTGATACCTGACACATGCCCTCTCACAGGTCTTTATTTAGGGCATACTATATAAAGCATTTTCCCATTGAAATACAGCACCAGCTGTGTTAGCTATGTGTTGTGGTCGTTGTTGCAGTATGGCTAAAAGATGGTTCACCACTTCTCACACAAGGCATAATATCTAGCAGTCAATATAGAGCATATATATCAACTGCTGTTAGTACACATACCAAAATTCATCCAGTTTTTAATAAGCTTGTATATAGTAAGCCAGATTGTTGACAATTTGAGAAACAGCTGAAGTAGTTTTTCAAAATTGGGATTTGAAAAGTTTGGTTATTAATTTTGCATTGTCTGAAAAGACAAATACAGTTAAACAATTCATGCTATGGACGGGTCAAGTAATTTCTCAAAAAAACAAACTAAAGCACTTTAATGAATGTCAGGTCCAGTGCCAGGTCTGCTTCTGCTTTTAAGTGGAATGAAATAACAAAATTTTTATAATTATATAATAATAATTATTATTTTCATGTATATTAATGAGAAAATAAAGTTGCATTAATCTATAATGAATACTGACGTTGAAAAATTGCTGAGAAACCACACATTCTCTACATTCATTCATATTGCTGAACATTCAAATTTCACCCTAGTTAATAAAATGTCATATGTGACCCTGGACCACAAATCCAGTCTTAAGTAGCAAGAGTATATTTGCAGCAATAGCCAAAATTATACTAAAAATTATAGATTTTTCTTTCATGCCAAAAATATATCTTCTGCATTTCATACTGTAAATATATCAGAATCTAATAATTGATCTCTAATATGCATTGCTAAGAACTATTTGGACAACTTTAAAGACAATTTTCTCAATATTTTCTCAATATATTTCAAGCAGTTATATCTCGGCCAAATATTGTCTTATTCTAACAAACTATACTCCACTGGAAAACGTATATATATTAAGCTTTCAGACGTATACCTGCATGTATAAATCTCAATTTTAAGAGAATTTTACCCTTGTGGTCACATGTAGGTTTCTTTTATATAATATATCTATATATATATATACATATACTCATATGTGACCACAAAATGTCATTAGGGTAAATTTCTGTTAAACACACACACACACACACACATATAAATATTTTTTATTAAAAAAATGTATCCTGTTTGCTATCTCAATTCAAATTCAGGATTTTGAAAGGAATTTAAAAGGCATGCAACCTGTTATTTATAGGACATACTGTGTAATGTATGAATCTGTTGGTTATTATCAGAGCATGTATTAAATGTAATTTTCTTTGTTTTCGGAATAGAGACTTGATAAACAGCCGGACAACAACATTCTTCCAAAGTAATATAGAGACTGAATGCCTGTAGCCTGTCAATCTGAGCGGAGGTTGGCAAGCGAGCAGGGATGGATGTGTTTGGTGGAGCGCCACGTTTCCTGGCCTACCCTCGTCCTGTGGTAGTACAAAGTGGCACAGATGCAGTTCTGAAATGCCAAATTGGGGGGGATCCCAGACCAGCAGTTATATGGGAGAGAAACAATGAGAAGATTCATCCAGAGGGCAGATATCGGGTGTTTGAGGATGGCAATGTCTATAACCTTATCATAACCTCTGTGACAATGGAGGACAGTGGGCAATACATCTGCAAGGCCAAGAACTGCATTGGAGAGACTTACGCAGCAGCCACTTTGAAAGTAGAAGGTGAAGCACAGGAGATGGAATTTCGGGAGGAAAACAAGCCCCGCTTCCTCATCAAGCCCCTCTCGACTAGAGTTGGACGAGGAGAAGATGCTGTGTTCTCCTGTAAGCTATGGGGAAATCCTAGACCAGAAGTGATGTGGGAGAAGGATGGCAAAAAGTTAAATGAGATCTTTGAAAGCACACATTTCGCCATCAGCTATCAAGATGGAGGATGGTTCCAACTAAAGATTTTCAAGACAAGAGCACCAGATGGAGGGGTGTACACATGCAAGGCCAGGAATGAATCTGGAGAAAGTCTGGCGGGGGCTGTGCTATTGGTGGATGCTGGACCAGGACATGAAGATGAAGGGAACCGTAATGGATACACTAATGGCCACTGGAAAGCACATCAGGGAAAACAGAGAAGTGGCAGGCAGGTTGCGACTAGGCTGAAAGATGACCCACTGCCAAACTCAGCCAAAGTGAAAATGTTTGCAGTGACGGAAGGGAAACATGCAAAATTCCGGTGCTATGTAACAGGGAAGCCAAAACCAGAAATATTATGGAGGAAAGATGGGAGACTTATCTTGTCTGGGAGACGGTATCTTTTGTATGAAGACAGAGAGGGTTACTTCACACTTAAAGTTCTCTACTGCAAACAACAGGACAATGGAGTTTATGTCTGTTCTGCTTCAAACACTGCAGGGCAAACCTTGAGTGCTGTACACCTTATCGTCAAAGGTAAGAGTCATTGAATTTGGGATACGATCAATGCTGATAAATACAAGTGACCTTTTTAAAAATATGCCATAAACTTTATATGGCCTGTACAATTAAGGATCCAGTTGCCCTCTGTTGTGTTAAGCATTTGGTACTGTAATTAACGGTAACTTTTATGATGATTTAGTTGTATGAAATGCATCAAGGGAGCTTTAAAATTACCTGACCTGGCCAAACTCATTAACATGAAATAGATTCCACTCAGTCCTATATCTGCAAAGTCACTTAGGCTTTGAAAGGCCTGAGGCCCACACATGTGATAGAAATCTCTGGAGGCAAGCTCATATTTCTCACATGGACCATCAAACAGTCAAAACTGATTGCTTTGCATGACTATATTGTATCAGAGCCAGGCAACTCCATAAAGCTCAAAGTCTAAACCGAAGGTATGACTACAAAAGCTTGCATTAACAAGACAAAAAAATAGTAATACTGTCAAGGATGTCATATACTCTTTAAGACATATGTATCAAAGCTACATACCTTTTAGTAGGGTACGCAAAAAAACATAAAACATGAAAAATTATAATAAGAAACAAAATTTCAATGTCAAATCATGTTTTCAGTAATTTTATCTTGATGGTAAACCTAACTGGACCAGCACATTTTCAGAATTTTCCCCCTTTTTTCACTTTTTTTATTTTTTCATAGGTATTTTAAACAAGAACATTCCACAAAATAGTATATCAATAACTTTCTAAAATGTGTAGCAATATGAAAACAACATTGTTACAAATGATCTCATTAACATCTTAATAATATTAACTAGATTACTTTGAATTTTTAAGCATGAATATCTAGGATGATCAAGGCTAATTTATTCAAAGCATGGTCTTTCTGGTTGAAGCTGGTTCATATTAAGGCTGTCTTGTTGGTTAGTTAGTTAAAAAGCATGATGAGGACATCAAGCACATCACCACCCAAAACACAACATATGAGGGGTAGGTATTTTATATGTTGCCACTGCATCTCTGCAAAGATAATTCAGACCCATCCATTAGTGACATAAAAACACATTTTAAGAACTTTCCTTTTTGGGTTCTTTCCATCTTGTTACAACAGAGCCACCTGTCCGATTTAAGCAACCACTGAATGACTTGCAAGTATGGGAGAGGGACTTGGCTGTTCTTGAGTGTGAAGTTCCTGAGGACTCTGTTCCAATCACATGGTACTTAGAAGACAGACGACTACAGCCTGGAGCCAAATATGGGATGGAGGAGTGGGGTACAAAACGCAGACTTACAATCCGTGATATTGGAGTTGATGACGATGGGATATATCTCTGTGAGATGGCTGATGGGGGCAGAAGCATTGCAGAGGTAGCAGTCAAAGGTAAAAAAAAACAACAAAAAAAACTGCATCTGCATTGAGAAAAAAAACTAATTCTGAGCATTTGCAACTGTATAACTTCATTGACTACAATCAAAAATAACATTGATGTACTCAATGTAAACTTATTCTTGAAGGTACCATTGTAAGAAAACTGCCACGAAAAGTTGACGTTCTAGAGGGGGAAAATGCAGCCTTCTGTGTGGAAGTGGAGGAGGAAGAAATGGACATTCATTGGTACAAAGATGGAACAGAACTACGGGAGACCCATCAGACCATTCTCAAATCCTTTGGAAGGACACACATCTTGGTTTTTGTCAACACCACACCACAAGACTCTGGTATGGTCATGTTTTATGTGGGTAGATCAAAGACGTCGTCACAGCTACGGGTGAAAGGTATGAAAACATTTGTATGGAATAAGTACACACCTGTTTCACAATGCGCAAATGTATTGATTTTCAATTAACCTCTTCTTCTCTTTTGTCAATATCAGCTGCAAGGCACTGTCCACCAAGCTGTCCTATCGGGGTACAAATAAACACAGAACGAGCAAATGCAGCTCTCCTTTCCTGGTTTCCAGCACAAGACTCTCGGAAGAATCCACCTTCAGGGTATATAATTGAGAGGCAAGAGGTTGGCTCACAAGAGTGGCTGCAATGTTTGACCACAGACTCTGCGACCTCAGTGGAGATTCTTGGTGACAGCGTTCCATGCGAGGCAGACTACAGATTTCGGATATGCAGTGTCAACAAATATGGAAGAAGTGGGAATGTAGAGTTTCCTCGAGCAGTTCACCTTGGTAAGCTCCTGTTTGAGGCTATCATTTGCATACACAAAAAAGCATGATAGTCCCTTATGAATATTCTGTTGACAATAACTCACTTTGCAACTACATGTCAACTACCTTATAATAGAGTATAAGTAGGTTGTCTGATTATTATTTGCTAACTCTTTATTGTGACGATCTCCCAACAGATATTCTACTAACTATAGGTAACTTTTCAAGAACATGTCAACATATTCTAACCCCAGTGCTACCAGTCTACTAACACACTAATGAAAGTTAGTTGACATGTAGGAGCACTGTTATTGTCAACAGGATGTTCCATCAAATAGACCATTAAAATAAAGTGAAACCAAAAGCACTAACAAATTTCATTTCCAATTCCAGTTCCAGTTGCCAGAATCCAAGCACCTCTACAAGATGCTTTAGTGCCAGAGGGTCAGGATGCCTGCTTTACCATTGAGCTGTCTGCCTCAGTTATAGGCACTTGGTTCTTAAATGGAAATCAGCTTCAAGACGATGACCGTTTCTCCATAAGGCGTTCACGAACACACCAGTCTCTACGCATTCGTGGGGTACGGGACACAGACAATGGAGCAGAGATCACCTTCATTGCCTATGGAATTCGAGATTCTGCTGCTTTGTATATACAAGGTATACACCTAACTTTGATTTCCTTGCACTGATATATTTTCATATGAGGATATTAGCTGTTGTACTCGTGTTGTTGAACTTGCTTATATATTCCCATCAATCAGCTCCACTGGTAAAATTCACTCCACTTTCTGAAATGGATCGAAACAAATTTGTGGAGGTCGGTAACCCTATAGTGCTCTACTGTGAGCTGTCAGACCCCGAGGCACCGGTTCGTTGGTATAAGAACGGTGTTGAACTTCAATCAATGGAAGGTCTGCACATCCAGTCAGAGGGAACAATGAGGAGAATTGTCATCCAATCAGCTGATTTCTCCCACTCAGGAGTTTACAGTTGTGATGCTATTGATGACGTCATCAGGTTTAACGTGGAGGTTGAGGGTGAGTCTTTTTTTACTATTCCCTTCTTCAAAGTTGTTAATCAGCTACATAATGTTGACATGTCGGAAATCTAAGAAGGAAGGCATTTATTAATAACATTCATTTGCATTCTTATGAATCAATTTCAAATGAGTATATCCAACAATGGAATATTGCACTTCCGAATCTCTAAAATTTACCAAATAATGCTGAACCAAAACACATATAGCCCCACCAGTGAGGTTCATCGTTGTTCTGGAGGATGAGAGGAACAAGTCCATTGAAGCAGGCTCACCGATAGCACTGCAATGTGAGCTCTCAGATCCACTCGCCCAGGTCTCCTGGTATAAAGATGGTGTGAAACTTCTACCACAAAGTGGACTAGACTTCAGGTCCAAGGGCACACAGAGGCAACTGACTGTCCCGTCAGCTGAATTTTACCACTCAGGGGTGTACAGCTGCAAGACAAGGGGTGATGCTGTCCACTTCAATGTGGATGTTAAAGGTGATTAAAATGTTTAATAGAGAATGAAATTACAATTTTATTTTGCCTGACAAACAATGACTAAGATAAACAAGTTAATTATGACAGATCTTTTTAGTTATATTAATAAAAAATACTATTAAAACCATAAAGTAAGGAATTAAACACTGTAAAATATCCATAGCCCCACCTGTGAGGTTCTCCGCTGTCCCTGAGGTTAAGCGGAGAAAGTGCATTGAAGCAGGCTGGCCCATTGTTCTGCAGTGCGAGGTTTCAGACTCTACTGCACAAGTCCAGTGGTACAAAGATGGGGATGAGCTCCTTTTAAAATCTGGAGTAGACTTCAAATCAGATGACTGCATGAGAATACTCAGTATTCAATCAGCACACCCGTCTCATGCCGGTGTGTACAGCTGCTCAACAAAGGATGATGTCATCAAGTTTCATGTGGAGATAAGAGGTGATTTTGGCCAAATTTTTCCTTACTTACAAATTAACTATGTGTCTTCTTGCAATTATGCGACTAACAATCACTGCTTTCTGTATTGCTCTTTTGTCACATTCTTTAGTACCTCAGTCACCATTTTATTCTGCTTTAACTTTACAATTTTGCATTATCTTTTCATTATGTCATAATGTTCTTGTATATTGAGTTACTGCATGTTATCTTAAAGCAATAGGTCTTTAATCTCGTTAATTTCTTGTAATTCTTGATGATTGTCATATAAACCATCATCTGTAGCTGTGACGGTGAGGTTCTCAGCTGTTCCTGAAGCTGAGAGGAATAAATGCATTGAAGCCGGTGGCCACTTTGAACTCCACTGTAAGGTCTCAGACCCTACAGCCCAAGTCAGCTGGTTCCACAATGATACAGAGCTTCAGCCTGAGACTGGTTTGGATATTCAGTCAGAGGGAGATGAAAGGACACTGGTAGTTAATCCAGCTGAGCCCAGTCATTCTGGATTGTACCGCTGTGAATCATCTGATGACTCTGTCCAGTTCACAGTGGACATCAAAGGTGATATATATGACTTTTTGAGAATCTTGTACATCCAGTAACACATTTGCAAAACTAGTTGCAAACTAACAGTCAAGCTTTTTGTTGTCTACGTCTCTTAGCAGTGCTGTTATGGACATGCCCTCACCATTGCATCCAACTTGTTGGCAGTGATTTGATACAGATGTTACATGTTTTGCATTATTTAACTTGCTTCTTGGCAGACGGTCTGAGAAATCACAGATAGGCAGTCTAGATAGCTTTTTAATAAAGGATATTAAATATGTACATTCTTTAATAATGCAACGGATCACCCTTAGACGCACCAGTGATGCTCTCAGCATTACCAGACACAGAGAAGAACCAGATGGTTGAAGCAGACTACTCCACTGATTTGCACGGTGAGATCTCAGATCCAAATGCCAATGTGTGTTGTTACAAGGATGGTGTAGAGCTCATCTCAAAAAGTCAGCCTCATATCAAATCGGAGTGTACCAGGAGGACGTTAGCTGTCAAGACAGCACAGCCCTCTAACTCTGGATGGTACGACTGTGTGAGAACGGGTGATGTCATCCAGTTTAATGTTCAAGACCAAGGTGATTTTCAAATATTTGCTTCTAATCTACTTAATGTTTTTGTGTGAGGACTAACAACTTTGTGCTCTATGTAGCTTTTAAAAAATCTCTTTAAATGTTTTCTGACAATGTTACTTGTATGTCCTTGGCTTCAATAGCCATAACTGGTTCTGTCTTTCTGAGTTTAGAAAATTAGTCATTCACACTGATTAAAGCATTCCTCTGTCAATGATCATCTGTAGTGCCGCCACCAACATTTTTGGCTGATCCTGAAGTTCAGAAGACCATATGTACTGAAGAAATGGAACCTGTTGCATTACATTATGAAATTTCAAATACCACTCTACATGTCAGCGAGACAAAAGAAGAAAAGGTCATGCTTCCTCAATCTGAGCCTGAACCTGAATTTCAACCTGATTTGAACCTTGATTCCAAATTTGAATTTGAACCCAAATCTGAATCTGAAGTTCACTCAGAGCTGTCCAGAGGAAGTGTAGCCATCCACACACCAGAGACATCTCTTTTTCAAGTAAACAGCCAAAAGATGATCCCAGATGATCCCATCCCATTTGAAATGGACCAAGGTGGTTTGCCACTTATTTGTACGCCATTCTGAATTAGGAGCATTAAAGTGGCTGAAGCAAGTCAGTTATTGTTTTCTTTGTGGCTTTCCTAACAGCAGAACTGTCTCACTATGAGGTGTTCAGTGGTGAGACCTTTGATGACTCTGTCCAGTGCACTGTGGATATAAAAGGTGATATAATGCTACCTCAACTCAAGCATTTAACCCAGTGCCTCTGTGCCACTAACAAGGGTGGTATTAACTATCCAATGGCTCTTCCTGGAGATGCTGGTCCCCTGCATCTTGGTTACCTTCCCAAAACTAATTCATGCTATGTCTTTATCCAACATCCAGTTGGTCTGCAAACCCTTCTTCCAAACTAACACTCATTCAGTAGACTTACCTGTCTTCATTCTTCATTGAAGCACATTTCATTTAAACTTAAACTGTACACGTCTACATTTGCTTGGGTCATCTTGTCCATGTGTCATTCAGAATCATCATCAGTATTGTCTTGACTGAATTATGTTACAGAGAGCTGAAATACAGAATGAATAGTTGAGTGAATGAAAGTTGGTGATGTGACTTTTTATGTAATTGTGTTTTGTTTTTAATATGTGTTTTAACCACTGTTTGGCTTGTTTTAGACCACTATGTGATATGGTCATCACTCTTACATTTTTACAATCTTGAAATATTCTTAAAAATTAACCAATCAATAAAACTACATCTTTAAAAGCTTTTCTGACTATGAAAAACTTCAGACAGAAAAGAACTTCATCTTTTCTTTGTGTAAACAATTCAACTATAGAAGAGTTCCTGAGAACTTCAGGAACTGAGGCTGAGATCAGATCTGATAAAGAGAACAACAATCTCTCCACGGAAAGATCTGGAGAAGAGATTCAGTGGGATACCCCAGTGTCTTTACCTACAACCGTCAGATTGATTGAAGAGGAACAACAGCCACAGCCGATGCTGCAACCACAGCTACAACCAATGCTGCAACCACAGCTACAACCAATGCTGCAACCACAGCAACAACCAATACTAAAACCAGAACTACAACCACAGCTACAACCAATACTACAACCAGAACAACAACCAATGCTACAGCCACAGCTACAACAAATGCTACGACCACAACTACAACCAATTCTAAAACCACAGTTACAACCAATAGTACAACCAGAGATACGACCACTGCTACAACCAATGCTACAACCACAACTACAACCAATGCTACAACCACAGCTGCAACCAGCAAGTCAGATAAATACGCCAGTTTCTGAAGATGAAGGCTCAAATCACATTGCAATCGAACAGAGTGACATGGATCAAGATGTCTTAGCTTTTAAGGTGGATGTTGAAGGTGATTTAAATAGTTAGCTCCATCATTCTGCAAATAATGATGGGAGCAAAATATACCATTGACATTTACCACCTAACAACCACTTAACGTCATTCTTCTCTATTCGGATCCATTACTGAATCTGAATAACTCAGAAAACTTCAACTTACTGACTTAAAAACAAAACGAAAACAGCTTCTTTTTATAATTATTTACCTATAGAATTCCATCACCAAATATTTATCTAACAAAGATCACCTCACTAAAAAAATTCTATTATCATCTTGAATCTAACTTCTAGCCCAAATTGTGTATTTTTAATATATAAGTAATAAAAAAAAGATACAAGCCTCTAGTAAGGTTATTGAGTGTAAAGCTATTAATAAGTGCAGTTTATTTAGCTAAAAGTATACAATGCAATGTGTCACAATTGTAATACATGTCTCTTTTCATATAACTTGAAATATCCCTAGCTTCAAGGACAAATTCCACACCAGTTTGTGGAATGGATGAGAGCACTGATGCAGACTGTTCCAGTGTACTGCTAACTGAGAAATCTGACCACACAATCCAAGAAAAATCCATATCCTGCCAAGAAGATGAGACAACCGTAATATTCAATAAACCTACAACAAAGAAAGAACTCATCCAGTCATCAGAGATGTGTTCGCAAGAAGCATATGTGACTGTTACCAAGGATGAATTTATTGTACATCAAGAGGAAGTGAAAGGTGACTCGAGATTTTTTTTAACGCACCGTTAATGATCAAAAGCAACTAACTTTGTCTGGCTTTTGCTTAAATGTTCTGTACCCTAGTCAACCAAATTGTTTTACACTTACACTCTTAATAGATAACTCACGATAAAAAAACATTGCTTTGTCTCCTCAAAACTGAAGAACTTTGTCATAAAGCAGAATTCTTTACGCTACCACCAGAAGTTGTCAGACCCACTGAAGGTGATTCTCCAGTTCACTGTTACAACGACAGAATACAGTGCTACTCTGAAAGTGAACATATGCTTGAATCAGAGGAAAGTGTTCGAAGATTGAATGTTCCAGTTATAGACTTGGGTCAATCAGGCGTAAACATCTACAAGGGAAAGGATGAAGACATAATATTTAAGGTGGATGTCAAAGGTGATTTTAAACTAGTTTAAATCTACACTGCTACATCAGTTCCAGTCATTTTAGCATTTATCATTTTAAAATTAAAGGAAAAAAACATTACAAGATCTAAAAAAAGAACAAGTTAATAATGATTAAATGATATACTCAGTGCTTATCAGTGTCAGTAAATGATACTGATACTCAGAATATAACTTCAATGCAGTATAACATTTATTTTTTGTCATTGTTATTTATTTTAAGTATTACCTGTTTAGGTCAAATTATATGCTTGCATTAAAACATATTAAATTAAACCCCTTAGCTACATCTTTGCAAACTCCAACTATCCATGAGACTGACAGGAGCAAGTCAAATGATGGAACAGATATTGCTAATTTTACACAACCTGAGGTATCGCACACAATGGCAGAGGTGTGTCCGTACAAGAAAGGTGAGGAACTCCAAGAATGTGACATTATCCCCCAATCTAAGGATATTTGCAAAGCTCTTGTTGTGAAAACAGCTGAGCCATCTCACTCTGGAGAACATGCTTGTGAGACAGATGATGTCACCGTCCAGTTTGCAGTGGACCTACCAGGTGATTCATCAGTCATCTACGCCAGCTCAATCCATCCGATTACCAAACTAACCACTTCAATCATGCAATGGTTACTAACTCTGTTGAAACTGTTGTTCGGATAAAAGCCACACTAATAGGTTGCTGTAAAATGTTGTTACTGCGGATGAGCATTTCAGTAGATCAACTATTATTATTATTATTATTTTAATTTGCCTTTCACAGCAGTATCCGGAAATGTTCAAGTAAAATCAGTTTCATTTTTTCAAATTGGCATTATCAAGTACATTTAAGAAAATTACTATTTAGTATTTATGTTGATTACTACTACTACTACTACTACTACTACTACTACTACAAAAACTAATAATAGTTTACAAAAACTGATATACTTCTTAGGGATACTACAGGTAATCCCATCAACTAACAAATGTACAGTGGCAAAGACCTGATACATACACAAGTAACACAACTAAATTCATTTTCAGTATGTTTGTCTTTGATGTTTGTTGCCCATGTTTTGTCTTTGTTGTAAAATATCTGTGACTTTGATTGTTGTCTTTTACTCTTGCGCTACTAATTTTTCATCTTATATTCTGAAGTTCATGTCTGTTTTCTGTGTTTTCTTCCCATTTTATTAATCATTACAGTGAATAATCAATATATTCATGCCACACAGACTCTTTCATAAAACACTAAATGTTAGTCAATATTTTGACCCATTCTTAAGATGCATGTATGTTTTATAAAGAAAAAAAACAATATAAAAGTAAATATGTCTGTACAAAATTGTCTGTAGCTCCTCCTGTGACGTTCTCCAGTGTCCCTGAGGCTCAACGGACCATATGCATTGAATCAGGAAGACCCTTTAAACTACAATGTGAAGTCTCAGACCCTGATGCACAAGTGCGATGGTACAAAGATGGGAATGAGCTTCCTCAAGATGGTATGGTTACTGTGTATGAGGAAGCGATGAGAACACTTTCTGTGCAAAGTGCTGAATTATGTCACAGTGGAACATATATCTGCCAGACAAACAATGATGCCATCTCATTCCATGTGGAAATCAAAGGTGATTTGATGTTTCCTTTCATGAAGACACCACATGAGATGTGTGTAAACAGAGCAAATCAAGCAATCTCCTTTATAGCTACGTATTGTGGTTATTAAGAAATAGAAGGCAAATAGTTTTTTGACTCTGGCTTTTATCATTTAAAAGTAGTGTTTACTGTCACTCAAGCACCTACATTCATAAATAGGAAGAAGAAGAAAAACTCATTAGCCAGTCATTTTCCACTAAATCACACAGCTCCTTCTCTACACTAGGGATGGGCGATATGACCAAAATCTTATTTCATGACATGACAAAAATCCTGCTACCAATTTATTACTTTTATTATTATTTATTATTCTAACTTCTTAAAATTAAGAAGCAAATTACAAATAAGACAAATACAACAAAGGTCCAAATCAAAATATTTTTTCCAGATAAAGTAAATTTAAACATTACAGAAATTGAATAAATCAAAAAAAAAAAAAAAAAAAAAAAACCTGCATAGTGTTCACTATATTTATTCAGTTTAAATAAATATATTCTTATTAAAGCGACAAAAGAGCAGTGAGTTATTTTCTTATTTCTTCTATTAAGCTGCTTTCATTTAATGCACATTTCCAATATAATGAAATACATACAGTTTCCTCTCCTCTATCTACATTTACTTAAATAAGCAGCTGTGTTTACGTAAATATTCCACACAATGGACATTTTGAAATAACTGTGTGTGTATTTGACCATTCAAGTGTAAAAGATACAGAAGAGTGCAATAAGATACAGAAGAGAGCGGAATTCGCAATCGCATGCTGTCTGAGAGACGGATTTTGTGCGTGAGCTTCAGCTATGTCAGTCAATGTGTGACCACTGTCAATAGTTAGTTTTTCACAGCTTATTGCGTTTAATAACTATATTTAACATCATGCACGTCCCGAATTCGTGATCGCATGGCACATACTATCTGAGAGAGGTGGTTTCTCTGAGTGTGCTTCGCAGGTGTGTCAGTCAATGCAAACACAAATACCGTAACACTATACACTATACAATGGTTGTAAAAAGTACTGAATTACCAGGTACCAATCGGTACTGCAATTTTAAAAAGGTCCATTTCCCGCTAACATTTCAGCACTGTTGAGCGGATTCTTAAACACAGTGGATTGGCCATAGTACAGCAATATATGGTTTATCAGAGCTCTTCTTATTATAATTTTCATTATAATAAATACTATCTACCATGAAATTCTAATCAACATTACTGTTTAGATATGTTGTGTGCCTTATTCTGTGTAAGATGGTTTTGTGTAATCATCTCACAGAGGGATTTAATTTAAACACTTGACTGAAATTAGGTGAATTGGACTAAAAATATGTTATTAGAGGTATTTTTCCATGCTTTCAGAAGGAGCAGCATTTACTACAAAGAGCCATGGTTCACTGAGAATCTACGCAAATTGCTGCTGTTATCGCTAACGATTTCTTCAATTTCAAAATCATACAATTGTATTATCTGTGATTTTTTTGCATTGCTTGTCAGAGAACTATGGCTCTATGTAGTAAATGTTGCTCCACCTGAAAGACGGTAATGGGAGATTTACTACTAATCACAGAACCGGCTTTACTGACAAAATTTAGTTTGATCAATCGTACAGCGTTTTGCTCTTCACTGTGCGTTTACACAGAAGCACCTAGGAGCATTTGCCATAAACCACATCTATTAACACTGTTAAGCATGTGAACACTATGGCAAATCAGCGGTGTTTAAGATTCTGACAAACAGAGCTCAGATGTTAGCAGAAATGGAAATTTTTAAAATTGCAGTATACAAACGAGTGGTGAAGGTGAAACTTTTGACAACACTATACTATATTAGAGTTAAGTATCTAAAGACAGACAGTTTCAACTTTACCATTACCACAAAATATAGTGTCATAACGCCCAATCCTACTTTATGCCATTCACACCTTTGTAGCTCCGTCACTGAAGTTCATTCCAATTTCAGAAGTGGAGAAGAACAAGTCCACTGAAGTAGACTCACCAAATGTTCTGAAATGTGATCTATCAGACGCAACCATTGAGGTGCTCTGGTGCAAAGATGGTAAAGAACTGGCCGCAAACCATGGGCTCAATTTCCAAACAGATGAAAATATGGGGAAACTAACTGTTCAATCAGCAGAACTGTCTGATACTGGAAACAACACCTGTCATGCTCCAGGTGATACTGTATCATTCAAGGTGGACATTAAAGGTGATTTTCACAACACTACCACACAATTAACTATTGTTTCATGGCACATTATATATTTCTTTCATTTCTAATCACTCCCTGTTGAAAAACGGACCCCATGTAACATCTTTACCACCCACTGAAACCTTGCTTCTCTCACTTCCTGATAACATAATACCAAACCATGTGACTAACACATTTGTAGGTTAAGACTGCCTAATTGTCTTTTAAAATATTTAAAAGCGATTCATGTTTTTTGGCACAAATTAATTTGTCAATAATCTACTTTTTTTTAATTTTCCAAATTTTCATAGCACACCCTATTAGGTTCTCAGCACTCCCAGAAATTGCGAGGAACAAGTTTATCGAAGCAGGCTGTCCCATTATACTTCAGTGTGAAATCTCAGATCCTACTGCCCAAGTTTCCTGGCTCAAAGATGGAGTCGAACTCCAACAAGACAGTGGACTTGACATCCAGTCAGAGGGCACTATGAGGAGAATGATCATCCAGTCAGCTGAGCTCAAAAACTCAGGCGTGTACAGCTGTGAGGCTGTAGATGATCGCATAGCATTCAAGGTGGATGTTGCAGGTGATTTTGAGTCTACATACTTTCTCAAAACCACTAACAATGTGTCAAATAACGCTTCATCCACTAAATGCTGTTTGCCCTTATCAAAGTATAACAAAGTAAACATTCATAACCAAATAATAAAAGCCCCTCTTGTTAAACACTAAAACGATCTCCTCACTTTTGCTGATACAAACTGTAAATAGGATTATAAAGGTTTTTGAACATCTTCCGAATCACTTACTATACAATATTACTATATTGTATAGATAATGTCACCTAATTTAGACATGCTCATTAACTTATATTACCAGAAGAATATGCTTCAGAACTACAGTAGCAAATAACATGAGATACAAACTTGTGATATACATTCGGAATCTGCAAAATGTCTCATTCATTAGTCATACGTAAGTTTTAATCTTTTTCATAATTTCATTTCATTAGTTTTTATATCTTAGAAAGGCTTTTTTGGTAATTCTATGAATTTGACTGAACAAAAATCCTCTTAGCTCCACCAGCGATGTTCTCAGCTGTTCCTGAGATTGAGAAGAACAAGTCCGTTGAAGCAGGCTGGCCAATCATTCTCCAATGTGAGATATCTGATCCTACAGCCCTGGTCCAATGGTACAAGGATGGATTACAGCTCTTACCTCAATCTGGGGTTTACATCCAAACACAGCACACCTTGAGGACACTGGTTATCCAATCAGCAAATGTATCCCACTCTGGGTTTTACAGTTGTAATACTGCTGATGATATCAGCGAATTTTTTGTGGATGTTAAAGGTGACATACAATATCCAAAGTATTCTGTTATATAACTAACAAATACATCATTTTGTAGAGTTCCGTTTTCATTGGGTGAAAGCATTCTTCTCTACCTTTCAACAGATCCATTCTTGCTGCTTTATGGGCTCCTTAACCATTTCCCTAATGCAGGAATATATCTGAAGCTTCACAAGTTTGTTTGCAGCATTTCCACCAACTACTACTATCCTTAGATGCTATTTAACCAGCATCTTGTTTCTATTTATTTTTAAAGAAACTATTTACTCTGGGCAAGCATGTAACCTTTATTATCTGTGCTTAACAGCACTTAATTCTCACAAAGCTTTCATTAACTGTATTCTTTTATTCTTTGTATTACATTTGGCTTTTAGAGTGGAGAAAGTTATACAGGGCTGCCCATGCAATCATCATCAGTGCTTGAATTGCATGCTTCATGTCTTACTTGAGTGACAAATTAAAAGCAGCACAACATAAAACTAAGGTCAGTTTCCTTTTCATTGCAGCACCTCCTGTGACATTTGCCTACATACCAGAAGATGATCTGCACAGAAATATTGTGGAACAAGACAATCTACTCCTTTGCTGCCAATTGTCGAGGTCAGATGCTACTGCACAATGGTACAAGGATGGAGTAGAGCTAAAGTCTAGTGACAATGTCCTCATAGAGGCAGAAAACACTATACGAAGACTGATCGTCCTTTCAGCTCAACTATCAGATTCTGGGACGTACACCTGTCGTGCCGGAGATAGTGCATTAGCATTTAAAGTTAACGTAAGAGGTAAAACAGAGAGTAAATATGTCTATATTCATACCAACAACTCAAAGTCTGACAAAATTTACAAGCTGTGTAACTATTTTCTTTTGCGGCACAGAACCTCCAGTAATGATTGTATATCCAAAGGAAGATGTCCACCTTGATCGCTACGTTCCTGAAGAAATTGTCCTCAGTTGTGAACTTTCACGGCCAAATGGAAAGGTCACATGGTTTAAGGATGGACAGAAACTACAGGAGAGTGAAAACATAAAGCTAAAGTCAGAAGGTCCATACAGACGACTAAAAATTCTCCACAGTGGAGTTGAAGACTCTGGAGAATATGTCTGTGACACAGCTGATGATTCAATATTCTTCCATATAAACATTAAAGGTATCAAATTTAGGTTTAAAATGTATTGCATATAGAGATGTGAGATGTCAAACAGAAGGAAAGTTGAAACAGATCAGATCAAGATACTCAACTGGACAGCAGATGATGAAGACTCTTTATTTCTTTGGAATACCATGCATTGATAAATTTGCACAAAGTGAGCATGATCAGAAACATGCATTAAGAGGTACATTTTTCCATGTTTCCATATAGAACCACCGGTGCGCATAGTTTCTCCAAGTCAGTCCCAAATGGAACTTTGCCAACAGACATCTGAGAGGATGGTCCTGAGCTGTGAAATCTCCAGACCAAATGCTGCTGTACGGTGGTATCGAGATGGACTTGAGGTGGAAGAGAGTGACAGCCTAATTCTGGAGGTTGATGGTGTCTACAGGAGACTTATTATCCCCAAACCCACTGTCAAAGACTCGGCAGAATATGTCTGTGACACTGCTGATGACTCTGTGACCTTCTTTGTCAACATTGCAGGTGTGTCAAAGACCAACAAATTAATCAAAGATAATAATAAAAACAGCTTCAGTTCTCAATGTCTATAATGACTTTATTTCTTCATGCAGAGCCACCAGTTAGATTTATTCGGCCAAGGAAAATGGCCTATGGAGTAGAGAAACTTGTTGGAGATATTGTGGTTCTTGAGTGTGAAGTATCTCGACCAAATGCTGAAGTTAGTTGGAAGAAGGATGCAGAAGAGATTGAAGAGAACAGCAACTTAACTATCACAGAGGATGGCACAAGTCGACAATTAACCATTCACTCTGCAGCTTTTGAAGACGCGGGGCAATATGTATGTGATGCTAGAGATGACGTGATGGATTTCTTAGTGAAAATCAAAGGTATATTTCTGTGACAAGCAGATTAAAATTCTTCAATGGGTTCATCACTGCAACTAACAAAAATTCTACCGTCTTCCTTCCAGATCCACCACTAATAATTCTACGGAAATCTGACATAGAAACAAAACGCAGATTTCTAGCATCTGATGCCATAGTGTTAAAATGTGAAATCTCAAGACCAAATGGGGTGGTCAGTTGGCTTAGAGACAATGAGAAGATTGAGGAAAATGAGCATTTCATCTGTGAAGAGGAAGGCACATTTAGATCCCTGATTGTCCTGAGCGCTGAGTTGAAGGACTCAGGGGAGTACATATGTGATGCACAAGATGATAAAGTTGTCTTCAGTGTTACTGTAGAAGGTAATCCTTGTTAAAAGGCAATGTAAACAATAAGAGACATGCATGTATAGTTTAAAAGAAACCATAAAAAAATTTACCTTTAGCTTGTCATTGGGGAAGTATCCTCAAAAGTACACTTTTATATTGTATTTATGCACTTATGGTACCATTAGGCATAGAAGGTACCACTGAAGGTACTGCCCCACTGACAAACTGCTATCTTTACACATATATTTTTGACAGTGTACTTTAAAAAAATAACTAATTCTTTTGCTCAGAGGCTCCAGTGTCCATTGTTGGAAATTCAGAGAAGCCAGAACACCAAATTTTAATGACAGGAGATGAGCTAATCCTGGAATATGAGGTATCTCGGGTAAATGCTATAGTCCAGTGGTACTTTAATGGACATTTACTACAAGAAGATTCACGCACACACATTGAAAGCAGAGACACAACAAGGAAGCTTGTGATATCAAGACTTCAGACATCTGACTCTGGAGAGTATATCTGTGATGCCATTGATGACAAAAAGATAAGCGGACTAACAGTTCAAGGTAAATGTAACAGTAGCATAGCCAAGAGAACCCAATTTCAAAAGTGTCAATTAAAACATTGCGTACAATAATTTTTATTTTTTTCCACAGAACCACCGTTCACATTCATCAAAAAAGATGAAAGAACAAATATTTCAGCCTATGAAGAAGACAGTCTGACACTACGTGCCACTGTTAACAGGGTCAATGCCCCAGTTAAATGGCAGAGGGGCCATGATCCAGTCAGAGGTGATCGTTTCCACACAACAAGTGATGGTAACACCCACTACCTCACTATTAACCCACTTAAGAAAAGTGATATTGGAGAATACATGTGTCATGTGGGATCTGACGAGATGCATTTCAGTATCAACGTTAAAGGTAAGACCAGGGATGGGGCTGTGAAATTCTACAAAGTTTTTATATGCGGCTGCTTGTAAAAGATCTCTAGTAATACTCTGTCAAAATTGTTCCCTAATCAGCAATGAAGGTGAAGTTCTCCAAACCACTAGAAAACACAGCGGGACTCAAAGGTAGTGATGTGGTTTTAAAATGTGAACTGTACAAATCAAAAGGAGATGTTCAGTGGCTTAAGGGCAGCCAAGAGATTGCACCAAATAGACATTTTACAATCAGAGCTGAGGGTCGAGTGCGAAGCCTGACAATACACAATGTCACAGAAGATGATGCAGGAGAATATGCTTGTGAATCTAAAGATGAAAGGACATCAGCAACTGTAGTGGTCAACAGTAAGTTAAATTCTACCAAAGGACATCTGTTAAAAATGCATAAAGCTTGACCTTAAATCATGAATGAATCACATATTAATTTAATGCCAATTTCCTTCTTGTCCTAAGTCCCTCGCATTGTGGAGTTTATTGCAGAGATACACAACATAACTGTCATGGAAGGAGAAGACGCAACATTTAAGTGTGTGGTATCTCCAGAGGATGCAAAGTTGGTCTGGTTTAAGAATGGCCTGCCAATTTCATCAAATGAGAAGTTCAACATCTCAAGTAATGGATTATGCCATATGCTGCATATCAACAACTGCCAAGTCTTGGATAGCTGCAAGTTGACAGCCGAGGCTGAAGGTGTGATTTCCAGAGCAATCCTACAGGTCCAAGGTAGAATATCATCTATTATTATTTAACTGCTGGACTTGGTTTTCATTTGCTTAGAAATCAATATGAATATGACTGATGAACATGTATTCATAGCATCAACCTATGAAGTAATCATATAGCTAATAGGTAATTTTCTACAACTTTCTTCAGCATAATATTTGGAATGCAGAGAGTGGTATATTTTAAGAACCTGTGCAGGTCTTTAATGCCATGTCAACATGTTTGAGTTTAATAATGACCCTTTCAGACATGCCTGAATTGTTGAAAAGGTGCTTATGATGGCTTGTGCTTAACAGCTTCTCCAGTTAGAATTCCACACTTAACTGACAGAGACAAGTGTTACTACAGCACTATAGCAATGTAGAATGAGGAGCCATACTCCAAGCACATGAAATATTGTAATTATCATTGGCTCTGCTCGTTGGTTTTCAAATGTAAAGACTTTTCTTAAAGTGTTAAAATGCTATGGGAAAGATCTTATCATTTAATCTTATCTGTATTCAGAGGCACAGGTGCTTTTCACAAAGATCATGGACACAGTGGTTGCAGAGGAGTTTGGTGAGGCAACACTTGAGGTGGAGGTCAGCCTTGAGACTGCCGAGGTGCAGTGGATGAGACAAGGAGTGGTTATACATCCAGGGTCCAAGTTCACCCTGAAGCAGAATGGCCCAAAACATTCTCTCACAATCCACAAACTCACCCTTTCAGACCGAGGCACCTACAGCTGTGAAACCCTTCATGACCGCACACAAGCCAAGCTCACTGTGGAACGTGAGTCTGCTCTGCTGCTTTCTTTCTCACTATGTGCTGTTGTTAGCATTTCTTTATGGTGATGGTCCCTCATTACTGCCCATTGCGATGTTGTTGTCTTAAACAAACTGAATCAAGTGACCAAGAGTAATGCGAGCAGGAGGCAGCTACTTTAGTGACACTTGTTCCACGGTTTGACAGCAGCAAACAGGTGACTGGCAAACTACTTACTGAGTCCTGGAGAACAGCTTTCTGTATTGACATTAGATCAGAAGAGTTATGATAATTTAATTAAGCATGCCAAATGAGAACTGGATCAAGAGCTGGTAAAAGGTCCTGGCTAAGTAACCTTTTAATTCCTTTTAGTTGCCTGTGAAATACAGATATTATGAGAGGAGGATAAAAGTTTAATGTGGATCTACTCTTAACTGATTTCCATTGCCTTTGATAAAGTTATGAGCTTATTTCAAAGCTACCATACAAGATCTTTAATATCTCTTAATGCAACTTTTAAAGATAAAATAAAGAACACGGAAAACAAACAATTAATTACTAGTGATACATTCTTTTTGAGGATAGGTGAAGATGATGAAGCGGTGTTGTACAAATGAGCAAGTGATGAGAGAAAGTCTGCACTTTGGCTGTTCCTGGCACCAACTATGAATCTGGATCTGTTTTCATTGCAGCTAAATTTATGCACTGGCCTTCAAAATCTAGGGTGGTGTCACCAACTCTCTAAAATAAACCCCTCTTTTCCACGGGGAATGCCTGTCTGCCTGTCTGTTTTGGAAAACTTAAAAAAAATGTTGGCATAGCCCTGATCGAAGGCAGGATTTAGTGTATTGCTAACACCAAGCGAACAAACCGTGCCAACTAATTCAACAACTGTTGCTCTATTTTTTCCTCTTTATTACCTTTAGCTTTCATCTTAATCTGTCTTTCTTTTGTAAACAATTCTCTGATATCTAATTGCATCACCTATAAAAAATAAACATTTTTGCCTTTAACAACCTGTGCTTCTCACACAGCAAGAAAAATCAAGATTCGGAAAGGTCTAACGGAGATCCAGACTTACGAACGAGAGACGGCTTCTTTTGAGGTGGAGCTGTCACATGGCAATGTGGATGGTGTGTGGCAGAAGGATGGGCACATTCTCAAAAACAACAACCGATTGCGTATGACTGCAAAAGGACGAGTACACAGCCTAACCATCTCCAACCTAACCTTGGATGACACTGGCACCTACATATTCTCTGTAGAGAACGTCAGATCACTAGCAAGATTGGAAGTTAAAGGTACTGTGCAAATGAAAACAGTTTTTACAGCAGAAGCATGAAGTGGCAGTTCCAAAAGGAAAATTTATTTATTATTACTATTTATTTACCAGGTGTTGTTCTTTTGCTATACGCCTTTTTTAAACCACAAAAGAAGAAATGTTGTAAAGTGTCATCATCGACATACTGCAATGGCAGTGAAAAGAAACTAGCTTTAAACTTCACAAAATGATTCCATGCGACTTGTTCTTTCTTCTTTGTAGTAAATATATTTGTTGTGTTCCAGTTGTAGCAACAGCAAAATTAGCTTTTCATGTTCACATCATCAGTTTTCATTCTGAATGTCATCTGAATTTGGGTCTGGTAGATCACATCAGAGAAGAAAGTTCACAGACACTTTTTGATTTTCTAGGCATTGTAGTTTGTGTAGTGTTATTCATCATCATTTATCATGACTTACGTCATAATGTAAATAAGCCTCAACCAAACTTTTTATTATTATTATTTCTCCTTTTTTGGTCTGAAAAAGAAAGACGTGCATACCGCTTTAGAATAACACCAGGATAAACTATGCTTATAAATTTGATGTACTGTAATTGTATTCACTACAAAACTAATGACAGCTTACTTGGTTTTATATATTGTTTAAATATGTTTAAATAATTTGTAAAAAGAAAAATTTTCAAATCTCTTTAACACACTCAGTTGACTGTAAGTAACATTGTACGTACATATCTGCTAACCTTCATGTGTAGAGTATCAGAAAATTGGTATGGTTAGAATAAGTTGACATGTACTTACTAGATACTTAATACTTAGATACTTAATGTATAGCCAGTAGAATGTCTGTTTGGAGAACATCACAATAAAGAGTTAGCAGATATTAAGAAAACAGTCTATACTATGCAAACAAAGAGATTGTTGGTGCAGGTGAAAGTTACTTATTGTCAACAGACTTCTCAAAAGCCACCATGAAAAAGCAATACAGCATGAGATTTGATGACTGCAAAAACCTGCCAGTGCAGTAAGACAATATACACTTGTGTTAAAAGACAACAGAACACTGTATAATCTGTTATTCTGTCTACACTAACCACTGATTACACCACACAATGCAATGTGGCAAATCCCAGACAGCAAACTGGTGCCTCTTTCTATTTCTGACGTAAGCACTTCCTACATCCAATATAGACAGAATCACTGATTATAGTGGGTTCTATTACCTTCAGTGACATTGCATTGAGCCAGTCACAAAGCAGACACAGTGTAATGTTACAAAAGGATGGGTAAACATTATTCTTAAGGAAGCTCCAGATCTTGCCAGTAAGAGAATGCTAGTTTGTTCACTTCATTTTATTGTGTTTTTTTTTTTTTTAAATATATAACTGGATTTTGCTTTCAATGTAAAAATCTTGTTATCGTTCTACGTTAACATTATAGAACATTAAAAAAAAATTTTTTTAAATGCAATTCATGACATTTTGATTTAAAATACTCATCTGGGATTTAGTATTAAAATACTTTCTAGTTTAAAGTAGAAGGATATTTAAAAGTATGTCATTTAAAGGCTGACTTCTATGTGGCTGTGTGGCACCTTTAAAACATTACTTTGTGTACTTAAGCTGCCTGACATCAACCGATGACAAGTTCTGGGCAGGATATCTGTTATTTCCAACGGTTATTTTTAGTTAGTTTAGAAAACCTGTTTGTGTACTAGTGGTGCAGAAATTACACAAATCCCCACTGATTTAAATCACCCTTATCCCTTTAACCGCACTTCTTTTCTCCAACACTCTACCATACAAAAACAGGCACCCAAAATGATCTGAAACACATATCCAAAATCCTTAAATAACCTATGAAGGTCATCCATATACTCATATTAACTTAAAGCGGCAATGTATACAAGCTTGCAATATTCTGTATCTTGTTTCTTAATTGCCTTGGCAAGAATTAACATATAAGGGGTGGAATCTGGCCATGATCAACAAGTCGTAGGAGGTAAGACGGTCCAGAGCAATGATGTAAGTCTCAAACTGGTTAAATTTCAGACACTGATGACAGTACAATGGCATGGACAGACAGCTTTGCTACTGCTCTTACCATGTGTCAGGTTACACATATAAAAAGATATGGATCACATGATCAGACTACAGCTACTGAAACATTTCAAACATTCACAAGCATAAGGTGCCGGTGTAAGGTAATCTCTTCTATGCCAAGTCACTCAATAGGGCTTATCCTTTGGAGTCACAGAGCTGTCACTGAGGATGACAATAACGTGTAAACGCCACAACAACAAAGGACTCCTCTCAAAGTCCTCTAGGCATAAACCTGAGGTATGGTTAAACAATAAGCTCCTGTTGTACTAGACAGATTGATATGTACACAGCTGATTCATGTGATCTCGAAAGTCAAACGGGGCAACCAGAGGTAAATTGAATGAATATAAATATTGACTGGGTTTAAAAATCACAGCCTTTCAAATGCGATCAAAATGGTTTTGTCACCGGTTTTGGTTTTTCCTAATAAAATGTGTATAAGAAAAAACAAAAGCGTTGTTCTCACATAGGCTGACAACTGTTTTGTTTCCTCAGAAATTCCAGTATCAATTCTAAAAAAGCTTGAGGATATCAGGCAACCAGAAGGATCTGGTGTAACCCTCGAATGCGAGCTGTCGCGCCACAATGTGGACGTCAAGTGGACAAAGGTAACATTACATGATATCCTCGAAAAACCCTGTTGCTGCAAATTAAAAATCATTAAAAAGTAGTTAAGATTAACTACTAATAATTATGTGGGAAAACTTTAAAAAATGAAGGGGTGGTATCTTCTTCTTTCAGAATGAAGTTCAGCTTAAACCAGGAAAAAGTCATCGCATTTACTCAATGGGAAGAAAATGCTTTCTACAGATACTGAAGTGTGAACTGGGAGACTCCGGTTCATATGTGTGTGATGCTGGGGATGCCACAACATCCTGTTCTGTGGATATCTATGGTAATAACAGAACGTCTGTTAAATTATCACTATATTAATCTGCAGATTACCTTATTATTTAAAACTAAATCTCAAATCTTAATCCTGCTGAAGTAATTCATTCATGAAGTAAAGTACTACATTGCCATCTACTGGTACAGAGGTGAACTTAACCAAATAGGAACCATTTACCCTTGCTTTGTTTTTAAATGGGTACATTAAGAAATTATGGAATGCCTTTATGTTTATTAACATTTCAACAGAGAGGGAATTTGAGATAATACAAAGTTTGGAGGATCTGGATATTCAAGAAGGTCAGAATGCAGTGTTCATGTGTGAAGTGTCCCTGGATGATGTGCCTGGAGAGTGGTTTAAGAATGGCGAAAAGATAAAACCAACCAGCACCATCAAGATTCGTCAAGAAGGTTATTGTAGCACCTGTTGCTAAAGTCTGCACCTGTTGCTCTTCCTAAAATTACGAACAAAATATTTACATCAGTATCTGATCATACGTTTTATGAACCATTTTTTCCTACTTAGGGATAAAGCACTTCCTCCTAATTTGCAATGTTAAAGAAGACGATTCCGGGGAAATCAAGTTTGTTGCCAAGAATGTGGAGACTACAGCTTACCTTGAGGTGGAAGGTCTGTATTTAGTTCATTCACTACAAATCCAAAGCTAGTCTCCCCCTATGATGACAAGTCACAGATGCTATCACATTTTAAACTGATTTGAGATGTGGCCAACCTGACGTTGGATATTTACGCTGTCCCAAGTGAGAAAGCAGCAATGACTAACAGCCAAAAAAAAAAGCACATGTTTCATCTATACATTTGTTTTGGGGGTTTTGTTCAGTTATAAAACGGTTAAAACTGGCTTAAAACTACAACTTTTAATTTCTACAGCACTACCAGCAAACATTGTGAAGCCACTTCAGGACAAGACTGCTCTGGAAAAAACCCGCGTCATACTGGACTGCACTGTGACCAATCCGCGTTGCAGCATTCGCTGGTATAAGGGACCGAATGTCATCCTGCCCTCAGAGCGCTTTGAGATCTGCAGTGAAGGGTGCTATCGAAAACTTGTGATTCAGCAGGTGTTGCTAGAAGATGAGGGCACTTACAGCGTCCAAGTTGGAAACTACACATCTTCGGCAAAGCTAACTGTTGAAGGTGAGGCAAATTCTGTGATTTTACACCAATTATGGTTTGATTGACATCACTGTCATATAAAAAATGAAGAAAGAAAAAGAAAACAAATCAAGTATTTCTTAATGATCAGTTTTGTTTTACTATTATATGGAGTCACATTGTTTGCTAACCAATGTTTTTAGTCTATAAATATATGGTTATATATATATATATATATATATATATATATATATATATATATATATATATATATATATATATATATATATATAGATATCAAACTCAAACTCAAAAATCGTGTTTTTAATTAACATGTTTTTATTGTGTTTTATTGCTGTATTTAGTTGTTAGGGGTTTTTTTTTAGATAGTCGAAGTTACCCGACTGCAGTTTGATTGAGATTCATTTGAATGCACAATAAAAAAAAAAGATTTTTGAGCTTTTGCAAATTATTCAAAAAATAAACACGCATTATATACGACATACTACATTTTAAATTAGGAACACCTATAAAAAGAGATTGTGGCAAAGATTGTAAAACAATATTTATCCATTTTTTGTGCTGAACAAAAATTCACTTCAAGTATATAAACCAACATCAAATTGTTTTGGACAGAAGTTGAATATTGCTGCATCCCTACACGAATCTCATCATAACCATAACGTGCTGTATCTTTTCGGATGTTGCATCAACCAACCAATCAATAACTTGCTTATTGAGTGGAACGTTCTTAATTAAAACCAAAGGCGTTTCTTGACACGAAGGCTAATCCGACATATTGTCTAATAAAAACGCCAAATCTCAATTAAGTAAATGTCTTAATATTCGAGCGCTTAATCGACGCCAAATACAGTGCTTTTTAACACGATTCATATGAAAATTACTTAATTTATTTGTGTATTTCTAAACAAAGCTCTGAATCTGGGCGTTCAACTTACTTCGGCCTCCTGTCACTCGTCCGTACGCGCCAAAAGTTCTCAGCAGTTACAACAATTAACCGGCAGATGGCGACGACTCCTACAGTACCTACCGTTTCATTATTAATTAGCCTAAAATCTAATTCGAAACATTTCTGCCAAGCATCTAAAATGGTATATTCGTATTTATATCGGTATCATACATTTAAAAAAAATATATAAAAAAAAAAAAATCGCTAAATATGTCAAATCATACACTTTGAGTGCAAGTCACGACAATGAAATGGCTACCTGCACGTTAGTATGATTTTACTAAATTCGATAGTGAAATATGTATTGTATTATATTGGAACTGCCATTTTTTTTACCTTAAAATAATAATAATAATAATAACAACAACAACAACAACATTGCATTTGCAGCATATAGCTGAGACAATTTAACATGCCTATGGATTGGCACTTCCTCTGTTGAAACAGCTCAGTCAATCCTAATGGTGAGAGAGCTGCAGGATACGGATGTGACAGCTTCTGCAGACGCATGCTTTGAATGTGAAGTCTCTTTGCCCGTGGCCAAGGCACCTACCTGGACCCTGAATGGGGAGACGCTGCATCCCGGTCCTAAAGTTGTGGTGGAGAAAATGGGAACCATTCACAGGCTCACTCTCAAACAAACATCCGAAGACATGAGCGGCACTGTGTGCTTTATCACAGGGAGAGTCAAAAGCACTGCTCATTTGCAAGTCATAAGTAAGTCATATATTTTGTTATAATAGTAGATATAATGCATGTTTATATATTGGCAAGTAAAAGCTTACAGTATGTGCTTATATACCGTGCATATATATCGCATGATTACCTTTACTCCGAAAAGGAGACGGTTTTGATGCCTATACTTAGACATGGAGTCTGGACTTGTTTTAATAAGAACTTGATACACACTAATAGCTTTGGGCCGTGTGATTTATATTGGTATCCAGCTGAGAGTTTATCAAGTGACTGCTGACTAATTAATCTTTTTCTTTTTCTTTTTGGCAGGTAACCACTGAGAAACAGCACATAAGCACTTGTGATAATACTCAACTACGCCACTATTTAAATACAAAAAATACCAAATGAAATGATAAAACTATTAACCGTTTTAATGTGTCTGAAAAAGATAGGTCTATCATTAATTTATTTAAAAAAAAACAACAAAATATTTAAATCTTCATTATGCTGTTTTACACATTATATGCTTCTCTACACGGTTCGCCATTCATTATAGAATCATTTTTAAGCTTTTCCAAATTTATGATCAAACGCATTGCGCTTTACAAAATTAGCACACGATGTAATTCAGCTATGTTGTTACGGCTTAAAATTTCTTGCACAGTAATTTGGTATTTCATTTTGAAATTTGTGTACTACTGTATATCCTTGTATAGATATCCTTTTGTGTTGTTTTTTTAATTCTTGTTTTGTGGGATGCGGATGAAAGTGAGGTTAAGGTGAAATAAAAATGTGCAGGGCCAAAGACGATCAAAAGAGGGTTTGGGACGGAAAGTAACTTCAGCATATATAACACATACACTGAATTCAAGAACACAGACGTTTTACAAAGTAGGGAAACATTTACTAATAAATGAAAATGGTTTTGATAGTTTTGTTTGCTTCTGTTGTAATCAGAAGGTATGTCACATTTCTTGCCTTTTACTGAAGTATATGAATAAAGTGCTGCAATTTTCCCTTGTTAAGCAATATCTTTCAATAAATTTTAAAAACTAAATTTCTTGTGGAGTGTGCTATTTTCTATTTTATAGTGAACAGTCAATACTGTACTGGCGCAATGTTCCAAAATATTGGTTTTTCTCTACGGAAAAAAAGTGCAGTCTTCATTAACGTGATGTTCCAAACCGATAGGCTTGTGACTTTCTTTTCTTATATATATATACACACACAAACATATACTGTACGCGATGACACCGGAAGCCAGACCCATATTTACAAATGTCTAAAAGACCCTTTTAGAAACACATAAGCTATCAAACATATTTGCATCAAAAAAGCACTGTAAAGTTAAAAAAAAAAATGTAATATGTAACTTTTGGTAATGTTTGAAGTACTAGTGTACTCTTATGTCAATACCACCTTATCCAAAACAGCAACCAATTAGTTTCGATGGCTCTTATTTATTTTTAAGTGATATAATACATTTCCACACCATGTCTGTTTAAATCTATCTGGTTGAAGATCATTTACATAGGCCATTTCATCTCGTTATTGTAATAAAGTTTTCTTTATGTAACGCTAGAGGGAGCCATAAGCGTTCTAATAAATTTAAGAATCGGCGCAGCCTAAGTTTTCAGGCAGCAAGTTTTTTAATTCCAGGCTTTATTTTTCTTAATAATGCCCCGAGTACCTATACCAAGAGTTTCTGTTGAGCACATCAAAATCGGCTATGATAACGGACTTGCTCATTGCAGATACTACACAAGTGAAACAATTCACAAAGCTACAAGCACCGAAGCCTTACCCACTACGGCATTTTTGTTTCGGAGAACAAAATATCATTACACGTTTGTTATTCAACAATTATAAGAGAAATGCATTCGTGGCCCTGTGAGAATATTGAAAAGGCGGCATATTATTCAAAACAAGCGCTACCAAGACTATTACATAACCTCTGGAAAACACGGGCCTGGGTTGGTCCTGTTGCATAAGCAGACTAGTGTGAGAAGTCCTACTGAGATTGATGAATAGTCGGACCTTGGAGAATGTACTAAGTCAGACATGCGATTCAGTAACATGTTCTCCACTGCAAGACTCGATGTACTCGCGTACCTATTAAATTTAGGCTCGAGTTCACTGATGTTTTAACATTTCTTAAATGCTGTTGCTTTTACGTAACATTTTCAATGACTGACATTATGTGTTTTTTTTTTCATTTCTTCACAAAATGTTTACGTTTTTTTTCTTTGGTTTTAAAAAGGTAAAAACTCTTCATTTATGTTCACGCATTTTGTCAAAGACAACCCCATTAACGTCTACACAAATCCACAACACAGAGGGTTTGATTCAAGTACGACAAAAATCAGTTGCGTTTAAAAAAAAAAACAAAAAAAAAAAAAAACAAATAACACTCAAGCTGCTCTTTAAACTTTTATGAATAACAAAATCTTTTTTTCTCCATGGCACAGCACTATTTTCATTAATATCACAAATATAGAGATGGCAAATGTTTCGCCATCACCAAATCTATTTAAAAAGTCAAACACTGAAAAATGGACAAAAACAACACCGGTATTAAAAACCATAACATCATCTTTCCGCTCTCTCCCGGACACATGAACATCACCGTTATGTCTCGAAACATCAATATTGGCACTTGCAAAACAATCAACTCAGATAGTGCCGAGCAAGCATACGATCCCCATTAAGGAAAAGCATCCATATTAAATGGCAACTAACAAGAAGGCACGTCAACTGCACATTAACAGGGGCTCTCCAGTCCACAGTACGGTATGCAAAAAAAATCACTTTCTCAATGAACCATCTGAAAGCTTAGTGATCTAATGGAGAGTTAAGGCATTACAAGTTGAACATCTGCTTCCACTGACAAATCAAGATTCGATTCCAGTATTCTTTACTCGTTTTGATTAATATAATAATAAACACACAAATGGCATACTGTTATGAATTTAAAACTATACAGTATCAGACAAACTGATTTTGTAAATAAGACCACTTTGATATTGTCTGACGACGTTTTGCTACAGTAATTTTAAGGCCGTGGCGAATGACCTCACATTAGACAAAATAAAGCATACTGTATATGATTTAAAAGGTGCATTAGCTTAACCTTCAGAGTGAAAACGGGCCGTGTGACACAACAAGTGCCCGACCAATTTCCCTTTCTTACATCTGTTCCTTTGTGAAACTTGAATTTCAAGTGCTGGCTGATTGCATCATGAGCCTTTCTGATCTGATTTAGAATTTGGAGGAAGAAAAGAAAAAAAAAAAAACAAAATAAATGGATAATGAATGCTTGTTTTAGGAGTTCAATAAAGCTGGCTAGATGAAAAGAAGACAGCGTATTATTATATATGATTGCCATTTATGGTTCCGTCCTTACTTGAGATGTTAAAGTAAATTTATTAAATATAGGGAATGAGGGAATTTTAACTTAAGATATAAACCCAAGAAGAGGAAGTCATTTTTTTTTTAAACAAATCTTCTCAAATGATCAACTAAAGAGGACAATCAACTTTTCATTTTAACAGGGCTTCCCTCAACCGTGAAAATGAAAGAGTCGCAAAGGAGTAACACATTTTTGGGTGAATCGCAAAAAAACACGCATAAGCCACATTTCCCCCTAAAATCAAGTGTGAAAATAAATACAAAACATTATTTGCAAAAAGAAAAAGCAGACTTTGTCTTTTTTTTGAATTGCTGAATTAATTTTGTCCCTCATTATTACCATAACACATCTGAATATTTAGCTTTTGTTTTCTTTTTTTGTTCTTTAATATTCCATTATTATTCACAATGGTAATTTTAATTAGATTACTGTAGTACAGTACTTTTTTTGCATAAACATGCATAAATTAAAGGCAGTACAACAAATACAACCATAATGTATAAATACAATACAATTTAAATTTTATTATATATATATATATATATATATATATATATATATATATATATATATATATATATATATATATATATATATATATATATATATATATATTATTTTTTTATATATAAATGTATATATATTTTATTTTATTTTTTTTTATTTATTACATTACAAGAAATGTAAGCATTATGGCAAAATTTTGAGGGAATGTGCTTAGTGGTCAAAAAATTGCCACAAAGGCATGTCTTTCATTTTCTTTAAGCAAAATCTAATTCTATTATTTGACTTCAGGGTGAAATAGGCTCTTGCTCGCTTTCCTGAGATTTACGCAATTGAGTGTTAAAACAATCAGCTTCTTGTTTTATGCACGTAATAGCTAAAGCAGTCCTTCACAGTTCTGTCTTTCAACTTCTTTTTCTCTATTAAACATCATGTGAATGGAATTCTGGGTAGGTGATGAGGACTGAGCTAGTGGCTGGTCCTGTTAAGGGGAAGCACTGTGGTGCTCCGAGCCCAGCAGCCTCCCTGGCCCCATAGTGACAGTGGCTAGCCTAGTGTCGTGCTAGCTAGTAGTCCTCTGCTGCTTCAGCACAGTGTAGACATTATCCACTTTACTCAGTCTCTCGAAGAAAGGGATAAGATCCAGCAGCTCTGTGTCGGACATGTCATCAAACCAGGAGGCTACAGGTACCTAGACGCGACAGAGAAGAGTTTCTGTCAAAAATATGATACGAGTAGTGCGCATAAAATATCTAGAGACTAGGGATATAACGATTCGCGAATCATATGTTTCACGGGCATTTTCCAAATCAAAGTGATCAAAATTGTACCCTTGTTAGTGGAGAATTGAGACCTTTTTTAATATAAAATGTAATTTTTTCATGCCGTACCGTAAGCGTAGGTTGTCACAGGTGCGTTCCAAACGACCAAATAATGGCACGCACATGCCCTACTCACTCCAAAGTCCCCACTAACAAGGGGATAAGGACGATCACTTGGATGATTTGGAAAATTGCCATCAACCGTACGATATGCAAATCGTTACACTCCTACGTGAGACCCAAAGCAGTTATATGTAAAACGAAGAAAGGAAGGCAATAACATACAGCATTGTCTGGGTGGAAGATGTAGGAGGCTGGCGAGTTGTCCACAATGATGACTTTGTTGAGATCCCTGCCTAAACGGCTTAGGTCCTTGACATAATTTCCACGGTGGAACACACAAGATTCCCGGAAAAGACGGCTTCGGAAAGCTCCCCATTTGTCCAGCAGATCCGAGACGGGATCAGCATACTAAAAAAATAAAAAAAAAAACATAGAATGGAGGAAATGTGACATGGTTAGACAAGGGGCCTAAAACAAAGCATGGAAACACCTCTCTAAAATATCTAAGATTTAAGTCGTTTGTGATGACTAAATAAAAAAGCTATGAAAATGTACACTAGCAGTCAAAACAGTTTTAACAGTAAGATTTTAAATGTGTTTAGTTTAAGAAATCTCTTCTGCTCACAAAGCCTGCATTTATTTGATCCAAAGAATTGCAAAAACATTTTGAAATATTTGTACTTTTAAAAATAAAAATATTTACATGAAATAATAAAAATATAAATATTTTAAAATACAGTAGAATATATTTTAAAATTTCATTTATTCATGTGATTTCAAAACAGAATTTTCATTTTTCAATTTTCATTACTCCAGTCATATGATCCTTCAGAGATCATTCTAATATTTTGATTTGCAGCTCAAAAAAACATTTATTATTATCATGATATTGAAAATGGCTGAGTAGAATGGTTTTAGGTTTCTTTGATAAATATAAAGTTAAGGAGAACAGCTTTTATCTAAAATAGCAATCTTCTGTAACATTATAAATGTCTTTTTCATCACTTTCGATCAATTTAAAACATACTTGCTAAATAAAAATACAATTCCATTTATTTCTGTCATTTCTTTCGTAAAAAAATAAATATTGACTTAAAAAAAAAAGTAAAGATATAGATCTATATAAAGATATAATAAATGCACTGAGAGAGTGAAAAGTGAAATAAAAATATAAAATAAAAATAAACGACAGAGACATATGATAACATAGGACAAAAAGAATATATAGAAAGAGTAAACGTAAGTAAAAAAAAAAACAAAAAAAGGTAAATGACATTGAGTTATAAGATTATTAAAAGTATATTTTTAAAAAATGAATATCAAAAGAACTTTACTAAAAAAATTTGAAAATAAAACTACCTATGAAAACAGATCAAATACATGTTTTAAGTTGTATTTTTGTAACAGGACTGTAAAAGTCCATTACAAAATAATTAAATATTTACCACAGCTGTGGGAACCCTGTAACACCTATAAACTGATACATACTGTAAGTGCTGTTAAATCCTATTTATTAATAAACTTAATACAGAATACCTTGCATAGTGCAAAAATCCATTTGCATTTCTTACCTTGGCTAAGCTTGCAGTGAATAACACGCACTCGAACAGTTCCCCCATTCGTTTGAGGAACTCGTCGACATGAGGTCTCTTCAACACATACACCTACAGAGACAAAAAAAAACAAAAAAACGGTTATATTATGAGTCATTTCAGCACAGGATTCAATTCAGCTACTATCTGAAGGGGTAAAACCAGCACATGCGAAAAACCTGTGCTAAATCAGGTCACATTCACCAAGACACGTTACTAAATAAATAAGATTTATATTAGCCTGCATGTTGATATGATACCTCACATAACGATGGGTTTTATACGATCGCAGAATGATAAACCCCGTTTTAAGAGAAGCAATAAAACGGGTTGTTTTCCTCTACAACTAGGTCAGCCAGGCTCGTTTATGAAGCTGATGGTCTCATTCCTGAACCAAGTCATCCCGAATAGGCTTTCCTGACATCACAAGCCTATCCTGGATTACTTGAAACAGGCCAAAGCCTCGTCTGTCAGACGTCTTCAGTCTCGTGGTGTAATGGTGTAACTGTTGGCCTTTAAAGGGCCAAGGCACTGTACTGTCATAGCCCGGGAGAGCAGGAGACGCGCTCTGAGGAGAGATTGATGGCCAGTGACTTCTCAGAAGCCAGTCAGGGTTTCTCCATTTCGTCAGGATCCAGAAATAGCCACCTGCTGCTCTGACCCATCAGCGGAGATGGCAAAGCTACTGTCAGGTAGCGCAACCGAGTTAGGCGGCAATACGTAAACAACAGAAAATTTTGCGTTGTTTAATACTGCGCAACAGCAGACAAATAGTAGAGTTCATAGGTTAGTTTCGACTGGGTGATTAATGTAGCTTTTATATATATATATATATATATATATATATATATATATATATATATATATATATATATATATATACACACACACACACACACACACACACACACACACACACAGAGAGAAATTGCATATATAATTCAAATAAATACTTTTTCCGTTTCGAGTGCGCTGCACCAAATTTTTATTTACAAAGGAAGCAAGTAACTGGAAAATATGACTATGCTCACATTATAATCAACAAAGCTGTCAGGGCAGATTATCACAGTTTCACACACTAAGAACAGAAGTGAAACACAACACGTTCATCTAATTAGGATGAGTAACGACAGGCCTGCAGACTTATTTAAAACCTTATAAGTCACCGCTGCAGTATATAATGGACTATGATTGGCTACAATTCTTATCCATTGCCAAAACAGCTAAATACATTATTTTGATTGAACGCTTTAATCAAAGGATTTTAACCTAGAGTCTAAACACAGGTATACACACACACACACACACACACACAAAAACAAAAAAGGTTTTTAAGGAGTCTGTAGATAATTTGAGAAAAGAATTTAAAAGTGGTATCTTTTACATATTACATATAGATATATTTAATGTTTAATTTAAAAATACAATCACGATAAATAAATTTAAAATATTAGGGTTTACCTATAAATGTGTAAAAAATAAAGAAGCACATGACAAACTAGTTTAAGGAAACAGTACTTTTCACACCTCCGCCAATTATAACACATAATTCTTGTTATTCTTTTATCATTATTCTGTTTTATTCAGCAATTATCAGCCTTTATCCTGGCAATAAAACATTTACCAAGTCACATCACACACTTTAATCCCAGTAAACATTTACCCAACTATTATCAAAAGTACTTATAAAAAAAAACTTTTTGCAAACGTACTTTAAGTATTATGACAAACTGCCTTAATCATATACACAAGCACACACACTTTTTATTTATGAAGCAGGTTCTTCAGGATTTCATCACATTTCGAAGATATTGGTATTGGAAATGTAGATTTCAATTTTGCCCAAATTAAAGGCATTGGCCAACAGCAGTCATTTGTATAACCTGATTTCCAACTTAGTTATTTATGAACACCTTTGTATAAAAACAGGTCATGCTCACCTGATGTACTGTCCCATCAATTTCCACTGGAATGATAAAGTCAGCATTGTTTACCGGCTGGGAAGAAAAAATAAAGCACAATAAGACTGACTGTTTCAGGCAGAAAAAAAACAAGTTAAATCTATACTGAAGGTGGCTGTATCAGTGACTGACAAGAGGTTATCGATCATGATGTGGAAACACCCAACAGGCTCCAGGCATCATTTAGAACATTGCTACAGAGAGTGCTCTTTACATAGGTCTAGAAACTCAATCCCAAATGTTGAGATAATCACGTTTATGTGTTACAGAGATGTCAGGACAGTGTGACCTACATTCACAGATGTGGCATGAAGTAACATTATGCTGTCTAGTGCTCAAAGATCACACTTGTTTTAATTCTGACTCACTTTGCAAGGAGTTGACCTCATGCATTAAAGTCCGCATGAAGCTAAATTTTTGCCACCCATTTTACTTCTGTATTGTGATGTACTTCTGAGAGAAACGGAATACTGTATGCGGAAAACAGAGGGCGACGCCTGTTTTTTTCTGCTTTAAATTGATTGGATGTAGTAAAGTAGGCGTTTCATTCTGAAATGAACACTGACAGTTGGAGGTCTGTGGTTAAGGATGTTACGGTCATGTCCAAGCCGTCAAACTGTTGTCATGAGAGAAGACCCATTGCTTCAGAGAGGAGGAGCATTTTCATATTTGGATTAAAGGCAAACTATTTTTTGCGGACTGACTTGCATGGATGAACTGTTCACAACAAAAATAGCGTCATTATTTGTTCGCTCTCAAGTCATTCCAAAACTGCATGTTTTAATTTTCAGCAGCACACAAATGTGGATTATTAAAAATCCTTACTTAGCAGTTTAAAATAACAAAGCTTAAATAAATGTTGCCACTAGATATGGTTATGGCTACATGACATGCAAGTAAACAAAATACTTCATTTTTGCAGCACGTTTTTTTATTTTTAGTCAAAAAAAAAAAATTAATAAAAATCTTGACATAATCTAATATTTAATGCACTTTGTCAACAAAAGGAATATATTTTCTTACTCTTTGTATTCTGTATTAATAATGTACAAGACTATCAACACTACATTACATTAACCAAAATGTGGAATCAGTAACGGAATAAAAATTAAATGCTGATTTGAAACGTGGGGGGAATAATTGAAGCCAATTTTTTTTTTTTGGGATAAACTACTTTTACACAAATAGCATTAAAACAGTGTCGCTGCTGACACACCCAAGAGGACAACATTCTTTTTCTTCCTGGCTTTCCCACTTTGTGCACATAGCACATTTATGATGTCATGCCATGGGAGAAAAAAAATTCTTCCATAAAGAGTCAAGTCAGGGAATGCTGCATTTATCCGGAAAAGCGCATGTATGCGTGTAAAAACAAACAGTAAAGGCGCCATTGGACAGAACAATTTAACCAAAAGTAGCATAAAGCACTTTTTCAAAACAATTTGATGCTTTCCTCTGGCTCAAATAAGCTTACTTGTATTTACACTGGCGTGATACTTGCTAACTCTGAAGATCGGAAAATAACTTCTGTCTTGTATATAAAAGGAATTGAGGCAATTTTGCAATAGATGACACTTCATATTGTGTTCTTAGCTGTTAGACATTGCAAGCGTTCTTTTACAATGCAAGCATTATTTACATTAGCACACTGCATCAAACTGTTCCATTATGCCTGCAAAAACATGTCTACATTAACATGCGAAAACAGATTTAACAGATACTGGAAGCGTGCTTCATCTCTGTTTGCATGAAAGAAGTCCCTTAAATAAGAAATGTTCTGCACCACTACTGTCACCAGTTCATATTTTTAAAAAAATTATATATAAATGTGTAATTAATATACTTTCATACATTCATACATGTCGCCTCCTACCAGCTGTGATTGGTTGGACAAAAAGAAATTGGTTGAGGTTATGCTGCTGGTTATGAGCAATGTTTCGATAGCATTGTAGAGCCACAGTTGGTGAGGTCCAAAACAACACTGGACCAAACTGACTATCACTGTACAGACAAGAACTACAAACATTTTCTGAATCTTTTGAGCACTGAAGAAGAAAGCAAGTCTTACAGGTTTGGAAGAACATAACGGTTAGTGAGAAAGTGATTCGAGAAATTTCCTTTTTAGGCGAACTGTCCCTTCAAGCCCGAACAGGAGAACACCACATAAATGACACACTTCAACTTTAAAGTTTGTGATGTTATGTGAATGCATGCAATGGTGTTAAATGTCTATGTATAACATTTGAGTCAAGTGTATCCCGTATCCATGAGATGATTAGTTGAGCTGCCAACAGCACATGGTGACATATAGTTAATTCACACCGGCTGCGAGCTATAAAGTGATGGAAAAAGAGGCCTCAACACATTGACTTACCTTGAATGAACTGTGGACTAGTGTTTCATCCAGATCAATGACTACACAGATCTTCCCTACATCTTTAGACTTTATCTGTGGAAGAAGTGGTTTGGCTGGGACCTGGAATAAACATTTCAAGCACACTGGTAAATAAGTAGCCAAATTGGCATTTACAATAAGAAGCTATTTTACAGTAAAAAATACAGTATAGGTTCTTATGTCACAGACATTAGCACACAAATAAAGATTGGAACTGTAAGTCAGCTAAAAAAAACAATTTATTATGTTTTGTATCTTATTATATTATGTAACTTTAGTCTGTTAGTAGAGAAGAAATTTAGTTTTTATGAGTAATGCATGTAGGGTTGGCTGGTGTGATGGTATGTACTGTACGATGGGTAACTGGTAAAGATTTTATTTGATATGCTATACCTTTCCTATCTATTGGACAGGCTTGCTTCATATTATTTAGAGCTTTAAAAGTCATGCAAAAATGGAAAACACTACATGGCGTGTCTAGAATTATTTAAGAAGATTTACAAAAACAAATGATTAGCTTTATAAACGTAGTTTAACTTGTTAATTAATAGACAATGTAACATGTTAATTTGTTATTCCAACAAAATAAAATAAAAAAAACTGTAAATTAATGAATCCCCTGGGATATTTAAAAAAAAAAAGCCTTTAGGAATAATAAATTATAATAAGTTAATATAAAAACCATTTTCCATTGACCTATTAGAAAGAAAATGATTACAAAAATAAATTTCACTGGCAAACTTTGGCACAGTAGTTCAAAATTAACATTATGCAAATACACCATGCTAAAACTTTGGTCATACAGCCCAGCCCGAACAGGGTGTATTAGTTATACACATTAGTATCCATAAGGGGGCATAAGGCTGCTCTTTTAGCACTAGCATTCCATAAGCAGAGGAAGATCAAGTGACTGACTGCAGCTGGGATGGGATTGCAAAGCTGCTGGCCAACCAATTCTTCATCGAAAAGTACACAGTCTGAAACCGACTCTGTCCTACGTTTACAGAACGAGTATCTCAAGACCTGCAGGCTCTTCCGGATTCATTACAAAGTCTGAGAGTGTACAGATGACTCCTATTTAAATATGACATGGAATCAAAACCCAGCATGGCGTCTTATTTTAGTTCTGTTGCTACTGACTTTATACTAATTAAAAAGCAAGGTAAAAGCCAACTCATAACAGACCAAAAGCAGTCTCTTATAAGCAAAATGTTATGGCATGTATAGGCTTTTCAAAACATGCTAAAATCAATTAGCAAGTGTCTCCCCCAAATTAAAAGGTACCTGATCTATGGGTGGAAGACAGAATTCACAATCACAGTCCTCTGGGTACTCTTCATCTTCAGATACATCACTCTCCTCATAAGAATAACTCTGTTCACTGTTTTTTTGGTCAGACTTAAATAACGTGTCTTGTTCAGATGTTTCACTTCTTGCAACTTGATGTATAAGTTCCTCTAATTTTTTTGTTTTCTGGTTGTTCTCAGACAGACCATCTGTTCCAGGAGGATGAAGGAGCTCAGAAGTGTCTTTTGGCTCGGTATTGAAGTCTTGCTGACCATCTTGCAGCTCCTCAAAGGCACAAGAGACCAGTTGATCAGCAGTTGGGGTCTCTTTACCTTCGTCGCCTTCCTCAGAACATCCCACAACATCTTCAAAGTCAAACGGGGTTGTCTCTTCATCTTCAGTAGTTTCAATCTCTCCACAACAAGGCCCATGAGCCCCATCAGTTTCATCAAACTCGATTTCAACCACAGAACTGAGATCTTGAACGTTTTCAGTGTTCTCAGAACTGTCATATTCTGTTAAATCCTGACTGACCTCATTTTCCAACAATGTATTTTCTTCAACAGGTGATTCTAAGGTATCAGCTCCTTCAGACGTGTCCTTCACAGCACACAGTTCTGTGGAATCTCCACTGTCTACAGCATTTTCAACCACTTCTTCAAGTCCACAACCTTTAACAGCTGCAACACAGGACACTTGCATATCAACAAGGGGTTCAGCGACCTCTCCATTTCGGTAGCAAAATTCATCTTCCTTGATCTCAGAATACAACGAAAAGCATTCATCCATAAAACCGGACCCATAATCTTCAGTTTCATGGACCTCATCTGGTTTGGCACATTCATGGATTTGAGTCTGGTCAACTGGGAGTCCAACAGCTACAGCTTCAGCATATGTTTTACTGATTTTCTTTTCAATCACTTGTTGCTCAGAATCAGACTCACATTCTTCTGCACAAACATCTAAACTTTCCTGTATATACGTAACACAATTTTCAGCGTTATCTTCATCAGTGTACTCCTCAGGCTGCAGAATTTGAATCAAGGACTCATCATCCTCTTCAAGAAGGTTTTCCTTATCACATGGTTGATCGGAGAAGACTTCAAATGATTCAGACTCAACAAAACTTTGGAACGATTCAGTTTCAGAGCTACCTTGACTTTTACCATCCATGCAGTCACCATACTCCTCCTCGCTCGATTCATCTGAAGAACCTGCTGCTGTGGTAACTGCATCCAAGGCGATGCCCACATTTGAGTGATGTTTAAAGTTTACCTCCTCATCATCAACAAGTTGAAAAAAATTAAGAGTTTCATCATTACAACATTTTCCATTCTTCAACTCATCACACTTTCTACAGAGCTTCTTACAGCTGTCCAAATCTTGAACTTCAGGCTTAAAATCTACAACTTCAGGAATTTCCTGCTCTCCATTTGACTCGCTGATTTCAGCAGAAGGACTTGAAATCTCCTTATTATGTCTCAAAAGATCAGTAAGAAATTGAGAAAGCCACCGAGCCTCAAAAGCTTCCATTGATCCAGAAAACATGGCATCGGACTGTGATGGTTTCCTAACCTCAGTTCTGCTATAAATAGGCAAATTTTCTTTGGTTATTTCAGGGTTGTGAAAGACAGAGCTATGTGTTCTTGAAGAATCTAAGCAGTTTTCTGAAAGTCTGCTTTGATGTGGGCCCTCAGAACGGTCTGTGTGAACAGAAGGAGTGCATTGTTCACGGACATCACATTTCTCAAAGTACGTTCCACAGCTTGTGCATTGTTCTAAAACCTTAAAACACACAGAAGATTCGCTGTGCTCAGAGAGTCGGTTAAAGTCTTGATGCCCTTCAGTTGGGGAGTCAAAGGTCTGACTACAATCAAAGTTCTCCGACGAACAAGTGCAATCATCTAGGCTGTTTAGCAGATCTCTGTCATCAGTGGTGTCCATTTGCCCAGTAAGCTGTGTGTGCTCAAGGGATACACAGTGGTCAGATGGCTTACTTTCTTTAGAGTCCTGACACAGATCAGGGGATTCAAAATGTGTGGCATGGTATTTATCAAGCTTGTTTTGATTGTTAGGCTCGGACTGTTTAGATGTCTCGCAGTCTTCAGAATCTAGTTCAACTATACCGTTTTGATCAGATAAGCTGTCTTCAACACTGCTGTATTCACACTCACTGAGCTGGTCCTGATATTCTGCATCACATTCAGAAAGTGTTTCATGATGCAGCAAAGAATCACAAAGATCTTCATCACTTGCTTGTTCTGCATCATCTTGTAAAGATTCAAAATCATCTGGGCTCAACTCGGTTGGAATGGCTTCTGCATCAACTTGTGGAATAAACTCACAAAGGTCTGAGCTCATCTCCCACTGTACTGCATCATGTTGTTCAAAAGAGTCACAATTACCTAGTTTAATTTCAGATAAAATTATCTGTTCTGCATCATCTTGTTGTTCTACATCATCTAGGCTTATCTCGGATAAAGTTAATTGTTCAGCATCATGTTCAGAAATCTCACTTTGATCACTTGGCTCAAATGCAATGCTAAGTTCATCATTCTGGCTCATTTCAACCAAGTCAACTGAAGAACTGCTAATTTCAAAACACTCACTGTGCTCAGAGCAGCTGTCCAACAAAGAGCTGTATCCAGAAGAGCAAGACTGGTCTGAAAATTCACCATTGATTTGACCATTTTCAATACAAAGTCCATCAGCCTCGTTCATCTCAATGGCGTTTTGAGGAGCAACAGATTTAAGAAGTGCTTCTTGTTCTGTGCACAATTCTGCAGGACGTTCCAAAGACTGGTTTTCCTTTTTAGGACCTCCTTGTCCAGAGACCTCAGAATGGCCAAAGCACAGTTCAGCGGGCATGTTTACTTCTGAGTGCTCGTTTTTAAAAAAGGCAGAGGATTCCAAGTATTTAGTAAAGTTACTTTCGACAAAAGACATCCGTTCTCCAAAACACTGGCAAAGGTCAGAAGAAGGGAAACACTCCAAACATTCTCCCATAGGTTTGCTTTCTCCAGAGAGCCTGCGAGTCGAGTCAGAGATCTGCATTTGCAGAGGAGGCTCACAAGGCTGAAGGGATTGGTTGAGCCCACAGCCTGCCTGAGACACCAGCAGCAATGTGCACGTTGACATGACAGAGGAGTTGAGACTCCACTGAACCCTGCACTCAGCCCGCCTTCAGGACACCTACCGATTTATTTTGGTGCTTCAGAGACGTGACAAATAACTCCTGGTGTATCAAATCACTATAAAAAGCTGAAGTAAGGCATAAATCTGAATCTGACACCTACAGCGTCTTGACACCCGATCTGCTCGTAGTTGTTTGCAGCCATGCTTTTTTCCCGTGAATAATTGGTTCAATGGAATTATGAGTGGCAGAATTTTTGACATACCTTCATATCAGCTTTCAATTAGTTGAGAATGAGAATCATAAGAACAGATAGCATTACGTTTTGAGAAATGAATTATATAAACATTCATTTAGAGTAATTCAGGGTCTCTACACGAGCACAAATGAGATTAACTCTCATCATGGTATATTCAATTGTCACAACTCGTAAACAGGAAAAGAATTACGCAAAAGCTAACTTGAGGTTTTGGTTTCCTCACTATCACAGCTGATCATGTGGCTCTCGGCCGAGTTAACCACAAGAGTTTAGGGCAGGACATCAAAATCAGCAAAACTGAAATAACTCCTACTTTTGAGATGGTTCCATTCTCTTCCACCAGTAGCGGGGCGTTGTTATTGACGGGCACGTGATCCGTTTCGTCATGACAAAGACAGCAGAAGAGACTGTGGAAAATGCCACGACTGCGGGGTTTCTTCGATGAAGATGCAGCATGTGGAGGGGTACCTGGGAATCGAGAACAATCATAATCACACCAACAACTACCCTACTGTTCACTGTCATATATCTTTGCATACATGTTACACTTGACTAGTTCCGACAGCTTATGATTGATATGAGATGGCTGTACTCGTATAAATTACTGATAATGACTGGTCTTCAATTACATATACAATATAAGCCATTACAAATAAATTCCAGTAATTATTAGACTGTACCCTACATTAAGTCCAGATCCAAAGATTGTCTAAGCCACATTTTGAGACAATAAGACAAGGTTCTTACACCATCAGAAAATATCTTTTATTGAAAGCCTTAGCATAACTGGTGCTTTAACTGTATGGAGCGAAACGTCGTCTATGGATTTCTGAAAGGGTGGAGTGGAGGTTTTATTAATTGGAAACATGTGTGTCACACCCATGAGTTTCCCAAAACTTACTCCATAATCTGAGCTTCAGCATACGACATAGAACAACAATGCTTTTGAGTCTAACACAGTGCAGAACAAGTATGCAAAATATCTGTCTGACATGCTCTTAAGCTAACTATTCAACCACTTCCTAAATAACACAAACTGATTGTCACTTGCATCTCTAAGAATTCCTTAAGTAATCTTAAGTAATCAGAGAAGATTTAAAAATGTATTATGGCTTTAATACGGTAAGAATATAAAAGCTAATTATTACATTTTGTACATCTTTATAAATATCACCATTTTCTATAAACAGTATAAATGAGCCTTTATAAATTAAAATATAGTCACCTCTATATTTTAAGGATATTGTTATGCAAAATGTATCATCATCATCATCATCATCATCATCATATTTGGAGGTTCTTGGCATCAAATAGTTTAAAAATCAGTGTTCAAGTACTCATATATAAAATTATTCAAACTACCCATGCCTACTGTTTGCTAATAAGCAAGATATTTGTCACCAAATACAGCAGACGGAGACATAGTATCCGTGAATAGTGACACATTACAGGAAATCCACGTGATTATGGATCTATGTTGGGCTCAGGGCAACAGCACAACCCTAGGCAACTTAGAAGAGCGAACAACAGCGACGAAAGCTGAAGTTTGCGAGATAAAATCTCTGACAAATTAGGCTGCAGCCAAGAAAGCCGAGGCAGCTGTCAACAGGGAAGATTAGCATGCCATTCAAAATTCAAACTAAAAGCTCATGTATCAAACAGAGCCTTAATAAACAAGTTAGTTAGAACATACAGTACTTTCATTGAGTTACTCTGAGTGTCGTATTGTGATCAGAAACTGTAGGCTAAGTTAGATTAGCCTATCGGATTTATCTTCATGTCCTACAACATAAAAGTTGCCCTTAAAGCCAAACTTAACCTATATGCCGTGAGCTGCCAACCCATCATCTGGATATAAACATGTCTCTTGACCTTCAAACATAAAATGTACATTGACTTGTCAGTGATAACACACACACGCTAACAGTGCATACGACCCCCTGTAGATATCCAGAGAATCTGACAGGTCGTAATAGTGAAACATCGCTAAGCAATCACACCTGCATCCCAGCACAGGACACGAGAGTGGCAGGTTTACAAATGTGAGGAAAAGGGCAGGTGAAGTGAACTGTGAAGAAACCGCATCCATCGCTTTACACTGACTCCTCTGATATTACACATCAGAGGGCTTTAAATAGCGCCCGCAGGCAGCTGCTGACAGTGGTTAGTGATGGCATTCCACACAAATATAGAACATGCCATAAACGGAATCGCAAAACAAAACTTTGTTGTGTTCCCGGCGCGGGGACAGGAGGGAATGGCTCAACCATATGTTTATCTCTTGCTGTACACATGATACCTTGATGGACACTATGATGAAAGACCGAAAAGCTGCAACCTATTAGCTTGAAGCAACAAACCTGAACTTGTAAACAGGAAAAGATCAAACAGAGACTAGCTAGCAGAGACAATTATAAGGAAAACTTGACTCAATGGCGTTCTGTAATGAGCCTGAGGACTAAACACACTTCAACTCTCCAGAGCTGATAATTAGGCTACAACGCACGACCCCACCCAGTTCAGTTTTTGTCCACATACTTAAGGGTGGCCTATCTGGGTCTCTTTTAAAGAGGGTCCCGATGCTATTCCAATCCCGACGGACAGAGGCCACTCAGCTACCGACTTTACGATGGTGATATGTGATCCCATTTTACAAACTCGTAACTTGTTTCATGCCACCCCTTGGTGGACAAGGGCAGCAGATTTGTGTGACATTGCACATACTTTGCAAGTCAGATGAAGGGATCTAGACCAAATTGTGACAGTGTGGAACTGGTGCCACCAAATGTACAAGGCAGGACCTTTAAATCATATAATTTAAATATCAAATGAATAGCAATCAACTAGTCATATTGTCACTGCAACCAATAAGTACACTTTGTGAATTTAAAGCATATTTTGCTCAGTAAAGTGCACATTTTAGAACAAAAGTGTAAGATTACTACAGCTACATAAAACAATATTCTGAGAGAGAACAAGAAAGTGTTGTTAGAGTGGATTATTCAAACGACGACTTAAATTTTGCACATACTATGGTAAATATTCGTAAACATAAGTACGTATTGTAATATCGTAACACTATTCAAAGACCATTACAAAAAAAATGTATAAACATAGTATAGTCATGGTATGTCCAAATTGTCATGGTACCATAAAACATTATTGTTACTTGAAGAGAACATTTGCTATGGTATATAAAAACTATAAACAAGTGCCAAAGTTGTATATTACATTTACATTTAGTCATTCAGCAGGTGCTTTTATCCAAAGCGGTTTACAAATGAGGTCAATGGAAGCAAATCAAAATCTACAAGAGCAATGAAATGCATGTGCTATGATAAGTCTCTGTTAGCTGAACACAGTTCATGTAGCAACATTTTTTATTATTATTTGTATAATAAATATAAAGAAAACAGTTTAGAATAGAAAAATAACAGAGCTAAGACAGTGTTGAGGCCTTTTTAATAAATAAACAAATACATTTAATACATATTACTTCACTCCCGCAATGCATTATATTAAAGCAATTTAAAGAATTTTCTACAAAAAAGGAAAAATTAAAGTAAAACGGCAAAATTAAGTTCTACAAAATTCCCTGTGGCGCATTTAGAAAACTGGACAACTACAAAACATTCTGGTTTGTATGATTTATTTTATATTTTTGAAAGAAACACGAAATAAAAGTAAAAATGTTAATAATATAAATATAGTTTACAAAAGTTTCAGCATAATTACTCAAGTCTTCTGTCCTTTACAAATCATTCAAAATTGCCGATTTGGCATCAAGAAACATTTCTTATCCTTAAATGTTCAACAAAGCTGTGGTTGACGATTAGAAAGATTGATGTATCAATGTGTCCTAATGATGTGACAGAAAAATAACATTTAAAAAAAACTTCTATATGCTATTTGTATGTCTAAGAATGAAGTAAAAAAAAAAATAAAAAATTTAAACGCTATTTAGTTTTTTAGGACACCATAGGACAAAGTTCACATTTTTTTGTCAACTACCCTCTTTAAAGCCGTGTTTGAACAATCAAAGAATTTAATAAATCCTTTCTCATACTGTATATATCATTACGTAATACGTGTTTACATATAGCGTGCAAACATAAACGTGTATTTTGAAATGAAATTCACTAGTTAAATCTTACTTTCAACAAATGCAGAAGTGCTAAAAGGGGTCATACCCAACCACCGCTTAATGACAAAGTGGCCAGTACCAGAAAGGAAACACAAGACAAACAGAGCAGATCGTAAATGACAGTCTTGCCGCTCGGATTAAACTCAGAGAGCATGAGAATCCCTCCAGGGGCCCCAATGAACTCGCTCTCCCTCCCTGTCTCCCTCTCGCGCACCCTCGCTGGAATGCAGCCATATCTCTGGCCCATAGCTCTGCTGCACTGTGCCTGGCCAAACCAAAATAGGAACAGGAAGTGTGAGGAAGTGAAGTAAGAGCCGCCGCAAGGCACTGGAAGGCCCACACTGAGCCTTCATTGTGTCCCGCCTCTGACTCCCATCGGCGGATCGTGTTTCACGTACAAACAAAACAGGTAAAGAACGACGAAGGCTTGGGAACACCATGCCGAGATAATCCACAATGCCGTGCAGACAGGGAGGGATTCCGATTACTGACCGCATCCACTGACCCACTTTGCTGAGGCTGTAACACCTTCCAAGACAGGAAATAACAAAAAGGGTTTGGAAATATTAGGAATATCTGACATATGCAAGCAGACTCGTCGATCCCAAACATGGAGAAACGACTAGGGCACGGCTTTGAAGCTCGGCCCTTCTAAAAATACAGTACTATAACAAAGTGGTGAACAGGTGCTCCGCTGGAAACGTATCCGATGGTCCTGGACAATGTCTTGGCACGCTTTTCACAGGGTCACGCCAGAAGCTAAGCCTCAATAAACAACATCATCCAGTGACATATCTCCTATGTCGGTGCATTAATCAGCGCACCTACATTAATCCAGGTACTAAAATGTTCCTTAGCTCAAAGACCAAGCTGTTAAAACGACGATTACTGAATTATGCAAGCAGCCCGGGAGTTCGTACGACCAGATGCCACACGTCAGAGTCAAGAGTTTAGTCTAACTCCAGTATCCAGGAAAAGACTTCAAGTCGTGCACTGAATTTAAGGGATTCTAAGGAGCATCATTTGCACTTAATTCCACTTGAGGTTGGACCGTTTTGTGCTTTTATGCTTAGACTTTATGCTTAGAACGATAGCTGATAAATAAAAGAAGTGCACTGAACAGTAGAAAATGATGCTAGAAACACCAAGGCCATGGGTTTGATTCCCAGAGAACGCATGAACTGATTAAATGTAGACCTTGATTCAATGTAAAGTGCTTTGGATAAAAGCATCTTCCAAATGCATAAAAAGTGTTTTTTTAATACCTTTTAACATTCTAGTGCTGCCTCAGAGAAATGTACTTTCCCTCCAAAATGCATATTAAAAAAAAAAAGAAGCAGCAGCTAATTGAGCAGTTTTTTATTAAGCTTTATCTGTCTGTACGTGTCATGAAAAAACAAACATTTGGTATTTTGCAGTACTGTCAAGCAATTAATGGCGATTAATCTCATGCATATAGAAATGCAACATTTTCCTTAAAAATACGCATGCATGTGTCTGCATTTATAAATAAAGTACACAAATATATTATACAAGCACAAACTTTTACTGTGAATGCGATTCCTTTTTTTGTAGGATTCTCTGATACACTGGTTATTGTGGACGCACTCGTTTAAAACCGATCAACAAAGTAAAAGCATCCAATCGGAAAGCGCAGGTTTTAAAGAAGTAACATTTGGGCAAGTAAAAATCTGTAAAGGCCAAACCAGTCGTTACTCTTGAGTTTCACAAACTGAACTGTCAACTAAGAATAACACTAATTTGCTTCCTCCATTATCCTTCAAGGTTGACTTGTGAGTTTGATGCGTGTTGAAAAAAAAAAAAAAAAATCATACTGGTAATTACGACTTCAAGAGGGCTAAAATTGTAAACACAACCACTATGACGCGACCTGAAAGCAGTATTGCTGCATGTTAAATTGAGAGTAAAAGATATTCAAGACAAGAAAATCCAGGGATTCCTCTTAAGCATCAAGGCATGTCGAAACAAGCCACACATGAACCTCACTGCTGGACTCAAACATGTAATGTTAGGCGCTTTCAAGTGTACAGTACATGCCAGAGCACTAATTGAGTCACTTTGATGTGGTGTAACTTGCACGTCGCCCTTTCGGAACAAACATACACTTCTAATCACGTTTACAAATGAAAGTATAAAAGGATCTCACGAACAGTCCTCGCCTCGAAGACCACAGAAGCATCATTTGACTCATGCACAGCTCAGGCTACAGAGTCTTCCCACGATTCATGAGACAGCACTTTTGAACGATAGGCCAAAAAAAGGCACCCGTGCAAGCCTAACCAAAACCAGGGCAAACTCACACATCAACACATCAACCAAGAATCTGATCACAAATGATAGTAACAGCCGGTTTTAAGAAAAACAAAACAAATTTTTATATATTTACCGTCATATTTACCGACTGAAAAACTAAACTAAATGCATGTGTGATTTATATTTCATTTTAACTTTGAATCGTATTGCAATTATTAAATAATTAAAACATTACACAAAGTTTTTGTATATAAACAGAAGCACTGAAGAACTGAAAAAAATGCTCAACTCCATATTACAAATATTAATAAAACATGACGTTTTTGCATTAATTGCATGCAACTGCAGCAGTGCAATATTAATAACGCTGCGTGAGGGCAATTTCAACACTTTTTTTTTCCATATCCATCCTTGCGCATACACTCAGTAAAAATGACTTCTTGACCTTGGCTTCACTCGTGAGATACCGATCGGTGTCTTCACAGTCACTGAGAAATTCCACACGTTGCTGCTCATTTGCATAAATGCCAAGTCTTGTTAAAAACTTTTAGACAGTTTTTAGTCCAATAATGACGAAAACACCGCTCTGAAAAGAAAAGCTGTTTAGACTTTTAAAAAAAAAAAGTCTCTGAAACTTAATATCGCACACGGCTATAAAGGCACGACATGCTCTCGATTCCTTTTCAAACACGTCATACTTCGCCCGTTTCGCTTTACGTTCACGGGACCAATCGGAGACGTAACTGCCTAGTTCTGCAACATTCTCCGAGCAGAGACTTGCCCCTTTTACCCTGTAACGCACAGTCCTAAATATACCAGCGCGTCACCTTCTTCAACAGGAGATCATTTGATTCGAGTACGAATGATAATTCTATATAAATATGAAACGCCGAGACGGACGGAAAGGGTCTGCGCACTGTACTGAACCTGCTACAGGGAGTGGTTTTCATCACGTCGCTAACAAAAACACAGGCCTGTAAACCATCTCCATCTCTGTGTGCGCAAGAGGGGAAAAAGGAGCGCTGGTGAAAAACACAGCGGTCGGAAAAACAAGCGGCGAGGCTGACTGCTATGGCTTTAGCTGCAGAAGATCCTCCCTGGCTCTCACCATAGTCGTCACCGTTTAGAAAGCGTGCTTGTGCTCGATCGCATCGCTGAAACACAGCAGCTTTATATTTTTACAATAGAAGGAACTGCTAAACTCTGCAAAGCTTTAAGCGTTGGTGCGAAAGCAGCGCTGCGTCATCAGTGTTGAGAAAACGTTTCAAATAACTTCTGTGAAAATAAAATTAAATACTGTTCATTTAGCATAATTTATGTAAAAAAACATTTTTTAAATAATTATATTAATTCTGACCTTTATTTAGTAAAATTTATAAAGGTTAAAATTTATAAATGTCATGCTAAATTGTATTATATTTTCAATTATTAAAATTTTCTGTATAATGGGATTGTTTTAAGATTTAAAATCGCAGTCTAATGCTTCCTGTTTCTAATGTGCCTGACATCTTAGTGAGTGTCTTCTGTAAATCACGGCAAAAATGTAGTATATCATAATTGTTTTCTCTGAAACAAAAAATAAATACAATTAAACAAATACAATTGCATGAAAAAAAAATAAAGCTGTATTAAACACCAAAACTACCAATTAACTATTTTACAGCACCAAGGTTTTTACAAGTATTTAAAATGAACATATTAAATAAATGGATTAATAATTACAGATTATACCCAATTCTAGTTCAAAGAAAATGCCATTCATTTTTTTCCCAAATACGAACATCAGTTAAGATAAATATACGTCATGCTTGCATGGTTACACACAAATGTCAGCAGCGTGGAAGTCATGTTTCCAAGAGCTGAAAATGTATTTTGTTTACATCACAGAAACTACAATCAGAGAAAGCAGATAAGCAACGCTGCATGCTACGGGACAGTTTGGTCCAAACATTTTCTGGAACATTTGAAATCTACAAAATTAAAGTAAATAAATAAAAAATAAATCAATAATCAGATAACAGGTACCTTTGGGTCTCTAGAAAACTGCTGTAGCCATAATATTTTCCTGAAAAGTCAAATAATTGATTATAGAGTCACTTTTTTTTTTTTTTATCTAACCTTTGACCTGCAAACCATGGCCTATTGTCACATTATGACCTATGACCATTCAATAACATTACCGGTCAAAATTTTGGGCAGTGATCTTAAAAAAAAAAGGCTCATCTAGTAAAACGTCCTAAATGCGCGAAGTTAGAACTGCACAAAACTTCCCATATTGTCATTTCATAATTTTGATGACTTTGAGTATTGCTAAAAAAAAAAAAAAAAAAAAAGAAGTAGTAAAAATTTACCATTTCAACACCACCAAAAAAAGCATGAACAGGTGTGTTAATTCTACCCAATTAAAAAAAAAAAATCAATTTACACAGGCTTCGTAGATAATTTATCTATACAAAAGTATACAAGTTTAGCACAACAAAAACAATTCTTGCACAGGCACCATAGCAAACAGGCTTAATCTGTAAATCAAAGATAAGACCAGGGAGGCTAGGAGTCTGCCATTACCAAACAATGACTATACTATGCTATCTGGTCTCATGATAACCTGTCACCTGAGGAGGGACTCGGAGTCATTCATTATGAGTTACGTGCACACATAAGCATAAAATGACAGGTTAGAGACGATGTACTACAGCAAACACACTACAAAGTAAACAAGAGCAGACTTCCCTCAAACGTCAGTGAAGAGTGTCATCGTGGACACGCCCCCTCTACATCAAAGCCTTTACTTATAGCATTTTTTTTTTTTTTTTTTTTATTAAACCCAAGTTTGTGGCATGCAAATGAACTGTAAGCGATGGGTCTGCACTGCGTTATTATATTACGAATGGATTTGATCCCTAATCCCCAAGACGCATCAACTGTCACCGGCCCCAGAGAAAGCGCATATCACACGTTCTCGTAGTGTTTTGATGTGCGGAAATGTGCGACCGAACAATGAATTTTTCCATAAAAGCATTGCGGTATTTCGACGGAATGAAAGTTTGCACGAAGCGGCCGCCGCGCACCAAACACCGCTCGGAGTTTGACATGTGCCGCCTTCAAAGTTTCTTCTCAAACTCACCTCTGTCCCGCAAAGGAGCACTGGCTTCTTCATCCCTGCTCACTTGCGTGATGATCGAGGAGGACGGGTGGTCCATGAGATCCGTAAAGCCAGTAAAATCGCGACTTAAAAGGGGGTTCCGTATTAAAAACTTTCCGCTGGCTACGATTGAATTGAAAAAAGAAAGAAAAAAAAAAGTCCCCGCAATTGCCCCCAAAGATCCAAAAGACTTTTACCGCTTAAGAACATTCATAATGCGACACCGTACGAGGCTGGATGTGGTTTCTATGCTTTCATAAGTTAGGCGACGAAAAGAAAATTAAATAAAATAATTATAAAAAGTTCAGTTCCTAGATGATAACTTTTCACAACATGGAGTTCGGCTCTGCTCTCAATTTCAACATACAAACATGGAACTCGACGGTTTCAAGGCACCCTTCGTCTTAAAGGGGCAACGACAAACTCGGACGAGAGAGAACCGTGCGAGCCGCTTTAAAGGTTCAAAGTTTATGAATGTGTGTTGTGTTACGAATAAGAAGAAAAGCAAGTGCATTTAACAATACCTGCGAACATAGTACCCGTTAATATGTAGCATTTAATAATCAATAGGATTATGTGGCCTCGCAAAACAAAACATTTTAGCGCAACTAAAGTTTATTTAAAGATTATATAAAGATTATTTTACTGTTTACCACATATTATAAGAAATATAAATTGTGAGGGTAATATAAATGAAAAAGCTAATAGCTGTACGTCAGTAATTATTGTTTTAATGGATTTACAAGCAGTATGTAAATACGAGAATATAGTGCAATACACAATATTGTTTAACAGGTTTAAGTGCAACATTTTTTCATATTAAAACATGATACAATTTTTAATATTGTCTGCAAATTAATTTTATAATTTTGATTGGGTCCACTTTTGTATTTTATTTTTAATTAAAATCGTTCAAACATACACTGATCATTTTTTTTCTAGGCTGTAAGTATCGGATTTAGATTTTATATATTTTTTGTTATTTTTTTCTATTCTTATTTCACTCGAACTGAATAGGAAATCTGACTTCGGTACAAAGTGTTCTGTTCGCTCGGACTCCCACCTGATTAATATGCGTTGCCCCTTTAAAATCTACAAACTTCAATACGCAAACAAAGTTTAAAAGATCTCTCGGCCTCCGCGTAAGAGAGTGCTCGATTCTGAGCCTTTAACAAGTTTGCATAACGTCCGACAGGTAATATATATCGCAAGAAGTAAGGGGTGAATGATATTTAAACGAACGCGTGTGTATTTTCTATGTTGTAACAAGTAAGACAACTTTCTTGCGAACTTTTTTGGCATGAGCTGCAAGCGCGGGGAAGGGGGGCTTGAGACCGTCTTCAGGGAGAGTCCTCAAAGTTCGCGCACTCTGTCATGTTGATTACAAAGTTTACATCATTGGTATTCATGACACACTACACTTAACAGTCTACAGTCATTCACTGAAAGCATGAGCAAGACCCTGCAGATTATGAGTGAGAAGATTTATTTTCTTGTCGCTTCTCAAGTTCTTTCCAAAATATCACACGGTTTTGTTTTGTTTTGTTTTGAAATCTTGGAGCATATTTAGCGCCATTCTATACGCGTCAGATCAGTGATGTAATAACCACATCTCGTGGACGTAATGTAAAAGTTTCTGAAATCTGAATACTCAGTGCGGTTGAGAATGGTGTGGTTATAACGACCCTAATGTTCAAAAACATCATGGATATTAATGTACCCATGCATATGCTTTATGCATAAAAGTAGTTACAGAAAATAAATATAAATACTTCATAATAATTAAGCTGACTACTTACATAAATTGTATAAATATTAGTTTTGGCTCTGTATCTCCAATGTGAAAGCTATTCCTACATTTACGGGGGAAAAAAGTCTGAGGAGTATCAGTATCAGTCAGAGGAGGAGCCATGTAGGTTTTTCAGCAAAGATTCGATCATGTTGGTAATTTACGGGCCAGTATGATCCAGCAGGCTGAAGTTTACAGGGTAAAGCAAAGTCTTCAGCAAGCCCTTTATTTTAGCTAGTGACATAGAAGAATCACTGTCTGCTGTTCATTGAAGACAAAGGCCATGATCTGAAGTATATAAACCGCAAGACAAGAGGATCTGTGTCTGTCTGTTTGTCTGCTCAGAGGATGTTACACTTCCCTCAAGAGTAATAATATGAGAAACGGACACGTCAAGGCAAAAATAAAACCCATTAAAGGATCTTTTCAGTATTTTCCGTGTAACACTTATCAGCTGACAAGTCAAGCACTTCCTTAGTGATTTGGAGGTCAGCATGAGACGTTAGACGTTGCGTATCTGATCTGGCCATCAAGAACTCGGTGGCTTCACACATGAGGATCCTCAACATCAGCATCCTTGAAAACGTAATGGTACTTGGGTCCGTACTTGAGCTGTTTTCTAGCCTTTGACAAGTCTTTTCTAGTCTGGCTCGCAGACACACATTAGAGGGCCCTTTTCGTTGCGGCTCTATCCTCGATTTAGACAGAACAGACAATGGCGCACATTCATACAAACGACAAATCAAAGGTCAGCTGTTACATTCAGCTGAGGCACACAGCATTAAATAGAGCTCCATCTATACGCGACTGTGACTCACTGTGCACTCGCTATGAAGATGAATGCGGATAGCTGCCTCTTAGACTCGAGGGTCAGTCGTGGTCAAAGTGCATCCAGGATGTAGCCGTGTAGACTGATGCGTTCTCTATTAGAAGCATATTTGTAATTGTGAAAAATGTCATTTCAAGCTACGTTTCAACATTTGTGACAGACTGGAGATGGATTTTTTTTAAACGAGAGAAGCTTAAAAAAAATATTTAGTTTTCCGAATGACATTTTTTATATTGAATACCGCTGTTTTGGTCAGCTAGCGTGTTAAAAGTGTGTAAAAAAAAAGTTTTGTAAGTAAACATTAATTTATTCATTTCGTTTATGGATCATAACTGAACACAGTCTGGTTGAATTTCGAACATTTAGACCATCAGATGCACTCAGAGACACCAAAATGACTGGAAGTCTGTTTAGTATTGCTGACAGCTGATTTTATTCATGAAAAGTAATGTTTTCGACATATACACACTCTTCATTCTACTGTAAAACATTCATGTTATCTCCACATCGTCACTGTTGTAGTGCAACATAATTCATTCCAGAAAAGCTTGATTTAGTTTCACATTAAAGGGTTGCTCGGCATGACTGAAAGAGTAGTGAACACACACACACACACACACACACACACACACACAAAATGAAAGAATATAAAACCTTATTCACATATTGAGTCCAAATTCGTTCCTCTTTATTGTGATTCCATTTCTTCTCGGTTTTAGATCTCGCCACCGTAACATATTTGAAACTATAAGCACGATCAATTTGAATAACCCGAGTTAGAACAAATAATATACAAATCGGATAGAAGAACAAACGCAGTGTTAGCATTTATGCAAAGTGATGGAAAACAGAAGAGAGTTTGCACTGAACCTTATAGTAAGTACTGCAATAAAACACTAAGCAAACAGTTATTTTTAACCAAGTCAATATTTAGGTTTGTGATAGAAGGTCAAAGGTGATCACTTGCGGTCCGTGGACAAATGAGGACACAATAAGACTGTGTTAAAACAATGAGGACTTTGCTGTGTCGTTCCACGATCGCGATATAAACTGTAAAAATCGTTTTAAAACTCACAAAGTAATATTCCCGAGTCTAGCATAACTCGAAACTCACATTCACTATACAAAAGTCCAATTTGTGTTCTGTAGGTTTTCCACGAGTGAGGCTTTTTTCACTTCTCTTACTTCGCTTAGCAGCTTGTACGTTTGTTTGCTGTATAGTGAATATGATTGATATGGTTTTTTGTGGACGTTAATCGCTCATTTTAATCGCTATTAGATAAATTAACTAAACAAAAGTAAACAAAAAAAAAAAGAACAAAACAAGCTTTGACTCCTTGACTCTACGTTCACCAAACAGGATGCAAATGATATAAATTATGTAAGCAATACAATGGTGTTTAGAATAAAATCAAATCAAGATCGACGCCCATTTATAGGCTTCAAAAAAATTAAATACGCTTTTTGGATTCGTAAGATTTATAGACAAAAATCTACATTTGTGCACGGATAACTTAAAAATCTCAGATTTTTTTTGTGGACAATATATTTAATATATTATATAAATAAATCTTAATATGGTTTATATATATATTGTATTATTTAGATCTAAATGAGATAATTTTTTAATAGAGCGAAAATAACAATACTCTTTTGACCATAAAGTCATAAAACCATAAAACTCTCATTTAAAGGGAAATAAATTAATCGTACAGCAATAACTTTCAACTGATATATTAAAGATTTTCATAAACTTTCACTGCAGCAGCTAACACATCCCTTCAGAAAAAAAAATGGCACTTTCTGAGACCATTCCAGATCCGGCTGGTCTCTAAATAAAGACAACTTTGGCCGTTCTACCGTTCTCTTGTGTTCACAGGGACTGAGTTTTCTCTCAAAACCATACGCCATGAAGAGGAATTTGTACGCATGCGTATGCTACGGTATGCACTGAAATCTGCAATATACAATACATTCCTGGTGTTACACGAAGACTGCAACATATCAAAAGTTGAATTTGTTAGGTGTCAGGGAAAGCCAAACCGTATGTGCTTCGATGCGATGGGAATTCCTGCAAAAAGCCGCTCGCTCCCTAAAGCTGCGAGGCCTTTCGGTATTACAATAAAATCATTCCACTTTAGATCAAAACACTTCAGTAAAAGACAAAAAGCATCTCGTCTGATGATTTCAGTCAATAGTTTTCATATATATCGATAATCACTACAGTATAACAACTAGCTGTAATAAAAGTATTACTTATGCCATAAAAACTAGTTCAAAAAAGATCAATTTTCCACAAATTTTACACCATTTTCCACAAATCTCAAGGCCCTGGTTCACAATTGGAAGACACCACAAAAAAATACACATTGACATGACATTTTTTGCGTCAAGGGATGAACTAGATCGCTTTCTTCTTGATGTTTGTATATGAAATACAGTCACTCTTCTCAACCACGACGGGTCCAAAGTTCCTGACCGTTCGCTAAAACAGGTTCGTCAAAAAGTCGTACGAAAAAAAGTGTTGCACGGGAGAGCTTAAAGTGAGGACATCTTCCTGGACAAAGACACGACTGCACTGTGCATGCTGGCTAACGGAGGTAAATGCACTGAAATCCATTACGCTTGTGGACGAGAGGTTTTGTGTGAGCGTGTGTGTTTTTTTTCTCGTCCCCTGTGCTTGATCTGCTAACACACACACACACCACACGTTAACCGGCCCCCTAGGCTTAGAGGGGCTGGGATGTCCTGAGGCTGTGTCTCTCTCTGTCCTTTATTCCTGGAGAACCCCAGAGCCGTCTCTCATCTCTCTGGAGCTCACTGAGAGATGGGCGCTGCAGGGGTGCCGGGTGTTGAGGGGGTGGATGGGGTTTGTGGGCCGCTCTGGTAGGAACGTAGAAGGACTTTGTGCTTTGTTGCCACCTCGGCCCTGACCTGCTGCTGCTGCTCCAGGAACTCCTTGAGGCGTGTGGTGGTGAACGTGAGAGTCTGTCTGCGCAGTCTCATTAGATAAGCGTCCTGCAGCCAGGAGTTGTTAAAGCAGTCCTTGATTGTAGGACGGGCCCTGAAACACACCGTGCGCAAATACATGAGTCAGATCTGACCCACACTGAATGCAAGATGACTACAATGTCAAAGGTGCCACGAGCATTACAACAAGCAGAATAAATAACGAATGAATAATACATTTGAAAATATAATTAGATGATAAAGCAACAGAATGTTTAGAAAGTACTATATTTATCAATGACGGCGGTGATTCTATTTAGATCCTAGGAGGTGCAACCAGAAATCATAAAACGATAATGAGTCAACTGACAACATTTTGATATGTTTTAGAATTTTTCTGAAATAAGTTTATATAAAAAGAACAACCAAGATTGCTATGATGTACAAATATTTAAAAAAAATTACAATTATGTTTTTGTCAGTTTGGCTGTAAAAATAAAAAAGTATATATTTTTGTGGCATTATACATATGACATGCATGACATTAAGGCAAGTGATGGAGTATATATATATATATATATATATATATATATATATATGGGTCAAATATACATATATATTATTTAAAGAATGTTTTTTATTGTAAAGGGATGAAATTTCTGTTATTATGTTATTACATACTCATAAAAAAGAAAATCAATATGGTCTCATTCCAGTTAGATCCTCAGCTGTAGTTACATGTTACTGTTTGGTGATAACAGTTTTATTATTATTATTATTATTAAAATGAGTATGAAATAATACAGCAACACAATTATTATTATTAATATTAGCAAAATAATAAGTGTCCAACTCTGTATATGTAATGTAACATGTAAATAAAATTATTTTTGTGCATTACTATAATGATTTTTTTCAAATTATGTTTATTAGAACTCTGAAGGTAAATTTGTTAAATTATAAAAAATATACAGTCACATAATACAAAGCCAATTTAATTATCTAAAACAAACTTCTTTTCACTACACAAAATAACATGTCTTCCTTTTGATTTCAGATTAAATGGGTATCTTGAGATTTACCCACATAGCCCGGATAAATATTATTTGTTAAAGCACTGTCTGACTCACCAAGGGTAGCTGCACAGGATCTTCTTGAGGAACAGAGAGGCACTTTGGGACACATTTTGGTAGAGCTTACTGAGGTCAAACTTGGCTGCCTGAATTCTGGCCTCTGTCTCAGCAGGGTCATTCTCTGTAAACGGCAGTCTCCCGCTGAGCCTGAATGGTGTGCGGCATGACAGAGGCTTTGAGTTAAACACTAGAGTAGCGTTCATGTCAAACATAATCACCGTCACTGACAGCTCAGAAGCTCCAGAGAGCTTCTGGAATACCAAGAGAGCACACAAATTGTAACAATACAAATGCTCCCACTTTCACGAGATTTAAAAGTCAACAATCAAAGCAGCACTCACATGATATAAGTCAATATGCCAATGCTCCAGATATCAGCCGGTGGACCCACCACATCTCCTTTCAACATCTCAGGAGCTTTCGGTAATCAGCAGAGATTAAAACACATTAGTAAGCGTGGAGAAATGCACAATTACTTATAATGAATACATAAATAAAATATGAAATGATAAGGGAATACCATAGGAAAACAACACATAACTAAATAAAGTGTTATGTGGCATTTAAAAAAAATGGTCTTACACATATAATCCAGTGTTCCAATGGCTGGGGAGAACTGCTTCAGGAATAGTGGATTGAAGGTCTGTGCACTACCAAAATCAATAATCTTAACAACATTCATGTAAGTGACGATGATATTGTCTGGTTTGATATCCAGATGCAGGATTCTTCGGCTGTGCAGGTAGTCCAGACCCTGAAGTATCTGTACAACATACGCCACCACGTCGTCCTCGGAGTATCGGAACCTAGAAAGATAGAAAATGATAGGAACATCCCAACCACAGATGTATTCATGTTGGTGGAGATTTGAAAATAATGTTCTTTTATCATTTACATTAATACATTTCAACTAATCAACTATCTGTCTATTAACCCTCAGAGCAAATACACCGTTAAAGTAAAATAAGTTGACGTATACTTTTAAAATATACTTTCAGTATGTTGTGGACCCATGAAAATAAAGCGTGAAAAAAAATCAAGCACACAGTGTACTAAGTGGGCTATCAAAATAAAGTGTTACCAAAAAGATTATTTTGGTATTTTAAATGATTTTAATTCTGTCATCATCTACTCATAAAAAGACGACATTGTGAAGAAAGTGATGCCTACTGACTTCCATAGTATGGAAAAAATTATACTGGAAGTCAATGGGGACCAAAAAACGTTTGGTTGAACACATTCTTCTAAATATCATCCTTTATGTTCAGCAGAAGAAAGAAATTCAAAGAGTTTCGAACAACTCGTACATAAAGTAAACAACAATTTTCTGACAGAATGTGCAGTCAAATATAACCTTTTTATTTTAACTTTAGTATGTTTTTGGCTTGACACAGTTCAATACTTCTTATAGCTCTGTCTCCAAACACCGTACACATAACCCACACTCTATCCACAATCAAGCCAAGTGTTTGTGTAGTACCATGCAATGCACTGTTAGGAAAGGATTGAAAAGCAATGATTTAAGTACAAAGACAAGTACTCAGCAGTCTCTGACCTGTCAATCAGACTATAGAGCAGCTCTTTCCCTGAGCAGCACTCAGAGATGAGCACTAGGTAGCGTGGGGTGACGTAGGCCTCATGCAGAGCCATGACCTTCTCGTGGTGGAGGGACTTTAGTATGTCGTACTCTTGTAACACAGCCTGCTTGCTCTCAGGCTCATACGGCACAATCTTGGCCATGTACAGATTACCGGTGGCGTTTTCCCGACACTCTCTGATCACACCAAAACGACCTCTGTGGTGAAGAAAATGCAAGGGGATCAATGGCTGTCAAGGGCAGTGTTGACCATTTATTTGTCTCATAATAAAGAAAAAAAAAATTACAATTATTTGCATGAAAAGTGTTGCTATTTCCTTAAGTAAATGAATAAATATCACTTGATATTCTGTAATAAAGTCTAAAAACATTAATGCGATTTTAAATGTGGCTGAAGTGTTCAAAATAAGTGTTCTTTAAGGCTAAAGGCCACTGTATAAAAGATGCACCTGACTACTAAGTGTTTTATACCAGTTGATCTTCCTTAACATTTTTACAGGTAAGTCACTGGTAAAAAAAACAAACAAAAAAACAAGCAAACAACAACAACAACAAAAACTTATAAAAATTATAAATATATACAATGTGTAAAAATAATCAAAGTAAGTGTTGATATTTCCTTAAATAAATATCACTTGATTTTCTGTAATAAAGTCTAAAAACATTGAAATTTGGCTTAAGTGTCCAAATTAAGTGTATTCTTAAAAAATAAAAGGTAGTAAGTGTTTTTCACCCTTTGGCTTGTCTTATCTTGCTTAAGTTCCCAGGAAAGAAAAGTGAATAAAAGTGAATAAATATGTTTATTCACAACTATAACATAATAAAATAAAATATGCATTTATGCAAAATAAAATAAAATTTAAATAAATGAAAATAAACTAAACTATAAGTAATAAAATATAAATATGAAATTAAATACAAGTAAAATAAATAAATAGCCATCAAGAAAACTTGGAACAGTTATTAAAACAAAAGCTGATTTACATTACGATAATGGCCAATTATTAAAAATTGTTCTAGTATAGTTTATCATGTTATGATATCATACGGATTACTTACAGCTCCTTTTGTATTTGGTGTTATTTTGAATTTATTATTTAATGTTGATTTAATAAAACGTAATTTTGTGACAATGTAAAACCACATTTCATTGCATTGCACATGTACCTTGCTTTCTCATCCATGAATGTGTACGGTTTCTGTGGGACTCCCTGTCTAAGAGTCGAGTCTCCAGGTTTTCCTATAGGGGTCCTTCGCCCTGTAGGAGTGATGCGTCCAGAAGGAGTGGCTCTTCCGCTTGGAGTCGTACGATTGGGTGTGCCAGTACCCTCCCCTACGGGACTCAGACTTGTAACTAACACCACGGGGGGTGACAGAGAGGGAGAAGGCGTGTTTGGGGTGACTGGGGTCACATGTGCTGTGGTGGTGGTGGTGGTCGGGACATACATGGGCACTGAGGAGATAGGCTTGCCAATAGAGGGCGGAGGGGAGACCAGAGGGGGCGGGGACACCGGAGGAGTTTGAGACGGAGGGGAGACCACATTCACAGGGGTCTGAGGTTTGGGCAGAATCACGGGCGGTGAGGGTTTGGCAGGAGGAGCCTGAGCTGCAGGGGAAGCTGGGGAGGGTTTGGCCATAGTGATGTTGAGAGTAGTCTTAGCTTTAGCTGTGGTAGGAGCAGTAGGGGATGGAGTTCGGATGTCAGGCACAATGCGATGACTCGGGGAAAGGGCGGCAGGGGAAGGTGTCGTAGTCGATGCAGGTGCAGCGGGAGGAGACACAGGCTTTACCGGCTGGACTGTAGAGGGCGCTGAAGTCGCCGTTGGTGCTGCAGCCTGCTTAACAGCAGCAGGCTTCATTGCAGGTAGAGTCATGCTGGATGTTACCACTGAAGGGGCAGGAGCCGGAGCTGATGAAAGCGTTTTGACAACAACTGTTCCACTGGACTTTTGGGGTGCTGTTGAAAACACTTTGAATTTGAAAAACGAAGATGCAGAGATGCATAAGTTTCGTTCAAAGTTACATTACGCCACTGCTAAAAAGTGTGTACAAATTTATTGAATGCTTTTAAATAAAGTCTCATTTAAGGTGGTATTTATTTGATAAAAAATACAGTAAAAACAGTAATATTATGAAATATTATTATTTACACTTTATAATTTGCACATATTTTAAGATGCACTTGTTACAGTGTAATTAAAGTACTGAGTAATATTAATTAACTATATGAACTTACTATATGGTTAGGGTTTGGCTTAGGGTTACTTGCATGTAATTATGCATAATTTATCGTTATTACAGTGGTATGTAACATGTGTAATGACATTTTCTATTTTAACATATTTTAAAATGTAAATACTCTGATAGCACTATAACCCAAAAATGCATTAAATATGGGTAAAAAGTAAAAATGGCTTCGTTTAGTAAATTATTGGCTGCTGACAGCACAAAATTGTTAAGAAGCATGGTGTAGGTAAAAGCTTCTGTGCACCTGTTGAGTCCAGAATGATTTTTTCAGACAGACTGCTGTAAGGTCCCTGGCCAGCCTTGTTCACACAGGCCACTCTGAACCTGTATGCGGCACCAGTCGGAAGGTCCGTGACATTGTAGTAACAGTCAGCCACACCGGTGGCTACTATCAGCCAGTTAGTCTCGCCTACGAAAATAAATATTGCATTGTTACTTGTAAAGAATAAGAATCGGTTGCAACACTCATCCTTTCCAAAAGAGGGCAGTAGAGCTGAAAAAATAATAACAATCTTTCATCTACATTCTCCTCCACATTAATTTATTTTTTACATTTGGACAAAACATAACTGAAAATCGTTTCAACAGTATACTTTATGAATCTCGCTTTAAATAATCAAAGAATGCTGTCCACTAACCCTCTGTCTTCCTCTCCAGAGAGTAGGTGCATGGTGCTGTAGTGTCTGAGGGTCTCCATACCACCAGAGCTGTGTTTTTATACTTCTGAGGCACCTCAGGAGTCCCAGGACTATTAGGCAGACCTACAAAATAATAATAAGTGTTTACTACTAGAAATTCTCTTGGTTGATATGTCTTCTGAAAAAAAACATTCAAATATTTGGTTTAAATCATTTTTTAGAAATGTATTTATACTTTAAATAATACTTTATTTAGCGATGGCATCAAACCTATCAAGAAAGACAGTAAAGAAATGTATAAAGTTACATAAAACATATGATAATACTGTTTCTTAAATGCAAAAACAGCATATTAGAATGAATTCTGAAGGATCAAGTGACTCTAAAAAGTGGAGTAATGGCTGCTAAAAAATTTAGTTTTGCTAATGTTACTGTTTTATTGATCATAAGATACTTCTTTTAAAAACAAGGGGAAAAAAAGTAAATGTAGGATTCTAACTTTAGTGCAAACTGAATAGGAACCGCACTCACAAATGATGAACATCAAGAGAAAATTTTATATTTGATATGGAAAGTCACATGATTTTCCACATCTCGTTTACCATGGAATTTTGCAGATAAAGGGTTATTATTATGATATCCACATTTCAGATATTAACGTAAGAAAGAAAGAAAGAAAGAAAACAAAGACCAGGTACAGCAACTACATAATATTCGCACCTCTGCTAGCAAGTCACCTTTCCATATTAATCAGCTTTGTGAACCACAAAAAGGAGTGAATAATTTATTGCCTGCTGTTCTAGAGGAAAATAGCTTTGCACAACGATAAGCAGTGCATTAGCCTGCTCACAATGGTAAAAAGCCAATGGCATTTCTGTTTCTCAAGGCTAAAAGAGCTCCTTCCTGTGTCTTGCTGTGATGAGTTATGCACTAACTCTTAAAAAATAAATTTAACTGTTCTGAAAGTGTCCCACTTTCATCTCTGTTATAGACTTTACTTTTCTGAGAACACTGTAGCCATTCTCTTCTTATTTCTCTTTTAAGGGGTTTTAACACTAACAGTGCTTCTCTGTAAACAAAATGACCTGATCACATTCCTTTTCAATGATATATTTCATTCATTTTCCGTAACACATCAAGTTTGAGAGAGAGTATGTCAGAAATTGTCAGCAAGTTTTGAGTTTTACTAGTGCATTGATGATCATTCTTGTTTAATTATGCATTGCTGCAATTTATACATAAACTTTCCCCAGCAGAATATTTAATGGCCGTGGATAACATCTAAAATTCTGTTTGGTTTCTCAATCTATTTCTCATTAAACCATCTATTCTCCTTCCCTATCAGCCAGACTTTCTCATTAGCTTTCTTTCTGATTGTTCTTGTATGAAACTTACGAGCAAGAGACACAATGCATGAGCTGGTGACAGAAGCCATTGCATTTGAAGCCACACATTCATAAAGCCCTGCATCCTTCTTGGTGGTCTTCATAATCATCAGCAGCTGTCTCCCGTCAGGGCAGGATATCATGTTCATTCTTGGGTCGATCTCAAGTGGCTTCTTATCTGACAATACACAAAGTTGAAAAACAAAAAATGTTAAACTGGGAACTTTAACTTGTTTCAAAATCATAATCTCAAAGCCACAACCTGGTGTGCTCTAATGTTAATTTTGACATTTAAGACTCTGACTTTGGTGACATTACTTTGAGGTGACATTTACTTTGAGGTGAAAAAGAGATCTTTCTATATATAGTCAAAAAATAAATAGGTTTCCTTTTGTCAGCACAATTGCTATTAATGCACCTAGAATAATGGTTTAGGGCAGCACAGATACTTTTAAAAAACAATATACCAAGAAATATATGCGTATAATAATTTTTTTTTAGTACTCCATATTGGCTGAGACGGTATAATGTGAAAGAACTCATTTCTACAGATACAACATGAAGCCAATATAGGGAACAAAACCTCTACTGCACTGAGATAATACACTTACAATTATTGTAAAGTTATTTTATATTCAGTATATTCGGTTAAGGATATTGCACTCCATTTATGTCAGATTATATTATCTTTAGTCCCACATAAGCTTATATTTCAATTTGAATCAGACCTTTCATCCATGAGATGCGTGGGTGAGGACTGCCAGCAGGGAGGCAGCTGAGAGTGACGGGATCTCCCTCCAAGAGAACGTGGTCCCTTAGTTTGATATGGAACACAGGAGGGAAGTCTAATTGTTGAGAGATTCAGAAAAAAAGATTAGCTAGTCAGGCACTATAATTTATCTCCCACAGCTGTGCCAAAGCAAATCCATATGCATAATTGATTCATTTATCATTCATGTAAATCTGTAAAACAGGTCTGAATGTAATGAAATAGGTGTCTCCTTTTGTGCACAAGTTACTGTGAAATGCATAAAATGACATACCGGAAGTTAGAGGCGTGTACTGGCGAGAGCGGAGAGAGCCATTCTCTCTGGCAATGGAAGCTGGGATGTCTGGTTGGGAAACCGTCTTGTCTCTTTTTCCCCTCATCAACCCCCAGCGGTCCCATCGCGATCTACGCTCAATTTCTGCACCTGGAAAACAAATTTTTGCTTTTATACAACACAAAGGAATAGTAAAATTAACAAAAAAAATAACAAATTAACAACAAAAAAACCCATACTTTTTATAGCTGATTCTGACTGGATGCTTGACATGGAATCGAGTGATTCCGATGAGGTCCCTTTCCCTGATTGGGCAGCAAGTTGGTTCTGTGGGACACCCATCCTCTTAAGACTGCCACCCTCTGAGGTCGAACGACGCAGTTTTGTGAAAATAGGTGTCCTCTTCTCCATCTTGATTTCATTATCATCTTTCCTGTCCTCAGAGTGGCTCCTAATCCTTGTGGATAAGCTTGCCATGGTACTGCCAATTTTCTTGCGCATGGCAAGAATTGGTGACTCTGAGGGTGCTTTGGACTCAGGCTCTGGGGGAGGTTCAGGACCTCCATCCAACCTCACCATCTCAATCTCTTTCTTTTCTTGGGATCCCCTTCGTCCCAGTGCCCAGGACAGACGACGCCTGGGTGCTGAAGCTTCCTCTTCTTTGAGCTTCTCTTCCTGCCTCTCTACTGATGGGGTTCTTTTTAAGCGCATTGAGAGTCTCCTCATGAACCCAGGGTCCTTCTCCGCCTCACGAAGATCCTGAACTGACTTGGACTTCTCCTCTAACCGCCTTGGTACAAATTGTAAGGGTGCACCAATTGGGCCTGGACGATACATTTCCTCTGCAGTTTCTGGAGCAATGGTTGAAGGCTTTTCTTCCGTCTTCTGGAATGAGAAGCGCTTAAGACTACGAGTTAGAGAGGATTCACGCTTCTTGAAGCGAGCTTCAAAGACCTCCTCAGATGCAAGGTCCTGAATGTTGCTTCCAGGAGATGGTTCTCGCTTAGGGGAGGCACGAGTGGGAGTCTTAGGAGGACTTGGCTCTTTAGGAGGATGTTCTGTTGAGGCAACCCGAGAAAAGACTGCAGGATGTTCAGTGGTCTGGTGAAGGTCTGGTTTGGATGAAGAAGTTGACACAAGGGTTGGTTCAGAGATGTGTCTGGAAATGGGTGCATAGACTGGAACTGATGGTGGGCTGGTTGTTGGTGTTGGTGTAGGTGAAGGCACAGGAATAGGATCAGGTTGGCTAGATGGTACCATGATGGTCTGCATGATACTAGCATATGCAGACACTCTACCATCTGGGAGCACTGTACGTGCAGGAAGTGATGGAGTCACATAGGTTGAGACGACACTCTGGGGGCTGGGAGCTGGGGCAGCTGTTGGGGTCACCATGATTGAGCTGGTGGTAATGGTAACCTCTGGAGACCTTGGCGATGCCTTTACTTCATCCTCAAATTCTTTAACCTCAATCTCTGGAGCTGGAGGCTCCACTTCTTTCTCTGGTTCTTTATCCTCTCTTTCTTCCTCTTCCTCAATTGTTTCCTCTACTACGGAGGCCTTCAACTTAATTTCATCCACTTTTTGAGACTTTTCACTGGGCTCCTCTAACTTGCTCTGGACCTTCTCTTGTGCATCAGTCTCCCAAGATTTCTGATCAACGCTCTTAGATTCATCTGCATGAGTTTTTGGCACAACAATGACTTCTGTGGATTTATGGTCCTTGTAGACCACAGACTCCTTTTCCTCATTTTTTTCTTTCTCACGTCTCTCTGGTTCTGGGGTATGAATTTTTGGGGTAATGGGGCGAGAATCTTTGACTGGCTCTGTGAGAGCCGACATAGATACAGCTTCCTGCAGTCGTCTCTCTTCTATTTGTGCCAGTGGGATCTCTAGAGGTGCTCCCATCCGTCGGTGCAGGGGCATGGGCTCTGAATCACCCTGGCTGAAGGAAGCACTCTTGCGGAGTATTTTGGTCTTTGGGATATCATCTCTAGGAGACTCGCTGGATGCTGCTCTAACAAGTGGAGGGTTACTGAGGCGAGACCCCCGAACAAAGCGCTTCTCATCCCCCATGCCTAATGTCTCCAGCAACGGGCCTCGTAATCCACTCATCTTGTTGTCTACAGAGCCACCCCTTAGAAGTCTCTGCCTCATAAGTTCCAATTTCAGGGCATAGTCTTCCTGGCTCAGCTTTGCAGCTCCTGGACTTGGGCTTCTCCTTGGAAGCTCCATCGACACTGATTTCTGTAGAACTCTACTGCCATCGGTAGAGCTTTCTTCTGTGCCCTCCTCTGGTTTTATGTGGAGCTGTAGGGCACTGTCAGCCGAGCTCCCTCTGCGTAATTCTCCTCTGCGACGTGCTCCCTCTGGCTCATCGGACTCCATGCTTGAACCTCTGCGCATTGGTCTCTTTGCGTGTTCTGCTCGTTTGGCCAATTCTGCTGGTTCTTCATCAGATGAACCTTTTTCATCATCTTGTGTTGACCTCTTCCTGGCTCTACCCCTAGCAGCTGCATCTCCACTCTCTTTCTCTGACATCTCCACTTCCATGGGCTCTGACTTCTGATGGCTTGAAGCAGACCTCTCAGAATTTCCATTCAGTCTACCTGTCATTTCATCATCCCCTACAATTTCAGTCAGTGACATTCTAGAACCTGAGAATTCCATGTTCATGGGCATTGGGATAAAAGGTAGCTCATCAATGTCTTCATCCGAGTCTGAAGATGATGATGGTGGTGGTGAGCCTTGTTTCAGATGTCGTGGAACAGCAATAGAAATATGGCTGGAGGAGTCATCCAGTAACTCGGGTACAGACCTCATCACCATCTTAGATTTATAGCTGATAAGAGATCGCTAAAAGAGATATGCAATCATTGTTACAATGACATGCTAAAAGAATCTACAATGTCTTAAATACTGAACAGAACAGCAGTCACCATGGTAATCACCTTACCTGCCATTTTCTCCTGGACATAAACTTTTTGAGGGACTCTGTGCTGATGTTTTTACCCTTATTCAGGGTCTAAAAGAATGAAATATGTATTATAAAAACCAAAGTAAATAACTGCTTACAATAAATACTTTGATCTAAAATGTTAAAAACCTAAATTAACAATGTTGTATTAATTTAAATAACATATTTGCATAGACATGGGTCTATTTCTTTACTCTTCTACTCTTTCGTTACCTTGAACCAGGGGTGTCGAAGACATTCATTAGCATCGGGTCTCCTGCAGATAAAACAACATTAAACAAATTGCCAGTTAACACAAAGCACTCTTAGCAGTAGAAATTATTTTCTCAACAATAAATTATCAACAGGAGTGTGGTGCTGCAGATAAGCACCGTAGATTCCACTTACAATCTATCAGCCACCAGCAGTTTAATGACGAATCCCTTAGCTTCATGGCAGAGGTCGGTAAACATGCTTTCTTCAAAAGCTACATTGTAGTTCCTGATGTTGAGAACAGAACTGCGGTCGTTTTCTCCAGCAAAAGGAGAAACTCCAGTGAGACTGAAAAATAGAGTTGTTTGATTATGTCTAACTTAAAATGGCGGTATTAGTAAAGAACATACTAAGTAAACCTATTTTTTTTATAATTTACAATTGCATAACACTAAATTTAACAATGTAAAATTAAATATTTTTATTCAAATAGATACAGTTGAAATAATCCTACCATAAGTATGTTAGAACTCCAACAGGCCTGTAAGAAAAAAAAGTTGAATTGTGAGGCACTAATGTATTCATGATACTTTAGAGGCTGCATACAAATTTGTTCAAGAGCTGTTTTGTGATGGAGGGACCAGGTGCGTTACCAGATGTCCGTTGCCTTGGAGACGGGTGTCTGGTTAACAATCTCTGGGGCGACAAATTCTGGAGTGCCATATTTGCAGTACTGTGCCTCATCAGGCGTGAACTTTACAGCATTTCCAAAATCACATATGCGGATCTGATCGCTACTAGGGTCTGCCATGAGGATATTATCAGGCTGAGTGGAAAAAAAGGAGTCTAGTCAACACATCGTTTCCTTACCGTGATTATTGCTTGCTAATGGAAGTAAATGGTAATGACAGCAAATTACATAACATTTACCTTTATGTCTAGATGAAGTATGTCATGCTGATGAAGATAGCTAATACCCTCCAACAGCTGCCTCACGCTGGATCGGATCTGCAGTAAACAATTCAGACAGTTTAGGGACACATATCACTTTTGCTAGCCCTGTCCCTATAGAAACTCTGAAAAACGTACATAAAAAGTACATCCTTTATCCCCTCAAAAACTTACAAGATGCAAAGAGAAATGGCCCACGACAAACTACTATGACAACAGTCTGCTCAAATATTCAAAACTTTTCTGGTCACTTTGAAAGATCAAACTTGTTCACGCACCTCTGACTCCATTACTGTTGATTTCTTTGTAAGTCTCTCGAGAACCTCTTCATGGCATCTTTACACATTGTCAAGGACAATCACAGTGAAGGAGCAAAGCTTGTGATCAACTCATCATCACTAAAGCCTGTGAGAGGAAGTGTGATTGTGCCAGATTGGATGTGAGATAGTTATATAGCAGGGTCCAAAAATCACAAGTGTTCGATCAAAAGTGAGTTCACAAGTGAATATGCATCTATTTTACGTGCTGTACCATTTCATTGAATCATTTTCTTTTATCACTGCAAATTATAATCATAATAATTTAAGTTCAGTTATGCACTGAAAAAATTAAAATTGGTTTGTTTTTCTTTTGCAGTCTAGAAACAGTGCAGGACCTCAACATTTCATATTCACTGTGTTTTCAATTTTTCAAATACCTAAAACCTTCTGTTCAAATTTGATCTGAATTCCAGACTTTTAGACTCCACTGTGTGATTATATCAATTTAAATGCATGCTTTATGTAAGATGTCCTTTCTTTGTGTATATTCCCAAAAGACTGTGCCCTGAAGGACACACAAGCCAACTATTTGTGACAGTCAAAGCACAGATGGACTGAAGCATTACACACCGGAACAATTCTAAGGCAGATGACTAAGGCAGGTGTGAATATATAGGGTACAGATTACACAAGCATCTGTAGCAACTCTCAGTGCAGAAGGGCAATATTCATCTGTACGTTTGACTCACAATGAACTACAAGATGATAGTTCATCATGACAAACTTTGAATGTCACAGAGTTCAAACTAAAACTTCACTTGATTTAATTAAACTTGCTTTTATGGCCGACGATGCTTAAAGCTCTCAGAGATGCTGAAGGATACAGCTCTGTGATGATGATAACAGCATTCTTCTTCTCGAAAGCGTCATGAAAGTAGAGGATCCTCTCATGGTCTAGATGAGACAGGATGTTCAGCTCTCTCAGAGCAGAGGCCTTCCGTTTAGCTCGAGCAGAAATGAACTTGGCTGCATATTCAATCTTTCCTGCTTTCTGTATCACTCGTTTTATATATGAGAACGCCCCTCTAAGGAAAGAACATGAAAAAATGGTGTTATAGAATATATAAACCATCAACGCTTATTTTATTTAAAACTGAATTATATGTTACTATTTTGTTGCATGTCACTAGTAGCACAGATTTACACACAGTTACACTGTTCACATTTAAAAATTACTAATTAAAAATATATTTATTGCAATTCACAGTAACACGACTATGTATTACCTGTTTATTGCGTCACAATAAAAATGCAAATTAAAAAAATTTAAATGGCTGCTATTTTTCTGTATTGTTGCAGTTTCTTGCACAATACCAGTCCATCAGTTAACTCTGCCTCTTACCCCCATGCTGTAGTGTATGTTTAATAATAGCTGATCAACAGTGACCGATATTTATCATGGTTTACATAAAAATATGATGTATAGTATAATATAGTATAACAAAGATTTCTGAATGGTCATGTGACACTGAAGATTGGCGTAATGGCTGCTGAAAATTCAGCTTTGACATCACAAAAAATTTCATCATAAATACATTAAAATTGAAAAGAGATGTTTAAACTTTAATTGTATGTCACTATATTACTGTATATGGATCAAATAATATCAGCCTTGGTGAGCAACACTTCCACAATCTTATACATCCAAAACTTTTAAAAGGTGGTACATACAGACAAATATTGTGTAAAAAACGTATTGAACATTCACAATATTTTTTAGTAATGAATGAAATGCATATTTCTAATCAACTATTTTGTTCACCATCTGTGTTCAAAATGTTGCCAAAAGATCCAAAGTACCAAAGAGTGCGGCTATGATGCCTTTACATCCTTTTAGAGCAGACAGCTCACTAGATTTTGGAAAAGAGCTATTATGTGTGTTGAGCGTAGCATGTGTCTGTTTGCAGCGAGTTCAGGTCTTAATAGAACGGTGGCAGTCGGCCATAAAGATTATAATTAAAGCACAGAGAAAGCGACAGCATGCAGAGCAGAGATATAGCGCCACAATGGCTCCACTCCTCTTCGCCCAGTCGAGCGCTCAGTGTACCATTGTGTCAAACAAATAACCCTCCCTTTCAAATGTGGCTTTGACTCCCTTTATCTAACAGTTTTAAAGTCGCATTGATGCTAATCTGTCTTGGTTCAAAACTGACATGGTTTAGGGGTATGATAAGCATACTGACTGAAAGTGTTGATTTAATTGCATACTGTATTGATAAATACAATTAAATCCATATTTGTATATGAAAACCCCAAATAATGATAACTAAAAGACACTGCTGTGGAAGATAAGTAAATCCTTGAATGCAAGTACTGTTTATGTCCATATTATTAAATATACTGCTTTAAACAGAGAGTCCTAATATTTATATTAGAGCTTCTGTATAGATACTCATTACAAAAGCTGCACAAACTTTGTCTGTATGAGGCACAGAGATCCCGTTTTTTACAAGCTGAGAAATTTCAAGGGTCTTGTGGCCTCTTCTGAAGTGGCTGAATCATTCTTTGATTGTGGAGCTTGAAATTGCATACTTTCCTACCCAAAGTGTATTTTTAATAATGTGCCAATCCTTTCCTCAGCTGATGCTTTATTAAACCTTAGACGTGTGTGATGAGTCAGAAGTCCTGAGATCTGTCATCGGTGAGAGCTGATGGAGTCGGCTTTTTGAGTTTCTAGGCCGACGGAGGAAATCATTAGAGATAAATGGTGCATGTCCAAGTGAGGCTCCGGGAGGATGACTCACCTCCCAATTTCCTTGTGCACGTCATAGTAATCAGTGAGCCTCCGCATCTTTCTTAAGATGGACGCCTCATCCTCCATGGGGTCGTCTTTGTACTTTTTAGCTAGACACAGAAATTACAAAGTTAATTTCTAAAAGTCAATCCAATTAATTGCCAAGTTTTGTTTGATCATGCACTGTGAGTTTAATAAACATAATTTCACATTTTTTATGAAACAACACATTCAATACCCTTTTAATATCCACAAAATACATATATTTCAATAAATAAAATATATGTGTATTGTTTGTTAACACATATTTACTGCTCTTTTTTTTTCCAAGTGTGCATTATGTATATAAATGGTTTGAAAACTAAACCGTATGATTGCATGTTTTGCTGTGCGTTAACATTATTAAGTTGCTTTAGAATAATAGTTATTGTAAAAAAAAAAAAGCTAAACACTTACACTTGTGCAATTAATTTAAAAATACCTATTTTATATAATATTTAGAAATTCTATAAATTATTTATTTTAAATGCATTAATATTTTACATATTAATGCATACATTTATTTAGTATACATATTATTTAGTATAATTTTCTGACTTTTTGATATTTAACGCTGAAATTTTAGAAAAGGGCCACTTGCAACAAAAATTAAGGTATCACTTTAGAATAGAAAATAATTATTCTCTATTGCTTCTTAATTTGCTGCTTATTAATAATTGTTAAGGTAGTTGTTCATTTTATGTATTGTGTAGGATTAGGGATGTAGAATAAGGTCGTGTAGCATAAAGCATTAATATATGTTTAATTAGTACTAATAAATGGATAAAATTCTAGTAATATGCATCCTAATAAGCCACTATTTAAGATACCCTAAAATAAAGTAATGGTAATGACCCTTACAAAACGTAATAATTGGCCCCATAACAGTGTTGGATTTTACTTTATTCCATCTCACATGGTTTAAACATGAGGTTGCAGTAAGGTGGTGGTGGTGAGTAAACGTGCTTAGAAGCACAACCTTCTTCATTAAAGTGAAAGTGCTTACCGATGTGGACAGTCAGCTCAGCTTTGCAGGACACAGAACCGGCCAGATTCTTAGCAGTGCAGGTGTAAACTCCTGAGTCATCGGCTTGAGTGTTCAGTACCACTAGAGAACATTCATTGTCATCGTACACAAATGTGAAATGGCTGCTTTCGGACAGCAGGGTGTCTCCCTAGAAATCAGAGAGAAACCACTGAGTGGCCATCCAACTGTTGTGATTTGAATTTAAAATGCTTTTGTGTGGGTTTGAGGTGAACAGGGTAGTGACGAATTAAATAGAAGGCAAAGCCTTGAGGTAGGAGATGAAATATCTAACAGTACCATTCAAAGCATAAATTAGCATGATTTACAGAATGTGATAATGCTATCAGGGATATAGCTCAAGGAAATATCAGGCAAGAACTGTTAGTGAGAAATCACCAGGAAGAAAAGGGGCTGACATGGTTTGACTTTACAATCTAAAAAAACATTTAAAGTATGTTTTTTTCAGGTGCACGTAGGAAATAGAAAACAGAAACAGAAAACATCAGTGACTATAACTGATAAGAAAACAACAAACATCTACCTCAGCATGAGTCTCACGAAAGGCTTGTGGTGAAACAGTGAGAATTTTTGGCTTTAAAGAATTGGGGTTTATATTTATAATAGTAAAAGAAAAATCTAATTTTTGTACTTACAATGTGTAATATTTATAATGTATAGTTAGTTGTTTCGCTGGGTCAAATTTATTTATTTTTTTCTAAGATCCTTTTTTTGCTTTTTTATTAAACGCTATTTATATTACCAGCTCACAAGCTGCGAGTTTTTTGAGTATTATAGGTTTTCACTGCCACAAATGTTGAATTATTAAAAAAAGAAGATATATAAAATATAAATGCTCAAAAACAATTTTTCAAATAAAAAGCACATGCATTAAATAAAACACACACCTTGTACCAGAGGATGTCTGGGACAGGCTTTCCTTCAACCACCACAGCAAAACGAGGAGTCTCTCCTACATTCACATCCAGGTCTTCCATGATGGTCTCAAAAGTTGGGGCCACTAGAGACAGAGAAATCAATGAGACTTAAGTGCAATGATAACATAGAACGCATAGATTTAGCATTTTGTACACAGCAACACACCTGCCATTTCCAGGATTAGTGTGCAGGAGTCGCTGCCATCCTTGTTGCTGGCGATGCAGGTGAGCTGACCAACATCACTGCTCTTTACCTTGCACAACTTCAGTGTATGCTGGTCATCATCAGGCATGCTCAACTCAAACAGACCGGGTCTGTTAGACAATGTCACTGCCCCTCTAAAAATTTAAAGGCAGAATAACTACTTGTTTTTTTTTCAGTCAACTACATTCATGTACTTGCAAAAGCAAAACGATGATGTTGATATTTTGTTATATGACTGTTTTATAGACGCAAGAAACAAAAGACAGAACAGAATTCAGTATTTAAGTAGGTGTGACACAGAGAAAACTATTTAGGCTTTCTGAACAAACCCTAACTCTTTGAGGAATACTAATACAGTGCTGTCTTAAATTATAGAATCAAAGGATTATTAGCATAAAGCACAAAGGGAAAACTCGCACCACACGTCTAATCAAAGTTATCCTGGGAATCATGATTTGAAAAGGATATGAAAAGGCAAGAAGCACTGGAATTGTTTTTTTTTGTCCAAAACACAAAGCTATTACATGAATAAAGAAATCTTAAAGCAATGCAAACAAGTCATATGTACTACAATAAATGGAATTTTTGTGTACTTTGAGGCTTGCAAGTATAAATTTCCACTTTTCACATATGTAAAAAAGCAGCTCGGACATTCTTATAAATATCTCTGTTTGTAATAGATTTAAGAAATAACATGAGGAAGTGTAAATGAGTAAATGACAACCAAATTTTGAGCATTTTTTATCATTTCAATTGTGTAGTTATAAACAATCCCATAAGTTATGAATAATTATTAGGTATAACAAAAAAGCACAGTTTTTAAAAATACTTTTCCAGAAATGCAAGTCATTTTCTAACTTCTGAAAATGTATAAAAATGTATAAAATGTAATGTTAATAGGTTTTGATGAATATTACTAAAAGTGCTGTATAATACCTCTTCCATGTGACGGATGCATTGACGTGGTTGAGAGTGACTGTGATGCTTAAGGGCTGCTTCTCCACCATATACACAATGTCTGGCTTGTCTATGATTACAGGAGCCTCCTGGAGGTACGGACCTGCAGACGGAGAGATAAAAAACACTCTCTTGCAGTAACTCATACATCTCATTGACCCATCTGACTATGGCTGTCCTTGTCTGCTGAGGCATACCTCTATCTAGCAGCTGCACTGGCTCGGTGGCAGGCGATGGCTTGCTAAAGGCCTTGCTGGTGATTGATAGCACCCTGAAGGCGTAGCGGACACCTTTAGACAGATTGGTAATGGTATAGATGGTCTGTTTCAGGCAAGAGGCGATGATGGTCCACTGGATTGACCCTAGAGCTTGCTGCTGAACAGCATACATCAGAGAGCTAGGATCTAGAAAAATAAATAAAAATCTAAATCTTTTTGCATTTAGTGTGAAAGCCAAAACCAAAAAAAGAAATCTGATTACTTCCGATCCGTTTTTTTTAAATACAGGGCAAAAAGAAGAAACAGCGCTTGACAATATGGAGAAAGGACACTCAAATTTTATGGTTTAGGCAGTTAATTCAGCAGTAAATCTGTGATTGTTACCAACAACATCACCAAGACATAGAATATCTGTTGGAAAGCAATAAATAAAATGTTACGGTACTACAGTGCTAAACTATATTTAGCTGTTGGCCATACTTGGAAATGTGTTAAGGAAATAAGAGGAGGTCAGGTTAATCATCTGTGATGTTATCCAGCTAACGTCACGGCACTGTTGCTCTATCAATATTTACTGTATGCTGAGAGAGAACATATAATATAAAGAGAGGATGCCATTAGAGCAACTCTTGGAAATTAAGATCACAAATAATCTCTTTAATGCAAGAAATCACCTAAAAATGACAATAGTGTGATTAATCATCATATATTTGCTAAATTCAATAACTTGCTGTCACAAAGCTATCAAATGGCTTTACAAGATAAAGCTGTCAAATGTCTTTATATATGCAAAAATTCTGTATTTATTATGAATATCATATTTTAGTGATGCTTTTGAATAATTGTTGATACTTGAAAGCATTAGTTTTTCCTTTCATTCAAATGCCATCAAAGTCAATAGAAATTTCCTTTATTGTCAGACTAATCCTTTAATATCTCTATTCTCCAAGACCACAATTCCTATCCCAAACTCTCACTATTGGTTAAACCCAATCAAATTGCAATTCTGGTGAATGGTGTAATTTTAAGAGCCTTGCTTCTTTGATTTCAGAGATGTGTTCCCACTTTCAGATGTGTCAAACATTTGTGTCTGTTTTCATTTTTCCCTAATGTATTTTGGGAAAACATCTGTGAAATTATGGATATTTGAATGAAACAACTGGGAACACCATTAAGAATAGCTCTATAAACCTACAGCCATGAAAAAACAACCACTGACCAATTAAAATGTTCCTTTGAGGAACTTTAAACCTTTAAAGGAGAACTGCTACAAGAACAGTTTCTAAATTAAATGAATATATACATAAATAACATGCATAATTATACCAATGGATGGATCCAGTCTTCTGGGTTTCTTCCAGCTTAGCGTGATAGTCTTGCCAGTGATGGACTCAATGACTGGGGCCCCATCTGGCGGGTCAGGAAGGATGTCTAAAACGGCAAAAGTGTCAGTCAGAATATTTATTTGGTGCCAGAGGAGTCTCTCGCTATTTTTCACACATGCACACATATGCTTTAGCCTTAAAATAAATTGTAGTATTGCTTTGAAGAGTCTGGGATGTGGAAAAAATAAGCTGCGGTTATATGATGCTGATCGTCTGCCAACTTGAGAGTGTCTAACTAATTTTTTGGAGTAACTCACAGCAGTAGGCACTGCAAATTCAAAGAAAAAATATTTTCAAAACACTATTTGACTGATTAATTTTGGATAATTACGGGACAGTTATTTAAAACATAATAAAAAATAAATAAATAAAATAAAAATAAATGAATAAAAAAAATCCCAACAGACATGTGTGAATATATATACATTTATTTTATAAATAGAAAAAGAATTTATCTAAAATGTATTTATTACTTTATATTAATTATTTTCTACTTTCCCAGTCTTGAAAAAAAAAACTTGTGTAATACGCATGTTTATTGTGTCAATATTGTGGTTACCGATCTTTGAAAACATGTCCACGTTATTATCAACAATATTATCATAATAAACACTAATATAATTCACAAAAATGTGCATAAAAAGCTTTTTTAAACTTACTCGTGAGCTTTTTAAGTCTTTTTAAAATGCACTTTCTATTGTTATAGTCAAGCATAGCTGCTAGAAACCACTGATGTATTAAACTCACCTGTCACATAAAGATGGGCGTAGCAGGTGGCCTTGCCCACCTTATTGGATATGACACACTTGTAAACTCCTCCGTGGGCATGACAAACAGAGCGGATCACCAGGCTGTGAACATCTCTGACTACAGAAGAGACAACATAGAGAACAAACACTTCATATGCCTGCTATTCCCGCCACTCACACTATCATTTCCACAGGGACTGCTTTCCGGAAAAGAGAATTGAATTACATTATCAACTAACTTACACTGTGTCATCTTCCTGTCCTCTGTGCTATCAATCCTCTTGCCATTGTGAAACCAGATTATGGCAGGATATGGCAGGCCGGCCACTTTGCACCTGAGCACAGCCTCTCTGCCCTCAACTACATCCAGATCGTAGAGCGGCTTGACAAAATCAGGCATGGTGAAACGTTCCACCTCGTTCTCAGGCACCTCAGGTTCCTCGGGAATGGAGGGCATTTTTTCCAGCTTTGCTCTAGTAAACATAAACCAAAACCATTAAGATGTTATGTTTTTATGCAAAACTGTTTCCATTAACAGTTTTGTGATTTTAATCTTTTGATGCTTCACCCAAAAATGAGAACTGATGTCTTAAACATGTCAAAACTCAAAGGACTTGGAATATGGTGCGCATGTCAAATTAATAACATTATGGTGTTTTTGGAAGTCAATAGCCACATATAGAAAAGAATTATGTAATGATTCTTCAAAATTTCTCCATAAACAAAACAACACCATATGTATGGAAGAAATAAAATAAAATAAAGCGATTTCACAGCCACAATAACCTTTTCATTTTCTTTACTTTTTAATCCTTTGTGGTGACTTTCACAATTTAGACTTTTTCCTGGGAATTGCTAGCTTATATCTCACGATTCAGACTTTTTTCTCAGAATCATTCTGTATCTCGCAAAAGAAGAACTTTCATTTTTCTTTGAACAAATATGAAACAAGTTCTGAGTGAATCATTAGTCACACAAGGTCATACATTTGAGAGGAAATCGCTGGTCTGGGTTCCTGCACATACAGCTCCGCTGCGCACTCGGCCTCCCCGTGTGAGTTCCTCGCTACTACTGTATAGAGACCCTCATCTTCATTACTAACATGAGAGATGATTAATGAGTGTCGTCCTCCTTCTTTCAAGATCCGAATGTCTTCGCTTTCCTCCAGCGGATGATCTGTTGAAGACGTGACACACAAATGACTCAACCATCTTAATGTTATTTTACGGGACTGACACTGGGAGGCACTCAAGGGAATTAGACTCATACCAAAGTGGCTCCAGATGACCCGAGGAGGTGGTGTCCCGCTGACCTTGCAGTCAAATCGAGCATTACGACCCTCGATAACTTCTAGTACATCCAGCTTACGGGTGAAGAGGGGATCTATGGATGCTACGACCTTTAGCTTGGCACTAGAGGTCAGCTCCTCTATAAAATCACATGACATGTGAAGTGAAATTGACAGTTTAATAAGGGTCTTGCAATATGCGTTGATTACGTCATGAAACCTTTGGTAAAAAGGGTCATGCTTATAATTTTAGCAACATGTTTATTTATTGGCATTAATTGGCTGTCTTCTGTTGCTACTGCATTGGATGGTTTACTCAAAAATTAAAACTTGGTCATTATTTACTCGCCTTCCAAACTTGTAAGACTTTCTTTATTCTATGAAACACAAAATAAGACATTGTGTGTTTATTTTGTCCATGCATTCTCGTTTTAGACTGCCTTATTAATACGAAAAAAACATTCAGAAATTCTGTGATTTTAAACAACATGAGCGTGAACTATCCCTTTAACACTAGCCCAGATTTTGTATTGTTTCTAGCTAAAATGTCAAAAAATCAAGAAGTATTTTCTAGACAAGTAAAAAATATTTATTATTTTCAGAAAAAGGCTAAATTAAGTGGCTTTTTGCTTAGCGCAACCACAATAATGGGGTAAGCAAAATAATCTAATTTCAACAGAAAACAACACTATTTCGCTTATTTCACTGGTAGATTAGTTTACTATTTCAGGTAAAGTGTCATTTAATTTTGACTTGTTATTTCTGAAAACAAGACAATATTTTTTGTCATTTTTTTCAGTAAGAGCTTCTAGATACTTTAACTGAAAACAAGACAAATAATCTAGGCTAGAAAAGCATTTTTTGCAATGAAGATTGCAGAGCAACAATCCACTCTGAAATATATGCTTGTCAAACTGTATTCGCCAGGCTGAAATAATCATGATGCTTGTTAAAAAAAAATTTGAGTTGCTGAATCCAATGTTAGGATAAATCAAAGAGAATATGCAGAGTTGCAGGTGCTACATCAAGCCAAGAAAACATAATTCCTCATGATACAGTATTACTCGTTTAATGTAATGAGACTTGTACAACAATGATGTGTTGGTGTATAAAACGAACCATGTGGACCTGTACCAAAGCCGCTCACCTTTAGCTGTGCTCAGTTTGCAGGTGTACGTTCCACTGTCATCCTCATGTACAGAGTTAAGCAGGAGCCTGCACCTTTTCCCATCAAAGTGCATCTTACAGTTGAGCAGAGCTGGTTGGATGAGTTTCCCATCTGACAGCCAATCAACATCTGTGTCCTGAGGACCGATCACTTGACACTCGAACAAGGCAGTTTCGCCTGCCTTTACCATCACGTCCCTCACCGGCCGAATGATGGCCAGGCCTGGCTCTATTGGACGAGCTGGAGGAAAAACGATAAGGATCAACCCAAGAGTGGTGAAGAAAAATACCTCAAGTAAGAAAATCCAGAGCTTATGTTTAAAGCACACAAGAGTCTTTGCATGTGTTTAATCTGCTGCAGATATAGGAGACATAGTCTGCTAATAGCATGTGTTGTACAGCAGAGAAGATATATTAGAAGAATATGCTAATACGTTGTCTGTCAGCATAATCCGCTCATGGCTCAGTACGGATCATCTTAAAATTATACCCAGAATTCCAAATCGCCTGGTCTGAGACTGTCTCTTTCAGACTTAAATAAATTCACCCTTGGTATAATATGAATAAGTTTAGCCCTTGCATTTTAAGATGATTTTGATTAAAAGGTTTTTTTTTTAAATCTGAATGATTCTGAACTTTATTTTAATACATTTTAATATATATATATTTTTTAAATGACTGACAGAAGTAATTCTAACATGCTAATTTGGTGCTAATGAAATTATATTCCTTCAGAAAACTATATAATATACTTTAATATTATAAAAATGTATAATATTAAATGCAAAACCTGTTAATCATTTAAAACTCTTAAAATACGTTCTAAAATGCAAGTATTAAAATCCTGTATTCAGTACATAGAAATTGTACAGCTAAAAACAATCACATTACATTAAACCAAGGTACGACACAATTTGTTCTGTATTCATATAAAAACGACTCACATTAGGCATTAACACACATTTATTGACTTGTTTTGAAAAACTGAAATCAGCTGCTGCATCGATCATTTAAAAAATACTATTTATTAAATATTCAAAATGTGTTGAGGAAGCTACAAACCACTCATAATGTAAATTCCCTCAACTAAAGTGATTGACAGGATAATGATTCTATGAATGGCTCAGTTGTCTCTGTATATTAAGCTAAGCAAGAATTATATTAAGAATGAAAATCACATCATCTTTAGGAAAGAATTATCTGCTTGTGATTCCTTAATACATACAGACCATGCAACACTAACTGAAGTCCCTACCTTTCACCTCCAGTTTTCCCTCACACTGTTTAGTCCCATACTCGTTGATGATCTTGCAGGTGTAAACACCACAGTCTGACTTCTGTGCCGATTTAATTATCATCTCAAAGCTGCCCTCCTCAGTCTCATGAACAAGATGCCGTTCACCTGTTTTAATAGTCACTCTGTCTCTCAGCCTGATACAAAAGAAAAAAAAAAGTTTAGTTACGACAATACTTTAAAAGGAACAAACAGTCCATACTATATTATGAATTATCTAGACAAATATTTTTGATTTAAACATACCAATAAAGCATGGGTTTAGGCTGTCCACTCACTCGAACAGACATGGTCACCTCCTGACCCTCTATAACTGTTTGGTCTCCAATAACAACCTGTTATATTGGTAAATGCAGAGGCATTATTGTTTTGTAAATAGTATTAACTCTGTGATAATATGAAAAAATGTTAATGGTTTGCAACATTTCTGTTCCCGGAAAAACATTGGATTTGCTGAATGTGAGAAGAGAGAGAACACAATATTTTTTCTCCCATCTTATGCTTTTTCTTGACCATTTTTACATGTACAAAAATGTACTTAAAACTTTTATCAGCATTTTGACTAAGAATAAAAAAGAATAAAAATGGACATGTTTTATATCATTTGGATTTTGAGGATAACACGTTCACATGGATATTGCAATCACTGCTAAAACTAAAATGTATCTTCCTTGTTTGTAAAATAGTGTGTATGTAAAAGTGCTCAGTGATGTATTCTTATAGAATATTTTGGCATTCTCTGATACCAGAAAGGATGGAGGCTCCTTAAACCGAGTATCCACGATCCTCCTCGGCTCAGGTCCCCTGTACGAGGAGAAATCCATCCCCTCCTCAAGAGGACTGAGGTACTCCTCATCAGATGTGATGGGACTGCTGACATCCATGGGTACACCAAGGTTCCCACGCTGGTCCTGACTGGGCTCTGTGATAAATACCAACAGGATTAAAGTGGATTTTACAAGCAATATTTACAGATTTGCATGTTTACATCTCTACATTTGGCCAACCTTTAACAAGTATTCATCTCAATAAAGAACACCCACAGAGCAATATGATTTATTTGTTTGAAAACAACAGTGTTGGGTATAAAATTCACAGAGAATTACTTTTTGCTTTTTCCTCTGACAGAGAGAAATGCGTTAGATAGGTGAAGGACGAAAGACATATTCTGAATACAAATCAGGATCCCTAAAGAGAAAGGATACTGTAATCCCAAATCCAAATCTCAAAAAAAGTCCAGTGACAATGTAAATGCCAGTGCTGGGGACAGATTGCTTTCAAAAAGCATCACAAAAACAGGATTGAGAAGATTTACTCAGAAAAGAGTCTATATAGGAAATAATCAGAAGACAAGGAATGTAATTTCAGCTGTGCATTACATGCATTATATGTAAAAAAATCTGATTCTTAAAACATGCTAGTGCATGCCTGTTTACAAAATTAACTTGCAGTAGTTGAACACATTCATTATCATCCATCTAAACTGGCTTAAATATTGACAACTTATCTTGGTTGGTAACTCATTAAAGCAACATGTAGGTTCATGGCTGTGATGTAAACTAAAATCTATTGGCTATTTGACCCAGTAACACTTACTGTTAGTCAAACAATTTCATAGTGTCTTTAAGATGCGTCCATTCAAATGTAATGAATGATGTTGATTTACAAATGGACATACAGAAATAAGCTACAGAAGTGAGAGTCATTCCTTAAGTGAAGTACACATGTAAACATATGAAACCGTTTGCCGTGAGAGGCCTTAAGCCACGGCATGCGGTAAGACTCGGTGATGCATGTACCAGGAGAAAAAAATAGACACAGTGTCTCTTCTTTCAAGAGCTTAGAGCATATATATTACCGCGAACCAGGGTATGATTCTAATTTCAAAGCAGTGACATTTTTAAGAACACCAAACAACTCAAAAGGCACTGATTACTTTCGCTTTTTATTTTCTAAAGAAAAAAAATATTAAACTTTTAAAACAAAAGCCTCCATAAGTAGCTTAACAAAATATAAAAAATAATAAAAGCTTGGTCAAATACTGTAATATTGTCACATTCTTTGGAAACCCACCATGCAAATTCTTGAACACAAACCTACCTGGCCCTGCTCCTTCAGCCAGACCTTGGCCATGTACTAAGTGGACACCGAGGGCGCCAGCGCATGTTCAGTCCCGACAGTATTTGTGTTAATATGTCAGCACCTTAGTGAATGCCCCCAGATTTCAACTGGTAATCTGGTGCAGACACTATGTCTTCTGTACCCTCCCTTGCTCTTTCTCTCTTGGCTCTCTCACTTTCAATAAGACACTACCTCTCACATTTACATCAGCACAAACAGATGCAGATGTCCTCCCTTTTTTCCATTCCAAGTCAAAGGAACTGCCATAAAATACTTCTCATAGCAACCATCCTATTTATATTCCTCTTACAAACTCTGTCGCTTCTTCTGCAGCTCAGCAAACCTACTACAGTACCGTGAACTGTAAAGAAAATGACTTTCATGCAAGTCTTTCATCTGTCTGGCTCTTGAAATTTCTTAGGAGCAACTGTTTAGCTGTTGTGTCACTGTGAAAAATAAAGACCTAGTTGGCAACAACACTTAATGGCAGGTTTTAACAACATGCTGTCAATAAAGTAACACAAGGATCCACTATATATGAGATTATTAAGAGATCATTTCATGGAAGAAGGAGAGCTAAAAATACCCGTGGTATTCACCGCCCTAATAAGGCAAAGCTTCTCTTTCTCTTTCTAACCATTAACTCAAACGAAGGTGCACTAGGAGAATAGTAGAATATATAGATATCCCCATTAGATAAAGTCTTATTTTGCATTTTCTAAAATGATTCGGGGTAAATGTGTTAAACAAAACCCAACGCAAAACCCAATTACAATAAAAAAAAAAAAAAAAAAATTATAAATAGAACTTATACATTACAGTCCACAAAGTAAACATTTGTCTTCAGCTTGACCATATAAGCAACACAATTATTACACAATAAAAAAAAAATATTATATGTACTGTATCTATTTTACCATATTCTCATATGCACATATAAAAACAATAAACAACAGAAATAATAGCAATGCATTTAGGTAAGTAAACTTTTTGACTAAACATTTCCGTGCTTGCATTTTTAAAATGTATTATGAGCCAAAATGCAGTTCATATGTTCAATTTAACCACTGGGTTGCTATGGTAACTATCCAGACGGAACCACTGTTGGAGAACTAGGGAGATCTTATAGAGAGAGAAGGAGAAATCAAAGAAGCACAAAGAAAATGTTCGAGGAGGCACTGGAAAATCAAACAGAGAGCTCATGTGAGAGCTGGTAGTGAGGAAAAAAAGTGTTATGGTTAATTTTAATGACTATTTTGCTTTAAGGGTGATTTAAACACCAACACAATGATGCTAACCCCCACCCCGCAGGGCTGCATGTTAACAGTGTGACTCACCGCCTTTGATCCTACTTAGATATCTGAAGGTATTGAAATCCACTCCTCTAAAATCCCATACGTTACCCTTCAAACACCCACATCCTCAACTGAAAACACAATATGCTCATCCAAAAATATTTTCTCAAACCATTTACTTGGAGGCATTTTCTGCATTGTTTAAAACTAAATATCGAGCTAAAGGCAAGTAATATGTTTAAAATTAGGAAAATTTGGAAATCTAACTCTTCTAAAAAAATCTGTGTGTGTTAAAACACATATAGTGCATGCAAACTTTAATTTATTCATTTTGATTGAGAGTTGGATATTTGCTACAACATGAGTGACAGCTATCACTGGCAATTGCCACAATCTCGAGCAGAGCTTAGCTTTATGCAAATAAAAAGTGTTGCAGTGTGACGACTAACAATGGGAGTCTGGACAGTGATCCATCAACTGATACAGCAGCTGAGTAGGGATGTCAACCAACCAACAGCAGAACAAATTGCTGTCAGTGTGAATGTCCCTTAAGAAAGGACAACCTAAAGTGTTCACCATCAAAACACTCACCTGATTTGATGAAAAGAGTAGCACTGCTGGACATCTCGCCAACCTCGTTGATAGCAGTGACTGTGTATGTTCCTGCATCACTGGGCTTTGTCCATTTGATGAGCAATGAGTGCCTTTCCCCCTCTACCTTCACAACATGAGTTGGGCTGTTCTTGATCACAATGTTGTCTCTCTTCCATGTAACTGTATATGAAATTTCTTTGCTATTACATCCCTCCAGAATTAAAATTGTTGAGACTTAAAAAGTACAGTCTTAAAGTTATTGTACACAGAGTTTGAAATAGATAAAAATAAATTCAACCTCAATCATGTTTACACAAAAATTTGGATCAGGTTCAATAATCTCAGTTTTGCACCCATAGCTGAATTTTGATAGGAAAGGATGATTAATACAAAAAAACCCTAAAAAACACATGAAAATTTAAAACTCAATGTGCAAGGACCTTTATTTCTTTGTACTCTTTGGGCTTAAATGTGGACTCAACTTTCCACAAGGGTTGAAGTCTAAAGGCATAGTACTGTATAGCTGACAGCTTATAAACTGAAGCTTTCACAGACTGTATTTTTGAGTAAATGATTCAGAGTCAGCAGGGACTACACCAAGACTGCATCCCTGTGATGCTCATGTATTATAGTTTCAAGTCAAACAGGCAAGATGCTTAAGGTGCTGTTTGAAGTTATTACAGCATAAATAAAGGACTTACCTTCTGGGAGAGGGGTGCCACTGATGATGCATTTTAAAAGCACCTCTGTTCCAGTAGAGGCCACAGTGTCCTGAAGTGGAAACTCAAACACGGGAGCCTCTAGAGGATCCTCTCCTGCAGACACGTACGAGTCGTCTGAAGATTCTGTAACAGCATAAGATATTTGTCAGATCCAATAAATGTGATAATTCTCAACTCAAATTGGAAGTGCACTGTAAATCAAGTTTGTCTCAGTATTTGTCAAGTACACCGTCAAGAAACATGCATGCCACTGGAAATGTCTAAACGTACCTAATTCAGGGGACATAGGTCTTTGTCTGCGTCCCCTTCCTCTGCTTCTTTGGGGTTTTTCTTCTTTAGCAGTGGCACTTTTCACAGCCTTATCAGTCTTCTCTGCATCCGTCTCCATTGGCTCCTCTTCGACAATAATTTTTGGTATAGTGAGCTTTGTTGCCGGTGGAAGAGGAGTCACATCCAGCTCCATCTTTTCTTCAGATGAAGAAGACGAGGAAACTCTTGGAGGTTTGGTGGGACCTTGTACAGGACATTCTTGAATAGCTACAGTTTCTCCTTGTACAAGAGGACTTTCAGGCCTTCTTTCCAGTTTTCTCAGTGTGACCTCTATTGGTGTCTTCCTATGCATGGACTCATCATCTGCTTGTGGTACTTCCTGAACACGAACAACCCTCTTTACTAGTGGACTTGCAGGTCTTGGTTCCACTTTGCGTAATGTCATCTCTAAGACATTTCGGGATGGAGATTCAGCTCTGCCTCGAGAGCGCTCTTCAGCCATGGATGTGACGTCTACAGTTGGAGACCTTCGAGGACTATCTCTGCTTGGGCTTGGGCCACGAAGTCTTGGAGACCTCTGTCCAGGTAAATCAGAGAGTGACATGGCCTCTGGAGGCGATGGTTGTTGTCCAAACATGCTTACCACCTTGGTGGTTGGGACAGACCGATCGCTTTCAAATTTGTCCAGTGTTTGTTGTTCCAGCTGGTCTTTTAGTCTGCGAGATGGTGATTTTGGAGGTGATCGTTCCTTGGCTTGCTCTCTGTCTCTCATTTCTTGCTCTCGCTGAGCACGCTCTCGATCCTGCAGCTTTTGAAGAACCTGAGGTGGGATGGGCTCTAACTTCCTTACAGGCTGCCTGCTCCTGTGAAAAGTAGAGAGCTGCTCCGTTGAGAAGGATTTCTTCATGTGTGGCTTACCAACAAGCTTTTTGATGCGCTGGAGCTCCTCTGTGAACTTGTTCTCAATGTCCTGCACCTTTTGGGAGTAACGGGGTCTGTCCTCCAGGGAAGCAGCCCGCTGTTTGAACATGGTCCTTCTCTGGGCTGCATCTGCCTTCAGAGCCTCGCGAAGATCTTCTTTGGAGCTCTCCCTCGAGATCCCCAATCGGCTCCCTCCTTCATCAGAGTCAATAGACGAGGCTCTGTTAAATCCAGCCCAGGAGCGTCCAGATATAGATCCCTCTGGGTTATCGATGCTTCTTCTGCGTTCTTCAAAGACACGCACTTTCTCGAAGATCTTGGAGCTAGCTCTTGTCAGTTTTGGTGAGGGCCGAGGTGTAAGTTCCTTACGGGAATACTCGCTGACCGGGGTTTGGGGTCGAGAATCTTGAGCACTACTCTGAGACATGCCTGAGGATTTGGGTTGCTTTATCTTCTCCTCAAACTCTCCTGGTACTGTGTCTTGATATTCAGTTGGCACGACAACTTTCTTGCGTGGGGCTAGGGGTGTGGCAGGGGCTGAACCGGAACGGCTGAGCAAAGGAGAGGCTGTAGAGCGGCCAATTTTGGGGGAAGGGGGTGGTAGGACTTGAGGGGGAGATTCCCTCAAAACTTCTTCAGATGGGCTCCTAAAAGAAGGTGTTTGAGGGAAATTTCTGTTAGAGTATGGGGTTATGCAAGGGGAGGAGCCCAACTGTTTGGACGACGACTTTGGAAGAGGGGCCAGAGAGGCTAATTTCTCTGATGTGGGACCTTAAATGGGACCGTCTGCATGTGTTTGTGTGCAAGTTACTTCAAGTCTACTTCTGTTAATGTCTTAATTTGAGAAAAATAATTAGCTTTTTTATAATGAAGAAGGAGTGATGTGAACCTTCATAATTGTTTTATTTCAGGAGAGGTAAATAAAGAAAAAGAAAAAAATGATAATGAGCTTCTGTTAACTGTATTTTCTAATTCGTTACGTTTGACAAATTGAAATATAAAAATAATGCGAGGGGATGTTCATAGCATGAATAAAACATATTCCAATAATCTTAGAGTGACAGTCAAGACCACAGTTGAATGTCTATAATCTTAGAAATCTGAATACTTCTTAAAACAAATTGTTATTTATTTGTCTCATAGTTTACAACACAACTGATTGTTCAAAAATAATGTCAGATTAAATTGTGCCTACTAGCCTATGCCTTCCAAAATCACTGGGCTAGACCACCACACATCACTGGATATTTACAGGAATAAGTTAAGTGTCACTTGCCAATGCTAGGAAGGAAGAGTAAAACAAGGATTAGTGCAGGCACATAACTATTAAATGTTGAGTCATCAAGAACACTGCTAAAAGGGGTCTAATTCAAAATGGCTGTGCACTAGAAAATGTCTGAAGAGCAGTAAAACTTAAACATTTTTCTTGTTTACACAGCACAGACCAAACTGCACTAACCTTGCAAAGCTGATACAGCTAAAAGTACTGTAAATCCAACCAGCATAGCTTCCTTCCCAACTGGCAGCTTGACAAACTTATTCTTGTATTCAACATACAGTGCACTATAATGAGTGAACATCTCCCATGCAGCATCAAAATCATGCGAAAACAAAGCACAAATCTGATTAAAACAGAGGGATGATCCTTTGAAATGTGTGATGTTAGTAAAGTATGACATTAAGCAACTGGCAATAGCAGACAGTTTGTTACTTACTCATAATCTATTTTTATAATCTATTTTCCCATAAATATACAGTATTGTACTTTTTGGCTTTACTTGAGGGAATAATACTCAACACATTACAGTGTTTTAGATTGCACTTTATTTGAGATCATTATAATTGAAACACTGAAATTTAACTTTGGCAAAAGTTAAAAGACATAAATAACATTTTTTTTGTACAGAGCCTTAATCTGTGTGAATAACACACATCTTCGAGACTTCTTACAAGATCTATGCCCTCCTATCCTTGCGAGTCAAGGCATCATGTGCATGCATGCAAGGATTCATGCTGTGCAGTTCACCAAAAACAGCATGCACAAAAAACCAGGGGGAAACCGAAGGGGTCGATGATACCTAACACAAAAATGTGATGCAAGCATGTTTTCAATGCAAACTTTTGGTCAGCTTCAATTTTGCATCAACTGCTGTGCGGGTAGAAAACTAAAAGAATTTGCATATGGACAATGGGGGTCAAAGGAAAGTATGAACTAAATGAAAATAAATCTAGATGAGGAATGAAAAAGGCAATAACGGTGTGTGACGGAGGTGCTGTATTATTCTAAACTATATTCAGACTATATTTGTTTCAGCCTGTGACCTCTCAATCTATTGAGTTATGCTACATTATTAGTTTATGGTCTGAAATAGTTTTTTTATATGTAACACTAGGTTTATATTTTCAGCAAATTACTTTTATTATGATGCATGGTAAAATGGTAATGTTTTAGTGACAAACAGAATGAGCATACAGCCAATGGAAGATGCATCACCTTAAGCTTACTCAGCGAATACTATTTTGGAGTTTAAATGCTTTGTCTTCAGATACAACAGTTTGGCCTACAGCAGCACTTCCAGAGAGGATCTATTCTTAGATTCCTTCAGCAGCTCCCGAAAAATGTTGACCTGCACAAAAGGTCATTGTGCTCTCAGCATCTCAGTTTGTACATGATGTGACACAGATCTGACAGATTATAAGTTGGCTGCTTTAAAGGCCAGGTCATTACCTGACAGTGCCCTGCATCTGCCCTCTCTTAGACAGAATCATGACTTTCTTTAAGGTTATCTTAGTGTTAGGCACAAACAGAAACAGCCTGTCATTACCAATAGATCTTGGTTCAACACATTCATGATACAAATGAGCAGCAAATCAAAAGCAGAACCGAACAGAGGGAATGGAAAACAAAAACTAATGGATAACAGCGGGCTTGAAAGTATGCAGACTGTTCAATGCTAAACAGAATGGGATGACATTTGAAAATCTGGGTTATAATATACTAAGAAAACTACATTTTGAAGGAGAGTTTGAGTGATGTTTGGATTCTAGAGTGTGACAGTCAACCCTGGCTCAAACATGGATGAAGAAGAGTGCTACGGATGGATGAATGACAGCAGATACAATCATTCCCCCACTTTTCTTTTCTAACAATATCTATGCTTATACATCACAAACAGTACCTAAAATAACACCCAGTTAAAGTCAAATGAGCAAAGACTTGCTTTCATCCAATCATTAACAACACAACATACAGTTTTAGTCAAATTGTAAGAATAAGAGTTTGATGTAAGCTACACCAGCGATTCAAATCCAAAACAGACAACCTACTACATCAGAAAACACCTGTCACAAGTCACACATCTTCTTTGAACAAACAACTTTTGCAATGATAAAATCATTATCCAGAATGTAAACTATTCCTTGCATTAATCCACCAAAATAAAAATACGAAAATAGTCTAGATGTTTTTCGTGACGTACACAAAAAAAGTATCTGTGCTTTTTATCTCTATTAAGCGACGAAAGTGTAACATTTTCGTAATAAAAATAATACTTTTAATAACATATTTTTACAGCCATACATCTAGAATATTTAAGGAATATTTATGGTGGTCATCACCACAGTAAAAAAATTCAAACTAATCGAAATCGAATCACTTAGATTGGCATAATGTAAAGGTTCTATCTATGACAATGTGAAATGAATATGAGCATCAACTGAAGTTCTTCAGTGTCATTTCGATACAGCTCTCCAAAAATGCAATAATACGCGTATATTACAAAAAAGACAACAACTTTTGCTGCGCTGCCACTTGCGAATGAGTCACGTATAACTGTAAGGCTTTTGGCAGCTCACACAGATCTACACTCTGTGGGCTGAGCTGAACCTCATCCAAAAGCAGAGAGCCCACTCACTGTATCTTCTGTCATTCCTGTGGTGATGTAAGCTGCCTCGTGGGGCCACCGCAACGCACGGCTCAAATACAGAGAGAGAGACAGAGCAGGAATTACAGCCTTGGTCTTGTTCTCAGCCCCCTCCCATCCTTAGCACTTACAGGGGACACCATGTTAGAGCAAGGGTCTCTTGTGACTCTGTGACGGGGGTTGTGGTTGTTTATCTATTGATGAGGGATCTTTTTATATATATCTGCGTTTTGGTCTGCTTATTGTGGGCTGTGGCTGATTGCGGTTTATTTTAGCTTGGGAAGGTTTACTTACAGGGGTACAGAAAAAGTCCTTCCTCTATAAAGACTGAACGTGCTACCATAGTAATCGCTAGCTAAAGACACACTTTCCTCTGACCCCCAAACCGGTCGGGATAGATTGGCGCGTGATGCTCGAATCAGAGGCTCGACCCCTAGGTGCCTGATCTGGGTGCCCGTCGGCTCCCGGCTGTTGGCTTGCCTGGCTGACTGCGGCCCCGGAGCTCTTGATCCCAGGGCTAGAGCTTCTTTCTCCAACACTGTGGTCTCTCCGGTGGCCCAGCGATCGCTCGCATCTGGGGCGACATCCATCATTCTCTCACCTGCGGTGGAGCGAAACAGGAACAAATAGAGCGGATTAAATTTCAGGCAGAATGCTCGACGTCCTAGCGTTCACAAGTTATGGGTGAATTCATTCACATGATAAAAATCCTAACAACAGAAAATACTTTTTCTTTCAGTTGCTCATTTTCTTTTCTTTCAAGTTTATAAAAAGCACCAAAAATGTTTACATATGTATTAAAATAGTTGTATCTTAATAAATAAAACATATTTTAAAATAATATAGTATAAAAAAAACCTTAAGAACACAAAACATACTTTTGCAATCAAGCTGCAAAAACGTAATGGTAAAAAATTAAGAAATTAATCTCAATAACTTCTTAATTTGCTGCTTATTAATAGTTAGTGAGGTAGTTGATAAATTTTGGTATTGGCTAGGATTAGAGATGTAGAATAAAGTCAAGTAGAATAAGGCATCAATATGTGCTTAATTAGCACTTATAAATGGTTAATATTATATTAATATGCATGCTTATGAGCAACTAATAGGTGTAACTATAAAATAAAGTGTTACCAAACTCATTTTAAGCTTTCACATTTATGATAAAAAACTAGGAACCAATTAAATCTTTATTAGACTTGAGAAACATCAAACTCATACTCGATTATGCTCTTATTTCACATACCAAGAAGGCAATTACATAAATGTCTTAAAGGTACATTAATAAAAAAATGCCTGTTTAACTAGAATGAAAATTTTGGTTACCAACATGGTAATTGGACCTAGACAGATAGAACAAGAATAAAATAAAGTGAAAGGGGAAAAGGGAAAAATGAAAAGAAAATAGAAAACAGATTAAGAAAAAAGTGACACATAATCCTGTTAGATTCTTACAAGAATACTGTTTGTTATGCCTAGTACTAGTAGATAATGTAAGTGGATTACATGAGCATGCATTCAGAGGTGTGAAGAATAAAGCCCAGGTGATGCCATTCAGCCGCAAGCTGCGTTGAAGCAAAGTCCCAGCTGATGCCTTTAGAGCCAGTGCGATTCACAGTGACTGAATGGATTAGACTGCAGTCAGGAAGCATCCATCAAAATCAATGACAATGCGCCTCCACCCACCCCTCTACGCCCACCATAACAGATCAAATCAATCACTTATGCCACTACGGAAATCATACGCTTCACAAAATCCTGACACATTTATTCCTCCGGTATCTCTTTGTTGGTGAATTTGTTGACTTTCATTTTGTAGAAAGGCTTTAGATCCTACAACTGTATGCTAAGCGCTGTGAAGACATCATTCATAACAGTGCTAATGACAAACAAGCAATTTAGAGTGCAATTCAAGCTCCGTTGGTTGTGGTGCACGTCTCTAAAATCTATCTCTGTTGAAAGCTGCATTGTTCACAAGATAAATGAATTTCAATGTTAGATGCTGAGATCAAAATGGATATTTATATACGGGCCACGCTGTTCTCACACTACTCATTTCTAAGCTGAAATCTCGCATCAAATAAATATCACTCTATTCCTCTTTTCTATTTTTTAGCCCTCTCTCGCGATGATGAAAGAAATGGAAACATTCTTCACCCAATCTGTAAGTGTCTCAAGTACACTCCCAACCATTTTCCCCAGGGGATAACGGGAAGGCTTTTGTCATGATACATACTGACAAGCGAGAGTTCAATTGCCTGGATTCAACACAGGGACTAAATAGAATCAAGCGAATAATCTTTGTAAACAAATCTGTGATTTCATTCTGTTGAATGAAAATCTATATTCATGAATATTAACAAGATTTATTTTCGTTAGACACAAAAATAGAAAAAAGCACACATGCTTACACGCAAATACCAACCACGTCCAGCCTCCAACCAAGAACGGTTGTGTGTAACACCTTAAATCACATGATATACATGCAACGTGATCTCATTATTATTCATAGGTTTTCATACTTAAAGCACGGTTCGAGCTCATTTTCATGCATTTGGAAAGACAATAGAATGCAAAAAAATGCATGTATGCACTTTACAGTATTATTTGTATCATACGAAAAACATTTTAGAATGCCTGCCTGTTTAATTCCAATGGTCAACGAGAACATGGGGAATGGCATGAATAATGTGAATTTCTGAACATCATAATATAAATAGATAAATAAAGAAACATGAATTGATGAAAAAACGGGAGCTTATATATAAATGTTTAGGCATATACATCCTAATACTTGTAAATATTAATATTTGATTTGTGGCTTGTTATTAAAGCGGAGTTTCTGTTTGCTGTTACCTCTTTATTTATACTCCTCTAAGCACCTGTCTTATCAGATCTGTGATAAGACACGCTCAGAGATTTAGCATAATGTGTGCTTTATCTGAGTGAACAGCTGTGTAAACATCCGAAATAAGCGGAATGTGTGGTTTAAGTCACTAATTTAAGATAACGAAAGTTTTTGAGTAATATTTTACAGAATAATTATCATCAAAACATTTTTTATTAACATGAAATTGTCATTATTTACTCCTCCTCATGTCCTTCCAAACCCCATTTTTCTATATTGACAGCTAATTGTAACCAACCACGTTAAACTCTAAAAATAAACAAATAAAAAGCCACAAGGAAACTATAAAAATAGTCAATTTGACTCATGAACTAGATTCCAAGTCTTTGTAAGCCATACAATAGCTTTGCGGCAGGATCAGACTGAAACGTAGCTCATTATTCATCGAAAAGGTCATGTTCACTGGCTCGTCATGTTCACACATGAGAAACAATGTTCTGTTTGGTCAATGTGCCAATTTTAAATCTGAACGCAAATGCAAATAAGTTGGCTTCGGTGGAGGGGAAGATTATCAAGGAACATTGTAGCAAACTCTGAATATAGCAAATAAGTTTCACAGGCTATTTTTATTTATTTTTTTACATTTTCTTTAACCGTATGGTTGCTATAACTGCCACTGTATGGAAAAGATTGTAATTTTTTCATGTCACAAAAGAAAAAAAACTGCCTATGGGTTTGTAATGACATATCTGCGCTCAGTCCTCCTTCCAGAACCTATACACTTCCAGTAAGAGGAAAAGGGCAAGAAAACTAAACCATAAAACCCACACACCCAGGACATAATGTTTTTGTACTTCAGTGCATACCATTGGACACCAGGAATAATAAGTTTCATCTATAATAGTACTGTCCATTAATTTTACTAGTGAACTATATTGGGCATTCCGCAATAAAAATATATTACATAATATATATTTATTGTTTATTAATACACCTGTTAATGTTTCTGGTTTCTCAGTACTTATAATTATTCTTGCAATGTATCTTGTATTTAATATACTTAAGTGCTCAGACTTGCTGTAAACCATAAAAAAAAAAAAACTTGTGTGTGTGGCAGCATACTTGGCCAATAACGTTTTTCTGATTCATTTTGACAGCATTTCTATTCCTTTAATGGCTATTCAGAACTACTATAAATAAACTTCCATTCAAAGGTTTAGGGCTGGCAATTTAGAATGTTTTTAAAAGAAGATGCTCACTAAGGCTGCATTTATTTGATCAAAAAATTAATAAAAACAGTATTGAAGTTAAAAGTTATCATAATTTATTAGTTTATAGGTTATTTTTCAGCAGCAATTACTCCAGTTTTTTAGTGTAACAACATCCTTCAGAAACCATTTTAGTATTCTAATGACACATAAGAAAAACTGGTAACACTTTATTTTAGGGTGTCTTAACTAGCTGCTTATTAGCATGCATTTTACTAGAATATTAGCCATTAAGCACATATTAATACCTTTTCTACAAGAATGTCTTACTAACTCCTAATCCTACCCAAAACCCACATTTATTAACTACACTACTAACTATTAATAAGCAGCAAATTAGGAATTTATTGAGAGAAACGTATTAGTTAATAGTGAATAAATGTTCCCTATTCTAAGGTTTCTTCTTATTATGTTGAAAACAATTGTGCTGCTTAATTCTGTGTTGTGGTAAGGGTGATATATTTTTTCAGGATTCTTTGATGAATATAAAGTTCAAACATATGTATATTTTTGTATATGTAAATAGATATATTAATATATAAAAGAAAAAATAATCTTACTGACTCAAACTTTCAAATGATTGTGTTTCTGTAATAGAGTAAATGTTAACAAGTTCTACCATAAAATACATTTAGGACTATTTATAAAAAAAAAGGTTGATATTTAGCAGTTCAGTAGTTTATTTTAAAAGTGTCATTTACCTGCAGGCACTCGTTGGGCCTCATCCTGAAAACCTCTGGCTCCTTCTTTAGCTTCCAGGGGTATTTGTGGCTCAGCGGCTTCGTCTTCTGTAGTCTCAGAGTCTACCACAAAGAAATATGACATTAAGTCAAAAACACCTGTGATGATAACAGAAATCAAACCAAGAAAAATAATATCATAATATGACATTTGAGTTTTTCCTTTCTTGAGAAAACGTGTATCACAAAGCAGGATTTGGGGTGCCACGGTGTTAAGTGAAATAAATAAATAGAAATGGTGTCTGAAATGGGAGCTTGGTGGGGTAAGAGAAAATGAACCACTGAAGTGAGCCCAAAGATGAAAACAAACGTTACCATAACTTTGCTTCCGACAGGAGCGGAAAACTTCGCTTCCATAGTGGCAGAGGAGAGAAGCAGACAAGACATCACCGTTACTATAGAGACGAATCCCGTCCCAGAAAAAAAGATAACACAGCAACAAACTGCTGAACGGACACATTTGAACAGTTTACTGGTCCTGGTTGACTAGTACTGGCTGCACAACATCACTGCCATCTGCTTTCGATTTGTTTAGATGAATATTTCCTGAACTTCCATTGGGCAAACAATGGTAAGAGCTGGTAAGGATGCTCAAACAGGCCAATCAAAATGCAAAATGACTAACTTAATGGCTTAGTTAAAGATAAAGTCTCTGCACATTAAGTTTCATTTCATTTTTAATTAAGCAGCATCTTATTTTTATTTGCACATCAAACCCTGTGGGCTCCATTCTGCCAGTACAAATTTGTAAAAGGAGCAGCAAATTCCTGATGATTGTTAAGCAAATATTTTCATCTCTGATGACATGAGGACTGAGCTTTTAAATGTACATATTTCAATCATTTATGTATAATATATTGTTAAGCCAGTTAATGTTTATGAAATTAAATGAGATCAAGGCCAATTTAGTTACCCAGATCCGTGCTGCGGAAAATAATCTAACTATTAAAGATAATCAGAAACAACATTTTAATCCATGAGGTGCATACATATAATAAAAGGGAACTAATATGAATTCCCATGAAGGAAAATCTTCAACAGAGGATGTAATAAAGAGAGTAATCCACATTAATTCTGCCTGTCTAATTAATTATTTAAGGCATAGTTTCAATTTAAAGAGCTTTTATAGGGATCCACATCTAAAATCTCATCACATCAGTGCAAAAGTGTCAGCAGTTCGTATAAATTGTTTCAATGCTAAGCACTGCTAAGCTTTTTGCATTATTGATGCCGAGATTATAGAGCCTTTGTACATGAAGTGAATTGATTCATTGTTAGGCTCCTCTTTATCAGAGCGAACAGACAGACACTTCTAGAAAATCTTTGCATGACTTCTCAAACTCAAACAAACAGACACAACACTGACACCAACTGACACCTTCAATAACAGAGGAAATAATAATCCAAAAACACAATGGTTTATTACAAAATCACAACAGCAACACAATTCAACAACACTACCAATTCATAAAAAAAATGCACAGTCAGTACTTAAAACTGAGGATGCATTACATAGATGCTGCAGATTGATATAACGCAGACTAAATTATTTTATAATCATCAGACATGAATATGAATGATATCCCCATTAGCAGTCATTTATAATAAACGCTTCTCAGAGGTAATGGGAGCAGTGCAGCAGCGGAGGTACTTTATGCACAATTTAGGGCACAGAATTTAGATCATATTTGTCTGAACTGAACACTTCCTCTGATTTAGGCCCTCTAGGTGTCTCTGATGAGGTTATGGAGGGTCTTGATTCAGAGATTGATTACAATAACATATTCAGAGGGATATTAGATGAATTTTTGGGCTTGCCTCATAACATCAAGTGATAGAAAACCTGAATCTTAATGATTTATCATCAATCTCCAGATGCTACAGTGGATTAGACTTTGTTTTGGCAAACATTTGTGTGAAACTTTAAAGTTAGAAACACATTTTGGAAGTTGGCACATTGCATACGGCGCTGCTGAACATAATTAAATAAGGGCAGAGTTTTCTGTCTTGTGTTGGCTGTTCACATATTTCATAGAGAAATATCAAGGAGCTAACTTAACACAGAAAACAAAACAAGCAACTTTAACTCAGCAAAAGTTATTTTGAATTGGGGTAACAAAAGGGATGGAAAAATGCAATTCATACCATAAGCTTTGAAGGTTGACATATGTATGTTTTTATATGCTATCCATAAAAAAAGTCATGGTTCATATATTTTATTATATTTAATAAATTAACTTCTGTGGATCAGACTATTTGTTTTCCCAGAACGCAATACTTATGATGAAATCAGTGTTTTTAACTAAAATGAAAAATGAAATGACAAATAATTTTACTAAAGTGAAATAAAATAAATACGAGATGATAAACAAAAAAATTAATAATAATTTGGCAACTAAATTACCAAATCCACTAATTAATGAAGTACATACTACTAAATCGTAATTACAAGTAAAGCTAAATAGAAACATTAGACTACTAATACTAAATCCAAAATACTAAGATAAAACCTGATTTCAAATTTATATAAATATTCCAAAACAATATAAATAATACTTAAATCAGGTTGAAATTCATCAAATTCAGTAAAGTCCTCTTCGTGTCATTACCTCCAGTCTCAAAACTCCTTTGTTTGCCTGTTCAACTCACTCTCACGACTTTAATTCTTCAGTTTTCACATTTTCGTGACTGCTACCAGATGGATATTGCGAGATTAAAAGCTATTTCTTTCAAATTATGAAGAGAAAAATCAAAGCATCCTCGATTTTAAACAAAGACTAGACATTAGATGACTGACAGACTGAAGAGTTATCGTAAAATCTCTCTTGTAATAACCTGTTATCTATAAAGCCAAACACACCATGAGTGAACCGCCCAAAAGTTCGGTTAGAGTGTCCGGTTTTCTGAAAAGAGAAAGAGAGAAGAGGTATGTTAGCAGCTGCAGAGAAAGCTTCAAAGCGTGATTATGACTTCAAATGAGCACGACAAACAAGCATTTCAAACGAAGATCAGCAGATATCTCCAAAGCAGAGCGCTTTTGAAATGAGAACAGAGATGTAGCGATGACTAACGCTTGTGCCACTTGTCGGTCTTCAAAAAAAAACATGTCCGTCTTTGCTCTGCTAACCTAGATTTTAAATCTTATGTAGGGCATTTGGTGACTGAGAAGCTAAAAAATTAAGCTAGTTGCTTTTGCCAATCGCTGCGTTGGTGTACCCGCACGTCACCTTGGATTAAATGCATTTGCTAAAAGATAAGTATGAAAGCATCCAGCACAGCTTAAATGGACTACGGAATTGTGGATCTGATTCTGCTGCAAGCTGTTATTCCCAGTTTTCAAGCAACATACTGTAAAGCATGTCATTTCTTTGTCCATTTCTAAACAAATTCATCTTATTTAGTGGGAAACGCGATTCTCAGCTTCCCGGTATGGCTTCCTATCCACCTGTGTTCAATTTTCACAATGGATGAATGTAAACTGAAGCAACAGCGAGGATGCATAAGGCAGCAGCTGTCTGTCGCTCCCAATCCATTAGTTACAGGGAGAAATGAAATCCTAATGGCTGAAGCACCAGTAATTTCAAACCCTTCTTCTGTGAATCTGCTCCCTAACCGTATTAGCTAAGGACGGCGGCCATCCGTTTCAGAGACGTGTGCCTGGAGGGTTGCAGGGCTGGTGAAGGGGAAAGGCAAATAAAAGTGGATGAACTTTTAGAGGAATTACAAGTCGGCCGTTTGAATTCATTTGCTTAAGCTCAGCTTTTTCGGCTTGTTGTAAAGAAAACATTTACAGGGCATTAAAACTTCTGAATAATTCATAGGCCAAGAAGAATTTGTGTGCATGTGATGCCGGTTAATTTGTCATTAGCCTCCATGTTTGGCATCTTAATGGACGAAAGGGCTGGTTCCACTTCACCGCACAAGTGCCATGCATTATGCAAAAGATATGAATTCTTCTATTGCCTTGTTTAGTCAAAACTAACAACAGAGCAACCACAAACGCATTTCATGGTCGGTCCACACATAAAGACGGCTATTGACAAAGCCTACGCACACTTGAGTCGCTACAAGTACCATTAGCATTTATTTACATGTGTTTCTTGGCAGAAACTGTGTTAAAGAAAGTGTACATTTCATGTAACGTCAGTATATGATGCATAAGTAATAAAAATTAACTAGATTTAGCCTTTTCTGAACGAAATCTAAATTGGAAAAATTCAATGCATCCGATCACTTTGAAAGCTATCAATTCACCACTAAAGCATTTATTCTCAACTGCTATCTCTATATGATCAATAATAATAGGTATGCTTGCTTTTTCAAAGACCCTTCATTTCAACACAATCAATGAATCCACATAACAATCGAATCGCCAGTCTATAATTTAAGTGGTAAATGAACCGAGAGCAGACTTGGAGGTCGACATAATGTTTGAGCTTTGGTTTCTTGTCCCATGGTAAATCTGAAAACTGCTAGTAACAGAGGGCCCTTCAAGCTTCAATTACATTTTCCAAACTGACACTTATCCAAAAACGACCTGCCAAATGCACACTCGCTCCTTTGATTGCGAGCAGGCCACCGAGGGAGGATCTTCAGCCAACCATCTGTGCTGTGAAGAGCTGAGCGACTGGGTCAAGCAGAAGTAAACACGGACTCAAGCACTCGTTGTTTGACATCCAGTGACTACGTTTTATGACAACATCAAAAACAACTACAAACAAAAAAAGACAGGGCTCCACAACAAATAATTTTTTTATGGTAGTCTAATCTACAGTAATTACAAAAATTAAATCGAGTGCTCTTTGTTTTTAGCTTTATGGTAGCAAAGATAAAAATTAAATAAAATATCCATGTCTCTAACAGGTTTTTAATATACGATATAGGTGGTAAAACAAATTGATTATTGCTATTTAGCTTGATTATATTTTTAAAGCTAAATTTGCACATGCAATGCTGGGTTGTGTTTTGTGTTTACTTGACTGGGTTGTGTGAATATTAAGTTTTTGTGATATGAAATATTTTAATTATTTAAGTGGTTGCTGGGGTCTTCTGGGTGGTTGCTAGGGTGTTCTAGATATCCCATAATCATCCTGCATTCTAAGATACCTTTTTTGTCCAAAATCCTTCATTATGAAGGCAATGAACGAATTACAAGATGAATTAAAACAATAATGCAAGATGATAGGCATATGTCTGTATAGGTGTGCAAAAATGTCAAAAATATCATTTACATTTAATTCAGCACAGAACAATTTTGACAAAATTGTGAAATCTATCCCAGAATGCATTAAAATAAGCTAAATGTAAAAAGAATAATAAAAAATATTGGTGAAACCTTGATTCGGCAGCTTAGAAGGGCTAAAAAACTTTTTAAAAAATATTATATAGTCATTAGTTGGCACTAAAACAACATCAGCGGCATGAAACAAAGCTGCTTTTGTTGTCTTTTTCTAGCCACTCTAATTCTTCAGACAGAAACTTCTGAGCCCCGTTGGTCAGCACCTTGGAGAGCTCAAATTATTTTTCTTGTCAGCCCACACCACAGGCATTCATACTGGATGAATCAAACAGCTCTAGGCAACAGCTCTGGCCGTTTTGATGCATCATTTTTACCTTCTTGGTCACCAGGTAATTTATATGTTGCCAGGTTAGGCTAAGACTGAAGTCTGATGAATGCTGCCAGGCACTATTTAATCTGGGTTATGGTATATGCCTTCTGCTCTAACTCCACTCTTTCAGCCCTGAGCGAGTGGGCTATTTCAATCTCACCCAGTCTAACTTTTCATTACTCCTGCCAATGCAGCAAGTGAATCACTTCACACCTTAAGGAACACATCTCTCCCAGCTACCCGTTGCGTTCCCTAATGCTTGTGAGTCAGCAGGGCAGGTTTAGAAAAAACAGTGGTAGCTCACGTAACTCACGGGCCGATCTACACTGGTATATGATCACTATACTGATATAACTCAAACATTCTGGCAATTTACAAGGTCAGAAACAATTTACCTTTAAATTCACAGTTGTGCCTTATCTACCCATAAAATTCATACTAGTACTGTAAGTGAATATTTAAGGTAATATTTTGTACTAAAGTATTATTTAAGAGAAAATCCGGCAAACATTTATAGGTTACTTTAGGAAATTTGTAAATAACTGTGCCTTGTTATGCAAAATTTTTACTTAAGAAATTAAGAACAAATTTTACAATTAAAGAGTGTTGAGAAAAATAACTCAGCAATTGGTCTTTCTCCCATTTGTATAATAAATTATGATTAATCTTGTCTTTCTTGCATATATTTAATAATTTATACTCGAAATAATTTAAGACGATAGCTGCATTTAAAGCCAAATGCAAACGCCTTGCTGTCTTTCCAGTCAGTTAATTTACAGACAGCATTTTTGTATGAAGGCACCTTTTAAGGAAAGTGATTTCAGACAGGCTTTCAAACCATAATGTCATGTTTATCGGTCTAGAACAAATTCAAATGGGTTTTAGAGAAATCCAAGCCGATGTTGAAGTGATGAAAGTGTTTATTTCTCAGCAGAAATTGAATCATAAGTTGATAAATTAGCATTCCTCACACCATCACACATCATTTTCATTCTTTTCACCAAGCAAACATGTATAGGATTGTGAGATCCCAGGTAGTAAAGGAGTCAGCTATGATTCTATCACAAAAAATCTTAGTAAACAAGATTATACAAAAACCTCTTCATACTGCAAAATCCTGGCTGCAAAACAAGACTTCTCAGGTTTTAGACACAGCTAACAGAAAAATAAGATGTGTGTTGAGTGTGATAACAACAGCACTTGCAGTTTAATTAAAAAATCCGCTATCTTCTTTTGCTGCCTTGCAAGAACTGATATATCAGTTAGGAAATATTCATCTAGTTACCTTTAGTAGCAATGGGATAGGCTGTCTCCCTAAAACACATCAATGGAGAGATTAAATAATTACATATTATTCACATGACAAGATAGAAAATGAAACTACCATTTAACCTACATCTGAAACTATGACTCAGCCACCTGTTCGGTATCTGTCTGGTCTCTAAGCTAAATCTCTGCCCCATCCACCCGCCTGTCTCTGTCTGCCGACTAAGATCCAATTATCTTTTTCTTTCACCCATCCCCCTCTCCTCTCCTTCACACCCACTTTTCCTTTCATCTTCACAAAGATTCAGCCTGAGAGGAAGAGGTAAAAGCTTGTCCTCCTCTCACCTGTAAAATGTCACAATGACATATTGTCAAAAGAAGGGTACTCTCATGCATTTACAGCCAATAGCAAAGCGGTGGTGTGCAGATTGTTCATTTTCACTTTATGTGTCATCCAGGGAGGGAGGCACGGTTCGTATTTTGACCTGACAGTCTATATGCAGAGAAATCGTCATTAGTGTCATTAGTGGTGCATGCCAAGCCAAAATATTACAATCTGCCATTTAAAAGGATAAACTGACCAAAATGATGATTTCTGTCACCATCTGTTCTAAATCAGTACGCATTTCTTATTTTACAGAATACAAACATAAAGAACATTCACCACTTTGACTTTGCATGCATAAAACATGCAAAAAAACATATCCATTCCTTCTTTTCAAGGAATTTGTGATATCATTTGTCTTGGACCAGTAAGTATCCCCATAGCAACCCACTAAAAACACCTTAGCAACCACACAGCTATTTCTTGACAGTGGAATTTCAACAGGCATCTAGTTTTGGAGTGCAATAACAGCCTGCTGATGTGATGCTGTTGCAGTGTATACTAAACGTAGTAAAAAAACACTACAAATGCAATCATTTTAGCTGATGGTCTTGAAGTAAAATCTTCCTGTTAATGCACTAAAATGTAATGTCGTCACATTTACGATCCTACAGATCCCTAGAAATATGCATTAGGGGAAAATGGGTTGCTGCTACAAGCATTTCTGTTTTATTGCACTTGGACAAGAAAACAACCTACATGCTGACTTGCCATATGTCTTCTGTATAGTGCTGCAAAATCTAACAATACGAGTCCAATGCAGGTTTTTAAAATGAAACTTTGCTGTGATAAACAATCTTGGATCTCCTATCCCTTGAGAAGGACCACTTAAGAGGCGGCAGCAATGCACCCAAGGGGCTGTCACCTTTGTCTCCGTGGAATCCTAGCGTAACCCAGAACGCATCAGAATAAAATGGGGTTTAATGAGCCATGGACATTCACGTATTCAGCTGTAATCATCCTCATGCAATTAGCCAGATGGGTGCCGTTTGTTTACAAGAAAAGGGTGGGGCGCAGGAGTGCGAATGAGCGCTAACAGCCCTAAAGGAGGGAACTGGGTCAAGCCTCCCGCAGACAGAACACACTGAATGACAAAAACCCACACATATGGGTCAAACTCAAACTCTCAGTCAGTTATGAGTCAACATGCAAGGCAAAAACCATCAGGCATGCAAGGACTCACCTGAAAGCGTTTCTTGGACCAGATTTTCTTCATGGCTTGGAGTAATCCTGGTCTTTTGTTGCGTTTAACCGAGGTGGGAGTAACGTTTTCTGGAAGCTGGGGATTCACGGTCAGACCCAGTGGTGACCTGATCGTATCGGTAGCATGATCTGAATCCAGCTTGGACTGCTGAAAAAGCCACTTGAGAAAGGAAACGTACCCGGCTGATTGGCGATTCACCTGCTGTTATTTCTCTGAGAGCAAAACTTCTCTCTCACCAACTTGATTTTTCTGAGCATACTCCCTAAAAACTCAATTCTGTATTATAAAGTTGTTCCGCTGCAGGTATTGCGCTGCTGTTCTTTCAATTTAAGCAGCTGCTCAAACTAACACCAGGACAAAAAAACGTTCGAGAAAAAAGAACCTCCTCAGCGCTTCGAGATTCCCAGAGGCAAATAATCAGAGCCGGCTCTAAAGCATCGCTTGAGAGTTGACCAATAAGAGAGCAGAATAATAAACTCAACCAGCAGCAGCAAGCAAAGGATTGTGTGTGTGTGGAGAGGTAAGCAGAGAGAGAGCGAGTGAGAGCGAGAAACCACTACCCTGCACCGTTTCGGGGGAAGGGAGGGGAGAAAGACAAAAAGAGAGAGAGAGGAAGGGAAATATGGACAGATTGAGTGAGAGAGATAGAATGAGTCAGTCCTATTGAGCCTTGAACTGAGGGATGCCAGTTGGCAAATCCGTTATCACATCCCGTTTAGATTTTTTTACCCCTTTTCTCCCCCTCACTTTCTCGTTCTGTTGTGCACCGAGGCAGAACGTGTCTCTCCTGCCCAGCAGCAGCGGCAGCAGCTCCAGTCGGGAGTCTCCTCACCCACTGCCTTCGTTTTAATATTCAGAATCAATGCCCGTGACGTCACAGCAGCCTCCAGTCGATGGTGCCTTTTTGCAACCCACCAGCGGCACCTTTTACAAATTATTTTTGTCGCTTCGCCTTCTTAACCCCCAAGGTACAGGTGGGTGGTAAAAACAAAATCTTTAAAAATAAGTAGGTTTTATTTGTTTCTTTTTAAATACGATTACTTTTTCCATGACATATCACAATAACAGTATGTAAATAAAAATGTATTGTCAAAGATGCGATTGTATCAAAAAAAATGTAATTGCTGCTTAGAAGCAGTTAACCATGTAAACTCTGTTTCTTCTAGAGGCTAAAGGACGAAAGACGAAATTCTGTAATTTCAACAGGAATCTACACGATTATATATTTTTCATATTCAGATTTTACCAACAGAAAGTACAGCTGTGAGAGTGGTTTATCTGACATTACTCCATATTTCCACATGGCTGTGATCGTCATGCAGCAGAGCCCTAACCCCAGATATCTACTCATTCCTCTCATTTGCTTCTTCAATAGTTCAAACTAATTGATGCTTTTAGGTTTATTAAAAGGTTTATTAGAAATTACATTCCCTGGACAGAAATCAAATATCTTTAATGAGAAGACTGAGGCAATCATGTGCAGCTTTAGATTTGCATAATGAAATCATGAATTATAGAGTCTCACACCTGCGATGTTAGCAAGGGGGTCTGCGAGACACACTGATTTCGAGCTCTTTAATTTCACGAGAGCACATGATCTGTACCGCTACAGCAGCAAAGTGCATGCCATACAACAAAAACACACTCAAAAAAAGACATTGAGAAACAGACTGTGATCTACGTGACGTGGCCACTGAAACAGACTGCCATTTTTCATAGCCAAACTGCTCTCATTATACAGGCTGACGCCTGCTGAGGCAGAACATCAAGGGTGTTTTGAGAGAGCCAGACACCTGACACATTCCCTTATTCATTCTCATTAGCCGTCACTGCTCGTGTTCATAATGACCCAGGTGGATGGTTGTTTTCCTTTATTCCTGTAGTGTTGTCCACACCTGGGTCCTTTTGCTGTAATGTATCGAGTGTTAACACTGCACTGAGAAGGATATCTGGTGCACAAAATCACATATAACTGAAAAACAGCTCAGTTGGTTCCCAACCACTTTAATCATCATTAGTTTAGCTGGTCAGCCTTGAAAAATATTATCCTTCTATCCAAACGTGCTTTGCCTTTAACAACATTAATTTTCATCTAATATCAAAAATACTTCTTATTTAGATTCCCATTTGTAACACTCGCTTTTGAAGATAAAATCAATTCCTGATGAATAAATGTCTAGTCGTACATGTTTTCCTTATTAAATATACCAATTCACTCAGGAATACATCAGATAACAAAAGCAAATGGGTCAGAAATTGTGATGCTCAATATGAAATTTAATGTATCCTTACCTATATTAAATTATGCGAGTTAATTTCTCCTTATTTTACCATTTAGATTACTTGTGCCACAATTTACTGCTAGCCTTTTTTGCATGAAATAACAGTTTTTTATTATTCAGCAATGATGCACTATAACAGGAAAAAACATTTAAAATGTTAAAAAGATTTATATTTGCAGTAAATGCTGTTCTTCTAACTTCTACTTAAAGAATTTTAAAATAATAAATCAGTTTCCATTAAAATTAAGCATTAGAGCTGCTTTCAATAACAACAATAAATGTGAAGCAAACTAGCAAATTACTGAAGGATCATGTGACGCTGAAGACTGGAGTAATTACTGCTGAAAATTCAGCTTTGCCATCACAGGAATGAATTACACTTTAAATTAAAATGCTAAAATGAATGTTTATGCTATTATAAACGGACATCCAATTACAATGAACAATAACATATTTATAACCAATATTAACCTAGATTAGATTAATAAATGCTATTAAATCATTTTGCTCATAGTTAGTTGATACCTAATACATGACACTCAATGCAGTTAGTAACAATAACAAAATGAACCTTAAAATCAGAGTAATAATCAGATCATCAGTATATCAGTCTCGGACAGAATTTGTAAAACTGGTGCATCCCTAGTTAGAATGCCATTTCGTGTTGACTCAATCTATGATTCAATCTGTTTTTCTCAGATGTGAGTTGCTTGTTCAATGATGTGAACAGCAGTGTTACAAACTAGACTGCCAATTGACCTAGTCTCATTCTAAACACATTTTCTGTGTGTGTGTTTCCTCTATCTCTCTCTTCAGCCCTCTCTCCTTCTCACTGACAGACAGTGGTCAATATCTGAGGGACCAGGACAGCTCTCTCTTTTCCCTGTTTCATGGATCCCATCGATCGGTCTTAAGAACAATTATAAGTCTCGGCTCTATTCTACCAGGTGTCACACAACTGACACACGTATCTGTGTTGTTTTCATCTGTTAAGCTCCCACAAACCTCACTAACACTAGCCGAGACATTGAATCATGGTGCTGAGGAGCAATGTTTCTGATTTAGATTACTAGTAGAGGGATCAGACGCAGCTCTAGGATGAATTGGATCTTTTTTCTGCTCACATTTTAAGGTCCAATTTCAACCATAAACAAGTGAATAACTATGACCTTTGTCTCAAAAAACTCCTGCTTAGACATTGGGTGGGATTAGGGATGTAGAACATGGTCAGGCAGAATATGTGCTTTATAGGTATTAATACACATCCAATATGCTATTAATATGCACGCTAATATGCAAAAAGTTAGCAGTGAATTTTGTTTTATTTTATTTATTATTAAAAAATACTTTTATTCAGCATAGACGCATTAAACTGATGAGAAATGCTAGTAAAATATTAAACATTTCTATTTCAAAAATAAATATTTTTTTCAGGTTTCTATTTCTTGGAAGATTGTTTGTTATAATTTTCCCCACCGTGTTTCCACAAAGGTAATTGTGACTTACAAGATGTTAACTCACAATTACAAGAAAAAGGTCAGACAAAATGTTGCAATTAACAATAATTACATAATTACATAATAAAATTCTGAGAGTCTGAGAAATCAGAATTGCAATATATAAACTGAGTTCTGAGTTCATGTATATCTCACAAAACTTTTTTCCTCTGAATGGTGAAATTATGTCTCAAATTGCAAGGAACAAGTCAGAATTGTGCGATTGTGAGAAACTACTAATTTTATATTTTTATCTGTGGTGAAAACGGCTTCCAATCTATTCACCAAGGACTTTTTTTAAAGGTAGCTTTCATGAAAATATATTTTTTGATTAAGAAATGTTGCTTGAGCACCAAATCGACATACTAGAAAGATTGGTGTAATGGCTGCTGAAAATTACATTTTTAAAACAAAGTATATTTTAAAATTCAATAACAGTATTACTGTTTTAACTGTATTTATGATCAAACATTGTGCCCCACAGTGAAAGTCAAAAGACTTGCATAATTAGCTTGAAATCACTGCTTTGCTGAGGATCCCTTGAATAAATCTGACACTGTGATCGTATCTCATTCCAATTTGTTTTCCATGATGACTCATTTTAGCACGTTCAAAGAACAGCCACTCCGAGTATCAGACAGACTGTCTTGCAAACTCTTCACTCATAGCTGCAAATGCCCAGCGGGCAGCGAAATAATGGTTTCCTATCTTAATGTGAATGGCACACTATACAGAGTCAGTGTGAGTGTTATGTAAAAGTGATTAAAGCAAGCAGTGAGTCGTTCTCCAGGAGTCAGTTCCTCCAGTAAGGGCCCAAGTTCCTACTGCACATCTACTGCAAACTCTCCACGCTTAGATCAGCAGGGCCTCCTATTTCCCTCTCCCTGGGGAACCATCTAATGAAATGTGCAGCAATTCCAGAAGCCCTACAAGCACAGTGTAATAACCAAAACGACTCTATTTAACAAGAACAAGTCACATAAATCACAGGGCATGGGCACTTCTGCAGCGCATTTATGTATGTATGCAAAGGAAGTTCAGGCCAAATGTCAAAAAGTCATAATTTTTCCCTCTTTGTTCTGTAAAACAAACTGTTAATGGATAAAACAGAAGATCTGATATTTTTCTTAACATCTCCTTTCGTGTTTACGAGAAGGAAGAAAATAATACCAGGGGAATGACTTGAGGGTGAGTAAATGAAGGCAGACTTTTTCTTTTAACCTGGTCCTAACCCCTGATTGTCTAATGTAAGATGTGGGCAGACACCATCAATGTCTTCAAGGATGCTTCAGACAGCAGTAGTTTATTCATTCCATGCACACACTGTATCTGCAGATAAACAGCATTCTGTCTCTCTAAACACATTAATTTGCAACATGCCAGGCTGCGGGAAGAGTCCAAATGTTACTGGGCTGAGATAACAATAAAAAAAGGCAAGAACTGGCTTGTTTCTTACAAGAAGAAAAAAAATGCTGTGATGCCTTACAAAAAAAGTACTGTGGTAATACCCTGAGATCAGATGTGCTCTGATACCATAGAAATTAATAACTACCCTATTAATGCACAACCATAAAAAATTGCAATCAGTGTTTATTTTTATAAAAATTTAAATAGACTATTGTCCATTTAAGAATATTTTTCAGCCACCATTACCCCAGGCTTCAGTGTCACATGACCCTTCAGAAGTCACTAGCTAAAATCTAGCATGATTATCAATGTTGAAAACGGTTGTGCTGCTTATTTCTGTGGAAACTGACATTTTTATTAAGATTGTTTAATAAACTGAAATATCACAGACACAGCAATTGCTAAAATAGTATTAACTTCTACTTTTTCTATTTTTGGTTAAAACATCTTACTGAATAAACATATTCATTTCTTTTAAAAGTCACCTTTTAAGTATTGTGTACAGTAGTATTTAAAAGGGTTATGCAACATTCAGAATTCTGAACATCAATTCAGATTTTAAATAAATAAATAAGGTAACACTTAACAATAAGGTTCAAAAGTTAACATTAGTAAACTCCTATTAACTAATCCTAGTAAATGTAAAAAAAATTTAAATCACAAATTTTGTTTGCTAACATTCGTTAATGCACTGTGAACTAACATGAATAAACAATAAAAAACTGTATTTGGTGTAACTAACATTAATAAAGATTAATAAAGAGTCTAATAAATGTAAATGCTCATTTTTTGTTTATGTTGACTAATAAATTAACTAATGGTAACAAATGACACAAAAACATTCTCAATTATTTTATCAAAATAATCATACACATCCCTATTTAAATGATATTTTAATATGCTTCAAGCTTTATCACAATACTGTGCTCAAGTTGGTGAATTAAAGGTGAATTAAAATAAGTGATTAAAAAAATGTATTATTAAAATTAACTATTTAAGTGCTGCAAGCAGTTCCATCCATATGGCTAATTTCAAATAGAAGAGCAAGAAAGTGATAATAAGGTGATAACCACTTTCTTATTGGCATCCCAGATTCCTCTCAAACTAAACGTTATCAGTGGAATAATTCAGTACTACCACATCACGTGAGGGCATTGATGCTTAGACTGGCAAATCTCTCAAACGTGCATTGTAATATAGCACTATGAAGACAAAAATCCCTTTCTCCACTGCAGAATGGCAGCAAACCAGAGCAGATGGTTCTCCCTCAGCCTGCTGGAGCCTTGCAGGCACTGCGAAAAAATGATCGAAGCAAATCTGGCTTAATCATCCCTTACAGTAACTGAAGCTGGGAGGTTAATGGGCTGAGTGCAGAGGAAATGGTGGGATGATTGTGGATGGTTTTCCTTTACAACAAGCACCCCGAGTCCATAGTCATCTTGGATGATGCTCGGTCAGTTGATCTAAAGTACCCACAACCAACATGGAAAATGAACTATTTGACACAGCTGCCAATGGTGGTTAGCTGAAAAAAAATACTGGCCGTGAAATTAAACTCCACACTTTTTCATAAAGAAATACTACATGTAAATATGCCAATATATTGTAGCGGTTTTGTGTTTTTTCTCACCTGTTCCAACAGAGCGTGGTATTTCCTTTTTGGTGATTTAGTACAAGTAATAATCTTGTGTGACCACATGGGGTTCGGGAGGAAAGAAATATAACATCCTAGGAATCCTAGATGATAAAATGTCCACAGAGGTGAAGTTGTTACAAGACCCAACCATTGCGCCAGATGTTTTCATCAGCATATGATTTGATTTGAATTGCTCGTGTCGTTTATATATCAACTAAGAACAGATGTTCTCACAATTTGACAAACCTTCGAATGCTGCAGTTTTTAATAAAGTTTCCAGCCATCTGACAAATAACTATTTACTGTCCATATCTAATTTTTACTCACATTTGGTGTTTAGAGTGGGTTAATTATGGACCTTGGACACAGGCACAGACTGATATGTGATATTCCAATGTACTTGAGCTCTAGAAGAAAACAGCAAGGGCATCCAAGAAATCAAAAAGAAATCAACAGTGTGTAAACAACTAGTGCAACTAACCAGATGGACATAATAACACGCAACCAAGCGCACAATCATGCCTTAATAGCAAAAAAAATACAATCTTTATAACGCAGGGAAGAAGAGAAATCTGATTACACTTTATTTTGGGGTGTCCTTGTTATTACGTGCATATGAATTTAAGTATTAGTCAACTACGTGCATTTACAATATGATTAGGATGAAGATTTGGTTTAATTGCATGTAATTATGCCCAATTTATTGCTATTATTTAGTACACGTAAAATGTGTAACAAGCACACCATAAAAAAAGGTCACCAGAAATTCCTATATATTTTGTTGACTTTAAAAGCCATGTGTCCAATCAAACACTCTGGTATTTTAGAGCACGTTCATCCATCACTCAGTACTAGCTAGCCAAATTAGGCAGATGACAACATGGAAAGCTTGCATGACATGCCCTCATTCTCAAAACGCCAACTAAGCATGCTTAGTTGCTTTTATACAGCAAATTATAAGATGACATTATTAAAATAATCAAAATTACTGAATTTTTTATATTTTACATTTGTATGTTTATGTACTATTTTAAAAATGTTTACAAAAACTCTATCTTCAGTGTTTTCCAGCATGATTTCTATTTTCCATATTCACTGTAAAAGTACTTGTCAAGCAGCCATGATGTGAGACTGACACCTCCAGCTGACGCTCTCTAAAACACTTAGCCTCCATTTTCTGCCTTCCTCTCCTCTCCTCTCCTCTCTCTCTCCTGTCTGACTCAAAGCCCACTTCACTCGCTCCTTTGCAGCTCATATGTCTCTTTTTCCTCATCTTTTCTGCTTTTCTTACCCTGACAAATTCAAGCTTTCTTTATGTCCATTTGCAGTTAAACCTGTGCTAATCATGCTGTTCTTCTAAATGAAGTCTTGCAAAACCAGCCAACTTTGAATGAATTTAAAGTGCTGTTGTATTTGTTGTTATAAAAAAAATAATAATGTTTAAAAGCTGCTCCAGATTCTATTGGCAATTAACTCGGTTTTATCACTGGAGTAAACTACATTTTAAAAATACATTACAAAACCGGTATCTTAAAATGCAAAAATATTTTTTATGTTTTTATTGTTTATCTACTGTAAATCTTCAATTTAGTTTCTCCACATAAACAATGCATATGCATGAGATTTTATTTTTACATAATAAGTGATTCTATCACACTAGACATGTATACTATGTATACTTTAGATGTGTACTGCCTGGTCTCTCTGAAATTTCACTGTAAATACCTTACTGCAAACCAAATTTTGCCTTTTTTCTCTATTTTTTTAGCCAGAGAGACTTGTTTTCTCTGCTTATTGAACCTGGAATATTCGTTTAAAGCTCCTTTGCACTAGCAGATCCATCCTGGGCATCGATCATCCAGTAAGAGCAGTCCTATCTCTGACGTAAAGCAACATAATGGAAAAGGGCTAATAAAATTACACAGACAAATTTTAGGCCGTGTTTCATCTCTCTGTCTGCCTGAGCACACAGACATTACTCTCCTTCTGTCCATTAAAGGAGACATTTGTTTTGGCTCAAGTCTCATTAGCTCTAACCCGAAATGGTCCAGTGTACCTGACCTTTCTGCCACTTACTAAAAGGATACAGTATAAACCATGGCAAAATCAGTGCAGTAACACTGCTAATATTGTTGTTACATTTTTTGTGGAATATAACAGTTTTGACTAATAACTCGTAACATCAAACTAGCCGACTGACTAATACTATTTAACACCTGGCACCTGTTTAGACTTACTCCACAAACACAATAAGTTTAAATTTGTACTGCTACTAACCGCAAGTAGGTCAGTATGAGATTGGATAAAGGTAAGTCTATTTAAGTGAAATTAGTTCTGTGTGCGTCTATGTGATTGAGGTTAAATATCATCTTGAGATCTAATCCAACATTATAAGGAGGTCGGGTTAAAAAGGCATACAAACTAAGTCTAACACCTGTGCCAAAACTAGCAACTGTTTACACACTTTATCTGCCATTCAGTTTACCTGGAATGATGGGGTTTCATTGTACTATGAGTGAACAAAAAAAAAACATTATGTGCCGATTGTCACAGACGTTTTGTAACCTTTTCTACTCCGAGTACAGCTTTTACTTCCGCTAGCCGATTGGAAATGAGGTAAATACAAAACACCCTGCAGAGTATGACGCACTAATCCAGCAACAAAAAGCCATTGAACAACAATGCAGTCACACTGCAGATGCACTCAACACACCAAGTCAGGCTCTTAAGAGCATTATGGGAAGTGTCTGTGGCTGCTGATAATAGCCTTTTGCTCCCTTAGGAGTCCTTTTAGCTTTACAGAGTGCCTTAACAAACAGAGAAGGACAACAGCAATTCTCAACGGTGTTTATCTGGTGGCAAAAGCTACACAATCACATCAGAAACACAGAGATCACTGGTCAGATGCCATCAAACAACCCAAGGACATTGTAGGTTCTTAAAAGACACCAAAAGGGATGTGAAAATATCATGTAAAAGAAACTGGGACGATTGTAATGTGCAAAATGTCTTCAATTACAACATAAAAGCCCAGAGCTATTGTGTCTTTCAGTATGGCTACCATTCAAGCGCGAGAGGTGAAAAAATAACATTTTATTTGCCACGCTCTTATTTGCACTAACACAGAAAGGCTTATTTCATGCAATCACAAAATTGATTCCTCTTTTACATCTCCTTGCACTTGAATGAACACACCCACAATATTATCTCCAAATACCTGTCTCAGCAAGTACTCTCGTGAAGACATTCGGCTGTCTTAAGTTAATGTAAACAGTGGAACAAGTCATATGTGCATTGTTATATTGGATCTGTGCTATCAAGCTTAAATGGACAGCAGCCTATAAAAACCTGCTGCAGTCTTTCTCAATGTTAATCAAACAACTTTTAACAAAGAATAATCTATGCTTAATTTATACAGTGAACACTATGCATTACGTTCCCATAACTAAAAACAAATTAGACTTAGTTTTATTGTAACATTGTTCTATTTTATTTCTATGCCTGAAATTTGTTTATTTGTTCTTATTTTTATGCTTAAAATGTTTGACTTCTATTAGTTATTCACCGGTGATTTGACATTTTGATATTGAAATAACTAAGTAATAATGATGACACTGATTTAGGTACTTAATGTTTGATGATTTAGGCTGATGGTTTTGCTGCCTCTAGACGACTGCACTTTTTCGATGACTATTTTTTTTGCCATATACCTGCAGCTAATATGCAGCCTTCCTGGTTTTTAATTGTTTTTATTCAGATTTTATTTGGAATTTTTAGCAAGATCTACCCAGACTTCATCATGGCAAAATATTCTGCTTCTGAACTTTTCCAGTATGAACATGTTGGCACCTCCTGCTACTTGTGTTCTGGATACTTTGCGCTCGCTACATCTTCGCCAGCCAAAGTATGTTCATCTAGGCTCTCACCGAAATTTGGACTCAGAGTCACTTGGATCATCATCATCTATCTCCACATCGTGTTTGTCCTGCAAAATTTTTCCACATTCAGAAGTCTACTGCTTACAGCGGAGGCCACCTTGACACAATCACGTTTGCGTATTTGATCTCTTACTCTATAAATTACAAAGTGACATCGTGACAACATATCTCTGACATTGTTGTGGACGATGAACTGGACCTTTTCTGCCTTGGTCAAACATGGCATCAGACAAATGACTATCTTAATCTAAATATGTGTGCTCTGCCTAGCTACACTTACTACACTTACACTTACTGTCTCATTGCCTTGTTTTTCATCATTTGAATGCTTGGCATTTAAGTTGAACGGTCTCTCACCAGTCTTTGTGTTAAATAATTATTGCCCCCAAAACCTAAGTATGTGTTTTTCTCAGAATTTATTGTGTTCCTGACCCTTGCCAGTGTAATCTGTCCAGTTGTTCTTTTAACTGATGATTTAAACAGTCATGTTGAGAATGTGAATTGTGCTTATAAGGTGATTTTCCTGGATATTCACTATTTCATTTCACTCAGCATGTCAATTTTCCAACACATAAACACAGTCACACATTAGATCTGGTTTGCTCTTAAGGAGTAACCATTAAACAGCTTGAATTTCCAGATGTATGTATAAGTGATCACAAACTCATCACTTTCAATTTGATTCCTCCCTCCTTGCAGACTGAAAGAGCTTGTTTTCCGTTTTAGGAAAATCTGTGATACTTAGTCTTAGTCTTACTATTGGTTACTTACAGGTTGTGGCCTCTGTTGACCAGTATAACTGTTTTTTTGTTTCTTTCAAGAGATCATTTCCATGGTACATCTGAGTTATGTCAAATGAAAGCTTAAGGCAGGCAACTGGAGCGGATATACAAAAAATCTGGTCCATGTTTGATCAGCTTCAGATTGAATTTCATAATACTCTCAAAGCTGCAAAAATGGCATACTATTCTACAATTATTAGTAGGCACACATCTAATCCCAAAGAACAATTAACAATCTTATTAATCCTCCTAGTAACATTAACTGTTCCACTACTAAGTGGTGTAACGAGTTTCTCAACTACTTTTCAACTAAAATTTAGAATGTCTATAATTCTATTGCCCATGAACATGTTTCTAAATTTGTTGAGTTGCATCTTCCAAATGTCTCAGATTATGTTGTTTAGGTTATTGATTCTGATTTTATTTCTAAACTTGTTTGTCAGTTGATCCTTTCCCTACTATTGTATTGAAAAACTGTCTGTTATTGTACCCCATATCACTGCTATTGTCAATCCCTCACTTAGTGAATGTAAAAATTATCAGCTAATTTCCATTTCCATTCCTGGCAAAAGTACTTGAGAGGGGGGTTGGTAGCCAACTCCAAACTCATCTTTACACAAACAGCCTGCTGCACCTTTTCGATCTAGGTTTAGTTCTGGACATAGCATGAAGACCGCTTTAGTTAGGGTCTTAAATGACCATCTCATTATAGCCGATTCTGGGGATTGTCAAATTTTGGTTCTAGTAGATCTTAGTGCTGCATTCGATACAATATGTCACAGCATATTACTGGGCAGGCTATAAAGATGAATTGGTCTATCTGGAACTGTGTTTAGCTGGTTTAAATCTTTCCGAGCATTCTCAGTTTGTTTGCCTTGGTACTAACAGATCTCAGACTGTGCCTTTGCGTCAGGGTGTCCCTCAGAGATTAGTGGTGGGTCCTATTTTATTTAGTGATTACATGCTGACTCTTGGTCAGATTATTCAGAAGTATTGTCTGCCCTATCATTACTTCATGGACGACACCCTAATTTATATTAGCACGCAGTCTGATTCTTCCTCTTTGACTCTTTCTGAAAATTAAAAACCATAGAGGGAGGGCTTTTTCTTATAATGGGCCAAAGCTATGGAACGCACTACCTAAGGAAGCAGCATTCCTATTAAAGAATACCGCTTCCTTAGACTGTTTTAAGAAACATCTTAAGATGCATCTTTTTAGTAAAGCTTTAAACTTTACTTTGATATTATGTAATTTTTGATTTGTTATTTTGTTTGTACATGTTGTAGCATGTTATTATTATTATTAAATTATCAGATGTTTTCTCTCTGATCTTTCTTTCTGCTTAGTCATATTCAGTTTTGGTTTATTTCATTATTTCATTTCATGAAGAAAAATACTTTAGAGGCAAAAACTAAAGACTAAAGATATATAAATATATATATATATATATATATATATATATATATATATATATATATATATATATATATATATATATATATATATATATATATGCCATAATCCTAGAATTGTAAACATTTTTGACAGCTTAATTATTACTAAATAAACCATATTAAGTAAAATCAACTGTTTGTTTGTTTTGGGGTTTTTTGTAAAAAAAGGTGAGTTCATAAAAAATATTTGTCTTCTATTAAAATCTGTATTATGATAAAGCCTTCCTGAAAGTAAATATTTAAACTGTATTTTTACTGTTGGCGCATATATATGTTTCTTAAACCAGAAGATGACAGGTAGACCCACAGCAGTCTGTGAGTTATGAAGAAAAATATTAAATAAATAAATATATATAAATGAAAGAAAATATTAAAGAACTGTCCCCAGTCTTCCCTATGTGGAGAACAGAAGAGTCCCTCAAGTATTGAGTCACCTCTGGAGCAGAGCGGTATTGTGTGGTCTATCTTAGACTGGCAGGGTTATTATGACTCGCGGTGAGGTGGGTGTTTGCAGCCTTTGATCATTACTGGTTTAAATTAGGAATTATCTCAAGCACATGACTTCACTGGCAGTCTGCACGTGAGACTTTGCGCTCCGTGTCAGTCTCACTCATATGTGCCCACATCTACACACACACACACAGCATGGGTGTTTATCCACAAGCTGAAGGACAGCAACAACTGCAGCTCGACACGGGAAGTCCCTGTCTTTCTGTGGCCATTACACCACAGGCATGATCAAACTGAGATAATGGCAGCCAGTCTGTAGGATTGAAGCTACCGCAGTGATGACAAATTGATGCATCATACCAGATATCAGAAACAGACTGAGACCTGTCTGATATGTTTATATCACGCCATTTCCCCAACATTCGTACAGCACACATCCTCAAGCTTCATCAATCTGTGCTGCAGGCTAAAGTCGCCATGAATAAAAGATGAGGTAGATGGACCCTGTTTCTCACTATCTACTCAATCGACACGTAGTTCGCAGTCACAGCAGAAAGAGATACAGTAAATAAGTCTGAGAGTCCCCAGATCTGTATTTTATAAAACAACTAGTGACTTGTTGCTTTAATAAAATAGTAACACATACCCTAGCAAAAACATTTTTAAAAATTCAGTAGATCATTGAAACAAATCAGTCCTCCTAGGCTGCATGTATTTGATCAAAAACCCAGTAAAAACATGTAAAATGTGAAATTGTAAAATGTTACCGCAATTATTATAATAGCTGTCTATTTAAGCATATTTTAAAATGTAATTGTGTAAAACTGTAAAACTGCCATTACTCCAGTCTTCAATGTCAGATTATTGCTTTGGTACTCACGAAACATTTCTTATTATCAGTGTTTATAACAGTATGGCTTATATTTTTCTGGAAACTGTGAAAATGCTTTGATGAACAGAAAGTGTTAAAAAATGCATTTATTTGAAATGGAAATTTTATAATATTAGAAATGTCTTTACTGTCACTTTTTAACAATTTAATACAACTTTACTAATTAAGATTAATAACAGTAGCTAAAAAAAAATACTCGAATGATGGTGTATTACGTCATGTCATTTAATTGCAGAAAGCATTACCAGACCCTCATTCTTCTAAACATTTTGCTTGGTATTTTTTCTGTCAAAACCAAATACAGTATAGATATTTGAACCATGTAGCAACATTCATTACAGCAAAACAGAATCTCAATGTTGCCATCTTTATGTATTTACAGGCACAAAATGAACAGTGTTAATATAAAATGTGTCAAAAGGAAATTCATAATGTACTTTACAACTACTTTATAACTAAAAGTGATGGACAATCATGAAAAATGTACAAAAACTCAACACATAGTTCCAAACGCAGACCATCCAAACAGAATTTAAAGTTGGAGCAATCTAATATTATCACATACTCTCCACTATGTGTGAAAGGAATTTGAAAATACATACAAAACTACTCAGAGGACCAGAAAATATTCAGCTCAGAACTATTTATTCAATTAGCGTAAGCTTCATGGCTCCTCAGTTAATCAGGGGGTCTGGGGCAAATGTTGCGTTTACCCCAGTCTCATGAGTGTAGCATCATGGGAAAGCACTCTGTGTGAATCCATTTGATTTTAAAGCTATGCTAATTAGCAGCATTTAATTGGAAACAGAGGGAGTGCCATGTGTGGAATTTGACTAGTGGGAATACAAATGGAATGGAAAACCAACAATCTTTCTATTCTAAAATGCTCTTCAGAAAACATGAAGTTCCAACTCTAGATTCTAATTGGACGAGCCGTTTGAAGTTAAAAGGCAGATAAATGCACTTCTGTGATTGCACATTCTATACTAATGAATTACATTACTATGTTGTTTGATAATCATAAGCAGACAACATTTAGGCCAAGGAACTTCTTGATGTCTTATCCACCTTATTTTGCAGCTAAAATAACTAAAGCAAATGGCACCAGAAACCTCACATATTCAAGTTACAAATAGCCACGTCCACTCTCATGTCACAAGTAAACTGCTGTTGCCAGTTAAAATGAAAAACACTGAAGCTTTGAAACTTTAATTAGAGGAATAGGGCAAAAAGAAAACAATTAGAGAATGAAAAAAAATTGGTCACTTTTAAGGTTGTGATTCATGCCGTCAGACCATACACCGTTTTTCTGTTAGTAAACACTGTGACCAAATCTGTGCTGTTTTTAATTGGCCACCTCCAGTTTTTGCTTTGTTTTGCCTCCAGCTAGCAATGTGATGTAACTGTGACATCGGCCTTAAAAGGTTAATCGCGATGAATTGCATCCTAAATAAAACTTATTTATTTAATATGTTGGTGTGCACTGTGTCTATTTATTATGTATATGTAAATACACACATATAGAGTATATTTATAAGATTTTTACATGCATATTTTTTTATTTATATCATGTTATATATAAATGTATTTAATATACATAAGCATAACATATTTTCCTTAATAATATACATGCATGGGTGTATTTATATACACATTATGTATACAGTACACACTCATATATACCATGCACACAAAAAAAATTGGTTTGGATGTGATTATTAATAGTTTGTCGGCATTAGTTAATGTCTATAAATCGAATGACATTTCAAAATGCAAATTTTCATTATTCTAAACTGTTCTATTCTTTTTACTGCATTACAGAAACAACCTCTGTATACACTACACTAACACGTTACATGACTATTCACGCAGCCACGACCATTGATTTGTATTGGTAAATACCACATTATTTATACGGCCTAAACATATCTATGGATACAACAACGACAGTGATGTTATTGTTTACACAGTCATCAAGAATACGCAGAGCAAATGTGGGCAGCTATGGCATCGTTTTCAAAAGTCTCTGTTTTGCAACACCGCAGTTTTAGAACTAAAACAGAGGCTGCAACATTTTCAAAAGTTGAACTCAAAATTGTAAACAACAGACGTAACCATTTTGCGCTTTAAAACTATAACACACTGGTGTAAATGTGGTCTAAGATGAACCGCAAACTACTGGTAAAAATTATACGTTTGGGAATAGCAGTATCATCAGGCTACAGGCAATCACAGGAAAAAATGAGTGGGTCAGTAAGGCAATCAAACAACATCTCCTATAAAGTTCATATTGCAAAAGAGGCTTGATGGTTGCACTTTAATCTAAAGAAAACAGCCTGGACCTACTCACGAGTTTCATGCTCCTATATAAAGATCTCGGAGTGACAGGTGAAGCCTCATATAGCAGTGACATGTGTTTCTAGAGATACATATGCTGGTCTGCAATCTTCTCAGTTCATCTGGTGTATTGTTTCATCACAAAGACTTAGCGATTTATTTTTGAAGTTTGCAACAGACGTCTATAAAAATGATACTGCAAAAATATAACAAAAACCAGCACAATTAAAACGCAGAGAATGCCTTAAAAGGTCCTCACTGGCTAAACAATATCCCTTGCTTTTTTACAATTTACAGAGCCGAGTGCAGTCACAGAGACAGGTATCAGATTTTCTGCATACTATTCCAAAATATACATACAGCACCTTTCAACTTATGTCTTGCATCAGTGAACTGTCCAACCTCAAGTCATGTTCAGCACACCACCATTGCAACAATATTCATCATCCAACCCATAGAACAAGAGCAGAGTATGGAAATGTATTATATAGTGTGATTTGCTCCAGAGTGTGAGAGAGAAACACACAGATGACTCAATCCAAACCAAACCAAACGTGTGGTCACCCTTCAAGATCCTCAAATCTTTCTTACATCATAAACCTTGGAAAAGATGCCAGTGTAAAAAGGTGTAGACTGAAATACCGCAGGTCTTAAAAATGCAAGCAAGATGAAGAGGTCTCGAGTGAATGTGGGGTGTTTATTTCTCTCTATGGCACCCTGAAGCCCTTTCATGCTCTTTAAAACACTGGTGAGTCAGATGTTTTTATTCTGGAGCCATCTTATATGCTTAACACCCTAGCAAAACTACTGCCTCGAAGCTGTACCAAAAGATTAGGTAAGGCAATTGTGGCATGCTGCAAGTATTCAAATTTATTTCAAAATCAATGCACATAACTATATGAGCATGTTTTGTTTTATCACATCATTAACAAAGCTCTGAGGTCATGCCACCTCTCCCATAAGCCAGGATGGAATGAGATTACACTGACCATAATTATGGTTTCAATTAGATTAAGGACAAAAGCTCAGAGATACAGTGGAATCTTTTTGAGGTTTCAGGGCAAAAAAGGTGAATGAAACTCCAGACACTTGGACACAATGGTATGTTCACATCTCCAAATTATGGCCTATTTCGTTAAGATGTTGTTTGAAAAAAAACGTAAACAGAATGGCAAACAATATAATATAATACAGTGTATTACATTTTAATGTTAATATAACAGATTTTTTTAAATAGCTTTAATATAGTAAAGAGTAAATAACGATAATATTTAAAAAAATAAAACAAAATATAATATAATTCAACCAAATGTTAAAATAATATTTTAGAAATTAATTAATATTAACAGGTTACAACTATATTTTTCAAAGCTACTGATGAAAAAAAAAAAAATAACATTAATTTATTTTAATGAATATAAAATTTGTCCAAGATGTGGACATTATATTCTTTAATTAATTAATATAAATTTTTAAAAGCTATTGTTGAAGCAATATAAAAATCATTATTTAATTTTGAAACATAATAGCAGTATGCATTATAGATAATTTCACTATCAATAATAAAATTATTCACTTGGTGCATATCTGTACCCTGTTATTCTTGTTGTTCTTTTTTTTTTTATTTTTTTAAAAAAAAAAAAAGGAGGTAACGTTCATAATGTCCAGTGAAGCTTAAAGATAGTAAAAATATATAAAGACTGAAAAAAGATTAAAGACAGAATTTAAACTCATGAACTATTCTTTCATTTTCTGTCTACCATTTCATGTAGAGATTAAGCTGTGACACAAAAGTGCAACACCAGAGGTTTGTTAAAACCACCCACTCACTAAAGGCCAATGAGAACCTAAGCACAAAGTAAACAAGATGCTTTTAAGAAAATTAACATCAGTGGATCATCGTTAAGTGTTGATGCAAACGCAGTTAAAAAGAAAGGATAACTGTCTGAAAGAGCAGAGGAAATGGGCTTTCTAGCGATGCAGAATGTCGCCAATAGCAGATTGGAAAAGCAATAACATTTCAGTGTAGCCTGAGGGGTTGCTTCAACTCATCAGAATCACTACACAAAACAGAATAAATGCATATTAACTCAAGTTTATTCCAATGCACTGAATTAGTCTTTTTGCATCCAGTATTGATTCATATCCACCTACGAGCGATGCAACAACACAACCTCTCAGCTGGACAAAGAAAAGCTGGTGATGACTGAGGGAGGCACAGCTGTGTGCTTTGTTAGAGGGAGCAACAAAATGTACCTCAGCATGTGTGCGCGCGGATGTACGATTTTGAGTGCGATTGTGGCTAGATGCCCTTTTTATAAAATCAACTACTGAGGACTGTTATTACTTCCCCTCCATCATCCTCTTTGCAAATGGTGAAATTGCATTTCACCTACCACAAAAGAACAAAACAATATTCAACCGCTCTAGTAATTTTCCATGAGTCATACGTGCTGATGACAAATTAATAACTTTGTCACTCTGCGAGGGTCCATTAGCAAAACAAGAGAAATCCTTTGAAATCTCTGCAATTTATCGGGGATTATAATTTCCATTTGGATTCAAATATAAATGATGTTTGAGACCTTTCATTACACACTCCACTGAGCATTTGTATGGACATTTTGACCTCTGGGGCCAATGGAAAGTTGTGCACAGCCAACAGAATGCTCTCCTTTCAATGCAATTATTGCTAAGTGTGTGGGCTGAATCTTACTGCGTCCCCCCTCAAATGCAAACGCAAACGTTTTGAGACTTTCTATTCTTTGCTTTGAAAAAGCCACTATTTTAAAGCAAATCGTGCATTCATTAAAATGCAAGATTTTCAACTGCAATTTTTAAGCTAAAGACCTTGACAAGCACTTGAAAGAAAGCTACACATGAAATAAATAAAAAAACAAGAGTAAAGAGAAAATAAAGGCTACTCTGATGAATAAAGCTGTACATTTTGATGTTTCTCTCAACATCCAGATGTACTTTTCTCTCTGTACATCATTTCCATACTGGTTTTTCCACCCCAGCAGTTTAAAACATCCATATTAGAAAAAGCACTCCGTAATGCACAGAGCAATTACAGGTGAAATGTTCCCTGAAGAGACAGAGACAGCAGGCACTTTGCTAGATAACTATTCACTGAGGATGAATATAAGTACTCTCGGTTTGAGTGTCAGCTGAAGCAGACCAGAAATATACATTGCTGTTGCATGTTTACCGATTTAAAGGCTTAGGTTGGGTTGCACCAATAACAATTTACACCATAAAAGGGTTTGTTTATCCAGGTTTTATTTTAATTTGAGTCGTGTTGCACCACTTAAATTTCAACATGGCTTAACAAATCAGTCACTAAACCTTCAACCTGTGATTAAATTTGATTGTCTGCCATGATCGATTCACCGTAAATGGCGGTAAGGTTACTTGTTACTTTCTTTTTTAGTGACATTAGAAACAGCCTTTGCAAGAAGTACTAGAGGGATTAAAAAAACCGTGCTGTTGCAACAGTTATCAAGATCAAAAACATACCAATATCTAATTGACATCCATAGGTCGTGTTAATGAATGCACATGATTAAAGCTACTCTAGTTTTAATGATGGTTAAAGTACAAACAAGTAATAAATGCACTATAAATCTTAGTCCTTATTAGTGCAACCCGCTGTGAAATACTTGTTTGCTATGTTTAAACATGATCGTCACTAGCCAAAGCCAGCTTCGTGTCTTGCCTCACAATCTAAATCAGTAACGATTCTCAGACAGCACCGACTCTTTCAAAGCCGGCTATTTTTAACATTCGTTTAATGATAGTATTCTACAATTGTAAACCAGTTAAAAACATACTCTCCCCCTCATTCAGACTGACTCTAATTGAATAAGGTCTAGGCAAAACTCCTGCGCTGAAGGCCTATATATAGCTGTGATGTCTTCCTGTGTAACCAGAGAATGAGTGGCCTATTAACATCACAAAAATCTGAAGCCTGGCACATTCCACTGTCAGAAATAACCAGAGGGGTAGAGATGGTCCTTCAGGCCAAGAAGACAGGAGAGACATTGAAAGACAGAGAAGTGGGGGGGGCTTAAGAAATGCAGAAATAAGAATGGTGAGGGAAAAGTCGAGATTCATAGACTGGAAATGGTCAGAATGACAAGAAAGTAAAACAAAACAATACAGAATCGAGAAAAATCTGAAAAAAAAAAGAAAAGAGAGGATAACAATGGGTAGGAAGAGGCAGAAATAAAGACATTGTGGGAAAAAAAGCAAAAGAGAAAGACATATGGCATTTAGCTGAGTGACAAGACAGGTGCAAAACACCACAAGCTGTTCAAAGGATTGACAGATGCATCATGACTACAGACGTCATAGACACATATTCTAAATCAGTGGGTCTTAACTGGTTTTGCTTCAGGACCCATTTATTTACTGGACATACAAAAATGTTAAAAAAACTGCACTCAAAACCAAATTGAAAAATAATATTAATATGAACAGCCTTCATTAACACTGAATGCAAAAAACAAAGATCATACAACAATATTGCATTTAATGAGAATGCTGCAAGTATAGTAGAGGTGAAAGCTTGTCCTGGCTACGTAAAGAACCCACACTGTTTCTGTTGATGGAGTGCAAATGAGAAAGCCAAATCCAATGAGAGTCATAAAAGGCGTCTGCATTGCTGACACTTTGGCGATGAATGTTAGTGGCAACCATAACACTGTCAGAATGATGTTCTCTGATGTGGCCAGTTCAGCACTGTGACTGTGAAGGACAACAAGGAGACAAAGCCAATCCATCTAAACAATTCATCTGAAGCTGGACGCCATCCCCTCTCATCACAGAACACACCCTAAACCAATGAATTAACTCTGAACAGCTAAAATAAAATACTTCATATTCCTTTCTGACAAAATTACAATTGAAGATACAATTCACTATTATTTTCTAGGTTTAAGTGATTTACTGAAAATTCAAAGATTTTGTGATGATTTTGTTGGTTAGATCAAATTAAGCATTATTACAAGTATTGCATCTGTTTTCTTTAACTTTTAAATAGAACACCAATTTATATGCCATTTATATTAATGAATGAATTAATGAAGACAATAATAAATTTTTAATGGGTCTTAACACTGTTGACCAATGTTGTAATATTGTCTTTGATGGGTTTTATGTAAAAAAAACCTTGGATATAAATCCAACTTCCAATGTTAAAGCCAAAACTTAAACAATCAAAATAATAAACATTGCTGCAAGGCTGAAAAATATAGCCATAACCATTTTCGCTATATTGCCCAGCCCTATCGTTCATACACTCCTTGACATATAGTTTCTCTGGGAATCTTTGTACATTACTACTGAGATACATTTTAAACTGTAAAAGAAAACAATATCTGCTACATTTCTGCCCAAAGGTAATTGCAAAGAGCACATGAAACCTCCTCTTCATTCCCAGGTTAGTAAGAATGCGAAGTGCTTATTTAAAACCTTCAGAGGAGAAGACGAAGCACCCTGACTTGGGGGGGCGGTAATTTCACAGCTCTACTTTGGGACGGGTGAGCAGTTTGTCTCAGCCCATCAGCTGCCCCCATCATTCCACCCTCGCCACCAAACAGGTCCTAGAAGTAACTGCCACAATGGAACCCCAACCAAACAAAGTGACTGAAGAAGGAGGGGTAGCTACTTCACTTTATTTTCTTTAATTGGATTAGCCACCATTTTGTGAGACACATCAGAGGGATGTGTTACTCCTTTAGCAAATTATCACAGATCATGTTTTGGTGCACAAGAACGACTGCCTTCCACCTTTTTCTCTGAAGCCCAAACTCGATAATTAGCTGCATAAGCTTGACAATCGAGCACAGTGCTCTTATGTTGGGGACCTTATGATGTTCCAGTCAATTCTACAAGGTTGTAAGTAATCCGAGTGAAACATTAGTGTTACATTAACAGTTGCATTCATAGTTACCTTCACCCAAATCCAAAACGGCAAGAACAGCACTGCTTCTGGCCTCTCCAAGATGATTGGTGGCGATGCAGGTATAGAGGCCAGCATCACTGGGTTTGCAGTCCCTGATCCACAGGCCTCCATATTCCTGATTATCCATGTTGACCAGGTCATCGTTGTGGTACCAATAGAGGGTAGGTTGTGGGTCTCCAGCCACAGCCACTTTTAGGCGGATATCACAACCGGTACCTACCGCAGCGTTCCTCATCTTTCGGATGAACACTGGAGGAGTTTGTGTTGGGTAGACAGAAGCAGCAGGGTCTGGTACGACCTGATCTGAACTAACTTTTGCCCGTTTTGATGGTATCCTGGGACTTGGAGGTGCCATTCCTCCTGATTCTTCATCAGCACCCTTTTTCAGGGTCATGTGAACCTCAGCTTTCCTCATGATCCAGCCGAGAGCTTTACAGACTGATACACGCTTTACTAAACTGACTGATGCCTCAAATACATCAAATATCTCTAATGCACAATAAATAACCCAAAAATAAAAAGATTTTTCATCATTTGGAGTTTTGATATGGTAAACATATTCCAAACATTCGAGCAGACATCATCAAATACAAGACTCCAACTTCAGGTTATTAACACCAGTTAAATGCAATACTTACTTATCTTATGACTTCTTAGAAAAGTGGAAATCTCTACCTGCATTAACAGAAGAACTATTGAAAGGCCTTCAGGCATGTAGAAATGTCAAAAAAAAAAAGTATGTAGAAATTTCCCACAGGTTTTCTGCATTATAAATGTTTTGGAATATGTTTCTCACATCCTTGAGATGTCCAATTAGAGAAGCTAAAAACAAAAAGTTTAATCTTTCTCCAATTAAGTGAATGTAGCTTGCACCCGTACTCCTGGCTGGATGGTATTTTTAGAGCGAGTCCCTGAGGATCATATTGCATTAGCAGCTACCCCTGTTGCCTTTTCGAAGATTTGGCTTCAGCTTTCCACCCTCAGATTCAGGTCCCCCAGTTCTTCGGGATCTAAGGGGAAAAAATGACCACTGGATCCTTTAGGCGATTACTCAATTGCAGGATTTCCAATGGGTTTCCAATTCTGTGCCTGCGGTGCCCAGACTTTCGTCCCCTTGCCCTCCAAGTTAAGTGGTCTCACTCATGATAGCCCCCTCCCTCCGCTCGCATGTCCCCCCGGGGAGGTGACAGACAAGTCCCACTAAGTCATCAAGGAACAGCTGTACCCTGATAGGTCAAATTTTTTGGACAGCCCGGATGCTTTGGCCCAGCCCCTCATCTTTGCCCCTGGCACTCACAGCCAATCACAAGCCTCAGAGAGTGTGACATGGGGGCCTAATGAGGGAGGAGTTCAGAATAAAGCTCTGATTCATGTGTCAAAGATAGCTGCTGAGTAAGAATCGGCATCGTCACTACCATCAGTTTCAGTCTTGGCAGTGGGATTTTTTTTACATTTTCTCAAAAAATAACATGATTCAGCACTCAAGCCTTAAAAAGATTCATGTCATTTTTTAGGACAAAATCTATTGATATTTGTTTATCTCATCAGTGAAAGAAATAGTTCAGGATTAAAGAACTAAATACAACCAATGCAACAATAACTTGCAAATTAAAAGAAGACCATGGGAACCAAACAAAAGACTCTAAAAACAACAGCTGCTATGCAACATAGATTGCCATCTGCTGGATAATATGTATACATGCAAGCTGTTTTATGGTTCTACATTATGAAGACAACATACAATATTCATTAACTGTAGTAATAGACTACTTCAAGGATTGTACAAAAAATAAGAACTTTATAAATAAAGTAGCAAATTAATAAGAATGTGAATTAATAAATGCAAACAAACTCATTTCACATATTTCAAAGTCACTAAATAGAAAACATAAAAATGTCCACTATCCACCGACAATGATACCTGTATAGATAGATGGATCAGGATAATCAGCATGGATGATATATCATTCAATCACTAATTAATGAAATCTGTACAGTAAACATCAAATTCATAACTCGAAAAAATATTGTATCCAACGATACAATATAATGCATGCATCAGGGCTATTTATACAGCTTTGAATGTTTTACCTCTAAAACGTTTAACACCAGCAGTGTTTACAAACCGCCAACCCTCTAGTACATTCAACAGTTGACTGATGTTCATTTTTCCTACTTTAAAATGAGATCATAAACAAGTAAAAGGATTTCAGAAGGCTGAATTTCATGCTAAGCATGTGCCTTCTTCTTGGAACCCCCTTTGAAAGGAAAATCCTCTCTGCAGTTTGTCCTGCAGGACCCAGTTGTCATAGAAACAGCATCGCTCTCTGGACTGCTGAATTGAGAGCAAATGTGTGGATGGTGCACAGGTCTCTGAGTGAGTGGGAGGGAACAGGGGAGGCAGATACAACACTTTACTATTCTAACACAATAGGGGAGATAGCAGATGTTTCAGCTGGACACTGTTTAAGGGGATAAAATGACTGGAAAATGCGTGGATGAACGGCAGGCATGGTGACACTGGTGACAAGAATGATGACGTTAATGGACAACAATGAATAGAAGAGTTACACTTACGTGTGGTCGAGTCTCACTTAAAGCTGGAAGGAGAGCGTTGTGATGCCGTGATGAGTGGAGAGTCTTGTGTGTGTGTAAAACATCGCCCCCTGCTGGTTGAAACAATACCCTCATAATTAGGGTGTTTCCTCAGTGATGTCACTAAGAATAGAAGCTGCCCACTGGTGATTACATTTCTCATATTCAGCTCAAATAATCAGCAATTAAAAACATCGATTCCCAAAACAAGGCTAACTAAATATGCCAACTTTTGGTGGAGGAACCCAAGTTCCTTAAAATGTATGAATATGGACAGCAGTATCAAGATTTAAGGCAACGTGGATGTTATAGTCAACGAAAACCTATATAAATAAATATTACTTAAGATAAATAAACAACAAAGAAAAAATCTAATAAAATATAGAAAAACCATTTCATATTTCATTTTAATTTATACTTGATGTTCTAAAAGAATTAAACTGAAAAAATTACTTAACAGAAATATATAAAATATAAAAATATTTGTAAAAATGAGATTAACAAAAAACTACTAAAATGTACAATTAAAATTATAACAAAAATCTTTAAAAATTATTCTAAATATAAAAATATACAGTCTCTCAGTGACTGTTAATTATTTAAGTTATTCTTAAAAGAATTATAATAGATAAATAAAATAGAATATCATATGCAATGAAAATATGATACTCACAATATGAGTTATAAATAAATGAGATATAAATCTTGTAGTTATATTCAGCATTTAAGCTCTACAAAGTGATGATCTTTAAAAATGAATCAATATTATTAAAAAGTTATATATGATTTAGGGGGATTTCAAAGAATCTGAACAATTATTTTGCATTTAAACAAAAAGTAAAAACAGAGGAATTTTTTAATCAGTTACCTGATTTTGTCACACAACTTTAACTTTTCTGCAAGTAAAAAAATAAATAAATAAATAAATAAACATTCCTATAATCTTGCAGTTTTATTAGTAGTCATTCTGAAATTGGGTAGTATTTATAAAGGTCACATAAGAACAATACAAACTATTTGAAGTTATTCAACAACTAATATATTGTGCTAGCAAGTCAACTTTTTTCTCCAAAAAGAATTGTCATTTTTATCACAGGCACAATAAAACATCCAGTAAAAACGTATGCTACTCTTATTCAGATAAAACTGTAACATCAGTTAACACCAACTAGAGAAGCAGTAATAATGGCTTTGACAAATTTAATCAATACACCAATTTGCAAAATAAAATTAGCATGCATTATCAAAACCGACTATTTATTTAGTTTCGAAACAGGATACATAATCTGAGTGCATGGTTTGTAACTGCTTTTCTTTTTGGTTGCATTACCCTTATTTCCTATGTAAGCCTTACATTACTCATATTAGATGGTATGCATGCAGTATCACCATCACGGCCATTTATGAGAATGCAGGTTTATACCTTATACCATTTTTCAAACTTTATACCAGTGTTGTCAAAGCAAAACAGCAAGCACTTCATGTTGAGCACATAATGAATGTAAAATTCCCTTTCGACTAGAAAGACATCTTGTCTCATACAGGCGAGCACACGGTATTGTAAACATAGCATATGTGCCAATGTGTGTGTAGCTGTGTAAAGATTACTATGAGATGGTCTAAACCCTGGCTTATGAAACATCATTCACAGATTCTTTAGTAAGCATTATAAATACCACTTGGATACAGACAGGTAACAACAATGTTACATGTTTAAAAATACTAGCACATTATTTAAATGAATATTACATAGGACAAAGCAATGATATATTACAATTTTAATTAATGAATAGCCTGTATTGTATTGCATTGTATATGTTCATCCTGCCTGAATGATGGGTATATATTTATTTTTTGACTGCAGTTTTGTGCATGCATGCAAATTTTGTACATTAGCTAATTTACATTTAAACACATCAGACCGACTATGCCATTTTTAACATAAATGCATGTTAAAAGTTATTAAAAGTGAACAGCAAAATAGGTATTGTACCACTTATTATTTGTTACATTAATATATATATATATATATATATATATATATATATATATATATATATATATATATATATATATATATATATATATATATCTTGAATATGAATATACAAGTTTTTGCATGATGATGGGTCATGTTTATTTGGCCTGTGTTAAAAATACAGTTGATTGATTACCATTTGTATAACCAGATTTTTACTACAAATACTATGGTGAAACAAACCCTTTGTTATTTTATGGTTACACTCTCAAAAAATAAAGGTGCTTTGAAAGTTCTTCACAGAAACGTAATAGAAGAACCATTTTTGGTTCCACAAAGAAGTATTTAACCAAAAGGTTCTATAAAGAACTACATTTTCTTACATTTGTATAATAAGAGTTATTTTGGCATCGTTTTACTTTAACTAGTAACTAGTGGCTTTAACGAAGTTGTTTTTAGTAAAAACCAGGTTAATTTCGATAAGGTTGCTGTCTGCAGTAACTTCCTCTAAAAAGTTCTAAAAACAAATTGTCTGCTATTCCTACTCTTTGCATCAGTAATTATGTCCTTTTGGTATTTTTTCAGTAAGTGACTGAAAAAAATGCTTATGTAAACAAAGACAAAACTACAACAAACCAGATGTAACTGACCTTAACCTGGCGTCCTGAACAGGACAGCTTTTCCTCTCTGCTTCACCTGGTCCCTTCACAACATTCGCGATTGCTTAATGCTTCATACTCATATTAAACAGGTGGCTCCGGTAATAAGATTAAATGTATCTTGGTAGGTAAACTAAAAAATAATCGACGTTTAATAAATTTGTACCTGTGTTGCATTACGCCATGGAAGAGTGCTTTGTAAGATAGAAGGATGGATGATTCAGCTGCGGCGCCATCTTCCGGCAAAACGCGGGAATTCATTCGACGTACGACACTCACACTGCATTATGGGAACTCTATAGCCTTTGAGCGTACATCGGTTATACATCGTTTTTGCGGTACATTGTGGGATTTAACGAGTGCATTTGAGAACGTCCACTATTATTTCGGGCACCATTTAAATGGCTCTTTGAGGGTACAGGGGGCGATTTCGGATACAGCCAGGAGAGTGTGTGAATTACCTGAGAATCTGTGCATCTCTCAAAAGTGTTCGGCTACTATTTAAACTTAAAGTAATTTTTTTTGCTTCCTAGCGTCGTTGTTACCTCGCTTGTGAGAAGTGTTTTTTTAGTTAATGCTACATATAAAAGTGTCAGAGTAGCACTAGCAACATTGTATGTTATTGCGTTTGCCGTACATAGCAAAACATTGACATTTTTATCATATTGATTTTAAATTGTATTTATTTGTATTGAACTGAACTGCACTGGTCAAGAGGAAGATGAGAGACACCAGACCCAACAATGCAGATGACCCGAAGGCAAAAGGAGGCCCAACCAACCAAGTATTGAGTGCATAGAAATAAACATACTTTTCAGAAGCCTGACATTTCTGTTTAAAATGTAATTTTTTTATTGAACTGATCTAATAAACCAATTTTCTCAGAATTTTGGGTTTTCGTTCAACAAATAAAAGCTTGAAATAGTTCAGTGTTATGAATCTATGTAGTATATTGGTTTTACTTTCTAAAAAATGTGTGATAAAAAATATTGGAATCATGATATTCAATTTCCTTGAGATGTACTTCTTGAGTGTACGTTCAAGTTTGATGCTGTCTCATTATGATAGTGTTTTGTGGCAGAAAAAAATAAGATCGCGTTAACAATTTTATTTGCTTAGTTTTCATTTATTTTTTTAGCCAGTAGATGTCGCTGTTTTGTCACAATCTCTACGCTTACGTTCGCTGGTCAAAATAAACGAGTTTGCTATCGTTTCTAATCTGAAAGTAGTTATGAAAAATAAATGAAATGCATTATTAAAATAAGCGGTTAATACAGAAAGTATTTTACTCCACCCAGAAGTTAATATCACGATAAATTATAATAATAAAAAAAAGACTGAGCTTAGACATAGCATCATCTCTCAGGCAAGTGCTATTCGGGGAAACTTTCGATCTAGAACGCAATGTCAGCAGCTGGAGAACGAAACGGGGTGTCACAGATGCTAATGACATCAGTGGAAACGGAGGCAGTGCCACACGAACACACTGCCGCTGCGCACATCGCAGGCAGGTGAGACACTGACGTCGGGTCGGATGTAGACGGCCGTACAATAAACCCGCTCCTTTGCTCTGCCGGGATACATCGCTGCGTGAGGATTGCTCGTAGAAAGTGAGCGAAAATTCAGGATGGTGATAAAATGATGGTTGGACCGAGAGAGCAGTCCGTTGAAGGGATCGTCCTCCTTCAACGCCAGACGGTGAAATAACAAACTTCCACGCAACAACCGGGTAAGTAATCCATCGCCGCTGCCTGTTTTACGCTGTGTAAGAAAAATAATGGATGATCAGTTGCATCTGTAACTACATGTCGGCATTGTGTTTGTGCGATGTGCGCTGTTAACGCAGGCTAGGCTGAAACTCAGACAGGGACTACACCCTGTGAAGTTTATTATGATGTTACCGTTCTTGAAGGTTGACTGGACTTAATTTTCATTCCACTGCACAATCATCTCCACCTCTTAAATGTATTCCTAAAAGCGTAGTTTTTACTAATACTAGCCTATCTGATATATTACCTGATATTACATTTATTCTTAATTATGGGCAGCTACTGAAGGGGTTTTGTTTAAAGTCAGATTATTTGCTGACAAAAGGGGAGTTGGATTCTTGTGTGACTTAGATTTAGAATCAGGTAAAAATAAATCTATTAGTCTGGGGAAAAAACAGCTTTGCTTAGTGGGACATTCTGGCTGTATCAGAATGGTTTAATAAACAAAATAAGCAATAATGTATGTAATATTAAACACTGAAATGCATCTATGAACTAAATGGACAACAATATGCAAATGATTATTTTTATCAGTTTTAACAGATAAATAACAGTAGTGTAAATTACGAGCTATGACATCACAAAGAAAAAAAATATGGGTAGAAAATGGTAACATAAGGATGTGTTTATAAATTGGATATCTTCGCATTTGTTCATTTGCTGTTGTTGTAGTTTTTAGCCAATCACCTGATCCATTAATGCAAGGTACCTAATCAGAAAATAACATCAACCGTGCGGTTTGGCTGGGCAAGAATGTCTCTATCTCTTCACGGTCATGTAATATGATGTGAAAGGCGGCAGACAATGAAAAAAAATTCCAGTTCCTGTATAAACCGTCAAAATATGTACTGTAAAAGTGGAAAATATTTACAATTAATATTGTTCTAGTAAAAGAAAAAGAACCAGAAAAGATGCTTTTTGGTTCTTCAAGTTAATGTCTTAATGCTAAATGGCCCCCCAAAAAACAGTGACCCAATATTCGAGAATTGTTCATTTATGCTACAATGTGAAGTCATTCTCCAATGTCCTTAACAGATATTTATATCTATCTCACAGAAATGGCGAGTGATCGGGTGGCCATCCTTACGGATGATGAGGAAGACCAGAAGAGGAAATATGTTCTGTCTGAACCATTTAACACTCTGTCCCTGGGGCAGGTGGCAAACACTACACCATCCGGTCAAACCGGACCGCCTGCCCCCACTGACACACTCCCTTCTCAGCCCTCTCAGAATATGGACTGCACAGAGAGGTGCTGTGCGCGAATAGACAATCATCTCTTGATTTCCAAGGTCTTTTACTTCTTCTTTTACTCCGCATATGGCTCTTTACACCCCCTTCTTGCTGTGTACTACAAGCAGCTGGGAATGACACCGAGCCAAAGTGGCCTGCTAGTCGGGATCCGTTATTTTATAGAGTTCTGCAGTGCGCCTTTCTGGGGAGTAGTGGCGGACCGCTTCAAGAAAGGGAAGGTGGTGTTGCTGTTTTCTGTACTCTGCTGGGTGGTCTTTAACTGCGGTATCGGCTTTGTCAAGCCAGCAGCTATGACCTGTATCAGTAAGGACCCTACTGCTGTGACACCAAGCAATTTTACAAACTATACGCAAGCTGGTAATCGTACCAGACAAAGAAGATACTTGATTGAGGATATGTACTCTGCTCAACTTTCTCAGCCAATATTAGCAGAACATGGACCTCACTTTAGATACATTCGAAGTGCAAATGTAAATACCACAAGCACTCCCTCTGGAAACCCCACAGAGAGTCCTGTCAGCATTGCCATGCCGTCTAACTCGACAATGGCGTCGCCCCGTGCCTCGACGGCCACGTCTAAATCTACCTCGACAACTGAAACACAAGCTACCACTGCCAAACTCAAAGAGTATTTCATAGTCTTTAATAAGGACCAAGTAGATACTATATTTCTCTTGATCCTCTTGGTCATTATCATAGGTGAGTTCTTCAGCGCCCCGGCTGTGACCATCGTAGATACCGTCACTCTTCAGTACTTGGGACAACACAGAGATCGTTATGGACTTCAGAGGATGTGGGGATCTCTGGGATGGGGTATCGCGATGCTGTCAGTGGGTATTTGGATCGACCACACGCACATCACAATCTTCATCCAGGGCTCGGGGTGTGATCCCCCCATCTATAAAAATTACCAAATTGCGTTTATAGTTTTTGGAGTCCTGATGACCTCAGCGCTGATAGTGGCAACTCAGTTCCACTTTGACAACAGGGTTTATCAGGCAGATGAGGAAGAGGACAAGAAGGAGGATGTGGAAATTCCTCAAGTTGTTCAGGAAGTCTCATCTCCAGAGTCCAGCCCAGATGATGCACCCGTCTGCCCAGAAAGCAACTCGCAGCCTTTTCCCTTCAAAGATCTTTTTCGGATAATTTGTGGCGTCCGCTATGGTACAGTTCTGTTTGTGGCCTGGTTCATGGGGTTTGGTTACGGTTTCGTGTTCACCTTCCTCTACTGGCATTTGGAGGACCTCAAGGGCACCACCACTCTCTTTGGCATCTGCTCAGTGCTCAGTCACGTGTCTGAGCTGGCCGCTTATTTCATCAGCCACAAACTCATTGAGCTTGTCGGACACATCAGGTGGGAACCCAATTATGTGAAATATATGGCATATTTGGTATTAAACTGTACTTGTACTTGAAAGTATGGGATTGGATTATGAATATTAATTTAGGGGCGTTTGCATTTAGAAGTCCTATTTTGATTTGTTTAAAGGCTAGACAAAGTAGGATAACCACTTACCACTTGTATATCCGTTTAGACCACTTCCTGTGGCCGAGGCTTCTCTGTTATTTGGGACGTTCACACAGCAAGCAATTTGTAGAAAACATGAGCCATTCAGTTTCAGCGAGAGTAGACAGTTGAGTACACGCTTATGTAAATGAGAAGACCATGTTCTGCCAGTTGTCAGTTCACACAGAAAGTATTTTTTGTTCTTCTTTTAGTTGTTTTTCTACGTAACCATGCATTAGATGACGTCTTTAACTGATGCATTATGTCTTGCTACTTTTAACTCTACTATGTAAATTGTTCTTAAGAATGCATCCTGTGTGAACCCGTAAGACGTCTATGTAGACATTCCGCTGTCATGGTGAACACCCTTGTATGTTGCCATGTTTAATTGTTTCTTTAAACCATAACCAATCAAAACATAGCTCAGTTAAGTATTTTAATTGCTGTCCAAACATTGGGTAGGATAAATGAACTGCTTGGTTGCAGTTTTATATATATTTTAATATATTTTTTATAATGTGTAAAAATCTATTGGTAGCCAAGCCATGAAGAAAACATATTGGAAAGTTAGTATTTATTATTTATATATTCTTCTAATGCTCTAATGGCTGCTAGTTGGCATGTAGTTGGAAAGTTACTTACTGTTAGTAGAATGTCTAAAGTGGACTATCAAAATAAAGTGTTACATAGAATTTTATGTTTTGTTTAAAGTGCATGGAAAAACATATTTTCCTTATATTGTCAGTACATTGCAAATGATTGCTTGTGTTTTACTAGATTTACTGATGAAATGATATTTAGTTGAACAATATGCGTTGCATTTAGCATGTCCTAGACAGGTGGCCTCTAATGTTCACAAAAGCTAAACACCCATATATGCCCAGTATTTATTGTTGAGCAAATCTTTGTATGGGTGGAGCCAACCAATTTATTTTAGTATCTTAGTTTGTGTATTTTGGGCCTGTGCCCAATCACCGCCTTCACGCAATGGTTATCATATCCTGGTTGCTTAATATTTTATGAGAATACGACCATCTGTTCTAAAGTGATGTACATGCACTTATTTATTGTGCCATGTCTGTGTTAGCACGTATAGACGGGCATATTTGTGCCATTTGGTGTACGTTAGGCTCACAGAGAAAGTCCAAAGGTTGTGTAATGTGTTTCAGTAACTATTGTTGACTTTGGCTAAGGTCTAAATGGGCACTGCCTAGCCTGGGCACACAATGTGCAACCAAGAAGCTGGCCACCCTTTTCCAGGATGTTTACCATGTGTATGTGGGCACTGGTAAACAGGCACATGGAAAGGTCTGCTCACATCCTCATCCATCTGCTTTGTGGTATTTCTCAAGTGTGTGGTATTTCCCAGAGCACCGGCTCATCTGGGTGAGCAAGATGAATCACCTTAAGATAGCTCAAGTTGTACTGGTGGCTCAGTCTTTGCATTTTTAATGATGTCAACTGGTAGCATTTAGCAGATGTTTTGTGATGCAGAACTCTCAAACGACCCGAAACTGATATTTTTGTCGACAGATGCTGGTTTGTGAAAAGCTGATTAGTTAGCAGCAAACTGCATCTGCAGGCTTTGTAATTCTGCTGCGTAACAGAACTTCAGCTCTATACAAAATATATTTTCTGGCACACTGAGAATCTTACAAATTGATTTTTGTTTTAAAAAGCTATAAAATCTGCTGTTTGTGAGGTAGTGAATCAAGTAGAACTGCTTCTGCTATGACATAATAGCTCACAAAGAGACTATATCTCACAGTTGTTATTTGTCACAGTGTAACTTTCAGTGTGATTTAATAGCTTACAGTTCATGACTTTACGTGATTTTATTTTATATCTCACAATTGATTCTTTATATGTCATAATGTGACTTATCTCACAATTTTACTTACAATTTCTCACTGTGACATATCTCAGATGTAATTTTATATTAACATTTATTTTATGACATTTTATATGTAATACTTTAAGTATTAACAGTTTGCTACATTTTTATTCTTATAGTTCTTAAATGAGTAATCAATTATTATATTCTACGTTTTGAAAATCATCTATATAATCTTCTTATGGAGACTGATGTTTTGATCATCCGTGTGATACCGTGGGTTTTGCCTCTGTAGTCTTTGTTAAGTGGCCTATTTTCAGTCATGACTGCGGAGAGACCTGTAACTTTATCCTGCCATTAGTGCCATCACACATTGTCTAGGCTTACCAGAATTGATCCACTGAGCTTGCTTCTTTTGTGGATCAATTCTAAAGCTTTCTAAAGGCAAAGGGTGTGGCGGAGCCAACATAGTGTACAGTGGATGTTCTCTATAGTTTGTAGAGTCAACATTTGCATGGCTATCTCCCAGAACTGCTTTTTGCATGTAGTTGCGTGGAGAAAGCAGTTTAAAAGCTGCTGTTTAAAGGTTTTTGTGTGTTTTTTTTGGTGTTAGTATGCTTCAAATGCACAAGTAAGGCATTTTTAGATTGATTTTCCCCAAAGTGTAGAGTGTAATCATTTGTAATCATTTATATAATATAAATATCTAATAAATTCCTCACAACTGTAAACACAATTCATACTTCAATTCCCTCAAAATGTGTAAACATTGTGGTGCAAAATGTTGGTCTGTTAAGCTTCCTAACAAGCCAGACAACATCATTACTGACTCAACCAATGGTGTAAGTTTGTATTGGGGCTATGTATTTGTTCGACCAATGACAGGCAGGGATAATGTTAGAATGATTGTTTTCAAACAGGTTTCTATTTAAAGTTGCAGTGAAATTAATGATGGACTTTCTGCTGTAACTAGAGGTCTGAAATCCATGGTAGCTTTCATTGGCCAAGGCCCGCCCATGAGGCTGTTTGAGCGACCTGTCAATCAACCAGTCACCATGCGTTCCGTTTCAGTGTCCCATTTTGGGCGTGGAAATGTCGTCATAGTAACAGACCGTTGGGTAAAACTCTCAGAAGTATTTTATAGATATGCCCCAAACTTTAAATATTTTGCATACTTTTGAAGGTGTTTAGTTGATTTTTGAAGTGTTTAGTTGATCCTGATAAGTGCATCACAGTTGTAAACACGCCGGCTTTCTTCTTTCGTGAGGGGGTTTGGCGTTTCCAAACAGATGACGACTTCGAAATTCCACATTTCCACTATTGTGTGCCCTAAGCAATAGACGTTGAGTCAACGTTCTGTGGGTGTGGCGTCTGACACCGAGACTAGGAGAAGTCGGAAATATGTCGCCTGCGTCTTTTAAGCTCACACACAGATTTGTGCGCATGTGAATGCGTCAGACCAGAAAGCAAGCCAGTGTGAAAAGTTTTCACGTTTAGCAAAGTTCAGAATTAGTGAACTCCAGGACAAGGTGGTTACACGCCTACTCTTCACGGTGAATGTCATGGGATTTTTAATAACCACATAGAGTCAGGACCTCGGTTTAACATCTCGTCCGAAAGATGTTGCTCTTTTGACAGTATAGTGTCCCCGTCACTATACTGGGGCATTAGGGCCCACACGGACCTGCTTTGCTTCAGTGGGCAACCAGTCTTGGCCTGCAGAGAGATATGGCTGCGGTCATCATAAGAAGATCGATGCGTCACAGCATTACCTCATATCTAAGTTAAAGGAATTTGAATTTAAAACCTCAGCACCACAGAAAAGTGTAGTAGATTGTATAGTTTTACTTTTTAGCCGTATCATTATTGGTTGTTATTGGTAAGTTTTTTTAAAAAAAGACCTTTGCAGCATCCAAGGGAATTTTGCATGTTTTAATTCAAAATCGCTAGTTAAAAAGATAAATATGAGTGAATCACATGGGCAAATTGTTTACAATATATCAAATATATGCAGACTATATTTATAGTAGTAGAGAAATGAGACTCATTTCAATTTTAAAGCGCAAGCATTCTTGTTAGATTTTCCAGGAAGCAACGTTAAACTGGCATTAATGACATGAATGTTGTTTTTTTCCTTTTGGAGATTGGGTGTTTGTAGATTAGCCCTGGCGAGATCTTGTGCGGTCACGCTCACAGCCCGTACAGAGTGAGTCATTCATTAGGGCGTCAGAATAGATACTGACATCACCAGCAAATGCAACACCCAGCCTTGACTACAATAGGCCTTATACACCAAACTTATTTAGCTACACCCAGTGTGACATTTTCATTATGCAGAAAAGCATTGTTACACATGTATGAATTAAATATGACATTGAAGTGTCAAATGATTGTGTTCTCCCTTTTTTTTTTAGAGTCCTTTATATTGGACTGGCCTGTAACACTGCACGCTATCTGTACATCTCCTACCTGGAGAATGCTTGGATAGTTTTACCCATGGAGGTGCTTCAAGGTGAGAAATCAGGGTTTTTTGTGTTGCCCGACTGCCCTTATCAAACAGGATGCGGTGTACGTATTGGTTGGCTGTGTTCTTGAGTGACCACGGCTGACATCAAGTTCATCTAAGGACATGCATGATTTAGCTGTTTTTGCAGTATATCTGAAAGCTTATTTCACATCAGATACGCTGTTGCAATCACACGGTTGCAGTTTAGAAATAAACAGACGGGTTTAGGCAGTGCTGTTTGTTTCAGAGCTAAAAGAAATGTTTTACTGATACTTGGGAGGCTTGATGGCACAACACATTGTTGCTAGAACTCTTTTGTTTCTGTGCAAAGCACAATTAAAAATGGCTAGACCTTTGAAATTTTTAAAACGGGTTTAAAAGCCTGTTCAGCTGCTTCAGCCGCTAGACTGTGTTGACTATTGACTCTATACAGGATGACCCTGTTTCCACCTCGGATGGGCGTAATGCCTGTTTGCTTTAACTGTAACAGTAATGTGTTTTGAATAGTAACCAAGCCTAGCTCACCAAGCCTACATTTATTTGATCCAAAATACAGCAAAGCAGTAATATTGTGAAATATTTGTCAAATTTGAATATATTTTAAAATGTGTTTTACTCTTGTGATCAAAGCTACATTTTCAGCAACATTACTCCAGTCTTCATCATCCGAATATGCTAAAACATTTTTATTATTATTAATATCAATATTTAAAAAGGTTAAATAATATATTTTTTTAGAATTTGTTGATGAATAGAAATATCCATTTATCTGAAATAAAAAGCTTTTGTAAAAGATTTGTATTATACGCTATACCATTCAAAAGCTTGGAGTCGGAATAATAACACATCCTTAGATTTAGCAAGGATGCTTGAAATTGATCAAAAGTGATGACAATGTCATTTATAATGTTCTAAAATGGTTTATAATGCACTTCCAAAGTGCCTCTTCTGAACTTTCTATTCAGTAAAGAAAGCTCTTTCCAACATTATAATAAATATTTGAGCAGCAAATCAGATTTCCGAAGGATCGTGTGAGTGGAGTAATGACGCTAATTACAGGAATATTTTTTAAATATCAAACATTTTAAGCAGGAATATGACAATACAGTGTGAGATCAATTCAAAATGACAAAAAAAAACATATTGAAGGACGTTGCTAGGCACAGCGTAGATTGAAGTTTAGTTGTATATTTCTAAATGAATATTCTTCTTATATAGGAAAACCAAAAGATTCAAGTAATAAGTTATCAAATAATCACATAAGATGAAGTACTTTTCATTTGTAAGGTTACTTTTTTTACTTTTACATTTTTCACCATTGTAACATAAAATGAGTCAGCTTTAATTATTAATATTTTGTGTTTCTTGTTTTGTTTCTATATTTTGTTTTTGCATTTGGCTCCTGATTAACTTTTAATGATCACTTGATCCTATGTAGCAGACTTTTACATAATATCTGTATAGAGGTGTTTTTCAACATTTTATTTTATGTATTTGTCGACTGCAAATGTTACCTTGTTGTTGCGGTCATGTGTATTACAAAGTGCACACGAGCAGTCTATGTTTTTCCATTGAAGCCGACGCACAAGTGTTTGTTTCTGCAGGTTTGACGCATGCGTCAGTGTGGGCGGCGTGCATCTCGTATTTGAGCGCTGCTGTTCCTCCAGCTCTGCGCACGTCGGCTCAGGGGATCCTGCAGGGGCTGCACCTGGGTCTGGGCAGAGGCTGCGGAGCCATGCTCGGAGGGGTTTTTGTCAACTTCTTCGGTATGACATCAACAAAGACCGTGTGACGTCACAGACATTCCACGCACGTGTCTCACGCATGCTTTGATTATATATTTAGACACAGTTATAAAGAGTCAGACACGTATAAAGTCATTCTGTATTTAAAAGTCTGAGACCAAATTGAAAATATTGCATTGGGTTTTGTTTGTTATTAACTTGAATATTAATAAATGATTTTATTTCATTTTAAAAGTGCCTAAAGATTCCTGAAAATACAGTAAAAATTGTATATTACAATTTTAAATACTGTTTTTAGTTTTAAAATATTTTATAATGTCATTTATTCCTGTGATGGCAAAAATTCTCAGACTTTTTCAGATTGTGCTTTTCAGTGTGAATAATTTTCATCTTAAGTTTCAGGCTTGTTTCCTCTCAAGCTTCCTTTTTCATCTTGCAAACTTCCTGTTTAGGTGCCGCAGAAACCTTCAGAGGCCTCGGAATGGCCTCTCTGGTCACATTAATCATCTTCTCTCTGATACAGTGGCTGTTAGGTCAGAACGAGGAGAAAAGTACGTTTCACCCCGCTGTTTTACAACCAAAAGTTCATTCTGCTGCAGTAAAACCCGCGACACCTTATTGATTGTGCTTTGTGCTCTTTCACAGAGGGCTCGATGTTGGCTGAAAACATCCCAGTTCCCTCCAGCCCAGTGCCCATCGCCACTATTGACTTAGTTCAGAACCAATCCTCATCTCGGCCAAACCCTGAATCCAAGACTCCAAAGAAAACCAGGCATCAAGAAGAACAAGAAGATCCCAACAAACCCGCCTGGGTGGTCTCTGCCTCCCCCTGGGTCACCATCGCTTTTGCCCTCTGTCAGATCAGAGATATGGTGGCTTTGTCAAAGAACGGCCCCTGTGGTGAAATTCAAGCCCCGCAGGTAGGGTGGCGCCCTTTGTGATTTGGGATGTACACGTAAGGTGGTGAAAGTTTCACTCTTACTATTTGTTAACATTTCATGACATTTTTCTTGCTAATCTTCTTATATTAATCTTGGCTTTTTGGTATGTAATTATTGTGAAAACCAATTTCATACTAATGGAAAATTATATTTTATATCTTTTTACTGAATTGTTAAATCTTTCTCTTTGCATTCATGCTGTCATTTTCTCAGGGGAAAGGTGAGAAAATCTGTCTTTGCAATTTGATTTTTTTTACATAAAAATGCATGCAGTCCTGTCAGTCTGGTATTGCATTTCTTCTCTCATTCTTAATGTACTCTTGGATAATTTTCACAAGGCTTACTAACACCACTGTACAACTCACTTCTTACCAAAAAATAAATGCTTTTCTGCTGTCAGTTTTGTTTGTCTCCTTTTAAAACATACTTCTTCGACTACTTCGTGTCCAAATTTCTCTTCTCTGCATAAGAGTATTACGTGTCGAGGCTTAAGCTGAACCTCTTTTACTGTAACGTCCACTGAAATATTTGTGCATTTAAATTTTTGAGCAAATGTTTAAAATCAGGAAATATTGTTAAATGGGCGTCTGCGTGTGTGAGTTTGTCACATTGTATGTGATTAGATGACTTAAATGACAAACAAAAACTAAACTGGAAAGTAAACATAAATTTTATTATAAGCGGTGGCTCATATTTGAAGTCAAACAAACGCTTGGTTGGGGAGTCTCACGAAATATGACAAGAACACATCCAGGTGGTATTTCACCCAGCACGCTCTATTTTTGGGGATCTTTAAACCACTGGTTCTCAAAGTTTGATAAAAAAAATGTATTATTTAAACTATTAAGTATTAATGAATCATAGTTAATAATTTTTTATTTTAGTTTAAATACTGTATTAAATACTGTATTTTTACTTTAACCTTAACTCTATGAAGATAAGCGAGAAGCAATAAATCTAGATATAAGATATTGATAACTGAGGAAAGGTTCTTTTAGAGAACCACTTTATCATCAGTTGATTGTTTTTGTGATTCTAAAACGTTAATACAATTATATTTACAATACAAAACATCATACAATAAGGCCTTTTTATATAACTGTTAACTTTATTCTAATTTAACATTTAAATTCTGGTGTAAAATGTGATTTAAACATTTAAAGTAATGCTCTAGCGCACCCTTTAACAAACAAAGCCTCGCCTCAGTCATTTATTTTAAATGTTCAACCTTTGTTTTCCTCTTGTAGGAGACAAATGAGCAAACCTCAGTGACGCCATCTGCTGATGAATCCACATCCTCGCAAGCCGATACATTAAGTCCAGCGGAGTACCTCTCCCAAGGACCCACAACAAGTGCATTCATTCCTCAAAACTCACACCCTGTCCGTCCTGTGGAAGAACCGTCTCCGTCCGCAGAGAGAAACGAACCGGTAGAAAACTCAACACCATTGCCAGGACACACCCAAGAGCAGCCTCCAACGGCACAACCTCGATCCAAAAACAACTGAACTTCCCTGGGATACAGCATTATTTATTCATAGACGTTGTTATTGGGCGTAAAAAAAAAGGTGACTTTGGACCAAAACTTATTACGTTGACCTACAGGTGTTCTACATTAGTGAGGGATTCGTTTTCTGAGGCGATAAAATTAATATGCTTTGCACTGCCACAGCTGATGTCTTACCTTAGTCGCGAAGGGCCTGCAAGTCTCAGTACAGAATGCTTGGAGGTCAGTGCCTGTGTATGAGGAGATCTGCACATTAATTCTTATAATCAAAAAAACATAGTTGCTTTGCACTCTGTATATTTTGTTTTTTTTGCTAATCGTGCTTCCATATTTGTTGTGACCAAATTTAAATATAAAAACATCTGCTCTGTATAACATGAAAAAGCCTCTTTTTCTGCTAGATATATGCAGTTGTGCATAAAACCAAGAGTGTAGAAGCTTACTAACCATAAAAAAGGTATTGATTTGCACTGTATGGTGTCTGTAACCATCTGCCTCTCATTTTGTGTATAAGTGACCTCCGCTTATGTTTACAAATGACAACGCAACAATATTCTGGTTGAGAATATTTAATTTTTTAATTTAATTAGATGGCAGTATAAAAGGCTGTAAAAACTTGAAATGTGTTTAAAAACAGATCCTTCGGATAAAAGTTCAATAAAAAGCAAAGAACTGTTTTGAAAATTTCTCAGATATTTCAGTGATATTTTGTGCTCCCAAAAGAAACTTTTCATTCGTTCATCAAAATTTTGCCTTTGCATTCTCCCAAAAAAAACAAGCTTTTTAAATCGCAATGTCCCTTGAGGTTTCCTATAACCATAATTCGTCAGCTCCAAAAATGGCAAAAAAGATAATAAACCTAGTCATGTTGAATGCCTCATTTTAGATATCGGTTATCCAATAGGTGATAAAAAAAAAAAAAAAAAAAAAAAAAAAAAAGCAGAAAAGTTAACTCATTATCTAGCTCATACTTCCATTAAAAAAACAACGAAAAACTAACACCACGGAATGCTTTGTGTGATAAAGAGACCTAAAAGCAAGTTGCCATTTAATAATGATACGTCCTGCTGTACTATGAACACAGCATTCGATCGCATGACGTCAGAAAAATTAAAACAACGAGCGATCCATAAAGATGCTTTGATGTCAGTTTTGGAGCTTTTAGAAACAGTATATGATATATAGAATGTGATGTATAGAATCACTATATGATACTTTTTACTTTTACAGATTCTGCTAAACGTCCTCTACTTGTTCCAAGTAGTTCTGGATTAAAATCTGTTTTTATACGGTCTTAAAATGAGGACGAATAAACAGAAACAATTTATACGTGAAGTTCCTTTAACAAACACTAGAGGACACCGTCTCCTTAAATTACATAAACGCTGTGGTACTGTATATGTCGAGTCATTGTCTTGAGCATGAGGGAAATGTATTAGCAATGATGTCCTGATGATCTGATATACCTGAGAGCAGCACAGTCACTATCTATTAACATACGGTAGGTGCAATAAAGTCTTATTCCCAGCTCCGCATCTCTTGAGTATGAGAATACAAACTCCTGCTAAAAAAAAAATAACAGCCCACGCTGTCTGAAAGAGATAATTTAAACACAAATGAGAGCTAAAGAGTAGTTTTAAAATCCTTACGGACCTAGTATAGTTCCTTAGAGTCATTCCTTCCTAAAAATATTTTACAATTCAAAAAGTCTCTGAACATAAACTGAACATAAAATCACTCATCCGATCGTTTTAAAAGAAATCCTGTTCTTCTGGATCCATGGGTTCTGGCTGAGGGTTGTAGGTGACGAGGGGATACGGGCAGACAGGTGGAGTATATACATCAGGACTGGGGATGTTATTTTGGGTGGGAGGACTGTTTCTCTCCAGCTCGTCTTCGCTATCGTCCTCTGCTTCTCCTTTGTGCGACTGATTTTCGCTGGAGCTGCTGTTAAAGAGCATGTTTTCAAAGTACGCCCCGCCAAACCCATACTGATTCTCGTGATTCTGAAGCTCCTCTTGAGTGATGTGGCTGCCACCGCGCAGAAACTCTGCATACCTGAAAGTGGCAGAAGCAACCGGTGAGGTGGTGTGCGCCCTTTGAATGTGCTTATGATGAATACAAAATTGAAATACCTATGCGGCGATCTGAGCCTCAACACAGTTTCCCATGCGGGAAAGCCAGGCCTGTTACAGTGTTCCCGTAATTCATCCAAAGAGGCTCTGGTGTGCTTCTCTCCCTGCTCTCTGTACTCCTCCTCAGTCAGTAGCTTGACCTTGGTCCGTTTCTTCCTCCAGAACAAGCCCGGGAATGAGTAAAAGAGACTATAGGCAGGAAGTCAAGGTTAATGTACATGCAAATATTTATGATTACATATTCCATCTGTTCAAAGGTTAATTTTAGCATATGATTAGCTTTCAGTTTCTATTTTAGGCTGCTGATACATGGGGCAACTTTTTGAGCAATTTTGCCAGGCATCCCTTTTTGAGCAATGTCACTCGGCCACTTTCCTACTGAGAATGGGTAACAGATTTCTATCGAATCTCAGATCTGTCTTGGGCCCTGTGTCTCACCTGGTTGCCTGTTGATGGCAACATTGCTCAAAAAGTTGCCCTGTGTAACATCAGAATTAGAAGAATGTCAAATATTTAAATACCAATAAGGAAAAACTATGCATTTAATCTACCCTGAGTCAGCAAAATTACCATATTTATTTTTCTTAATGCATGTCTTATTGTGTACAATTCATCTCCGCACATTATTTGGACCAAGCACAAAAGACTGAAGATAGTGTGTGACTTTGTGTAATATCAGTATTTGTTAGCTCATATTGCTATTCTTGTGGCGATCGTTTCACCTGTCAATCCACAAAAAAATTAGTTTGCCTTTAAAATGCTTAATCCAAACCAGAAAATGCTCCTCCCCTCTAAAATGCTGACTTAAGTATGAAAACATGGGCATGAGCATGACATCCTCAACCACGTCCCTTCAGCTGTCAGTGATCATTTCTGAATGAAACGTCTATTTTACTGCATCCAATCAATTTGCAGTAGAAAAAACTAGTCGCAACCTCTGAAGTATGTCATAATGCAGAAGTAAAATCGGTCACAAATTTCCGGTTCACGCAGACTTCAGGAAACACTGATTTTGACCAAAAATAAACCTAATATAAACAAAATAAAATAGTGTAAAACCATATACACACTAGACTGTTTAAAAAGAGAATTTTTTACATGTTATACATTCAAAAATGCATTCCTACAGTTTTAAGGTTTCATTCTTTTAATTCAGCTAGTATATCATGTCGTGACTTAACTATCTGCTATTGTTTTTTGGTTTTTTTTCACGTCGTACGAATTTGCAGGGCAGAGTTCACCAAACTTGAACTTTGGAAGGCAACAAATTGTGAAAAAATTAGCTTGTGTCCCTTGCATTCGCATTCATGTGAATAAAAGAAGTCAACGGAATAAGAAGTGTAGTGTCACCAGTCCCTTTTAACCCTTTCCTCCATCCTCCTGGCTTCATTTTGGTAAGTGACCATGATCAGTTTTTGAAATCAGTTGGGTGCAAATCACTGTAGCCCTAAACATTTCTCTCCCGTTTCAAAGTTTGTGGTGCTTTTCTTACCTGCAAATCCACATCAGAAGGCTCAAGACCAAGTACAGAAGGCTCCAGGCCAAGGGCAGAATCTTCCAGAACAACAGGAACATGATCAATATGTAGCAGGCGGGGGGGAATGTGATCCCATAGTACACCAAAACCACGCCTACTACTTGCATACACCAGGTCATAAAGTTGAGCGTGCGTTTGTTGGTGATGGGGCCATGTTTATAGCATACAGCAAAGCTAAATAAGCCGGATATGAGCACATAAACTGTAGACAAAAAGAAAAGAGAAAATTTTTAAATGTCAAGTTTGGTATTATTGACCTTCCTATGCATTTGTGCATGTAGTAAGTTAACAATAAAAAAAAAAGCATGCCCAGTTTATGTCAGACAGAAGCAGCCTGTCTAAGCTTGCATGTTGTAAACAGCCCATAAAGCAACAGTAATAATACATACACACAAAACTCAGATAGCAACAGTCATAATAGATCTGTACACGCTGAAACAATCCGACGTCACAATGAACATTCATTTTTAGGTAAAAAAAAAAAAATTCCATAAAGACAAGCTTTCACTTGCTAAAATGTGCAATGTTCGACTGCAACATCAATATTAAATATTAAATGTCATGTGCTATATTTGCCAAGATTAATACACTCACTGAATGCAAACATTATGGGCCGTTGCTGCAATAAAGCGACCGATTGCTAAATGCTCTGTTATACAATAGCGCGCTTTCTCTCTAGCTGAACTATCACTTTCATTGTACGTATATGAAAAGATAAAAAACAAATATCACCTTTTGACAGTAAGTCACAAAATGCTTTTTTGATTGAATGTTTCCCTTAATATTACAGTAGATCCGAGAAAACAAGGAAGGAAAAAAACAAAGAGGAAATAAAAGGGCCAGAAAAGCAGACATTCACTGGGGCTGTAATCCTCCCAGAGCCCTTTTGTTTTAGGCATAGAAATCAATGTTCCAGCAGCACTGTGGCTTCTTTGCCTTAATCTTAATATGCCTGTGGTTCTCGCATTCAAACACAGATACATTTACATACTGCAAGTGCTTGAAGAGGGAAATTGATTTGGCAGAGAATAGAGTCTATTGAGCAGTCAAGAGGCAGTCATTTCAGCATTCAAAATACTTGGCCCTCAGATTATAACACTAACGGAGCCAAGATATACGATACAAAAGGTGAATCTCAATCTGCTCTAGACTGTTACTATGCAATGCTGGCATGTACTAACGTGAGCGCTTCGGCTGATGAAACATGCAGCGAGAGTGTAGAAGGATAATCTGTCTAAATGACATGTACAGTAATTATTCTATTGTATAAAGAACACGTCAAGCAAATTAACAGACAACACGTGGCATTCGACTGAAACGCAAAACTGTACAAAAGGTACGTTTGAAAGACCATTTATTAACATTAGCGAAGGCTTACTGTCTGATGTAATTAGCTGATGAGATGATTGCAAAGGAAAACAGGGCAAGATGGGCTGTAACAGAAAAAGGTTGCCTAGTTACCCAGTAATTCCATCCAGTGCTCAGTCACGATGTCATCCCATTCGTTTAACACCCTCTGGATCCCCATGTAGGACAGACCAGAGCCAGCGCCCAACAACACCAGAAACAGCCCTCGCTGAGGGGGGGAGGAAACAGAGCTTTAGTGAATGTGCTTGAACTTCTGACCTGGCCCCAAACTGTGAGCTATCAATCATTCTGTAATTGATTGCACAGCCCTGCTTTTTTTTTTTAAATACATCCTTACGATGATGCACATGCCTGAGGATGTGTGCGTCGAGGTGTGAGGCTCCACCTCGCTTTATCTTTAAATATCATCGGCAGAGACAATAGCAGCATTGACAGGCTTAAACTCATTCTACTCATCCAACATGTTTGATTAGGGTGAGGAAACATGCGATGCCGCGTATCACGATCGCGATAAAGGTTGTGACAGAAGCATTACACACCGTTGGTACGAAGTTCCGGATCACGAGCGCCAGGAAAACAAACGTGGAGATGACTCCTAGTGTAACTCCAGTGGTGTAGAAGAACAGTGAGCTCCTGGACAAAACAAGAAGAGTTGGTTGGAATAAGTAGTTTTAAGCTTCAACCTCGTAGCTGTCAAGCTTCAAAAAGGACAACAAAAAAGCACAGTAAAAGCTACATAAAAGTGCGCCATACTCGTATAATGTTTTTTGCATTAGAAAAATCACTGAAATTTTGCTTGCTACTCAGACAAAAACAATTATTAAATTTAACTCGTATATAATATCCTTCAACTGACAAAGCTGCTAATTTCATTTCAAAATTACAAAAATGAAAATTCTCAATATAATTGAAACAATTATAAAATATTTAAGTTAGTCAAAGCTTTTCAAGAACTAAGTGGATTTTACACTTTATTACCAATGCAATTACACGGGGATTCAAGATGTTCATATTTAAGGAATAAGGAACTTTGTATTATTTGAATCAGATAAAGCCATTTCTGCCCGTTATAATATTTTATAGCATGACATAAAAATTAAAAAAAATCACATTAATTGTAGAAATTTCCATTACATTTTGAGGTCTGTAAAAATTACACTATTTCCTTTTTTTTTTTTTTTTTTTTTTTTTTAATGAAATGAATTAAAATAAGAATTTTTAGTCCTTTAATTGTTTAGGTGTTTAGTTAGTTTAAAGCTTGTTTAAAAAAAAAAAATAATGTTTTTTTAAAACATTATTTTAACCCATTTTGCAGCACTCTTTGAAGTGTGCAGTCCCCTGGTTGAGATCCACTTAAAAAAAGGTTTTAAATCATGTACTGGACTGAATATCCCTTATCCAGAAAGCGCACACACAGGCATTACATGATACCCAAAATATGACTTCATAAGACTAGAATGTACTAGAAAAGGCGCACTGACGAATTTTAGCATGCCTTTACAGTCTTTTTTTCTTATTAACAGATGGTCTCTATAAGAAAGGCCGCATAAGGATTCAACAATAAAACATCTCCATTTTTATGTTAACAACTCTTTAAAATGTAGTGTAAATATTATATTAAACTACTTTATCTTATCCCAGTTTAAGGTAGTGTAATTAGTTTTCAAACAAAAAAAAAATAGTTGATCAGAATTAAATCTGACACTCTACTGCAGATTGTCTCATCTAGAGATATCTAAACAACAGCTAAATTGCCACTCACCTGCATATGTTTCCCGCTCCGAAGAACAGCACCAGCCCACACACAAAAAGCAGGAAGCACATTCTGTTTAACCCTATAAAAGAACATAAATGATCATGATTCACTGCCAAGCTACTCCTAGTAAGTGTGAGAGATTTTCTGGCTCACTTTTGTTGGAGACGTGTAGTGTATACTCAGTATTGCTTCTAGGTGACTTGGTCATGAAGCAGACATCTTCATCAACCAGAGGAATGTCCAAAGACTTCTCCCTTTGGATAGCGGAAGGCCAGTAGTTTTCAATAAAGCAGTTAATAACAGTCAAAAGACCATCAGGATGGTGGCAATTTCCCGTCTCCATTGGGAACACGACGAAGACATCCTTATCACTCGTAACATTTACCTGTGAACAACATTATGTGTCATGTCAGCATTCAATTTAAAGGGAGTTAACCCACATTATTATTAGTTTTTGTCATTATTTACTCACCCCATGTTTCCAATTAAAAACACTACATTAAGAGCAAATAATATTACAGCAGGATGTAATATTACCTTGAAGGTGGACCAGATGTCCTTCCATTTGATTACTGTACCAGGTCTGTAACAGAAACACCGACTCCCAGAATACTCGTGGGCACTGTCTCCTTTCACATAGGTGCAATCTGTCAGAATCAGGAAAGGATCAGGGTTACTCCTCTGCTTTGATTTAACAATCCCCATCATCCATTTTCTTCTTTTCTATGTCTAAAACGGTACAAAAGCATCCCAGAAAAAGACCAACCGGCTCCGGAAGAGCTTCTGCCCACAGACTAAATTTGTCCTAATCACTGTACTAATACGACTGCAGCATCCTTACTTTCTAAAAACCTGACATGCTCATGCGTGGCTGCTTCTATCCAACAGCATGTCTCACACAATTTATAAACAACTATATCACTTACGTTTTCCAAAAAATGGGGTTCATGAGTGAACCATTACAGAGGAAGATTTGTAAGTTGACGGTAAGCTAATAATTAAATAAATCATACAAATGTATAATTGACTAGAAAGGCATACAAAATATTTAATATCAAATATTTTATTTGTCCTATCTATTTCAATGCTACGGACTTTGTGTAGATAAAGATGATCATTTTAAAGCATGACTGTTCGGATTTATATGCAATGGTAACACTGCGAGTCTATTTGTAATATTAATGTTAATAAACACTGTAAAAGCAATGTTCGCTCTTTCAGCATTTATTATTACAACTGTTTTCATCAATTAATGCACTGTGAACTAAAATGAATGACAAAGGTATATGCCTAATTAATATTTAAAATGAATACTGTACTTTTTTTATGTTTTGGGGGGTTTTTGGAATAAAATTCAGCACTTTACTAATAAGGTTATGCTTGTTTTCATTCAATATTTATTGTAAAAAGCATTTGTTGATTAACTGGTTATCGGCCAGTGCAAACCAACAAATTCAGTATCGGTTGACGTCTAGTTCAATACCCCATGAATCCAGCTTGTCCATTCTGTGTGATATTTTTCATAATACAATACAATATAATAATATCATTATAAATAATAATAACAATATTGTAAATGGTCGTGCATAGAACACAGGCATAATCACAGTTTTCATAATGGACATAAACTGGGACTACAGGGTCTAAAATAAGGCCTCAAAAGTCACAACTAAAAGAAGACATGACGAACCCGAAACTGCAAATAAAGAAATGTGACTAAATGAGTCTTTAAAGATGCTCATTCAGAAATTATTATCAGAGAAATTGCAGATCCTCTTAAGGCATGATAAGAACAGGTTATAAAGACTATGATAAGATTACATACACATGCAGACAAGCCTGTTATGTTTGTTTATTGTTGTTTGGACGCCAAAAATCTCAAATAAGGTAATCCAAATTTATTTTTCTAGTAAAAAGACAGAAAAACCTCATATTGCCTTATATTTTTGCTTATATTCTAGTCAAAAATCTAATTTTCTTCATAGCGTAAAAATACAAACTACAAATGTTCATAAAAGTATAATAACAAAGTCCACATTTAGAAATCATTGTGGGTTTAAAAGTAAGTAGACACCTCACTAGGTTTTGAAATGAAGCATTTATGTCCAGCTCACATAATTCACAATACAAATAAAGTATAGTTTAACGGCACTCGGTGATTATATTACATTCAAAATCTCGTGTATAAAGGCTTTTCGAATTAGATCTTTACACAGTGTAATGTATTGTAATGTTAGTGATGTTTGTTTATGCTGCAGTCTGTTTAGCATATCACTTCAATCATTTACCTGCGTATGAATAGCCTTTGTTTCCTTCTGCACTTTGCCAGAATGCCCACAGAAGCGTTAAAACGGGTATAAAAGCAACTAACTTTCCCATGTTTTTGTGGCGTTTTGTGTTAAACTGGTCGGTTTGACAAACACAGCAGGTTAATGACTGGTCCGCTAAGCTAACACGAGCTAAGCTAATGTTTTCGGTTTCAAATTCGGTGGGCTTCGTGTAACCCAGACCAGACTAACAGTTTCAGAGTGCACGATGGCTCCAGATATTTAATTTATTCATTTACCAGTTAGAATTTGTCATGTAGAACGCTAAATGACAATTCGTTCACACACAGCAAAAACACATTAAAATGTCAATTTCATTTCAAAGTTAAGTTACAGCCTTCATGGAGTCTATTTGGAGGTTTAGCGATCGATTAGTACGGTCTTAATCAGTAGTCAAAGGTTTAAAGGTAAACATCAAAAAGCTATTTTATGCACTATTGTAGTTTTTAATAGTGTTTTCATTTGGCCTCTGTTTTTTAGGATTTAGTCTTTATTTAAAATACAGCATAAGTTTTAGTAATTTTGTTATTTTTCATTTTAAATTGTTAATTAGTTTTTTAGTTTATTTGTTTAATGTATTTTTATATCACTCGTTTTTTTTTCCTAATAAATTTACTGCTTTCACTTTTCAGGATTTCTATTTTCCATCTAATATTTAGATTTAATTTTATTTCAGCATTAGGCCTACTTAAATCAACAAAAATGTTTTAATAGTTTTAGCTTTATTTTGCAAGTTAAGAACACAATATATTTGTACTGCTTACTTCAAATGGCTGCATGCATTAATACATTTTTTATATTTACATTTAAAAAAACAAAATGCAAGAAGAAATGGAAGTAGGCTGAACATATCCTATTGTCTGTCTGTTAAAAAGTCATGAATATTTCTATATTTTTAGTTATGCTTATGTCTAATGCACTCATTTAGCTCTTTGTGAGCGCAGTCTCTGTGAAATAAAAAAAAAAAAAAATCATTCATTCCCAAATATATTTAACTTTTTCTATATATAGCTAGTAAAATTTATAAAACACTTTATGTATCTGCAATTTTAAGCAATCTTAAATTGTCTAGTCCTGCAAAAGCGGTCTTGAAGCAAAGCAAAGATAAGCTGTGGGAAGAAAAACGTTAAACCAAAATCTAGAGGAGACCAGATGAAAATGTCATTTCTGTGCCGTCTTCGCCCTTTGAAATGGAAGGGGGATTTTTGTGGTGGGCGTAGACACAGCAGGCGGCTGCTTTCTCATTTCTCTAGGATGCAGAGACAACAGCGGCTTTTCCTGACAGGCACACCCACGCCAGGCTGAGACCCACTGTCACTTACGCTTGCATGGAGTCAGCAAGCATTTGACTAATGCAGATGCTGTCATTTTGGTTTCTAGGAAGAATTCTAACCTCGTTGCCCCAGAAAGAGAGCATTTCATTTCTCAGTCAACCTGTTAAATGACGATATTTCAGTCATTTTGCTGCTTGCACTCAACAATACCGTTAAGCTCTAACGAGGCTTACATCTTCAGTTACTGTAGCAGACTGTCACAAGGTTATGTCCCACAGGGGAAAGTATTAAGAAAAAAAAGTGTTGGTTAGAGGAAGGCTTTGTGGTTTTTGTTAAGGTACAGAAAGTCCCTTTTCTGACACAGAGTCAGTTAAAGGCCTTTTAACAAAATAACCCAACTGGTTTCATTGTGTGACTCTGGTTCAGTATATTAAGAGATTGTGGTAAATAAGAATTATTTTAGCATAAACTTAACATGTTAATTGTTAGTTAATCAAACATTAATTGTTAATATGCGTTTGTAAAAACAACTTATTGCAAAATTAATTGTCAATATGCATTAAAATAATAATTCAGGCAAAAACAAAATACACTGAAAATTTACTCACCCTGCGGCCATCCGAGATGAAGATGCGTTTGATTCTGTAATAACATAGCACTTGATCACAAATTGGGTCCTATGCAGTGAATGGGTGCCGTCAGAATGAGAGTTCAAACGGCTGATAAAAACATCACAATGACCCTTCTGGTGAAAAGCTGCATGTTTGTAAGAAACAAATTCAACATTAAAGTGTTTTGACTTCTCAGCTGTCGCTTATAGTCCACAAATAATGCTTCTTCCAATGAAAAAGTCCACCCACCATTGTCCTCTCATATCAAAGTCCACTGAGCTATTTTAAATTGTTTTCTTAGTATGTTCATGTTTCTTCCCTGATTCATACGAGATGACGTTTTCACTGGAGAAACCAATATTACGAAAACAGGACTTGTATTTCAGTAGGAAGCAATAAATTAATGCATTTCAGTTTGCAATAAAAATGTCTGTTTATTGCAAACATGCAGTCATTACTTGTGTATTATTGTTTTCAGCAGCTCGCATTATGACAGCAAAGCGACGCAAAAAAACTCAGGAACAAACTCATCTACATCTTGGAGCAAATTTTAAGCAGGAGCAACTGTAAACGAGCACGAATACACACTTTGTTTCGCTCTTGTTTCTTAATTCTCCTTATTTTACGTCACAGAATGAGACGCAAGTTTCAAAATGAGATTTAAGTTTCATCATGACAACTGCGGTCGACTTCAAAAAGAGGTTTTGGCAAAAAAAACGCATTCCATGGACGAACGCCTCTCCGAAACAGAGAAGGACTTCTGAGCTTGTGATTAGTGGGCTAAAATCTGACACCCACAGAGCTGGGCCTTATGTTGGTGCACTTAAGCCCGTCCTACACCCGGGATGGCTGGAGGACTTTGAAGGCAAATAAGGCCTCAAAGCTTTCTGTCCCATGAAAGTGCTCTTGTTGGTGACTTTTTTCTCTCTCGATCTTTCTGCTCCTTTGTTGTCGTGAGCATTCAAGAGGTGCAGGTCACGTGTTTCTCCGTCGCATCTGTTTCATAATAGCGGCGTATTTGTGATGTTGTGATCTGTGTTTTGCGACTCTGAGGATTAGCAGTTTCTTCTTCGTGTTTTTGCTTACGCTTTTTTTTTTTCCGTTCGGTTTCTTAAAGGAGGATAGGGTGGTAGGCTGCTGCTAGGCTGCAGAGAGCAAGAGCGGTGATTGACATGAGCAGAGAGCTGAAAAAAGTCAGTCGAGGCTGAGTCTTTCTGTAGGTAGGCGGATGAGTGGGGCGAACCAATCCTCAGCAGAGCTTGTTTTTAATTGCCGTCTGGTAAACATCAAATGTGAAAAAAACAGACGATTCCATCTTAAGATACAGGGTGTTTTGGAAAATATGTTACGCTGTGTGATTTCATCTATTGCTTTATGCTGAACATATTGCGAGTTATTATATTCCTGAGATGCTTACTGTCTCGGGTCATTAAAAACTCTTGTTTGCTTTGTTGTCAGAATTGTAAGTAGTGCAGATGCTGAGGAGGAGTTTTTACTTGAGGGAACGCTTGAATGTTTTAATGCTTTTCTTTGTGGTAACTGTTGTTTATTTTAATTAAAAGTCATCCGAAAATGAGAATACTGTCATCATTTTTTCTTGTTTTTCCGAGGTGTAGGGTGTTACCGATTCCATGGAGCTCAAATGGAGATTTTTTGAAGAATTTTCACGCAGCTCTTTTGCATACAATCAGTAATCAGAGTAATCAAATTCAGAGTAATCATTAATGTAAAAGAAAAATGTTAATTATATATATGCGTGTGTGTTTCTTGAGCACCAAATCCATCTATTTATATTAAAGTTTTTTAATAAAGCATTACATATTTTAACAGTTTTGCTCTTTTTACTTTATTTTATCATATAAATGCAGGCCAGGTAAATATTAGAGACTTCTAATAAGACACCCAATAAATTATTTATTCCTTAATTTATTCATATTTGTTATTTAGATTAGTTTAGAATTAATTCAGTTTTTTATAAGTAAATGGGCAAAATGTGAACGTATGTAAGTTATGCATTAATATTTATATTTATTATTTATATTCATCAATGTATTTATTGAAGTTGTAATGTATTTATGTCTATATATTAAAAATATAGAATATCTTTAATTATTTGAATATGAATATACATGTAAATATACTCAAAATACTATATCTGTATATATATTATATATATATATATATATATATATATAGATAGATAGATAGATAGATAGATATATATAGATAGATAGATAGATAGATAGATAGATAGATAGATAGATATAGATATATATAATGTATAACATAGCTTGATTTAATTCATTTATTTTGTCTTGATTATTTTTTTCCCAGTAACATTTAAATATAATTCTTTTATAACATTATAAATGTCTCTCCTGCCACTTTTGACCAGGTTAACGCTTCCTTCATGAAGAAAATCACAAATTACACCTTCCTTTTCATCTCTTTTGCCTCTTTATTTCTGTTTTGGGTACTGTGACCCATGTAGCCATGCATTTGTCTTATACAACGCTCGTTTTTCACTTCCCATCACATAATGATCCAAACAACTAGGATGGAGGGATGTCAGAACCGCATGACCCTCCATTAATCCTTTTATTTTCATTTTCTCTATTTAAGGTTGCACATTGATTGGTTGGATCATTTCTCATTAGCCATGCTGTGCAGAAAATGGATGGAAGGGTGGGCGGCAATCAGACTCTGCTAGTGGTAGAAGCCCCACCCACACAGCCAGGTCCACCAGGGGCCCAGAGATGTGATTACAGTTCATTAACGTGGTGTGTGTACAGGGGGTGGGAAGGACACTGGTCATTATTGTGTTCAAATGTAGGTGGTGCCCTGAAACACACAGGAAGACGTGGGCAGAACACACACCCATGCTGCAGCCCTTAAGTCCTTTGTGAGGAATATTGGATGCAGAGTTTGACTCTAGGGAGTTGGCAGTGCATAATTACTTGGACGTGGAGACAGAAATTTGTGTTTGGTTGCAGTGGCACTTTGCATTGACAGGGCTATTTGGAGGACTAGCTCATATTCTAAATTCAGCCAGCGGTATTTAAGCACCTACAAATTAACCACAGGTGTAATTCACTATGCTTCGAGTATACGTTCCTTGCATGATGGGATTTGTTTATAGTACATCTGATTCCTTGAGCATATATAGGCACGTTTACTGTGGAATGAAACCATTAATGCGCGTGGTAATGTAAAAAGCAGAAGTGTGTTTATGACGGACCCTTGAAACAATACAGAAGAGGAGGAATCTCATGAAGCCTGTCAAAACTGTGTGGTTGTATTTCCTCCCCATATTAAAAGAAATAAGAAACTATATTTGAACAAAGACAATGAAGCTTAAACATTTACAAGTTGAGATGATATGAAATGAAGAACAAACAAAAGCGATTTCTCGTAATTAAGAAAACGTATCCCTCATATCCCTCGTATCCAACATATTCTCATTCAAATGTGGACATTATTATTGTTATTTTAAAATTATTATACCCATTATTCTCAATGGTGATTCTCATTAGTATCTCATAAAAATATTGTAATAATTATGAAAAAAAAAAACAATTAAAATAAGCATTAATGAAAGAAATGTATTTTCTGCAAATACTTTGACCACTATTCAAACAATATATAAGTGAAAAAAAAAAAAAAAAAAATGATTAGACTATTTAAATTATAAAGTGTTTAAAGAAAATAACTGCATACAGGAAAGGAATTAAAAAAATAAGAATTTTAATTAATTTTTTTTTTTATCAGTTTCATAGTACTTTTTTTGCTCTGCTTTTACATTTGAGTTGTTTTTGTCTTTTACACATGTATATATAGCTTTCATTTAGTTTTACTTCAGTTTAATTTAGTTTAATTTAGTACATCAGTTTACACTAAAAATGGTGGGTATTGCCTCGGAAACTAGCTGTAATAAAATGTCATATTTGTATATATTTGAGTAAACATTTCATTTCTTCAAGCGACAATTTTGCCATTCGTATTTGTATTTTATTTAAAATTGTAGTTTTAGTTTTAGTTAACCCTGCAAAAAAAAAGTTTTACATTACGGTAATGAGAATTTCGGGGTGAAAATTTGCTTAACAGTAATTTTTTTTTTTTAAATAATGTTGTAATGAAAAAGTATATACCATACTTCCTATAGAAATGTCTTCTTTTGATGAATTTTTTTATTGTAAGCTGACAGCGTAAGTAGGTTTATCTACTCCACGCTCTGATGCAGTGAACATAGCCGTCGTAAAAAGCAAAGCTACCTTGATGTGTGACAAGAGTTCCCTGGGGCAAAGCACTCTGGGAGCCATCTGTGTTCAAACTGCAGGGATTACATTGCTCAATCCCCGTAGCAAATAAGGGAATTAGGGTGAAATTTAATCATATACCGAATTATAGTCACTGACACGATATTACAGCCCCCCATGAGCTCTGTGTGAATGCAGCTCAGACTGATTGACTTAATCTCATTCCTCAACCTGATTTCGCGATCATGGTATCTCCCTTGCTTGGTATTCAGCCTTATTTCCGCTGGATTTCCCTGTGAGCATTTCCCATTCAGGTTCTTGAGCGCTCATACAGTCCTTTCACTGGGACTGTCAGGATGTCACTTGCTTCATTTATTCATTAAGATAGGCTTGTAACGCTTTCATGTGATTCCGTCTTGATCCCGACGTGAAGTCAAGAGCGCTGTTGAACCGGTTTGATATTATTGATCTTGAATTATTGATCTCACATAGATTTTTGTGGCCAGTCATTTTGATACTTTCAGTTCTTTTTTTCAGATACTGTATTTCGCATTGCAGGAGCCATATCATGTACAGTATTTATTTTCAAAGTCATATTGAATTAAATGGGTTGGCACATGTTTTTGTCTTATTTGTTGTCTGTTGGCAGGTTTCCCTGCTCCTCCAAAGATATTAAGTTATTTTCAAATGGCACTCTGCCGATGCCCAGCCACTTCTGAAACACTTGTTTTTTGGAAACATACTGTTCAATGTAATTTGTTTAAAAATAGACAGCGTATCACTGAACGACTATGTACCAGTGTGTGAGGACAAATAGGCATACTGTTTCCACTTTGAGAGCTGCAGGAGATAACCCAAAAGGTACCACCCCAGTGATAGCTTTTGTACCTATTTTTTTCTGCGAGAGTGTATGGAAATCCTCAAAGGCAGATCATAAGAAAAAGGCACATTATATTGCAAAACTGTTAAAAACCGGCTTAACTTCTGAAATGATTTAGCAAGTACTTTACTTGTACAGGCACTTCAAGGGTTGATACCGGACATCCGTTCACAGTCCCTCTTCCTCTTTGCTCTTCATACAGGTCAGTGATTCTCCAGCATATATACAACTGTGTATGTGAGTGTGTGGCTCTGGGGTCACAGCACTCCACTTCACGTCCCACGCCAAACTTGTTTTTTTTAGAATTCTCCTTTCAGTTCCCTTCTCACATATGTATACACCCATTCATGAACAAACACACACAATAAACATTTACTCTTTTACACAGGAAGTTTGTGCTCTATTTAAACTGACATCGGTCAGGAGGGGACATGCTTTAAAATAATCCTCAAAACGTTTCAGGATATCTGGGTGAACTTTAACTCAAATCTCAGATCCTCTGTTTAGTCGTTTTCAGGTTTGACTCTCCAGTTAGCCAAAAAAAAGTCCAGTTCAAGTTCAAGTTTGTAAAAAGCTAAAGGCAGTCCAAACAAGTTACGTTAAGTTGAAGCAACAAATATTTTACAGTCAAATTGTTTTTATTAAATACTACTCTTCTGCTTACATATTTTTAAAATGTAATTTATTCTTGTAATGGCAAAAATTAATTTTCCACATCAATTTGGTCTTCAGTGTCAAATTATCCTTCAATATGCTGATTTTATGCTTAAGAAAAATGTCATATTCTTTGATTAACTGGAAACACGTTTATAGCATTATATCTCTTTATGAATGTCTTTATTGTCAGTTGTGATCAGTTTAATTGACCCTTACTGAAAGAACATTCGTTTTTCTTTTTCAAAAGGGTTTTATTGACTATTAATGAAATAATCTGTTCTTACGTTCAAGTGTTTTTCACAGTACTATTGAGAAATTTTAACCAAAGTATGTTATAGACTATAGTACCTAAAGAATCATATTATCTTGCGGAAAATGGGTATCCGATGACCCTGTGTTTTTTATATGGCTTGATTAGAACAACCTGATTGGCCACTTTTTTTTGACTAAGTCTTGTCTAAGTAAGCGGTTCTTGCCTAGAATAAGTTATGAAGTGCAGCACACTATTCAGAGAGTCAATACAGCATGGCTAGAACGACTAACAGGAATTATATGACTTAATTTGTATCTATAAATTTTTAATTGCATAAGGAAAGTTCACGGAGGCAGAGGGTTCAGTCAAGCGTCAGAAGTCTATCTTTGGAAAATAATTTTCACCAAAGTGAGCGATGACCTCTGACTCCACACTGGAGCCATGGGAAAGTTTGCTGGGAAAGCTTGGACAGACACAGCCAGACGGTTCCAAGTTCCAGTCCCTATCTTTGGATGCCAGATACCCCCCACCCACACCAAAACACACCCAAGCGCTAGAAATCAGCCCACGCTCGCGCACACATGCTTTCTCGCAGATACATTCACACACGAAAACACAGATGTGCGCAGCTCACCCACCCACACGTACTCCCAAACACTCGAACACATAAATACCTGCCCACACGCGCACGCGTTTGCGAAGATACGCGAAGACACAAAGTTAGCTCGAATGAATTTCCACGTTCGGCTACTTCCCTGCATGCGTGCGTCTAATCCTCACTTCGCCCTCTCACACATGCATGCACAAATTCACACACTCTCTGCCTCCCTCAAACACACACTTTGAAAAAATGGTGAGATTTTTGGTTCTCTTTGTTCGTGTCCACCTCTGTGGACATTCTCACTCCCTCTCGCTCTTGCTCTTCTCAAATGCACCCTTTAAGTGCAGAATTCAGTGTTTATGTATGTGTGTGTGTGTGTGTGTGTGTGAGTGTGAGTGTGAGTGTGGGCGTCATGGTGTGGAGGGGGAGGTCTTAGATGCTGAATAACAGTAGTGTGTTTCTGGCAGCTGTGTGTGAGTGTGACCGAGTGCAGAGCTGTGTGGGCGTCCTCAGCGCGGCGGCCATGCAGAGACTGTCGGGCTCAGACCGGGCCTTGTGGCTTGTAGCCACCACACTAATTGGGTAGAGTTGAAGTATATGTTCTCCACAGCCTGAAATACATCGGCAGTAAAAGTCTGAAGTGCCCACAATGCCCGGTTCACACAGAGTCTTGTGTTACCGGAGATCTGAAGTTTTATGCAACTTATTTTGCATTGTGGAAATAAGGCATTTATGATGACTTCTGATTCATTAGTAGCTTTAGGGTAAACAATTAAAAGAAGTGAATAGTAAAACTATCTGCGCTAGAAATCACTGCTTAATCAGAAATGAATATGAAATTTTATTAAAACAACATGATACCAAATAGCCCAGCTAATAAAAATAAATGTTCTTCAGTAGCATTCATAAAACATTTGTTCAAAGTTGTCCGGTCTTCAATAGCTCACCTGATCTCATGATAAAAATGTACCTGTACCAATGTACCAATAAGTACATATCAGTGCAGTAAAGTGTATATCACAGCATGTAATATGCTTGCCCGGTAGGTTGTGTGGAATTGGGCTCAGAATGCAGAATTCTCCAAGGGTACGAATGCAGGGAAAACCGTGACTCATGATTAAAGAGCTGATAGATGATAGAGCAAAAACCAACTTAAAACAACTGCGGTAATCTCACGTATCCGACAGACATCTGAAGGTCTGAAATCCATGGTAGAGTAAAAATGGCCAAGGCCCACCCATGAAGTCGTTTGACCGACATATTAAACAACCAATTACAGTTTGTTTGTTTTAGCATCATGTTACTGGTGCGAAAAACTCTCTGATGAATTTTAAAGATCCTAAGCCATGAATTGTAAATATTTTACATACTTTTTCAAATCCAGCATTTAGATGATCCCGATAAGTGCTCATTGTCATAGCTGTAAACCAGACAGCTTTCTTTTTTCATGAGGGGGTTTGGCATCACGGCAACCAATCCGACAACGACTTTGAATCTTGTGAAGTCTTCCCACTTTTGCGTGCCATATGCATCAGCCCTTTAGCCAATGTTCCATGGGCATAACATCTGAGGCTGAGAAAAGAACTGCGGTGACGCGTACAAAACCAACATCACATAAAAAGTAGCAGATTTTTCTGTAACATTTTAGTTATGTTATAAATGTTATAAATTGTGAATGTAGGAAGGTTCAGAGAACATTTAAAAGTAACTCTCCCATAATGTTTGCAAAATTATAAGCAAGATCTCTATATTAACTGTAACTTAAACTGTTAGGGTTAGGATTAATAAGTTAATGCATGCACTGTTACTTACAGTCTGTGTTAGCGGATGTTAGCAGATATTAAGCAGACAGTCTACTAATACTCTAATGACTGGTAGTTGACGTAGTTGCAAAGTTAGATTAAATAAACCAAATGCAGAAATAATATTTTCATAACTTTCTTTTTTTTGATGTGATTTTGATGTGAATTTGACCTTACAGGTACAGCATAATTTGTTTTTAATATTTTGAAACTCCTCAGTGGAATGACTTGATGCATATTTCAATCTCACAACAAAATTTCTTCTATGATTTAATCAGAACATAGCTCTGTCGCAGTCATAAACAGATAAAAAAAAATTTGAATGAGAATAAGGCAATAAGCCATGAGAGGCTGTGAGGGGTGTTCTTGGGCACGGCGTGAAGCAGAGCAGTGCAAGCAAAACTACTAAAAAATTAAATAGTCTAGTTGCAATTAATAATGATGATAATTGGAATAAGTAAGTCAACAACGCTCAAAACAAGAGGTTAAACCAGCCAGTCTGGTCTGTTAGTTCTTTTTTGAGCAGAGTACTGCTGTGATGCTGGATGTTTGTAAAAAAAAAAAAAAAAAAAGTTGACTATAGTGAGTTTATCTGTTTGGCATGATGACGTTTTAACCTGTCGTCCCATTTGGCCAACTGTTAGCCATCAGCTATGCGAAAATATCTTCAGCTTGTGTTAACTGCAAACCATATTTTAGTCATTTATCCCCAAAAAAAAACGCACATAAAAAAACTGACTTGAGGACGAAAAACTGGAACAAGCAGTACTAAAATGCTAATACATCAGCTTTTGGACACATCTTCCCTGTAGCATTGTAGTGTTGTGGAACTGTGCCTACTCCCTGATCAAAACTCAGTAGGCTACAAGAAACCACTTCAGATGTTTTGCTTGAATTGCATTGAATGTTGCTGGATATAATACTAGACTGGATTAATCCAAACAAAAGTCTACGCATTCCACACAGATCTGTGTAAAAGGGGAAGGCTAATGAAGGTTTCAAGCTGCAACAAGAACAAACGTTGTTCATATGACTTGTGTGCTATATATTCCATATCTTATGAAGCTATGTTATATGATGGCTTTGTTTGAAGAACAAACTAGAAGCCACAATGTGGAATCTCCCTTAGCTCTGGTTGGCATGCTCTTGTTCAATTAGTGAATAAATTGATTCTTCACAATGAATCAGTTGAAATCAGTTGAAATCAGTCGATCTGTTTAGCTGTTTAGTATTTTATATTCCTAAAATATAATGCATTCAATAATCCTTAAAAGTTGGATTTACAGAAGATCTGTCTTCAATCAGTATGACGTTAATCGTGTCTTTGTGCGTATGCTCCTAAAGAAGTAGTTGCTTGACCTAGTGGCGCAACTTAGTCATGATGGGCTCTCTGTATTAATTATATCGTATTATTAATGTTTCCATATATATTAATAGTAATTCGTAGCTACTGCCGCGCTTGCCGTACTGTCTTCGCTGTCTGCAGCTACGCCACTGGCTTGACCTGTTTATTCTTCGAAGATTTGTTACACTTGCTGCTTGTACTTCATTTAAGTGCTAACTTAAATGTGTAAAAAAAAAAGGAACCTTACGTTATGATTTTCTGGAATTTCTGTTTTAATTAGCAGCAGAAAAAATAGGCTAATGCATGCAGTCTGGTTTACCTCATGAAATGGATGTTCAGCGCATACATAGATAAAAGAAAAGAAGTGAAGAGTATTTCTGTGTACACGCAGCCACTCATTCTTTTAAGGAAAAGGTCTGTGCGGTTTAATTGGCTGAATCTACTCCAGACCCTTTGCTCTTGTGTATATTGGCCTCACAGGACAAAAGGATCTTTTATCTGATCACTGGCTGGAGAACTAATGGAGCAGCTGTCAGATCTGTGTGCCCAGACCGTAATGACATCGGCTTCAGCAGAACAGAACAGGTAGCCCACTCGCTCTCAACGCCCACGGCCTGTGGCTCATTTCCCCTGGGCTTTGAACTGCCCTCACTTTGACCTCTCTTTATTTCCCTGTGTTTCCTTCTCTCGCTCTGCTTTTCCGAACTTAGCAGGGTATGCATTGTGCTCGCTTACATTTCTTCTCTTGCTTTCTGTGCATCACCAGAGGATGACCAATGGGTTTATTATCCTGTCTGAATCACTGAATCAATTTTCCCATTGCTTTTTAAAACAGATCGTTTCCGCTCTGAATTCCGGTTGGATGAGCATTGCAAAATGCAGATTTTATATGTTAAATTGCTTGGAATCCATAAATTGCTTTTAGTTGTGCTTGACACAATTTCCCATTAGAATGGTGCTAGCAACAGAGGTCATGAGTTTGAATCCCACAGACTTCATGTACTAAAAAAAAAAAATGTAGCTTTGATACGCTAAAATCATTTACTCTGGTGTTCAGTGGTTATGTTAAATATCAGATTCTTATCAAACCTATAACAGATTATTGACTCTTTTAGACTATTGATATACATTTAGGATATATGATATACAAATCCAGGAAAGCTTGTGTCAACGATGGGCTAAAAAAAAATTATCTTACAATTTTGACTTTTTCAGAAATGTACTATTGCGGGAAAAAGTCAGAATTGTTACATAAAAAGTCCCAGTTATTTATGTATTTTTTATTTCATGGAGAAAACCGAAAAACAGAACCGAGAGGGGTAAACAGAGAAATACAATAAAAAATCTTTGTGAAACTTAGAATTCTGAAAAAAATGAATTGCGAGTTGAGTCTCACTATACATAAACACACAATTCTGAGGATGTATCTGACTGGCAAGGTAAAAATACACACAAATTAAATGAGTGAATCACTATCAACTCATTGCTGTTTTTGTGGAAGGATTGTGCAGCTGCTCCTTGGAAACAAAACGAGTGTAATCGGATCAAATCAAATGTTTCTGTTGCTTCTATATATGAGGTGAAGCAATTATAAGACCCTTTGTGCAGGGAGTAAATTATATTAATTGAGACTGCAGCTGAGGGGAAACACTTGACGGTACCCACTCACCTGCTTCTGAATGTAATTTACCTTGTTGGAGCCCTTTCTGACATACCCTGTTTCGACAAGTGTCATTCACTTTAATTTCAATGTATCGCTGACACCCAGAGCTACTGTATTATTTAAACACTGCATGTGTGCCAATTCATTTTCACTAGCCGGGATCATATAAAACCAGAGAATTGATGTTGAAGTCATCCAGCGATCATGAGAGAAGACTCCAAACCTCCCTAAGGATTGCACAAAGATGCTTCACACTGGTTAGACACTTCTTACGGACATCACGGTTCAGTTCCTCCCATAGTTGCTCCCATAGCTTAATTTAATGTATAGTATTTGCATCATAGAAGGATATGGATTCATGCTAATATCATGCAAAACCACGCTTTGCTAGGGGTGTTTCCAAACTTTTGGAAGGCAGTGTATATATCAGCAGCACTGTCACGTCTCTGGACTCTTTGTTTATGTTTTTGTCGTGTGCCATGTGCTCTGTGTGCCCTGCCTTTAGTTCGTTAATTGTCATTGTCATCAGCTGTGTAGTTAATTTAGTCATTTAACCCGGTGTATTTAAGTCCTGTGTTTTCAGTTCCGTTTGTCCGATCTCGTCCATAGTTGCGTGTGATTTTGTTCTGTATATCTGCCTGCCTGTATGTATATCGTTTACTTTCATCCCCGAATGTGGATTAAATACTTTATTGTTTTCATTTATATTCGTTGTTTGCTTGCCTGCCTATCACACCCGTGACAGAAGATCGGACCGTACAAGAGTACAAGTAGTAATAGTATAGCAGCGTTTTTCTTTTATTTTGAAGATGTTTTCACCCTATCAAGACCCCAACTTCCTCATCCTACTGCTGGAGCAGGGGGAATGCTCTCTCGAGGAGTATACCGAACTATTCCTCCACCTCGCTAACAACTCCCGTTACCCGGACAGCTCCCTCCAGTGCCCGCGCCTTGTGCGCTTCCAGTTTCCCTCCCTCCCACCCTGGTCATACGCCACCGATCGATCCCAGCAGCCCCTGCGCTCACCCTCAGCTCACCATCTGGAGCTCGCCACGGGTCTGCCGGTCTCCATCGCCGTCGAGGTTGAAGGATCCCTCGCCTCGCCGTCCTGCCTCCGAGACCCAGACTCCTCCTCGGCTCGTAGACCCGTCGGCTCCCCCTGGGCTCCTAGCTCCCTCCTCTCCACCGTGGTCCGTCGGTCCACCAGCTTCACCAGGCTCCATCGTCCCTCCGGCTCCGCATTGGTCTGTCGTCGACCATCCGTCGCCTCGGGATTCCTCTCCTCCGGCTTTGCCTCGTCCCTCCATCCCACCGGCTCTGTCAGGCTCCTCCTTCCCTCCAGCTTCACCTCAGTCCTCAGCCGCTCTGGCTCCGCAGCGTCCTTCCCGTCCCCCGTCTCCGTGTCAGTCGCCGAAGCCGGCGGCGTCGCCTTGGACCTCCAGCGCCTCGACGTCACCCTGGCTCTTCGGCTCTCCGTCTCCGCCTCAGTCTCCTCCACCACCTGCTCCGCGCCGCCGCCGGTCGGCCCCATGGGAGTCGATGGCTGCTCCTCCTCCATGGCTCCTCCCTCCGTCGGCTCCACCGTGGACCACCATAGCTGGGCTCTGGATCTCCTCCTGCTCCGGACTCCTCCTGTCTTCTCCCTGGCTCCTCCCTCCGTCTGTTCCTCCCTGGACTGTCTGTCTACTCCCTCCTGGGGGCCGTCCTCCACCAGAACCTCCTCCCAAGACCCGGTATCCCCAATTCCTAGTCGTTTTGTTTTTGTTCCTCTTTAGGTGCGAGGACGCACCTTCCGGGAGGGGGGTGTAATGTCACGTCTCTGGACTCTTTGTTTGTTTTTGTCGTGTGCCATGTGCTCTGTGTGCCCTGCCTTTAGTTCGTTAATTGTCATTGTCATCAGCTGTGTAGTTAATTTAGTCATTTAACCCGGTGTATTTAAGTCCTGTGTTTTCAGTTCCGTTTGTCCGATCTCGTCCATAGTTGTGTGTGATTTTGTTCCGTATATCTGCCTGCCTGTATGTATATCGTTTACTTTCATCCCCGAATGTGGATTAAATACTTTATTGTTTTCATTTATATTCGTTGTTTGCTTGCCTGCCTATCACACCCGTGACAAGCACATGTGTTTTCAACATTGATAATAATAAGAACACCAAATCAGCATATTAGAATGTTTTTTTAAAGAATCATAAATGATAACTGTAGTAAGATGCTGAATTAATTTAATTAAACAGTCATTTTAAATTGTAATAACTTTTCATAATAGTACTGTTATAACAGTATTTTTTAATTAAACACACACATATAAAACACACACACGTATATATATATATATATAAGCTAAGCACTAGAGACTTTTTCCCCCTATATTTTACCAGGATAGTCCCATTGAGATATAAAATATTTTCTTCTTTAATGGTAGTATATATTTTATTAACATATATTATTTAACGTGAAAAAAACGATAAAAAAAAACTGTCAGCTGTCATTGTCTATATAATTAATTGACAGAACAGTACTACTTTTTTCATTTACTACCCTACCTCAACTTGAACCTGACCTTAAAATATGTTTAAAACATATTATACAGTATTTTCCAATAAAATTACATGCATTTTCTATTAAATCAGAATTTGTACAGAATCTGTAAAACTTACCAATATGTTTCTCTTGTAAACAGAACTGTACTTTTATTTTATTTTATTTTATTTTGTACTGTCTCACTCGCTACCTCCTTTTGGTGCGATTTCCAGCTAAACTCATTGTCAGCTGCACAGTTGTCATTTTTAAGATCAATGTGGTAGCCATCTGTCAATCAGCTGTCAAAACAGAAATGTCTCATATTTTCCCTGGCATCTTTCGCTTTAGTTTTGGCACGGTATTTTAACGTTTATCAGTTCCCAAAATCATCTCAGTTCATCTCTATCTGTCAGAGGAAAAAAGAAGGAAAAAAATATAATCAAGCATGCATGGCACCTTCGCCAGGCTGCTAGCTGTTGCTGGCCTACTTCCTAAAAATAGCATCTAATACCGAGGCAGATTCGAAGACTTTTACTGTACTGCTCTCTCTCTCTCTCTCTCTCTTTCATTTTTCTCTTTCTCTCTCACCCTTTCTGGCACCCCCTACCCAACCCAACCTCCACTTTCTCTCTTTGTCTCCCCTTCTGTCTGATATCTCTCTCTCCTCACACCCTTTTTTATAAGTGGGCACATTGAAAGTGTTGTTTAGCTATTTATATCAACTGTGACATATACATTTATTAAATAAATTCGGTGGAGTATTCACATATGTATTATGGTGTGAATTTAAATATGTTAACGTTTATTAAACAATAAACTGCAGCGTATAACACATTTCAAGGAATCCCTCTATTATAGCACATTGTTTACAGTTTGACTCACGTACTGTATGTTGCTTTCACACAAATAATTACTCCTTTCACTTACAGTATTATATGCTCATTAATGCTCATTAAATCTCTCTTACTCTCACACCTCAGAACTGAAGAAATTAATATGAAAGTAGTGTCACGGACATGTTATACACTTAATACTAGAAGGTAAAACTCCCCTTCTACCTAGTCTCTGCCTTAGACAGCACATCTGTCCGTACGCTGACAGTCTGATTCACATTGAACACAAAACCGGAACGCACTTTCTTGATTGACCAAGCTCTTATGTGATTGGCTGACTTGGCTGTAGCTTTCAAAAACAGAGCAACAGTTGGGTTCCGGAAGTAAACCTCCCACTCATTTTCTCCACAGGGGAATTAACCCACATTATTGCGACTCATTTTAAAAATAGTCATGCTTAACAATAGAATTCTTCATTAAACTACATAACCCATGATTCTGAAAAGAAAATCCACTAATCAGAGAATCGGAACGAACAAATTGCAGGAAAAGAAACTTGCACAGCTTCCATTAATGTATGTGGTTATTTTTGTTTTATTTCTCTTTAATTTGATTGTCACTTGCATTGTACACAGTCTTGTGCTTTCCTCTTTTTTGTCTGCTTTTCACATATATCTTTGCTTCAAATCAAAGTTTAATATGTTTGTGATTCAACATGTAGGTGATTGGTTTGCTTTACGGCTCTTTAATTAAGACTTGTGGGAGAAAAACTTTTTTCTTTTTTTTAAATCATTCTGCTTGGAAACAGTATTGCGCTTCTGAGGTACCAAGCGGTTGCAACGACCACTTAAGAAGAACTAATCAAACCGCCATCGATTTTTCTTTTTGAGGCGTAAGCTAGCAAAGATTTGACTCATTTCAACCTAAATTGGCTGATTTCAGAATAGCCTGCTCTTACTATTGCTATCATTATATTTTAAAAATTAGAGTGGTACGCTATTCTGAGTCATATTTTTTTCTCGTTGGGGTCCTGATTAATTACGTTTTCAAGAGATGTGAGTCATTCCAAACGACTCTGTGGTGACAAAAATATACTTTATATATTTCGCCGTTTCACCTATGGGCATAGGTTTATAGACCTTTCTTTGTTTGTTGAGATGAACACAGAACAATTGACCGACCTTGTGTTTTGAGGACAGAAGAATTGCGCGTCATGTCAGCTGCCCACATACGACCAGATACGAAATACTCAAAATTCTCAAATTGTTTTGTCAGCCAGCTTGCTCCTCGGTTTATCTAAAGCACATGCTTTTTTACATGAAGAAGGAGAATCTCTGCCGTAGTCTTTTGGCCATGGGTGTCTTATGCAGCCTAATCCAGCAGCAGTGTGTATGTGTGTGTGTGTATGTGTGTGTGTGTGAGGAGAGGATTAGAGCCAGCTGAATCACTGTGTGTGGGAGTGTAAATATCCTGAAAGAGGAGTGAGTAGTGGCTGCATACAGGACCACAGCCCCTCCCAGCGTCTCCCTTTTCACTCCTCTTCCTGCTGCAGACCCCCAAAACATGTCTGTGAGCACATCTCTCAATGAATCTCCGCATCTGACGCTGAGGAGCATTAAGAGAGATGCGCTGAGGGGAGAGGTTTGTTTTGGTTGAGTCACTGTAACAATGAAAGTCTCTCAGTCACAAACCCCTTAGAAGGGTATAGTTCCCGGCGGGGATTCACTACTCGAGGACCACACTCAAAGAAAGCGCTAACATCTGTGCATGTTCAAAAGTAAGAATGACTGTATTGATAATGCTTAAGCATTCTGCTTTGTGTTTGTTCTCATCCCCCACCCTAAGTATCAAAAAGCAAGCAATTAATTTGGAATAAACTGCTAGATAATTTTAGCCTTAGGTGTTTTATCCAAACATTTTATTACTGTTTTTCAGTTCAGTCTTTATGACTAATAGAATGTGCTGCTGCGTCATTGTAATATTTGCATACTGAACTGATTGATCTTCTTATTCTTTCTATTTGCATATTGAATTGTAATTGATTTCTCCTTCCTTCATCTATTTCCTTCCTCTTTTTTTACAACTAAATATGCTTGAGAACTGCTTCTATTGATTCAGTCCGATTGATTACAAAAAAAGTTTAAAAACCATACAAATTAGACTCAAAAGAATGATTCGTTCATGAATCAGACATCGCTGCCATATTAAACCACATTGATTTAACCTCACTGACTGTGTTTACATTTGATCTGATGATGATAAATACCCTGATGTGTCATATAAACGCCTTTTGGTTAAGCAAAATCTGCATACATCAGAGTGTGAAAATTTGTATTGTTATAATGCATTTGTCTATGCATTATAATCTCTAATCTCTCTATCTATTTATCTCTCTCTCTCTCTCTCTCTCTCTATATATATATATATATATATATATATATATATATATATATATATATATATATATATATATATATATATATATATACAGTATATAAATGTGTGTGTGTGTGTGTTTGTGTGCATACTCTCTCTCTTTCTCTCTCTAATAGCCTAGTAATAAAATAAATATTTATAGGCTATAGATAAAATCAACTGTTGTGACATTAAACCTAAACTTGCCAAAGATTTGAACACTACTGTTCTTCTTTGTGGTATTTCCTTCAGAAAATGCAAATCTAGGTTTACTCTGTTTTGTACTTTGTGCTAAGTTTTTCTCTCTTTTCGCATGCTCTTTAATTACAAACCCAGGATCCAGCATCGCTGAAGCTTTTACTAGCTAATTAACTCATCTCCAGAAAGTGCGTTTTTAAAAGTAAAACGTAATTATGTTGTTTATGAGATTGCCCGCAGATCCAGTTATTGGCCATCAGCGCAGAACTCTATAAATGGAACAGGTAGAACTAATAAGATGTGAAACGGGGCCCACTGGAATGCACAAGGACTCAGTATGTGACAGGCTGTAGGCAGCAGGTGAATTTGCACTGGAGGAGGAGGGGGCAAGAATAGCACCGGTGTGGGCGTACAGGCGGCCACCGAACCGTTATGCTGTATGCTGGCGTATTTTCAGTAAGGTCAACAAACATGATAAATGTCCATGTATATATATATATATATATATATATATATATATATATATATATATATGAGGCGGTGCATGCGGCTGATATGAGGTTTGGTATTCCATGCAGCAGCCTCCCACGCGCCGCTACCGCCCACGCCAGGATCTGCGTCACGCAGGCGCGTGGGAGTGAGAGAGCAATGTAGCAAGCGCGGAATATCCCAATTCTGGCAGTAGGGGAGAGAGCGGAAACCAACTAGTTAGAGTGTCCCTCCGTAGTTCAAACTACAGAGTGCGTGAGAGTTAATTCAAAAGAGAGAGCCGAAGGAGCGTCGCTTACCCGCCGAACGCGCGGCACCTCGCTGGACGTCAGGTGAAGCGTCGCGTAAATCAACGGAGCGTCACATTTCAGAACTTTAACAATCAAACAAGCAGACGGCGCTTTTGGAAGAGTTTTGGTGGGAAAAGACAAAGAAAGAAAACCAAAAGGTACGTTTTTGTCAGTACTTCTGTGCAGTGCCGCTTGCAAATGCGGCGGAGCGCTGAATCCGTGTATTGTGTGCAACTTTCCTGCGTGTTTTTGTGATCCATGTGCGCGCCGTGCAGACCGGACAGCTCTCGGTACCGTGTGTGAACGCGCCCCCGTGGGCGTCTGGTCGTCGGCAGCTGTGTGTGTAGCATCCTTAGCGTTTCTTCACTTCCAGACAGAGTTTTCCCAATGCTTCCCATTGTGCAATGGCTTTTATTTGTGTGATTTTTTTTTTTTTTTCATATAGCAACGGGATATTAAATATTATTATTTGACATATTCAATAATCTGTATAGCTATTGGTTTGTTTATATATAAACAGGAAAAGTAACGTATGATAATAATGATGAAAATTAACATAGTTGCATGCTGATGTTACAGGGCAACGATCCAAAAGCTCAAATGTTATAGACTGTTGTAATTATTATTATATATTACAGTATTGTTAAACTGATATTGAATATAGCGTTCCCTGTAAAGGAAAAAATGTCTTGTAGCTAATACTAATAATTGTAGTCAATAATTGACACTGTCCAAAAGGTGTTGGGACGTGACAACTGGTTTGGTCAAAAATGGTCTAAAAATGATGGTGAGAATTTGATGAATGGTGTAGAAAAAGTACAATTTACATGAAATTTTAAAATGGTGCACAATGTTACTGACCCTGTCAAACAAAGATTAAGGCGAAAACTTTTTAAGAATATTTTTTTACGATTAAGAGGATAGTACTCTGTTTTTACTAGAGATTTTACTCCTTTATACTGAATACCAAATTTTATTTTTAATTTTAATAAAACAATAATTCAAATGTAACAAATTTCCTTCTAGCAGTCCTGCCATGGTCTGCAATGACAATATATACAGTGATAACAATATGTTAAGTGTCTATAATGCTGTTTTGTCAGAGATGGTTTATTAGTGTTCCCATAAACATTAGTAATAGTTAGTGATGCCTCATATTTGGTGTATCATTTGAATAATAAATTGGAATGAGGTAATGGGAATTTTTGTTTTGAGGTGTTGTTGGTGCCCTGTGAATTTATGACTCATTGTTTACCACTTCATTGTACACACTTGGGCCCCCTATATACCGACTCAGATGTTACTAATATCAGACGCTAATAGGTGAACTTTTATCATGCCTGTTCTTCTTCTCTACTTTCCTCACCAATATATTCCCCTGTTGGTTTCGAAAGACCCTCTGACGAATTATACAATATTTGTTTAAAGGCGCAGCCACTTAAATTAGCGCGTTTTTCAAAACCCAGCTTTTGAAGTGCTTTGAGAAAGATTATCAAAGTTGAACTTGAGTTGATGGTCCTCAGTTGAAAAGTGATGCATTGTGGCAAGTTATTTTACATCTTTAAATATTTGTAGTTACAGTTTTTATTAAAAGAATGGAAATGTTCATCCTCATTATATTCCCTCTTCTAGGGAGCATAAAAAATAAGAAGTGTAGGAGTATGATGATGCTTTTTTCTGCAAAGTGTGCAGTATAATATTCAGAATCATCTTAACACATAGCAGAACAGACCAAAATTGAAGTTGACATATTTTTTACCCTTCAGTTTCACGTATGGATGAAAGCTGCGAGAGCTTTCTTCTAAATATCTCTTTTGGTGTTTCCAATAGAAAGTAAGTCGTACGTTTGAAACAAAATTAGGGTGAGTAAATGATGACAGAATTTATTTCTTTAAGAGATACCTCACTTCTTATATTCACACAAAATGATTCCTTTTCTTGTGTTGTCATCCACTTAAAAAGTGAATTGATTGTGTTCCTCTTGTAGTGCCTTATGTTCCTTTCACAAAAAAACAGCCCTTGTAGATTTTATATAGAGAGCAGCTGTTCTGCAAACATTTAGTCTGATGCACAGGACTGATAGGTTGCCTTTCAAGAGAAGCTCCTTTTCGATAGCTTCATAGCACTATTTAGGACAGGTCTCGATGTGAATCCATTATTCATTTAGATTGATAAGAGGCCGCTGTTGGGCAACACGAGTACGTGCTGTGAGTGCTCTCAGCGTGTTGCGTGAAGCCCTGGCCTCAGATCTCCAGCATTAGGAAGCCAGCATGCTGCGGGGAGAGAGAGCTTTGGATAAATTGCTGCCTAAGTGCCATCCATGCTGATACTGAATTGGTTTCAACAAGGCACCCTTCACTTGGGTCTAGGCCTCAGTCATCCATTAGAGTGGCGGATCACTCTGCTGTGCAGTGGGGTGTCCTCATTAGACTCCATACACTCACTCATCAGTACTCACTATCAGCCTCGCTGTGTTACTGTTCTTACTCACCTCTAGTACACTAACAGTCATGATGATTTAGCAGCATCTGTCATCTTTTACTGCCACTTAAAGAACAATAATTGAGGTCTGGCATTCACATAGTTCTTTTATTTTAAAATATGGTTGTTTTATTTAAAAAAATATATATATAAAGTATATGAGTGTATTATAGAAAGCGCCATAAAAGTTCTGCAATTTATAGGTTTATTGTTGTAGTGCAGTTTCTGTCTTTATACTTCATAGCAGGCAGAGAAAGGTTCAAATGTAGATGTGTATGTCAGTGTGTGTTTGTTTTAAAATTTTGGGTAAGAGATAACAATTTTTTGGCAGATTATTTCTAAAAATAAAAATAAAAGGGTAGTTGGTATATTTTAATGTAAATGCTGTTTTCTGGTGATGTTGAAATAATATAAGTTTCTTGACATATCCCTAAGGGTCAGAATAGTCTCAGATAGAATATATTAACAAAATATGATTCACAAATGAGTAACCTAATTCTTATTCACAAAATATGATTCACCACTTTAAAAATTAAAAGACTTGTTTGGAGATCTTCAGACTGCCACGCTGGAGAAACCCTCTGGAGAACCTCTAGGCATCATTTTGAACGTGCCTCAATTATCATGTTGTGTACTCAGTGAAGTTCAGTGTACAATTTAAGTGTCTCTCAATGCTTTCCCCTGTGATGGGGGAAGGAAGTATTGACAGTCTTTGGAGTTCTTGTAGGAACTTGGTTCTTGGAGTTCCTTTTGTAAGTTTCACAGGTTCCGTGATGTTCTCCGGTGTTTTGCCAGTCAGAGGAACCTTTAATTCTTTTCATTTTTACTGCGACAAATGAATAGCCAGAGTTACAAACTATGACGAATCTAAGTGACATTCACAAAATATCATTCAAAGATGCCAAACATCATTCATAATGACTGAATAGTTTTCGTGTGCATTGTCTATGCATTTGTAAATCATCACTATAAATATGCACAGATCCACAAATGAATAGCGTTTTGCAAATGCAGATTCAAAACACCGAAACTCAGATATATCGTATTTTTCATATAATTTCTAAAATGCATCTAAAATAAGCAAATGAGCTCGGTTACCACATTGGTATGCATTACAGTCTCTGACAAAGTTTGCAGAGAGCATTATGTCTCTATTCGTGCACGTTTGTCATGCATTCATAATCCCCGTATCCTTCTAAGGAAGAAGTGGGTGAATTAAAGTAAAATGCAGAGCGTTATCTTCTTAGCACGCACACCTACCGTCCCACTCCCACACGGCTTCATTACCCCACCTCCCTCCCCTGCAGCCAATCTCGCTTTTATCTGTGCTGCTGTGGATCCAGATCCTGACAGTGGCAGCTGTAGAAGCCAGATCCCAGTAGAAACAAATGAGGCCTGTGCTGAGAGAGCCCACCTACGCGTGTTGCAGAGGTGGAGTGTGGTATGTGACTCTCCCAGCAGCCCAGGAGCCTGACAGGCGCTCTCTTATAGTCGCCACTCTTGGATCCAGCCACACATTTCTCTTCCTCCCCCCCTGCTGTGGCAACCAGTGTCCTCTCCTTCTAGCGCTTTTGCTTTGTTTCCTGTAATTGCTTACTTTGTTCCTTTCTTTGTTCAGGTATGGCAGCGACTTTACCCAGAACCCTTGGGAGTTGCAGCTCTACCGCGCATCCTTCAGAGGGCCAACCTGCTGTGCTACTACGACGCCTTTATCCAGCAGAGGCGGCGATGGCGTTCAGCAGCTCTGCGAGGCTGGCGAGGACGAGTTTCTCGAGATCATGGCGCTCGTAGGCATGGCCAAGCAAGCCGTTGCACGTCAGGCGCCTACAGAAAGCTCTGCGAGATTGGGTCACAAACCCTGCCCTGTTCAATCAGCCCCTCACGTCTCTTCCGTCTGCAGCATTCCGTCTACAAGCTGCCCGAAGGTCACCCACATTGTTACCTGGGAATGGCGCCCGGGGAGAGACCCAAGTCAAAGTGCCCAAGTGTTTGGCAGCTGCTTGCGTTGATCCCGGAAAAGGAGAATCGGGTAACGGGAACTCTTCTGCCACTGTTTCGCCCCTCCAGAGTGGAAGCGAGCCACGTTTTTGGGCAGGTCATGGCACGGAGAGCGAGCACAGCCTGTCCCCGGCTGAACTGGGCTCTCCGTCTTCCCCTCGGGACGGCCTGGAGGCGCTAGATGCGGCTGCTGTTCAGTCCGTGGCGGATTGCGTGGAAAGAATCGCTCAGACTTTGCCCAAGAGTGACCCCGGAGAGGTTAAAGAACTGTTGAAGGGAAATAAGAAGCTTGCCAAGATGATCAGCCACATCTTCGACATGAGCGACGAGGATCCGCACAGGGAGGAGGAAATACGCAAGTATAGCGCCATATATGGGAGATTCGACTCAAAAAGGAAGGATGGAAAGCATCTGACTCTGCATGAGGTGCGTTTTAAAGGGCTCTGGGTGCTTTTGGGGTTTAAATATAACATGCATGTCTAAGCATACCCTGTTGGGGAAGAAAAACTGCATATGCTGGTTAGAAATGTTTTGAAGCATGGCAGCTGATTTAAGCTAGTCCATAGGTAATTCACTCCAAAATGAAGCTGGTCGTAGTTGCTTAGGACTATCTTAGGACCAGCATATGATTAAACCATCTTAAAAGCAGCTTAGGACCAGGTTAGACCAGCTCAAACCCTAAAGCATCCCTAAGCAGCATATGCTGTTTTGTTTTCAATAGGGTAGTTTCATCGGGTTAATCGGCTGCACCAGAAATATCATGCAAGGGTGTTGCTTGCTCGTGGGACTGGTTTAATTCTTAGCACATAACAATATGTATTATTTATTCAAACGAATGATAAAAATCTTTGTTTCTGCATAGCTGACAGTGAATGAGGCTGCGGCACAGCTCTGTATGAAGGAGGTGGCCTTGCTGACTCGCAGAGATGAGCTTTTCGGACTGGCCCGTCAGGTTTCCCGAGAGGTCACATACAAATACACCTACAGAACCAGCAAGTAAGAACTTTGAGGTCATTTCCCAAACATGAAACACTGTGGTTGACTATTTTTGGACCTTTGGTTAAAACTGAAACGTGCAATTGTTAAAATATTAATGAAAATACATTCTCATATCCTAGTTCTTTATACACAGACAAATTCCCCTAAAAAGTGTTAACAATATGTCTCTGTAACAGTGTAAAAATATTGCAATTTGAGTACTTTGGGTAAACAACAGCATCAGGGCAGGATTGTCCATTTGTCCATTTCCACAGATGCAGGCCCTCAATATGAGTGTCATAATGTATATTTAAGAAAATTTACTATTGTGTAAATCATAAATTAAAAAAGATTTAACCCCTAAATCAGTGCATAAACTACTGCTAAACCCAAAATATTTAGCAGATTCCTCCTTGTTGTTATAAAGAACACACAATGTAGAGCAGTTGTTTGTTTGCTTTAATGGATTTGAAGTCTCTGCATGCATCACTTTTTACACCTCGTAAGTGACTAGAGTAATCATTCATGATGTTTAGCCTTTAAGCCAAGAAAGAGATAGCTCATGCTAATGCATTTGTGAGCAGCTCAGTATCTGCTCTCTGGTGGTAGTCGCTTAGAGCCAAGCCGTGATATCAAAGTCGGCTTAGTGCATGGTGTGAAGTACTGCACTGAGGTCTATGAAGAGATGAGAACACTCCCACTCTTTTGCATCTAAAGGCATACAGGCTTTATCAGACACTCAAAACCTGCCATCCAAAGAGACCATGCAGGTGTTTCCTGGATTGCCAGGTTTGCGTGTCAGTGGATGGAAAATTCCTTTTGGCGTTACATAATTGCAATCACTCATTCAAAACTTGAAAGATTGCATCACAGTCATGGACTGGGTATTGCGAAAGCTATCTAGGTCAAGTTTTCGTACAATGCTTCTTACGTCACAATGAAATTTGCCAAGGGCACTCCTAAGTTTTTTTGCAGGTGAAAAGCTAGTATTACCAAAGCAAATATTAGTATTTTAAGGACAGGTTTTCAAGCAGGGGTCTGTGAAACTATTAAAGGGGGTCCATGCAGAACATATCTAATCAGCATATTAGGTGTTCTTTTTATAACTTAAAATTAAAAATATCAACATTTTGGGGAAAGTATTTGTAATAATATATCCATAATGGTAGACTTGTCTCCTGCCCAAATTTGTTTGAATAAAAAATATAGCAAAATAGTATTAGTGTGAAGTATTACTTGCATTTAAAATAATTATTTATAATAATTTATAATTAATTTTTATAACTATAAAATAACTGGAAAAGTATTAATTTCTTTAAAAAAACTTCAAAGCTTTACAAATTAATGAATAAATATATTTTTAATACACAACACATTTTTTCTGTAAAAAGAATGTGTAATTGCTAGTGGTTTTATCAAGCTTGCTCAGGGCTAAACATTTAATTTTCTTTCCTACAGATCTCGATGCGGTGACAGAGATGAGCCGTCGCCCAAGAGAATTAAAACCGAGGTGAGTAAAACCGCTTGATGATTTCGCCAAATAATCTGTCTGTAGCTTTCAACATGATTTCTCAAGTCATTTTGTTATAAGTGTGCGTTAGCGCTAACACCGATATGCGAGGAAACTGTTGTAGGAGGCAGGATTGACACTGGGTGGGTCCAGTGGCTTTTTGTTTGCATAGCTGCCTGTCAGCATACTGAACTGTGTGGGAGGGCTTTGCAGGAGCATGCGGGGTAGCTCCATCAGGATTGCATGTCATGGTGTAGGGGAAAGGCCAAAGTTCAGCCTGGAGAAGTTACAAAGGACTAATGTTCGCGAGCCCACTCCCTCGTTCACACCTTAAATCCATATTTAACCGGCCCACGGTCGTTATTTTCCATAACCTACATATCCGCGATCAGTCTGACCTATGCCTAGCTATACACATAGTGATCTAATTGATGTGGTTTGCTGAAGAGGCCTTTGTGCTCTATGGCAGGCGTCCATTCATGGCTCTCTAGTGACACATTTGATCACTGTCCAGTCGTTAGATCTACTGGAAACTTCTAACATCCCACATCAATGCCTCTGGGTTGGGCTGGTGTCTGAAGAAGAGCAGGTGTTTGCCCGCTTAACCTTTGCCCTGGTTTCACTACGCGTATGGGCACAGACATGTGACCACTTCGGAAAATCAGTGGTTTCTACCCACTCTACATCTAAGGAGAAATGAGTCCTTTATCATTATCAGACAGTGGCAAATTACCAAGCGCCTTTCTTTTCCCCCTAATTTGCATTGTTACTCACTTAATAATCATGTTTTACCTTACTTTTACGTCATGTTCCCAGACTAGTCATGTGAATAAATACCATCACCTCAGAAGCTGCTTCAAAACTGCTTAGAAACCATGAACAATACAGAATATAAAACTATATACCGCTATAAGAATACAATTTTACAACCCCAACATTTATGATATAAAAAAACTAAGCCATTAAAGTGTGTGTATATTTAGTAATATAACATAAAAAAATATATATTTACACACATAAATTCCAATTACAGTCAACACAACTTTACCTGATCCTAAACAGTACTGTAGTTACTCTAGTCAGTGTACTAAATAAAACAAAGAAAATATAGAAAACACAGTAATTTGCTTTTTAAAACAAACATTGAAAGGCATTATTTAAGAAAGATTTCACTATGACAAAAATGTAAGGATGTTAACTTTCTTTAACAGGAAACTGTATCTGTGGCACGTGTTGCGTATTTATTTTGGCAGAAATATTTAGAGTACGACGCAAGCACTGAACTCAGCAGAAATCATGTTGAGAATGTACTATAAGCATATTTATCAACACAGTCTTTCGCATAATAGACTTTTTATGTGAAGCAACATACAATAATGGAGTGAATTACTCACCCATTGTTTGAAAAAAAGACATCTGCAAGTTCAACATGCAGTGACAGGCACCCAAACAGCACTTTCTATTCAGCAAATCCAGATCATTTAAGCAGTATCTAGCTACAGTTTTCCCCATGTAAATTTTTGTTCGGTATAAATGTAATGCCTCATATCATATCTGCTGATTAAAGTTGCCATAATTCTAAATGGGACATTCATGTTAGCCTTAATTTCTGAAAAGAATTACTGGAATTTTTAAAGGTAGAAATCACTTTTATTTCTTTATAGAGCCACAGATTAGTCACACATCCATCCCACTCGTAAACTGAACTGAACTGATACTGTCTTTCCTTCTACTTTAAAGAGAATGTATGTTTTTGTAATATTTGTAAACAATGTAACATTTCTTCAAACTAATGACACTGGTAAAAATGAATCTACTTTCCTTATTTTCTTAACTTTTATCTAATTTTTAGCAGTGTACCGTTAAAATTGTGAATTACTTTTACATTAATATGAACATACAGAATTGCTAAATTGATTTGGACTTTCTCTGCTTTTTCAAGAGGGACAAATTATGTTATAATTTTTTAAACAAACTGATTCACTGAACCTAATCTTAATTTCCAGCTATGTTTCAGAAAGAAAAGTTTTGTCAGATTTTTAAGCAGCATACCATTTTGGTCAAACTACCTGAATATGTGCATCATTTTTTTATGAACAAATTGATTCACTAAAATGAATCTATCTTTCTCTGAGAGAAAGGTTATATCTTGTCACACACTGTTTGGTCAAACCACTCAAATCATTGAATTATTTCCTAAACTGATTCACTAAACTGAATCTGACTTTCCTGCTATGCTTATTCTATTACCTGAATTGGTTCAAAAAAATAATTTGCCAATCAAACTGATTCACTCGTTCTGACTTTCCTGCTACATTTAAAAGCAAGGGTATATTTCGTCACGTTCTTTTATCCATTTACCAACTGGTCAAGCTACCCCACCACTTTTTTTGCAAAAATAACTTGTTTGTGCACAAAGCAAGCTGAACTTTTTTTATATACCACTAAAAATTAGTCAAATTAGTGTCTTGCTGTTTCACGCTTGGTACTTTTTTTGCGTTGATGCAGTTTAACTGCTTGATGCATAGAACCCAACTCACTCTAGAATGGATTTTCCGCGTTTAGCCATTTCAAAGCGTGTGACAGTTAATAGCATGTGTGTCTGAACTGCAGAAAAAAAAAAGCATAAACTTCCCCTCCCCCTCTCGCTGTCCCTGTCTGGCCTCGACTCTGCCCACATTACACTCCCATCCACACCAGTGAGAATAAGCCGCCCGCCCACATGCACCCAGACAAGGTCCAAATGAGATCAGTTGCGCGCCCACCCGTATTCTTGAGGTAGAAGTGACATCATTACGTGGGCGCACTCGGAATCACCCACGCCCATGCATTTGCGCAGATACCACAAAGTGAAAAGGGGCCGAGTCTGAAGACACATGCGTATACATGCAGGCGTACCTTTGTCTGTGTGCTCCAGAAGACCAGGCTCCACGTCAAGAAAGAGAAAAGCCATAACTCGCAGGAGTGGCTTGATGAGTTCATTGTTACTGCGTGAGTGTTGGCAAATTTGCGTCAGAGCTGTTATTAGCAGTTACCTCTCTGCCTCAAACACCCAACTAGTAGTGAAAGGGCTGGAATGTCTGTGGTAGTTTGCACCCATGGCAACCCGTGCAAACATTTGAAGTTTTCAAACTCATCCTTCGTGTAGCAATTTAGACATATCGGTACTGCAGACAAAATGTTCTGTTTGTTCATCCGCCCATCAGGTTGAAACTCATCCTGAGGGGTTTCTTAAGTGGGATGACATTTTATTAGGTATGTGACCTTTTCGCTCAAGAGGAATGAAGCTTTAGTTAGTGAAAAATTAGCGGCTTCGCTTTGTGAAGTGGTTGAGATTAACAGCTTGTCCTGGAGCTGTTCAGGTATTCTTCAAATGTCACACTAACCCCATGGACCTCCAGTAAAACGTTTATTCAATTCATATTGCTGTCTGTTAAGTTTTCAGTTCTTTGCCCATTACTGCAGGTTTACATTCAAAATTGCACATTTAAAGGGTTACATCACTCCAAAATGAATATTTAGCCTTGGATAAAACCTGGGAGGCTTTTGAATATCCCATTGTCTGCCAAATAATGGACATTGTCTAGGTACAGAAAAGTATGAAAGACATAGTCAGAATAGTCCATCTGCCGTCACTTGTTCAGTGTGTATTTTATGAAGCTAAGAGAATCATTTTAGTATGCAAAGAAAGTAAAAACAATGAATTTATTCAGCAGTTCATCTCATCTGTGTCTCTCCACACCACAAGGATCATAAAATTGAAATCAGAAACATTGTTTCCATCTGATGAGTCAAAGAGAACAGAATCATCATTTCCTGGTAAACTTTCACTATATATCACTAAGAAAACTAGGAGAAGACACTGAATATAATTTTCATGTATAATAAATTACTTGCACCTCAGACCCAGCAGACGAAACAAAATAAATTGCTTTCCGGAGGTGGATGCCTGCTGTTTAAGAACGCATGTCGTGAAACAGTTCTGGGAAGCAATTATACGGAAATACTTTGATGATAGACTTTGCTTTGGCATTTCAGAATGACCAGAACATTTCAGATGTTGTGGAGCAAGATCCATTCAATGGTTAGTCAGATTTTGCTGTCCCATAGCGCAAAGTCAAAGATTTTTTTGATGCGCACTGGGGAACAACTTTTTGCAAATGAAGGATTTTTTTATTTTATAAGGGATCACTTTCGTTTCTGATGCAAAGTTAAAAACCACTGAAAAACACAGTGATTAAAACATATCTACAGTGGTATGATGTCAATTTTTGTTTGGTAAGAAAGGAAAATAAGTGTGAAGTTAAAAAAAAAAAAACCCACAGCTTTAATAAAAGAACGACAAATGTCACATCATAAACATCTTCAAGACCTGAAGACTTGCCTTTGACCTTCACAGTGTGTGGGGCTTTTTTTGCAAATTTTTGCCTGATAGGATAATTGCGGCATAGTGCTTGTGGAGTTTTTGGTGATTGCTTAATTTTTGCAGTGTTAAAATACTCTCTCGACAGCTTAACATGTGGACGAAACTATGAGTCAGTGGGTTGATTGATTGATTATTCATTCAGTGGCATATTTCTGAGCTGGACTGTATGTTTATCCTGCTGAAACACGGCACGGATGGACAGAAACATTATTTAGCAAAAATGGCAAAGTTCATTTTGAAATTGACTGCCTCTGGAAGGGAGTATCAATGGAATGTGTATCGATCTGCAGGAGGGCTGTTTTGACCTCCAGGAGGCGCTGCAGGCCATTCACATGCGCCAGGAGACCCTTAAGGAGCAGCTAGCCCACGCCAGATCTAAAGGAGAGGAGACGGTTGGGCGGAACATCCAGGTGACTGACTGCATTATGACAGTGTGTTTATTTGTGTGTGGGAGAGGAATGCTCTCAGGCGCCTCGCTGACTCCGTCTTCTGTCTTCTGTCTACCGTCTACCACCACATGTCTCGCTCTGGTATCCTATCATGCAGGTTTTGGGTCAGTAGCTGCAAGAGCTTCGCCTGTCCTCCTGACCATGACCTACTTTTTGGTTGACTGGTCTCTTATAGGAACAATTAATGGTTGAATTTTTGTGTAAGAGGCGTCCTGATAAACTGATGATCAGTGCTTTTTGCTGACCTTAAAAATCTTATTGTTGTGAGTCCTAGACAGCTCTTTGTCCAAGACAATACTCTAGTCCCTTCTATATAATTGGATATGAATATTAAATAATATTCATAATATTTATATAAATTACAATAAATAAACCAAATACAACAAACCAATCCAAACATATGACATTTTATTTGATAAATTATATATTAAAATTATATGAATAATATAAAATATATTTACATTGTTTATAATACTACAAATGTAAAATATACTTAGTATAACAATTTAATAGCTAATGTTTTAATTTATTTTTGCCTTTAAATCATGATTATGTTCAGATAACAGTTTCGCCCCAGCCCCAGGCTGAAAACCAGTGACTTAAAATGGAGAACAAATAGAAACTTTTTCTTAAGATTCACAGATTTGTCAGTGTTTTATTAATTGATTTAAGATTTTAACATAAATTAAGCTAAAATATGCAATATTATTCAAATATAAAATCATACAAATATGTTTGGCTTCAAACTTTGACCCTGTTACGGCAGTACTTGAAATAGAGAGAAAAATTACTGTAGACGAAGACTGTTTATGCTAATATCTGCTGTAGCGCCTCTAGTGGAAAAATTCTGACAATGCACTGCATGTTTGTATTGCATTTTTTTTGCATGCAATGATTCTTACATTGCTCAAAGTGTTCGTTTTCATCTCTTTTTCCGTACTTTTTGTCAACAGTCATCTCATCTGTGTCTTATATCTTCTATATCTAAGACCAAAGTGGATACTTCTCTCCATTGTGTATCTTAAGCTGTTACAGCAACCTCTCAGCATTTAAAAACTATTCCGGGCTGTCCTTTCTTTTTAATTATTCTGTTTTTTGTTTTTTTTCAAGAGATAGATTGATAGAATGCATTGTCTCAGAAACATCAGTTAATTATGCTGCTTTTGTGTTGTGAAGTGGAAACGTGTCATTTGTAACTGTGAATAGCATCTTCCAGTGTAAAAAAAAAAAAAAAAAAAAAAAACAGTAAAAGTTTTTGTTTGGCTCTTTTTAGGTAGGATGCCGTTGCTCATGTAGGAGGGTGCTATTGGATCAGTCAAGTGGTTTTAATAATAATCCGGGAAATGCACAGAGAAAACATAGATGCAGTCAAAACTAAATATTTACAGTAATTGTAAGCCCTGTTTCATATTCAGCAGATATTTGAACTGTAGGAGTTTGTTTATGGTTAGTTTTGTTTTGTATCACTACACTTGCAGTATGTTGTGAATGATGAATATTGGAAATCGTTTCTGTCACACTGTGCGTACGATGCTATACACATCCGGCTTGTCTGACTCCCTGCTGTCTGTGCATATTATAGGTTCAGCTGGGCGTCTGTTGGCCAAGCAGATGGAGATACTGCATGGCCCGCTGCGGCGCAGGATAGACTGCAGGCTCTAGAGTGGGAGGTTCCACCGGGGCCCTACAAACACAGCACAGACAGGCAGAACAGCAGCGGGCTCTCTGCCGACAAAAACACTGACCAGCAGGGTGAGTTTGTGCATTATAAAATTGAGATGTCACGTTATCCAAAGCAATGTGCTGTGCAGCAACTGCAAGGACAATTTACAGTATATATTTTTAATGTTGTCTACCAATAGGGTACCAAGCAGACATTAAACACAAGAACTATATATATACAAATACATATTTCTGGGGCTGTCATTTTAATTTATTTATTATTGACTTTGACATTCACCAAATTGGATAAAATTCCATTTAATTCTCTTATCTAGGGATATTTGACCTGGAGCACTGGATTTTAATAGTAAGGAAAATAAACAAGTATGAATGTATTTATAAAGGTTAAAAAAAGTGTGGTGGTTTTAAATTATGATATTTATAATGTTATTTATAAATAATTTATTATTGTATATTTAATAAGCATTAAGTATACTGTATGTGTGTGTGTGTGTGTTGTGTGTGTGAATATATATATATATATATATATATATATATATAGATAGATAGATAGATAGATAGATATATATATATATATATATATATATATATATATATATATATATATATGATAGATAGATAGATAGATAGATAGATAGAGATATATATATAGATATATAACATAATTATTAATCCTTATGTAAACAATACTATTATTATTATTATTATTATTATATTTAAATTTTGTATTAGCAAATAGTTTTTAATAATTCGAATATAAAGGTACATTATTAAAAACAAAGCAAATCCAGTCAAGAACCACTTTGCTTTACGTAGGCGTCAAGAAATAAATTTTCATAATTCAAGACCCAAAAGCGAACAAAACAACTATTATTATTCCGATCAGAAAAGCATACAAGCTGTCTTTTACTCTTGATTGACCATCCAGATATTAGGCAGCACTGAAAACCAATGAAGCATTTGAGTTATTTGTTTCTCAGATAATTCAGTAGCTTGCATCACCTGTTCCAGACTCTCTGTTTCTCGTTTCTTGTTGGCACTCTCTCATTTCTGGGGCTCATCTGGCAGCTGCAGGTGGAGGCGGGGTGGTGGGTGTCAGAGAGGAGAGGGACATCGGGTGGAAATATGAACACAGCTCTGCGTTCTGCTACTAATCTTGTGCCTTAGAATGCCACCCGTCTGGAGTTCATTTTGACCCTCGTGTTGGTACATAGACGATAATTACTGCGCATACACGAATCTGAGCACTGATTATCTGCATCACAGCACAGGCACAAATGTTTACACGTTTACAAGGGATTTTGCATTGCAAAGTAGTGCCTGGCCAACATGGGACTTTTTTAATATATTGGCTACATCGGTATGATATAATTAGATAACTTGATTTAAAAGATTATTAAACATATTTTATGCATATAAGGTTTTCCACAGTATATTGTATATTTTATACATTTATTAGTGCTGTCAAATGATTAATTGTGATTAAGCGCATCCAAAATAAGTTTTTTGTTTGCATAATGTGTTCTGTGTATATTTACTATGTATATATAAATACATACACATAATGTATAAATGTACAGATTTATATTTTTATGTTTAGATAATAATTATATTTATATATAATATAAAATATATCATGTTTTTCCTAAATGTGTAGATGATTTATTTTGTATGATTAATTGTTTACCACTAATTTTGAGTAAATAATAGATATAATAATAACTTTTTTATAAATAAATATATTATATAAAAAGTATAAAAATTCTGGAAATACATGCATGTATGTGTATTTATATAAACAAACTTTTATTTTGGATGCAATTAATTGTTTGACAGCGCTAATATTTATATTTGATATGAAGATTTTATTATTCATTATACATAAACAAATTTTTTTAAGTGGCAGGCCACTGTGTTAATTTATAATGATGCTCAAAAAAACTAATATTCGGTATTCACTTTAATGACATTTCCTTCTTTTATGCACCAGCCAGGCAGCTACCATTGAGAGCATTTTAATGCTAACAGATAGCTTTCTTTAGCTAATCATAATGAGCTTTAATTTCTCATTTGATGTAATGTGAAACCCTGTTCATTATTTATAATAATCATTTGTGGTTTATTCACACTCATGATCTCGCCCTCCCCAGCTCTGAGAATAACTCCTTCATGAACTCTTTTGAGTCGTTGATCCCTCTGCTTCCTAATATCCCATGTGTTCTCAGAACTCAGAGTGGGCGTATGGGATCTGCAGAGAGAGAAGCAGAGGCAGAAAGTGAGAAATTAGATGAGAACTAAATTTGTCCTTCTTTAACCTTGACTGTCCCTCTGCAGGTAGGGCTTTAATGAAATGAATCGTGCTGCCGTCGGGGTTGCAAGTAATAGCATTTCAACCACAGCAGCAGTTTCATTTCTAGACTGTGATTATAAAGTGTAAATATACACACACACTGCGGTCAAAAGTTGGGAGTTTAAAATGAAAAGAAGTCTTTTCAAGGAATTCTCTTTTGTTTCACCAAGGCTTTAATTGAGCAAAAATACAGTTAAAACACACACATTAATATTCTGAAATATCACAATTTAAAAAATCCGTTTTAATATCACGATTCTTCCAGAAATCGATATGATATATTACTTGGTATTAAAGTAACATTTCTAACTATTGAAGTCAGTATTTTGTGTGAAACCATAATATGTTTGCATTTGATACATTCTTTGATTAATATAAAGTTAATTTATTTAAAATAAGAATCTTTTTGGAACATAAATATCTCATATTAGAAGTAAATATTTGAATAAATCCTTGCTAAATACATGTACTATTGTAAATGATTATCTAATCTAATATAATATAATACAATACACTATAAAACCCCAAACCTTGAAAGTGAAGCTAAATACAAATTAATGTAGAAATTATATTAAATATTATATTCATATTAAATTTTAAATTTTGTAAATTAAAAGGATAGATAGAAAGATAGATATTTTGAAATTAAAAAATATAAATTAAATTTTTCGATACAATTTCAGATGTAGTATGTAAAAAGCAAACATTTTAAATTAACAATCAAATGTGTATATAAAATAATACACTACATAGTCCTGACTGTAAAGAATTTTATAAAAATTAAAAAAAATTTAATTAAAAATGTGATTTATTTATTTATTTTTAACTTACATGGTGGACAAACACAGTTTTCAAATTTATTAGCTATATTGATTTTTTTGTCATGTGTAGTTTTGGTAGATTTACCTCATCCAGTCATTCCAATGCATTTTCCGTGGGACTCCCAGCTAATTCAAATTCACTCCGAATTTTGGTCAACCTTGAACTCCAGTGAGTACCGTTACCTTGTGTATTGTTTGAAATGAGCTATTGTGAGGTGGGCGGGCGGAGGCGTGTCCCCTCAACCACTGCTGGTAATTAAAGGCATTGTGTTAAGTTAAAAATGACAGACATTGAGTCATGATGCTGCACGAAGCTGTCAATAGACACAAATGAGATCAGCCAGCCAGGGACAGAGGGAGGTTAATGTGCTGTGTGAAGAAGTATTGCACGCGTTCAGTGCAACTCACGATCAGTGTGCTTCAAGTCGCTTTCACTGTCCTCGGGCTGTTACTGCGTGTCGCGTTGGCTGGCTGCAGTCGAAGAAAAGGTGCATTCATTTCAAATGAAGCTCAGTTGCGAGTCACGAGTGAGAGTATTGTGCTGAGTGTTTCTGGTAGTGGGAATGCTTGTCTGCGTAACATTGGCATGGACTCGTTAATGGACATAATGAGTGCAGCCTTGTGTTTTTGTTAAAAGCGCCCGATGCGTGAATACAGTTGCGAGGTGAAAAGGAGGCATGAGTTAAACGAGGCTTTGTTTTATTCCGGCCGTGCAGGAGAGAGGCGCTGAATCTGAGGTGACCAGCCAGAGGGCGAGTGCTTCTGGCGGAGACACAGCTCTTGGAAAGCAGCTGGCCAATGGTTGAGGCATCATCACGCTAATGCAGAGGCAAGACGTCAGCAGCTACAGGTGTGTGTTGAAATGCATATGTGTCACACACAAAGAGACTAAACCTACTGAGCTGCCAACACAGGCAACATTTGAAGGAATCATAAGAAAGTCGGCACCATATATGTCATGACACAAAGATTCCTCAATGATGCGATACAATGAGCTTAGTGAAAAATGTCCCTTCTAAAAGTCCACACTTAAGCTTAGAATTTGTTCAAAATTGAATGTCATGTACAATATTAATTTAAGTGTGTGTGTGTGTGTGTGTGTATATGTGTGTGTGTGTGTGTATGTATATATATGAATAAAAACATTATGCATATATTTCTATAAATATTATGTTTATTTCTATGATTATTTTCTATTTCTATATAAATATATTTAAATACATGTAAATACCTTTGAAATATATACACCAGTACACATTCAACAAAAAACATTTATTTTAGATGTGATTAATCTTTTGACTGCACTACTCAAAACTAAATATAATCCAGAAACAAAAGATCCAAATAAAAAGGTTGCTGTTAATTTTTTTATATTTGTATTTTAGTAATAATAATAAATTAACACTCTTTCCATTTAGAAAGCACATGAAAAATGGTAAAAATGCTAGTAATGTATTTTATTTTTAATAAATGATCAGTTTTCATTTAAGAAACTTATGGAGACAGGGCAAAATTACAACAACTGATCATCAAATGTATTTTTGTTATTAAAAGTAATAGAAATTCATTTCACCCATTGTGAGAGCATTTTAACCATTACATTTAGACATGCATTATCGACAGAATGATCCATAAGTATTTGTAAATTTGCCAACCTAACATTTACATTATTCATTTTCAACAGATGCTTTCATCCAAAGTAACTTTGCAAATGAGGAACCTTGCAAGTAATATATCATACGGCATAAAGAGGTATCAGTAAAGTCTCTTAACATATTTTCTATTCTCCAGAAAGCGGAGGTGCATCTTCCACGTGCCTCAGCCTCTCTGAAAGAAAGACCATCAAATCGGGCCGGAAGATTCAGATATAGCAGCCAGATGCTTTAAGTCTCAAACCCTACAACAATACGTCGTCTGTCAGTGAATACTAAACAAGCACAACTACAGTGAGCCTTAACAACCAATGTTGCCTCAAAATAGAGTTTATTTTAGTTTCGCCATTTTGTTTTGCCAAAGCACCTGAGAGCCCATATTTTTTCCATCCTCCTGAGTAAATTCACACTGTTTGTGCATGTCACTGACTATACTAGTTTAATTCTCGCTAGCTCTCATCACTTGTTTTTATGCTCTCCTATCGGTGTGGACCCATAAAAGTCGATATTTGTACATACATGGAAAATGTCTGTTTGAAAATGGTTAAATGTTATTTAAATACAGTATGTGTTGTATGTATATATGAATGCATGTAAAATATCACTGAAACGGAGGATGCAGTGTTTTTAAAGTTATTAGTAAGCAGCCTGTCGCTTTATTCCGTGACCTGCAGTTGAGCTTCTCCTTAAGACCCCATGTGTCAATGTTTCATTTCATATGTATTTCTCCTATTATCCAAATGACATTTTGCCCTTTTTTTTTTAAAAACGGTGAAACTGTTTACACCATAAACAGTAATTTGTTATTTGCTGTTGCTCGCCAATAGCTGGTATATTAACATGAGCAATGTGTTATAATTCACCAGAAAGGCTTATTGTATTCAACAAAAACGTGAGGGCTGCGCCATGTATCAGAAATAATATAGATATTGTACAGTACGGCTAAATGCATCAAATCAACAAGGCTGTTATTTTTAGAGTGAACTCATTTGCACAAGTAAAGTAAATTAGGAACATTAATATTAGTATTGTATTTCTTACAGTATTTAAAGAAATTATTTTAAATAAATATATCTTTAATTAATAATAAATAAGTATTATTGCAACATTTCGTATTTTAAGTGCAGTTATTGAGTACAGGCAACGTTAAATTTTTTACAAATGTATAAATAGGAAATGATATGAAGATATAATTATATAAATGCAAATCTGTATATATATATATATATATATATGTATATATATATATATATATATATATATATATATATATATCTATATCTACACATATTATCTTTTAAAGCGTTTATTTTAGATGCTGATTAATGTTGAATAATCATTTGCCCAGCACTAATAGTTTTACTAAATGAGTAAGATGTTCAACAGAAAAACTAAATATCGCAATGTCATTTTGTTTCCCAATATCATGCAGCAGTAATCCTATGTTTTGATTATTTATATTTGGAAGAGAGAAATGTAGGTTTTTCATCCCATCGTGAAGAGTTAATTTTGTAGTACACTAGCATAAGCATTCAAACACATAGGGACTAAAAACTCTAATTTTGATCTGTAGGGTCATATCTTTTAAAGGAAGTCGTCTTCTCCTCTGTCGGGTTTTGATATCATAGTAGTATGAATCTGAATTTGAAAGTCTCTAATATGGTGCTGTGGCTGAGTTACTGCATGCGGAGGAAAGCATGCGATACCGTTGCTATTCGAGCACTGAAATCTAGGGCGAGCAGTTGGCCTCCTTGTCATCTTGAACAGATAACGTATAGTAGCAGTTGTTGTTCCAATGTAGTAAAGCACAATTTAATATATTTAAATACAGTACTCTTAACATACCATACAAAGTGATGCTAATCTGAGACAAGCATGTCCCTCTGACCAATAAGTCGTATAAATAGGTTGAAGACGATTCGCGCTGACTGGACTTGAAAACGGGCGTCATTACTGCACCATTCCAGTCTTTATCATGAAATCACGTAGCGTGTTTGTGTTCCTGAATATTTAGTGCGTGAAACCAATACCAAGATGGCCTATTGTCATAACTCAGTGGCGTGTCTAAGTGTCCCAGCCTCAGAGGACATTCGCAGCCACGGTATTTCTACTCTGTTTCATGAGTGAAGACATAGTCTTAGATTGGGCTAGCATTATGATAGTATATGAAACTGATATACTGATGTTTGATTCTCGAGTTTATCCTACTGCGCAACATTTCTAGAAGTGTTTCTCAATGGCGATACATGTTTTTCGTAGGACTTGTGTAAATCCGATTTACACACTCTTTATATAGTTTTAAGAGCATCATTAGAAATTGAAGTAGGCACAAGATAATCAGGTTTCCACAGTTTACATGTCTGTAATAACTGCAGTCAAGCTGTTATATAATCTGTTTGCGTCAAAGACAAATACCTCTCAATATGCTCCAGTGCGAGGGCGATTTTTGCGTCCTGATCATACACTTCAGTATTTTGAGATTATGTGAAATATTATGTACTTTTATTTTTTAAGTTATTTTCAGAGATCTCGAGTATTAAAATCTGCCGAATTGGTGCCATTCAAACACATATATTTTATGTTTACGCGAGGCGTCTGATATTGATGGAATTCTGAGGCGTCCGTCACGATAAAGAAACAGCGTTGTCTGTGAATATTTATCTGCTTTTTCAGCTTTTTACCTTAGTTTTAAAGCATTTCCGCATTCACGATTCTTCGCAAATTAGTAGTTTGTGTGTATTTGGATGTTCGTTTTGGGTGGAATGGGAAATGAGATTTGGAAGTTGTGAACATCTGGACTTAAAGCCGCCAGCAGCCCTCAAGCTCTCTAAGAGCACTGGAACAAAATTTATGAAAAAAAAAAAACAGTTTGATGAAGAAAAAATCTGATTGGACCTTACTGGTTGCCCGTTACAGCCAGCCTGCCATAATAAGACATATCTAGAGCGCCTACCTGTTCTTTGCCTTATTGCTGTCTACAGAAATGATCAAGTCTTTCTCTAAATCTTTGTGCACTTGCTTTTGTATAATAGACTTGGCCATCTTGGACTGTGGGGATGCAAACTGTGTTTGTCAGTCAGAACTTGTTCTCATCACTTTTAGTAGAGAGTACATTAGGATATGCATGCAGTAGTCCTGCACATATTGTTTTGTAAACACTAATACTCCATTTATTTGTTATACAGCACAGACATTAACTCTATTTTTTGATCTGATTGTGAAGTACTTTTCATTTCTCATGCTGTTTCCATCTTTTACTAGACATCAAGTGGTTTAACATATACACCGTAATTTCCAAGACAGAAATGTTTGGCCTGCTTACCATCTTAAGAAATGCCTAATTTATTATAGTAATTATTATGTTTCGCCATTACTCCTTACAATAAATACTATCTGGACAAGCGTACCTTCTCTCTGTCCAATAGTCATGAAAATAGTTTAAAAACATATAAATATCAAGACCAAACAGTAGGCGTCATACGCTGCATTTCTATCTTTATCCATAGGTAATGCCAGGCTATGTTTTTGCCAGAACATATAAATATGTTATATATTTAACATAAAATATCCTGCATGCATTTTTATGCCTTAATCATTGGTTTATCGATGTCCTTTAATCTACAATAATAGAGGAAACGTAAAAAAATCTGTTGCAGAAAACTATTGCCCAGATGCACTGCCCTCAGTCAAAAGATATATTTTGAGCAAAATGTGCGACATGGAAGTACGACATAGTTTTCACAAAAAATAAGTGGAGGTTAAAAAAGAAACCGTTACACAGTACCATTACATTTCTGTAATATTATAAAGCTGAAAATTGTACAGGGTGGAGTAGTTTAATTAATTAGATAATCCCTCAAGATTATAATGAAAATTATGAATTCAGGTGATTATAAATTGGACAAATGTTTAGTTCAAGTGTTTTTGTATTCATGTTCCCTTAAATAGTGACTCATTGAACAGATGTTATTTTTTTATTTTTATCTTACTGGAAACTTCCTTGTATTACAAATATGTATGTATGTATATATATATATATATATATATATATATATATATAACATATATATATATATATATATATATATATATTAAAAGTAAATAACATATATAGCAAAACCTCAGTCTGATTCAATGCAGTGCAAGTGGTGTGAATAATTGTGCTTCAATTATGCTCCATAATGAAAAATTCTAACTATAAGTGATTATGATTATGACCTGTTTAAAAACAACTACAAAGGCAATATTTATTATTCATAACATTAACTTCTATTTATATTAATGCTAAAATAATAGTCATCGAACTATGCCACAAATGAAATGGGGGATTATGTGATGTATGTAGAAAAATACATCAAACCATGCCTTCTTTTACACTTTCATCCAAATGCACTTTCTTATTTCTATACTGGCCTTGTATTAATATATTGAATTAATTTTCCAGTTTGCATTTTAGTTTCAAATTTTAGTTTTTTTTTTTGTCATTATTAAACGGGTGAGTGCGTCTAGTAAAATGAAACTGGAGCTGGATATACCATTTCTTCAAAAATATTAACGCACAAATCAATAAACGCAATTACTTGAAACGGCTATTATACTTCTTTGATGGGTTGAGTGCAGTTTTCCATCTTCTTCCGGGTAGACCTGCCTGCGCCCCGATGACATGCGTGCAGACAGACGACAGCGGGCGGCGTGTGGGCCGTGTCTTCCACCCGTGTCGTTTGCATCCCACATCATATTAACGCATTTTGGAAACTGCCAAAATGAGTCACAAACACTCGCTGTTATTGCTTCCACCCTTTTGTTGTGCGTGCACGATGCCTGCGTGCGATATATCAGCAGTGCTGATAAGCCGCCCGCCGCCCACGGTCAGCCCAGGCAGAGACCCTCCGCGCGGATGCCGGCGCCCGCGGCTTTTCGCGGGAACTCCATTCCGGTCATTGTGGGTTTTATTTGTAGAACAACTCGAGGGGAAAAAAATCAAAGTTTTGTCTGTGCTGTCCCAAATACGGAGATAAGATGGAACTAAATGATCAAAAAAAAGTTCAAAGTAAAAGCTGAATCATTTCAAGGTAGAAAATCACCATTTAGATACTATGGCACATACAGTGCTCATTCAGAAATAGAAGTTGTGCTTCGTTTATTTGGACTTTGTATACGATTAAAATATCTGACTTATATATGTTTCGATATTTAGATGCTGTATTTTATTCTGGATTATTTCATTAAAAAGAGCAGCATGTGTTTAAATGATGTGTAATAAAATGAACATATGACTAATGCACGTGTTGAATGAAAGCATTGCTTTTATTAACCTCTCCAATAAACGTTTCTTCGAGCAGCAAATTGGCACGTTAAGATGATTTCTGAAGGATCGTAGAGACACTAGTGATGCACAGAAGTTCAGCTTTGCGTCACCAGGAAGTAAAATTACAAATTATATTTAGAAAGAAACTGATTTTACGATATAAATACATTCCTGGTGTAGTGTTTTGCTGTATTTTTGGGCACATAGATACATGTAGTATTAGATGGGACTTCATTTTAAACATTTAAAAATCATGATGTTTGTCGTGCTGCACTTGCACCAGTTCATTTTTAATTCTGTATTACATTTTAGGCACAAGTGTTATTTTGCTATTTTAGTTAGTTACAATGTTCAGATTATTCTGACTTAATTTGCATAATACACTCACAATAAACTGTACACACATTCTCCACAAGATGGCAGCATCCACTAACATGTATGTCTTCGTGCGTTCTTTTGTTTAATACACCTCCAATAGAATGATTGTATTACTACTCTGCAGTAGAGCGAAACACTACATTTTTTTTTGGTTAATACGTTTTAGTTAGATGTTTTCTAGAATGGTGACTCAGTAAGCTGTACCGTTTTTCTCTCTTAAGGGCAACATGCGGTCTAGAAAGAAGTTTACTATCTGAAAATAAACTGTTCCTAAACTAGTAAAATATATTTCATATAGTCAAGAGACTGTTTTGTGTGAAACTGTTACTGCTCTGAAACTGTAAGTGATGTCCTTTTTCATTGGCAGTGGATGAGGTAACACCCTTTCCATTTCTAGACCATATTCCCTCCCCAGCAACAAGATGTTTGAGATCTGTAGCAGCAATGAAAGTAGATGCAGTCATTTGCAGTGTTTTAAAGTGTTTCTTCTAATGGTCTACTCGTTGCATTACTACTGGCGCTCAAAATACGTCAGACTAAAGCAGTAAAGCTATATTTTTTTCTTTAGTGACTCTTTCCAACATAAAAGATTGCTCAACATTGCATTTCACATATGGAACAGAAAGTATGCAGTGAGTTTTAACTGGAATTTGTCTTTTACTTTACAGCCATTAGGATAAGCGGCTTCCTCTAAAACGCTGTCGATCAGATTTTAGTTGATAATAAAGCTACTCATCTGGATCATGTATTCAACATTTCTTAGCATCAATTTTTAAAAAAATATATAACTAATATCACTGCATCAATGCTTCATGTACTTTTGTTATTAGAATTGACAGTTTATTATTGCACTTATTATTTTTTTTCCCGAAGACGATATTGCATCCGCAGCTCTTCCAATTTAATGGGATACATTGTTCCCATGAACTGAAACATATTGAAAGGTATATGACGTTGGGAAAATAAGACATAAATTACTTCCAGGACAGATTACCATTGCAATGCAATGCAGTGAATAAAACGTCATCAAAAATTATTAGTTTGCATACTTTGTGAACTGAAATAAAGCTGAACTATTATTGAAAACTTAAATAAGAAGACAGAAATCTATGATATATATATATATGTATATGTATATATATATATATATATATATATATATATATATATCATATATATATATACCACCACCACCACATACACACACACAATTAAAATAATAAAACTACTAAATACTTTGAATTCACATTGGTGTATTAAAAAGTTACGTTATGTTAGTATAAAGTAGCGTTGGTGTATGAAAAAATGCAAATGCACAATATTAAACATTCACAACCCTGTCATATGCGAAATAAACGACGCCTGAAGTCAATAAAAAACATACAATGAGGTCGTACGGTGAGTCATTGCCGGGATGTGATACGCAAGCAATCAAATGAAACATGTTTTTAAGCCAGTAGGGTGAGAGAATATGCGCATATATTAGCGTCGTCCCAGCTGGTTAGGTGGGCGTGTGCGGGCGCATTTATCGTGTTCTTCGCCAGCTCCTCTATCCAGTAGGTGCAAAGTGTTGGAATTGGTTGTGCCGTTGCTTCCAGGACTACAAGTTGTCTTCGCGTTATTAAAATAGACGTTAAGCCAGATTAGCTCGACAAGATTGAGATGTTACAGTTTGGGCTGGTGTGCTGAAGGTTGATTTAAAACAGCCCAAAGCGTTCGTTTTGACGTTATAAAGCATAAAGTCTTCACAATGCGTACGTCTACAGCGCTTGCTTATCGGATGGCAAGTATCAGTGCGGCTGTCGCAATGGAAGACCTTCTATTCTGCCTTTAGCTGGGAGAAGATTCCTATGTGTACAAAGACTGAAGGAGCGATTGACCCTACAGAACCGGTCAAGAAAGATGAGTCCGTCCACGGCGACGGCAGATAAGTACGAAATTTATTTATTTGCCATTTATCACGACGCATGAGATATTCAGTGTTATTGATCGGAATTATATAGCATGCGTTTGGCACACGCGCCAAAAATATTCGTAAAGGGCTGACAACGTGGCGCTGTGTGTACACTTTTACAGCAAGTGGTGGAGAACATGTGTAATAACTTGGGTTAAGTTACTCTATGTTAAAATAAAAATATAATCTGTTTGCAGGTTTAGGTCAAGTATGCGTAACGTTATATATATTTCTGAGAATAATGGACACACCTATTACTGTTATGACAGGTAGCTCGTCGCTCAGAGAGATGACATTGTGGTGTTTTTGAAAACCAGTATTGTCTGGTGAGTGAATCGGTTTTCTACTTCCATGAACTGACTCGTTTTTTCCTGTTCACTCAAGTGTTCTCTTTTGAAGCGCGTGACTCCTGTTCTGTCATCAAAGACCAACTCACATCACGGCCAATAGTAGTATTCAGTGTTGGCTCTGAAGAAGCATTATTTCATTGGTCCAGCGTACTTGAACAGATACGCCCCTTCAAGAGTTTTGATTCTGAATCAGAAACCCAAACTAACGAACTAAGCATATCGTTTGTGGGCGATCGAACGAAGCATCTCTGTTCTGCGTTTTATTTTTTTTTGAACTGGGGCATTTAATATATATCAAGATATAATTTTATAGTGTATTAATAAACTGTAACAATTCCTTCATGACACATATTAAAAAAACTGTGATTATTAGTTTGTTAATAAGATTAAGTATTTTGCAACTGAAATAATCTGTTATCTAATTTATGAATGCTGAGGCCTGTTCACATACTCTAAAAAAATACTAGTTCTAAATCTGTGAGAATGAGGAAGTCCACACCTCAGATATAATATTAAATCACTTTCAGCATTATTTTCCATCTTAGGTACTATAAAAACATTTACAGGGGACCAGAATCTGACTTTAAAAGAGCTAAAGCCTTTGTAGCGCTGACTACATAACTGTATCGTATGCTTAATAAACAACAATTAATAGACAACGAGTATAATTATTGCTGTGGACTGGGGTTGACACTAGTTTCACAATCAGTTTTATTCCACTTCATTTAGCTCTTGTTCGATTATAACTTTGATACCGATTTGTTTGGATATATCCAAACATACCTTCATTAATGTTTATTTAATGCTATAGCTAGTAGTAAAGAGGAAAAGGTCACGCTTTGTGATGACCTTCCACATCATTGAAGGGCACCAAAACGACATTTATTGATAAAATTGACAGAATTTAAAAGCTGAGACTTTTTCGCCTCCAAATGTAACAAGGCCCAGTGCATCTTGTGTTTATTGAATGCTACAAATAATGTCAAGTTTTGTTAAAGCAGTAATAGAAATGAGTGAAGACTAAAATGGAATGCAATAATAATTGTTCAGCAAAATGAATATTAAAAATGATTAATCACATTATCACACGGCCCTAGTTATTATCCTTCTGTGAATAGGCATTTAGTTTCCAGAATATGGGTAACAAGTATGAATGTGTTCCATATGTTATTGAATGTCTTAATTTATGTAGGCCACTCCTATATTTATAACATTGGTGAAAGTCACACTGCAATCTTAGTACTTATGTAGATAAAAACGTTAATTTATGCTTTCTTTCACTAAGATTCTTGTTTTGGGCGTGGACGCCTCAGTGTTTTTAATAGTTGCTTGAGTGACTCACTCATAATTCATAAACTTTTTTACTGAACGCCATATGAAAGTTCAGGAATCAGTGAGATGAATCAAAATGAAACGACTGTTATTGTTTACTTTGTAGTTGGAGATGGTGGTTTGGCGGCGTTTTTTCGGTTTCAGCTGATAGATTGTGACACAATTCGTTACGGCAGCTGTGGAATGTCAATAATGCACCTCTGCAAACATGCAGCGAACGCACGGGAGACTCACATTAAAAACAGTTTTCAGTGCAACAGTTTTCTCCGCATTTATAGATGTATGTATATGAAAAGCTCTCCAAAAATCTCCCTGGCAGCATAATCGATCTTTTCCTCACGGTCGTCTGTTTGCTCACGGTTCACACAGTACGCGCGACTCACCGCTCCGTCTGTCCGTGATGGATTATTTATAAGATGACGCAGGAGGCTTGTGTTGTCCTGCGGAGAGACTTGAATCGAGGGCTTGATCATCTTTTTCGCGCGCCACAAAGCGAAACGCCGGCCGTTTTTCCAGACAGAATGTCAAATTGCGCAAAGTAATATATGCGAGATCTGTTAGCCTTTCTGCCTTCCTTCCTCCTGACAGACTGACTTTTTACTTACTGTTAATTTAATGCTGGGTATTTGTTCAGCTGGCATAAATAAGTTAATGACGCATAATCCTGTTTGTAGTGGCGTGTTGGCCTTGGCTTGGACTACTGGGTAACACATTGCACTACAGCAGATTAAAAGTGTTTTGAAAGTCGTAATGGAATGGCTGATAATGATATCTAGAGAGAAGAATAATCATTTGAGAATTTAAACTTGATATAATACCTCTATCAACGGATTGTTTCAACATAACGTCATGGCCTCTGCGGTGTTCATTCCTCCTCATTAAATAGCTTATGCGTAGTGAAAAGCCGCGATCTGACACGCCCAGTCAATTCTGCACATCTATGGAAATTAGATATGGATTGCTGTGTTTTCATCACGGGATATTCTGTTCAGAGAAGGTGAGGAGAGGTGAATTGTTAGCTGCCGATGTCACAGGCTTCTGGTTTGGTCGTGAGCTTGATCACAGACATGCTGTCACAGACTCCCTGCAGTGAGCTTCAGCAGGAGTGCTGTTTCTGACAACTAGACTAACAGGTTATAAATGAAGGTGTGAGAGTGATGTTCGTTGAGGAATTGCTCTGATATAGACTCAGACTAATGTAGTGTTTTTGTTTAGTTGTTAGAACTGACTTAAGATGATCAAAAGATAAAGTTAATTTCATTTGCAGTGTATTTAATTAATTGGATTATGTAGAAATAGGATACGATGTAAAACAACTAAATAGAATTTAAAGTATATACTAAATAGAAAAGCATCGGGTATATGTGCTTATTACAGATGATTTTTTCTGCACTGCATATTTTCAGCAAGGTCATTCTGAAGGACACCATATTTCTCTTATCGATCCGGGGAAGTCAGTTCATCTCTTGGGGATCCCAGAAGGCCTTTTCTGCTCCGCCTCTAATGGATTTTGGCTCTTGTTGAGTGATGAATGAACGGCCTTCCAGTCCTGTAACAGATTTCAATCCTTGTTTTATTTGGTCGAGCTGTAGTAAAGTCTTGCAGACGCTTGCGTGATGTAATGCGCTGTGTACATTAAGGCAGCTCAATAGGTTTTAGAACACAGCCATTTTTAACAATGTTTAGTTCTGAAGACCTCGATCTCAGTGTGTAACATGATGCGTGACTCTTTCCAGCATGACACAGGTCAAATATCTCCAGGAGGTAGAAAAACTATCAGGCAGCGCAGGGGTTATATCTGTTGACACTGTGGCCTACAAATATAAAAAGAGTTGATGATGTACTGGATTGTATTATGATCATTTGTTGTTTGTTAATTGATTGCTGACAACTAACCTAATGTCTAATGAGTTAAATAGGTGTACACTCAGGCTTTCTTTGACGGTTCAGCTAATTGTGTCTAAGGCGATTGGAGTGTAAAATCGACTGAGCCTCGCGTCCTTGTCTGCCGGGGAACTTGTTTTCCAAACCAGTGGAGATGTTGCATAAAAGCTTTCAAACATAGCTCCATCTGGCCCCAAAGAACCTTGAGTTATCCGATCAATATCAATATCAGCCTGATTTTTGAACGAAAAGGATACATTTGCAATTCACAGAAAATGTGAATGGCGCTTTGATAATTTGCCAGGATGTTGCAATTCATTGTACTATGATGTTCTGATTTGTGTTACTTCAGGTTTTTATCCTCATTTTATCACATACACATGTGCACTTCTTCTAAGCCAGTGTGCTGTGCATAGCTTCCGAATGAGCAGACTGATTAGGTGGTTAGCCTTCAGTTTTGCGCTGTTGGTGTACAGTTCTGAGCAGTAATTGCCCGCATGTCAGTAGAAACTAATCCTAAAGTCAGTAGACAAATTGCTGTGATTTTCGTGTCCAAAAGTGAACAAACATTAAAATACGATACCTGAAATTAAAGCTATTACGTGACAGGCTGGCTGGGTCAGGCAGGTGCAGTAAAGTTATATGACACCTGAAACAGAGACTGTTCTTCAGAGGTGCATGCTTTCACCCCCTAGGGCCCTACCGAGGAGCGACAAAAGTTTCCACAATCCTCCAGAGCTACACATGGCACTTGGCACGGGACTGTACATTGCAGGTTTTAATGACAAAGACAGGAAAGCTATTTCATCATGAGGCAGTTATCTCGCACTTCTCAGTGTACAATCTTGTAGCATGACAATTATACACCGTTGTTCAAAAAGTTGAGGTCAGTTTTTTTAATCTTCGGCAAGAATGCACGACACTGATATAAAACTGACAGTAAAGACATTTGTGTTACAAATTATTTCTATTTCAAATAAATTTATGTTCTTTTGAACTCCTAAAATGACTCTGTTTTCCAAAAATGAAGCAGTACTGTTTTCAAAATTGTTCATAATCAGTGTATTTATGTAAAATAATTTTTTAAGGAGAACAGTGTTTTTAAAGAATATTACTGTAGGATATCATTTGAACCAAACGACTGAGGTAAATTTTAAAAACACGATGAAAATGGACTGAATTTTGAGCATTGTGTTATGCTGCTGAGATGCTATGTATGAAAACATTTCTGTTTTAATTCTATTTTTCATTACAGCAGCAAGTCTACTGTCAGTTTTCAGAAAACTGTTAGCAAAAAGTCATTGTTGATCTCTCTCTCTCTCTCACTTTCTCTCTCTCTCTCTCTCTCTATATATATATATATATATATAAAATTTATATATAATTTTTGTGTATTAATTATTAATCTCTATGCTAAAAGGAATGTTAAAAATCTCAGTGCTAAAATCTTGCGCCGCTTTCAGAGTCTGTCTCTTTATCCTGAATCCATATTTCCACTTGGCACATGGTTTAGAGCAGCATACCGCTGTGTCCAGCAGCAGAAACTGTAGATTACAGTCTGTCCTGTGCATATCCTCCACCTGTCCCATGCACTCTGAAGAACAAACACTTGACCGTAAGACACTGGTCGTTTTACACAGTTGTTAATGCACCAGGTTTATTTCAATTTTTCGCTGAGAGTTATCAAGCAAACATAATTTAGACAGCAGCTTATAGGCTTATTTCTGCATCTGTGAGTGGTAAGTGAGTTATTGAATTTGAAAACAGTTTTGCTGCTTTTTATAACAAACTATTGTCTAGTAACAAGCTCAGTTTAGTCCAACCCAAAATTAAAAATTGTCTTTTGTCAAGGCCTATGGAATTCATAGAGATTGTAATGAATCTTTGGATTGAGGGCCAAGTAGTATGTAAAGTATCAATCTTTTCTGGGTGTGATCACTTAACAAGCAAGAACAGAAGCCATATATAGAGCATCAAGTGTCCATTAATACCACCAGGAGGTTTAATGCAAACTTTACTACCTGAGGGTCAGAGTCTCCTTATTGAGGATCAAGCCTTTAGGCCAGTAAACAAGTCTTAAGTTTACGACGATTGAGTCTACACAGAATCGGACTTCCATGATCTGTGATGCAATAAAAACAGGAAGATTTAGATAGTTACATAGCCAGAATCACATTATATAGTCATCTATGGGGATACTTCTCTCTCTTGTGCGTCCCAAATGTTACTAATGCATGGTCAGATACAATATCTAGCCTAATGCATTTCTATTTTTCCTTTTGAATGGAAGCCTTTATGCCCGGAACGCAGTGGAGAATTGTGAGAATGTGTCCAGTAGGCCTTGATGATACAGATTCCTTTCAACCCATTTACTAACTGGTAACATACTTTACATCAGACATTTCACCCAGGAAACATGATAGAGGCTAAAGATATAGAATTACCAACAGAGGAAAAATGATCTGTGATCCTACATGATGCCTCATTTAATCACAATTCCTTTAAAACATAAATGAAATATAAATTATTTGTTTGTTTTATGCAATCTCTCATCAAACTATATGCCATCTTCTTAGACAAAATGGTTCCTGTGGTGTTTTTTATTTCATATTTTCAGATCTTCCATTCTGATTTTTCTATTTTCTGAATAAGCTGATAGGAACAATTAATCTAAATTCTATCTGCTCGAAATGTACTGTACTTAATAAATGAATGGAATTAATAGTAATTGTTAGTTGTTAAAACAAAACAAAAAACATAATAATTGCACTGCCTTAAAATCAACCTACAATCCTGCGCTGTCAGGTCACGTGTGTCTGCACAGCCTGTGGTTTTCGGTTACGTGCTGGGCCTGTCTTCTGTGAGCTGTCAGTGGTGTGTGAATAGGCTGCGCAGTGTTTGTTTTATTAAGTCTGCAGGAGGGCGATGAAGCTCTCTGAGAATCCCTGGAATCCCGTAGAATCACACACTTATACTACAGAGACGGGGAAACAAGCGATGGAAAGAAGAGGAGAAATGGGCCAGAGTCAGACAGATTTGATTGCTTTATAACACAAAAAGACCTCTGCTGCCAGTTAGATCCCCTGCAAGGTCCAGCACGATGATTCACCCACTTCCCTTTTCAGGATCTCTTTGGCTTACGTGACTGTACTAGAGGCCTGCTGTTTCTGCTGTAAGTTGATACCGCAATTCTGATGAGGGCACAATTGATTTTCTGATTAATGCAGGTTGTCGACTATTTCCTTTTAAGTGACCTCACTTCAAATTAAGCTAAATTTATTTTTGCTCAGCCCCTGTCTGGGAAGTATTGCTGCTGGCATCAGATTAATTCTAAAAGCAGACAATTCGGGTTAGAATGTTCGTGGGTTGGCGTGTTAGGGCTGCACGATTACATGACATAAATATCATAATGGTTGATTAATTGCTTGAAATTGTAATTGCGCTTTATTCATTTTTGAATAACACAATTTACATTGATTGATGTTTATACTGATTGCATTTCTTATATGAAAATAAATAAGCTGGAAACATTTAAACTGAAAAATTACTTTTCTATGGTACCCAAGCCTCATATGTCAATAATTAATTGATTGGTTTTCATCACATGATAAAATGTAATATATGCACTGTATTATAATGTTAAACTAAGAGCAACTAACTTTAATACAAATAATGGAAAACACTTAAGATAACGCGGAGAAAGAGAAAAAACACATCTTAAGCACTCAGAATAACATAAGTGACTTTGAACAATTATTGCCTTTTTGAATGATTACGTAAACGTAGCATTCATAATTGCAGGTGAACTGTTTTTTTGGCATGATAGACAAAAAAATATATTTAGTCCATAACTATCTGTGCCTCTTCACCATAAGCAGTTCAAACACTTAATAATAAGTGTTATAATATAATATATAATAATATATATAAAAGTAGACCCACCAAAGAAATGGTGCTTTGAGGAACCAAGTGAAATTATCAAGCCTAAAAACAAAAATTGTTTCACTGAATAATTTGCAGTAACTATTAGTTCATTTTTCTTTAATTCATTTTTTCCCTGAGTCTGAGAGATGAGTTGAAATGAAAGGAATATTTAATACATGATACATCATGAAAGGTTCTTGATTATATTCAATCAATTTTTAAGTTTGTTATAATTGATTTGACCGATCTGTTCATTGTATGTTTCTCATTCATTCTGCATGTTTTTCTCCCGCACTGCTCTGCCTCCAAGGTTTGTTTGTAAGTATGAATTGAATTGTCACTTCTAGTCTTTTTACCTCTCTCTCAGTCTTTTTCAACAAATTCCCTCTCTATGTTTCATAAACCCTCACAAACGATCGACTCTTTGTGCCATTCCCATGACACCTATAGATGTGATTGTAAAATTAAACAAAAGCATGCAATGCATAATCAAATCATCTCCAGGAAAATGGATAAAGCCAACGTAGAAATGAAGCTGGGTAAAGGAAAGCGGTAGTTCTGGAAATGTTTGTGGTGTGTGATGTGGTGGGAAGGTGGGGCTGTTGGTGCTCAGTGAGAGGATGTTTTGGTAGGCTGCTGGGAATTTCGGTCCTGGCCAGACTCTGTTGTGGCTCAGTGCCACAGCAGCTTATGCAGAGCTCCATTAAACTCAAAGCCATCTAAATGTGATAATGCAATAGCTATAGTTATGTGGCTCTTAATAGAACTTGGCAAGAGTGAATACACTTGTGTATTGTGCAACTGCTAATGCATGTATGCATCACAGAAGACCTGTAATATGATGTCAAATATAGTTAACATATGTTTTGGTATATTTTAATACAACAAGAAATGTATTTTTTCCCCAATGTGAAATTTAAATCCTGAATATTTACCCATTGCATATTGATAATAATTGTAGTTCTTTTTACGTTTACATTCTTTTCTACCAAAGTATAACTAATGCCTACAATTATTATTATTATTATTATTATTATTATTATTATCATTAATTAACATTTTATAACTTTTAATTAAATTTTATTATTATTTTATTTGTTTAATTTTTTCTAGAATTTTTAATACATTCATTTCATTAAAAATATGCCTACAATTAACAATAGGCTAATTAATAGTATAGATATTATGATTTGTTGATTATTCTAAATTGTTAAAAATATATAAAATAGATTTATAATCAATAATGATATATATAATTTATATAAATAATTTAATGTATTAATGATACATGATTAATTTAAATATCATTTATTAAGCTTCCCATGTCCTGTCCCAAATGTCTTAACAAAACAAAATGTCAGAATAAAAATTAAATCAAGCATTTGTATGGGCTCTTTAACTTTAACTGACTTGTTCTTTTCATCTGTTAATCTTTATTGCATGGCTATCGTTTCCTATCTTTAACCCCAACTAATTAAATTTCTTTTAACAGTTTCATAGTGTCTTTGAACACATAACATTAAAATACACTCCAGTCTGATCCAGAATGTCATATCTTGTGACTTGTAGATTGTGGCAGGCAGTCTCTATCATCTTAGAAGTCATTGATTGAGGTCAGGTCACTCAATGTCAATGCACTTTTCTCTCTTGTTCCAGGAGAAGGAAGGCTGGCATCTTGCCCAGCTTGGAAGACTTGCTGTTTTACAGTATTGCTGAAGGCCAGAGAGAATACCGGTCACAAATTCATTACCGTGAGTGACAGTGCTCCTTACACACGCTTTCTGTGTCCAAGTATGGATATTATTGGCTGTAGCATGTTTTGTTTACATCTCCCTGCTAGTAGGTCATCATTATTGGCAATAATACGATCATAGAGTCAACGCATACAATTACTGCTGTGTCGTTGCTGTTATCGGCACCACTACATGGGGCACAGAGTCATGTTTTTATTACACCAAGGCCATCTTATCAAACCTCACCAACAAAGGGAAGTAAAATCCCTGATAAGAGTGTTGGGACTGATGATAATAAGGAGTAATGCCATTGACAGATAGCTGTTAACTCTTATTTGTGCTAATGGAAATATCTTGTTTACATATGCTCTCAGGCACTGAAGGCCACTGGACTTCGAACGGGAGATCCACGGCTGAAAGAATGTATGGACATGTTGAAAGTCACCTCAAATCCACATCAGATGGCGTGATGCTGGACCGACACCTGTTCAAAAAGTAAGCTGACACTGTTTTTACAGTAAAGTCCCATTTGTTAACATTAATAAAAAGTCTGTCAGCTCAAATCATTCCCTGCAGTTGAGAACACTTTTATACTATTACATATTGCACATTTATATATAACACTACACATCTATGATTGTATATATTATTTGTTACGAAAGACGCCACTTTGCATCTAATTTATGAGCTAAGCTCGACAATCTGAGTGTCACTCTCAGGTGTTATCCGTAATGATAGATGTCTGTTTTTCAGCTTCTCTGCTATTGCTGTTGTGTTTAGATCCGGTCGATTCGCTGGCGCTGGGACATTTTCATTACAGCATGAAGAGATGGGCGCTGTGGTGTCAGTTTGTAGAGACTTGATAGATTAGGGCAGTGAGTGACCTTGCATGACAGAGCCATAAAGAGATGTTTGGGAATGAATGGTAGCATAATACTTGCGTTTTTCCCCTATCATTATTTCATGCATACATTTTTTGCATACAGCACACAGAATACATGCTGCTTGTGTGCTATTCCAAACATATGGGCTCCTTTTAGCATCCCTGCCCTCAATGCATAGCAAGTAATATATTACTTTTTGAAAATCCGTGATCCACATAAATCTGAACAGCAGCACTGTGCACATTTGCACCATTCACTGTGCTGTTTTGAGCTTGTCTATCTGTTCAGAGACCTTTGTAAAGCAACCGGACCAATATTTCAGACAGTCCCTGGAGAGGTCTGGGTTTATGATGTCTGTGGATGCTTTACTCCCCTTTAGGATTGCAATTAATACAAAGTGTTGCATTTTTTATTTAAAAAATTCCTCCTGAAGTGAACATTTAAAAAAAAAAATCTTTACAACTAAATCTCATGATCTAGTCGGTTTATGCAGGAAATTGGTCTTATAGTAAAGCTAATATTGAAGTTATTTCTCATTTAATTAATGTTTATCGCTGATATTTGTCATAATTACACAAATAGATACAAAGGATGAGCAACCCAGTAGTATCGGATAATTCATCAGCTCTGTCCTCTTTATTTCTCAGGTGTGTCCAAAGCAACATTGTTCTCCTAACGCAGGCCTTCCGGAAGAAGTTTGTCATCCCTGATTTCCAGCCTTTGCATCCCACATTGATACACTTTATGAGAAGGCCAGAAATCTCTCCGGGGCTGGTAAGATTAAAGAACCCCACATAATAAATCGAGTGATTTTTTTCGTCTTGATAAAACCATTGGTTCTGACCACTTATTTCTTTTGCTCACAGGTTGCTGACTACATTCCCCAACTTGCCAAATTCAGCCCAGATTTGTGGGGCCGCTTCCCTTTGCACAGTCGATGGACAAAGGTATGAATCGCACACCTTCAGGAGCTGTTTTTTAAATCCATCACTAGTTTCTTGTTCGTCCCTTTAAAAAGGTCTATATTCAAATCAAAGTGTTAAGATTTTCCTATTTTAACAACCTTTGGTTACCATTTTGGGTATTTATTAACCAGAACACTTGAATTGTGTTAGCGCTTATGTACCGTCGCTATGTGTACATTATGACAAGTACCGAAATACTTCATATATTTTGGTTATAAAACTGTCAGATAAAGTGGCAGCTAATCTTGGCGTTCAATAAAAGCTCCACGTATCTCCTGGACTAGTCACCCAACGCAGATAAAATGTGCTAATGTTAATCCTCTCATTGAGAATCATTGATAACACGACTATAAAGTCACACTCATTAATGTTTCCATCAATATTTAGACCCATGTGTCATGGTACATCCTTTGATCTCTGATCATTAGGACATACTAAAATATAATCTGTATGTTTTTCCCCATGCTATAGTATTTGTTGTAAAGATACATAGGGTGTCTACATACCCCTGTGTTGATTATTATGGCCATTCAGTAGTTACACAGTAACTACCTCTTTGGGGCAACAACACTGTGCAAGAGCCTTGACCTACTGGCAAAAATATACTGAAAAACATTGGTCATTTTACTTTGTTCTGTTAAGGTCTTCAAACAACAACAAAACTGATTGACTGAATTGACTCTGATAGCTCTAACCTCCATTTTAGCAAATTTGCAGCAGTTGTTTAAAGCCATTAAAGAAAAGCTATTATCTATTTACTTATTTTGTCATACTTTAAAATGATACATTAAATAAAATTATACACCACAACATCATGCACAGCATTTAAATTTAGGGAAAAACATTTATTTATAGCATTTAGAGGTAGATAATCTTTTGTAATTAGGTTTATATTTAAATAAATTAGACATCTTTGAATGTTGCTGAATAATATGTACACACTTATGTTATTCACACAACAGCCTAAATCAAACATAATTATTGCTAGTGTTTTCCTAACAAGACTTCATAAAGTGTAAAGAGATATAGAGAAAATGAAAAAAATATATCATAAATTTGAATGCCTTTGAATCTCTGTGTAAATCAGGCTCGATTGGTTTTAAACGTCTTCGTTTTAGAGTCACAGTCTCTGTGTCAGGTTTAGGATCATTATTTTGTTTGTTTGCTTACATGGACCATAGGATGATGTCTCTGGTTCTGATCTCTGTTTACTCTTTTGCACAACACACAGTGGGTGACACTAAAGTGCCATTTTGCCTGCAGTCGCAAGCGTGAAGCCACTCAGTAATGCTATTGCTGCATATGACCACGGCACTGAATATGTGCACCGATTCATTGGGAAAGAGCCCAGCGGCTTACGCTTCAACAAGCTCTTCCTGAACGAGGAAGGTAAGGATTATAACCATCAGCTTCGCATGACTGCTTTCTTCTAAATCAGTGAAACAGTTTTAGCATTAGAATAATAAATACCATTTTTCCATAGACAAACCCCATAATCCAATGGTGAACGCTGGTGCAATCGTGTGCACCTCTTTTATCAAGGTACGGTTTATTTTAATTTTCGTGTTAAAGTTGTTTTTGACTACTTTTTCTAACTGTACTCACATTTAGCTGATTTGAATTAGCTAGATCAGATTATAACATTTTTTACTGCTCAGAATATTGCTTATAAATGTTTTTGAGACATGGCTGTAGTTGTATTTTGAGTAAGTGATCGTGATCAGTGCTGCCTCAGACTTAAGACCAAATGACAATCAGTCTGTTGTGTAGGTGGTTCTTGTCTTTTCTCTGTGTTTTATTACTGTACACAGTACACCTACTCAAGGCCTCCACTTTCATTGTGAACTTAAATGTGTGAGTTCATCCCGCTTGCAGGTCCATTATTGTTAGAAGTCTGTTAACAATGAATTTTGAGTAAAATTCATTCAGACTTTCTATTATACACATTTTTTTCCACCCGCTCTTGTGACTTAGGCTGGGTGATAAAACTAAATAAATAAATAATTTAAACAAATTACACACAAAAACTATTTAAAAATTATCTAATTTAGAACCTAATCAGTACCATAAACAATATATAAAGTAAGTGCTGAGAACAGCGGTCTATAGAATATAGTATACTGTAGTATGCTTGAATATTGTTTATAAAATGTCAGAGCAGCTTAAGGAAAAAGTATATAATCTTATATACTTATATAATATATAATCTAATTTCATTTCAGTACTTCTGAGTGTTTATTAAACCCACTTGTTCAGAAAAAGATATGAAACAATATATATATATATATTTTATGATTTTTCTTTTTAGACTTTTTGTTATTTGATTTTAATGTAACATTTTATATACAGTAATTTTTTAATAAAAATCTTCTAATTACTTTCATGACAGAATATACATTTAAATATACGGAGGTCTTACAAAAGAGGCAAGAAATCATTTAATCAAAGTTGTGAAATTGTATCCAATGTCATTTTTACTACTTGCTTATTTAAACTTTTTATTGCTTAAACTCTTTGCAATAAAATCAATATGATATTCTAGATATTCACATAGTTGCTTGATTTTGCATCACATGAAAATCATTGCAAATATATTGTGAATATTGGTTGTATCGCCCAGCCCTACTTGTGTCTTGGTAAAAAAATATCCTTATAAACTATAAATGCATCATATTATATATTTAGAGTTTTTGTAGTGGTTTCATGAAGCCTGGCTGGTGGTTTCTTGGAGTTGTCTGCACCTTTTGGATGTGTTTGTGCTACAGTGGATGCACCTTGGTCTTTTATGTGTTTTAATCCATGTGCAAACACACAAGACAAGAAAACACTCCAGCTGGGGTAATGGCGGTTTTGTAATGTAAATGTCGATGTTGTAGATTCACAGGTTCTTACTGACTGATGCACATTTGACACAGTAATATATGCTCACAGTTGAGCCCTTGTATACATATGCATGTGTGCGTGTTATGCAGAGTGATCAACAAAACACACAAACACACACATACATTTCTAAGATGCAGGAACTATTTTCATCCTCTGCTTGCATAAGAAAAACGTATGTTCGTATGTTTATGCATTCATTAGGGCTGTCAATTAACATAATTTTAGTTCAATAAATCAAAAAGATAAGCAACCATTGTCTAGACATTGCAACTGTTAGTGATGTACAGTACTGTTCAAAAGTTTGGGATCAGATTGTTTTGTTTTTTTGGATCAGATAAATGTTTTTTAAGGCTGCATTTATTTAAATAAAACTATAAGAAAACAAATATTACTATGTAAATTTTTTTCTTTTTAAATATGTATTAAAATCTAATTTATTCCTGTTATGTAAAGCTGAATTTTCAGTGTGACATGATGCTTCAGAAAGTATTTTAATATTCTAATTTGTTATATTTTATGCTGCTTAATCATTTTTTGGAACCTATAATACTTTTTTCAGGATTCTTCCATAAATAAAACATTAAAAAGAAGAGCATTTACTTAGAATAAAAATAATACACTACCGCTTAAAAGTTTTATTTTTATTTTTCTTTTTTAAAGAAAACATAACGCTTATTTAGCAAGGTGTTAAATTAATAAGAAGTGATAGCAAAGATTTATATTGTTAAATTTTTGAATAAATGCTGTATCTTTAACTTTTTATTCATCAAAGAATCCTGAAAAACAAGTATTACAGTTTCAAAAATATTTAACTGTTTTCAACATTTGATAATTCTAATAATAAATCAGCATATTAAAAAAATGCAGCATTGCATCACAGAATCATTTTAAAGTATATTAAAATAGAAACCATTATTTTCTAATGTAATAACATTTTCTATTGTAATAACAGTTTTATTCTGTATTTTAAAAAACTAATTAATGTATGATTTCTAAAGGCACATGTCTAATCAATAATTTAATCTGTAATGTATTTTATTAAAACTTCTTTTGTGGGCTTTTTATATCAAATTTGCAATTGATTAATTGTTACAAATCATGCACTTAATTTGATGAAAAGTCAGTTGACGGCTCTACAATTGGTTTTAACTCGCACCAATCCACACATTGTAAAGGATGCAGCGTCACTCTCTGTGACGAATGTTGGGCATCCTGTGAACAAGTTCAACCTCACATCTCCCATCACACCTAAACTCAACCATTGTGATTGCTCTTCTCATATTGTTCTCCTGTGATATTGGTGTGACGAAATGTCTCTTTACCCTCTGATGTGTTCTGGTAGGTCAGTGCTGAATGTAAGTCATGCCTGTCGGTTTCCTGTGCACCTAAGCAACGCATGACATCATTTCCTCCTGTTCCTTCCGAGTCCTTGAGCACCGCCATGAGCGTGTACTAAAAGCGTGTGATATGCTGTTGAAGGCTCTGTGTGCTGTTTTATGTTGTTGCATATTTTGCAGACGTAGGATCTGTGGGATTTTTTGACCACTGCTGCAGGTCAATGACGTTGGTAATTTTTCCTTTCCATTTTTCCTTCCCTCCCCATGAACAAGCCTGGATACTAAAATATCAGTAGTGCCATTGTGTTCCTTAATAAGGCGGCGACTGCATAAAATAGAGCATCTGTGCAGGACAAAATGGTCTTTAGTGCTGGAAACTACAGAAGCCCACAGAGGCCATGTGTTATTATTTTATTATGCCTTTTTTTATAAGATCAAATATACTGATGCATAGCCTTCGTGGGTTTCTGAAGTGAACTGGGTATGCAATACATTGAGCATTTGTTTTCATACACCTTGTAAGAAATAATGTTCAGCAGGGGTGTGAAAAGTACAAAGACTTCGTGTTTGCATTTTAGCGTTGGTTACTGTGATTTTAATTCAGTATTGTTTAAACACACTTATGAAACAAAATTTAATTGTAATTAAATGGAATAAAGAATTGAAATGAAACTCGTTCTGACTATTTAATACGCAAAGACTAAATATTATTTGTATGCTTAAAATGTATATGTGTATTGTGGAATGCACAATGCAAAAAAAAAGGATTCAAACTTTTGAAATAAGCAGCACTTCAACAACGAACAACAATTTTACTTAAAAAATGATTGCTTTAAGTGCACATTCTGAATCTTTAATTGTAATAAATTGTAAAAGTACCACTGGTTTTTGTCACTGTAATGTGTTTTTGTGAATTAAACTATTACTTTCATACAACAACAAAATTCTCACCTAAACTTTTTAACGATAGTGATTATACATATAAAACAAATGTATTGTCAAGCTTTAATGCAATTATACTTTTCCCTTTGTGAATGCAGTGAGGTGAGAATACAGTTTTCCCAAAATAAAACACATAAATATAGTAATCAAGTGCAATTATTTGAGTACTTTACACCCCTGGTGTTCAGCAGTCTAAACAGTCAGCCAAACAAACACATTAGTCACTGTTCATTTATGGCAGTAATGCAATCAATCTCGATGGCTCTTAACTCTTTGCATTCGTTTGACGGGTGCCTCAACCCACACTCAGTCTGGCAGAAAGTCGTAGGTTAATGGACACTGATCCACACTCACTCAGAAACGCATCAACACACAATGCACAGATCCTCCTCACACATCACCTTAAGACGTTACCAACCCTGCTGATTCACATCCACTCTGTTTTTGGATCCACTTCTGTGTTTGGCCTACAGGTTTTCATGAACACGTTTAACTCCAGCCTTTGCTCTGTAGCGGTTCATCATCATTTCCTTTGTAGAGCATAACAGTACTTTACTGTAGCACACATATGAAATGCTTATGATCTTCTTATTGATTTCTAACAACAGATTACTAACTGATTTTAGTATTGTACTGGTAATATTAAAGGAATGAAATGATCCATTTCCTTATTGCTAATCCGTATGAGTTAGTTGCTATTCTGATTTATGTTTTTCCCCATGATGCTTAATGTGTTTTTATCTCTTTTTAAAGAGAATATATTTATATGATTGCTATTTCTTTCCTGTGTCTTTCAGCAAGGGGCAAGCAATGCTGAGAAGTTTGATTATGTAAGTAATTTATGAAAACATTGTGATATATTATTCATAAGTACTGTTGTTGTTGTTGTTGTTGTTGAGTTTGATTGACCTTTTGATTTCTCTCTTGCAGATGATGAACTTCTTGAAGAAGATGGCAGGAAATGAATATGTTGGTTTCAGCAATGCCACGTATGTTGATTTACCAGTTTTAAAGATTTGATCTTCGATACAGTTGGCAAACAGAAAGTCCTCTTTTGTCTGTTTTATGTCATGAATTGTGTTGTTGGGTTTGATTTGAGGTAACTGATTATTCATGTCAACTCATCTAGATTTCAGTCAGAGCGTGAGTCAGGAGACAGGAATTTCGCTATTGGCTATTACCTGAAAGAAAAGAAGGTTAGTATCTCAGGGAGCTTTTGATGTGATTAGGTGATTTATTGCACCCAATCATCTCTCTGTTTCTCTTCACATACACCCTTTACATTTTACATGCTGTTACCTTTTGGGGCCATCCGCACAGAAAACGCAGGCAGTGGAAGGAGGATATGCAATAAGCAAGGCTCCGAGACATTTTGAACTTATAAAGGAACACACTACTCTTTTTGGAAATATACACGTTCTCCAGCTCCCCCAGAGTTAATAGGTTGAGGGTAGTTGGGGGGGTAGTTGGAAAATGAATCTATTTCCAAAAAAAGTGGAGTGTTCCTTTAACAGTGTTTTTAGGATGCCGTATCATGCATAAAATACCTCAAAAGATGCAAAAGGCAAGGGCAATGAGTAAAAGGTGTCATGAAATGAAAATTAGCTCAGACAGTGGAATGGGCTAACATTTTTTTAGTGTGAATGGCCTCTTTGTCCATTTACTTCCAGGAGTGGTTCCTTGTTTTAATCTAAATTTCTGTTGTATGCAGTGCTTTCCAGATGGTACAGACATGACTGCTGTTCTGGACCTCTACTTTCAGGTATGTGGAGACATGCCTTTCAGTTACTGCCAGTCTGCAAAAAACACTACCAAGACTTCTGTTATGCTGAATTGGTTATTTTAATATTAATGCTAGTGTTTAATTTTTTTGGTTGATGTTAGTGTTCTTAAAAAAATTATACTCTAAACTTCCCAATGGTAGTATTACCAAACTAATCAATACTTAAAGAAACTGCATCAGAATTGGAATCAAATCAATGCAAGAGCTTGTGAATCAGAATTACAGAACCTGTAAATCCCTGTAGACACACTACAGTTGAATGGTTATTGGAGAACATAGAAAGCTGATTATTGGCACTGATTATTTCGACACGGCACAAACATGGCAGGACTGCAGTGACTGTGTGCCTAGACTCCTGTCATGTGCCTCTGAGATCATGCAGCATGTGTAATGGGATAGTGCAGCTGATGGCTTTCTCGACACACATACACAGACGCATACCCACACACGTGGTCAAATTGTTAGGTGTTGTTTTCTGTAAAATCCTTGAGGACAGCTGTCAAACAAAGCATGTTGAGATAAAAACTGTTATTTGGTTTAATATTATTTCTTATTCCTATGTGTCTGTGTCTATGTGTGTAGCTGTGCTCCATCGAGGTAACTTGTGAGAGCGCTAAGCGTCATGGCTGCCATTGGCCAACGGCGGCTTCTGTCCAATCACAGGCGAAGCGTGCTGAGCCCAGAGTCCGTCGCGAAACACCTCAGCCTCATGCACTCCTGTGGCATGTATGACTTCTCCGGCAGTTTGCTTTCCATGTAAGTTATTGCGCATTCATATTCACACAAATAAACACAGAATCTCAGTAGTTTACACAATTTGTTTGCCAACTCAGTTCGAGCACTGTTTTATCACATCATTTGAACATTTTTTCTTTGAACATTTCCTTTTTTTTTTTTTTTTTTTTTTACATTTTTAAACATTGCCATGGTAACAAAGGAAATAATGAATGAATGAAAGATTTAAGGAATACATGGATAAGTAATGGGTTAATGGTAATGGATAATGGTTAATGGTTAATGGATTTACTCTTTTTCTGATCCTTCCACTCCATCAATCCATACATTTTCAATCTCTAATTGAAATTACTGAAAAAATATGCCCCAACAAATATATATTATACTATGTCTAAACATGATATTACCTAACTATCCAAAATTGAGAATGACAAAAATATATATATTTTAAGTATTGAATGGCTTTGTCCAAATGCCTTTTTTGCATGCTCTTAAAAGTTTAAAGACAATTTGTATTATTTGTGCTAAAGTACACTAAAACTCAGATTCACTATACGGTTGTACCAATTTAGAATGCAGTATTTCAGGATGAAAACCTGTGTTGTTCACTGCATTACAACATAATTGTGGTTTGCAAACACCCGTAATTTAAATAATAATCAAGTCCATTATAGAACATGAAAATAAACCAGGCTATTATTTAACTTATTTAACCCCACCCACATTCATGTTATGGTTATCCTATTTATCTGTATGTAATGTTTTAATGTTAATCTATTTTGTTCAGGTGGGTCTTCCAGCCAAGTCAGGTGTGGCTGGAGGTATTCTGCTGGTTGTGCCCAATGTAATGGGCATCATGTGCTGGTCTCCTCCATTGGACAAACTTGGCAACAGTGTCCGGGCATCCAGTTCTGCACGGTATGTCAGTGTTCTTGTTTGCAGACACACTTACACACTCATAAACACTTTCGTTTCTAAGTTAAACCTATGTACTGGAAATTACGAAAAAATATTTGAAAGTTTGCCAAGATCAGAAATGTATAGTTCTGGGATCTATACATAATATAATAAAATGAACAAAATCAATAATATATGTAAATTAATTGAGCATTACGATGATGGCATAATACGGTTCTTTTAAGGAAAATGTAAGATTGCAGACCAAAGTTGCTGTAGAAAATTCAACTTTGCTATCACAGGAAGAAACAGACAAAGGGAAGAACAAAAAATTCATACCGCCTGACAAAACTGAGTCAGTTTAGTTATTTATGATTTATTTTAAAAAATGTTTTAGAGTTAGGTGGAAAGACATATGTTCCAAATGTTTTATTTTCATTGTTTTGTTAAGCTGTAGCACTTGCCCTAGACGCACATCAGGCATGAATACAAAGAATGGTACAGAATGTTTTTTATAAATGCTTTTTGTCATTTATCATTTGTCTTATCTGTTTGTTGCGGTTTTGATTATGTGACCTGGTCATTTACGAGGCCTCTTATCATGTACTCGTGAAAAGATCAGATTCTGTCTATGTTATTTTAGGTCTTTCTGAGAAGCAGCACTTTAAAGTCTGAATAGCAGTACAGCTTCTCAGACCCTTGTTAAAGGTCAAGGAGTCTATAATTACTCCGTGTGTGTCGTAAGGAAATCAGTGCCGCCCCAAACCCATGTCTTTGATTCATTAGTGGTGATAGTCTGACTCAGGACGACCCCAGCAAGGAGACCAGAGTTAATTGGTGGAGTTAATTCTTGGGTGGGAAATATGATTAGAATTTTAGATGATTTATATGAACAGTTTTCTACTGTCACACAGCCAGTGGTGAATTCAGAGCCCCAGTGATAATTGAAAGCCTTTCTGTGATCAGCGTTATTGTGCCAAAAGAAAGGTAACAACTGGCAAGAGGCCGAGGGTCACAAGACAGGAAAAGGAAATATTAGACCTTAGACGTTTGTGCCAGACCCCAACAAATTCAGGGAACACTTTCAGCCGTAGTTTATAAGGGGAAGTAGAGTCTCAAGGTCAGCTTCAAGGTTACTGCACATTACACAAGTTTGATTATTAAAGTGAAAGATTATTATTAAATAACATACAGTATTTAATATAAACGTGATCCCGGGCCACAAAATCAGTTATAAGAGGCACGCTTATATCTTTAGCAATAGACAAAATTACACTGTGTGGGGCAAAATTGCAAATTTTTCTTTTAGGCCAAAAATCATTTAGGATATAAAATAATATTATTACTGTTGTTATTGTTATTATTATTATTAAACAATGATAAAAACCACAATAGCTATAATAAACCATTATTGTTGACGTTATATAAATATACAAATAAACTGTATTAAATAATTATATAAAAATAATTGTAAAAAAATAATAATAATAATTATATTTTTATATGATTAATGCAAAAATATATATATAATTAAAGATTGAATTTAGTAGTACTAGTAATAATAATAATAGTTTTCAATAATAATATAATACCATTATGAATTATGATATTATAGCTATAATTAATATTGTTACATAAATATACAAATAAACAATAGTAATTATAATAAATAATAATTATTACCCTCATAGTGCAATAATAACGGTAATGGTTTATTTGTTAACTTGTTAGTTAATTTGTTTGGTCTGTACAAATAATATCTTAAGATAAAATCTTATCTTACAGAGATTTAACACATGCTAATTTGCTTCTCTGTTCTCAAGAAAGACTTTAAGGAAAAATACAGAAAAACAAAACAATAAAAAAACTCAAAACCTAGATATATATTAATAGATTATTAGATTAGATTAACATTAGTCGCTCCTAACCTCAAATCACAATAATAAATATTTTAACTGGAACTATTCTATAGTTTAAGACAAGAACCACGCTATTTCCTAAAGAGCAACTCACTTTTAAACCCCCAGAAATGTCACCTTCAACGACTATTAAATCTGATCACGTGGACTAAACCTCACTGAAGCTGAAAACAGGATCCTGAGAAGTTGAATGACATTGTGAAGGAGGTTCATTTCAGCATTATGGTACAAAGGGCTTTAATGAAAGCAGGCGGTTTCTCCATGCACTGCACACTCTCCTGTCACTAGCAGACCACCTTCAGACACTCAACACAGTCCTTCAGTGTGTGTGTGTGTGTGTGTGTGTGTCTGTATGTGTTTTAAGCCTTTGACCTCTCAGACTGACTTATGGCTCTTTCTCGTGCTGTAGGATCTGGTGTCCTTGTTCAACTTCCACAACTATGACAACCTGAGGCACTTCGCCAAGAAGCTCGATCCTCGCAGAGAGGGAGGGGACCAGCGGGTGAGTGCCCTCTTCCATTTGCCCGCCAGCCTTGCCCTCCCCACGTGCCCCATCGATGCGTTACACCACGTCTTGTATGAATGACTGCATGTAATAATTTACTCAAGACTCAGAAGCTGAGAAAGTACTGCAGAGGAAGCTTATTTCCACTAAATGCCTGCAGTCAACCGTACACAATCACGCCCCCTGCAGGAGCATTTTTACACTACATGCGTAGACAGCTAGCGACTTCACACCCCAAAGAGCGTAGCTGGTTTTTGGCTGTTTTTGAGCAGCGGTTGATTCATCATCAAAGTTCTCAGCTGTGCACGAGATTCTAATTTTGCATGTCCATTGCCATCTCCTGGTTTGCCATGGTTTTTTTTTTTACGTTGTTTTACCCCACGGTTTTGTTTTGCTTGCTTCAGTCTGCATTTTCAGATTTGTAATCAGAAGGCCCAGACGGAATCTGTTGGCTTTTCGCCCACATTTCGAATAGCGATGGATATAAACATGGTAAAAAACTAAATGTGCACACTCTTATCTATAGCTGGAAAAATAAACAGATTATCTCAAATATTTAAATCTGAATACAGACCCGAAAGGCCAGTTTTCCAAAAGAAAAAGAAAAAACTGCAGTGATATATTATGGGGTCCGTGGTGATGCCATTTGAGGTTTTTAAATCCAAAATATGTAATTTATGGTTTTGAGTTGAGTTTTGAGGGTTTTTGTTTTGTTTTTTTTTAACTGAGCATAGTAATAATACAATTAATAACACGCAAAGTTGTTGTTGCAAACTAATTTAGTAAATATACAGTATATATTCAAATGAGTTGTTTTATATAATCTGTATTTTTTATATTATTATCTTATTATTGTCTATTACAATATAATCAGAAATATACAATTTTATTATTATTGTTATATGAAGCATGTGTATTTTTTTTTTTAAAAGGAGGCTCTCTTTGTGATAAGACCCCAAAACTAATATGTTCTCTGTGTTGCTCAACACAGCAGTACACCTCTGGACCCCAGGATAACCAGAGCCTTTCAAAAGAGCTGGCTCTCAAAGACACTGTGTGGACAAAAGTCTGGCCTACTGAGCACAATGAGGACAGCTTCACTCCATGCTTTATGCAGTTTATCCAAGAGATTTTCTCTGTTTTGATTTCTTCAGTCTGCATTCTTAGATTTATAATCGAACAGGCCCAGATGGTCTATGTATACTTTTTCGGCATTTAAAAAAATCTGTGGAATGTGTGCAAACATGGTTTGAATATCACAAAAAAAAATTATTAAAAAGCTGAATACAAACCTAATTTCGAAATTAATTGACTTAATAATAATAATAATAATAATAATAATAATTGCAAAATAAATAATGTATATACTGTTATTATATTAGTTACATTATTCAACCAAAAATAATATATATTATGATTATTATTGTTATTATTAATAACCTGCACAGATTCCGTGTAGGCCTGGTCATCTGTTAATTATGATCATGACTTAAATCAGACTACTGCAGCTTAAACGAGGCATGTGCAATTATTTTGAGACAGACCTCTTATGGTTATTTTGTTTTAAAATGTTGAAAAATGTGACATTTTGCCAGCCGTGTGAATACGAGGCCTCTCTTTGCGACCGCGCTTGTTTTTGTTGACTTTGAAATCTGTTCACACGTCACCGTATTGAACAGTGTGAGCCACACGCGTTCCCCGGAGGCCCCTAAAAAAACTAATCTGTTCTCCGTGTTGCTCAACACAGCTGTACACCTTCGGACCCCTGGATTACGAGAGCCTTCAGAAAGAGCTGGCTCTCAAAGACACTGTGTGGACAAAAGTCTCGCCCACTGAGTGCAATGAGGACAGCTCCACTACTGTAGTCTATAGGATGGAGAAAGTCGGAGAAGGCAACTAAAACGGATCTGACTCACCTCGGCGAGCTCTTTGACAGTATATATTTATGTACTTCAACGATTATTTATTTTCAATGAATCTCATTCTGCGCACATGTTAGTTCTACACCAGTCTCGATGAATATGACTATGGTAGAGGATATGTCTAAAGCCTTATGCCTTGGCCTGTGTTTATCTATCTGTGCTAATGTTTAAAAGCATAGCGGAGGGCTTTATTCTTCACTTGGAATGCATGGACTCTAGATGCGGTGTGGTTTATAGTCACAGACCAGCAGGTGTTTTTTCGGGGTATATTGAGCATTGGCTGCTGAACAGAGACTACAGGTGATTCTGTGTTGCTCTGTGATTATATATTGTGGTCTCGCTCGTCTTCAGTGAGGTCTTTAGCTTGGTGTTACAAAGACATGGACTTTTTCTAAAACTTCTTGTTACATGTGCTGTGACTCAGCATGGCCTTCACTCTAAAAGAAAGCAAACATTCGCTCAGAAATTAAAATTCAGTCATTTTTATTCACCCTCGTGTTCTTTTAAGCCCATATGTCGTTGGTGTTTCTGTGGAATACAAAATATATTTGTAAGAATTCTTTCATGCTCATTTTTTACAGTGTTCCATATGGAATATCATAACAATAACCATAATAATTGTCCATCTGGATACTTTTTTTGTGGGAAAAAATAAAAAAATTTTTTTTTATATTTCCTTTGAGTAATTATCATTATCTTTTAATAATAACACTTATCAATCACTATTGTTTAGCATTGATTCATCTTGATTTCAGTCTATTCCTAAAACAAAGCTGGTATATAGTTGGCCAGCCAATGAAAGCAACCGTTTACACAGAAATTAAAATTCGGTCATTATTTGTTCACTCTCATATGTTATTGTTTCTGTCACACACCGTCATTTTCTTTCAACCTTTTCCCATATACCAGTAAAAAAATCTCCATAGAATTACAATGTCCATCTGGCTATAATTGAAGTCTCGCGAAGCCATATATTTGCTTTTATAAGATAAAAGATGGACATTAAAGTGTTTGAAAATAGCATTTTGGTGCAAATTTAGTATCTGAGTTCAAATGCATTATCATTGAATAACACTGAATAAACGTTTCTCGCATAAAGCTATATTACTTGGAAAGCGTGTGCCAACTATGGTAATACATAACCTATTAGTGATATGCATATGACATAACACATAAAGGAGAAGTAGTGTTTTTCTTTTTGGCCAAACGTTTGATTAGGGCACAGTGTGATTTGATCGCGACCGAAGCGTAAAGTTAAAAGGACCTCATGTAGCACCTGGGTTGTTCATTTTCAGATAAGTCACAGAGCGTTCCTGCTCAATTGCTTGTCTCGGAGAGGACTGTTGTAATGTGCAGTGTTTGCATCACAGAGCCGCTCTAGTGCTGCTCAGCAGCCAGCTGAACCCTGCTGTCAGAGCGTCTTTTCAGTGAAATCAATAATGTTACAAACCTTCCACCTGCCCTCAGTTCCGTTTCCGTCTGTATATCCTCATATGTTATCACTAGAAACATTTATGCACCTTATTAATAGCTCAAAATGTTGGTTTATATCAAACTAAGCCTGGATAAGCTTCTGAAGTGGTTTTATTGGTGGAAAGATGCTGACCTTATCAGGAAGATATTAAGTATTATATGTTTTTTCGTTTTTTTTTTTTTATGTGTTGCAAAATTATTTTTTTTGCCTTTTAAATTTAAATGTTCATTTTATGTTCGCATGATTCGCTTTGCTTTCACAGGCTTGTATATTTCTGGGTTTTGTTGCTTAGTTTCACAAGTGTGTGTTTTTGTATTATAATTTTCACGTCTTGTTTTTGGCGCTGCTTTAGCGGAGAAGTGTTTTTCATGCTCAGCTTTAACAAAACAGTCAAAATATGAGCTCATTACAGTCTGGCTTGAGCAAGCAGCTCGCTCTGATTACTTGAACAGCTGTCAAATACTTCATCACTTTATATTATCATCTGGTTTTACGCTGTCATAACAGTTCCGTTTGCTTTCTCATTGTGTATTTATGTCATTTGTTCTGGTTTTCTTTTTTTGTATCATTAATAAATGTATTTAATCTCATTGTTACCCAAAATCAGTTGTGTTCCGTTTTTTTGTTTTAGAAAATGATGAGGCAGTATGTTCTTTCATCATTTTTATTAGTTTGTGTGCTGATATTATTTGTCTCAACAAATAATTCTTGACCGCTTTACTTAAAAAGGCCTGCAAAAACAATTTTTCTATGAAAGGTTTCTCATGTTCATGGACAATATGAAAGTTGCAGGGAATTTTAAAATGGTTTTCCATTAGATTTTATTATACACCCAATATATGAAGTGTATAATTGTTATATAGATCTATACTAAATGTTTTTCAAAAGGTTTTTGGTGAGCATTTTTGAAATCTTCATCCAGTAATAGTGCACTTTATCCAGCAGAAGGTGTTGGATTTTTTTTTTTTTTTTGAAGATCTGCCATCCATTGAAGCTCTGCCGCCTTCTGTTGCGCTTCGTTGTAAGCTAAGTGTTTATTCTGTCTGTGCAAATGCAGCTATCATAGTTCCTATTCTCCTGTTCTCATAAACATAAAGCTCATAAAGCTGTTCTTAAAGCAACGTATGAAGTAAATGACCTTCAAGCAGTTTGTCTAGGTTTTCTAGTTGGCTTAATCGGAAGCTAACGCGCACATTTCAGGAGAATAATTACACATTAGCAGACAGGAATAGTGTTTTGTGTTTCTATTTAAGACATTAAACTGACTTAGATGTAATCAGATTATAATTAAACACACACGCAAGGATACTCTGACATTTCTCAGATGATCTTTAGGCCTAAAAACACTGACAGCTTCTCCCGCTGTATGACTTCTCTCAATGTTTGTGGGAAGGAAAGCAAGAATACTCTATAATAGGAAATAATAGTGAGGTACTGAAGTATAATTAAATAAAAAAAAACGTTAAACATTCATTTTAATGATTACATCTGAATTTGCTCGATCATTACACGTTAATTTTTATGTAATCTTTATATTTTTCATCTAATGTTAAATACCAAGTGTTTATGTGTTGCAAATCTGATTATGTTAGTAGTTTAACATCAGGTGGTCATCAGAGAACATCAGAGAATGGCTTTGCAACACTTCTTTGTAAGTTGTGTGTGTTTGTGGTCTTGAAAGTTTGGGGTTTTGCTGACTAACATCAAGGGTTTCCGATGCCCCCTACTGATGCCTTTCTGTCCCTCACCAGAGCTTTTTTAGATATTAAAACGCACGAGTTTTTCGCATGGCTTGCTTGGCAAATTTATCTAGATCCAAATTCAAATCAAATGTATGCTGCTGCTACTAAATCAAATTTAATTATTTACATGAGATTTAAGAAAAGGTCTTTAATACAAGGTGTTGCATGGGTTCTTTCAACTTGTTTAACACACACACACACACACACATATATATATATATTGCAATCTAAGAAACATTCAGGGTTCCTGCTAATTTTTATAATTTAATGGGTTTTATAATGGACTTTTTTTCTGATTTAAAATGCAACACACGGCATTCCTGCGCCTTTCACTTTTCAAGAACTGTTGAATTCAAGTGTTCCAATTTCAATGCACTTGATTAAATTTTTCACTGTCTTTTTGCTGTTTCCTCTCACCAGTTCTCTATTCCGTCTGTTAGAGCTAAAAGGAGACACTCTGGAGGCCTCGGTTTCTGCCCACCATAATAACTTATTTCTATTCCACAAAGGCTCTTTTCTATCATTCCAGGTGAAATCAGTCATCAACCTCCTCTTTGCTGCCTACACAGGAGATGTTTCTGCTCTCAGAAGGTACGGGGTTCTTCATTGCCTACAAGTTTTTGAAACGTTTTCTGTTCTGCTTCCGTAATATTGTTATTATGCGCGACTGCAGGTTTGCGCTGTCCTCCATGGACATGGAGCAGAGGGACTATGACTCCAGGACGGCGCTGCATGTAGCAGCCGCTGAGGGTACTAAACTTCACGTGTTGTCGCTTATTAGAAGCCAAGATCCAGTGGTGTCTGTTAATTTGGTATTTGACTGTTTGCATAACTGTAAGATAACAAAAAAGACGACAAACAGAAAGCTTGTCACTACGCCATGTAAATTTAGTAACGGCACCACTTGCTCTAAAGTTTATTTTAATGATGATGCAATATGTATATTTTTTGCAGCTTATTTATGCCTTTTCAGTCTAGTTTAATCACTATAAACATAGGTCATCAAATAACTGTGTTGCTGGGGGATTAACTGCACTTTTTTCAGTACACTGCATTTTTACATCTGAAGTTCCATCTGTAGCATGCTTTGCATGAATTAAACTGTTCCTTTTGATTTTAGGACATATTGAGGTTGTGCGTTTTCTGTTAGAGGCCTGCAAGGTGAACCCTGGTCCTAAGGACAGGTGAGCAGACGCAATTTCTTAGCCTTTTTAGTTTGGAAATGAAGTGATTGGAAGACATCGGGTTTCTCATGATGGTCTTGGAAAACATTTCCAAAATTGATAAAATCCTAAGAAGTCATATACAAGCCACGAAAATAGATTTCTAACAAGAATTACATAGTGTGAGTGCAGTTTGTCAGTATTATTATTAAAACCCAATTTTGATTGTATGCATATATGTGCATATAAGTGTTTTTTATTATTATTAATATTATTGCCTTATGACTTATATCATCTCTATATGATGAATCATTACACAGGTTAGGGGGGAAAAGCAATGTGTGTGTGTGTATACACAATTTACAATAATATCTCCAACGTTATAATGTATTAGAAGTTTAAAATATATTTATTTGTATATACAGATACACACACATTTTACGCTTCACATGTTTTTAATTACTACTGCAATTACCATTATAATAGTATTGCAGTAGTAACACGCTTCTGTCTTAACACTAATACTTGTTATGTTAATGTATATCACGCACGCTAATAAAACCAGTAGAAAAGATGTCATAACATTTGCGTCCTCCAGGTGGGGCAACACACCTATAGATGAGGCGACACACTTCGGTCATCACGAGGTGCTCGCGCTTCTGCAGGAGTACAACGATAAATACAACCCACCGGCGAACACCGGCGCGGGTAAAGAGAGCACCGAGAAAAATCTGGACGGGATGCTGGAGACGTAAACATTTCCTGCCAGCACGAAAAGACACTCTTCTGGATCTCAATATCAGTGTGTTTTTTTTTTTGGTGTTTTTTCGTAGTTCCTGTAGTTTTACATGCTTTTGTGAAACATTTTTGCCTTGATCACAACTTCTTCCTTTGCGAGAAAGGGTGTAAGTCGTGGTGGCCACGTTTAATGGAGTATGTTCAACCCTGTCGTGCCAGTGCAAAGTTGACTCGGGTGTGATGAATGATGACTGCATGTCATTGCTGTCCCGAGGGTAAACGGTAAACCCGAGTATAGAATGATACCAAACAATCTTGTTTAAGAAATCAGGAGCCATGCAAAACAGGACACGTTCTTTGAATAGAAATTGTCACGGTTACGCAAACACTTAAGAAACTTTAAAAGCTGCTGGCCGACATATCTTCTTTCTTTATGCTGAAAAAAGTAGCAATACGAAAATCGAGAAAGGAGGTTATTAAAGTTCCATTAACGAACAATTGGTCGCATTTTTTTTTTTTTTACACGTGTAGGCCTATTGCTTTTTTATTTTATACCTCGTTATTTGATCATTTGAACCACTGCCAAATGCATCGTTATTTGTGTTAGTCTTTACCGTATTATCAGGTCAGTGCACTCATATTTGAAATATTTACGGCATTTTGAGAATATTGTAATCTGAGAACAAAAGTGATCAAAAATAAAAACTTTACTGCTGATGTGAAGTCATAACAAATGTAAATTGGCTTATTCGTTATTGGGTAAAATGTAAACCCTCCATTATTTATAGGTTATTCAGTATTCATGAATGAAAGATACTGCGTTTGTGCAAAGCATCTGTGCATTTACGTATATTTTATGAAGTGTTAAATAACTGTAAATGTAGTTTGTATTGTGAGACAATTGCTTTAGCGGTAGAAAGACGATGTCAGCTTCTTCATATGGACCAAACACTTGAAGAAAGATTACATTTGTGTCAAAGTATATGAATGTATACTACACTTCATTATTCATTGAAGCATATAATTCTTTCTGATTTCTATTCGACCGCATCTGGCTGACTTAAGTCGGTGTGTGTACATGTGCAATTAAAGCAATTTATGTGCAATAATAAATAAAATTGTGTTAGTATTTAAAGAGTCTAATTTTACTCGTGCATCCTATACGAATGTATGTGTGTACATAAAACTGAAATTCTGAATTAACTCCAAAAATAACACAAAATAACACAATAACCTCAATAATCTGCATAAGCCATGTTCAAGCTGAACCATGCAGAAGGAATTCTTGCTAGCACACTAGCAAGAATATTTTCCTATATATGTATGCCTTTTATCCGAAACAATGCATTCAAGATATACATTTTATCATCTCTAGGAATCAAACCCGCAACCTTTGAGTGACGTTCAATCTTGTCAAACCTGTCGTCTTCATTGACTTGCTATACTGTCTTAGATTTTCAAAACAGAAAGCCTGCCTTCATTTATCCCTCCTACAGATAAAAGAGAACAGAATATTACAGTATTCCAAATGTCCTAATGGTTGCGTTAATACCAGGACAAAAGCACAATTTCTCAAAACAGATACAAGTAATACTACATATTGCACTTTATTGTTTTGTTTTGATTTTTTTTTTTTGTTATCAATTTCCCGATGGAACGAACTGGGAAAGGTAAAACGAACTCATTCTATTGTCTTTGTGTTAGTTCAATCGTAAGATCAATAATGGCTCGTTATATATATGAAATCTAAAAGTGCAAAAGTTTTACCCTCAGATGCACTGGTATAGTAACGACCAAAGGCAACCTCTCTTGGGATGTTTGGGTGAAGGTAGATGAGACGATTCACTGGCTCTTTCTCCATCGGTGATGGTATAGTCACGGATGACGTTGGGTAAAGAGATGCTGTTCAGATCTGTTTTAGTGTAAGGCTTTGTTGAATGCACCACGGGTAATCTCATAAGAGATTTTTCAGACACACCAAGATAGTTATCAGAACATTAAATATTCCAGTTGAAACCAGCACAAACCATCCTGTGAGCGCTCGACCCATGTGAAGGTGATTCCTCCCCATCGAGAGCTTTCACTGAAGCGCAGAAGGAAAGTGCCGGGGAGTTTGTCGCTCAACAAAGCCTTCTCTCTTTCCTTACCCATAATGTACCTATACACAGTGAACAAAGCCTGAAATCTAAGCCCTCTCTCAAATTTCAAACTCTTTGGAAATCATCCATCTCTTGATCTAGTTTTGACATCAGTGATTTTAAATGGCATCGGCTTTTACATGAATGACACTATAGCAGCATTCAGACAGTGAAGGATAAACCCCTTCAGATTTCTTACCCCTCGTTCCAAATGTTGGACACGTATTTTTTCGGAAAAGATCTAGATGTTCATATATCCAGCACCAGACTCCGCAGAAGCTTAGATAAAAACACAAATTTATTCTAAGCAGTAAAATATGATATAAAAAAAAAAGGTTAGATCACAGAGAATCACACGCTACCACGGAAGTGTTTAGTTAATGCCTGCTCTTTGCAGTATTGTGTGTTTTCACTAAGTTTTGTTTTATCGGTAAATCATGTGGTGACAGCAGAGGAACAAACAAAAGCGAGCTTGTTCAGGAAAGCGAAAGCAGCTTTCCTGTTTACTTTTAACTATGTGCATCTACTCAGTCACATTTCAAAAGTTAAAAGAGCGCAAACAAACTCGCCAGACAAACTTGTCGGAGTTCAGAGCTCGTTTAGTGGCAGAAGAAAACTGCCAGCTCAAGACCTTTGAAAGCTGCTCCCATTTCACAGGTGGAGGATTCAAGAAGAACGCCAGATTCTGAGCGAGATAAAGGGTAACAGTTAAAATGTAAACCTCAATAGAAGACAAAAACATTGATGAGGGGAAACGGCCGTACGTGGGGTTCACTGCAGAGCATGTTGTACCACAAGATAGAGCCCCAGGTCCACGGTAGACAACTACTGACCAACATCACCACAGGAAGACAAGTGATGTGTTTGAACATAGTATTTTATGTTGCAGTTACAGCAGTTTAATGTTGTCCCTTTGTCTCAAATAAACACCGCATTTCAAAAGACCACTTCTAGCAGTAAATTTACCGATAAATCAATGCATAGTTCTGGTAGAATGAGCTGCGTGTCAAAGCTGATTCAGTGCAGCTCCTCAAACATCTTGAGTGAAAACTGCAAAGAAAAGAAGCCTGTTAATTAAATAGCAAATATTGGTAGTTCCCTTTAAGTGGCCTTTATTTATAATTCTCTTCTCCCTCCCTTGCAGTCTGTGTTAATTAGAATGGAAAATCAAGAAAATTCAAGTCAGTAACCATAAATGATCATTTATTTATCGTCTAGTGCAATATGTAAGTGTTTATCATCGTACCATGTGACGGAAGTCAGCGGCCAGACATCCACTAGATTCTTCCAAGGTCATAACTTTGTTAACAGTCCCTGTAAAAAAGAAATTTCTGCGTCTAGGATATTACACAACAATTCGTTACAATAGCGAGGACCTCTGACATGCATAAAAAAACTAAATGTGTTCAGTAATTGTAATTAGCGTTTGCCTGTGCTCTTCGGTTTAATGTGATCGGTTACATGCCCTTTCACTGTATCCATCTCAGAAAAATCCATATAAATACACAAACATAGACAGGTCAAATATAAGCAATGCTTTGCAATAAAATTAATTCAGAAAACTATTCAAAAGCAATAGATAGACAGATGGATGATGGAAATTTTGACCTTGGGTTGAGAGTTCAGTTCAGGGAGTTTGAATAGTAGTCTACAGTATTGTAAAGCCCACTTAAAGTGATGGTAATTGTCTGTGAGACAGTGTCTGTTGATATAACAATAATCAGTTCAGTTCCTGAACCTTCTTCAGCTGCTGACGGATCTGCTGAAGACACTCCGCCACCACCGTGAACCTGGAGCACAATAAGAACATAATTACACCTCATTCCTTAACACAAGGGGCAACATGTTCTGGCCCATAAATAAATAAATAGCCTAATAAAAATTAATGCAAACAGAGTATCTGTATGTAAGAGCAGCAATCTGGTCATTTTAGTTGATTTTTAATTTGTGAATAAATTATCAAGATAACCATTTAAAAAAACATCGCATACATTTACAAATGGATTTATGAATTATGAACATTTCTGAGCTACTACCCTCCTATTCTGAATTATAATATGGTTTAAACATTATTTCAATGAATTGTGCAAATGTTTGTTTCAAAAATGAAGATATTTTCTGATGTTGTTGCTGTCGGAGTTGCAAACCCGATCGAATCACTGAATCACTGAGTCAGTTGAGAGCCGAATTAGTTCGAATACTGAACGAGTCATGAATCAGGCCAACGATGGTGCTCGGCGAAAAGAATCAAACCAAAAACGACGTATTGACTCTGCCTGCCGCATAGATCTACAGATTTTCTGTAAATATAACGACATAATTTCAGTGAGTAGTAATATTCGTCTTGTTTGATAATATGCTACTTTGAACAAAGGGCACGAGTGACATAACAGACTCCTGTTATGTTACTCGTCAAGAAATATCACGATATTGTGACTTACTTTTGGACGTGAATGCCCTTCAGAAATGTACATTTTTCACAACGCGAGAGTGAGTTAATGATACAAAAACAGTAGCATTCATTACGACGATTATCAACAACAATATCAATGATACGATATTATCCACAGCGCCCCCTAGAGGTTCCACCGGCTCTGCAGCTGCTCCAGACAGGTGTCGTGTGGACCTCCGATACAAGCCATCTGCTGTCTCTTCTTCCACTCAGGTAACTCTTCAGATACGAGTGTGAGCTGGATCTGCTCTGCTAGAGCCAGTGCATTAGCGATTTCTTCCATCACCCTCTGCACACAACACGTAGCCCATACTTATCCATACTATCACAGCCACTGTTCTCACACAACACTACAGATCACTAGACGTGGCAACACTGAGAAAATCTCAAATATTACAATTTTCGAGGTCACACTTGTGTCGCCTACCTCTGCCTTTATGTTTAGGTCGGTAAACATTCTTACAGTGGCCATTTCGTCCTGTTGACTCTCTTTTGTTGCGTGACCCTTTGTTTCAGCCTGGACTGAAAATATGAAGAATAATGTCCAGGAGACTGTCTTCTAAATAAATCATCTATCTTATATATTTCAAGTGCCCCATATTCAAAGTTAAGATAGATAGATAGATAGATAGATAGATAGATAGATAGATAGATAGATAGATAGATAGATAGATAGATAGATAGACAAACAAACTCTATATATAATGTGCATATGATTGATATCTAGTATTTTTTTACAGAGCAGGAAGAGTTAATAATTCTCTCATTTTACTTTCAATCATACTCGTACTGCAGATCTTCCAAAACCTGAATGTCCTGTTCTGTTTCCTGAGGAAAAAAAAGTGAACTATGTGATATCTTCACATAGTTAAAGTGAAACAGCCCGAAACAAAAAGACTTTCGAGTAATTTGATTTAAGGTGCTACGATATCAAATGGAATGAACGTGAGAGTACAGTGTCATAGTAATTTGAATAAGATACCTCCACACTCTTCTTAAAGATGTTTACTTTATGGTCCAACACTTTTTGTTGTTCTGTCGCACCTCCCTGTGATGAGTCAGTTTTACCCTGAACACAATATCAGGCCTTCATTCACCTCATTCAGGGTGTTGGATGCCTTCGTAGCCATTTGAGCACGATCCTCCTACAAGAGCTTAATAGGATTAATTTGTCCAAAGTGTTACAAAAAATAAAGGTTTATTATATCATAAATACAATATTTACAGAAAACAGAGTAGATGGACATTGTGTACCTGTAGGTTGTATGCGCTTGGTTTCGTTCTGGAGTGTTGCCCCAGGAAGTGCTTGCAGCAAATGACAGTCATGATATGTATGCTTAAAATACTACCATACTTCTTCTACAAGCACGGACACAAAATAAATCCATTGAAGCATTAGTTAGCACAGCAATTATTTTAAAAAGAAATACAGGACAGCTTTATGTCTCCATGACTTTAAACTAATAAATTAATAGAGTAAATTAGTAGCATTTAAGACAGAAGAACTGAAAAAAAGTATTTGTTTTCATTGTAATATCAACCGATTTGCATGTTACCATTTTTAAAGGTTTGAATTTAATTTAAAAAATAAATAAATTTAAATAAAAGTAGTTATCAACTATACGACTGCTTTAAAGTTCAAAAAAACTTTTTGTAGTGTATCAATGTTATCATTATTAATGTTACTTTGACACATTTTAAGTGTTAAAAAATTCTTTATTGAAAGTTAAGCTTGCAAGTCCATTGCATTTAAAAATGATTATGGATTACAAAATGTTATTATCAAATTTTTAATAACATAAAAAAGTCAAATAATGCTGCATGAGGCTTATATGTTTGGAAACAGCCAATATTTATTTTTGCACTACACTTTATTTTTAAGCTTCAGAGAAAAGATTACCATCTGGAGAAAAAGACGGACAAACCGCTGTTAAAAAAATGCTTATTACATAAATATAAACCGTTTAATACACTTTATTTTTAATTCACATGACAGTAACATTGCCTAATGGACCTGGCTTGGATCTATAGGAGTATTTGTAACTGCTGAAGGTAGGTTGATGTTTATTTCTGGTAGACTGTATCTGGCTGGTGTGTGTGTACAGTACATGTGCAATTGTATGAAAAGATATTTTAATGTGCAAAAAATAAATAAGTACTTCACAAGATGAAGGAGGATGTCTTTTTCACAAATGTCTCTCTCAAGAACAGCTTTTCAGAGTTTTTGTATACATCCAGTATCTTTATCTTTATGAGTGACTGGTACACAGAAATTTAAAATCCAAGCAACATGCTAGTTTCTTTACAATATGTTCACATTTTTACACAAACAAACAAACAAACAAACAAAAAGAACAGGTTTTAAGGCATGGCAGAAGGAAATAGCTCCTCTTCTTCACACGAGTGGAGAATAAATGTAGTAGATCTTTATATAAAACCCGTGCAAAGATAAATTATTTTGGTATCACTATTTGTATCCATTATTCGTTATAGATATCCGTGTGGCAGATACAATACTTTTAGAAACAGATACATTTTCTTTTAATAAAAGCGCTGGATTAAATTGAGGCTCATTGTCGGAGTAACGTTCTTCGTAGTTTTGCCTCGAGGTGCTCTAACACTTACGTGGTCTTGAAAAAGGTCTAAAAACATGGATAAATAAGAAATAAATAAGATATGAATATTGTTTTTCAGTAACAGAAATATATGAAATTGGGTAAAAAACAAGCAATAACTTACTCATCTGACACAGAAATGATGCGCCTGTCTATATATGGCCTGATATATGACTTAGGTTTGTCTGTCTCCATCTCTTCTGGATCGTCTGGAAACAAAACATCAGTTGCTTTTATCAGTGACACTTGGTTCAACATTTTGTTATTTTTTGCAATGGCATCTGCATATACTGTATTTATATACATTTAGTGGAATATATATAGGGTGTGTGTGTGTGTAATCACATTGAAAATACATTTTTATATGTGTGTACTGTGTAGTTTTATCATGTATACATAAATACACACACCCTGGGACGTAAATATTTAAGTATTTTATGTTTTTATATATTAAATAAATTTATATATATATATATATATATATATATATATATATATATATATATATATATATATATATATATATAATGTATATATATATATATATATATATATATATATATATATATATATATATATATATATATATATATATATATATATATATATATAATTTTTAATAGAAATAAAAATTATGGAAATAATATGTATTATGTATATATAAATACACATGCATGTAATAAAAATAGGCTTATATATTAAATGTATTTTTATATAATGTAAATACATGTTGATATTTTCAAAATATATTTTATGTTTGTCTTTATATATACATAATAAATATACACAGTACACACACACATTATGTACATATATACACACATACACATATGTAAATAAAAACGAAAATTTTAAATATGATTTATCGTGGCATATTTGTTTGACAGCACTAATACATATATATAAAGAATATCTACCATCAGAAGAGATATAGTAGCGACCAAAGGCCTCATCTTTTGGGATGTCTGGGTAAAGGTAGACGAGGGGGTTCACTGGAATCTTCTGTGCAGCAGTGAGGGTGTAGTCACGGATGACATTAGGCAAGGAAATAGATGCCAGATCTGATTTAGTGTAGGGCTTCACTGAATGCGTCTTAGGTTCACCTGTATTTGATGACATTCATTCATGTTAAAAGACTGCACAACAGATATCGTTTTTCAAAAAAATAAATAATCGATCAAATACTCAAATTCAAACCAGCACACACCGTCCTGTGAATACTCCACCCATGTGATTGTGATTCCTCCGTCTCGACAGGATTCACTGAAGCGCAGAAGGAAAGTGCCCGGCAGTTTGCTGCTCAACAAAGCCTTCTCTCGCTCTTTACTCAAAAACCCTATAATATACCTGTATATATGTGAGGAAGAAAAGGAATAAAATTGGACTGGATAACATAATAGTATTCTATGTTTGTGGCAGTATTGTTTCAGAGATTGGAGATTTTGGTTGATTTTGTTGATTTCATGTTGACTTTAAAATGTTCATTTGTAAATCTGTTGATCTCAAAATTAGAATTTTTTTTTTTAAATATTGTAAGAATGTAATTAAATTAAAAATATTGTCTAAACCCCAAACCTTTGAAGGCTCCATATATATATATATATATATATACACACACACACTAGGATTTAAAAAAATATACAATAATAGTAATTGGCTGATTTTGAACATCAAAAATGTAACTGACTCTAATGTGTAGCAGACAGACTAGATGTTACAGTATTTGTTTCATTGTCTGTAATGATGAAATTCTTACCCATCATTCCAGATGTTGAGTAGATGTCTTTTAATGAGGTCCAGAATCCCATCTATCCACAGCCAGAATGGTAAACCCCTCTCATTAGGAGACATCTAGGGAAAAACACACAAGTTATTTACTCTGCTTCCATTTTATTAGCTATAGCATTGGCATAGAATTGCTTACAATATTTTGTATCATTTTTAATAAAAATAACATATACAGGTACATCTAAAACTATTTTTTGTAACTTATTCATATATTCTATATTTTATATAAAGTAAAACATTTTAAAGTTTTTTTTTGTTAATTTGATGATTAGAGCTCATAAATGTCAAAATCCAATATCTCAAAATATTAGAATATTTTCTAAAATCAATAAGAACAAGTATTTGCACGGCGGAAAGTTCAAGTTCTTCAAAGCATGTTAATTTCTGCACTCAATACTTGGTCGGGGCTCGAGCATCAGTGAGGAGTGGATGGAAGTGATCGGCCTGTAGCTCTGCTGAGGCACTATTGAGTCTTCAGATCGTCTGTGTTGTTGGATACGCTGTTTCTCATCTTTCTCTTGAAAATGCAAAATTGACTTTTTATCTGAAAAGAGGACCTTATTACCACCGAGTAACAATCCAGATTTTTTTCTCCTTAGCCTAGTTAAGATGCTGCTGCTATTGTTTGTTTCAGAAGTGTCTTGGTAGCCCTTTTCCTGAAGACTTCTGAGTGTGAATACTCTTGATGCACTGACTCCACCTTCATTCCACTCTTTGTGAAGTTCTGCCAAATAAGCTTTGCTTGGCAGTATTCTCAAGCCTGAGTTCATCCTTGCTGCTTGAAACCCTTTTTATACCCAACTTCTTCCTTCCAGTCAACTTATCATTTAAAATGCTTTGTACAGCCAGTCCTTTCAGTAATGACCTTCTGTGACTTAACCACTTTGTGGAGGGTGTCAATGATCATCTTCTTGACCGTTGCCAAGTCTGACGTTTTTCCATTATTGTGGCATCAAAGAACAAGAGAGGTGAGCTCTAATCGTCAAAATCTTTAAACTTATTAAATGTTTTACTTTATCTAAAATATATATGAAAGTTTCACTTTTCTAATTAAGTTACAAATTAGTTTTTCGCAATATTCAAATTTTTTGAGATGTACCTGTATTCAGACAGTTTCAAGTTTTAAAAAAGCACAGCTGTTCTTTGTGGTATCGGGCTATTTTGCGTCTCAAGTTTTGTTTTAGCAGTAAATCATGTGCTGACAGCAGAGGAACAAATAAAATCGATGCTGGGTAAAGAAAGCGAAAGTGACTTTCTTGCTTTTGATTGAATTGTTTCCACAAACTCACCTTACAAAATGTATTCCAGTGGACGAGACCTTCATGATCCCCTTGGGTTTCATGACCTTAAAACATACATTCAATCTCTTACAAAGATTTTAAGAGTTACTTTGTGCCGTTTTAAATAAATCACATATTAACTCACCAAGCACTTTGTCGGCCAGCGTTCTCAGCTGCTCAGAGTTCAGAGCTCGTTTAGTGGTAGAAGAAAACTGCCAGCTCAAGACCTTTGAAAGCTGCTCCCATTTCACAGGTGGAGGATTCAAGAAGAACGTCAGATTCTGAGTGCGATAAAGGGCAACAGTTAAAATGTAAACCTCAATAGAAGCCAAAAACTAAATAAGGGGAAACAGCCGTACGTGGGGTTCACTGCAGAGCATGTTGTACCACAAGATAGAGCCCCAGGCACTAGGCATCTGATTCACGTGAGATATCACCACAATAGGAAGTGATGTGATCTGTTTTGTAGCAAAAAAAAAAAACAGGTCTGGTAAGAATTACTGGTCTGATCTACAGTTGATATGTCACAATAGGTAGTTACATTTCAGAGTGCTTTACCGATAAATCAACACATAGTTCTGGCTGAATGAGTTGAGTTTCAAAGTTAAGGATGTGCAGCTCCTCAGAAATGATGAGAGGAGTCTGTAATAAAAAGGGAAAAATATCAGCAATTTTTTCACTTCATTTTATTTGACTTCACTGTATGTGTTTTTAGCCTACCTCATTGGTTCTGTTGTTACTTTTCATCTCTTTTAATTGCTGTGGTAATCAGAGGGAAACAAAGAAATGTTCGGTTAGACATTATGTCGTATTTATTATTGGCGTTGATATGTTTGCTTTTCGCATCTTACCAAATGACGAAACTCAGCTGCTAGACACCCACTAGATTCCTCTAAGTTCATAACTTTAGAAAACGTTCCTAAAATGTTGAATTTCCTACATCTAGGACATCAGAAAACAGACAAATTATTTGAGCTTCGACGGCATGCATACAAATGATAATGGTGTTTCTTTATAAATAATAAATTGTTAAAATATTTTATTCCGAACAAAATAGAATAATTTAATAATTAAGGTTTACATTCCAAGCTTATCTTTGGTTAATTGTAATGATGACTGTGCAGTACTATACAATACAGTTACTGTACAGTAATATTATAGCAGGTTTGGTTTTTTGTCAAATGCAGACATTTTTGTGGTTGCATCTAAATTCATTAGCTCATTCCAAACATCATATAATAATATACGTACCCTTTTATTGTGTCTTTCTCTGTTAAATCTCTACAGAAGAAAAACAAATATACTGTTAGAAGATAGATAGATAGATAGATAGATAGATAGATAGATAGATAGATAGATAGATAGATAGATAGATAGATAGATAGATAGATAGATAGATAGATAGATTTTGCTTACTTGTCAATAGAAACTTTTACTTTGAGTTGGCAGTTCAGTTCAGGGAGTTTGACTAGTGATCTACAAAATAAAACACATTGACATCACTCAAATTAAAGTTTTTTTCTCAGACATTTACCATCAATTAAAACAAGTGACATCACAGTGTTATCAACTCTAACTTCAAATAAACCCACCTGATCTTGACTGTAAACTGAACTCCCGTTTTTATCACCAAGGGTCTCTGAGGATGTGTCGGCATGCAAGGCTGTCTCTCCACCACAAGAGAACTGAAAGACAGATCACAACCGCTGCCATCCTGTTCAAGACTAGAACCTTTCAGAAGTGATGCACACCTCAAAGTGTATTCAAATTCCCCTGTAAACCTTTAACCCCAAATATCTCCCCATCAATATCCAAATGGCTTTTTCTTCTACAGCTTGTGGTCTACACGGAAATGTATGAATGGATAAAGTATTGTATCTCACTGTATTATAAGGTTTTTGAAGAGTAAAAGGGCCTGGTCATCCAGCTGGCTCTTGCCCAGGGTGAGGGGGTCGTTGTTGTAGGTGAATTTCTGCACCAGTTCCTGAACCTTCTTCAGCTGCTGACGGATCTGCTGAAGACACTCCGCCACCACCGTGAACCTGGAGCACAATTCATGTATTAGCTAATCATAAGATTAAGACAGTATGTGCTTATTAGCTCGAGCTTGAGACCATGTCGGATATAGAAACACTTTTATTAATAACCTTTTGGAACAACTTTTAATTTCAATGTATTGTTCTAATGAAATAATTAAATTATATAAAATCATTTAGATATCAAATATAAAATCTTAATTTTATTTTGTCATCATTATTGTTTCCAGATCATTTGAAGCGCCTCCAGAGGTTCTCACCAGCTCTGCAGTTGGTCCAGACAGGCATTGGGCGGCCCTCCGATACAAACCATCTGCTGTCTCTTCTTCCACTCAGGTAACTCTTCAGATATGAGTGTGAGCTGGATCTGCTCTGCTAGAGTCAGCGCATTAGCGATTTCTTTTATCACCACCTGCACACATATAAATGCTATATTTAAGACGAAATTCGATACTGAAGAAAACGGCAACATTAAAATCAACATCAACGTGAAAGAAAAATCTAAATTAACATTAAAAATGTATGTGCCCTTGTAATGTTTAATCAAAATAACTTCCCCTCCCTCTTGCAATGAGATTTCTCTTCTCAGGGGGTAAGGGTGAGAATGATCAAGCGATCCAATCCCCGATGGATTAAAAAAGTCCCGCCCTACATTTGTTCTTGTTTGAGAAGCCAGAGATGGTCTTAAAGAGATGGTGCCAAAGTCCGCAAATTTACCATTGGAGAAAGTTTAACGCCAACTTGATAATCACATTACAGCTTTGAAGTCAGGTGTGAGACAGACATCAGTTATTGCAGATAACATAGATTAGATTAAAGCATTTTTTCAGATTTTCTTATTGGCGTAACCTCTAAAAACACGTCAAACATGTTGCAGCTTTTCTCTTACCAAAGTAGTTTTTTCATCACAAAAAAGGCCTTTGGCCTCATTTGTTGTTTTGTGTTAACCGTAGAGGCGACAGATCACAACAGAAAAGAACAGACTATCACAATTTTTTCTTTTTCATGCAAATTTTAAGCACATTTCTATAAATGTGAATATTCCGGAGCTCAATCTTTCCGCTAAATGTATGTAGGGATGCATCACTGAAATCTCGACCTACCTCTCTTTTCATGCTCAGCCCAACGAACATTTGTCTGATTGCCATTTCCTCCTGCTTGACCTCTTTCGTTACCTGGCCATTCATTTCAACTTCCACTGAAAATATAAAAATGCAAATCCATACCCTTACTCATTCTTATAAATTCCTACTATTTATGTTCACAGCATTGATCTAACCAAACATATCGCAGAGCATGAGTTAATACCAGGAGCAAAATGCCGAAAATGCGTCTAATGTTACCTCGACTCTGCAAAGTGTTTCTCTTGAAGTCGTACTCATCTTGCACATCCTCCAGAACCTGAATGTCCTGTTCCACTTCCTAGAAGCAAATAAAGTGCAGCAGCTTGAAACACTGTATTAACTAATAAATCGGCGTCATACGAAGCGTTTTGTTTGTAAAGACCCAAAAAGATCAGCTTTACCTGCACGGTTGTTTTCAATTTGTTGACTTTAGTGCCCAACTCATTTTGCTGTTCCATCATTGCACTCCCCTGTGATGAGCCACCGTTACCCTAAAAGGAAATTTTCTAAGATGAATAACAAACACGCGTGCAGGTTTGAAATGACAGCTGTACACTAAGAGCCTTACTTGAGTTCTAAGTGCATTTTCCAGTATCTTTCTCTCTTCATTCAGAGTGCTAGCTATGATCATAGCCATGTGAACAGGATCCTCCTGGAAGTGCTCCTAATTGGAGACGTCCGTATCCATTAGCTTGGCCATTTTAATTTAGAATGATAATATATTGAAGGTAAAATTGTTGGAAAAACAACGTACCTGTATGTTACGCTTAATTTTGCGTATATTATGCTGCAAAAGGAAGTTGTTTCCTAGGTTGAGACGGCTGTAGTGCTCATCCAGTTGATTCAGGAGTTCATGGAAGCGCAGGGTTGCCAAAGATACGTTACTGGCAATTGATTCCCTGAAACCCCGAAATGATGCGTCAAAGATATGATTTGCAGTAATTCACGATACAGAAATTAAATTTGCAACTGGATGATACATTTAATAACAAAAATTCTCACCAGTCGTGACCCTCAATCCACTGACTGAGATACTGTCGGATCTCCATTGGAAAAGCCTCATCGTAAAGCTGGTCCACTTGCTCTAAATACAGAGAGTCCAGCAGCTGCAGCTGGTTCCAGAGTGTCATCTGATGACAAGAAGCACAATCGCATATGAAATGGTGCAGGAGCATTTACGTGCAACATCCTGCCCGAGTTGAAATTCGTCATCTAGTACCTTGTTAATGTGCAACTGTGTTACAGTGTAGCAATAAGCCAATAATAATAATAATAGTTACTGTAATAAAATGTGTTGTAAACATGTGTTATAAAAACCCATGAAAGTATTAATATTTATTTATTTTGTATTTCATAAAAATACAGAACAAATCCTTTATCTGTATCCTTTAAAGTCACTGACCGCAATCAGACTAGATTTCACTTTAGACAGTTTTAGGCTTTAGACAGTTAGGCTACTCATAAATTTCACTCTTAAAATTAATACAGTTTTGTATGCATGGGAGTATGGGTCATCAAACCCATTAATTTTCACTGATTCTTTCTTTGAGCTCTTGAAGGCAGCGAAATGAGATTCTTTACATGAGCTTGCGTTTCTGCTTTCCCGCATTCGCAAACAACTTATGAATGGAAATCAATGGAACGAAAACTGTTGAATATATGACCGCACCTTACGCAGAGCAAAATATAATTTTAAAGACTGCTTACATGCTTCTACTCTAACACATCTATCATAGCTGTACTGAAAAAAAAAAAAAAAAATTATATATATATATATATATATATATATATATATATATATATATATATATATATAATAAATATATATAAATATAAATATTTATATATATATATATATATATATATATATATATATAAATATAAATATATATATATATATATATATATATATATATATATATATATATATATATATATATATATATATATATATATATATATATATATATATATATATATATATAATAAAAACATAGGCTAAAATGTCTTCTACTAAGGTTTCATTACATTATAAATAGTGAACTGCTTTACACATTATACTATTAAATTACATTCGTCAATTTTACCTACAGCATTTACAAAAAAGAACGAACGCTTACATAGCATATCAGAAAAATTACCTTTCAACATAGAAGTTGGGTCAAGGCACAAAAGCAGTATATCTCAGGCTACGCAAATACACGAGATACAACTAGACTAAACTGCGTCTGTTTCAGACTTATATTCTTTTCAGCAACCCCATAAAGGTAAAATATGGAAGGCTGACGCAGGTTGCGGCCCCCATTGGCACCGCGGGCCAATCGGAATGCTCTGATTACCATATGCAAATACGCCGGCGACGAGAACCAATCGCGTTCTCGTGCGTACGCTAAGCCGCGCTCCCTTAGCGAATGGCTGTTCTCGGCAAGCGCAGCCCTCCCTTTACTGTCACGCTGATGGCGGAATAGGAACTGATGTGAAAACAGAAACCTAGCGAGTCACTGGATTATTATTAAATTATATTTGATGGCTAGATAAAAGCCGTTCGTAATTATCTAAGAAGAACTGATTATTATCTTAAAAGACCAGGGAAAATGCATCATCGACCTTGTGTGGATGAGAGTTTGACGCTCATGCTGTTTAGGGGGGTTGTGAAACTCAAGGCACAGCCACCGGGCAAGCACGCGTTTTCTGAGAAAGCGAGACCTAAACAGAAACGAAACTTGGATTTACGTCAATTCCCTATTATTTTACTCCACGCCACTGGATGCTTTATGGAGACGTCTCGATTGGCAACGTGCTTTGTTTTAAGTGCAGACGCACAAACGGATAGAAACAGACACAGAACTGGTTTAAAGAACATTAAAGGATATTTTGTAATAAGATATGAGCCATTCTTGTCAATTTGTTGAAAAACTTTGAATACATGAAAGCCCGTTTTATCATTTAAGGAAGTGGTTTTGTAAAGGGGGAAACCAGATGCAGGTTTATAGTGAAATCCATCCAGCATCACTAAATCCTTTGGAAATATTTGCTGATGTTTGCGCTGTTGCTTACCCACCAAAATGATGTCACTTCCAGGATGTCATGAAGGAACTGGGCCACATAGCAACAAATACCTTTAACAAAAAAAAAAAAAAAAAAATATATATATATATATATATATATATATATATATATATATATATATATATATATATATACTATAGCTAGAATTGTAATTGTAATAATAATAATAATAATAATAATAAGTTTTTTTTTATTAAGGGTTTTTAAGTTTGTAAATAACTACCCATAAAAGCTTTGTTCATCTTCGGAACACAATTTAAAATATTTTATAAAAAACCGGAGGCTTGTGACTCTCCCATTGGCTGCCAAAACAATTATGACTGTCAAGATGCAGAAAATTATGAAAGATGTCTTTCTGAACACTCCATCTGCAACGTTACGGTTGAACCACTGATGGCAAATGGAGAGCTCATATTTTTTTGCACCTTGACAGAAGTAATTGTTTGACAGTCAGTGGGACAGTCTCAAGTTTTCAGGTTTTCATCAAAAATATCTTAAATTGTGTTCTAAAAACAAACAAGTAGCCTTAAAAGACTTTGGCAGTAAGACATTATTAGTAATGTGAGTTACGTAATCAGATTACTTTTGTCAAGTAATTAGGTAACGCATTATTTTTCAATTAAAGTTACATTTTCAATTAAGTAACACCAGATACTCTGATTTCACATTTATTGACTGACATGTCTCTTGTCCTCATGTTAAGAGAAATCTCAGAAGTAGAAAGGTATGCTCTGCGTAAACAAGTTAGCTGCAGGCTAAATGTCTGAACTCATGCAATATTGTAATGCATTAAAAATCTCTTACCTCAAAACTGATAGAAAATACATATATATTAATTAGGCTACCAGTTAAAACAATACACCTGGAATATGCCTGGTTAATACATTGATTAAAGAACATTGTGAAGCTTCCAGGGGCATGGCAAATAATACAAGAATGAAATTACAGCCATGAAATGTTTTGAAAATAAATCCATAAATTGACTTGAAGTTATTAAAATAAAAATTTCATCATTGTTACTTACTCTCATACTATTCCAAACCCGTATGAGTTCTTGTGTTGTTGAGCACAAAATTTCAAAGACCATGAGTAACCAGTTGACGGTAGCCATTGACTCCCATAGTATGTCCCCCACGCAAGTCAGTCATTCGGTTAAAAATATCTAAACAACCTAAATTAAATATCTAAACAATTTTTTTTTTTCAACAGGAGAAAGAAACTCATGGAGGCTTGGAACAAAATGAGGGTGAGTAAATTGTAATTTTAGTAAGTTTTCATTTTTGGGTGAACTATTACTTTTTATTCAGTATATTAAGACATGACAGGGACATGAAAATGTATTCCATAGTATTCTTTAGATAAAAAAAAAATATTCAATTTATTACAAGTTATGATCAACTTGTGATTCATACTCCTGCCAACTCTTTTGTTTGATGACAATTTTTCATTATTATTTTTTCCCCCCCACACCAGTACGCCAAACACAAAGTGAATGAAGTAGATATCAACTTGTCGGGATATTTATTTGCAGAAATGCAAAAGACTTACCGTCACAGTTTGCATGTCAAATCTGCAAAAACATGAAGTATAGTGTAAAAGTGTTTTTAAAAATGGATGTGTAATTGGCATAAATCATATTTCAGGCACGTAGTGCACCTCGTCACAGACTTTAATGGAAATGTTGGGTTTATAAAGGTAAATATCTACATACAACTAAGGAAAAAACATGGTTGGATTCCTAATTCTAGCTCTAAATGATTGGATTCCACACTACAGACACCTCGCATATGCTGACAGGAAGAATGTGGGTGAGATCCATTCCCATGTTACATGCAGCTTGCAGGCTGCAGCCCACTCAGCAACATTTCCAACCTCATAACGTAAAAAACCACAATCCCTAGTCACTGTGCCAGAATGCTCCATTCGATTTTAAGAGTGCACATTATTACTACTATAACTTATACTACTAATAATAACAACACCATAGATCAACCATAAAATTCTTTATTTGAAAAAATGCTTCTCATAATATATACATAAACATGAAAATGGCAATCGCAATTAAGGCAGATTATGATTTTGGCAAAATCTGAATTTTACAGGTAGATGAGACCAGTGATATTGTACTCTCGTTTATTGTAGATAAACTGTTATAATGTTAGAAATATACAATCTTTCGGCAAATGAAAATAGGGAATGACGGATTATAGTGGCAGACAGCCAGAAAAGTAAACAAAAAACAGCTAACGAAGCCAAAATAAAGAGATGAAAATATTTGAACCCGTCCATAATCTTAGATCCAAATGAAATGTGGTCGTTGTACTTTCTAGGGTGAGCTCATCTGCAATGTGAACAAAGAAAACAGTGTCGTGTCATTTTCTGGTAACTGAATCGTCCTTTATCTGCTTATTAGTGGAAGCCTAATAGTGAGACCATGTTGAGCATATTAGGGTTATGATGAGAATGAATAATGCACGTGATTGTAAGTCACTAAGTGCGATACTGACCATGGTAATTCAGGTCAGATGTTCTTGCTTTTAATGAAGCACAGTATGCTCTTTGGATTATTCTCAAATCGGGATTGGATGATCGTCATGTGACAGCATTATTGCAAGCTTTAAAATTTGTCAAAGATGTTACTTACGGCGCTTTCAAACTCAAAGGGGCTGAGGTGCTGGGTGATAATTTCAAACATTCCTGGAGACATGGGGGGTTCGGGAGAGGAACACGCATTTTGGACTGGACCACTGAGAATTGAGGACATTGAAAATCAGAATCAGTTTGTACTATCATGCGGCACGGAAAAGAAACAAATTATTAAAAGAAATCTAGCTGTGAAAGAAGTTAGTATACTCACTTCCGATGGGAAATTGGAACTAACTGTGTCTGAATGTAAGGACAAACTGTGAAAGATTTAAAAAAAAAACAACAAATGTGTGAAAAAGAGGTGCTTAACCTTTTTAAAAAATTGTATTGTTAATATAGATACATTCGTTTTTCTTAAAATGAGTTTGAAAACATGATGACTGAGCATGATGAATAGAGTGAACAATATGATATATGTAAGATAAAGGAAAGTGATGATGTACGCCCTTTCCTGTTGAAGGTCTAGCTTTGGTTGAACATGGGGGAACAATTTGAAGTGTGCACTGTTTTAGTAGAGTGCCGGGTCATGTTTACTCATAAGGTTTTGCTCGTATTTATTTATTTTTGTGAAATGGTCTTTTCTGCTAACATCTTTACAATGTAAAGTCATTAATCATAATGATCAATTTTTTTTTTTTTATTAATCAGTATAGCATTTATGAGCCAATGGCTACAACATTGTAATATAAATAAAGTCCCTTAACACATTAACTAATATAAATTCTACAAATTAGACTTCATTTTACGTTATTAATGAGCCTAAAATAAATTGGGATAAATTCTAGAAAAGGTAGTCATGAGTAGTTTAAAAAGATTTCAAAATATATTAGTGCTAGTTCAAAACTTCTCATCAGTCTTTAGACTACTCATCAGTTTATATGCATTTTCAGGTAGGTTTTGAGATACCGTTTCAAATACTTTTTCCATTATAAAGAGTCTGTTTCTCTAAATAATTTGACATATTTGACTAGCAGCTTTGTGATATGAATGGCTCAAGCAAATCTTCTCTCACTTCTCAATAGTGTAGAGTATATAGTTTATATCCTCCCACCCCCCTACAAAACACACCCATGCTTCTTGTCGTTTCTTGAGCCTGTTTTCATTTAACAGGGCTGTAAAGAAAATATGGGGCACAGTAAAACAAAATAAAGAAAATCAGATACATTTGCAGACATCTAACCTTTGTTTTGCTGGCTGTTGTAATGTTTCCCAAAAGCCTCATCCTTCGGAATATCAGGATAAAGGAACTTTAGAGGATTTTCTGGGACGACACCATCTGCAATGACCTTATAGTCCCGTATTATATCAGCAATGGGCAAGGCGTTGAGACGGTTTTTTGTGTACGGCTCTACAGAGATGAACTTTGGGTCTCCTGTAAACATTTTAAGAATATTTAACAACATATTTAATACAATAATGATGCACCGAGCACCAAAACAGCCAGGCATACTGTAAGAACAGTTTTTTTCCCTCAGGCATTATTTAATCTGAACATTACTTTGTCAGTTGCACACTGAATATAATAAAATAGAAATGTAATCCATAAAAGGGTAAAGGGCATCTGCTGAATTTTGGAACATCTCCAATCTGGAGTTTCCCTCTGCAAATAAAAGATATTGTCTCAGTGTGGGAGTTACAGTCATTGCTTAACCTGTGTGGACTTGCACACAGAAAACTGTACACTGTAAGGAAAACCTTGTTAGGATTCTTTGCTGTTGTTATCTTTGCTTTACAACTGGACACTTGTAACATTTAAGAATATGCTAAAGAAATAGTTCACCCAGAAATGAAAATGTATTTAAAATGTACTCGCCCCCTAAAGCCATCTAAGACCTAGATGACTTTGTTTATTCATCAGAACAGGTTTGAAGAAATGTAGCATTTATTTCTGCAGTGAATGGGTGCCATCGGAATGAGAGTTCAAACATAAACAGTTCACTGCATAATTCACCCATTCATAACTGTTCCGATGGAAAAACAAACACATCTACATCTTGAATGGCCTGAGGGTGGCTCAGTTTTCAGCAAATTTTCATTGTTGGATGAACCTTTGCTTTAAAATGTCATTTTACCAACCATTTTCATCCTGCTCAACCCAGGTGAAGGTGATTCCTCCGAGGTGACTTTCACTAAAGCGTAGCAGGAAAGTCCCTGGCTCCTTCTCCTTCAGTAAGGCGCGTTCCATCTCTTTACTCACAAAACCCATTATGTAGCTGAGAAACAGAAGCAGGATGCATTCCAACAAGCAAAAAAAAAAAAAAAAGCAAAAACCTTTGTCAGCAAAGCATATAAAGAGAAATCTCTCAAATATACTGATAAATATACTCATGAAGTAATTTATCAACATCACAACAATGAACTAAACTGTTATTTATTACATGCTTACAAGAATAACAGATCTAATGTGTTTTATATCTATTAATCATGGATCTGAATGTCATAACAAGGTCACTGACCCATCAATCCAAACAGGAAGTAAATGCTTCTTGATAAGGTCCAGGATCGAATCCAGCCACAGCCAAAAACTAAATGATTTGCCAGGAATGTTTTCCTTAGAGCAAAAGAAAAAAAAAATTCTATTGTTACAATTTGAAAACAGCAAGTGTATGATTTTTTTTTTTTTTCAATATTACCTTCCAGAACTTGGACCAAGAAACTTGGCAGTCATTATAAGAAGCGTGTTGACCTTCAGAAACAATTAAAACACTGTTTAGATGAAAACCAAAACACATTTACAAAACTCTTATATTAGCATGCTTATGAAACAACATTAGAGAAAGTCTACACAGTCTAATGTAAATTACACAATCCCCCAGTTTCACAGACGAGGCTTAAACCTAGTCCTAGAATAAATGTAAATCTGAGTTGTTTCAACTAATTCTGACTTAGTCTAAGCCCTGTCTATGAAACCGGGCCACTGACATAACTTTAATGTAAAAAAAGTTGACAGAAAACATACCTAGAAGTTTATCTCCCAGCATGTTAAGTTGTTCTTTGTTGAGTCCTCGTCCTGCAAAACTTGAGAACTGCCAGCTGAGGACCTCTGAGAGTTGACTCCAACTGGCCCGCAAGGGGTTACTGAAGAATCCAAGGTTCTAAACAAGTCAGAGAAGATCAAATAATACTTTGTCCAGCCTTGCCACTGATTTTATGAAAAGATACTATAAAGCTAGATGTACGTTCTTTAAATCAGAAGCTCACCTTGGGGTCATCAGTTAGCAGATTGTACCACATCACAGAGGCCCAACCTCCTGGGAGCTGACTGACATTGGAGATGACCACCAGTGGCAGGGAGCAAGTCTGTACAGGAACAAAAACACAAAACTCTCTCTCTGAATATGTGTGTGTTTATGTATGCACACAAATATTGATAAAAAATATTTCAGATTTTCAGTTACCCTTTTAATTATATGCTGTCATATATGCCAACAGTATACAGTATTTGATATATGTGTATATATATTGTTTGTATAGGTATAATTAATACACAAATTACGTTTATAAATTAAATATTTTTATGTATTGTTATAAAATATAAGTATATATAATTGTGTATACATGTAAACATTTAAAATATATCCTTATAAAATATATACTTTATGTATGTGTAAAAGGTTTTATTTTGCATGTGATTAATCATTTAACAGCACTACACATATATATATATATATATATATATATATATATATATATATATATATATATATATATATATATATATATATATATATATATATATATATATATATATATATATATATATATATATATATGTATATATAATGTATATATATATATATGTATGTGTATATATTTACATAGACACTAAAACATACCTCAAGATCAATATCCAGGCCCTGCAACACCAGCATGGCCTCAAAATTGAGAGAGTGTAACTCCTCTGTTACTGACAGGGGACCCTGCAATAAAAGTATTATTACACTTCAATGACAAGAGCAAAGATAAAAAGTGTGAGGCTGCCCTCTTTTGGCAAGATGATGTATTCCACACTGAATAACAACATGAGAAAAACGCTCTATGTCAGCAGACCCGAGCCAAGGTGTAAGCCTTGTAAGATGTGCCACTAAAAGACATACTCCAATAAAGTATGCAGATATTAGAAATGCAGTCTTACCTCATTTCCTTTTCCTCCGGTAGGACACTTTCTCTCTTTCAGCTGCTGCAAAACACAAGGAATTCATGAAATATCTTTGCTTTCTTAAAGGGACAGTTCACCCAATAGTGAAAGTGTTCTTTACATATCCTCATGTTCATTTTCGCACAGCTCATTCTAACTGTCCTTGTAGGGAAGAATAAGATTGAAAATTTTTACTTTTGTTTCATGGAAAAAAATAAACATAATGTGGGTTTGGGTAAGTAAACATGAGGGTAAGTAAATAATGACTAATGTATTTTCCTACAGTGGGTGAACTTTAAATATATTTAACACCTTATTAACAGTATTGTCTTGATTCTTTTGCTAGAATTCAGAGTGAAGTACCAGATGCCTGAACTCTACAGAAAGACATCCAGTCGACTCCTCAACATCCATCACTTTGGTGTTGTTGGTGAGGATGAAGAACTGCCTGTTTCTACAAGGAAATATGAGTAATGTTAGTTTTGATATGTTCTCGTTTAGTCACATTTTCCACTGTATTGTAAATTACAGTAACCCGCTATGTAGAATATATACAAAATTGAGCTAGTAAAACACTGCTGCCCCCTTCCCCCCACACACTTAGCTGAAAAACTCATATTGAGATTTGGCCTGAATAAACAACAGGAAGCTGGTTCTTCTGTTTGAGGTTGAGTGCACTCACACTTTGCCTGGTGGAAGGTCTCTGCACAAAAATAGAAAAAAGTAGAAAACGCGGTCATGTCGGGCTAAATGCACCTCTTTATTAATATCTTTTTAATCCAAACGAATATTACTGTAGGAATATTGCTTTGATTTTTAAATTTTTTTCTTGTAAAATCACTTAATTAGTCTCAGCATAGATTCAGCATAGATTAACCAGTCAAAACTTGTATTTGCAACTTAGATAACAGCAATATGTATTGTAAAATGACTCTTTAATGATATGCATTTGAGATGTTACTAAGTTCATTGACATCATCTTTCAGGAAGTAGCATCATGTGCGGTAGAAAAAACATCATCAGTAAATATTATGATGAATTGTATGTGGTATACTTAGTTGGTTTACCTCTGCCTAACAACAACAACAATAATAATCATCCGTATAATATCTACACATTAAAAATTAAAAAAATATTAACTTCAAATTGACTTTCTTCTGTAAGTTAAATATCATCCCCCACTGAGGAATTGCTTAATTTAGTTTTTTTGTTAAATTTGCATACAAACAAGTGATAAATGAAAGGTTTAACGTTAATATATTAAGTCTGCTTAACAATTTTTCATTCTTCCTCATGTTACAAGCATATTTCTTTTTAATAAGTTAAAAGATCGATAATGGTTGATGTATTGCACACTATTGTAACTATTGCAAATGTATTGCATAGCACGAATGACCCAGGTTACAAAGATAAAAAGTAGACATAATTCTGGGGACATACTTATCAAATGTTGTCTTGACTTTGAGTTGATAATCCACCTCAGGTAACTTAACCAGTAATCTGAAAAGAAAAAAGTGAAATTAAATGGGCAATAATTGGGTTGGCCCAAAGGCCTTGTGAAAGTAGACTTGTTTACACGAGGAGTTCAGTGGAAGCTGTGGTTCGTACCTGACCTTGGTGGTAAACTGCACCTGTGTTTTGATGATTAGAGGTTTCTGAGGGTGTGTAGGCATGCATGGCTGCTTCTCCACCACAAAGGAGCTGCAAACATGATGACCAAAACACATTATCCAGGTTACCTGGTCATCCAGCACCGCCATTCTATCGTGTTGCATTCATCGAGTTTCACGTATCTGTGTGACTGTATGCCACACAGAGTGAACTGTTGCGCTTTAATTGTTTTACAAATGTGCATGAAATCCCTAAAAGTTACCTTTTAATGAGGTGGTAGATGAGGTATTTGACTTGCTCCTCCATCTGAGGTCTCTGGAGAGGGATTGGATCACTCTCGTAAGTGACTTTCAGGATGAGTTCACCCAGTTTGTCCAGCTGTCTCTTAATCTGGAAAAGACTCTGGGCTGTCAGGGTAAACCTGTAAAAGTGATTTCACATGACAATTAGGTTTGATTTCGATTTGAAAAAGACCAATCGCTTAGTAAGCACAATAACACCATAACACATGACCTACACCAAAAGTTTGGGGTCTGTAATGTTTTTGAAAGAAGTCTCTAATGCACATTAAGGCTAAATTTGTTTGATCACAAAAATACAGACAAATTTGGATTTTGTGAAATATTATTACAATTTCAAATATTGTTTTAATTAAATATAATTAAATAAAAATTATATATATATATATATATATATATATATATATATATATATATATATATTATCTTTACAGTCACTTTTGCACAATTCAATGCATCATTGCTGCATGAAGGCATTGATTTCTTAAAAAAAAATAATAATCTTGAGCAGTAGCATAAATCCCATGTTTTTTCCTCCCGGTTGTCTTTACTGTGTGCACTGTGACAGTCTCATTAGACAACATTCAAAACAATAATCTATTATAAACCACATACACATAATTTTTATTATAAAGAGTTAGTACCAGTTTTGGAGCTGGTCCAGTCCTATCAGAACCGGTCCTCCGATGCAGGCGATCTGTTGCCTCCGTTTCCATTCCTTAAGCTCAGGGTTAAGCTGAGAGGAGATCAGGGTATCAATTTCCTTTATAACATCTGCAATCTTTGACAAAATCTCCTGCAAGGGTAAAACAAAATACAAACATAGTGGTTAACAGTGACCAGAAAACATTTATAGTAGCATCATCACACACCTGAGCGAAAATGTACTAAAGATGTGTTAAAACCACTCAAAGACCTAAATGAGACAGGAAGTTCCCAGGGTGGTATAAAAAGCATGATACAAGTGAACAAAACCTTTAACCAGCATGAAGAAAAGGAAATGGCTGCAAAGTAAAACAAATACAAATTTAAAAAAGTGAAAGGTACTGTCATTGGGGAGATAGACTTACCTTTCTTTTGAAATCCAGGCGATTCAGTATTTCCTGAAGTGTAGTGACTTCTTGCTTCATGGTTAAAGAGTTTCTGTCAACTGGATCTACAGGATATAAGAGGGGGGTCTTTTTATGTCAAAAATCCTCTTTTATATTCCCATATTGTATTATTTGCCTTATTATGTCATTAAACAGTAGTAGGGTGGCATTTATGGAAGATAATCATACACTCACCTCGAAGCTGGAGTGTTTTGTAGCGAAAGTCAAAATCGTCCTGCATGTCCTCAAGATACTTCACAGCCTGGTCCAGCATCTGATAAAAGCATGTAGAAGTAATGCCGTATGTCACACACTTAACTTTTTATATATCTAAACACCCATGGCTGTCATAACACCCATGTAACTTACCTGAACGCTGCTTCTTATGACTGCCACTTTGTTGTCAAGAACTTTGAGCTTCTCCACTGTGGCTGAGTTTTGCATTGACTTCTCCAGCGGTCCCTGCCATTGATACAATGGAAATATGGAAAACAGAAGACGTAAATCTAAACTAAATGTATAAATCGGCAACATGAAAGAAATATGCATTGTACTAGATAATAAATGAAATAAGTTCATTCATGATGTTGGCCATGTTAACTAGGGCAGACTGAAGCACCTTTCGGATCCCACACTGGTATGCTGTAATATCGTGTGAGTGCAAAATTGAAGCTTAGTTGCCAACAAAGTTGCACTGGGAATATGTGGTTTTTGCATGCTGTTTGTCATGTGTCTTGGCAGTACCTGTTCCTGCATGCTGGCTGTGGATAAGATGCGTCTTTCTTCCCTCAGGCAGTTACAGATTACAGCAACCATGTGCAGAGGATTCGCCTTATATTTTACCTGAAAGAGTGACGCAACAGCATTTACTGACTTATGTGGAAAGTTACCGGGGACTTTTTTTGGCACATTGTGAAGGATAGTAGTCACGAAAAATCTGTTCAGCTTGACGGTTAAGGAAAGAATAGAATCGCTATCAATTGTATCAATTTTATTGGTGCTATGCAAAGGCTTAAATCTCTACTGATTGTAAAAGTTCCACATTTATTTATATATATATATATATATATATGTGTGTGTGTGTGTGTGTGTGTGTGTGTGTGTGTGTGTGTGAGTGTGCAGTAGTCAACATTTAAAGTGGATAAAAAACATTTACCAAAGTTGTCCTAAAACATGTGGAAAAAACATACTCTTGTCTAAGGGGCAAAATGTTTTGATCCACTTCAAATGTTGACTAATGCATACAAATGCACTCACGCACACACATAATGAAAGTAACACTAAGTACCTGTAAATCAAATGTCTAGAAACATTTTCCTGACAAGTAGGAAACCACCATTTACAGGAATCATGCTTCATGAGGAATGTTGCACTACAAGTAACCTTGGAAAGTGAAAGTGCAAACAAATAACCACTGATGCAAATGAAACCGTTTACGGTTAAAATCTTATGCATGACGTCTTTGAGATCTGTTCTGCTTCCTTTAGGGAGCTCATTATTCATTATATCCAAACATTATTCAATGGGTCTGAAAGTCCCATATTTATTTTGAAATCACAGAATGATTTTACAAATATGATATGAAACTGTACAATCATAGAAATATATATATATATATATATATATATATATATATATATATATACACATACATATATGGCATTAGGAAGTGTGCTTTCAATTTTTGCTTAAAGGTTAAGGTTTTGATATTCGTTCAGGGCTTTATGATATTTGTTACGGAAAATATCAATCACCTCTTAAGTTCCTTTGATCTTTTCTGTTAGACAAAACAATATTGTGGGTGTTTCGACTAGGTGTTTTTTTTTTTGACAATGATATTGACAATGACATTATGACAATGATATTTCCAAACACTGCAACTGAATTTTTGCAGCTGTCCTAAATACAGTCTACGTGAAAAATAAAATACCCCCCCCCACACCATGCTCTGTCATTTAGCTTTTTGGGTGGCATGCGCCACCAGTTACAGACAGATGTAATTTTTTTTAACCAATCGAAACCCCCGACATTTGAATCTTCTATGGAAGTTTTTTTTTTCGCATTTATCTGGTAAGAAATCCCCACAGCACCCACTCGTGAAAATACTGCATAAACAAGTAATGTGTATGGGAGTCCGACTAAAAGTTTTGCCAGTCAGCTTTTGTGAGCGAGACATCCTGAGCTCTTATTTTCTTGATGCCTGATCTACTATAAAAACATTTACGAGACTGTAGGAATTCGCATTATTGTAACTAAAGCTAGCACATCAAAATAGTATGTTACGGCAGTCTACATGTCAGCCTTTGTTCATAGATTTGTTGATGAATTTTCGTCCTCACTAAATGTGGTTAAGTCTATGTGAGATAAGTGACCTAAGGCGCTCTATATTGGTTAGGTCTGTTTCCACAGAAGTCATTGAAAAGTTAGAAAAAAAGCACACCTCAGTACACAAGCTTCCGTCGAGAACTGAAAACAAGCTTAAAATACTGTATCGTTGTCATAGAGTTATGAATGTAATTACCTTGTAGACTATTACTGTAAATCTCAAAACTGACCATTAGTTAATTTCCTGATAAGCAATTTTATAAAACTAGAGCGTGCATTTGTTAAATAAAAAGTCAGAGTACCGTTTGCAAGTTCACTTTGCTTTCCTCTCAGTTCTCGTTTTAGAGAAGATGTGTAAAAATAGGCAAGGCACCTCTGAACAAAACTATGCTTTTGATAGGCCAGCGTGCAAGAAAACGTTTCCATAAATGCACTGAAAACAAATGGTGTAGAAGCAATTTCTACTCAAGAGATTGCTAGCAAATTACTAAATTAATTACAGCAAGTGACACTGAATCAGGCATGAAGTTCAGAAATGATATTTTCTTACGAACTGTACTGTATTTTTTCTGCAGTGTCTGTTACCTGTATCTGATGAAATATTCTCTTTAGGTTGTGTCTGTGAAGAAAGTTCTGCTCCTGAGAACACTGCCTCTCCAGCTGAATGAGGAAATTATTGAAGAGTACCGTGGCAATAGATTCGTGGTTTGAAGCCGTTTCCCTGAGGCAATAAAGACAAAAAATGCTTTGGGACGATGCATTCAGTTATGCATTAAAGTTGTGTTGCAAATGCGCAATTCATATTGTGAACAACAGAGCATTTTAGGTTTGTCGTTTCGTGTTTTCCTGAAGACAGAAATGTGATTTAATAAACAATGAAAAACAAATTTCAAAATAAAAACATACCAGTCCTGGCTTTCAATCCAGCTGGCCAGCACCTGCCTCAGCTCCATTGGAAAGTTGTCATCATAAAAATAATCCACTTGTTCGAGGAATTTAATATCCAGTTGCTGGATTTGTTTCCATTGACTCATAGTGGTGCTGCGTAGAAAAATATGATGGGTATCTTTAGATAATGCTTCAGGCGATATGTGAATGAAAATGTTCTGCCGTATATGAAATACGTTCAATCTATGTATACTGCAGTCATAACCATGTGTTTTGACACCTTTGTGTAGCCAAATACTAATTGCTACCATATGAAACCTCTATCAAACAAGACCGTGGTGCTTTTGAGGTTACAGTAGAGGTTATGAAACAATTTCTGCGTGAAATAACAACAACAAAAACCCTATAGTACCTACTAATGTCTAAAAACACCGTAGATCATTATACAGTATTAGCCTTTGTATCATTTTGCTGGCATGTATTATATAATTTCCTATATACTCACTACATGTTAAATCAATTTTAGTTAGTTTATGGGTTCAGTTCCAAGGGAACGCATAAACTGAACTGTCCTTGCCATGGATAAAAGCATCTGTCAAATGCCTCTGAAGTTACGATGCAAACACCACCGTAAACTCCATTGTGAAATAAGGCAATAAATTCGTGCCAAAAATATGTAAAACCTCCATTTGTTGTTATGACCGTGGTTAATAAACTGTTATAATACATATTAGACATATACGGGAGCATTACAATAAAGTTTGATACACAATGTGCCTCAACAACGCGTTAAAGCCCCCCATGTTTTAGCCACCTTTTGCATACACATTTTAACATCACCACACGCCATGAATCAAACTTTACCCAACAACTCCAATACAAGTGACAATTCTTTAACTTTCTTTGCTTAAAAGCGAAACGAAAGTCCAAAGATTTACCTCTCACGAGAACGACGCTCCAGAGAAACCGACACAACGCACCTGCTAACCCTTTTTTTTTTTTTTTTTTTTTTTTTTTTTTTTTTTAGAGCAACGCGTTTAACCAAGACGAAGTTCCTCAAGAGTCTCAGCCCCCCCTCTCTCCAGACACAGACCTGGCCCGGCGAGAGACGCTTCAAAATGTTCACACGGAGTCCGGAGACGGCTGCGCGCTCCCGTTTCCTCTCGTGAATGGAGTCCCACGGGGCGCGAATGTCACAGATATCCAGCGAACATGACTGAACGGGTAAACAGGTGGGTTCTTCGAGGAAACGTTGAGCGCTTCGCGGACGCGGAAACGTCGCTGAGGGAAAAAAAAAACACACGAGGGGAACTCCCTACAACCAAGATACGAGCGTGTTCGTTGGGTATTTTATATCGGCTGCCTCGGTCTGACTCACGACTCTGACTGCATTTATACGCTGCTCATAATTAATACATTATCTATTAATCCACCGTTTATACGTTTTATACACCCAAAGCCAAAGTACAAATTCCTCAAAATTAAAGGAATATTGAAATACACAAATAAATCGTTGAGTGCATAATGAAATTATTAAATACATGAATGCAGAAATGAACGCATGAACAACATTTGTTTCATAATGTAATTATTCGTTCATCTATTTGATTATTCGATCAGTCCTTTATTTCTTCATTTATGTGCCATTGTGTATTTATTCATTTATTTATTCACGTGTTTATTTATTTGGAGAGAAGGGAAGTAAATGTTTCCAGTGTTTATAATAGTATAATAGTTTCTTAAAGTTAATTTTATTTATTGGTATTTCATTATTTTATGCTGAATAAATAAGTGAATGAATTAATTAATGAGTAAATGAATGAATTAATGAATTAATACAATTATTCATTAAATAATGTTCTAAACCTGTATGAATTTATTTTTCAATTAATCAGTTAATGTTCCATACCAGTATGGATTTCTTTGTTCTGCCAAACACAAAGGAAGATATTTTTTAAAAACGTTTGTAACCTATTGTTTTATTTATCTGTATTTTATTATTTCTGATAAATAAATAAATAAACGAGTGAATGAAAATAAATGAACAATATATATATATTATTAATATATATTATAGCCTATATATTTAGAGTATAATTGCATGCATTCTTGTTTTAAAACAATTATTTTGCCACATTTACTTTACACTTCAAACATAAGTCTAACATTTCACAGTGAAAGTATACGATTAAATATATTAGGCCTATATGTTTTCTTTAAAAATAATCATTAATTAATTCAGTGTAACTACATGTATTCATTTTAAAACAATAATACAATTAATTTTACTGTATTTTAAACATAACTTGAAACATATTTTCTAGTAAAACATAGGCATTTTCTTCAGTTATTCATAATTTTTACTTCTACTCCTTTCACGTGTTTTACACTAAATACATGTATGATTTTAAAAAAGATTAATAGTGTGTACATTAATTACAGTTTAAGCACACTTTTAACTAAACTTTGACTGAAAATTAAAATGTTGTCTTTTTAAATATAATCTGTGTCCTGATAAATAGTTCATTAAAACATATGGTTTATTTCTGTTATAAACCAATGCACATGTTTTTCATTTTTTAAAAAAAACATTTTTATATGTTATATTTTATGTCGTTATATTGACTAAACCGTGTTGTCAAACTTTTGTTCGATACTCCATTCCAGTAGGTGGCGGTAAAGCATCTATCAATTGGTTTGCCAAACGCCAAAGAAACCAAAGAAGAAGAAAAACTGTTGTCGCTGCCAGGCCGCACGGCGGCGCTGTGATCCGGTAGTTTGATTTAACTTCAGGCGAAGAAGAAACGCACCGCGGCCACATGTGATGTGAAGAGAAGCAGAAAAACATGGTGGAGAAGAGCGACATCCGCGTGGTTCGCTGCGGCGGCAGTAAAGTAAACTTTAGACCTTCGGTCATCTCCACTGACTCCAGGTATCCGCTGAATCAAGTGAACTTCTTCGCGTGATTCTGTTTGTGCGTTCTCTGCATGTATCGCTTTAAACATTGAGCGGGGTTGGAGGGAATCAAGTTCCTTGAGCTTGTCCCATGAGCAGCCTGAGAGCAAATTAAACTATATGTGTGTCTGAACACTTGCCTGAATGACAGGTTCAGCTGCGTCTTCGTAGTGTTATGAATTTTATTGGTCCATTCTCTGCTAATGAGTGCGTTGTTGGTTTTGTTTTTAAAGATGCAGCTATTTCTGTAAGGCAGGTAATCGTTGTTCCAGACGCACATCATGCGCATTGTTTTACCTAGAAAATCTGTTGTAAAAAAAAAAAAAAAAAAAAAAAAAGGTGTAAATCGCATTATTCTGACATTAAAGTACAGGAATGTATTACAGATTTATCCAAATAGACCAACTTCATGTTTGCTGCAACCATTTCAAGGACACCCAAACACGATGATCTACTTGTTTAAAAAAAAAATGAGAAAAATACATGAAAAATAGTAAGCATCGTGATGTAAAACCAAAGTGGCTCTATTATTTACATTTTTAAAAATAATAATAATAATAATAATTAGGTATGTTTGGAGTTGGAGCAGTGTTCTAATGAGCTGGAGATAAATTGTTGTTGTTGTTGTTTTATATATTTTTATTAGTGTGTGTTAAAAATTGCAGAAATTATGGTTTTGGTTAACTACAATAATCCTGCATTGTACTAATGTAATGAAAATAAACAGACAATTGGCACAAATATTTATATTTGTTATATTTTTGTCAAATTTTTATATTAACCTATTTGTTTATTTATGTTAAATGTTTGGGCTGCCATGGAATTAAAATGGTAACAGTGAAACTGAAGGGTTTTTAATATATAATACCCAGAAGAATCTTTTTTTTTGGTGACCCACTGGGGGTCTGTGAATGACAGGTAACTGAAATGCATCACTGAAATGTAAAGTTGTGTCATGGTTGCAGGTTTGTGTTGTGCGCCTCTGGAGATTTGGTGAAGGTCTATAGCACACGCACAGAAGAGTGGCTCCATAGTCTACAGGGCCACACCAACCAAGTGACGGGCATCTCCTTGAATCCTGCCAATCACCTGCAGGTCTGTGCATCACTTGAGCTCAATTTTACAGAAACTTGTGATAGTTTGAAGGTTTGATTGAGGTCCATTTGTCCGTTAGCCAGCTTGTTTGCTACCGTAGGTTCGTTTTGTTTTTGTTTTGTGTTCCAAAACGATTCCGAAATGTTTGAGTTGAAGTCAACATTACATTAAAATTCCACATTCCTAACTTTATTATAGCAGAAAAAAATGTCTTGCGTTCTTTCATCATCAGTTAACCCATTTAATTCCCAATTGTTCTCAGACATGAAAATATCCAAATGATGTGTCTTCAGTAAACCTATGAAATAATCAGTTATTTTTACATATTTTTTGGAAAGTGTATGAAAAGTTGTGCTTTACGCTCGGTCACAGTTGTGACTGGATATGGTGACTAATGAAATCATATTTCTGCAGTCTTAAAAATTGTTATATCTTACATAAGCTTTTTTTAAACTGTTTGATCACATTCGAGGGTTATTCTTATGCATAAAAAACTTATGCAGCATTAATAGGAACACTGGGATGAAAAATAAACAATTTATCCATCACCGCATTTCAAAATTGTTGAAAAATTTGCAAATACATTTTTCTTTATTACGAGTATTGCAACATAATTAGATTTTTTTTTTTTTAATTTAGCACAATATTTTGGCATTACAACAATTTATATTCATTCAACAATTCTTTTTTACTAGCGATTACAATTGTATTGCAAGAAAAAAATATGTTGTCCCACCGGTCACTATTGTGACCAATCAATGCATGCAATTGCATATATTATTACTGGAGACCCTAAAGATATTGTGTACCAAAAATCTTTGTCGTATCTTTAACATGCTTTACTAGCCTTTTGTTTTGAATCTTTGATGCAGTTATCATTATCTCAAAGGGCATACAGGAAATAAACCGCTCTAGTCATGTGACAATTTGAACTTATGTAAAACTTCACATATTTAATCGAGACCCTTTATGTTTTCCATATTTGCAGGAAGTGCACTAAAACATCAGTCGGTAGGGTTTTAGAGCTTTACGAATGGAAAACTTTTCATAGTCACTATTGTGACCGGTGGGATTAAATGGGTTAAAATTTTATTTTGAGGACGGTGTCTTTATCACTAAATAAACCTTTTGACGTAAAAGTAAACCCATTGACCTCTTTTAAATGGTTCACTGTTACTTAAACAGCAGAATTTATTTTTGAGTCTATAAATTCATTCTGTGTGCAGGTTTACTCTTGCTCAGTAGATGGCACTGTCAAATTGTGGGACTTCATTGATGGCATCCTTATCAAGGTACGGTTGGTGTTGTGAGGAAATACAAGGCTGCTATCACACTAAATATTTTCATTCCTCATGTTGTTTTTGTTCTTTTTTTTTCTTTTTTTTTTTTTTTAGACATTTATCGTTGGATCTCCTTTGCTTGCAATATACTTGTCCGAGAAACACGAGGGAGTCCTTTTTCTTCATGTTTCCTTGGCTTCAGATTCAATCAATGGTATGTATTTCACAGAGCCTGGTGGAGTATTACACATCATTGTGATGCAGTCGATCTTCACTAATACAGTTTAAAGGGATGCTCCACCATCCCAAATCAAAATGCTGTCATTAATTGTTTAAAAAAAAAAGTAAAAGTTTAATTGTTTACCCCCATGTCGTTCCAAATCCGTTCCCTCAGTTTTAGGAACACAATTAAATATATTTTAGATGAAAACTGGAAAGTATGTAACTGTTCCATTGACTGCCAAGGAACAAGTAAAGTATGAAAAACATCGTCAGAATACTCCATCTCCCCTTAGTTTCTCAATTCTGAATCTGAGGGAGTGACGGGAATACTTGTTGTATGCAAAGAAAATAAAGATAATGACTTGATTTAATAATTCATCTGTATGCCCGTTTGAAGAATATGCACAGGGTGCAATATGCAATTAGTTTTTTTTATGCCTATTTACGCTTTGATTTGAACAAAAACAGTGCATCCTTGTGCGACTAATGCTATAAGGTACAATATAATATAATAAAATATAAAAGACAAAATATTAAAGTGATTGATTTTATTTTCTTTGCCTACAAAAAAGTATTCTCATTGCTTTATAACATTCAGATTGACCCACAGAGGGCCGATGGAGTATTCTGACAGCACAAATATACAGTTTCTCTCTGTTTGCACCAAATAACCACACTCATACGCTGCTGCTTTATTTGTTTTTAACAGCAGAATTAATATGCATCAATTTCTAGATAAATATACAGATAAAAACCGAAGTGACTCACTGCTCCGAAACTGAATCCGAAACGAGGACTGGTGGGACATTGTTCTGCTCTACTTCACAGTTGCAGAGAGAAAGGGTTTTATACTGGCAGACCACACACTTATACAACACTGCATTCAAAAGGAAGAACCGCTCGTTCAGCACGTCATACATAATGATGCTATTTCTGCTTCATTGCACATGCGCAGTCCTTTGACATTCAGTTCAGTCCGATCGAGTGTTTACATGCATACACAATCGTATTAGAAAAGGAATAAACAGCCCCCATATGGTGTTTATATGATTGGTTTTTAGTCCGATTGAGTCAGCAATCTAATTACAAATGGATTATTTGGTTGCATGTAAACATAGCCGGTGTGAAGTTAAGCCAGCCAATCAAACATTTTTGTGTGAAAAAGGCATCATATGAATATGAGACTCTATAACATAGCTCGGATAACATTTAACCTTGTATTATCAAAAAATAAACTCGTCTGCAACAAATCATCTCTGAGCATCAGCTGTAACATTGAGGATCTTATCAGTTTGTTTAATGAGGTAGAAGTGTACGAAACGGTTGAAGGTCGTTCCATAGTAGAAGATTTTCCTGAGCTTAGGGTTTTTTTGTGTCTGCATGTCCAGAGTTTTTCCAGTTGGTTGCTGTACGTCTGCCCAAGTCAGCAGAGCAGGAGGTGCAGGCCGGAGAGATGTCTGCTGTTGTCACTCATATCAGCTCAAACCCCAACTGCACGGCCTTCGGTCGAGAGGTAATAGCTCTCTCAGCGTTTTCATTTCTTTTCTTTTTTTTAAGATTTGACTTTTGATGGACAACATTAAGCGATCTATCTCTCTACAAAGCTTTGTACCATTTTGAACATCTACATCGATAGGCCTTATATGCACAAAATGTTAAAACACGGGGCATGTCACTTTACAATGGATTTAGAAGAACAAGCTTTCCCGAGCAAATATGGCATTTATATACATGTGGCTTTTTTCCAGCGTAGGTCTTTTTCGATGCAGTTACTACTTAAAATGTCCTTAATACAAGTTACGTGGATTTACTTTTATAATAAATAATGCATTATTACATGCAAGTGACCCTAAGTCTAATCCATATAGTAATATGATGTAGTTAATTAATATTGCATAGTACTTAAATGTATTATTGCACTGTAACATGGCCACCTTAAAACAAAGTGTAAGCAAACAAGTTAGTATTAACGTGAGCTGGATTTACAGAAAAATGATTTCTTATTAATATGTAAATGAACTATACGCTTCATTCAAATGCTTTGTGTAGCTGAAACTTCACTGGTGTATATAAACTCCAGCAGAACAGAAGACTAAACGCTAACAGATCTCCCCCTATATTAATCGTGAGCAACAATACTTTGGTTTTATTAAAAAAAAAAAAATGTATACCGCAATACTCCCTTCTCACACGCACACTCATCAACATATATCTGCATGAAAAGAATTTATTAGACGGTAAGCGCGTGGTCTAAAAATTAAAGATGCAACATAATGCATCTTTAATTTTGAAGCCTTTTTTTTCAGTTAACTGAGCATTATGTCATAGTCATGAGCATAATACAGCAATTTTCACTTAATGAATGATGGTCAAATTTAAAATAAATACTCTTAAGATTTTCTTTATGTATGCGACCTCCGGAGGATGCAGTTTTGCGTTTGAGAAACTGCCTTAATTTTGCAGAAAAACACAATACACAGAACTGTTTTAATGTTGTTTATGTTGCTAAGGGTGTTGCTCAGCGATGCATAGAATCGTTGGGTGAGGCGGTCGTAACCTGTTTGTTTTTTTTAACACTAAAACTTCATTTAATCATTTGAAATGACAAACAAATGTAGAAATCGCTATTGTAATTTAATTTTTTCTTTGAATGTTTAAGGGTGTTTACTTTAACATCTGTTTAAAAACTACATTTAATAGTAATTTGATTTAGCGTTTTTAAATGTAAACAAAAGGTTATAAAGTTAATCTAAATGTAAAATATGAGAAATAAGCATGGGCAATAAATAATTTGGTATCTGTCAATATTTTAAATGTCTTCTGTTTTAAGTTTAATATACACCACCAAAGATCCTGAAATCACACATGTATGCTTGTTTTTATTTATAATGTACTGCTAAATGTTAGTTCACGTCTGGCTGTGGAAGGTTGTTCTGGGTGAACACTATGTCATACCCGCTCAGGTTGTTATGGATCAGTTTTGTCTCCTTCCTGCACAGTCATTGCTCGTATAGGCGTTGATGTGGTGAAGTAAACACGGTCTGAACCCCTGTAGGTTAATTAGTGTGGGACATGCTGGTGTTATTTTTATAGTGCTGCGTGCAGCCCTTCTGAATCTTTACTAGTTGTTTTGGTAAAGCCATTACACATCATGACTTTTATTTGTTGTTGTGGACCTGTGTTTCTTCAAGCTCAAGACACTGAACCAGCCAGCTTACAATTTGTACATTTTTTAACATATTTTTTTCTTTATTGTTTTCAGGGGGAATACATAGCGTTTGCCAGGAATCTCCAACTTAATGTTTATTTCTTCAGGAAGCAGAAGACATACAAGTAATAACCGCTGTATCCTAAATAGCCTTTTTAAGGTCAGAACATGTAGGAGCGTGTCCAACCGCACTGCTTATTTACTGGCCTCAGGAAACACAACACGTGTAATGTAGCTTGTTTTGGGCTTTGCCTTTCTGTTGGTTTTTCTTTAGTTTTTTTTGTGTTTGTGGAAACAACAAAGACAGCATCACTAGAGACAACATCACTTTATATTTAACCTCAATATTGTCATTCACTTAGTCATTTAAAAATGATGACTCAAAAGGTAAGACCGATATTCACACATTAAGTAGTTTGGTTATTGGTCTACTAATAAATAGCATGATTCAGGTGCTTTTTAGAATAACTATAATTTCCCTTTGGTAGCTTGACTATTGATCATTAGATTTGGAAGTTAATTACAAAACATTTAAAAATACATATATTTTATGAAATAGTTTTTTTTTCCCCATTATGACATGTTCAAACATCCCCCACATGTCATTATCATATTGTGGGGGGAAATATTATGATATTTTCATTATCATAATGCTAACTGTCATGAGAAGCAGTGTTTTGTCTGTTGTTTGATCACTTGGTTTACATTTCTGTATTGTTTCACTGGGTACAAAATGGATTTGTGACCGTTGTTAAATGTTTATGGTTAATCATCAATTAAGAAAGGAATGTGTATCTTAATTACTGTTGTAATGTAACTATCAAATAACAAATTGGTTCTGTCTGTCTATACAGTTAAATAGTGGTATTATTTATTTTTATATATATATATATATATATATATATATATATATATATATATATATATATATATATATATATATATATATATATATGGTATACTATATTTAAGAAATGTAAAGAATTTAAATATAGTATTATTTGTTTCTTTTTTTATTAAATTTCTTTAATGGAGGTCAGCCAGTGAAACATGCATGTAATGGCCGTTTTTTTATTTCTTTGTAACTCTTTGTTCCCTTTTGTAGTTTTTATCTAAAAGCCACAGATAAGAAAGGAGCCAAAAATGCATTCACGTGCGTAGCCTGTCACCCGACAGACGACTGCATCGCCACTGGTCATGCAGATGGAAAGATCCGCCTCTGGTAAGACCTGAGTTAACCTTCTAGTTTTTCATTTTTATTTGCATCTCGCACGTGATCAGAGTAGCAGTTTTTTAAATGAACTTTATTTACAGGAGAAACTTCATTCACAAAAAAGAGTACACGTATTCCACCCATCACTGGCATCACAATGCTGTGAATACTTTGTGTTTTACTCCCGAAGGTAGGTGTTCCATTTTCACTTTTTCGCTCAGTGTTAAATGTGTGTTACAGTCCCCATCTGAGACTGTTATTGTCTCGACAGGCACTCATCTGCTGAGTGGAGGCATTGAGTCGGTGCTGATCCAGTGGCAGTATGGAGCAGGCAACAAAAAAGAGATCCTGCCCCGTCTTGGAGGATCCATATTACATATATCAGTATCATCTGATGGGCAGTTGTTTTGCACTTCTCATTTAGACAACAGTAGGTCTTTCTCTTTATGGTGAATTTCCTTCCAAAATTAAGTTGAATTAAATTTTATTTTGTATAAAGAGAACCCCTTATTAAATGTTGGGATATTTGCTGTATTAAAGTATAAAAAAGTAATCCTACTGGTCCATAATCCCACTCCACAAAACAGTACATTGAACATTGAATTAAGCTATACTTCAAAAGTTTGGGGTCAGAACTTCTGCAAGGATATTTAACAAAGATATATTAGATTAACACTTTATATGAAGCCCGTATTTATAAAAGCCTGCATTATTAAAAAAAACTTTATAATGTATTAAAACCAGGGCTTGACTTCTTTTTTGGTCACCAGCCACTGTGGCTAGTGGTTTTCCAAATGTACTAGCCACCCAGCACTCTCACTGGACCATTTCTTTGAGGAAATTACAATTTATGACTTTAATACTCCACAAAATGATTCCATTTCATTTTCTCCTTAACATTTTGTGTGTGTGAGAGTGTGTGTGAGAGTGTGTGTGAGAGTGTGTGTGAGAGTGTGTGTGAGAGTGTGTGTGAGAGTGTGTGTGAGAGTGTGTGTGAGAGTGTGTGTGAGAGTGTGTGTTGTTGCGGGGGAAAGAGGCTACAGTAAACTAAATCAACAGTAGGTGGCAGCATCTTCAATGACTCATCTTAATTAATTAGTTAATACACATTTTAGTTCAGTATTTGAATTTGCCTGTTTTTGCTTCATTTGGTTAATTAAAAAAGTTCCAAACAAAGATTACAGCAGAGCAGTCGCACATATGCAACATTCAGATCGGCTGTGTTTTGTTAATGTGTGAATGAACCTTTTTTTAATGTTAAATAATTTGCAACAATGACTCAATGGTCTATTCATAAGGACATATGTAATGGTTTTGTTTTTTAAATATTTCAAATATTTCTCTTCCTCCTCAGAGATCAAAATTATCGAGAGCAGCTTCAAAGTCTGTGGAGTAATTCAGGGTTTAGTCAAAGGTTTGTAACACCTCATTTGCACGAGCCGAAACAATTTCATAACTATTGCAACAAATGTTTATTACTTCCGATGCTCTTTATGCTTTCAGGAGATGGCGTTTTGACTGATCTAATGATTGACCCGCACAGTAAAGCTTTAGTGCTGAATGGGAAACCGGGTCATTTACAGTTCTACTCCCTGCTGCGTGACAAGCATCTCTATGATGTGAGTCTGTCACAGTCAGTACTTTGATAAAGCTTAGCTTTTCTCTAAAATAAACGGCTATATGCGGGAACTATGTATTGGAAAATATTGAATCACGTGTTGATGTATTAGTTCTGCTGACATCTGCTATATGCTTCTGTTACCCAACATACGTCAGCTGAAATCGCATGATCTGTGGAATCTTCATGTCAAATATAGTTTATGTTTGGATAGATTTTTGCATAAATTAACGGTCTGTCTGTTGCATTCACAGCTGGACATAGTGCAGCAAGAATATATTTATGAAGCGGGTCTGGATCAGTTTGAAGTGGTGAAGGCTGCTTTTGACATAAAAGGGTCCTGGCTTGCTACGGTGGAGGAAAGGGGACAAAAATCCTCTGATCTTGAGTTTTTCCTCAAACTGTGGGCTTTTGATGAAAGAACGCAAAGGTATTCATGCTAGATTGACAATTTGAATAACATCACACATCAAAAAATTGCCACTGCATTTGCCATTTCTGATGGTTCAAAGGCAAATAATATAAATTTCCATTAAATTAATACTGTTAAGGGATATTGAGGAACCATTATAATTAAAAAATCCTCATAAACAATATTAGAATATTTCAGATAAAAAAATATGTAAATAAATAGATATGCTGCTATCTGTGACAAAACATTTTTTAAAGAATTTTCTACACAGCATTTTTTTTTTTTTTTGAAAGACACCTGTTCACAAAGGATAAAAAATGTAGCATTAATGATTGGTGAAAAGTGCCATAATGCAAAATTATAACTATGTAAAATAATATAAAAAATGTTTTCTATTTGAATGTATTTTAACATGCCATTTTGTGATGGCAAAGCTGAATTACTGCAGTTTCTCATGATACTTAGAAATCATCCTAATATGTTAATTTAGTGCCTGAGAAACAATTATCATCAAAGTTGTGCTGTTTAATACATAAAATAAGATTTTTATTTTTATTTTTTTTCAGTTCAGAAGAAAAGCATTTATTTGAAATAGAAATTTTATTACATGAACACCTTTTAATGTATCATTTTCTAAATGTATATATAAAAAAGACTCCCAACTTTTAAACGATAGTATGCTAATTTTCATACTTTTGTCTTTATTTCTGAACTTTAATGGTGTATTGTTCTGTCCCATTAGTTTCGTACTAAACACTGCCATCACTGCCGCCCACACGGATCGGATTATCTCCATGTGCTTCAGCTCTTCTGAGGAGACCACCGTGCTGGTGACCACAGCAGAGGATGGCCAGTTCAAAGCCTGGTGTCAGGGTGCTGACTCAGACATACAACGTGAGTCAAACCCTTCAGACATTTGCAAAGGTGTTAGTGTTGGACTGAGAAGCCAAACACCAAAGGTCACGAGTCTGAATCCAGACATACCTGTCTAACCACAGTGTTTCCATTTGTGCTTTAGCGGACCAGAACTTCTGGTCATGTGATTTTGTGGGGAGCTACCATAACCTAAAGCCCACAAACTGCTGCTTCTCTGCCGATAGCTCTCTCCTGGCGGTGAGCTTCCAAGAAGTCATTACCATATGGAGCCCAGACACCTGGGAGATGCTCACCACCCTCTGCCAACCACCTGGAGTAATAAGGTGGGACTGTAAAAATGTTGCCTGTCTTCAAAGCACACTTTCTAATGCATTTGAAATGGGCTGCACAGGTTTCTTTAGATGTGTATCCCATTCAGAGTGTGGTGAATTACCATTCACTAAACTTTTCACACAGTCTGAATAGTAGTAACTTCGTAATTAAGATTTAGATGGCGGCCAGACAGAAAGGCGATTCAGTCCCGCTAAGGAATTGAGCTCAAGCCAAGTCCTGCAGGGTCAACGGGGACACGTTTTCGCTCCATCATTGTTTTTTCTTTTTTTTTTTTGAAAAAGGAAGTTCATTAGGTGCAGCTCAGATAGAAAGTGCATGACATTCATTGTGCACAACAAGGTTCCTCCTTACCTCTCTGTATGACACAAGCAGTAAATGATAGTTTTTAAGTGTGTTTGCGGTAATAGATATTAGTACTGAAATATTTGAAATGGGTTTTAGTTCGTTTTCTGCAACATCAATACACTGATACACCCTGAGCTTTCTCACTCTTGTTTCTATGACAGCAAATGTGTTTTAATATTGTGATACATACTTTTTAGAGCTAAACAATTCTAAATTTTTTCGGTAGCTGAGTAAATACAGTGAATAATTTGAATATATAGATACTTTTAGTGAAACTCCATCTCTGTGCGAACTAACACATTTTGGGAATGCAATGTGTTAGTTACTTAAGAAATATTCAGATAGAAACTCCAGTATTGTGACAGCAATAGTAAATTGGTCTTAAAGAATGTGTTAGCCAAGACATGAAAAAATCTCTCACAACTCTATTTGAAGTATTGATTAGAAAACTAGGAATGTCCAGTTTGTGAACAAATTGTTCTTTTATTATAATTTTTTTCTGAATCTGAGTGATTGGTTCACTAATCGGACTGATTTGATTCTCGAGTTCAACTCACTTGAGTTTATTGTGATTTTTATAATTGCATGTTAAAGCTTAACCGGTACATTTTTGTCATATGATTTGAAGCTAAAATTATGACGGATATGAAGTTAGTGTTTTACTGTATCATGAAGCATGGATTGCGGATATGTAGTTATAGTAACCGGGAAATTGCGAGTGCTAAATCTTCTTTTGTACAGTATTTTCAATCCTCTCACGCTTAATTATTGAGCCATAAATCCGTGGGCAGCTTTGTACCAAGTTTGATTTCATCCACACACAAAAAATAAACTGAATCCATTTAGTGTTTTGTAAACTTTTGGTACAATTACACGACCTCTGGATATTTAATGTTGATATTGTTTTAAACTTTGGTCTTGTATCAGTTTCTGATTAACAGTAAAGCAGCTGATAATCACTCGGTGAGACTAATCTGATGAAATATGTAAGAGACATGGGTCTTGCTGATCACGGTGGTCTTTGAATCTGTGAAACTGACTAAAGGCAGCTACTTTGATCCATCAGGGACCTTTGTTTCGGCCGGTTAAGCTGCTCCAAATACTTGCTTAGCACGACCACCAGCAACATGCTCTGCTGCTGGAATCTCCTCTCTTGTGCATGTAAGTAGTCATTAATATCAGTTCATATTTTATATTTGCAGTTTCCCCAAGAATGGTTTTAGTAAATTATAATAAACCTGACATGGACTGCTTTTATGGTATTTTCATGGCCTTTTTTGGTCCTTTTTAGGATCTTGACGGGTCTTGATTTACTGTATTTTTTTGAAAACAAACCATTATACAGGTTTGAAACAACAAAGTGAACAATGCCCAAAAAAATTCTGTGAAATTGCCTCGTATAACTAGGCTCGCTCAGTTTGGTTTTGCAAGGTCAGTTTTATTTAATGTCAAATCTCTTTCGCTCAACAGTGGAGTGGAGCACATCTGTAGCAGTTTCCAAGCTTCAGCCAGACCCCTTGTCAGAAAATGTGGCCGCCTTTTCGTACCAGTCTAAACATACAGACTGTAAGTGTTTAAAGGTCATCGCTTCTTGACACGTTCTGCATCTCCTGTGGTTATCTGTGATTTAAGCGTGAAAATGTATTTTTTTGTTATTGGGGCTCTTAGTTTGTTTCTTGAATGTATCAGACTTATGCACACTATTTTGTGGTCTCTTTACAGTGTTTGTTTTCAAACCGAGCAAGCCGTGGCCTATGTTCACACATAAGAATGTGTGTTCAGAGAAGGTACACCGTGCCGTCTTTGTTCCTCGAGAAGAGCCATTAAACAATTGTGATGACAGTTCTCAGTGGCTCAACAGATCTCAGCTGTACTTCCTCACCCAAAACATGGTACTTCAATAATATGTGAAATCACACAACGGCCTAAAAACACATGTACACATAAGTAGTGTTGTTTTTTGGGTGTTTTTTTTTTGGTGTTTGTCAGTTCCCACACAGTTTAAGTGTTTTTAACTCCTGGAACACACATGAACATTAGTATTATTTCTATGCTGAAAGCTATATGATTTGTATATTAAAAATGGTTTAAGTTAATTAAAAAAAAAAAAAATAATTAGAATAGTTTTTTTTTAAATATATAAATAATTATACATTTTCCATTTTTATTTTATTCACTATTTTACCTTTATATTAACTTATTTATTGTATTTAAAAATATATGAATAAAACACATTTAATATAAATATATTGGGGTAAATGTGTTTTTAATACTTTACTGTGTCCTGACGTTTCCACTAAAATTGACTATTTATTTATCAGGATTTATTTACCTTCAGCACAGCAACAGAGGAGGACAGAATGTTGTCTTCAAGTAAACGGGTAAAAAAAAAAAATTCCCCACAACATTATTCTAATTTATTTAGAAGACCTCCAAATTAACTTTTGTCTTGTTGCAAATTAATATTTGTGCAGCTTGTCATTGATGACAACGTTGCTGTAACACCATTTTACCTGCTGTTGAGCAAACAAGGACAACAGCAGCAGAAACTCAACACACAGTCCCATCCAGCGGCCGACAAACCCAAACAGCCACAGGGCTCCGTTACCATCAAACAAGTAAGTCATTTCATCTATTTCATCTATTTTTTTTTTTGTATTATGTTGTGTCATGTTTCTGAGGATTATACGACACTCAAGACTGGAGCAATGACTGATGAAAATTCAGCTTTGCCATCACAGATCAGGAGTAAATGACATGTAAATGAAATGCATTAACATAAGTTATTTTATATTGTAATATTTAGCAATATTACAGTTTTACTGTAAAAAAAAAAAAAATAGGCCTTCACTATATTTTTAGGTATTTATTTAATGTAACGTCTCTGTTTTTTGTAGTTGTTACACACACCAGCTCATGTTCTACCTCCCGCGTCGGTCCTATGCTCAATGTTTGTCAATTCTCTCCTGATCTCCAACACCGGAGTCCAGCAAGACCCCCTCAGGTACTTTGTTCACATGCATAATACGTATTTATGAATATATATTTTCGTTAAAAGCATTCCACAGCTAACATGCCGCCTACTCAGTTTCCCTTCTCTTTTTTTCCTGAGATGCACAGTACTGCAAGTACACAAGTTATTTATTTTTTTTCTTTTAGAGAGGAAATCGAATCTTCAGAGCAGGTAATGGACAGTGAGAAAGAGGAAGAGGAGTCTGAGGAGGAAATGGAGGCATGTGATAGTCAGCAGGAATACAGAGCCCGAGGATCAGTGGATGAGGTGACGCCGAAGCTTTCTAAAGCCCAAGAGAGGGAACTGAAGAGGGTCAGAAAGACTGACTTTAGCTGGATAGCTGGTCTCGTCAACTCCAAACCGTGATGAAGCAATTTCACAATCCTGTTAATGTTTTTTTTTATTTTTTTTAAATATATATTCTTCCCAACTTGCTTCAGATCCAGACCAGTGGTTAGTTAGTAATTGTTTATTTGGACTGCAGAAACCCATTAGTGGTTTGATGATTCTTTTTGGGACAACAATGCTATTTAGTATAATGTTCATCCAGTTTGCATCCACAATAATTTATAAAGACGTTTTTGAACAATGTACTGTGATGTTGAATTTTTGTCAGTATATTTGTGCATTTTTATAATTAACACATGCGGATATATCTTGATCTTGCACTGAAAAAAGAAAAAAAGAACTTTTGCTCTGTGCTCTATATACAGTTGAAGACAATTATTATCCCCCTATTAAAAAAATAAATATAAATATATATATTTGCCAAGTACTCTTTTAACGGAGAGATTTTTTTTTTTTTAGCGCTGCATTTCTAAACATAATAGTTTTAGGAAATTTCGAATGTTTGTAATACAAATAGAAACAAAATTGTAACTGAGAATAAAAAAAGTCTACAGGCCAAAATGATTAGCCCTCTGATGTTAATAGTCAATGTATCCCTGTTTCTTGATTACAGCCTTTAGTTGTTTGTTGTAGTTCTCAACAAGTTTCAGGCATGTCCCCCGAGGAGTCGCAGTCCATTCCTCCTCAGCAAATCTCTCAAGCTCCTCCAGATTTGTTGATTTACTGGCATGGACTCTGGTTTTCAGTGAGCCCCACAGATTTTCTATTCGATTCAAGGCCTGACTTTGTGCAGGCCAGTCAAGGATGTTCACTTTGCTCATTCAGAGGTAGTTCTTTACCAGAAGTGACGTATGCTTTGAGTCGCTATCATGCCGTAAGACAAAACGTCGGCCCGAACCATCTTTTGTTGCAGATCACCTAAGGTTTTCTTTTAAATTCATCTCGTAATCTTGCGTTTTATTGGTTCTAGCAACCGTGATGAGATTCTCCGCTCCAAACAGCTCCATGTTTCATGAAGTTCTTTGGGTTGAGCACCTGTTACTCTAAAAAAAAAGATAACATCTCTGTGGCTAAGTGCTCTACTTTTGTCTCATCTGACCAAAGGACACATTTCTAGTACATGTAGTTTTTCTCCAGTTTGTCTAGCTTGGAGTTGTCTCTTCAGTAGAGGAGTTGTTCTTGGTCTGCAACCTCGCATTCCATTCCTGCCCGGTCCTCTAACGTCTTCATTGAGACATCACTCACTTCTGTTTTGGCAATTGTTTTTTTAGAAAGCTCTCAATAGTTTTCTTTACAAAGTTTGTTGAAATCTTTTACTCACTGCTTCTGTTCTCCACTGTGTGGGTCTCTTTAAACTTCTCACTAATACTTCTCATGGCTGTTCTTGATTGAAATGATTGCTCTTGACACTTGAAAACGCTTTGATAAAGGTTTATATACTTCTCTTCCTTTTGTGAGCATTAACAATTTTTTTTTGTGCGTCTTTGCCAGGATGTCATGTACATAGTTCACTAGTTTTGAAAGATACTAATCTTCATTTTACAGTGCAAGGCTAAGAGGATTAATTAGGCAACTAGGGTTAGTTGGGTAAGTCATTGAATAACCGTAGTCTGATCAGTAGCCAGTCAAACAGATCATTTCTTAAGAGCGCTAACAATATTGACCTTTGCCATTATTGTTTTTATATAAATAATATATTTACATTCCAGGCAAACTGAACTAAATTATTCTTTCCCTAGATAATACTGTTAAATTGCCTTAATCTGTTAAACATCACTTCAGAAATATCTGAAAACAAACTGAAATTTCATAGGGGTGCTAATAATTTTGTCTTCAACTGTAGGTATCATCTCAGTTGCTTTCTCTTATTCTCTCTTGGTGTACTAATGTAAACTACAGACATGATAAACATTGTAAACCTCAGCGTGTTAGAACTGCTTTCCGGGAAATCTATCAAAGGTCATGGTTTTTAAAGATTGATATTGTACAAAATGAGGATGCAAGTTACTTCACGTGCCGATTCTTTTTGAAACTTTGAAGAATATCTTATCTCTTACCAGTGTCTGGATTTCTAATTCAAGCAAAGTCGAACTCCAGTTGAGCTTTGCTCCTGCTTTGACCAGTGTAGTCAAATGTGTGCTGCCTTTTTATTTTTGCCTGATAGGCATAAAAATGTTTCAAAGTATTGTATTTGCATACAAATATCAGATTTAGACCCAGCAGCTCGACCCGATTCGCCGCCCACCCAGAAGGGCATGCATTGTTCACCGCTGCCATGTAATCAGGTCGTTCTTTGTCTTTTCTTCACATGCAAGACAAAATGAACTTAGGGCTTTAACTAAAACTCTCAAAGGGCCTTTTAGAGAAAATTACCAGCAAACCCTTCTGAGGAATGTGACCCTGTACTATTGCCGCGGGATGTGTTCCAGCTCCTGCCGGTTCACTGACATCTTTTGATACCCCCCCCAATCACTCAGACATTGCATTTGGATACAAATCTGTTTATTTCGGTTGAAGTGAGATGCAGTACAAGTCTTGAATTGTGAATTTCCCTCTGCCGTGGAGTGTGAACCACAGTTATTGCAAGTATAGCACACAACACCAGTATGCTTCTGGAAAAAAAAATGTACATTTGTTCTTACATTACATTCAACTGAGTTTTAAGTTGTTCTTTTGCAAAAGTGTTTTATTTTGTAATTCTGTAAAGGGTAAGTGGTGTTACATAGGACAAAGCTGAATTCAAATCAAACTGTTCAACACAAGAATATAAAAAATATTTTACAGAAGGCTTTACATTCACAGAAATACAGACAGTATGCACCGAAGCGATTAAGTATTAAAAAAAAATGTACAGTAGGTTCATAAAGGCCTTGTGATATAATCCTGACACACAAATGCTTATTTAACCAGAGTAATCTTGGCACCTGCGTTTGAGACCAGCTGCACTTCAAACCAGCCGTCCACACTGGACTCATTAATCCCTTCTCTGTTCTGTGCATATGGTGGATTCCCGCTGGTCTCCAACATCAATATTACACAACTATTACAAAATATATATATGTCGAGCCAGCTGTGGTTGTCAAAAGGATGTTGTTACCTGAATAATTTTGTGGCTCAAAGGAAGATCTTTGAAGTTGACGTTGTGCTGTGGAACATTAGATTAGCATGTGATTTGAATGAAGGGAAAACGGAGGTGTGGCGGCGGCTCACGAGGGTGTTTTGAGTTATTAGTGAGTTTTAAAATCCCAATTTTTGAAGCGGATATGAGAATATTCTAAGTTTTGACGCTGCTACAATTTTGTGCAAATATTTGAATACCTGAAGTGTCTTGTTGCGCTTATTTTGTAATGGACAAAATGTAATCATGTAAAGTGCTTGTGTAACAATCATTGTAAAAACAAGAATTATGTGCTAAAATCACTTTCGAATCAGACGAGACGAACAAATCTAGTGCGAAAAACTCGAGTTGCAATGGGGCGAGTGTATCGGGGCCTGAATCTCTCACCGATAAAATTCGGAATGTCTAACACAAGGAAAGAATGCGATTCCCTCACTTCCACAATCCACTTTGGTTACATGTACAAACTGTATGTCTGCATAGCTTTCCAGAAGAGTTCTAATAACAATGTAGCACCACTGAAGCTGAGATACAGAATACTGACTACATGTGTATATAAATATATAAGTATCATATAAGCATACCTGAATGAACGACTATCACGCTCCAAATAACTATTAAAGAGACTTTAACCATGGCTTGCAAAAAGCACAGAGGGCCAAGCGTTACAAAACTACACTATCTTAAGGAGCGCATGTTGCAAAACGTACATAAGTAGTCTAAAGGTTAACTACAACCATAAAATCGAAAAACTAATAAAATATGTAAAAGTAGAATAAATACGCCCGTTTTTGCTTTGGAGCTTTTACAAAAGTAATTAAAGCATGTATAGTTCATAAGAACCAGAGTTTGTGTTGGTTTGTTCCCCCTATGATTAGTTATCAGGCGATTTTACAGCACCTTGAACAAAAAGTATGATAGAGGGAAGCACTGCATGTTTTTTTGACATACATATTTCTGTTCTAAGCTATGCTAAGGAAAGAGCCTTCCCGCCTTTATTTTAGCAAATGGCAAAGACTATATACTTGATGCACAAGCACTGCAAAAGCATGCATGTTAGTAAAACAAATGAAACCAGTTCCAGTACACAGCATGCGATACTCTAGTAAAAATTGGCCTATGGTCTCTTTAAGAGTTATACGGAGTTTGGAAGTGAGGGAATATTTGGATCAGGTTTCTGCTCCGGTGAACAGAACAGGAAAAGTCGACTCCGAAGGCTTTTATAGGCAAACCTGAAATACATCATATGTCCCATAGCAACAAATGAAACCGAGATGAGCACGAGAAGGCCAAAAGCCTCTGGATTTGGTGCAAGGATGACCATGATGAAGTGTAGGAGATCAAGAAGATAGTTCATGGAGTTCTGGACACCGTTGATGACACCTCTCTCGGATTCAATCACATTCTCTTGGATCAGTTGGGTCACGGTCAAATCAAAGGACCAAAGACCTAAAAGCAATTCAAGAGAATCAATTAAAGCATTGTTGAACATTACAGCAATTATCACAAAAATGACTTCTTGTTTTCGGTCTCAAAGGTTGGCTTTATAACTTACAGGTGATACGGATATCATTATTCTCCCCTTGAAGATAATGGGAAATTAGGTCTAAAAATGATTTATATAGTTTCCTGTTGGTTGCTCATTTACTCACCAATTCTAGCAGCAATAACACCGGCGAAAAGAAGACTGACGGACATGTAGGACTCTATTTGTGGGGCTTCCTCAAAAACAGTGGCGTTGATCTGGATCTGCGGTTCAATCGTAGGAACAAGAGTAGGACTCTCACGCAGTGAGCCGCTGTCTCCAAACAGATGCCTTAAGACCTCGTTGAAGGGCGAGACGCTGAGATCGAAAGAGCTGCCAGGAGCAAAGACGGATGCTACGCAGAGCATGAGGCAAGATAGTTGGGTGACTCCAGCGATGAAGCCGGTTCTGATCAGGCCACACTTCTTTCTGACCCAAGTGAAAGCCACAGTTCCACAGATGCCAGATATAGCCGAAGCTCCCATGAGGAGACTGAGCACGGAGCCGTTCAGGCCCTGAGTGTAAGCGTAGCCCGTGGTGATGCAGTCGAAACCCAGAACGGTCATGTAGAGGAAAGCCAGAGACATGCCAGCAAAGAAAATGGACTGGTTGTAGTAGGCCACCCAGCCATCCTTAAAGGTGCGGATGGGTTCTGCCATTTGGTAGCAGCAACTGGTGTTCTTCTTAACCTCAGCAGTTTCATTCATCAGCTGGGAGCCTTCAACTGGATTTTCATTATTTCCAATCTCTGCAACAGCGAAATGAAAAATGACAAAAGTAAAATAAAAATGGATAAGTCGCTCTTTCTTGTCAGCACTGTTTAGAAAAATGAATTCTGCAATGAACAGTTCTTTCCACAATGTGTGAAATATGAAATAAAATAAAAATAAAATGAATGTCTGTTTTTAGCACATGATAAAACTAGTCAAAAAAAAGAAAATAACTAATCCAAAAATGCTGGTCATGAAAACAAATTCTTTAAAAATGGTTAGGTGGTTAAGCTTGACCAATGCAGTGGACACTACAGTTTGAGTAACTTAATGATTAAATGGATTATTTGCTTCCAGGGTGTCACAATTTTATGGAATGTTAATCTTTTGTAATGGGAGAAAACCAATAGGTAACAGGGTTGTGCACAAAGTCGGGCAGGTGAAAATCTTTGTTTCAAGGCAGAGTAGTATTGCCAACTTATCTTTTCTTAGTCTTAAGTTAAATAATAATCTAAAGTGTCTAAATGTGCTTACTACTGCTATTACAGGGCTTACTACAAAAAAATTATTTTATTATTTTGGACTCGATTTGTGGAAAATGCTGGAAGAATTTGAGTGGAATTGCAAACCTTTTTGTACATTGAGGTGCTTCAGCTCTTGGTCATCAGAGTCCTTCTGTCCTGCCTTGACTGCAAGTGCTGGAGTCTTCTGATAAACTTTCCAAAGTAAAAAGTACTCCAAGCACATGGAGAACAGGTTCCAGCCCGAGATAAAACCACAGCCGATAAAATTGGAGCCGAATGCCATGATCTGGCCCACCAGCATTGGAGCCATAATGTTGGTTAACTGGTCAATTATTCTCACAGTTGCATTCATATCTAACAAAACAGAAATATAGAAAGCAAAAGGGAATGTGTTAATAACAGATATATTCTGATTCTTATGCTCATGATCTCTGGTTGCATATGTTTAATTAAAAAAAAATTTTTTTAAATATTATTACAATTTTGAATAACAGTTTTCTATTTTAATATTTTTTCAAACATTATTCCTGCCAATTTATTTCAGCCATTACTGCAGTCTTAAGTGTCTTATAACCCATCAAAAATCATTCTGATATGCCTACATGGTGCTCAAGAAATATTTTTATCATCAATGTTGAGAACAGTTATGGCTGCATTTTATATTTGTGACAGATGTATTCACTAGTCAACTTTGATTAAATCAACTTGTCCATGCTGAATAAAAGCACACAAAAAGAGGAAGAAAAAAAGATTGTGGCTATGTGCTAACTCTCATGCTTTTTCTGGCTGTAGGTTACTGGGTTCATCAGGTACACTGATGGGTTTAAAATGACAGTCATAAGGACTGACAGCTGAACTCTATAAAGATAAGACGAATGATTGTAATAAATACAGGTGTAATGTATTTTATGAGTTTCCTCAACTGAAATGAGTTTTATAGACAACACAGAGAACAAACGCTTTCAATTACAGAACAAAACATACATTCAAATATAAAATTAAATATAAAAAGTTATACTTTAGTATAAAGTATATTTGTTTTCAAAATAAAGACTTCGGTCAAACCTATAGTTAATGTAATGAACTACAATCGTATTTACTCTGCTAGGAACGTGAAATTCACAGTGAGACTAGTGGGTTCAAATGAATTTGATATGCTGTCTAATGCAATAAAAGTCGTACATTTGTCATTTTGGCCAAATACGTTTTGAGGCCACTGTAATGAAGGTTGAAGAAGGTAAAGTATTCCACATCCTGACCTGCCAGTTTGCTCCGATCATCTCCAGCCACAACCACGACCCAGTCCCTCTGGATGGTGATGGACATAGCCGTGCTGGCCAGGTTAGCGATGTTAGCGATGGTGATGACCATAATGTAGCATGTGGTCTGCAATGACACAGAACACGTAATCAAAAAATAAGTCGCTGTGTCTAAAATAGCAGCAGCACATATTATTTGTTAGTTTTATTTGTTGTTAGTCCACTGCCATAAAAAAGCTTGATTTTCAGGAACAGTCCAGAATAGAAAATGGTTCGCTGAATGAGTCCCTTTTTGTCTGCTCTATGGGTTCTCGACCTCAGCGACACCAGGACAAACAGCAGTTTTGTTTGTTATTGTATATGAAAAGTTAAAGCTTTCCAGCCCTTTAACAGACTCAAAGGACTAATATTGAGCAAGCGACATGCTTTCCGCTCACATGACAACCCTGGATTCTGCTGACAGCACGTCTCTGTTTTGTTATCAAGGTTTCACGTTTCAGTAGCATGAGTTTAAGTCGAGTCTGCGTGGAAAAAAAGTAGAGAGCTGTATGTTTTAGATAAAATTACCTCCTGTTTAGGTTGGAAATTACTGAAATGATTGAAAAAAAACGAATATCCCGTTATAAGGAGATTGTCTGCCACTGATTACTGAGAAAAATAAACTTCCAAACATTTTAAACAGCGAGGCAAATTTAGAGTGAAAGCATTTGCATACAATTGGTGCAAAAACAACACCGGAGGCTACCAAGAACTGCAGCGAGAGGCTTCTGCTCTTGGAAATGAAGACTTTCTGTCTTAGTGCATATATATAAATGTAATAATACCGCTTTTGGAGAACTATTTGCCCGTACAGCAAATACTGATGAATAGTGTCAAGAGTTTTACAAGTAAGCAGACTCACCAGCAACCATCCATCGTACAAGGTTGTAAGTTGTACTTTATATTGGAAAACGACCATCAGTAGGACACCACAAAGAATGACAGCACTGTTCTGGACAACTAAAGACGTCTGCGCCACTGAAATAGAGAGAAAAATCCAGACTCAGTAAAATATGTTGGAATAAATAGCTCTAATGAGAAAGGATGCGTAACGTATCAAGGTTGCACGATATAATAATTCTGCATGGTCTGTGGTTGGAGCTTTGCCATATTTACCTTTCAGTCTGGGGTTTTTGTCCACCCAGTCACCAATAATAGCGCCCAGTAAGAGGACAGACCCCGCAACCACCAGTCCATACACGGCTGTCAGGAGTAAACTATTGCCATACAGCTCCACCAAAAACACAGCCACAGCAAAATTCCACATCCGATCCCCCTGCAACACAAGAATAAGTTTGTGATTTACATATCACTGTAGTTTTATGGGGTTCATACAAAACAGTTAATTGCCATAAGTAGTCGGCAGCTGTTAATAGCTGGTATGGATCGATATATCTATACAAGACAACATACTATATAGTGCACATAATATTCTGTCTGTATTATGTACAGGTCTTCTGTATAATGTGTGTTTGTATATATGCACGTGCATATGCTTACATATGTATACGCACATACGTGTTAAAACATTGATATCCTGTCCTTTAAGGCAAAATTAAATGCGTATGTTATATATATATAAATTTCTATGTCACTGTGTTTGAATCATTGAAGGAAATGACGGGCTGTCAAGCACAGATCCTAATGCAAAGAGGCTCTTACCCATGTAGACAGGGCATGTCCGAGGTAAATGAGGAATTTCGCAGACTTCAAGAAATCGCCAACTCTTCCTGAAAAGACAGACATTCAAGTGCAAGGTTATTTACAATTTCAAGCCGAAGCCGCGTTTCTTGTACATCGCAGCACTTGCAAAAAACACTTACCACAGCAAGGTTTTTTAGATGCAGCGCTGTCCATTGTGCATTGAAAGTCGATTGTATTTGCTCGGTTTAATTTGTCAAGATTTAAATTCCTTTGTATTGTTCAGGTCGAACAAGTAAATCCTCCGCCGCAAATATCTCCTCACACAAAAACGCGAATATTTCCCTTCTCTCCTCTCCAAACTTAGCTATCACTGTAGCTGAAGTTGGAGAGAAATAACCTCTTCTAGAACGGCTAAATGTGTGAAAACATATAATTCCCGAAAGGGCCAGACCCGCGCTGACGGACGCAGCCGACCTCCGTGTTTACCACGCAGCCCTCCTCTCGGACCGCGGCTGATATACGGCGAATAACACTCAGACTCCGCCCCTTTTGCGCTCGACAAAGACCGAACCGGTGTTTCCGTGACACAGCAACATATTTAATAACGCGAGCTTGTCTAACCCGGTCGAAATCACGATTGTGCAAAACACGGCTAAAATAAAACAATATGTAAATTCGGATAAAATCTAAAGCGTACTGCTTACATGTTATGTTATGGGAGACGGGGCTATAGCTGTGCATTGTCCAGAAGTGCATTTTACATGATTTCAGACACCTCGTATAATCCCCTTTTAAAAGTATGTAGTTCTGAATCCTGCCCTTTAAGGCGAAATTAAACGCGTATGCTATAGCTGTTGGTTAAATGAACAAACTGAAAACACAACAGCATACATTAGGATAAGGATCAACAATAGGCTATAATAAAAGTAGGCTATCGGGGCACGTTGTCATAAAATATAAACATGATCACTATTTTTTAATGGGTACTAATGCCACATGTTTAATTAATCATTAATAGTAGTATTATTACTATCGTTTGATGTGTGAGAACTAGCCCCCATGGCTGCATATTTTTTCACTACACTAAATAATACATTCTTTTGTGTGTCTTAAATTATAAGGGCCAATATATCTTATTAATTATCATTCAGTTGGTATGCCATCTAAAACCCATATCAGTATCAATCAGCATCAGATAATCTCATGTGTCACCATGACATGCCTTGATGGCTGTTCTGTTGGACTCAATGGCCTAAATCGTGCACAGTATATCTCTGTCAATAGATGTGGAAGTTTTACAATATAGTTTTACTCTACTTTTGATAGTTTACATGTAATCAGTGCAAACATTTTCATATATGGATTAAAGGACACACAGACAGACAGATAGATAGATAGATAGATAGATAGATAGATAGATAGATAGATAGATAGATAGATAGATAGATAGATAGATAGATAGATAGATAGATATAGATAGATAGACAGACAGACAGATAGATGGTTGATAGATAGATAGATAGATAGATAGATAGATAGATAGATAGATAGACAGACAGACAGACAGATAGATGGTTGATAGATAGATAGATAGATATAGATAGATAGACAGACAGACAGATAGATAGATAGATAAATAGATAGATAGATAGATAGATAGATAGATAGATAGATAGATAGATAGATAGATATACAGACAGATCAAAAATCAGCTCTGCAAGTTTTGTTTCTCGCTCTACTGAGTTGCACTTTGGATCAATGACAGCTATTTCCCAACAGCTTGGCAGTGAATGGCTCTTCCCAATAGTCAGATGTATTTTATTCAGGTCAGTGCTTTGTGTCAGTATTAACACACAGCATTTGAGCACAGAAACAAACATAATGTGAAATAGGGTAACACTTTATTTTGATGGTCCCTTTTTAACATTTTTGCTGATTGTAAGTAACTTACATGTCAAATAACTTTCATTGTGCTGATCTCCCAGCAGACATTCTACTTAATATAGGTAACTTTTCAAGAACATGTCAACATATTCTAACCCTAACATTACCAGTATACTAACACTCTACTAGCACTATAGTGAGAGTTAGGAGATATGTATTGTGCAACTTTACTTATAGTAAAAAGAATATGTTAAAGGGAACTTCAAAATAAAGTGAAACCAGAAATAGCAGAAAAACCTAGTTATTTAAAAAAACTGTGCATGTTCAGGAAAATATTTTTGCCTTCTTGTTTTATTACACACTCACACTTACTTCTCCAACCCAATTCTTGCATAAGAGAGGCTCAAAAGAGTGCATTTCAATCTGTTATAATCTGTTATATAGTCTGAGTGGATGTTCTTCATTTAACACTGGCTATGTAAAAGCTCAAATTATGTTTTTTAATATATATGTTCATAAAAAGTAAAGTAATGCTTTGCTCCGTTTGTTTTTTTTTAAGTAACAACATGATGCAATGATATGTCACATTTAATCACATAACAAACAGACAGGATTGTGTTGTTATGCCTCTTTTCTAGTGGTTTTCATATTTGTTTGCTGCAGTATTTGCATGGAATGACAAGGCAACATCTAATACTGGTTTTGGGCTTGATTAAAAAGTCTGACGATTAGGAACCATCCCATTCACAGAAAGCTGAAAGCTGAGTCATGTTGCCATCCGGAATCATCCTATCCACAGAAATTTGAGACATGGCACACGTCACAGACTTGGTGTTGTTCTCTATCGCTCTGATGGTATCATAACACTACAATGAGTTTTACACCTTGTAGATGTAAACGATATGAGCGAGCAAATATCATTTACATCTACGTTTAATCAATACAATTAAATAATCTGACGCTCTGTTATTGACTTTTTGTTATCAAACTAAACAGCAGCAATATTCAGGCTCTTTTAAGGGTTGTCAAAGTGGAAAACGCGTTTTTGGTCTACATCTAGATTAAATTCAGCAATCAATTAAGCTTGGTGTTCTCAGACCTGATTATTTCCAACATATTTAGTAACCCCGGATATCGACAGTCTCTCGTCTGATAAGGATCCAAACTTTACACAGGTGTCTAGAATCAATACAGTACGCAGAGTTCGCTTACTGCCATGACCATGACTGAACCCAAACAAACTAGTGTGTTTGTGATATTAGAGGTGGAAACACACAGGTAAACACCGTCCACGTGATTTAACACCTAAGCCTTTCATGGGTGACCACACATTTCAACAGAACTGTACAGCACAGGGGCTGATGCACAATCAACAGGACCACAAACACAAACACTGTAATTCAGTAAATGCAGGTTTTTGGTGTCATGAATGAGGTTAGTAGTTTACGAAACAGGAGAGTGGGATCTAACTGGTATTAAAAATAGGAATGATTAACAAAACCATTGGAATCTATGTTTAGCGCAACAGACAACAGATTAAAATGACTGGCTTGCTTTTAATATCTGAACAATTAAGTGTGAATAATCTAGTTTGTACTTGCAATGACTCAATTTTTAAAATATAGTTTGCCTGTACAATGCATCAGACAGAATTTATCAGACAATAGAAATTTATGTTTTTCTGGTCTAAAAATATTTATTTGTATATTGCAGATATTGTTAGAGACTAGTGATGAATGATAAAAAACCTTTTTAGGGCAACCAAATGTTCCTCTTTTTTTGTCTCAGTGTAATTTCATGTATGTTTTGTTGAACCTTTTGTTTGAATTTAAGATTGTGGCTGTTGGATGTTGCTGGAGATATAAGCAAAAGGCTTCATTGTACCCTAAATACTACTTAGATCCAATGGATTCGACACATTTTTAGAGTAGAAGCCGGTCAGCTTTGACTAAATTCATTACCACAACACTTCACCTCTCCTCACCACAAAGTTAAAATGCAAACAATGTGATTTGACATGTTTTGAACAAAACTCTCCAGTTACACGGCAACAAAAATATTTGGCTAAGTAAGTCACGTACACCAAAAGGTATGCTATCAAGATCATTAGTTAAAAAAGTTAAAAAATACCCCCTCAAGCAGAGAAATCAGATAGGATAGTATCATATAATCAAATAGACATCGACTGTTTTGGTGGGACACTGTGTGTGAAATATTCTAAAATCGGTTTGGATGTATAATGCTATATACTGACATATATTGTATATTTTGGGGACATTTCATCACAAACTGTGACCTCATGGATCAGGATTCTGGATTTAGGATTGTGGTTGTTGACTATTTAGTGTTGTGGGAGAAAATGTCAAAAGGCTCCATTGTACATTAAGTACTACTAGTATTTGATGGAATTAACATTTTTACAGTAAAATCCTGTCAGCTTTGACTATATTTCTTTCTATTGAAAGTTAAAATGCAATTGTGCTTTGACGTGTTTTAACAAACCTCTGTTACAATGCAACAAAAATGTGTGGATAAGGTTGGATAAGATGTTGTACTGCAAGAGTTAGGTAATCATGTTAATTTTTTTTAAATCCCCCCTTAAGTGTGGTAGGATGTCAAAAAGGATACGATAATATCAGCTTCACGTAGCTTTTAGATTTTATTTCCCAACAACAATATTTAGCGGATATTTAATAAGTGTATGTGGTACACTAGCAGTTATCACATTATTTATTTTGTCCACCTTTCAAGTATGGAGTGAAATCAGATAGGATAGTATCAGATAATAACAGTTTCAGGCAAATATCAGCTGGTTGGTGGTCAAAAACCTTTTGCATTTGACCTATCTGAGCTTTTACTTTTGATCATTTACATCCTATTTTTTTAATCGCATAACCTGTACTTAAACCATCCAGTCTCTCATATTTGTTAAAATGCTCCAGTCTGTTGTAGCCATCTTCAAACCATACACCATTATTGTGGGCGTAATGATTTTGTAAACACTTCAGTGACGTAATTTTAAAGCGTCGCAGTTGTCTGAGCTCCCGCAGACGTCATTCGTGTTCGACGAACACTTTGCATGTGGAAATGTTTCCTTAAATTTTCCGCGTCGTTTTGATAGAAAATGTCTTCTAAAAACAGCCAGAGAACGGAAGCTGGAGCTCAAGAAGAGCGTGCGCAAAAAGAGGAGTTAAACAAGAAGGTTTCCTATCAAACATGTTTTGTATATCTTATATAATGTAACAATTGTGGTCACACAAAGTGGTCACTATTACAGTACGATTAGCACATTTATGTTTCCAATCAGTAATGTGCGGTTCATTTACAGATAAAAGAACAAAAGATTGTTGTTGACGAGTTGAGCAATCTGAAGAAAAACAGGGTATGTATGCCGTCTTGTTATATTAATTAGTCTGTCATATGGGTCATTCTACATGTGAGGAGCAGATGCTGTCACTTAATTATAGATGGCAAAAACAAACGGCAGTTTACACAGATTCTATAGAAGACCATATATTTTGAACAAGACTACATAGCTAAATAAATAACTAAATAGTTATCTGTAATAATATAATGTAAATATATAGTCTTAGAAATTAATATTTCCAGTTATTTCAAAGTTACTTCATATTGAACGCAGGAGAATATGCTTTTACTACTTCATAATGCTTTTCCAATTACGTTTTCCAATTAAATAAATGTAATGAAAGTAGTAAAAACCTTTTTTCTGGAAAACACTGCTTTTATTTTGCATGTAATAACGTGAGTCATATCAAAGTGTGCCTCAAGGTCATGGCATACATTTAAATGAAAAGTGTATTATCATTTCTTTTAATTTTTCAAGAATTATAATGACTCATTTGTTTAGACTATGTAGATCTGCTAGTGTACCAGTATATTGCTAGTTCTAGTACTCATAAGCTTATTTTTACAGAGAGTGTATACCCAGCAGCCCAACAGCAATATATTCTTCCTAGCAGATAAAGGGGAGACTCTCGGCGCTTGTAAAAGTAAGATTCATAAATGACAAATATAAATCAGAAATAATAGTTGAGTGCTTCCTAATGCTGCCATAATCTCTTCTTTCATAGAGGATCTGGATAACATGAGAAAAGAATATCAAGATATATAGTGCCTTGAGATCATGTGTGGGATCTGCTGTGTGGTCAGTTTGACCACACCACATGATCCACTGGATAAGCATGTCCATGAAAATCTCAAACACAGAGGGCCCAACTCAAGCCGGGACATTACAGAAACAATCTCAAACTGCAGTCTCCTGTTCTCTGCACACGTGCTTCACATGAGAGGTTGCCTGACACCTCAGCCTCTTCAAGATGATAATGGAAACATGCTTCTTTGGAATGGAGAGGTATTTGGTGGTCTGAGAGTCGATCTGGGAGAAAATGACACCAAAGTTGTTCTCCATCGCCTCTCAATGGCGCAGTGCGCTTCAGATGTAGTAGCTTTATTATCACAACTCAAAGGACCCTGGGCATTTATATATTACCAAAAAGTAGAGCACTGTATTTGGTTTGGGAGAGACTTTTTTGGAAGAAGAAGTCTGCTTTGGAAATTCGATCCTGAAAAGGCATCTTTCACACTTTCATCAATTGCTTCCCTACCAGTAGATGGTATTCAGTCCCAGTGGCAGGAAGTACCACCTCGTGGAGTGTACAGGTTTGACCTAACGGACTCTTCACCTCTAGGAACATTTATATTTGAACTTCATCCGTGGGTTTTCCATCGTGACGAAGAGTTAAATGAAAGCCAGGAATTGAAAAGCGAAGGTCTTCCTAGATCTGTCTCCATAAAAGCAAGTAGTTCTGGACTTTACCTGACCTCCCCAATTTGTCCAATAAACACATCCATTTCATCACTTACACCTGAACAAGATCAAAATGCTTCTCAAACCTCTTTTGAAAATCTGAAAGAATTCCTAACAAGCTCCAAAAAGAAAGCAATGGTTAGCGCGCTCATCGACGTTCTAAGTGAGGCAGTCCGTAAGAGAGTATGGTACCTACCTGCTCAGGATGAATTAGAGATCCCCTTAAATCATACGAAAGCCGATATTGCCATTCTTTTTTCTGGGGGAATTGATTCAATGATATTAGCTGCCCTTGCTGATAGGCACATCCCTGCAGACAAACCCATTGACCTTCTTAATGTTGCCTTCAAAATCCAAGAAAAAACAGTGCCTCCCAAGTCTTTAAAGAAAGCGAAAAATAAGAAGAAAGACTGTGATGCGGATAAAATGCAATCTGTTCAACAGAGCTTTAATTGTTTTGATGTGCCAGACAGAATAACCGGTAGAGCTGGTCTGCAAGAACTAAAAAACCTCAGTCCAAATCGTCAATGGAACTTTATAGAAATTAACGTAACTCAAGATGAGCTTAAAGAAATGCGCCAGAAACGCATCTGCCATTTAGTACACCCTTTGGACACTGTTCTGGATGACAGCCTTGGATGTGCTGTCTGGTTTGCCGCCAGAGGAATTGGAGTCATAAATGAGGGCGTTGAAGAACTTTACACTTCAGAAGCAAAGGTAACCTTTTTTTTTCAGTTTGCACTTGGATTACGTCTGAATGAAAAATGTATGGTAATTTAAATCCTAGGTCACACTGCATGAATATATTCCTCTTCTCGCAGGTGGTTTTGACTGGCATTGGGGCAGATGAACAACTGGCGGGATACTCCAGACACAGGGTGCGTTTTAAAAACTCAGGATTAGAAGGACTCGTCAAAGAACTGGCTATGGAACTGGGGCGAATATCCTCAAGAAATCTTGGAAGGGATGACCGAATCATTGGGGACCATGGAAAAGAGGCCAGGCAGGAATTACACTTTGCAAATTTAGGCTTAATCCAAACATTAAATGCAATAGTATTGTTTATAATTTATTATTTTCTTTTATCTCAGATTCCCATACTTGGATGAAGATGTAGTCAGTTTCCTTAACGGTCTACCTGTGTCTGAGAAGGCTGACTTGTCACTACCTAGAGGAGTTGGAGAAAAACTATTACTGAGGCTAGCAGCTGTTGAGTTAGGTTTGGGACTCTCTGCTCTCTTGCCCAAGAGAGCCATGCAGTTTGGTTCCAGAATAGCCAAGTTAGAGGACAACCACGAAAAAGCCTCGGATAAGTGCAAAAGGCTTGTCGCTACGTAATTTAATATTCTGACAGTTGTCTTTAAGTTCTGTTCATTTTAATATGAATATACTCCTTAAATGTTTGGTTTGGGGCATAGGGAATGAGTACAGTTAACCCATTTATGGCAATAAATCACAAAAAAAAAAATTGTTGGCCAGTTTTATTTTGAATGTCATTACATGTTTGTACTACATTAAATAAACAGATGGATTTTGAAGTTGGTTCTTGAAGTATTTGTCACATTCTATGTATGATGGAAGATTTCCCACATCAAATCGACCAGATATCCTGTGCACGTACACAGGCCTCCTAAAATAAACAGAGTTATTATCGTCATTGAATGTAAAAACAAAACCCCAATGCAATTGTATGCCCATAAGTAACCTTAATATGAGCCATGAAAGAAAGGTCCCTGGTGCATCCCTCTTTTCAATCGGTGCATTCTGCAAAGAATTACAATTAAAAACACGTGGTTCATAACAGCTAATTAAAAATAGATAAACTGTACCTTCTTCTCATTGAGAAAAATGTCCAAAAGTGGAAGTGAGGTTCTTGAAAACAAGTAAAAGCAAGGACACTGCAAAACGAGGAAAACATATTAAAGATATTGACTCTAACAATAAGGACAAATGGTACTGAAATATCATGTATCAAACAAAAGAAAACATACTGCATTACGTGAACTTGTTTCACTCAAGAGAGGTTTTTCCTTCATACGCTGTACTTTAAGGTCCTCGTCCAACTCCAGAATCCCGTATTTGGATGTTTCTGAAAGTGGAAATTATTTATTAATGGCTTTAAAAATTTGAGGCCAAAATAATAATGTTCCGCTTACCTTCATCCTTGCATTGGTATGATAGCACTAAGCTGCTTTCTTCGTCTTTATTTTGCACTTCAAAGAACCTCTCTGTGAATTTTACCAGGCTGAAATCTTCTTTGAATAAAGTATCACTGCAAAATAAAAAAAAACTCAGCTTTTTCTAGTTTTAAATCCATTTCGAACATTTGCCTTATTTAATGTGATGCTGGTTATACCCTCCGATAACTAGTAAGTGGTCATCCACAGCACATAACTTGACCGTCAACTGAAGACAGGCAACAGCACCAAGTCTGTCCTGCAGAGACAATTAAATATTAATTTTTATATTTTACACTCACAAACCGCTTCATTCCGTAATGCTCACCTCATTTCTTCTCGTACCGTCATTTATGATTTTAACATTTGGGAATTCTTGAGCCCACTGCTGGAATGCTTCCTGGTAAAGATCATTGGTCTGTTCGAAAAAATCGTACAATTTATTATTTTGTACATAATAATATTGCAAGTCTTGAACACTATTATCAGTATGTCAATATGGTAAAAAAAATAAATAAATTAAAATTAAAATAAAAGGAATAGTTATTGCACTCACAATCACATAAACTGTGTCCACACAACGTGTTTTGGTCAGTGCCTGCACCCAGTGTGAGATAAGCGCACACGGACCGACAGGAAGCAGCGGCTTTGCAATGCCACCTAGATACTTGAAATTCCCTGTAGTGTCATTCTCGATATCCCTTTGCAGTCTCGTTCCATATCCTGCAGCTAAAATAACAGCTTTCATTGTCAGCTTAAAATGAAAGTGACGACGGCTATTATCAGCATGGGGTTTTAAATAAGCTGCTATCACCGTAAAGTTGTACACTTTGGAAGAGTTTCGCCAAGATTGTTTTTAGTGCAAAGGTAGCTGCGTGCTGTTCTGTCAGAGCCACACATGCGCAGTACTCGTTTTCAAAGCACTCCTCACATCCGCAAAAACCTTCTGAGCTCATGAATATTAATTACGTAAACGAGACGCTAGGGGAGCCCTGTACTTCGGTGCTAACGTGATAGGATCATCATCACCATTTATTTATTTACTCGGATAGGTTAAAATTCGTTTTTGTGCTTTCAAATTTAACTATACATTATGTAATATTTAATTTTGTCATTAATTTATTAAACATAATTAATTTTGAACTGTGAAAAGTCTTTTGTTCAGTGACGTTTACTTTTCTCTTTGATTTATTGTGCTTTTACTTTGTCGCTTACCATACTTTAAATTTGTTTGTAATTTTATTTTACACTTTTTATTTGTTTTTAGGGACATTTTTATTTAGTCCATTTATTACAGATAAATGCAGATGACATTTACAGTGTCATTAACGTGATCTGGACCGTAAAATTACAATAATTAAAACAAATAAACAAATAATTATTTACGAGCTAATCAAACAGCGCCATCTATTTGTTAATCCGAAGAATTGCAGTTCGCGTCACTGGTTGCCAGAGCAACGCTCTTCAAACTTCAAATTTAATCGGACAACTCAATCTTTTGAGAGGAACATTGACAGTATTTTTTAAAAGGGATTTAATTACCTTCAATCATATCGTCTGTATCAGAAAAAACGGATGAAGTTTTGATGGCGATCCCATCAGAACAGAGCAGCGAGAAGGCAGTTCGTGCTGCTTTAGCCGCTCAGTCTTTACTTCAGAAATATGACCGCAAAGATCTGCAAGAACTGCTCAGCCTGACCTCTTGGAACTGGTTGCTCGGTGCTGAGGGACACAACCTGCCTGTGGATGCACCTTCTGGCATCATCAGACAAATGAGGAACATATTAGCTCCCAACATCATTGTCCTGGCTCCCTTTGACTCAGGTTTGCCCCTGGATTACAGAATGGTCCACCAGATCGTGAGGGAGCTAACCGTGGGAATATACGGTTTTAACCAACTTCCCGTCGTCACTCTGGTACCCAACTATGACCAGAGCTCCACGTGCCAGCTACCACCAGCATATTACGACACAAAAGTCGGTCAGATACTAATAAACGTAGATTATACCATGAAGGCTCTCTGGCACGGGAGTTACATTTCTAGAGAAAAACGAATACGCTTCTCTGAGTTATGGAGATCCATCCTGGCCGTGGATTCAGATGGTGTTCCTCAAACAAAGAAAGATTTGCTTACAGAGTTCCTCACTGCAGGTGAGATACAGGGTCTTTCAATCTAGAACAGATAAAAAAGATGAGAACATAATAATGCCATTTTACGTTATTATAGTTACCTAACACTAAAAACACTATTAGGTTGCAAAAATATCACACACACACACACACACACACACACACACAAAGAATAACACAATGCAACATGGGAAATATAACATAACGAACATGGGAAATATACACTGATTTTTATCACCAGGTTTAACAGACATCTCAGAGGATCCATGTTATCAGGACATTTATAAGGAGAGCACCGATGTAGACCCAACTTACGAACCCAACAGCGCAGAGGAGGAGAACCTCTTCTCACAATACTCAGAAAACATCCTGATCAAGCTGAGTGCCTACCTGACCTCTGTCCGCCAGCACCAAAACCTCTTTGTGTTTGAGGCGTCACATAGCCTGTCTGATGTGGTCCGACTCACTGAGGACAACATTGATCTGGCCACCTACCAGAGGCTACAGAAAAAGCTGTCAGGCCACATTATTCTGGTGAGGAAGCATCTTGAGAGGAATGCTGAAGTCTCCAGGGACCTCGTCTATCTGAAACTCATCACGTTCCTGGTGCCTCTGCTGATATCTTTAAGGAAAAAGATGCTGATTCCTAATTTTTCCAAAATGCTTCCACCTTTGTCAGGTTTGCATTGTATTCTGATTGCTGTCACAGCTGTGCCTGATTAATATGTGGATGCATTGACACTCCTTTTTTCTACTTAAAGATGACAAGCTGAAAACAGAACGAGAGGTTCCTCCGCATCTTCTTGGGCCAGACTTTGCCTGCAAGCACTTTCCACAGAAACCAAATCAGTATTTTCACCTTCATGGAGGAATTGAATTTGACGTGGGGACTCCTCCTCTTGATGACATCACTGAAGAAATGAAGGTGAGTATAAAGCATATTTTTCACTTTCACTTTTCACTTTTTCAACTTTCACTTTTAATACTTCAATCATAAAATGCAAAGTTTATTACCTCCTAGAACTTAATTAGTTGTTAGTAAAGTATGTAACTATAAATGTAATAATAATAATAATAATAACATGGATAAATGGATAAAAATTCATACTGTCAAATGATTAATCGCATCCAAAAAAAATATATATGTGTATAATGTATGTGTACTGTGTATGTTTATTATGTGTATATAAATACACACATACAGTATATATTTTGAACATATTTACATGTATATACATTATATATATATATATATATATATATATATATATATATATATATATATATAAACATTTTTCTTATTTTGGATGTGATTAATCTTGATTAGTCATTTTAAATCACAGATAAAAACATAACAAAATAACATAACAGCAATATTATAATAATTATCATTATTAACATTATAGACAAGCAGTTTAATACATGAACAGCAGATGGACATAATAATAAAAATAATATTATTAAAAGTAATAAATCAAATTCAATAATAAAAAATGTATTTATATATACAAACTAGGAGTATACAATAATTTGTAATATAAATCAAAGCAAACTAAACATGTAAATGATTAGTTCAAATATTTAAAAATGTAGGAAATAATGACAATTTAATTAGAAAAGTCGTGGGTCATTGATATGCACTCTAGGCTATTAAATAGATACTTTTTTTGTATGAACCATAAAAGTTCTAAAATAATAGTTGGAATAATGTTTTTATTTATGTATTTTTGTTGTTGTTGAGTTTTACGTTAACTACTTTATATAGACAAATTTGAAGCTCATACTCAAGTAGCAAAAAAACACCTCATTGTTATTCAGAGGTTCAAACTGAGTAAATGCAATAGCTAATTTATAAACGTGTGGAAATTCTTATGTAGTGATATTTCAGCGCAGTTCTGATTTATGTTATTAATATACAGGCATTAGATACATGCATAGAAAATCTAAATCTACATTTCTTTTTGTGTAGGTGGCTTTCAATGCACTTCAGACTCAAGCAGCCAATTACCTATATGAGTTAATTCATCAGGACTCCACTTACAAAACTCAGTTTCCAATACCGCTCAGTGAGATTGAAGGGAAAAGGTCAGCACTGTTTATATAATATAATAAATTATATAAATACTGTACACCCAGAATTGTTGTGCTTCATGGCGTCTAACATACACTTGCAGCTATAATGCCATCTGCGTTGAGCTAGAGTCGCTTTATCCTCAACATAACTTGGTTCAGTGGTGGGGGGCTTTAAACACCTCCGTCAAAACCCTCAAAGGGAAGAGACTGCCCTTGACGGACATTGAGCTGCACGAGCAGTTCAAGAAAACATTTGGTGGTGCAAAAGCTATAAAGTGCAAGGTAATAACTGACAAACAATTCATACTTTGGTTTCGGAAACTTTGGTGCTCACGCTCTGTATTTAAACACTGAAATGCGCTTCTGTTTTAGACCGTAGCATGCGGGCTGAAGGCAGCAGCAGAGAGAGGAATGTGTGCCGCGTTTCACTCGCTGAGTCGCAGGAACCCGGCGTCCCACCTGCATGCTCTTGATGAGCAGGGTCTCTCTCTGCTTCACCACGCTGCAGCCAACAACCAATCGCACATCATCCTCCAGCTCGCTGCAGCAGGAGTCAACCTCAACCAGATGCGCAGCGAGAGATTCTCTAACTCAGGTCAACACCATGCAAATGCATCAAAAGCTTATAGACATTCCTATATGTTCTTATGTTGCATTTCCTTTAATTGTCAGGAAAATCGGCTGTCGGAGGACAATTCCTAGATGGAGCAGGTAAGGGTAATTAAAGCTGTTATATCTTGAAAGAAAAAAAAAATACAACCAATATTTTTAATTTAATATCTAAACATGCATAATATATATTTTTATGCAATACATTTTATTTATTAAAGCTTACTTAAAAAACATTATCAATATGGTTATAACACATCAAATCTCGAAACAAATTTCTAATCACAATTACAATTACGTATGCCACAATTACATAATTCAAAGCTGCAATTAATCTTTCAAAACCCACTTTTATGTGTGCTTAATATGTGTTCTCTTCCTTCTACATGTTAATAAGGTTTTTTTATTGTTTTAATTTTAGTTTTAGTAAAGCATTAAAATACTATGCGTATTTTTACTTTTTTATTTGTATGTATGTATAGTTTACATTTGAGGCAGTTTTTTTAGCTTGTTTATTTTCATCTAAAAATATGGCATGCAATTGCTTCAAGCGGTGGCATCATTCAATGTAAACTGTGATGACTGTAATCAATAATCGCAATTTTAAATTTTAAGGGTATAATCAAAAATTATGTTTTTGGTCATAATCATGCAGCCCTATAACACATCTAACTGTATTATTATACTTATTTATTATTATATATTATTATTTTTAATATGTGACACATCTAGATCACTTCAAAAAGCAAAATGAATACAATTAGTGGTGTTTAGCTTCAGTGACGCGAAACCTGGCTCAATGTGTCTAAAGATGTTTTTTTTTTTTTTTCACATTTATTCTCCTTTTAGGGCTCACTCCAGTGCACCTCGCTGCACAATGTGGCTCCCTTGAATCCCTGAACTGTCTTCTAGCACTGCGAGCAGACTACAAACTTGTGGACAAGAGGGGTTGGATGGCTATTCATTTTGCAGCCTTTTACGGCCAAGTGGCATGCATTCAAGCACTATGTAGGAAAGACCCTGTTTTATTGGAGACAAAGACCTCCGCTGAGTATGTGATATATATATCCTTACAGTAAATTTACTGCTAAAATATATGTTTGTGTATATAGGGCATAGGTTTCAAAAGTTTTTTTTTTATTGGTTTTGAAAGATGTCTTAGCAAGGCAAATTAGCAAATTATCATTTTCAATCAATTAAACTGTTTTAAATTTGTATACATTTCAAAATGTAAATAATGCAGCCTTTAGTTTCATCTTCAGAGTCACATGATACTTCAGAAACCATTCTAATATGCTTATTAATGTTGTAAACTCTGATTTCCTATCTGCATTTTTTTTTTAATTAATAGAAATCAGCATTTATTTGCAATAGAAATCACATTATAAAAACGTTACGACCACCTATGATAAATTTAATGCATCCGTGCTGAATAATAGTATTAATCTTTCGAATGAAAATAAATCATACTGACCCCAAACGTTTCAAATGTATGCCTATATTTAATAGGGTTTCATCATAATCAAAAACACTTTTTTTTTTTTTTCCCAGGAGTGGCAGTTCACCACTGTTATTGTCAGCGACCTCAGGTTCAGTGGAAACTCTGGACCTCCTGTTGTCCACTGGAGCAAACTGGAGAGAGGAAGACGGCAAGGGCAATAACACTGTCCACCTGGCAGCACTTTACTTTCACACAGATGTCCTTAGACACCTCATTCAGCTGAACTTGGATGGGCTTCCTGTGTGGAAGATTCTTGTCGGTAATCCTTTTATTATTGCGCTATTCCACATTTCAGCTGAGTAGCAAATAATTTTTCAATTAAAAGTTAGGTAAAAGAAATTAGTAATTGGGTAACTTGCCTGTTTTTTTTTTATTGCAGAAATGATGCAAAGCAAGGGCACCAGGCATCTGGAGATGGCCCTCAGGTGTCTTGAGGCTCTTTGTATAAACATTGAGTCCTCCTGTGAGGATATTATGAAAGCAGGTCGTAGATATATAAAGTCTTGATACGCTAGCTAATTTCATACATCTCATTTTACATTATTTCTGCTATGTAGTTTTGGATATTAGTAGTTTTATGTTTGAAAAATAACAAATCATCTTAAGTTAAAGGAATAGTTCACCCACAAATTAAAATTCTCAACTATTCCTTTAAATGTTGGAAGGTCCTGGCCCCCAAAAATACAATATAAATAGTTTTCAATTAAATTGAATGTAATATTAGAAAAGTACTGTATAATATTAGTACTGTTATACAATATTAGTACTGCCCTTTCCCTAATTTCCCTTTTCCTGGTTTTAAAATACTCTGTACTGTGTTGAATTGCTACTTGAAAAGAATGTGGGTTCTGAGGTAAAATCATTTGAGAAACCCCTAAGCTAAAATAGTAAGTAACGTTAACAGATTCCATAATGTTTCCGCCTAATAATATTTACTGCACCGCAGGAGGTATTCCAGTGCTGGTGGGTCTGCTTTGTTCAGACAGACTGGTGGTGCAGTGCATGGCTACAGCTGTACTGTGCCATATGTCAGAGAATGCAAAGGTCTGTGAAGATCTAGTGCATCATGGTGTCGTACCAGTGCTGATGGAGCTCCTCGGCGGCCACCAGCCTGAGCTGCACTCTCGCTGTGCTGTTATACTGGCTGATCTGGCAGAACACAGCGAACGGCACCAAAACCTCATTGCTCAGTTGGTGAGTCAAGAAACGTTTATGCAGTCTATACACATTTAAATATCTTTTTTTTTTTTTTCTGACCTCTGACCTCCAAGATGTGCTAGTAAATGCTGTGAACAAATGCCCCCGATTTTTTTTTTTTTTTTTGTCTAGGGTGGGGTGGCATTGGTAGTCAAGCTTCTGACCTCTGACCTCCAAGATGTGCTAGTAAATGCTGTGAGATGCATTCGTACACTTTGTGTCAAAAGTCCGTGCAACCAAACAGCTGTTGCACACGCTGGAGGAGTTCCACATCTCGTCGAATTCCTGTCTGTGAACTCTGGTACTGTTTACTTCCTGGAAAATATGCAGTAGATCATAGATCAATTCTGTAATTTATTTTATTCATTTTTTTTTTTTTCACTCTCATGTCATTTCCCTGTAGAACACAATAGAAGATCTTCCCCTCTTGCATTTAGAATAAATGTGTTTTGTCTGACAGATGTACTACAGGAAGAGGCCTGCTTGGCGCTCGCAGAGCTGGCTCGGGGTCACCAGGAGAACCAGGATCTCGTGTGTGAGGCAGGAGCGGTCAGCGCCCTGGTGCAAGCCCTGCGAGACGGCAAGATTCCTGCTAAGGTCAAGGCAGCCACAGCCCTTGAATCTATAGCCAGTCACAATCCAGCCATCCAGCAATGTTTCCTCGTGCAATCGGCTGCCAAGGATCTTTTACAACTTTTAAAGGTAATGTAGCATTTAAATATGTTACCTCTGGGTTAAGCCATTGTTTTTCACTTTTAAAGAAAATACAGTGTTAGTAATGCAGGGATGACTTACGTTTTTTTGGTCACACTATGTTTCAATTTGGAATTGTTTTGTTTCTTAGGAGAAGGGACAGTAATTGGATTGTAATGTTAATGTTGTGCATTATAAATAAATGTAGTATTACTGTGTAACAGTGAAATGAATATGAATGTGGTGGATATGGCTGCAGCTACTTTTAGCATGTTTCTTTTAAACACTAATTTACTAAATTCTGCTATCTTATTAGCATTAAAATAAAACCAAAAAATGTCATATTGATATTAAAATTTAATTGAATTATTATTATTATTATTATTATTATTATTAAATTATAGGATCGTTCTGATTAGTATATTTTAGAAAATTGCATAATCACTCATAGTATTTGTAAAAAGTATATTAATTTGATTATTGATTTAGTAATTTATTTAGAATAATATTATATTTTTTTCAGTCTCACTTTTATATCAAATCAAGCAAAGCGTTAGTTAATATTTATGCTCATATTTAGTATTATATTTTGTGTTGCTTAACAGCTAATTAAGCGAATCTCCTTGAATTTTTTCCAATTTGTTACATGAAATTGTTCAACCTTTATGATATCTGCAATGCATTAATATTATAACTGTTCTGTTTACCCTGGGTGGTTATTGCTTCTCTCCCTGATCTAATCCATGCTAGATTGCATGAATGTGCAAGGAGTTATTGCCACCAGAACAGAACCATACCGCCAATCCAATTCTCGTACTGCATAAAGTCAACCCTTGGCACTTTAAACTCTTTCTGAACTTTGCCCTGTGTTCAGGTGTTCCAGCTGGATGTGCGGGAACAGGGTGCAATGTCTCTGTGGGCCCTGGCAGGACAAACTCTGAAGCAACAGAAACTCATGGCGGAGCAGATGGGCTACCCGGTCATCCTTGACCTTCTTCTTTCCTCTTCAGACAAAATGCAATACGTGGGTAAGGCCAGATACAAATTGGTCTCATTGTACACTGTCCCTAAAGAGATCACCCAGTTCCATCCAACCAATCAGTCACCCATGAATGTAAGTAACACTCTCGCTGCAAAGCTGTCGTCCAGACAGAAGAAGCACCAAATGCAATAAAAAACAGCTTCCCATTGACTACGTGTTGACAGGCACTGGATAAACTGAGCAGATTGACTACCCGAGCTTCTCCCTGTCACTGACAGAATAGGTCCGGTCCAGCGGGTAAGCAGCCAGCACTTCCTGTGTTCAGACAGCACTGATCTGTTAGACTCATAAGGCAGGAAGGCATGCACAGTGTAATGTCATTCCCCCTGTGGGTTTCTCCGTACACATTGCTTACAAGAGTTGCTGCGTCTCTTGTATTGCTATTAGTGTTAAACTATGACCCGATTACAGGCTGCGATTCCAAAACGATGCTATATTCCAAAAGTGCTTCCTCTTCATTCAGGTGTCTGGATCGCGTCTCCCGTGAATTGTCTGTTAAAAACATTTCGTCAGACAGATGTTCCCTAAAAATCTTTTTCAGACAGAACTGTCCGCACCTTCATAATTATGGAAGCTTGTTTCTGCCATGGAATAAAAAAAATTGTAGTTAAAAAAAAATTGTATAAATATAGTAGTCAGCATTTATCAAAAAGTTGTTCTAAGATAAGAATACGTTTTTACAACGCAAATGTTTATGAAAATTTGACTGCCGTATATAAATGAAAAGGTAATTGTGACTTTTGTCTTGAAATTACTAGTTTATATCTCACAGTTCTGGCGTTTTAACAAGTTAATATTTTGCAGTTGTAGTCTATAAAATCTTAATTGCAAGTTTACAATGCACAGTTCTGACTTTTTTCTTCAGAATTGGAAATCTCACATTTTAGAATTTTGACTTTTTTTCTTAGAATGAGTTTAAATCTCACAATTCAGTTTTTTTTTTGTGTGTAAATACATTAAAAGCTCACTATTCTGACTTTACTTTCCCTTGAATTCTCATACCTGCACAATTTTACCTCACACATCATCTTGCAATTTTGAGTTTATATTTTTCACAGAAACAAGTTGCAATTACCATTTTTATGCCCTGGAAGAAACAAGCTTCCATATGTATTGTTACAAATTTAGAGAGCGTTATCTACATGTAATTTCACAGGGTGCCGAGCGGCGATAGCGCTTTGCCGAGATAGTCGAACCCATCAGGATGGCTTTTGCAGACAGTATGGGGTGCCGCCTTTGGTCCGTTTGCTTCGAGGGTCTCGAACAACATTGAAGACCCTGCTCGGTGTCATTAAAGCTCTGGGTTGTTTGTGCATAGGTAGTATCTCACACTTTTCTTTCATTTCATTGATATAAATGGCTTTGTGTTACGGCGCAAATGATAAAGCCGTCTTTTTTGCGCCTGCAGGAGTGGCTCTCACTGCTAACAAAAAAAGTCAAAAAATTATTTACAGAGAAAAGGCCATTCCTACATTATTAGAGCTTTTAACAACCCACGCATCTCTGGAGGTCAAGGTAAGTATTCAATTCAAAAATGAAATGAGGTTAAAACAGGAAATTATTTCATTGCATTTTTAATCACATTAGGTGCAAGTGGCTAAGACTCTTGCTTGCGTGCTGCTCGGGAACCAAAAACTCCAGAGGCAATTCTGGGAACAACAGGACTTCTCTTACAATATCATTTTGGAGCTAATGGGGGCTGAGAACAAAGTCATTAAACTTTTATATCACTTTAATATTGGTTTGAAATATTTACAAGGTACACTGATATGCGTTTGTTTAAATGAACTGCTTGGCCACTCTTCTCTTTCAGAGCATTCGTCTGGATGCTGGACACGCGTTGTCCCTGTTTGCTTACAACAACAAAGCCCAGCAGAAGGCAATTCAACAAACGGGAAGAATTCTGATGAACACATTTGAGACGTTTTTGAGTTCCGACAAGGAGACAGAAAGAGCAAAAGCTGCATTTCAGGTATGCAGAACTTCAAAATTCTGAGATCGCTATCAAAAAATACATTTAATAATGATTTGTTCATTAATTAAATCGTTTTGAATATTTAAAATACTTTCAAAGATTTTCATTGTGATCTCAGACATTGTTTTCTAAAAGCCGTTACAATAGGAAATCTGTCACGTCTCTGGACTCTTTGTTTTTGTTTTGTCTTATGCCATGTGCTCCCTGTGCCCCGCCTTCCCTCTGTGTTAATTATATTATTGTCATCAGCTGTGTCTCGTCAATTACCCTGTGTACTTAAGTCCTGTGTTTTCAGTTCCGTTTGTCTGATCTCGTCCATAGTTGCATGTGATGTTGTTCTGTCTATCTGCCTGCCTGTATTTGCATCGTTTACTTTCATCTCCGAGTGGACTAAAGCAGTTTATTTTCATTTATAGTCTTTGTCTGCTCTCGTGCCTTTCACACGCGTGACAAATCTACAGATGTTATGATGTTTTAAAAGACGTTTTCGTTTGACAGATAGTTGTGTTAGACAGAGTAATCAGTGGATCAGATGAAGTGACTTTGACCGCAAGAGGAGTCACTGTTCTTGTTGAATCGCTGCAGTCCGACCAATCCACCACTGTGGTTATTGCAGGTGTGTTTAAATTGTAATAATATTTCACAATATTATTGTTTTTATGAAATAAATGCATGTTCGTGAGCATAAGAGACTTTGTTTCGAAACCATTGACAAATCCCCAAAACTTTGAATAGAAATATAGATTAAAAAGAATATCTTGTGTAACATTACATCTTGTCTTACACCAGCTCAACTACTTGCTAGCTTGGTTCACACAAGAGTTGGTATTACTAATGCGATTGTCGGCATGGGTGCCGTAGAGCATCTTTCTGCTCATCTGGACTCAGACTACGAAGAGGTAGATTGCGTTTAAAAGTGCAATGTTTCCCAGTCGACAAAAATAAATGCTTAAAACAGTATTTCTATGATTTTTAAAGCTATTGCTCCTCCTTATATTATAGGTTCGAACTGCTTGTGCAAGTGCTCTGGGTTACCTGACCTCTAATCGATACGCTCATCGACAGCTCCTGGCGAAATGCAGAAAATCCCCTCGCACATATGACCTCCTGATGGAGAATTTAGCTGAAGATGCCAGAATATCGCAATTCTTTAGAGCGGAGTTTGAAAGACAGAGAAGAACAGGGCTTCCATCCCTCAGGTGCTTAAAGTTTTGACAGGAAGTAGCTGAATATGTGGCCTTTGATCGTTCTCAAGCATAATTTGTTTTCTTTCCGTTTTCTCCGTCGCAGTTTGGAGATAAACGGCGGCCCTCCTGTGCCTCGCCGTGATAATAAAGGTATTTCAATTGACTAACGACTAAGCAATGAGGAATATTTCTCACATACAGCTGTTTGTGCTATATCGTTTCTCACCAGGATTGGCGAAGAAAGCGAACGATAGGTGTAGTCGGTCAGCGATCCATGACAGAGAAAAAACAGCTCCTTTGCCACACCATGTAAGACAGAGGGCCAGAACCGGCAAATCCCAGAGTCAGAACGAGGTTGAATGAAAACGCGTGAAACTTCACGATTGAAAAAGAAATAACGTGAACTTTGAAATAAAGCGTTGGCAAAACAGACACATTTACATTTCTTTAAATAACAATTTATTAACAGATATAATTAACAGCATGTCAAGATCGTATCCTCAATTTTAATGGGGGAAGTTTGATTGCAGCATCTTTAACTTCTGAAGTGATGTCTAATCCAAGTGGTGCCCTTAAAATGAATGGACAATTTTATTACATCAAAACAAACTCCTATCATATACGATCAATGCTGGGTATATTACTTACAAACTGTCTGTTACCTGTTTACAAATTATTTGATGAAAATTAGTAACGTAATCTATTAGATTACACATATCAGGTAATCTAATCAGACTGCTTTTTGATGACTTTCAACCTAAGATTTGAATATAATTGTATTCAACTGATATAAAAATATAAAGACAAACAAAATACATGTGCATTAAACACTACATTACATCAGAAATTCTTAAAATGGGTTTTTTGAGTTGATGAAAAGCTAATAATTAATTAAATCTTAAAAATGTAATTTAAAAAAATATATATTTTATTTCATAAAAGATAACGATGACAAACTTTTTTTTAAACTTCGAAATGACATTACCCGAAAGTCTGTACAATAGTAAAATAATATTTACTAGCAAAAAGAAAAATGCCATTTAAAATGAATAGTCCACCCAAAAAATGAGAATTACTCGCCCTCAAGTAGTCCCAAACCTGTATGAAATTCTTTGTTCTGCCGAACACACAGGAAGATATTCTGAAGAAAGTTCAATTTTGGGTGAACTATTCCTTTAACTTACTTGGGTTCATATTTGATTTCTTCAGTATAGGACATGATCCCCTTTCCTTGCTTTAGTCTCTCAATGCCATTCCTAACAATAGTGAGAAACAAAAGTAAGTGCCTTATACGTGTCAACAAGGCTGTAAGGCAACGTGCTCTTACCATGCAATCATCACACCGTTATCAGTGCATAACTTTGACGGAGGGCAAAGCAAATGCAATCCAGTGGCGTCTGTGACAATTTTCAGAATCTGTCTGATGTATTCATTACTTGCTACTCCTCCTGAAACAACCTGCAGTGGAAGTGTAGAATTTGTAGAGCTCAAACAGGCATTTATTGGCGATTTTTAAATATCGTAAAATGATTAAGCCAAGCTCGAGTTAATTTTAAAACGAAAAGCCGCAACCAGGTCCTGCAGTGCTGAGAACTTACCAGAGTTGGATTATGCTGCGGTAGAAGATCTTTGGATTTACAGAACAAAATGGCACGATGTGTTCGTTTCGCTATGTGAGAGGCCGCCGTGTATTGTGAGGCAGCGGCGATGTCTTTAGCACACGACAATACCTGTCCTTTTTCTATACCTGAGGAAATATAACATTTTGGACCGATTATATAAATACTTATTTTATTCTAACGGTTATTTGAATTAGAATAGCTGCCATTTGTCTATGTAAGCAGCTCGCTAGCTTTTGGGGGAAAAAAAAAAGCTGTTTCTTTTATTTTAAAGGACTAGATAAAGTACCTTCTTCCGTTTCTTTTTTCATTATTTCCATTGTCACCTGTCTTTGAAAACCAGCAAAAGAGAAATTGCAGTTGTAGAGCTTCTCCATGGGTGAAGTGAAATGAAAGGCGAGTTGATCCCCCTCTTTCGCCAGAAGCTCTATGGCTTGTCCACCGCTCAAAGTCAAGCAGTCCGGGTGATTCCTCAGAGAAAGCCTTCTAGCAATCTGTCATCGAAAGGAATGATTAACAGCTTATACTATAAACATCCCACTGCTTTCCTTGTATTTGAAACTGACACGATCTCCTGGTACCTTATCTAAACTGTCCCCGACTGCAACGTCCAGTGTTTTCCCCAGAAGAAGAAATTCATCTATTCCTTTGGCGAGTGCAAGAAGAGAATGACCACCAGAGATGAGGAGCACGAGAAAAGGGAAGTCTAAGGGTTGTAGCATTCTTACAGTGAGGGCATGTGCCTCCATGTGGTGTATAGGGATGAACGGCTTTTCGTGAAGTCTCACAAACTTCAGACTGAAATCCAAGCCGATCTTTAAACTAAGGGCAAGACCAGGCATCACTGTTGTGGCCACAGCTGTGAGTTCACCGGGCTCAATGCCACTTCTGTCCAAGGCCTCCTGGACAACTCTAGAGATGTTTTCTTTGTGTAGGCTTTGGGCCACAGTTGGGATAATTCCACCCGCACTGTAAGAAAACGAATGAAATGCACCATAATACAGAGTCATTTTCTATTTTATATATATATATATATATATATATATATATATATATGAGACAAACTGTATGTTTAATTACCCTTTTGTTATGTTTGAAATTTACGTATGCAGTCCTGACCTAAAAATTTACTAAATTTGCTGGGGAAAAAAAGTTACAAAAATTTGCTTTAGTTGATAAAATTCACAAGAACATTCTAATTTAGAATCTAAATCAACATACTAATCCATTGATAGCACTACTGTAACGTGAAGTCAGTGTTTTTATTAATTAAAATTAAGACTAGTGTGGTTTTTGTGCATTGAAACAAGACATAAAATGTAAAAACCAAATGCTGCTTGGCAAATTAAGTAAAATAAAATAAGCTGAATTAGTAAAATTACTTTAATATTAAAAAATAAATGTTAAAAAAATAAAAACATGAACATAAAAAACGCAAAAAGGAATAAAATGACAAAAGACGTTAACAAAACTAAAACTTTTAATATTTTGAATATAAATCAACTTTAAAGTCACAAGTGAAATGGACCACACATGATGGAACCCAGTAAAAAAAAAAAAAAAAAACGATCACAGAATGGCCTTTTTGAGAGAACTGTTCCTTCTGTTTCTTTTATGCGATTAGTGTTACTCTATGCATGGACTGAGTCAGTGGCTATTCTTACTCCAGGTGTATCGTCTTCTGAGAATGCAGAGATTCTCCCAGAATCACTCCAGTCTCGTCCAGCACAGCCGCTCCGGTCTCGTCGCAGCTCGTCTCAATCCCCAAAACTAACCTAGGGCGCAGTGTACTGAAAGCTCTTCCTGACGCGAAGCGCTTCACCCAGCGCCGAGCAGCTCCGTTTAAAGCGCACGGGAACATACCGATAGCCTCGACGATTCACTGTCGTTAATGCTGCCGGATTTAATTCGACAATAATCTAAAGTAAACACACGCTTCGGCAATTCAAGTGACTCGAACGCTTCTTCTTCTTTTGGTTTTATGACTGGTTGCGATCCAACTTCACAGGCGCATACCGCCACCTACTGTGTTGGAGTGGTTATTCGTTTTAATGTAGTGAGATGGCCTAAAACGATGGTATAACGGACTATTTCACATCCAGAGATGAAGTTACTAAGCAGGGGGAGTTTGATGACAGTCTGTTATATGCACTATTTAACTAGTAAACTTAGAAAAATAACTACAACGTGATTCAAATAACTCTTTCTTTATTAATTAAAGAAAATTGTATTCCAAGTGTACCGCACATGGAGCTTTCAACATCATTATAAACGTTAAACAAATCACGTGTTAAATGTATTTGCAGCGATTCCTCGATTTAAAAAAATCCATTCATGAAAATCATAGCTTTCAGCTAACTTCAGATCGCTATAACTTTTGTTATGGTCATGTTATGGACAAAATAAAAGTTTTGGAAAGGGCTTGAGCCCAGCTTCCATATGATATTAGTCAAATACTTATGTCGGGTTCATTCATTTTTAATGATTCTTTGGCTATTTTTACTGAATCGAAAATACTGATAAACTTGTCTTTTCACGTAAAACTTAATTTATGACCATGTATGATCACGGCGTTACATGTAAATTCAACCTACTCACAACAAACAAGGTTCGGTTCCGTTAGATTTCTTTAAGATGATAATGATAAATCGTATAACAGAAAACAGATGACTATACTTATTTGATGAATAAAATATAATAATAGCAATATAATAACTAAACGACTCATAACTCCATAATAAAGCGCAATACGGAACCATTACTGCTTGCGCTTGTTTCCAATGGGATAGTAATAAAGGAGGGAACAAGACTAACATGGAAGAGAGAGATGTGTTAGACCGAATTGGATAATTTTTTCAAGCTTGGCTTCTATAAAGAAGGTTATTTGGTTATTTTTAATTATAATTTGAAATGGGATAATTAAAGTCCATTGTTAAATCCAAATTAGATAACGGTCTGTCAGCTTTAGGCGGATTTCTGAATTCAAATTCATTCATTCTGTAATTTGAGTAGCATATACTGTGTATATAATATATTTACGTTTAAATAAATCAATATTTAAATGTTTGTATTTGGAGGTTTATATTAAATTTTCAGTTTCATTTTTGTTTAAAAAGAAATTACAGTAATATTTAAATTAATGAATCACTTTTTGAAAAAAAAAAAAAAAAAAAGTTTTTACGTTATTGTACTTCAAAGTTCCTGACTTATTTTATTATGATTAAGATATTTTTTATAGTTTTGAATATTTTGAATAAGGCTTTATTTTTTGGGGCTATTGTCCGTTTTTAATTTTTATGATTTGTATTTTTTATTAAGTTTTTTCTAATTTCAGTTTTAGTTCAGTTATTTATTACAGTAAGTTAAACAAAATGAAAATGAGGAGGCTCATTTTATTTCATCTATGTCGTACATTCTGCTTCTACAGATGTCGTCAGTAAACTCCTGACAATCTATTAAATGAACGAAACAAGATGGAGCCACAAGCCAAACGAAGGAAAGAAATGGACAAATACGACACTTGGGATGTTCTTCCAGTTCTCTCTGACAAACAGTCCCAGGACACCGAATTGTTGCCAGCCTACGCTGCACCTATCATGGAGAAAAGACAAACTTCCCGCCTGGTTCAGGAGCTTTCCCTGATCCACCCTTTACCCGATTTGCAACACATAAAAAGAGTGAGAGCTTGCAAGGACAAAAGCTCTCCTCATCCATTAGAGGTCATTGTGTGCTTGGCCAGGGATGTGCAGGTGATAGACTGCGAAAGAGTTACGCTTGCCGATCTGCTTCGCCCACAGTCTTTTGACTCCAGTGGTTTGGGAGAACCTTTCCTTGTCGAAATACCTGCCAACCCTCCGCTGACGAGACCGCAGTTTGAAAAAGCTAGCGAACACTGGCCCACGTCATTCCACGAGGACAAACAAGTGACGTCTGCTCTGAGAGGCCAGTTATTCGCTGCCCATCAGAAACATAAAATGCAAGAGTACATGATGGCAGCCGTGGATGCTGCAAAATCAGGCGGGGAGATGGGAATGGATGCGGCGGGCGCTGTGATCGTTGACCCAGAATCGGAGCAGATCGTTGCAGTGGGTCATGACTGTAAGCGGGGCTCTCATCCGCTCCATCACGCTGTCATGGTCTGTATTGACCTCGTGGCCTGCGGGCAAGGAGGAGGCGCTTATAGCTACGAGAAATATCCAGCCTGTCGGTTTAGAGGCTCCGTGTCCTTCAGGAATGCCTGCAATGCCAAAGAAAGCGGCCTGCCTTACATCTGCACTGGATATGACCTTTACGTCACTCGAGAGCCGTGCGTGATGTGCGCAATGGCTTTGGTCCACTCAAGAATCAGCAGGGTGTTTTATGGGGTGCCCTCTGCAGATGGTGCCTTGGGAACCAAGTATAAAATTCACTGCCAAAAAGATTTAAATCATCGCTTCGAAGTGTTTAAAGGGGTGATGCTAAATGCATGCGAGGCTTTACACAAAAAGTGATTTTTTTTTTTATACATTCACATCAAAGATGACATTTTAATAGTTTTTACATTTCCAATTACAACCAAATATAATTTTCTTTTACATAGGACCGTAATAAAAAGTATAAAAAAAATGCTGTCTACGTTTAAATATTCTTACGTCTAAGTATCATGTGACACTAAGGACTGGAGTGAAGATGCTGAAACTTCATAAATAGCATTTTTAAATATAACAAAATGGAAAAGTTATTACATTTCTCAACCTTTTCGAACAGTGGTGTTTATGATTGTATGATTTGCATCGAATGCATTTCTTATTTCACAAAATTCATTTTTATAGTGAAGAACAGAGTTCGTAATACTTTGTAAAGTTTTATTTGTTTGCAGCATGTCATACAACACACAACATCCTACGTTCATACCTTTTCTCAAAACAAAAGGACAAAACAATTGGCACAGTCGAGCCTTTGCAAATATTGTCAAAAGACAAGAAAGTGGAAGAATACAAATAGTTAATGGGTTTATGTTACAGTTTCTCAACTTCAATAATACTGTGACAGAAAAGAGCAAAGAAACATGATGGTTTGCTGAAGCTTGGTAATGATCCAGAGATTTAAAATGACATACTGATATTGAGCTAAAAGTCAACATGAAATATTCTGATTCAAACATTTAGGGAAGAACTTGATGTTTTGTTTCGGGGGCAGAGGAAGCCGTTCAAAATTTACACGAAAATGTCGTGCACAGATAAAATGTTCAAAATGAGACCAGAAACATGTAAAAAGAATAAGAAAGTTCTATTTTTGATTTCATGTTGACTCTACTGAAATTACTTAAAAGGCTAAATGTTGTTAATGCTATTTTTTTTCTTTGTCATTTATTAGCTGTAAGACATTAACTAAACAAAACTACGGCGTACTGAGATGAACAAATATTTTTTCAGGAAATCATGCAAACTGACTTTTTATTTGTTGTCTCTAAAGCAATGATAACATTAACGAAACAGCAGAAAGGTTTCATGGCTTTTAAATTATTTTTAAAACACATTTTGTCAATTCATGGAATTATCTAAGAATGCATTTAGAAATGTGAAGTGACACTAAAAGCATAAAACTATCTTAGTGTATCAGTGTTGTGAGCACATTTGAACAAACAAAAACTATATGAACGAAAAAAAAAAACTAAAACAACAACAACAAAAAAATAATTAATTAACAAAAAAAAAAAAAAAAAACCATGAAACCTGGGCCAGCCCAGATCCACGAGGATCACAAAACAACTAACGAAAACACATTAAATATCTTAAGTTATTAATGCTTGTGGAATTGTCCTCTTAACATGTCCCTACAACAATTTCTCAAGATATATCAAACAAAGAGACTCACAATTACACAGACTGTACAAAACTGCTAAGTGTACACAACTGCGGTACAAAGTACAAAGGGTTATCTCCTCTCCCACATCAGGCAACAGATCGGAGTTGGTCTGTGCCCTCTGAACACTGGGCTTAATACTTGTTTATTCCAAAGATCCTGACTCCATGGAGTTGTGGCAGTTTTGGGATGAGGACACTCAAAAGAGAAGCTGTGTTTATCACAAAATGAGCTGTGTCGTATTTTGTGTAAAAGCTGGCGAGAAAATACCTGCAAAGAAAAGAACAAGTGTTACACACTTCAAAGTAAGGGCCCGTATTCACAAACACCTTGAGGCTAAAAGTAGCTTTTTTCACAGAGGGTTGTAGCACAAAAACTAGCTCCTAAAGCTAATACATTAGGAGAGGTGAAAGACTCCTGAGAAGTCACTAAGACCAACTTACAACTATATATATATATATATATATATATATATATATATATATATATATATATATTTTTTTTTTTTTTTTAGAAACTTTTTCTAAAAAAGTTTTCCCAACTTGTCACAATCTTTTTCATTAACAAGCTGGGCAAGAAGTATCAGCTGTTCTTGCATTCAGTTTGTTTTTAGACATGATTATTAGACTTTTATTTTTTATTAGAAGTATATAGGCTGACAACTACCTGAACACATATACACGTGTTATATTGTTAGTGACACTTAGTCTGCATTTTCAAAACTTTATTTGAATGTAGTAATTAACCCTTTTTTTAAACCCTTCCCTCTCCTATCAGCCAATCACTTTGTCTAGTTAGTAAGCGTGCTGACATCATCTATAGCAACAAGGTCAACTCCGCCCTTACTCTTAGCTTAAGACTTCTCTATTCCTTGGTAAAAGTTTGTCTCAGCAGCTTTGTGAATAGGTTTCAAGAGAAATCACCTAGCCAAAAACTAAACTAAAAAGCAAGTAAAATCACAAAACACTGGGCCATCTGACCAATCAGAGCAGAGCAGGTTCACAAAAACGAGGGTTTTAGAGAGACTGAATATTAGAACTGAATCAAACTATTTGTTTGCAAATCGCTGGAAAATTAAATAATATTAAACATGCATGTAAATCTATTGTAGGAGACTCCCACAACAATATTAGGAGCCTTAAAAATGGCATAAATGGGGCACATCAAAAATGTCTTTGCAAATGTAAATAAAAAAAATTACTTACAAAATGATTGGTGAGATTGTAAAGAATTTTCTAGATGACGTGAACTGTACGCCGTAGTCCAGCTGTTCCCAGTGTGTGAGAAGTCTTGCCTTGCCCTGGTCTGGTGTTTCAAATGGCGTGCCTTTCACTGCATGCATAAATACATACATACCCTGCGGGAAGATAGAGAGAAGATCCAATGTCACACCATTCTCAAATGTTGTACCAATGGGACCTCTTGGTATGAAAGGGATAGTTCACCAAAAAAATCTGTCATTTACTTAGACTCAAGTCACTCCAAACCTGCATGACTTACGTTGATCTCCACAACACATATTCAAGTATTTTTGAATAAGCTATTGTATAACTTGAAAAAAACTTGAAATGAAAATGTCTGATCGTTCCTCCCTCACATCACTGCAGACTTACTACGCTAAACTTTTCATTACCGCCAGGACAACGGAAACATTACATTATCCCTATAAATAGCTTTGCTTTATCATTTTGGCGCGAACCGTCCTACGTCATCACATGCGAGAGAGCTTGCACTTGGTTGGTGATGTCGCGCCGTTGACCTTGAATCCTTGCGCGAGGGAGTCCTTACATAACAACGCCACACAGACTTCTAAGGAAGCATCAATTGTCGAGACTCCAACTGGCCTCAGGGCAACGCTGAGGAAATGACAAGCCATAGACAAGGGAATAAAACGGGCCAGAACGAAGGATTGTTATTCAACAGAGGACACTTACAAAATTGTGAATAACATTTGTGAGGGTCCACACAACAGGAACACTGAAGAAAGGAATGCTCAACAGTACGATGTGAAGCATTCCTACGCCGAGCGCGTATGTCAGCCATATCCCTCGACTGTTCATCACACGGGTGTTTGGGTTTACTTCACTGTGGGCCACACCGACGTTCATCTTGCTTTTCTGTTGATTAAAAAAAAAAAAATCATGATTTTTAGAAGTTGTAATTAAAACAGTTCACTGGAGTGCATTGCATTTTCAAGAAAATATGAATAGAATTCAGTTTTTCCATTTGAAAATTGCATATTTAATTCATTGCTATTCATTTCGTATATTATTGTTGGTGAAATTTACTAGCGGTTTTGGTGACACTTTATTTTAAGGTGTCCTTGTTACAGTGTAATTCTACATTTCAGTGCTGAGTAATATTAATTAACTATATGTACTTACTATAGGTTAAGATTGGGTTTGGTTTAAAGTTACTTGCATGCAACTATGCATAAGTTATTGTTATAATAATAATAATAGTAAGTACATGTAATGTGTAACAGGGACGCCTTAAAATTAAGTGTTACCGCAATTTTTGTGATAAAGTGTTTTTGTTTTCTCATGATAACTAAATGTTACATTTTTGGGTAAATCGTCCTTGTAAGAATAAATGGACAGATGAATAATGAACGTCAAAGCATTTCATAACACCTGACTTTGCATTAACTGTTTTTGTTTTCTCATCATAACTAAAAGGTTTAGGTAGAACCTATTTAGCAGCAGTCCAGCTAATTTTAATGACATAAGATGTGAAACCATTTTTTAACTATTCAAATGAGCGATTATTAACACGCTACTACGATACACAGTTGTTGCTTTATGGCTTTAAAAGTACAAGTTAAGAGTGGAAGCTGTCTTACAGATGATGTCTCGTCTGCATGCCCACAAAAGCATGTTCACAAACACACAATGGGGTGATTCTTTATAGTACATTGCCCTAATAGATTACCGTTCACGCTGGCCAATTTATTCAAATTATGAGAGCTTGGTTCTTCTTTGGAAGAACAAAAGGGTGAAAGTGACATTTTATGGCCTGTTTGTTTTATCCGCCACGGTAAACATTCTGTGCAGCTGTCCGAAAGTCAAAGTTCAACGTTACCTAATACACAGCTTACTTGTTTGGTTGTTTGTCACCTCATGATTTCTCAACAAAATAATGCACTCATCTTTGTTTCTACTATACACAAGAAGTGAACTGCTTTTCTATACTATATATATATATATATATATATATATATATATATATATATATATATATATATATATATATATATATTACAATTAAAGTAAACATGCACAACAAAATTACATCATTTTTTTTCCCTCAGCAGAAGCTGAACAGACTGGGGTCAAAGGTTTAAATCCCGCTACTGCAACATCTGTCCATAACAACTCAACCGATCCTTCCCTAAAAATAATTCACTCTTTTGATTGTATAAAATGTGCAATATGAGTTAAGATGTGTAACATTTAATAAATAATGCTAATATCTTGCTTCACGTCAACGATAAAGATAGCAAGCTGGTCGTTTATATATCTTTTTATATTACATAAAAATTCGTGTTGGTTTTTCAGTAACAGCTGCATGAGGTAAACAAGTCCATGACACAGATAGTTAGCAGCACAGCTACATAACAAAACAATGTCTTATTTCTGCACAGCTTACTATCGGCTTTCATTTAACCACTTAAATAACACTCTTTAGACAAGCTTATTCTCCAGGCTGTGCTATTATAGTGAGTTGCTTTAGGTTTCGCGCATGAGCAATTCTCTTTATTTAGCATCAGCTGCTTTCATAACAAACACCAGTTGCTTTTGTTTCACTCTACTTCCATTAAACATCTCAAACATCGTTAAAAGCTCTTAAATCTCCCCTTTACAGGCCCATTTCGGTTTTAAAGTAGCTGCACACATGACTTGGTTGCGTAAGAGTTAAGTAACGGTACCTTGTTTGCGTTCGGGTGAAGCAGGCTGGAGCGCTGCCGGCCTCCGCTGCGCGCACTGCGGGCTGACTCACTGCAAACACTCCGCTAGCACAAAGGCTATCGCGGCTAACGGGATTAGGAGCTCAAACCTCGCGAGATTGAAGCGACACGCCCACCAAAACGGCATGAAGTTTACAAAATATAACACCACCAACGGAGGCATTAAATCTATTTTTTTTATTATTGAGTAAGAAGTAGGTTAGTATTAGTTAGTCAGTTAATTAGTGAGGTTTTATTTGACCGTTTCTAAACATATATATACAAACAACATGAAAACATGCTAACACATGGGGTAATTCAAAGCATTTGTATACTTTTTTAAACAAATCCATAACAACTAAAATGTTCATTCAGTTTGATTTATAAGCAATGCAAATACATAAACATACGGCAAAGAGAAAAACATCCAATCACCGCAGAGAACAACAATGACGCATTTTAGGCGCCAGTTAAGTCATATCCGATACTCGAGCGAGTCTTCAAAACATGTGAAGTGCACTTGTGTTATGAATTTATTGGATAACTTCTAACGGATTATTGTTTTTTTTAATGGTTTTTTTTTCGAAAAGTAAGTAGGAGGATGTTTGCCAACACCTGTTCATCGTATCATAACGTTAATGTCACGGTTGATTAATAGAATTTGCGCAGTTTATTATCTGCGAAGATGACAGGTTTGTGCCCGTTGGTGTCTTAGTTTTAATACTTTTATTCTTAGGGAGCAGACTATGAAGGCGCTTCCACCTGAAACCGTGCGTCTGCTGTGCAGCTCTCAGGTTATAACATCTGTCCTGAATGTTGTCAAAGAGCTGGTAGAAAATACACTTGATGCTGGTTCCTCAAGCCTTGAAGTCAAACTGGTAAATGCACGTTATATATGTATATATATATATATATATATATATATATATATATATATATATATATATATATATATATATATATATATATATATATATATATATATATATGCAGCAGTTGTTTAATGTTTTGTTTCTAGTGAAATGACAAATCATTGTTGGTGGCACTCTTAATAGCAATGCTAAATCTATGTTTCCTTGTGATCAGGAGAATTATGGATTGGATCGCATTGAAGTCAGAGACAATGGTTCCGGAATCAAAGCCACTGATGTCCCTGTGATGGCTGTGAAACACTACACATCTAAAATCTCCTGCCACGAAGACCTGGAGCGCCTAGAGACTTACGGCTTCAGAGGAGAGGCTCTGGCATCTATATGTGCCATATCAGAGGTTACATCTCGCCAGTTTATGTCTTTTTACACAGTTAGTGATGCACATAAAAAATAGCAGCTGAAATTGTTATTATGAAAATTGTGCAAACACTTATAGCTGATATTAAAATTCTGTATTATTGTGACTGAAAAATAAAATATACTAATATAAAATTCCCTTTAAATGCCAAAAATGAATGTAGGCACGACTGCACTACAATGTGCAGTTAAAAAACCAAAACATTTCTGACATCTTATAAAGATTGTGTTAACTTAAACATAAATTTAAATTACTTAAATTAAATGTTCTAGATGACAAATGTACAGAAAGGCTGAAATTATGTGTATAATTATTAAACACTGAATAACTTCCAGTATCCAATATAGATTGACATAAAAAAATACTAATGTTTTCAGATGACTCCATTGGTACTAAAATACTGTACTGTGCATTTCCAAATCCATGAGAATCCTTTTGATCATCGAATTACAAATGTTGAAGATGTTTCCTCCGTAACTGACCTTTTCTTCACCTACCAGGTGGTCATTACAACCAAAACTGCGGATGATGATTTTAGCATTCAGTATTCAGTCGATCACAATGGACAGATCGTCTCTCAAAAGCCGTCACATCTTGGCGAGGGTAGTGTCTGCTAATGCAGTTTTTTAATACTCTTGATTTATGAGAACAGACTGCTTCTAACATACCTTTTCCCTCAGGCACCACTGTGTGTGCAGCAAATCTGTTCAAGAATCTCCCTGTCAGACGGCAGTATTATTCCAACACTAAAAAATGCAAAGAGGAACTGAAGAGGGTCCAGATTTTACTCACGGCCTATGCTGTTGTTAAACCTGAGTTAAGGATCACATTGAGCCACAACAAGGTACGTTACAACTGTCATATGGGTCGGCCCGTGCAACTACAATGTCTTTGAACAAGAATAGTGGATCAACCCATTTTTTTCGCCCACAGTCTGAGAACACTTGTAAAATCTGGATTAAACTGCAGATCAGATCAATACTTTTAAGATTTCAAACAATTTTAAATGTTATATTTCATAATGGATAAAATGAACCATACACATTTTTGTTTTAAATTTTAAGTTGTTGAAAAGTATTAAGCTTTAAAAAAATCTTTTTAAAAGAAATCTCTTATGCTTTAAAAAATGCAGAATAGCAATGATACAGTGAAATAATATTACAATTTAAAAATGACTGATTCTGTTATATATATATATATATATATATATATATATATATATATATATATATATATATATATATATATATATATATATATACATATACACACAATGTATGTATGTATATATATATATATATATGTCATTTAAAATGTAATTTATTCCTGTGATGCAAAGCATTTCTCCAGTCTTCAGTTTCACATGACCCTTCAGAAAATATGCTAATTTGTTGTTTATTGCAATAATACGTTTTATGTACAGTTATACAGCTTAATCTTTTTTTTGTGGAAAGCAAATAATTTTTTTCTGGATTTTTTGATGAGTATAATGTTAGAAAGAGCATCATTTATTTGAAAAAATGTTTATTGACAATTAATTAAAAAATTTAAATATTATTCTCCACAAACGTTTGAAGGTAACGAACATTTGACCACAAGGTGGCGTCCCACATCAAAAAATACTGTGGTACCACTCTCTAGGGTTTTACCCACATTCAGTGACATTTAACCATCCCACGGCATGATATCAGTTGTGCTAATAGCGTTCGTCTAACATTAATTAGAACTTATGTAACTTGTTTATTGCTGTGGTTTCTCACTACTGCATTGACTTTTTCCTTTCTCGTAGCAGTTTCAATCTCACGTTTTAAATCTTGATAATAAACATTAAAGATAATTTAAAGATTAATCATTAAAGATTAATAATTTTAACATGCATTCCAGTGAATAGATATAACCAGGTGCTTTTTAAATTTTGTAGGAAAACCCCTTAAGTTGCCCATGCAGAAAGATCCTTCATTCGATAATCAGTGCGTGTTTATGATGACAGCCTGGACATTTCCAGCGTTTATACATGTTTGAACTGTCATCGGTTAGAGCATAACCCGGAAAAGTGGACACTTTGCCTGCTTCTCGTCCAAAATTAGCAATGCAACCGCAGGATGAGCCACTAAGCCTTCGAATGTCACACTGCCACATGATCCTAAAGTAACAAGCTAAGTGGTATAAGTTCTCTGAGTGTTTTCGCAAGTCCAGTAACAGCCTGGCCTCATGATAGCGTACGTATCTGGCCTTGCTCGGTGAGACCTCGCGTACCTTTCATTAAATTCATATCGTTCAGGTTGTAGATCATCAGGGGAGGGCCATACACTCATTTCATGCCATCAGCACTTCCAGGCATATCTCGTATCACAAACTTTGCACTTCGCCCTGCATTGGGTTTCATGACTTCTCAAAAAGCTGTTTACTAGTCTGATCTCTTTACAGTCACCAAATTGTATATTTCATAGCGGAGATGTGTGCTGCGGACCGCATGCTTTCAGAAATCAACACCTTGGATATATATACTTGCATGTGGAAGTGCCAACGACAGGCAAACGCACGGGTGTGAAAATATATGCGTAACTGCGCTCCTCACGTTGAAACGGCATTTGTGCAAGTAGCGTGTTTGCTTGATGCTGCCAGATGGTCTAAAATCTTCTCGAAAAGTTGGCAAGGCTTCGTCCATGCAGTTGCTTTTGTAATATCGGAACATTCCCTAAAGTATAATTGTTTATTGTGAAGACTTGATTGGTGGCTAATGGCTGTTTGCGAGCATGCAATCCCACAGGTGGTCTTATTTTAGGATGACCGAAAAATAACTTGACCCGTTTTACCGTGTTGTTACAGGCTGTGGTCTGGCAGAAGTCCAGGGTGTCGGATCACCGAACTGCCCTCATGGCCGTGCTCGGAGCGGCCTCCGTAGCCAACATGCTCCCCGTCCAGCATCACCAGGAGCAACCAGAGGTCAGTGAAGCGCTGAGAAAACACGGGCATATTTATCGTTTCCAGCGTGAGCAGCAGGGTTCCACAGATGCATCAGCTCTGGGGCTGCCGTGACGGTTTGCGATAGGAAACTCTTTTTTTTTTTTCCACAGAATGTTTTCATAAAGGAGTGTGCTTCAAGGTTCAAACTATCAGGGTTCATTTCGATTACATGTGTCTTGAGCTGACTTTAAATGTCTCTGCACTTCTGTCAGGTTGCTAAACCCAAAGACTCGTGTAACAACTTAATTCCGAACGGCTTTCCTCTCCCTGGAGAGCTGTTTCTCTTTTTCCTGGTTGTGCATTCCGCAGCGATGACTTTTTGCATGAATGACTCAGCATTCTTACCCAGGTTATACCTTATATAAAGCCTTTTTATTTTCTGGATAGGATTCAAATTTCTATCTAATATTTGACATATATACGTAACACTGTCGTGGCCCTCCAGGGTGCATGAACACTTTCGGACACATCTCTCATAAAAAAATGTTTGAATGTCATTGCAATAATTTCAAAATGTCAAACCAAGGGTCATCTACAAACAAAATTTGATGTCCGTTCTACTGAAGCTCACACAGGTGTCATAAAAACTCTATAGACTTTTACTAACCTAACAATGTTTTTTTTTTTTTTTTTTTTTTTTTTTTTTTTGCCTGAAAAGTGTATGTGTTCTATTGTTCCTTTAAAAATAAATGCCTGTTTTTTTTTATCTAATGCAACAAAATGTATATGTTTTAAGGGTGACCAAATACTTTCTGTCTTCACTTTAAAAAATATATACTTTTTTATTATTTTCTTATTTAAAATAAATGCCTCTCTTTATCTGGTTAGATATTTGGTTATAGAAATGATTTAATTGTGACTGAAGAGTCAAAAAAAAAAAAAGTAAAATAGAAACAGTGCTAAAATTGTTATTTTAATTATAGCTGTAGAATTACACATACTGGGAGGGTATGTATCTTTGTGAGACCACGTGTGACGTTTACCTTGCAGTGGTCAGGGATGGATCACGCTACAGTGTCAGCAGTGGACCTATGCACCGAATGCGGCAAACTTTGCGACAAATGCAGCAGTGAATTAAAGGAGCCCTCGGGGACTGCAATGTACGTGGTGAAAGGGCCTCAGAGGGACGTAACCTGCCTGTTTTGGCCAGAGGCCACAATCTCACTGCTCTGGCACAGATTTAATACACTGCCACAAATGCAATGAGCAAGAATTAGTTCAAACAAATATGTGTTATATAGTGTTATGCGTTAGTCAAAACAAAACCGTGAGCTTGGTTTAATCTAGTTTACTGACATTTCTCTCACTCACAAAAACACATGTGAAGATTTAGTTACGTGCTGCAGCAGCAGAGCACTGTATCTGTGCTGCATGTGTGTTTTCTGCAGGTGTAATGTGCTCACTGCCTGCGGTGCTCCTTAACACTAATCCTGCTTCACTAATCTTGAGCATTTTTGGGTCGCTCCTATTATGCAGCGTATTTTCAAGTGTATTCCAATCATTGATGTATTGGATTTAAGCATAAATAAAAGGGGTCATCGGATGCACATCATGCACAAGTCGATACGATTCTTTAGGTCTTAATGAAAAGTCTATAACATACTTTGGTTAAAATTTCTCAATGGTAGTGTAAAAATATTTTTTTACCATGTCAAAATCGGCTGTGATTAACAAGCCGTTCTAGTCCATGTTGCTTTAAATGCTAATGAGCTCTGCTGACCCCACCCCCTCTCTTCAGGTGTAATGAGCTGTTCTCATAAGAATGTTTACTTTAGTTGCGAAGCTGGCTAACTAACACGTTATTAGGAAAGGTGTTTTGTAAAGATTGATAAATAAAATTGTGGATGAAGCTGGATCGTTAATGATTTGCGCGAACATAGAAGCATTAAGGTAGATTAGGGATTGGTGCGTTCCCTTAAAAAGCGAAAGTAATGTTAATTCTCTTCGTCTTCAGCGGCTCATATGTCAGGTGTAAATGATGACTGCTATATGCATTATTACATTCAACAACAAAACACCTCAAATGCTTAATTGGAAACTTACCCTACATCGTAGTCAAGATAATGGTGGACTAATGAAAGCTCACTCAGGGCAGGTCTAAGGTAAGACAGGAGCGGATTGTAAGGGATAAAAAAAAGGGATATAAAAAAAAAACACTGGGTAGATTTTTAGGTTTCATTACATGTGTACACTGTACTTCCAATTTATGACACTTTAATACATTTGAAATATATTTAGTTTTACTTTCGTCCTGTTAGTCTTTTGTAACGTCCCCTATATAGAAAGCAAGGAATCCACTGCACCATAGCGGATGTGTTAGAAATGGGTTTGATGAATTGTCATATTTTGTGGCATTAGCTGATTTGTCACGCTCTGAAACATCAAATCCTGTACCATTAAAAGCACTTTTACTATTATTAGAGCAGCAGCAACGGCACCCACATCCATTGCTTTCAAATTACTTGTAAAGGCTGTGATGGCAATAAACGCGTTGAATAGAATGCACCATAAACAAGACAGAATCGCAAAGTAGATTTGAAGCAACGAGTACCCACTGCTTTCAAACGGATGGTAACGTTAAATCTCACTGAAAATGGCAGATTAAGCAGTTTATATTTTGAAATCTATTTCTAGGTTATGTTAGTTATAATAAATTACATTTGCACTTCAGTGGTCCTTTTCCTCACATAACTGAGCGTCCTGTGAATCACCTTTATGAGGCTGTCCGGGTCTGGAGTCGGCAATCTTCATCTCTTTTTATTTTGGTTAGATTCATATTCCTCCACAGTTGTTGTATGTTGCAACGGAGAAGCAGTAATAATAGGCTATTATCCACCAAAATGCTGATTTGCCATGCGACAGCTTGACAGAAAGCCATTAGTAAGTTTGATTTTATTTAAAACAAATAACAGTAAAATATTAAAACAACTACATTATGTGCTTATCGAAAAAATTAGTAACAAATATCTCCACTAATCCCGAGTTCGAATCTTACATTTAGGACTTTTCCTGATCCCGCCCTGCCATGTATCTCTATCTCCTTTCTTTCTATCTTCTCTCTATCACTTTGCTTCTTGTCTGCACTCCACTGTTGTTTCATAATAAAAAGACAAAAATACAATCAAAAATAAATATTTGAAAAACGAATCAGTCATCAAACTATTTGATTATATTAATATTCCATAATAACCAATGGCTGATAAATAAAATAAAACAAATAACGAAAACCTCATTCAATCAGCTCTGTATTTTAAACCACATTCATTTGCTATTGGTTAATAATAAGGTAAGGTATAATTAATAAAATCAAGTATTTATATATATATATATATATAAAAAAAAAAAAAAAACAGCACCAGCTTATTACTTAAAAATGGTTTTATAAGATAGCATGACTAAGCCTGGTCTAAGCCTGGAATAAGCCTTCTTCTGGTCATTTTTTCCTACCTTCAAATGAACCATTTGACCTTTTCTACTTACGTCAGCATAACATTCTTATCTCCCCTTCTTTCAGCTAACGGCTCTCCTATCGCAGAATCTGCCTCTCGTTCTATAATTATCTCCCCGTTACGCAGAACTGTATAGGTCATACAGTACATGCATGACATGGTGATTCTAAATCAGGCATTTGGCCTGATCTCATCGCTGCCCTGCTGGAGAGGATGCTATTGTTGGTGCACACATGGTGTCCTACTTTGATATGCGAGGCTGACGAAGAATGCACAACGCTAGCATTGTCTAAATTTGCTGGCTCATTTACGTGTGATTTATTCATGCTAAGTGTCCTCTTACAGAACAACGCATTTAGTGGAGCGCTGCGGTTTGCATAGAGTCCCTACTTGCGTTTCGCGTTTGTGTAGGAATAATTCTCTGTAGGCACACTTCAGCGTTTGGCTCGAGCGGATCTTGGCAGCTCGCTCCTCTCCTGCTGAACGTATAGCAGAACACATTGCGTATACAGCTACGCTCGAGGATGGTTTTCGCTGAGTCTTGCCAATGTTCTATAAAGCCATGTGCCAGATGAGAATGCATCTTTGCTCACCATTTATTAGCTGTAAGTCATCCTAGCATTCTAGGAATTGGTGGGTTTTACCAGGAGTTAATTTACGGCCTTGAGAGGAGGATCTGTTGGAGTAATCAGTCATTAGCTGCGCACTCATCATCAGGTCGAGCCTCATGCCAAGACCATTGCTTCACCCCATCCCTCGCCACTTTGACATGTGAAGCCATGTGCAGATTACGGTGGTGTGTGGGTTTTTTTGTTTGTTTTTTTTGTCCATAAACTTCAGTGAACAGTGTCTTGCATTTGACATTTTTCTTGTGCCATAATCGTGCATAATCCTGCAGACACTGTTAGAATAGACACAGTTGTAATGTTTTATGTCAAGATTAAATGTGCGTGCTTTCTTTCTTTCTTTTTCTTTCTTGTTTGATTGTGTTATCCAGAAAATATGCTGTCTCAAATTGTGGCGTGGATGCAGCTTAATGCAGAAATTTTTTTAACTTAAACACATTTTCAAGTTTTATTGTTACATGCAATGAATTGCTTTCATTTAAACTTATAATCATGAATAGGCATGAATGCATAACTGTTCAGGTTCAATAACATAGAAATATATGTGTATATTCTAGTGCTGTCAAACAATTAATCATTAATATAGTTTTTATTTGCATGATATATATGTGCATACTGTGTATATTTATTATGTATATGTATGTTATGTAATATATATATATATATATATATATATATATATATATATATATATATATATATATATATATATATATATATATATATATACAATGCACAAACATATATTATGTAAACAAAAGAAGAATGCATTAAATTGATCAATTTGTATTTAAAATAAACACTTTTACCATTGTTTTCTTATTCTTTAATATAACCACCAAATCAGCATCTTAGAATGGTTTGGTTTAGTGGAGTTATGAGCTAATTTAATTATATAAATCACAATATGATCTGTTTCAATTATTCAATATCACAATATTACTGTATTTTTGATCAAAGAAATGTGGCAAGCAAAATACAAAGATTTTGAAATGCTGATCCAAACTTTTAAATAGTACTGTTTTTGAACTCTGCAAATTAATCATAGAAATGAGTGTGTTGTATTTACTATAAATACATTTATTTGTAGTTAACCTTAGTGATATTGTCCAGTAATTATAGGATTACTTTGAGGTAAATATGTGGTAAAACAAGTCAAATTCAGCTGGTCTCAATATGGAAGTACCAAATTAGAAATAAGAACCTGAGTCATGTCTAGGTTTCAGGATATTATAGAGGTTAGCATGCTTTTGCTCTCTGATGAGTAATGAAATTTCTTTTTCATCGAAATATTTACATATGCTTTATGTATAATATATACAGTTGCAATCAAAGTGCTTTCTATCAATTTTCTCTAATTCTGGAATGGTTACAGGTTCTCTTGAGTAAGAGTAGGACATGAAGTGGTTTGCAGTTGACTGTTTTTGTGCTGTGGCCGAGATCCTTCTGCCGTGGAAGAGTCCAGAATAATAACCTCCATTCAGTGCACAAAACAGAAAGGACTGGGCCACCTACGCCACCGTAATTGACAAATGTGGCAAAGTATACAGAACATAAGTGTTGATTGTGAAAGTCACAATACCCCTGATTATCAAGTTTGTCAGAGACTCCAATTAAAATGTCCTCTTGCCAGCCAACTGCTGTGCTTGTTAATTCCAAATGGTGAGCTCAAGCATCACAATCTAGCCCTAGATCACTGATTAATTTGGAGCCGTTTCTCATTCCGCCACTTCGCGGTACTGCATTTAGCCAACAGAAACATTGCAAGTTTTAGCAGCTTGGCCACTCCATAGTTAGGAGATGACAAATGGGTTCTGATAGCACAGTGAAGTCTTAATTGGTTACTGCAAAGCGGGCTAAAGGCCAGCAGTGTGTCATTTTGTTTGTTTTGGAAAAAGTTCATAGAAGCCTCAGTGTACCCTGACAGTTAATGAGTATGGTTTGTGGCACAGAGGAAAATTAAAGAAAAACTAAACTAGATTTAACATGGAAATCTTGCTTCTTAATAAACATTTCGATAAATGTGGATATATGACTCTTTTGGTATGCCTTCATGGCTTAAAGTGACATTCACAGAAGTCTTATGTTTGCACAGATTGGCATCGATGGATTCTTTCCCAAACCGGGCTCAGATTTTAATTCCACCAGCTCCTCTACGCCTGATAAAACATTCATCTTTGTTAATAGTCGACCTGTGCATCACAAAGAAATACTTAAGGTAAAGGCATACCCTTAATGCTAATTTACCTACATTCATTTACTGTTTGTGTATGTTAATATACAAATTTGATATGCCAAACTCTGAACATTCATCCTAGATCAACTACCTTGAATTGTAGTTTGGCTGGATCTGGATATTTTAGGGCAATTTAAATGTGTGAATTCTATATCCAAAGAAAAAAAAAACTTAATCGAAATGTAAAGAATTATGAACATTTCTGGTTAATGTATTATTATTTTTTTTTTTTCAAATCTCAAAAAAAATCTTAAGTATTTTATTTCCAATGGATGTATCTGACATTAAAATATAAATCTCTAGCTTTATTTATATGTTTTTAAAAAGTGCTTATTCAGTAATACAACTAGAAATATGAATTCTTCAAAAACTGCCTCTTGGGTGTTTGTTCATCAAAACTTCTGGCATAATTGTTTATGCTTTTATGCTGCCAATAAAATACTACTCACAGCTCTGTTTAATACATTTCACCATGTTCACAAGTATTTCTTATCATTTAAAATTATAATGTACTCAATTTACTTACATTTAGTCATTTTGCACATTTACCCTACAGCTTTTTAAGCAATACTACACCAGCGCTCAATCTAATAAAGAATCTGCCAATCGCCGTTATCCCTTTGTGTTGATAAACATCACCATACCTCCCTCGACTGTGGATGTTAACCTGACTCCTGATAAAACCGAAGTGATGCTACAGAACAAGGTACAGAAAGTTTTCTGTCCTACATTTATGCTTTAAATAAAACATTGTTCAATTCATGACAATGCTCTATTAATCAAACTTCATGTTTCCAGGAAGAAGTCCTGTTAGCATTGGAGACTATGTTAATCTCCTTGTATGGGTACTCCATTGACAATGATGATCTCAAATCTGGAGGAAATCGCCCTGGTGTTAGTTCTGTGAATGCACCTGAACACACTGATGTAGTACCTACACCTTCCACTGATGTTAGTTTGGAAGATGCAGAATTACTTGAGATTTCTCCTGCAAATGCCGATAAACAAGATGGTGAGCTATCCTTGAGCAACACCGCAAACACCAGCTCCTCTTCGATTTCAGAGGATTGGGTGATCAACAGAAGCTCAAGTGATTTCGACAGTATTAATTCCTCATTACCCGCTGACGATGTTGTAATGAACTCTACAGCTGATCTAAACTGTAACTCCCCAAAGGCGTCTAAGAGTGACAGCGGCCCTGGTCAAGAGAGCGAAGTGTCTGCTGAGAGCTGGAGCACGGGCAAGGCCTTCTCAAATGAAGTCACCAGAGAAAGCCTAGAACCTGTGAAACTACATGTCCCGAAAGCCCATGAAGCCCTCGGAGGAACCCAGCCCACATGCACGAGGTCCAGCCCGTCCAAGAGGCCTTCTAACGTTATTATGGAGAAAATGGCCAAGCTGACAGCCTACGAGCTGATCAGCAACCGCTCCGTGCGTCAGCCCTCGTCTGCCTTTTCACTGTTTGAGCAAGACACCAGATCGCTGGTCCTCCAGGAGAGCCCAAGAGCCAGTCCTCAGGATGTCACAACTGCTGTGAAAGAGAGATGGGAAAGCCTCGGGGAGGAAGACCGCAAGAAGTAAGTTTCCAGATTTCACCCTCGAAGACGCAGTTTCCAGTTGTTGTGATTCACTCTCTCTGTGTAGCAAGAGAAAAATAGATCTGCCACTAGCATGTGTAAAATATGGATTGGAAAATCTGCCTGGCCTGGTCGCGTTGCTACCTGAAGGAAGAATTGATGAAGTGTTTGTGTTTTCCAGAAAACTGCATTTGATTACTTGGTCAATAGGCCTGTTTTCCATTGTAAAAGAGGTATTCTGCTTTTTTTGCTTTTTCCAAAGAATGCCACATTCTTTCAGTTTCTTCAGGTGCCAGAAGATTCCAGTTCATTCTATACCAGATGATATCTGACTAATTTATTGGTTGTTTATGAGCCCAAGGAATACTCAGGTTGGATATATGGATATCTTTTTTTTATCACTGTAGACTGCCAGTCAAATGTTCAGACACACCTACTAATAATTTTTTATTATTACTGCATCTATCCACATTTTGATAGTCATCAAACTATGAAAAATCACAAATGAAAGAATGGGAAATATTTAGTGATGAAAAAGGTTAACCATGTAACCTAAATTCATTCCAGCTCTCAACAGTCTAGACATGAGGTGCATACTGGGATGCTTTTTAAAGTACCACAGAGGTTCCCATGCGTGGTGGATGATTTTGAAGTCACTATAGCCTTATTTAGACTGTCAGCCCAAATCCGATTGAAATCTGATCATATTTAAATAAGGACAAAATCGGTTTTGGACTGACAGTCATAACAAAGCTCCATTCAAATTGCATTTCTGGAAATCCTGCTCAATCTCACAGCACTTCGCACACCTTGCCTCAAAACCTACCAGTCATACAGAATTTCAGATGAAATTCACAAGCGCTATTTTGTTTTATGGAATGTGCTTTTGTTTCTATTGATAGTTTGCATTCAGGCGTAATGTAGTAAAACACAAATTCAGTACAAACCCTACTGATGATGTATTTTTTTTATACAGGCAAGCAAGTGAAGCTAGAATATAAACACAACGTGCAAAGTTTCATGGTTTCCCATAGAAAACCATTTTAAGAAAAACACTGAAGCACTAAACGGATTGCTTTTATATTCTGGCTTCATCTGCATTCCAGTGTAAACTATGCATCATTAATACTGAGATTACTGAAATTGATATTTTAATATTACAGTTTTAAATATATTAAGGCACTTTAGGTATTTTCTATGTTTTGTCCCACTGTTTAATGATTGAAATATATTTTCATGGCTCCTTAATCTGGATTGCTAATTGCCAAAACTTGAATTTTGTTCACATTCCTTCGTTTTATTGTTTTGAGGGCTGATCTAAATATTTGCGGTGTTGAACCAAAAAATTGACACGCTTGTGATGCAGTTCTGGAGATGTTTTTGCCCTCCAGATCATCGAACCGGTCACATGACTGAAACCTAGCAATTATACATTGAATCTCTTTTTAGTTTAGTTTAGTACTGTATATCATAGGTCTAAAAATGGATTATACACGTCAAAGATCAGGAAAAGACTGGAAAAAAAAGTGTATGATTTTTGCCCAGATGTTATATTTGTTAAAAATTAATTTTGTCACGCAAATAGATGACCTCAAAGCAACAAAAATGTTGGTCTTTTCTGATATCTTTTTAATTTCGTAACCTCAGATCAGTACACAAGGAATGCTGTTATCACAGCATCATGAAAAGAGGTTTATCCCCCCACACACACACGCAGAAAAACACTCTAAATCACAGCATGCCAAGTCAGCTTAATTAAATAAATGGAAAGTGTATCTCAGCTTTGCTAGTGGCACTTATAATGCAAGGAAAAACACATCTGAATCCTGTTGCTGTCTAAACATTAAACATGAATAGGCTTTATGAAGTGCTTTACTTGTTTTTTCGTAGATGTATGGTAGCACGCAATTCTGAGAATCATACATATCCACGTAACATGGGTACATCACATATGGGCATGCTGTGCTAAAGGGTCAGAGATTGTTGACATGGATGTTTGGGGGAGGGAGTACCATGCTTGTTATATTTTGGTTGCAGTGGTCTGATGCAGCAATAAAATGCCTGGCACTGATCCAGGGACTCTATATGAACTTGGTTTACATCCAAAGTGCCCACACCAAGGGAACATTGCTTTCTTATTGCACAGTTTATGTGCATTCGATCCTCGTTATGAATTCCAGGCTGAAAATGCAAACCGTGCTCCCTAAATGGCTATCATCATGTATGCGGGTGTTCGCTGAGGTCCATCTCAGCAGTCATTTCTGTGTTGTTGCCACACTCGTCCTTTCATTCTGGTTTTAGATAACCTTGGTGCAGGCTTAAGTATGGCCACATTTTGTCTTTCTGTGGTGAGATTTGAGGTCATTACATTTGGACACCATGAAATCAGAACGAGAGTTTTGTATCTTTTAGTGGATATGCGTACTAAAAAATACCCTTTTAGCTCATACACACTAAAAATCACTCTCTTCTGAGAAAACAGGCCAATGTTTCCTGTAGAGTTCAGCTCCAGCAATGATAAAACCCAATTACTTGTAACTTCCTAGGAATACTGAAGTCCTTGATTAGCTTGTTATGAATTGTAAAGTCATGAAATTATTGACGATTGCCCTTTCCGTTGGGAATCAGGAACCATAAGTGTAATCCCTTTTTGGAAATAATTATTATTTTTAATAGTAGTAGTTATTGAATGATGCTCTGCCAGTGTGTATGGTAAACCTATTTCATGTTTGCATAAAAAGCTTTTTTAATGATGTGATTAGATTATATGTTGCTTGGAAAATAAAGGTGCTGTATGTAGGATTTTGACAATACCATAGTATGCGTGCAGATATTTTAGAAACATGCCAAGTTAACGTACTTGTTTATCTGAAAAACAATACTTTAGTCTGTTATTCTCCTTTGAAAATGTATGTTCCGGCCCTGAATGCCGGCCCCTGTTTTGGCGTGTGAAACCCGCCCACCGCCAGTTTACCCAATCGTGTTTTGGAACCATGTGTTGCCAGTTGGTGGAAAACTGAGATTATTTAATTTAAGTCATGAAAATCTGCTAACCGAAAGGGGTTTGAGCAGGAATATGACAACCTGCATGTGCGTCACGTCTGAGTAGGAGGGTCCGGGTAAAAAAAAAAAAAAAAAAAAAAAGTCTGCAATATTTTGAATTTGGACAAAATACCTAGTTCAACCACTCCGTGTCAATCCTATATACAGTACCTTTAACTTTTTCTGCAACCCACAGCTACTTTTATATGAGCATCAATTGAGAGGTTTGGTCTATTGGCCAAACGATGTGGGTTTTTGAAAGGAATCCAAACTAAAAGAGCTCTCCAGGGCTTAATTAATTTGATTAAAGTTACAGTAGAAAAACAGTAAAATTGTGTTTTACAGTTCAATTCAGTTCAAAAGAACTGTTTTAGTCCTTATTTTCATTTTATATATGTAGTTCTCTTCAGCATCATTACTCCAGTCTTCAGTGTCACATTTGCTGCAATATTATAAATATCTGTACTGTCACATTTGAATACTAGCGTATATGCATAGACAAGTCAGAAAAATTGTTAGATATATTGAAAAATAATGCGGCAAACTATTAATTTTAGTAGCTGTTCCCCCATATTTTGTATATGTGAATATCAAGTGTCTGTTTATACATTTTCGATGTGTTCAAGCTGCAAACTTCAGTCCAAAAGCCCTCAGGTCAAGAACTCATTTCAGTGTACATGGCAGGGGATACCCTCAAGCTTCAACCTTCTGCTCCATTATGAAATCATTTATCTCCCCCATTGGCCTCCTACTGCTTTTCTCTTGCATTCAGCACATTTCATGCCTTCATCTTGATTGGTCTGGGTTTTTTTATTCTTCTTTTTTTATCAGCATTTGCATCTTTTTCTTGCACCCGAGCTTTATGCTCTGAAACCATACAGTGCATTTGAAATAGTGCCCGGTCTATTGTACAGTAGCAAGCTCCGTGCAATGGCACAGCTGTTAATTGGCAAGCCCATCGAGAAACTTCCAGTGGAGGGTCAGGGCTGCATGTTTTTACAGGCCCTCTACTCCCTCCCTCGCTGCTCTCCGGCCCCCATCTGGTCACAGGTAGCAGATGTTTTTTATCTTGAATGTTTCTGCACATTTTCTGCGCTCTGATTTACAGCAGTCCACTTAGAATCACTAGAGCAAATTAAATCAAGGTTTCTTGTGTGAATTGAGGATATTTAATTAGTCACAACTTCTGACCTCTTTGCTAACTCACTCTTACCCAGCCTGCAAATTAATGGACCAAAAGCAGTGTTTCAATCCATCTGTCTTCTTTTGTTAATGTGTTTTTGTTTGTTTGTTTATCTTTATTACTATTTTCCACATATAACATTGACGCAACATATATATTAAATTACTGGAAGAAAGTTTTTTTTATTTTTATGATTTTATGATTTTTATGATTTTTGTTTATTATTATTAGAATTTTTTTAAATTGTACATTTTAAACAAATCAAAACTTTTGTCAACAACTTCTGGGAAACTTTGTAGACAATAATGTGTTTCTTTTTTAGCTTTTTTAAATATTAGTAATTAAAGATCATTATAGATGGGCAGAAATATTTTCTGATTAAAATGACATAATCGTGTGCCAGTTGTTTTTATTAGTTTGTATTATTGTTTGAAATAAATGGTTTTTTTTTTCTTAATTTTACACAATTTTTTCACCATTTTCATGTTAATTTTAGTTACAGTTCCAGCTAATTTGTTTTGTAATTTTTGTACTTTTATAAATTTTTGTTTAAAATATACCGATTGTGTTTTTTTATTATTTTAATTTCAGTTTTAGCTCTTTTGGTGCATTAATCTGATGCTAAATAAATAATGTATTTTTCTTGACTTTTTTAATTTTATTTTTAGCAACAAAAACATTGTTTTGTTTGTTTCAGGTTTTAATTAATTTTAATCGTTTAAGCACTTGACTACATAAAGCCGTTTTTAAGATCACTATAAACCTAAATTTAATCGACAATTACGTTTATCCAAAGTGTTTTTTTCCCGACCGCATTTGAACAGTTACACAAAGGAAATACAAAATGTTCAACTGGGACTGTAACGAATACATGTTCTCGTATCACATCCCATCTTAGGTATGAAAGCAAGGCAGAAAAGTCTCTGAACGCCTACAACCTTCAAAGGAAGAGGGCAGCGGAGGGAGGTGGCCAGTGCGGAGAGGGCAAGAAGCAGATGAGCGCCGAGTCTTCATTGAACAAAGCTCAAGGCGTGAAGCGCAAGGCCCCCCTCGCCAACCAGCAGGCCCTGGACAAACTCTTCTCCTCTCAGCCCTCGAGTAAGAGGAGCCCTGCCAAGCTCTCCAAACCCCTCCCGTTCAGTATTGCAACCCTCAAGCAGAGTCTTAACCTCCTCTCCTACCAGAACAGCTCAAGTGCGCAGGGCCTCAGGCTTGTAAACCGCTTGGCTTCTCACGGTGCCTGGGTCGTTTTATGCGGCAGAAAGCTCATGCTGTTGAACCCGTTTCGAGTGGAGGAGGCCTTGCTGTTTAAAAGACTTCTGGAGAATAATATACTTCCAACCGTGAGGCTGCAGACCCCTGTACAGCTGACAGATGGGTAGCCTGTCTCATTTTCTCACTTAATGATGACATTCTGGATGTGTACTATCTGGAATGTAATTGTAAAAACCATAAAATGTAAAAAATGGATCAGCAGTTACAATGTAGGATTAATAGCTGTATTAATCCTCTCTATTCTAAATTGCAATACTTCATTAACTTTCTAATCATTATTTGCATATTAACATACACTTCCTTTCCTAGAGTGCTTGGTGGGCCTGAGTACATGGATGTTCTCCTGAACATGGAGAAAGGCAGCGCCTGCTTCAATGGAGACATCTATTTCACTGATCCTAGGCTCGTGGCAAATGGTTTTGAGATTAAGATGATTCCAGGTAATGATCAAAGACCTTGAAATTCTTTTGAAATATTTCCATTTGCTCTTCTTTTTTTTTTTTTTTTACTTTTTAATTTTCTCATCCCTCAATTTACCCCTTTACCCTTTCCCTCAATAAATATTTAATTTGCTGCTTATTAATAGTTAGTAAGGTAGTTGTTTAGTTTAGGTATTGGGCAGGATTAGGGATGTAAAATGAGGTCATATAGAATAAGGCATTATTATTAACGCTAATAAAGAAAAACAGTGTTGCCAAATTTAATTGAACTAATTTCGCAATGCTCATGGTTCAGCCATCATACCTGTTTTATAAATAAAACTCTAAAAGAGTCACAATCATGTGGAAAAAAAATTGTTTTTCGGCATCACACAACGCAATTGTTTTATTTGATTTGGACTCACGGTTGGTTTGGGTGCTTTGGAGCCTGTCACCAAATTGTCTTTATTTTACTTTTCCATTACATATGCACTTCTAGACTTATGCAATTTGCATAAGGTCTCTTTTTAAATGGAGTGAACTACTACTTTATAGGCAATTGGAAAATATCATTCAACTTCCAATATATGATGATAATGCTTAATTTGTAGTTTTTAATAACTTTTAATATCCGTGCGATTACCTTAGAGACGTTAATTCCCGCTGCGCCGAGTGATGAAGTCATTGTTTATACTAATTGCTTAAGTGGAAAGTGCTGTGTCAGCACTTCTTTTTCCTTACACAGCTCAGTGTGGGCACACGTATAATATGAAATTGTTTTAAAAAAGAGGGGGCTTGAATCTAAGGGATTGGTCCACTTCCTGTATGACTCAGCCTTGTTTTTTTTGAGATGGCCGTTAAGTGCGTCTGCTTGAATTCGCAGCCCACCGTCTCTCCTCATGCTCATCATGTGCTGTGGAGTGGGAGAGATTCTGAAATACTTCTACACATGGTTTGTTTAGTTTTTTTTTTCTTTGCCAGGTTTCTCTTGAGAAAATGTGCCTTTATTAATTCAAGGGTCATGCTGTTTAAAGGTCTCTAGGATTGTCCAATTTGATTTAACAAAGGTTGGACCCACTGGACATCATTAAAGCCACAGTTCACAAATTGTTTTGAAATGTCAAATATAGCGGCTTGAATAACAGGATTACAGGCAATTATTTCTGACAGAATTGCTTATGTCTGATTAGTGAAGAATGAAAGTAATGTGTTTGCTTTAAATGTTTTCTTGATGCCTTCTGATATTATAAAACATCTCTGTTAGGTTACTGCAGGGGTGTCATTGTGCCAGTGCTACATAATAATTAGCTCACTTTTTGAAAACCGCTTTTAGCAATATTATATATCATTACGCCTGCTGCAGCCGTGGTAAGGCAGCAAAGTTCCATTTTATCTATTTTCTAGAATAGAAATTAGAAAAGAACAGACGTGATTTGAAACAAAAATCACTTTATGAATGTCTTTTGATTGAATTAACATGTCCTTGCTCAGTAAAACGTAATTTCTTAAAAGAAAATCTTACTGGAAACTTTTGAATGCTAATATAACCAACACTTACAAAGTGATAAATAATATAAATAATATTTTTAAAAGACATTTTTGGAATTGTGATGTCATTTAAACAAACAGCACTGTCACTCGATCATTTTATTGCATCTTTGCTGAATAAAAGAGTTAGTTTTAAATTAGCAGTAGCGCATATGCATGTATAATGGAAATAAAAAGTAGTTAATATGCATAGATGCACATGCACTACTGTTACAGTGACATGCACGCTTAAAAAGTGATTTTCAGTACATTTGCTCTAAAAGTTTACCTTCTAAACCTTTCATTTGATAATGTGAAAAATCAAGCAGAAGCATCTTGGGAAAAAGTAAATGGCTGATAACTGATGTGTTAAAGTTATATGTTGTGCAGACACTTTTCCAGGTTTAGAATCAGCTTATTTTACAGTGTTGTCCTCTCTCTAAGGAGGCTGCCATCTTAGTCCTCATTTGACCCTATTTTGCCTGTTGTTATGGAATGCACTTAAGACTTCCCCCTTAGCCCTGTTCCTGTAAAGTGTCGTGTTGGCACTGGTAAGGGTCATCATGGCTGAAGCTGGCTTACTGCCTGAGCTTTTGCCAGCACGGTGGATTTGCACTAAAGTGTGGTGCTGTGGAGAAAAATTGCCCTTTACAAAAGGGAATAGATTCTGAGCCAACTTCCAGGGATTTGGCAAAAACATGCACCAGATTTCAAGCCCTTTCGAAACCCCAAAGTATTCAACTTTGGCACAGAACCTGCCACGCACCGTTTGTCCTACAAATATGAATGATACCTCAAATTGTTCAGCTTGTTGAGGAGAAGTGTCCTGTTATATTTGCAAATGATCAAATTTACACCTGGCAGATAATAAAAATCCTAAAGACTTGTAGTGTTGTTCTGAAATAAAACAAAACTATTAAAATAGTTTTGAAATAAGGCTTAGAAAAATACGATGCAAATAATGAATAAAACTTAAGAATATTATAGTTATATATATTGCATTGGCAACTAACTAAAATAAGTTGAAGTACTAAAGTTACTCAGATTAATCTGAAAAAAGTAAGGCTACAGTAATTAGAAATATTAGAAAATATTATATAAAATATAAAATGACAAAAGCACAAATTACTAAATAACTTAAAAATATATATATATATATATATATATATATATATATATATATATATATATATATATATACATGTGTATATATATACACACATATTAAACAATGACAACAATGTAAACTAATTTATCTATTTATATATTTAAACTAATTAACTAGCAAGTTTAAAAGCTATTTATGGATATTAATATGTAATATAATATAATATACTAGTATACTATAATAGTATATAAATAATACTACAATGACATTGACATGAAGGTATGTTCACTTGACTTGGCCTATAGTAAGAAACCACCTACCAACCCCTCAAAACACCCTAGCAACAACTTAGCCTTGTGAAATAAATAATACAAATTTAGTTCTTGCAACTAGAGAACCAATTTTGGAGCATCATGTGAACATGCATTGTATTGACCATAATAGAATTTTGTAAGCATGGCATATTCAGAATGGCTGCAGAAGAAAATGTTTTGTCTGTGCTACCTTGATGACCTTTCCATACGTTTCACCTCTTCATTGAGATGCACCTAGGGAAAAGCAATCATCTTTAAATCATCTGTTGAAAACCTCCTCCACCTTGGTTTTTCTTTCCAGTCCACAAAGACATGGTAATAGCGTAATTTGGTGCGATGCCCGCCTGACTTGGTTTCCAACCAGTGCGTAAATCACAATATTTATTTATTATTTTTTCCTGGAGAATGTTGTACTTGGAGTTTATTAATCCTTGCTTGTTGCTTATCTTGGCCAGGTTTCTCGTCTTCTGAGAGGCATGTTGAAGTGACGGGCATGGCCGACTGCATGCCTTTCTTCGGGATAGGAGACCTGAGGGAGATTCTGCGGGCTATAAAGGTCCAGGATGCAAAAACCGTGGAGCAATGTAGACCTCTCAAAGTCTCAAACTACCTAGAGGTGAAAGATGCTCCTTGGGGCATACTTTTTGACGATCCATTTTTAATTTGCCATCACAGTATCAAAATACATTTGAAGAGTTTAAAAGAAGAAGAGTTTAACACAAAATGACAATTTGTTGAAAATGTACTCACCCTCGGGCTATGAGTTTGTTTCTTCATCAAATCAAATTTGGAGAAGTTTAGCACTAAATCAATGGCTTACCAGTGGATCCTCTGCAGTGAATGGGTGCCGTCAGAATGGGAGTTCAAACAGCTGTTAAAAGCATCACAAGCAATCCACATGACTCCAGTCAATCAGTTAACATCTTGTGAAGTGAAAAGCTGCCTGATTGTAAGAAACAAATGCATCATCACCAAGACATTTTAAAACATTATTTTTGCTTCTGGCTAAAATGTAAGTCCTCTATCTTGCTTTCCACAGTACAAAAGTTTAATCGAGCTCAGATCAAGAAATTTTTCCAAGCAAAAACAGTTTGAAACAGTTCTAAACCAACATGGATTTTGATGTGAAAGTCCAGCAGGGGACGCAATATTATGTGCTCTAGATTTAGGTCCTACTTTATATACCTAATACTTGTGTACTTACATAGTAACTAGATGTGTACATAGTATGTGCCACAGTGTAAGTAATGTTTGTGTAACTACACATATGTAACAACCCACTCAATGGTATAGTGGTGTTACAATGGTTCTAGTACAAATGTTTAACAGGACTAACAGCACTTTTTGACATTTGGTTACACTTTATATTAAGTAGATGATTCCTTAACTTTACAACTTGCAGTAATTACTCTGATGTTACATAGCAGCGTCCAGTAAGTTAGACTTTATAGATAAATTGTGGTTTGTGTCCAGAATGTTACACTTTATATTAAGTGGACAGATCCTGAGAAGTTACCATGTACACCGGTATTACAGTGGTGCACCAACTCCAACAACTCCAGATCCAACCTCTTTTACCTCTTTTATGTCTCATATCTCCACCCCCTGGATCAAACTGTTCCAATTACTCTTAAACATACGGTTGCTACAAAATGTAGATACATAATTCCAGTTACATGAGGTGTTGTTACCAATATCTTGTTACACATTTGTACTCACACATACCATTTTGAGCGTTGTTACATGTGTTTAGTTACAGAAATGTTACAGCTGTGGCTACATATAAAGTGGGAGCTAGATTTGTATTTTGGAGGGAAGCAAGTTAAACGCTAAAACAAAGACACGCTTTTTTTTCTTCACAAGATGTTAATTAATGAACTGAGATCATGGATTACTGTGATGTTTTTATCAACCCTCTGTACGCTCATTCCGATGGCACCCATTCACTATGAGCAAATTTTAATTTTAATATTAGACACAAGTTAGTATTTTTAGCTGCATTTTAACTCCAACTTTTTCTTTCAGAGTGAAGCTGTGAGACTAGCTAGACAGTTACCGCTGAACCTCACCAGAGCTGATGTTACAAATACGCTTTGCCGAATGAAACAGGAACTCGAAGAGGAGAGTCAGGTCTGCATTCACAGACGACCATTTTTTCACAATCTGGTTACCGTTCCTGAAACTGAGCAGGATGCTCAGCAAATCATATCTAATTCTTGCTAAGGACTGAAACCAAATTGTCACACTAACATTTATTGTACCATATACTAGTATGAAAGTTGTGATTTGGAATAATAAATGTTTGCCTTGTTGAATTACGGTTTTAATTGATGATTTGAGATGTAAATGATTCTGATTGTCTGTGTTTAATCAAGAAGAATATGTATTGCTTAGGTGGTTTCCAACCAGAAAGAACTGCAAGATCTATGCACACGCATCACTATTTCATATTTCATATCACACCATGTTGCAAACAGAATAAATGTAATTAAGATTTATTAAATGGCTGTTTCAGTCCAGATCTGACATCGCTGGGTCATGAGTGATGTTAATTTTTACGAACGATTTTATGAGGGCAAAAAAAATCTGAATATCAATTACGATACAAAATCAATTTTCATTGATGGTTTGCTTTTCTGTCTTAATCTATTCCGGAAAATTACTGATAATGAAGGAAATGGCAATCGCTCAACTTTAAATGTTTGCCTTGTTGACTTTTGATTAGAAAAGAAAACAAGCCAGAACTACTGACCCCACAGCAGATGCTAGTGAACCACAAAATTTAATGCAGTGTGGTTGTAAATTCACTTTCCCCCAAAAATCAGCACCTTAAATGCTGATCATGAAAGTCGGCGCTAGGGGCCCATAAAGCCAGAAGGGTTGGGCTCTGGGTTTTGCCGAAAAAGTGTGCAGTCACAGTCAGGGACCTCCAATTACCAGCTGAAAATAAGGCTCAGATGCTGTGAAGTTTTAACAGTTGCTCCCCTGTAGCCATATGGTTTGTGGTTTTTTAGTGTTTGATCAGTTCCACGAACTGCATTTTAACCTCTGGGGACCCAGTATTTCATGTTCGTCCTCTGTAGAGGACACGAGTCCACAATTTTGAGTCTTTATTTTTTTAAGGAAATGAATACCTTTATTCCGACTGATCAAAATTGTGAACAGTAAAGACAATATTACAAAAAAATAAATATTTATTTCAACATTGCATTGTATCTTGTTTTCCAAAACCATATTAACATGTTTTTAACATTGACAATAATATGTAATGATTCTTGAGCACCACACCAACATTTTCTTAAGGATCATGTGACATTAAGAACTGGAGAAAAAAACAATTTTCAAATAATAAATTTTTTTAAATTGTTACAATATTTTGTAATATTTTGACTGAATTTATGTGTACGATGCAGAACAATATTAAATAATCCTTTAATAAAATGAATGGTAGTTTTCCTAGTTAAAAGGAAAGAAAAACATTTAAAGAAAATGTAGGAACCTTGTTTCATTCTTAAAGAATGATAAAAAGCACAACATAAAACATTAAGTTATTATTTAATAAAAAATGTAAAATAAGAAATGTGACTCAAATCTTTTTTTAATGAATTGGTTGATTGAGTCTGACTGGTCTGGTTGTTGAATCCATCACTGTGGTTGTAGTGGCTAACATCTCACAGAGCCATTATAATCTCACCTGATGCTTGCAGCCCCTTTGGTGTCCACAGTGTCATATTTATTGTATTGGTTTCATGAATTATTTCCATCCAGCATTAATGGTGGCGCCAAGTGGTTGGTTTTAGGAGCGAGGAAATGTTAGACGTAATTAACGGAGCTATTGAGTTCAGCTTCTAATGCAGAGCTAATTTACTCTGATGCATGTCCTCGTGCAGCCATTATTTTGCCAATCAGCTGCTGTAAAGCAATTACCTTGCACTGCTTAACTCCAGGACTCAAGAAACATGTGCTCTGTGTTAAATATCACTGCTGTGAAAACATGTTAGCCTTTTATTGTCATTTAAGCTCTTAAAAGCCTTTTGAAACAGGTCTCTGGTGTCTTAAGGTTAAACCGGACCCAAAACATCTGGGATTTTATTTTGTCATTCAAAACCAGAAATAGAAAGTTTTGGAATTGTGTGTATATATATATATATATATATATATATATATATATATATATATATATATATATATATATATATATATATATATATATATATATTTAACTCTGTCAAGCCTGACAACTAAAAGAATAGTTAGATGTAATTTTATTAAATAATTTAATAAACAAACATACATATATATAGAGGCCAAAACAAAGTAAAAATGTGTGCCAAAAAATCTGAATAGCGGGGGAAAGTCCATTTGTTTCAATAATTTGTTTCAAAAAGTGAAACGTACATGTTATATTAGTTCACACAAAGTGAAATATTTCAAGTCTTTATTTGTTTCAATTCTGATTATGGATTAAAGACAAAAAAAACCCAACAAATCCAGTATTTCACAAAAATGTTAATATTTCATATGACCAATAAACAATGATCTTAAACATGTTGACCTTCTGAAAAATGTGTTGATGTACTGTATTATGTTCTCAGTACTTTGTTGGGCCTTTATGGTAGTTATGGTAGCCCAAGTTGCTTTGATATTGGCCTTCAGCTTGTCTGCATTTCGTGGGGCTCTGTTCCCTCAGCTTCCTCTTGACAATACCCCATGGATTTTCAATGGGTTTTCCAGCAAATCAAGTACAGTCACTTAAACCAGGTACTGGTAGTTTTGGCTTTGTGGGCAGGTGCCAAATCCTGCTGGAAAATAAAATCATCATATCCATAAAGCTTGTAGGCAGCGAGAAGCATGAAGTGCTGTAAAATTTAGACTGTAGACAAAAGACAATGGACCCACACCAGCAGATGACATGGCTCCCCAAACCATCACTGACTGTGGAAACTGCACACTGGACTTTAAGCAGCTTGACTTTTGAGTGCTTGACTAATTTTGTGATATATTGTTGTTGTTTTTTCTTTATATTTAATCTTTAAAATTGAAACAAAGGCTTGAAATAATGTGTGAAGTGAACTAATATGACATACAAGTTTCACTTTTTGAAACAAATGATTGAAATAATTAGACTTTACATAAAACGCATACAAATATTGGTTTCCACTCTAATCTCCCATTAATATTTCTTACTAAAATTATGTTTAAATATTTAGATTTATGAATGTTGTAACTTTTCATATAAAATTAACCATATAATCATATAATGCAAAACAATAAAATGAACAAAAAATTTAAAATCTAAATCTAATGAATAGATAATCATTATTATGTTTACCTTATAAAAATCTGAAAAATATATTGTGTACCACAACCTGAAAAGATGAACATTTTTTGCAGTTATAAAAAATGCATGAATTATCAGATGCCATCTACAACAGGTTTTTCAGCAAAGTTTTGATCATGTTGACAATTCAGAGTATCAAATATTAGACTTTATACGGTATATTGAAGATTTTCTGTAAATCTATAGCAGTTTTTTTATCATTATTATTTTACAGGCCCCTTTGGATTTGACATATTGAGGCAGCACAAGATTATGCACATGACGTTATTTCTTGTGGCCTACGCATTGTCCCATGAAAATTCTGCTCAGTCATGCACTACGACGTGTTTCCGTTTGCTAAATTAAAACAGGTGGGTGTGGTGCTGGGTTCCTTTCTCTGGCCTTTCTCAATCTTCATCACAGAACTAAAAATAGCTTGGAGTAGATGCACGTAGCATGTGTCGTTTCATTTTGGACCTGATTAGCGTACAAAGTTACTGTATGCAAAGCCAGAGAGGGGCGCAAGCGGGGAGCATAAGGTACAGAGTACCATCAAAATAACCCACGTGATCTGACGGGTTCGCTTTTTCACAACACAGAGCAATATGCAAACCTGTTGCATCTGTAGTATTCTGAAGGAAACCGTTTTTGGCCTAATAACGATGTCAGCTGATAAAGTGAATCAAGCGTGACCCTTTTAACTGAGTATTCGCATGCTCTTAAGATGATTATTGGTTAATCCAGACTAATCAGTCTGATATTCATATTTGAAGTGATTCGATCTGCTGTCCTGGCTGTTTCAAGAGAGCAGGCACGCATATCCCCAGCTTTAATGGAAGTCTCAAACAAGGGTCAGAGAGAAATGAGGCCCCTGAGTGCTGCCTCACCTCTCCCCTGCTTTTAGAATTTGCACCCTGCGGCTATGCGAGAGCGAGTGCTGAAGTCGCAGCACAGGGCCGTGAAAACTAAAACGTGTGCTGTGGTTTGACCTTTCCCTATGTTAAATACAATATTATCATAAGACGTGCTATCGAGTTGCAGTGCCATTGCATGATCAGATTCACTGCCACGTGGGCCCTGCGCTCAGGTTCAGCACATGTGAGCTCATTAGAGTCGGTATATATGTGGTGTAGCACGCCAACTGGTATATACAAAACATTTAATTTTATTTTACGTGATTATTTTAGTCTAGTCTTTTTATAAGTGTACACGGCAGGGCAATTATGCTTTTTGTCAAATATTGGGGAGAGAATAACATTTTATTGGATTCTGAGGCTCCTGGGTGCAGTGAAATCTGCACCGGCCCAGCTTTACCATTAGGCCATTTACTTTACATGGATATGCAAGCCAACAAAATTCGGAGGGTGGAAAAAAGGCTAAATGTTTTTGGTAAAGCAAATGTCTTGGAGACTGTAGCTCTGTAAAACAACATCAAATTAGTTAGAAAAATTAAGTGGCCATTAGCCGCAAAGACAATACTTAGTATATCTATCCGATAATAATAGTATATCTATCCATCTATCTATCTATCCATGTCGGTTTGTCTGTGATTAATCACGATTAATTATTATTTTCCAAGTAATTTATATCTACATACAAAAATGTACTGTCATTTTTTATCACGTTCTTGTACATCACAACAAACGTTTTCGACTCGCGCGCAATGTCTTCTAGAAACAAGAGCCACGCAAACGAGTACGTGCGCGCGCAGAATTAACGTTATGCGTAAGGACGTAACCGCGAAGTTTTCGCGTGTGCCCGCGGCGTGGACAAATTCGAAGTTTGTTCATTTTTATCACAAGAAAATGTTTTTTTTTCAACGCATTCAAGAAAGTTGTACATAAGAAGCAAACAAGTGAGTGAGCACGTATACGTGTAAATCATAACATTTGCGCGCTAGGTCTCCTTTGTGTTGTTAACGTTACATCGACAAACTCGGAAGTACTGTCTTTTTTTTTAGTTTACAAATGTCCAGAAATGTGTTTTTTCTCCCTCCTTACAACGTCTTCAAGAAAGTTGACTTTTGAGGCAGGTGTATTACTAGACTAAGATGATTCGCATTGACTAGCGTTTATTAGAAGCTGGAGCTGTTCTGATCATGGACTTGCTCGGGTTATGGATTTGCTTAAGTGGTAGGAATAATCCCTTTTGGTGTTATTTATTTATTTTTTTTAAATACATAATCCAACTGTATTAGTGTGTTGAATTAACAGTCATATTGAGATGCAATTTTTATCCAAAAGTTTCTGATACGTGCAAATCAGCAAAACGTGCTGTAAATTCATAATATATACAATTAGCCATCAAATGGCAATCATTAATTAAAGAGAGAGCAGCTGGCACTGGTAGAAGGAGAGTGCTGTAGGAGGGTCTGGCATGAGATGGACTGCACATTGTGGTCAGAGAGTGTGCCAAATGCCATTCCAGTGCCTCTGCAACAGGGGTCGAAGGTTAAGAAACATTGTGGCTCAGAAGACAGATGTCCGTGAGGCCTGGGCAGATATTGTCATTCTGCTTGAAAGCTAAAATCACCGTTTGTTTAGCCTTTTTAATATTAAATGTAGCTCTATCTGGAGTTATAATGACCCATTTTACTGTATTCTTTACTACTACCAAGTGTGTCACCATATGGTTATCTCAATAGGTGATGCACTCTTTTAAATGTGCGGCCTTGCTGCTGCCTTGCATTGATGGATACTTACCATCCACTTTAATGCTCTCGCTATGAGGCTTGTGGTACTTGGCAGCATCCACTTTACAATGACCGACTGTGGTTTTCATGTTGTCCTTAGAGAGACTTAGATTTAAGCATTAGATGTACTCTGTGTGCTGGAATGGGGGTTACATTTGCATGTTCACTATCTGAACTGTGTGTAGTTGGTGTTTTCAATGGTTTAAATTTTGGAAATCATAGTCTGATTTGTGTCTTACAGGTCTAACTGTCAAAGAGATTGTGAAGAATCCACGAGAACAAGGTAGGCTCATGCTTACTAAGTAAATATAGCACGCTGCTGGCTAGTGTCAGGTGTTCTGAATGATTGTTGGGGTTACCTGTGCATTGAATGACACCGACTGACAGAAATCGGGTGAAACAGACAGATCAAGGAGATGGTTATGAACAGGTTTTTGTTACATTAACAACATTTAATTGACACGTATAATGACCAATATATAGAAATCAGATGAGATAGATTTCTGTATAACAAATTACAGACAATATTTCAACAGGCAGTATTTTGTCTGAACAACTCGTGATACAAACCTTATTGCCTTGATTGCAAAACAAAGCAAAACTGTTTCTCCATATGACAAGACACCTCAGATTCCTGCATATCCAGCTGTCTGACAGGCGTTGTGATGACACTGGAGGGGACATGTTTCCTTTTTCCAAATGATCCAGACATCTCAGTCTCCTCAGAGGAGCATCTATCCTCCATCACTGTCAGTCATTGGTCTCCTGGGGGCATATGGTTTACTGCCACAGACCTTTTCCACTTCAGTCATTAGGGTGCCTTGTAAATGAACTTAGACTTATGGACAAAACTTGCTGAATGACTCATTCCAGCCCAAATGTGATCTTGAGTTACACATTGCTAAAACAGGACACATTCCCGTCCTCGACGTCCGGAAGCTTTACGATGTAATTAATCAAATGTTGATTCCACAAGGGTCAATAGAGTTTCGGGAGAGACGGATGTCGATTTCTCAGCTAAGTGAAAAAACAAGTGGTGTTGAAGGCAGGGCCCAGTGTGGATGCGCTGGATAAATCCATCAGGGGCGCTGACAACCAGCCGTCAGTGGCTGCACATCTGCGCCCATCTGCCCGAGGCTCATGTCTTTTATTGCTTTTCATTGCTTTCTTCATACGAGAGCACAAGTTCAGTGCAACTGAATCGCACGTCCCTTGGAAACTGAGGTGATTATTGCATTGCAAAATGTTAGATTAATCATTAAATTAAAAGTACTTTGGGTTGTGCCTGTTGAGTGGTCCTGATTGTTGGCTGAATTAGAAGAGCTCAGTGCAGCAAGAGCTTGGCTCTGTGAGATCTCAGAGAGTTTCGGGCCAGTGGACGGATATTAATTGTCACTGAGTATTATGTTTAATGAATATTTGCGTGTTTTTTATTCAAACCTAAGCATTTGGCTTTCTGTGATGTAGTCTATTGAAGACTGATCAAATTCAGCTGGGTTAAATATATTACAATAGTAAAGCAGATTTAGATGAAGACTTTCAAGAAGCATCCGTTTTAATGATTCTTTAAATGATAAAGAAATCATCGTATGCATTGAATTTCATTTACAGGATCTTTCAAAAGTCTTTTTGCCTATTGTGCTCAACAAGGCTGCATTTATTTGATCAAAAATACAAAAAGTTTAATTAATTAAATTAAATCATTCTAATGTGATTCACCTCCAGCATTTGGATTGTTGGCAAATACAAAACGGACTGTGTACTAAGGTGTGATTATAGCAAAAATGTAGAAAAACATCTTAACATACAAATAACATGAGAAAATGTATCTTCATTCTTACAAATAGCATGAGAGAGGTTTATCTTCGATGTTAAGAGGGTTTTTTACATTTTTGCTGTCACACCATGTGACAAATTGATATTACAACTACCCATTTATTTTAAATAAAACCCTTGATAAATAAAAACATTAATTTATACAAAATAAACTAACTTTACTCCCCCAAAATTTTAATTATTATTATTTTTTTTTTTTAACTTAAATTATATGTGTAAGTGTATAATATATATTTCTAAGACGTTTTTCCATATTTAGAATCTAAATTTAAAATAATTTAGAATACTTGTTCAAAATCTCAATGACATCTGTCAACTTAAGATGAAAAATTGGCAGACAGGTAATAGAAAAGCTCATGTTTAGAGCAGTAACAGACCAGGTGAGACAACAAAAGCACAACATGCGTCACCTGTCACCTGTCTGCAACCTGGCCATCAATATTCGATCTGATGCCTCATGGCAGCACGTACCTTCAACTCATCACTCAAGAGCAAGCGTTTCCCCAGCTGCTCCAGAGACTGCGCACGTTAGTGTGAAGATGCAGATGTTTGACCACACCTGGCAGCTGTCCCTCTTCCTCCTTATACACGGTGCTTCCCTCCTGTTCGAGCAAATGCAGCTCTACCCGGCTCCCCTGCAGCTTGTGCGGATATGGGGAATCCTGGTGACTGAGATGAGCTATGTGTTTCCCCCCGGAGTCTCCTGTCCCTCGAGGAGCCACGCTGCCTTCCCATTTTCTCACAGTCACTTCCTCTTCTGTCAACCTGGGAATGTGCTGGCAACCGGCAAGCCACGGAGACAAGGAAAACGTTTCCCTTGTGACAGATATAACAAGTCGGGGAAACCATTACTGTTCCTGTTTATCATACACTTGCCGTTACCTGGCACAAAGGACGGTGCTGCAAGTCAGATGCACAAGAAAACAAATCAATCATGCTTCTGCCGAGCGTGATTCATAGCACGAACGCTCCTGCATGTAGAACGGGATGAGTTACGAAGGGATGCACCTGATTATCGGTGCACATTCAGATGTTAAAACGCTTATCGATGGTTTCAAGTGAGGTGTTTGGGCTTTTCAGAACCCACGTGTAATTGTATGTGGCAAACGATCTTGAATCCACGGCGCGTTATCTCAACCCGAACGTGGAAAGAAATGTTATTGCTTAGGGACTTTTAATCTCCCACAACCCTCTGTTCATTTCAGAGCAGTTCCCACCTGGTTTCCATGGCATCTGTCCAACTCACAGCAGGAAAGGAAGCAGATCTCGGCAGTGCTGAGTTCGCCCTCTTCTGGACGGAAGTAAGGGCTCCAATAAGCCTTGGTCTAATTAGCCATGCTGTCAAAACATTTCTGCACAAGTCCTTTTAGAAAACTCTGCTGCATGTTCGCGCTGAACTATTCAGAAGGGAGATTTGTTAATTTGGGTTTATGTAACACCGCTCGGTGCCATTACGGGAAAAACTAATGAAAAAGTCAAATGATAGTAAATTCAACCCAAAAGGAACCTCGTGGCAGTTTGGATGATACCCTGCGTTCACCTTTGCTTAGAAAAAGACATGACTTCCCCTTTAAACTTGCTAACCGCATCCAATATGGCTCGGTTTGAGCATAAATCCATTTTATCAAATGGTTTTCATTGCTCGAATGAAATCGTTCAAGTCCAGAACTGCATGTTTCCAAATATTCAAAACTCAATTCCATTTGAACCCTTTTTTTTTAGGGGTTTGAAATAACAGAGTTGAACATATAAAGCAAGCACCTTTATTTGTTTGAACAGATACATAGATTTATATTGTACACTTTTTTGCTATTTCGTGTTCATATACATGTACTAACCGTGGTTAAAAAAGGCAACTGTTAATGGAAACAATGGCAAGTATACAATACAATTAGCAAACATATCAAAATCAGTTTTTACAACATTTTTAGCAACCAATTCTTTCTATTGGTCTGCCATAGTGCAAACTGTGTGGTTTGAAGACAGAGTGTTAGCGTGATATTAACATTCATTCTTACAGTTCCGATGTCTCTGTCTCGAACACATTTTAATGTATAAACCGCATTCACAGCGCCTTTGCTTCAAGTCCTTCTGTCCCTTAATGCCGATCTCAATAATACTTCAAGTGTGTAGGGCTGTTTGACAGATGAGTAGTGGACGAAAGCTACGATTAACAATTTGATCGGTGTGTTTATTGCAGTGTATGTGGAAGTTTGCTTCAGATAACTGTATTCAAGCTCTGTTCAATGTTCAAGAGTCCCTCTCTGTTTCTCTTGGATACTCTTCTTAAACAAGCTCAGCTGTTACAGCAAAGATCTAAATGATTGTATTTTGGAGTGGTTGCATAATACAATGTTGTCTGCGTATCCTAATGAGAGTATTCTGACAAGGTGAAAACATGAAATAAAGCAGAGAATGTCGTCCATTTCAAAAGTGTCCATTCCCAAGTCCAGCCAGTTTATGACATTCCTTTAGTACATCCATGTAACATTGGACTCCTGTGGCAGAGATACTGATTTAGAGGAAAATGACAAAACAATATAGTCAAATGAAGCGGTGCCCAGAGAGTGAGTGAGCGTCCTTCTATTGCACAGTGTCTTGCGGAAAGCACTGATAATGGATGGTGGATGGTGTGATCAGATGTCCGGGTCTGCGAGACGGATCGAGTCCTGTCTGGGCACTGGTTCACGAGCAGCCACAGCGGTCTACTACCATTGAGGGGATCTTGCCATAGATGATCTGCTCTTTGCCGTTGAAGTAGAGCATGTTGATGGGAGACATCTTGGTGGGGGTGCAGCAGGGCCCTGCGGTGCCTCGCGGATTGGCCTTGTTCACCAGATGGGTGTGGGGATATTTCTGCAGGTGCATGTAGTCGCATTCTCCCGAACAGTAATTCGCCTTGTAGCGTTTTGGAGCAATAATCCAGTCCCAGCCAAAGTCCTCGAAGTCCACAGTGAGAGGGTACCTGCAGCATCGAGACTCTGACGAATTCTCGTCGCAGTCCAGGCCAGAGTCCCTCCGGATTCGCTTTGGGCCCTCTGAGATTTTCACCTCCATGAAGGGGAGCTGGGAGTGAAAGAAACCAGAGAGCCAGTGTTTCAGTTTACTGTTGATACTTTCCTATCTGACGGCCCTTGCCAACTCCTGTTCTGACCGTGAAGTAGCTTTGTCCAACCATTAATCAATGCTACAGCTAGACAATGCAGATATGATTATGGAAGGGAATGAACTTAAGGATTCCAATTCCACATAACGATTCATTGCTTAATGGAGCCATTAACGATTTTTTTTTTCATTTCTTATTGCAGTTACCACCACCCAGCAAATCACGAGATCATTTGGGATGCCAGCAGAATCAATATACAGACAAAAATGTGATTTTTTTTAATAACTTCTCACACACTCTATATTGTATTTATATAAAAGTTCTAATTTAAGCTAATTACTTTTATGTTTCATAAGCGTTAACATTTTTGTTCGTTTCTAGTTAAATGTGGCTAAGGTAACTTGAGATTCAATGAGTCACGTTAAATCACTAAAAAGAACCGTTCGTAAGAGTTATTCGTTGTCGAATCGAACTACATTGATCGCGATGAATGTTTTTGATTCACTAAAAACATTAGTGACAGCACTGTTAACTAAACGTGTAACGTCGTTGGGCGCTCCGACGCATGCAATAAATAAGCATTTTACATTTTCGCTTCTGGTTTTTGAGAGGTGATTATTTACAAATGAGTTTTTAAATAAAACCATCTAAATCATTTCTCAACAGCGTCATTCGCAAGGCAAAGCTCTGCGCAAAAGCGGATGTTTTTTGGGGTTTTAAGAAAAACGCATATTCGTTAACAGCGCAACTCACCAGACCATCCTCTCCAGGCTCAGCTGAGGTGACGGCCAAGTCGTTTCCCTTCGCGTCATACGCGTTTATCTCAATGCCCCAGTTGGTCTCCGGTTGTCTTAACCACACCGTGAGCACCTGTTTTACGTCTATACTCTGCCAAGACGTCACTCCTGCATTCACGTCGATCTTCAGGGATCGTATTCGTATGTGCCTTCCTCCGTCCGTGACGGGCATCAGCCGTGATATCTGTAAGAAGACGGTGGTCGCTTCTTCTGCCGGTCTAAGATGAACCCAGAGCTGTGCTCTCACGATCCGGTTCGCTTGGATCTTCGGACTGAAGGAGAAAAAACAACACTTCGGTTTCCGATCTACTTGAACGATGGGGTCAGCTGGAAAAAAAAGAGTAAAGACGATTATACGGGGTCTGCTGGTTATCAGTGACAGTTTTGTTGTAACAGCGGTTCATGAAGTGGCGCACTGATTAAAAAAAGAAGTTTTAAAGAATAACGGCGACTACGCCCACAAAATAGAATAAATTGCAGACATTTGTAAACATGTATTGACTATATATCTTTATTTATATATATATATAAAGGCCATTGCGGATGGAAACATGTATACATGGATAATGTCTATAAGATAATGCACATTTTACCTAAAAAAAATAGGTCTAAGAAATTAGCCAGTTTCAACTACAGTTTGTAAATGTCACGTGTGGTGAAGAAAACATTTTCTTCTGTGCGACGCTGGTGCGCTTTGCTGCGCTTCCATGTTCAGCGCGCGTAAAATCGCTTAACAAGGCTGATAAAGGAGCCACACAAAGCTTTAAAAAACGGCAAACGAGAATTATCTTTCCATTAACTGTGCGTTTAATTCACAACAGCCGTCTTGTGAGCGCAGACGGCTTGAACGCAAAGACTGCGTAAAAGGAACTCTCCAAGTATCTACTCTATTTTTTTTTTGTCCATTGTTACATACGTCTACTTGAACGAATCTTTGAAATAGACGATCCTTACGCTCTGTGGCCATGGTCATGATGGTCTCTGTGGTGGCATGTTCATCATCCTCTTCCATAGCTCCATCCTTACTGTCATCCCCCAGAACATCGTACTGATCCAGAAGTTGTTGCAAAGGCGGTGCTTTGGGTAACAGCTGCTTGACCACGTCCCGGCTAATATTTGGAGCCTGTTTGAGTCGGAGTTTGCTAAGAATTTGGGACTTGATGGCATGCAGTCTCATCAGCTTGCTGTGTTGTCTGAACTCACATGTGGAACACTGCTCGCTTTCCTCCGTGGCTGTGGAAGGCTGCTGGTGCGCCGTTATATCTCCATGACCCACTGAACCGCATGCAATTAATACACTTAGAGAAATTAAAACCTGTGTAAAATGCATGTTCCAAAGCGTGCTAAAGGATGTTTGCGATGTTTGATCTGATATGCTATGGAAATGAACCTCACCACGCACCGGACAAGTAGATGTCATGCTTAAATTCGGCAAGGCTTTTTATACCGCAACTTTGGCCACTCTATTGTGTCGTAAGATTCAATGATTGGCTGAGCTGGCAACAATAAACCTAATGGACAGAGCTGGACTTCTTTCGCAGTTCTTAAAGAGGCATGACACATCTTAGTGGACTTGTGGAGGAATTAGCCGAACTTGAATACAAATTATGCACATGCATATTAAAAACGCGCACATTTCTCGCAACGTTTCAGTGCGTGCATCTAGGCTGCTCATTACCCAAACGCATGCGACCCGTAATGCAATACATGCGATATGCATATGAAATCATAAAAAACGAAAATATTTACAGCGTATGGTAATATAAAAAAACATTATTTTCTGCACTTCTTAAACAGCATCTTGGGTAATAAAGCGCTTTTGGCAGCTTTGAAATGTTCATTTATATCGTGAATAACTTGCTTGTCATTTTAAGCCCCGTCTTTTGTGGCATTCATTTTCCTTGTGTCCTATTTTTATGTGGTAGTATTTGAAAAAGAGCTGTTTGGATGACATTCACGTAGCTTTCGTCAGTGCAGTTTCACGACGCATGTAAAGTTTTAAACGTAAGAAACCGAATAAGCACAATTCATCGTATTTATTGGACAGTCTCTCAAAGCTGCAGTTTCTTTTATTTTTTCGGACCTGTGGGTTAGATACGTAGCGCCATCTTGTGGCACAACTTGTATAACGCAGGTGAGGTATGTCCCTGATCTCAAATATCTGTATTTTTGCAGTTAATCGCAAGAAAATACATATAAGGATGGTAAACATAGAAATGTCATATTAATAAAAAACATGCAACTTCTAGTACACATTAGAAATGATAATTGCATTGAATTATGGATAGAAAACAAGTTCTTTATTAGGAACACTTTATTCCGATTGGCCAATCGATTATAGCTAAAGTGTAGAACTGTTGTGCATGGCAACCGATTTTCCTCGCACTATGCATTTTTCATTCTCGCATAATATCATTTCAACAGAAATCAATATTTCATGTCCATTTATTTATTTGGCAAGTAGTCGTATAAGCAGGATAATGTGCAGTCATCCGGTCATTACTGCAAAATAAACACTTTCAAGGCCACACCAGGCTCTGTTTGGAGTACGGGAACATTTTGCTATAATGAGCTGATGACAAGGCATTATCCCTCACTTAATATCGCTCATATCTTTGCTTCAATTTAATAATGTGAAGATAAAAAGGGAAGAATCGAAGATTCTAAGCGCAATGTCTACGCTGACAAGAAATCTTTATCGATTACGTTCTAATGGATTTAGGATAATGCTTAACATAATATACAATGATCTGAAGATGGGCTGAAATCATTGTTTGTTTGATGGTTTTCAGTGTAGCGTAACTCGTAGAGTGCGAACCGTTATTTTGTTTGTAAAAATGCACTCCTAATACAGTTAAACATAGCGCTTCCTAAAACCATTGGCTGTAGGATTGCTGTATACTTATAAAAATGCAAATCTGTAATAAAATACTAAGCAAGCGAACGTGACTTTTGCTAGTGTTAGTCTTGGAAAAAAAACCCCGTAAAACTCAACTAACATTTTTTGGTAAGCGTAAAGACTGAAATTGACCAATTTAGTCACAGAATTAAATATTGAATCACTATGTATGAAAATAATTTTTCACTCTGTATATGACAAATGCAGTTAATCTTCTCGTAGTGAGATGGATTATACCTCTTTAAGGTGTCCCGTTATGAAAAGGTTTGGGAACCCCTCTGTTAGAAACGTTTACCCGCAGTATGAGTGATACCAGTCCTTCCACTAGGTGGCGGCATTGCATTAAAAAACGCACGGAGGCGCAACCTGTGTCTGCGTGTTGCAGTAACCTATTTTACCCAGTTTACAAACAAATGTTTAGGCAAGGGTAGCATGCACTATGTGTGCCCTTGAATAGAAACGGGACGAATTTCCAATTCAGTCATATAGGTGGCCGTGTCGAACTGACGGGGAGAAATGCAAAAACACGGGTTAATGCGCTTTTGAGCCATTGGAATGAAACCGAAACGTTATCATCCTCGTTATATGTGGACTCCGGACGCACATGCCGAATCCTGACCCGACTTACCCTACAAGAGCAAGTTCACCAACATGCTTTCTCATTCTCCTGTGGAGTAACCGAGACCGGGGTACAGGAGGAAGCTCCTGCCTGTTAATGCTGTGGATTTATGCCAGTTTAAATAACGCATTCCGATTTGGATTAAATGATTTCTTCGATTTTCATATCCATAAAAATTGACGCTCGCAGCCTGCAATCCGAATAGGTATGTACCCGCACCGGAATCTGCACTTTTAGCTTTACGTTATAAAACAGATCATCGTGCATTTTGTAAAATCGGGAATAACATTTTGCCTTGACCTTGAGGCTTTCTTGACACAAATACGAGGATGGAAATTACTCGGAAAAACGACAGAACTGAAATTTTAATCAGATTCTCCCTGGCTGTAACATTGCATCGCAACCACGGTACGATATATCATGATGTTATTAAACTGTTGATCACTTCAGATTTCCAGACAGAGACTGTCGGTTGTCTTTGGTTGCTGTGCACGATGTAAACGGGTTTGCGTATCAGGCGAAGAGTAATAATATTACTGCTATAAAATATAGACTATATATATAGTGTCTTCGCGCCTAAAAGAGCGTGTAGATTTAGAAACCGCAACACTAACATACTTTTGTTCTCAAATGAGACATTATGGATGTGTGCATCTGTGCAGCCACCGGCTTTCGCTATGGGAAGTCGTCTGTTAGTTATTAGCTGTCCGCAGGAACAGCGTTTCATGAGGCAGAACGATACAGATATCGAAAGCGACGCCTGAATCGCGAACGAATCGTTCTTTTCGAATCGAATCATTTGAATGATTAGTGTGAACGATGCGTTCAAAAATCGAACTGAATCAGTCCGAGCGGTTCTCGAGTCCAAAGCACTGAATCCGATTCGGAATGAGCCGAGAGATAATGAAAGAGCATTTTAGCCTGAACCAAATGGAAAAAGCTAAAAGCAGATTTAAATTTTGCGGGTTATAAAATATCACATGCGTGTTTGATATACGCCTTTGATTTACATACGAGTTAATTTAAAGTATTTCATTAATACGTGAATACAACTACTACTAATAATAATACAAAAAAAAATCTGGAAGTAGATCTGGAATGTTGTTACATGTAAATGCAAATTATATTTAGCTTATAAACCATGCTTTATGAACTGGGATAAAAATAAAATGAATTACGCTTATAAATAGAAAAACCTCAATGAACCGCTTTATATAATTGAACACTTTCAGGGCATGTAACGTCCTTGCCCTCCCTAATAAATGCCATATCTAGTTGACTTATAGCCTACTACTGGCTTTAGCCCATTAAAGCACATGCAGTTATTTTTTCTTCATACTGCCTCATAAGGAAATCCTCATTCCTGTGAAGATGTAGCCATTGTGGTGTCACGGACAAGGTTGCCAAGACGCTGAAAAATAGTCATCATGAAAATATATATTTAGCCAGGCAAAGACAAGCAATAACTCACAATAACCAATCGTCTTCTTCACACAGGGCAAGTGTGAGGTGGCCATGAGAATGCTATACATCATGGCAGACCATCTGGAGTGTCTCAACTACACTTTGCACAGAAATATGTCCTCATCCTAGCTTCTTATCCGTACATCACGAAACCCTATAAACAGCCAACCAAGGGAATATAACCTTGGTATCACGCCATCTTTGCATCTCTTCCCCTCACTGCTTTCAAACCAATGCTACATTATTTATATCATGGGATGCATGAAATCCAAGCACCGCGACCCCACTCAGAACTCCAGCTCATCGGAGAAAGTGGATGGCAAGCCAGGAAAGCAAGGAGAGAAAGCAGTTCTAGTTTTCTCAGAGATCAGCTCAGTGGAAGACCCACTACGGGTCAATCCGGTGCTGCTGGACTATGCCCAAAGACTCTCAGAGGAAATTGTGGCCCGGGCAGTACAGCAATGGGCTGAGGTAGACAGCCGGTACAGTGACATCCCCTACATTGAGTGTGATGTGCCATAACGTTTCAGCTGGGTGGAGTAAGATTGGATTGGTCTGGCTCTCCTTTATTTAAAGAAGAGCTTTCAGATGAACTAATTTAGGCCAGTAGAGGATCACGCCATTTTGGAAAGTTGTTCTTTTTATACCCATAAGGATTCATGTGAAATATTCAACCGTTTTTTTGTTTTTACACATTGTCTAATTTAGAGGCCTGTTTTCTTAAAGGGCCATGGAGCTGTTAAACCACAAGACTGTCTCTTGTTTACCCTCAAAGCTCAGTCTTTTAATTAAAGTCTCTGCAGTTGTCCAAAGGCCACAATCATCCCAACCATGGTTTAGTATAGACTCCATCTTTTTGGCTTTAGTATTTTCATGTTCATGTGGCTCAGCACATCAGACAGTACCTTATTTCTATTTTCTATCCATCCATTGGTCTCGGTCATATTAGTGAAATTTTATTGGCAAAAAAGGTCCATTGGTAGCAGTGTAGCAATGACTTTCAAATCAGTCTTTTGTGCAAAATTCCTAATCACATGGATTCCTATGACAGGTTTTGCCTGTGAAAATACATTTAAGAATGGTAAAAGTGACCACATTTAGAGAACATCCACTCAGGGGTCACGGTTTCTCTAGTGTTGGCTTCTTGGGATCAGTAAGTGTACATTACTTCACTGCTAAACTTCTAAACATTACTTCCTGGTACAGACAACCTTGTGGTCACTACGGCTAGCTGTTGTTTGTACATGATACATATATTCTTAAATGTAAAGATTACAAAAGATCTTAAATCACCCTGCATCCTTATGATGCGATGAGAAAATACAGAACAGGATTCCCAAACTTTGCGCATTAAGCCACTGAACAATTTTGTTAATAGAAGATGGTCTTCTGTGCAGCTTAAATATGCAATTCTTCAAGGCCAAATTGTTATAAAAAAAAACAAAACAAAACAAAACACAAACTTAGCGCTACCAGACTGCCGAACCCCTTGCTAGGAGAACTGAAATTCAGACAGGGGACCAAACATGCCAGTGTCCTTAATGATTGTTAATACAAGCACAATTACTCTTCTGGTAGTGTTTTAACAGCTGCTCACCAATGCTTTTTATTGATGTGATATTGGCACTTCTGGGTCTAGTGCCATGTTGTCAGGTAGCCATATTCCCTTTAATGATCTCCAGAAAAATAGAGCGCAGCAGTTGGGTTCTGGAAGTAAAACAAAATCACATTCGTTTTCTCTATAAAGCAATTGATCTCAGAGATCACCCTGTAGCATAGAGCACTGTTAATTGTGTAATCCAATGATTTCTCAAAGCATTTATGCGTACGTGCATGTTTTGCAATTAACTTCATGTTTTATTTTATACTAATGCGTTATATTTCTTTTTTTTATCATTTTTATATTGTGTCATTGTCACAGTCAGTCATAAAATTCACAGTTTTGTACCTTTGCCTTGCTATTCAGATTGCCAAAACTGTTTTTGTTTTAAAGCAATGGTTGATTAAGCCGTTTGTTTTGATTCATGGCTTTAAACTCTTTACTGAAGAATTTTTTTTCAAATCCCAGTGGAGAAAATGAATGAGAAAATTACTTCCGGAACCAAGTCCACTGAAGACGTGGGTAGTCACTGTTATGACCTGTTGCAAAGACAATTACGCAAAACTGCACTTTGACCATTATGCATGTGCATAAAAAGTCATAAATGCAGAGCAAAATCTTAAGATATGAAAGGATTTAAGGTGTATTTTATGAGGCCTTCCAGCACATTGACGTATGTGCTCAGAGTAGAACACAACATCTCAGTATCTAAAAGAACAATCAGCGCAGACTTCCCTGGTGTTCATTACGCTCATTAGTTTCCATTCTTACACTAGGCCAAATAGAACTAGATTATATTTTGTCGATGAAAGTGTGTACTCACCTACAACAAACAAGTGCTTCAATATAAATAAACTGCAGCCAGAATACCTTTGTACCAGCTTGTACTGTCAAGCTGATTTCTCCTATGATATCCAGTCATCTCATACATTTCTGAGGTGCTGACGATTCTGACCAAAATTGTTGTATTTCATATTTCAGTGTATGTTTCAGATAGAAGTGATTTACCTGTAATCTGTTCAATCTCAGTTCTGTAACCTAAAGAAAAGGGAAAAAAAACCTGCTGCGCCAATAAATAAATCATGGCCTTTGTCAATACCTCAACTGTTGCATTTTCTCAGTTTCTTCTGTTTCATATCTATCACAAAAATTAAAACAGAGGCTTAACTGTCCTCCTTCAGTGCAGGTCTATGGGAACTTTAATGTTTTATTATGCACAAACCGAAAAGCATGAAAGCAAAAAAATAAAACGAAAAAAAAATAAGCCGTCCTCTCCATGAAATATAATTTGAGGTATAAATTGAGGTTCATGTCCGTATTGTAACACAACTCAAGGGCCTGACTAGAACTACTTGTTTAAATCCGTAACCCTTAGTATGAGCAATGCTTTAGCAAATACCACAAATAAGTAGATTAACTGGTCTGCTGCCACGCTATTGAGTCTGTCAGGCAATTTGCTAATTACTTTACAATGAAAACAGAAGATATTTTCACTGTTGGTTTTATTGAGATGCACTGTAGGCACACTGAAATTTTATGCCATATCTACTTTCAAAAACAGAGATACAATACAATCATTTTATGTTTCGTTTAGCACAAATATAGGTCACACACCTTTTATGAACACCCACACAGTTATATGGGCAAAAGAAGAAAAGAAGCAAATAATTTGAATTCAAGGCATCACGGTTGTCTCAAAAATCAATCAGATTTATTCTAGTCAAAGGCTTGAATCTCTCTAGTCTAGGCCAGTGGAACGGCTTGTGGAGTAAACACTGTGGTTAATGGCAGTCATATTATGCATCACATGACAGTACTTTAATCCCACCATACTGAAACGTGGCCAGGGTATGTGTTAAGGTTGTCAGGGTTAATCATGGATTGCAGCATGTGCAAAAATGAGTGTCTGCCATTTTCTTACCACAGGGTTTACACAAATGCTTACACAGTATGGGTGTAAAAGACGGTTTTAAGAATAAGTATGCAAAATAGGCTTCCCAGCACATTATTCACCTCAACAAGAGTGCTGCAAATTCATATTTTTCTGTAGGTCAACCAAAAACAGAAATTCTGTCATTATTCTCAACTTCATGAAATTTTGAACCTTTTTGCAGTTATTTTCTTTTTTCTGTAGAAATCAAAACTGGAATATCTGTAAAAAGTCTTTGATGTTATTTTGCGGGAAAGACCTGCATTGTAATATTAAAAGAAGTTGTAAATTACAAAATTTTCATTTATGGAAGAACTTTACCTTTAAAATATGACTAGACTTCTCTCAGTTGTTAGCTTACTCTAAATGCCATTTCCCAGGGTAATGGGACAAAGAAAATGCAATTTCTGTAAGAAACTAGCATTGTTCATTTCATCACAAGGATCAGTAGAACCCCATAGTCTCAGAGGAACGTTTGCTTCAGCTGCAAGCATCAAGATTATTTTTGCATACGTCAGCTATACTGATAGAAATAACAATGCAGATTTCTTTGATAAATTTCAGAGGTTTGTGAAAGCAACTTATAGGATTTTTGAGTGGAATTTCTATAGTTTGAGATCTCTTTCACCTAGAGAGCTGAAACATTCTTCTATAGCCTGCTCGGAGACCTCAGACAGGGTAGAAGGTTTCCACTTTGGACTGTGGTCTTTATCGATTAGCACTGCAAGTAGAGAGAGGAAAAAAATCTGTCAGTTATTCACTGACTTTTCACATGTAATTTGACCTTTCAGATATTTTTTTCCCATATGCCTTCATTCAGAATTGTAAAGATGATGACTATAAATTTGAATTGAGCTTAAATTGATTTAAATTAAGTAAACAATGTGTTGTAATTTGAATTTCTAATGTATTTCCAATTCTCCAATGTTGTTTGGAGTAAAATATGAATTAAACTACTATCATACACACGTCATTTGGGATATTCCCAGCTATATTAGACCAGAGCTCAAATTCTATAAACGTGTATGTCATTCATTCAATTTAACATTTACACATTACTTCATTTTATGGATTATTGCAGCAGAACACTATACTTCCTAAATTGCCATTTATTACAAATGAATGTCTTTGAATGAGACAAAGAGAAAATGGCTCTTCAAGGTTACATATTCACCAATTCTTTAACACCAGCATCTAATTTGATACATCTAATATATAGTTATATGTAGAACTAATTGTAATTATTTTGGGGAAAAAAAAAAAGAAAAGATGTATACATTACCTGCCCTGACTCCCTCAAAAAAATCGTGGCCTCTCTGCAAAGAAAAAGGAAAAACTCATGACACAAGTTAGGCAAATATTTTCCCTAAATGAGTAACTGGTATGTGAAAAATGTGCCAAGACAACTTTAATCTGATTTAGTTTGGGTAATGAAACGATAAAGAGCTATATTTACAGAGAATCGCATTACATACCATACAGGCTTGACTGAGTCTATACTCCATCACCAACACCTCCTGCAAACTCATTCTCGCTCCGTCCTGAATCTGCCTGAAAGTTAACTTCAGAGAGGTTGGGGACATTTTGGCCAGAGTCTGTAAAATCCAATACAAAATCCCCCGATTTAACAATGCAAATAAATAAATAAATAAATAGCAATTTCAATAACTGACTAATCAACAAAAGCATAAGTTTTATTTTACAAAATGAAAGCCAACAGAGATCACTTCAATTTGCATGGCAGTAATAAAACAGAAAAATGCAATTCAATAATAAAAAAAAAATAATCTGAAACAGACTAAGCAGCTAAAAGTTAAGATTTTAGTTTCATTGAAAATTTTGTGTTTTAGTTTACATCGACAGACTTATTAAACAGTGGGTGGATTAAATTAACAGAAGAAATGTGTTGTTTTGGGTGAGCTAAATCTTCTGTGAACCCTTGACTCAATCTGTCTCACGATCTTTCAATCAATCAAAAAAAGAAACACGCACACATATACATTTAAATAAAAACATGAATTGGGGAACACATCAAACCATCCACACATAACCAAAATGTACGAACAGGGACGTTACAGAGGGTTAATGGCCAAGTATACCGTTGATAAAGAGAGGCCCCACATGAGCAGAGGATAAGTCCATAAACATCCTTGTGTTTAGAGAAAACCTTACATGACCTGTTTGGTCATAAAACCTCACATTAAACTCAAACGGTATGTTCTGTTTATATCACTGCCACTTTGTATATTACAGTATAATGAGGTATTGTGATTATTTATATTGTAACTTTGTGTAGGTCACATAAGGACAAAAACAGGAAACAGAATTTCACTCAACTAAAATAATAGTCCACACATGACCAACATTTGAACAAAGAAAAAACGCCACTATGTCAAACATCAATTTCCTTTCTACAGCTCACTCTAAACAAAGTGATGCATGGCAAAGTAGTGCTATGGGAGAAAAAGCAGAATGGCTTTGAAATACTAATGAGGTATAATATGATTCAGGGCCCATTACGCAATAGAAGAGAGGGTTTGCATGCAGACCTCAAATGAGAAGCCATATGCGCTCATTCTGTTTATCTCGCCAAATATCCCAGAAACCATCACACGCACCCAGCTGCAGGAGCAGGACATGGAAACACACTCCTGTATAAAGAACAATAAACCAAACCTCCCCTACTGCCATGTCATTTTATGAGGTTCATAAAAACATCACTTGCACTTGGGAGTTAGAATGGATAAACAGCTCGTCTTAATGCAGGGACAAAGCATAAGATATATTCTTGCTTTTTATATAAGCAAAGCAAAATTAAATTTGAAATACTAGCTGCTTGATATTCATCCTGTTTGTTTTTATACAATTCAAAAGCATTTTGTGTTCATCAAGGCTGCATTTATTTTAACTAAATTACAGCAATATTGTTTTATAATATTACAATTTAAAATAAAAACTTTCTATTTTAATATACTTTATATACAATTATTTATTATTGTGGTGGCAAAGCTGAAATTTCATCAGCCATTGCTAGTCTTCAGTTGCACGTGATTCTTCAAAAATTCTAATATGCTCATTTATATAATATTTGCATAATATTTTTTTGGAACTTGTGATACTGTTTTCAGGACTCTTTGAATAAAAAAATTAAATGTCATGAAAGTCAGAAATGTCATTATTCACAATATAAATATTTTGTAATCACATTTTTTTATTACTATCCGTTTAACTTATCCCTGCTGAATAAAAGTATTCATTTATTTGATAAATATATAAATCAATCATAGCTTATTTTAGAAAAAAAAAAAGTTCATGTGAGTTTGGAGTTTACCTGATTGTTAACTTACTCTGCTAATTAAATGGAATTTATAAAAATGTTGTCAATTGATTTTTGTAGTAAACAAAAGAGCCATTAAAGTCATATTCAATGACATTGCTTTCAATATAATGAAAGTGAATGAGGACTAAAAAACTACAATATATATATATATATATATATATATATATATATATATATAAAAAGCTACACTATATTTAAATAATAATTAGAGCTTAGTCACAACAATTTTCACTTTTGGGTAAAAATTTAATATTTCATCACTATCCTTGAACGCACCTCAATCTGTTTGAGTGCAAAAGCAGAGCCATCTTTCTTTAGGTTCTCCATGATCTCCTCCATACTTCCAGCTGAAAAGAGCCTGAAACAATAGAACAATAACAAAAATTACAGGGCTAGTCCTGCAAACACAAACACGTAAGCAAACCCCATCTGTGGAAGTTTTTCTGCATCATGCTCAAGCAGTCAAGCCAAATTAGTCATCAGATTTAATCCTGGGACAGCAGATTAGTGCAGCATCAACTGATGTTATGTAAGGCTCATATGCAAAGCAGAGTCAAACGCCGCAAAAACAGGTAAACAAGGGGCGTATAGGCTCACAGCACTTTGTTCCACTAAACACTCAAACATCCGGAAGGGGAGACACAAAGACAACATTGCACAATCTCTGGTTGTGGTGGATACCGAGTTTTGGAGCATGTCCAGTGTTTATCAGCCTGATCATTTCAGGACTTTGATCAACAAACCCCAACTTTTTCCAACATTTCCCCGCATATGGAATACTGAGTCTTTCAGCGTACCATAAATAGCTGGAAGCCTCCAAGTTTTACCAGCACCTGAAGGCGGGTGTCTAAAGCTTATCCGGTGAAACAGACACAACCCCAGAAGCGTAACGAATCAGTTTCAAAAGTGTGAAGTCTACTGATTTAGGCAAACACTGCTCCTGCAGATGATTTAGAGTCACAGTTACCACACTGTCACGTCACAGTATGCAAATACACAGTTATTGTGCCACTGCCATTCATACTTAAATATTACAGGTTAAATACAATGCTGATTTATACCGAGGCTGGGAGATATAGCTGAAAACATACACTACCGTTTAAAAGTTTGTGGTTGTTTGATCATTTCGAATTGGTTAAGTAAGAGATAATGTTCATCCAGAGGGTTATCGTCACAGAATAAAGCCCGACAAGCTTATCGGCAGACCGACGCAAAGCGGAGGGCTGTTTTATAAGACTGAAAGGCTTATTACACGGCTTCTTGCCACAAAAGTAAATAATTAGACATAAAACCTTGATCTGAGTTGAAATATTTGAAAGCAAAGTTTCAGTGAAGAAGCCGTTGCTAGGAAGCATCGAAGTTCAAACTAGACAAACATTTAAGGGATACTGAATTGAGTTTTAATATTTTATTAGTCAACCGAAAGCAGTTTCCACAAAGAAAAAAGGTTCCCAGTGAATGCAGCAACAGCGCCGACTGCAGGCAGTTACCTGGGTGAGCCTGTGTTTTTAGTTTTACCGGTTGTTATCTGGGAATAACAAACCATGGAATGACCAATCAGAATCAAGTATTCGAAGGCGTGTAATAAAACAGAAGAAAACATGTAGTGCACTTACACATAAGTCTATAGGGGAAGTGTAATCAGTATTTTAAAGCACATAAATCTTGCCAATTGTCCCTTTGCAGGCAGTTTGACAGGCGACCTGAACAATCATAATGGAGAATTTTTGAAAAATACTGTGAAATAAATGTCTTTATTTCATGCAATAACTAGCAAAATCGAAGTGATTGTTCATATGCTGATTGAACTGAGGTGCTACAGCGATCTGTAACAACACATTAAAGCCCTAAAAGGTTGTCAGACATAGGACAAGGAATTGATTTCAGAAAGCATCATACATCACCATACATGGCCATTTCAAATGCAATGAGCGACTAAAAATCTAACACCTAATCAAAGGTTAGTTTTCCATTTCAAGGGAGAGCTTTAGTTTCATTATATTCTGGATTAGGCATATGGCAATAAAGCAAGGAGAAAAGAGCGTTTCAGTTTACCTGTCGATGGCCTCTGTCTGTTCTTGAAGTACAAAAGGTTTCTCAGCATCCAGATTGCTCTGAGGAAACAAACGCAGTCTGTGTTTAAACACCAGCTGAAGCACATATACAGACACCTACAATCCTATTTGTGAGTGGTATGGCAAAGTTGTCTGGATAAAAATTTATGTTAAATATATGATATAAGAGACAAACACAGTGATATTTGAGAAGTAAAATAAAGTGTGGAATGGACTTATGGAAAGTGTGCAAGAATTATTTCAACCAAATTAGCCATGTGCATGAATTTAGGCACCACAAAAGAAAAAATAACTCAATATTTTGTGCATCCTCCTTTTGCAGAAATAACAGCCTCTAAACGCTTTCTATAGCTTCCAATTAGGATCTGGATACTGGCAGAAGGACAATCTGGAGGTATTTACTTCTTTACAAAACACGTTCAGTCAGATTCGATGGTTTCTGAGCATGGACAGCCCGCTTTTAAATCACACCACAAATTTTCAATAATATTCAGGTCTAGGGACTGAGATGGCCATTCCAGAACATTGTACTTGCTCTTCTGCTTGAATGCCTTAATAGATTTTGAGCAGTGTTTAGGGTCATTGTCTTGTTGAAAGATCCAGCCCCCACGCAACTTCAACTTTGTCACTGATTCCTGGACATTGTTCTCCAGAATCTACTGATATTGAGTGGAATCCATGCGACCCTCAATTTTAACAAGATTCCCAGTCCCTGCACTGGTCACACAGCCCCACAGCATGATGGAACCACCACTAAATTTTATTCTAAGTGCATTTCTTGGAATGCTTTGTTGTTTTTCCGCCATGCATAATGCCCAATGCCATAATTCCGCCTTTTTTGCCCAAATAACTCTATTTTAGTTTTATCAGTCCACAGTACCTTATTTCAAAATTAAGCTGGCTTGTCCAAATGTGCTTTAGCATACCTCAAGCGACACCGTTTGTGGCATGTGTAGAGAAAAGGCTTTTTCCGCATCACTCATCCATACAGCATCTCCTTGTGTAAAGTGCGCTGAATAGTTGAACGATGCACAGTGACACCATCTGCAGCAAGATGATGTTGTAGGTCTTTGCAGCTGACTGTTCTCACCATCCTGCGATTTTTCTTGGTCTGCCACTTCAGGCCTTAACTAGAACTGTGCCTTTGGTCTTCCAATTCCTCACAATGTTCCTCACAGTTGAGACTGAGAGCTTAAATCTCTGAGACAGCTTTCTGTATGCTTCACCTAGACCATGTTGTTCAACCATCATTGTTTTCAGGTCATCTGAGAGTTGTTTTGAGGCTTCCATGTTGCCACACTTTAGAGAAGACGCAAAGAGGAGAAACACTTACAATTGGCCTCCTTTAAATACTTTCTCTTGATCGTATTCACCAGTGTATGGAGGTCAAGGGTCACTGAGGTTACCAAACCAATTTTGAGTTCTAATGAGATCTAAAGGTATTAAAATCAATAAAATGACAAAGATGCCTGAATTTATGCACATGGCTAATTTGGTTTAAATAATTGCACACTTTCCATAAATCATATAAACTTTATTTCACTTCTCAACTATCACTGTGTTTGTCTCCTATATGATATATTTAACAGAAACTTCTTATCCAGACAAGTTTTCTAGAATAGTGAGAAAAGTTTCGCCATCATGCACAGAAGCGCGTTTGAGGAGAACATATCAGCACAAACACCAAATGTCAAATGCTTGTGATATGTGATATTGTTCATGTGAGGCTTTATTTCAAATTTTTTATACTTTCCAAGAACCAGATAAGTATGTATGTATGTAACACACACACACATATTTATTTATATGTGTGTGAACACACATATATATGTACACACTATAAACCAGTGCATGGTTGACTGACTGTTTCAGATTCAGGCCATTTATTATTTCATCTTCTGTGTAGGCGTGTACCGCTGGTCGAACTAATTTACGCCCTTCTAATGCTTAAAAGCTGTGACATGAATCCCTGTGACATTTCATTTTTTGCTTGCTCTGGAGATACAGAGACACAGATATCTCTATTTCAATACCTAGCCACTGAATTGTGATTCCATGTCATGAATTCCTTATTAGCACTCTGACAACAGAATGAAAGTGTCTATATGCCTCCCTTATCTGCTAAGGTCTGGATACACCCTATCTAATCTTTAGTATCAAACAATCTAGTGGCTTTAAAGTGCAACCTTGATGAACAAACTTGATATAAATGTACAGTTTTATGGTTTAGTGACAGCTGCTGTAGATAAAACTCTTTGAAGCAGGATCACATATAAATCATATATAAATATATATATATATATATATATATATATATATATATATATATATATATATATATATATATATATATATATATATATATATATATATATTATATATAAACTGATATAAATAATATCATTAGTGTCATATCATAATGCAAAGACTACCTATAAATAATTCAGTGTTTTTTTCCCTTTGTCTTTTTAATAAAGCAAATAACAAAATTTGCTGATATTAAAAGAGAAGAAAATAAAATAAACGGTCTAGAACGGGTCTGTGAAAACTGTTTGTCTGGAGCCGTGTGCTATCAGACCCTCCTTCCCAAGGATTTCTGGAAAGCTTTGTGACGTAAAGAATGTATGAGTCATGATAATCTTCACATAGACACTCCTGTTCAGCACACACAACTTCAAAGCATTAAGCACAGACTGCCATAAATCCATACCATACTCATAATGATCATAAAGTCATAATAAGTATAACGAATATAGTACAACACAGCAGAGGACTTTGAGCGTTTTGGACAGTTTTGGAATACTCTCACTGAAATGAACTTCATGTTAATTCTGAACTGAAGTGATGTTAATGTTAATTTTTGAAATGAACTTCATGTTAATAATCATGCTGAAACCTAGGTCTATAGGTTGACATGTTTTCCTAAATTATGGTAACACTTTACAATAAAAGTGTCATTTGTTAACATTAATAATGTATTAACTCATATGAACAAACAAAGAACAATACATTACAGTATTTATTTATCTTTGTTAACATTAGTCCATAAAAATACATCATTCGTTGTTAGTTCACAGTGCATTAACTAATGTTAAGAAACACAATTTGTGATTTGAATAATTTATTAGTAAATGCAGAAATTAGCATTAACTAAGATTAATAAATGCTGTAGAAGTATTGTTTATAGTTCATGTTAACTTATGTTAATACTATTTTAAGGTGTTCTTTTACACATTACATGTATATTACATGTGTGTGTGTATATATGTACTGTATATATATATATATATTATATATATATATATATATATATATATATATATATATATATTATACACACACACACACACACAATTTCTGTAGTCTTCAGTCACAATCTTTCAAAAGTCAATCTAATATGCAGTTGATTTCGTGCTCAGGAAACATTTAATATTATTAATGTTGAAAATAGTTACGCTGCTTAATATGTTCGAAAAATAGAAATTTATGTCTTTATGCTGAAGAAAAGTATTTATGAAAACGTACTGATCCCAAACTTTTGAAAGGTAGAGTAACTGTATTTTTTCAGATTTTTCTCAATCGCGATGTCATTCGGATGGTAACACTTTATTAATCTTCTTTTGTGTCACATACTGTAGGTTTGGAAAAACACATTGTGACTTTTTTTAAATAACAACATTACTTTTAAAGGGAGAAAATAGTCTACATCTGTGTAAGATTTGTAACTATATAAGATGCATCAGTGTATGATGTGCCTATGGTGACAGCTTACTGAAGCCCACCACTGTGCAGTCTAAATGCAGACGCTCAGGTTGTAAAAGTTTTTTTGCCACATACTTACCTGTTGTTGATAAGAATCCAGCAGTTGAACCACATCACTGTCCGACGGAGACTTCAGATCAACAAGATCCTTCTCAAGAGACGCAATCTGATGAGAGATAAATGTTAAAATCACTGGTAGAAACCATTTAGTGGGTCTAAATCAGATATTAAAGAGCAGAGAAGGGATTGTGTTATTTACAACCGGAATTTTTACAAGGTGTTTCCTGATGGTAACTGCTGAGGCTCGGTGAAACAACATAAAACAGCTCTGATCCAAAACATAGTGTGCTGCTTACCAGGACAGCCTTTTAGGGACCACAAGTGTGCTCCTGACATTGCGTATAAAGATCACATCAGCTAAAGTTTGCACGCAAAAACAGGTCCATTACCCACAGATACATCTGCACGGATATTTTTTAAATATGCATGGTGTACTAGACTAACGTACTGAATAAAATGCATTACACTAGGATATAACAGGAAAAATAGCATTTAATTCTCCCATCAGGTTCCCACAAGTTAGAAAAATGAATTTCTTCAACTACTTCTCTTAATTAATACAGCTTTACAGGCGTGACAAATCACTAATTTTAAATTCCCTGACCCTGGTGATAATGGATAATAATACATACGGACTCAGTCTATAATTGTCAGGGTTGTTTTACATTGCTCATAAAACAAATTGAATCAGCTCACTAGTTCTGCGGTACAAACTAACGCCCTGTCCTCAGAGCCCTTTTGTGGTTATTTTTATCACAAGTCACTTCTGTGTGCAGTGTGTACGCCAGATCCTGCTGGTCGTCCGTCCTTGGCCAGAGGATGTTTGTGTGTGTGTGTGTGTGTGTGTGTGTGTGTGTGCATGCCCCTCTCTCCAGCAGTGCCAAGCCCTGGTCCTCATTTTCACCTCTGGCACATGAACTGGGCGTAGTGTCAGGGCTCGGTCGCCCCCTGCTGCCGAACGCGCGCTGGCAAGCCTGAGAAACGCTGACTAAGTCCTCTCCTTTCAGCAACGTCTCTCATTTCAGCATCAAATGCAAGAACTGCAGCCCAAATTCCCAGGAGGCCTGCACCAGCACAGCTTCCTTCTATCATAGTCATAGTTACCTTGAATTTGAATACCTCTTTTTTGAAACTGAAATACTGTTCCACAATCGTTTGTTCTAAGCATTGTTCTAACCAGGAGCTGGATGGGGAAGGAAACTGCCATTTATTTGGCCAAACGTATATCTTTGTAATCTCAAAATGGCCAAATACTGTCTGGTAAACATACCTTGTCGGACTGCACAAAGTGAGTAGCCAACCCGACCCTCTGAACATCTCTCCCTTTGAGGCGGAACCCAGTCAGGCCAAGAAAAAGGCCTAGTTTGCCTTTAAGTCTAGGTAGGAAGTAGCCGCCACCAACATCAGGGAACAAACCTATAGAAAGAACACACAAAATAAAAGACAAGAAGTAGAAATATATAGAAAGTAGAAATATGAACTCAAAATTCCCAATCCTTTCCTTCACAGAAAATCACCCACCACAGGTTTTATATATATCTTATATTAATTAATAGCAATGCTTCATGGGATGACTAGTTGATTTACTTTAATCAAAGTCTACGTTTTGCACTGAATCAAATGTACTGTAATTCAGAGATGGGTGCTTTGGTTCAAGGTTTCTTTATTTTTTTAAATCCTTATTGAGAAAATGAATGAAAAAAAAATAAAAATAAAAATACAAATTACGAGCTTGAGGTCACTGAACAAAGTTTGGCAATGTATTTCAATCCGTAACGATTGGTTGTTGCTTCTCTTAATAAGATTTATTCACTGTTTAATCCTCATGGTGACACTCTGCATCTGCTGCGTGTTTATGCTGTGCTGTCGTTCTTCAACTTAAGAATATACAGGACTAATGAGACGTGACTTTCAATGCTCTTTACACAAGAAAAAGATTGTTTTCTGGCCACAGTAGTATAAATCAACTTTTTAGGAAATGAGTATAATTGCTCAAGTGATTTCATAAGTAATGTTAAAACTGAGACAGAGGCAATACCTTAATCATGAGCTATTCCATTGTCACATAAGCCAGTGGGTATTGCTGCAGGACGTGGTTATGAAATGGCATAGTGTGGCGCTACAATCTTATTAACCTGATGTGCTTTTTTTTTGAGAAAAATACCATCAGTACCCTTACACACGCCCAGCATGAGGTACAATTTTGAATGAAGCAGGACAGGATTAGGTCCCCTGACCTCATTCCAGGAGGCAAATGTAATATCATAAATGCAGATTATGCTTGCCATACATTCAGTGGCTTTGTCTCATGGCCGGCATAGTTTTAAGACTCAAATAGCAAATAATCCATCGGCAGAAGGGGGTGAAGGGGTGGAACCAGGTTGCAGGCGTGGAGGGGGGTCAATTTCGGCACGCAGATGGCTGGCACGTTGTCGGAGAAGGTGCCACCATGGGCGAATACCACAGCTCAGCACAAATGGCTCAAGGGTACTGCTACCATGCTGCTCATGGTGCTTTCCTTATGAAATCCCACTTAGCATGAAGCATTTACAGCATACACGGAAAATCAGTTCTTTAAAACTGCACAAGTGTCCCAGCAGCACTTCTGTAAACACTATTGAAACACTGTTTGTTTGAGAGACTCTACTTAGTGGCTCAAACAATGGTGTGAGTTGGGGTGTTTTTCCAGTTAACGCCAATAGGACAACCATGTTTTAAACCTGTACTAAACATTTGTCAGTTCACCTTTTTCCCCCATATTTTATAGAAACTTTTATTATGCTGCCAACTTTTATTATGCTGGCATAAAAAAGTCATTTTAGGAACTGAACGAAATAAAATAAATAAATAAAATGCATTATTAAAATTATTTAATAATTATTCCCAATTATAACAACTAAATAATACAATAAAAACATTTAATATGCTTTTTTTCTCCAATCGATAGTGCACATGATGATGTAGTGCTTGTTTAAACAACTCATGTCAACGTAGAAGAACTTTAAGGAAGTATCCAGCTACGAGATTCATGAGTCTGGCCACCTTACCGCAGAATAAACCATTAAGACAAGTGCAAATCCAAAGAGGATTATTCATTCATCTGGGGCTGAGAGACACAGGCTCTTAATGGAATTAGTGGGTGATGGCACACATATATGGTGCATTCACTCAATCAAACACACACACACACACACACACACACACGTGCACAGACGCTCAACAGATGTGTCACAGGCCGTGATTAACACTACTTCCTGCCACTCTAGCAGTTCCGCAGGGAGCCTTCGCCCAAGGCTTGCAAGAGCTGAAGGACGCTGTACAACAGGAGGAAATGCTGTAAAGCTCTCTCATTAGAGTCCAGAATGAATTACAATAGCCGAGGCAGACTTCTGCCTACATGTGTAGAAGCATGTGATAGGGACAAGGGCAAAGTATTCATCACAGACTATGATTTATACCGCATCGAGGCTCCAGACATACCATTCACAGGGTGTGATTAGAACGTGGAATGAAAAGAAGCACGGAAAATTTAAAGCATGTGCAATAAAAGCGAGATGCAGCACACATGGATGTATTCTGAGAGGATGGTTATAAAAGATGAATGTGGAAACATTCACTTTGGACCCAAAAACGAACATTTTGTCTTTATTTTCTCGCATTCATGTCCAACCACGTGTTTTCAGGATGAAAAAGTGTCAAAAGTCAAAACTGAAAGTAAAAACAGTTGCAAAAGTTACAAAATATTTTTATATAAAAATTTATTTTGAACTTTCCATTTAGAAATTGTATCACTACTTTCACAAAAATACATTTTACAATTACTCAAAGTAATTGATTTCAACATTCCTAATAATAATAATAATAATAATAATAATAATAATAATAATAATAATACTTAAACATTAAATCAGCTTTTTGGAATAATTTCTTAAGACTCATGTGACACATAAATTTAATGGCTGTTGAAAATGCAGCTTTCCTACTATAAATAAAGTCATTTTTAAACAATATTAAAAAAGCAAACTTATGTTTAAATTGTAATAATATTTCACAATATTACTTTTTTAATGTATTTTTGATTGCAGCTTTAGTGAGCATAAATGTTCAAATGTTCAATGTTCAAAACATGTTAAAATCTTACAGATCCCAAATGTAGTGCAAGTCAAGCTTAAAAAAAAAGAAGACATTTTTAGCAATGGCAATGTTTTGAACCTTACAAATGTTGCAATTCATGCTTGTATTGTTTTTATACTTTAGTCTAACACAGTTATTGTCATTATAACCTGAGCCATCCTCCTAGATCAGATGAGAGGTTACGAAATGACATCTACATACTGCAGTGCAGGAGGCATCTGTTGGCTCCACGGTCGGAACAAGACCCACCCACTTACATATCAGCGGCAGATTGATTGGATGCTGTCTGCATCGGCAGAATTCCTTCCATGAACGAAAAAGGAGATTGACGCTGTCTGTGGAGCATTTTAGCATGCCGCTCATTCAGAGACCACAAGCGTCAGACAGGTGCTTCAAGACGCACCATCTCTCAACACTGTTTCCACATAAAACTGACCTCAACAATCTGTTGTGAAAGATTCCTTTGGGCCAGGCAATGATTTGAGAAGAAAACAGATCACACAGGGGTTTTTTTTGTACAAAAAAGAAATGTGTGCTGTATCATCTCACGCCGATCTGCTTGTACTTTGGCTGGTTGTTGGGTTGAAAGATTGGACAAATCTAACAGTCAAAATGCAAAGTAATATTTGTAAAAAAACCTCACTGTAATTATAAAAAAAAAATAATAATAATACCTACTCTGTGATGTTTTTATCAGTTGTTTGGACTCATTCTGGCAGCACCCATTCACTCCAGAGGATCCATTGGTGAGTTAGTGATGCAATGCTAAATTTCTCCAAACCTCTTTGGATGAACAAACAAGCTAATCTACATCTTGGGTGGTCTGAGGGTGAGTACATTTTCAGCCAATTTTGGGAAGACTATTCCTTTAAATTGATGTGCCAAAGCTACAGTTTCTTTTTTGGCGAATGGTACGCTTTACATTTACCTTCCACATCCATATTTTTGGATAAAATACTATTGATTTCTGTGAAACCAAAGCCATCTTGCATTATTAATGAAAACTCAGATTATAACCCAGTTAGAGCCCTCAGGGAGAGAGAGAAACACAGACTGCCTCTTACCAATGCCCGTCTCTGGCATGGCAAACAGTGTCTTCTCAGTGGCAACACGAAACCGTCCATGAACTGAAATACCCACACCCTGCAGAGAGAGAGAGAGAGAGAGAGAGAGAAAACAGTACAGATCAATAATTAGGTACAATGTTCACAGACCAGATGGAGAGAGCCATAGAACGAGGGTTCAAGTCTCCACACCCATCCACTGTAAGACACTACAAGAGCAGCTCTCCCAAAAATTAAAAGATATTATTCATCCTTAAGTTTCAAAACCATATAAGGTGACTAATCCGTAGATCCTCATGTGCAAATTGTGCGTGTTGTGTTTTTATGTTGATGTTCTAATTAATAATTCATTTATAATTATTTGTTTACCTAATCACTAGTTATTCAGATGATTTATTACTGGATCATTTGATTATTTTGGTAATGCATCATATTTTTTATTGCTATATTATATTTATTATGCTATACTTATTTTCTATAAAGCCATCACATAGGCTATTTTTGAGACATAGACATACACTACCATTCAAAAGTTTGGGTTTTGCTTGATTATAAAAAAATAATAATAAAAATAATAATAATAAAATAAATTATGCTCACCAAGCCTGCATTTATTTGATAAGTAGGCACATTGATATTGTAAAAAATATCATTACAAATTAAAGTAACAGTTTTCTATTAATATATTTAAAAAAGTAATTAATGCCTTTGATGGCAAACCTACATTTTCCTCAGCCATTATTTTAGTCTTGAGTAACACATGATCTTTCATTATGATATGATCTAATGCTAAAGAAACATTTCTTATAATTATCAATGTTGAAAACGTTTGTGCTGCTTAATATCTCAGTGGAAACCGTGATGTTTTAAAAATGACAGCCTGCGTGTTACCGTACATCGTAATGATTGAAGCGAAGATGACAAAATTCTCCTATTGTGTGAAAAAAGAAAAAAAGAGCGGGCAAAGTTCATTTGGATTGCGGTGAACCATATGCACAGTGTCAGAACTTAAGCCTCTCCCTAAGCACTGTTGCCATGGTGAAGCACCAACAGCACGTTTGATGATTTAGCAGTGTTTGAGACCCTAAATCACGACAGCATCGCCTAAGCAGCAGACTCAGGAATGGAATAACAAACGGTCACTGATGTACGGCACGCCGCGTTTTTATGTGCTCTGAAACTTCGCAGCTTGTACACAAACCGTGCAGGATTAGAAACAAATGGTGCACGCGGCACAACAACGACACAGCAACCCTAGCAGACAGCTGATACTCTTTACAGATGAATGGTTAGCAGGTCTTTTAACAAAATGACTGAACGCTTAATTAACAGCCATTCAAATGATCAATACTGGCCGAACATCATCAATCTAATACGCTGATTTGGTGCATAAAATCATTCCTTATTAGTTTCAATGCTAAAAAGTTGTGCTGCTTAATATTTTTGTAAAACATGATCATTTAAAAGGACTCTTTATTTGAAATATAAATATGTTGTATTATTTAAAATTTCTTTACTTTGACTATTGATCAATTAAATACATCCTGACTGAATAAAACTATTCATTTAAATGATTATAGCATTACATAAACCATTAGCCACCTTGCTCTTTAGATAAATTATTTCCCCAAAAAATAAAATGAAAAACCTGATTCTGCCATAAAAAACATGATTATGCATCATCGTCTTAATCACTTTAGTATATTTAGCATGACTGACACGGACTCTATTTAAACAAAATACACATCATAAACTCAGTTATTACGAAACCAACTGGGGGCTGAGTTCTCAACGGGCCGCTCATTTAAAGACAATAATCATCTTCTCCTGGGGGATTTGAGTAGCATGTTGGGATGAGTACATGTGTCCCCTACACGACAACTCATTAGGATGATTATGATCAAGAGAAACTATCACGGAGTGAGAGCACACTGAGAAAACAAGCCGAATAGTTTGGGAACAGCATTTTCATGTGTCAACTTGAGTATTCAGAGTCAAACGGGGAGCACATGTTATGGCTAGAGGCATCAAATCATTCACCTAGAAGCGGTGGAAACTCTCATCCATTCTCCAAAATGTTTGGCTAGAATCTTGAAAACCTGCAGACAGTGCAGCCAGCTTCTAAATTTAAGAATCAGCTCCAGCATGGAAAACAGTACCCATCAAAGACGCAAGCATCTTCTCTTTAGGAGGGTATTAAGGAACATAAATTCAGTCAAAAAAGTTTAAAGACCATCTTGAATCTGGAGGTTTACTAATATGAAAGCGCTCTGGAACGTGTTATCATAGATATCCCAAAAGAAGGCAAACGGCTTTATCAGGTTCTGGGGTAAACCACTCAATCAAAAAATGCCAGAGGTGGAAATTTCTAAAAGGTTCCTCAACTTAAGAGAAAAAAAGTGTCAGGCTTAAATGTACACAGCCACAGGCAAGATGTTTTTTTTTTTTTTTTTTTTTTTTTTTTTTGTATAACATCTAATTCAAATAGTCATACGCCACTGTTCAAAGGTTTGGGGTTTATTTATTTTAATTAAAACTTTATTCAAAAAGGATGTATTAAGTTGTTGTTTTGAAGGGTTAATTCATTTATCTCAATCACAATATAATCTGTGTTGTATTAAAGCACTATAGAAATAAAGTGCCTATGACATCAAATCATTTAAAAAAAAAAAAAACACAAAAATAATAAGCTGCACAATTTTGATAAGAAGGAGAATTCTTTGAGCAGCAAATCAATGTGTATTAGAATGATTTAGAAGGATCATGTGACATTGAGGACTAATGGCTGCTACAAATTAATATTTGATCACAGGAGGAAATGAGATTTTATAATATTTTCACACAGAAAGAAGCTATTGTAAATTGCAACAATGTTTAAAAAAAAATTAATGTTTTTATTTTAGGCTACAGCTGAAATGCAGCCGTAGTGAGAAGAGGCTTTTTACTCCCAATACGATTAAAAACATACATAAGTACACTACAGAGAAGTTACATTATGAATTTTGGTCTACATATTTCAAAATGCAACAATGCACTAGTTCTGTGTAGCTAGAAGCGTTCAAACTGTCTTTTTATATAACAGATGCCCTTCTCGTTCCGGTCCTCTGTATTACTGCATCTGTCCTGTGGCTCTACTTAATTATGATTTACCATATGGTGAGCATCAAGCTACCGAATCACTAAATGCGCGATTTTTATTACACAAACGAGATGGTCAAAATTAACTCGACTGAGGTCACACGCAAGATCTTTCGTGTCTGTGCGCGTTTAATGCTTTTTATCGAAATCCGGAGTGGATCTGGCCTACTTCTGCTCTTCCTAAATCTGTAACACTGAATTTATTATTATTTGTCATTTATAATTTAGCATTTATTCCTACCAGATGCCCAACAGTGTGGCGTCACATCCTGCTGCCGATATTCATTGCAACGGCCGAAGCGGTTTTGCATGCTGTGACCCGAAAATTAACTCAAAAAAAGACTAAACACAAGTCAAATAAACCAGAATGCAGATTCAGTGGGGTCCAAAAGACCGTCGTTATAGCGGTCCCCCAACGGTCGCTGTATAATCAAAGCAAACAGAGAGCATTCTTACAAAAGCTGGAAATATGCAAAAGAAAAAAAAAAAACAGGAATAGCTGATAAGGAGTGACGGTCAGGGAGGTACCTGACAGGCCTGTGTGAGGGATCAAAGAGATACTCATAGATCACGCTCAGCCACTGACTAACACACTGCAGGTGTGCGTTACGCCTCTCATGAGTGATGGCATATTTCTTCCATTGCTAAATGTGTTCCGTAAACAGAGATTCAGCTGGACCGCTGGAGAAAATCATTCTGATGTTCATGCTGATTTATTGGATCATCTACTACTATTTATATTGATGGGACTATTATGTCTGTCTAAACAGGGATTCTGGAAACCTGCTTGAGAAGAAGTAGGAGAGAAACTCAGACACTTCAGGGGATTAAATCTAGATTAACCTTTCTTTATTTGATCAATTTTTAATTGGTCCTTGCTGAAATATCAATTTATTTCTTACTGACCTAATGGTTACAGAAGTGCGGATGCAATAACTACAGCTAAAAGATAAGAAATACAATTTAGCATGCAAAAATACAAGAATATATATGTAGAAATAGCGCAAGTAATGTTTACTAGCAGTTAAATTTGTACTAATCAACCCAGGTCAGCAGATTTGAAAGGTTTTATCTTAATATTGATTAAAATATGTGGTCGGACTTTATATTAGGTGGCCTTAACTACCACGTACATACATCAGAAAATAAGCGCTTATTGTGATCATATTGTATTGCAAACTACTTTTGCTGCTGTTGAGGATACAGGTAAGATTAGGGACAGGTTTGGTGGTATGGGTTAGTTTAAGGGTGGGTTAACGTGTTTCAATAGTATCTATGCAAACCAACGATAATCAAAGAACCAAAACACCAATTAATGCATTCTACCAACTGAATAATTTAAAATGTAAATAGTAGTTAAGGCCATGCATAATGGGGGACCAACGAAATTAAAAATAAATATAAAAATAAAAATAATAATAATACACAACTAATTTGCATAGTTACCATGTCTGTTAAACCACACACAATACATAGATACGTTTCTTTTTTTTTAAAGAAATAAAATAAAAATATATTAAATTTATCTAACTAGCAAACAAATTAATTTGGAATAACTTGGGAATGAGTAAACAGCCTCTTCAACAAAAATAAGGAAGGAGGAAGAAGCAGTTGTAGAATAATGAGGTGCTGCCTTGCAAACGCTGTAATAACATTATCTGTGATTCTGCAGCTACTGCCCATATCTTTTCCTCAAATATCTGAGTAAATGGAAAAATCCATTTCTGAACCTTAGAGACATCTGAGGTCAGAACGCGCACCGTGAACCTGCATGGTCATTCCAATCTTAAATAACAGTCCTCCGCTGAAACGTATCAAGCAGCAGCTACGCACCAAATGGCTCAGACCAAAGGATGCAGGGCAGAAATCAGCGCACCTCGACCTTGACAGAATCCCTGATCAATTAAACACCAGGAGCTGACAGATTCACCGCTGTGGCATTGCTCTCCTACTGACAGAACCCCACGAAACTATGAAAACAGCAATATTTCAAAAGCTCTGTTGTTTAAAATATTTACAGTTAAGCACTAAAGTTAGTACAGAATTAGTGTGCGTTCATGTGAAAAAAAAAAGTTCTTTTTTTGACTATTCTTTTAAGATTTTAAGAATTGTAGGTGCCTCTCGGTTATTTTTCCTTTTTCCTCATTATATCCCCAATAATCTGTGATGCATCTCTACCTGTAAGTTTAATTAATTATTAAATGAATGACTTTTAGGCTTACGTGCAATGTGCAACGTGAATCTAAATACACAGCGTTGCTCAAACGCAAATCCATAGCCTATGGGAGGACACTTGAGAACTGATTCATAACAAAGCAAAGATTGTGTGCAAGACCAGCTCACTGCTGACACCTACTGGATAAAATACAAAACGCAGGACCGAAATTAAGAGGATTTAAAGAGGGGTTTATGACTCATAGTGCGTCACTACTGGCTTGCAGCTCATATGATCAAACATGACAGCAAGATATTACAAACTGCACTAAAAATACATACAGTATAATAATAACAACAGTCTGTACGCATTAATATTTTCATGCATATGTTTACAAATGAAAACACTGCTTTATCGTGCATAAAGCCAGTGGCAATGTGAGTCCTACTGTTTTTGGACAAATTCATAGTGACACAATGAAAAGAACGGTACGTTATATGTACTGTTTTATAGAAAGCAGGACGCTCTGTCCTTCGTTTATTTTTATATTTTGTAAACACAAGACAAGCTGGCCCACATCGCCTCTGGCCCTCTGGTTCCTTTAATGTTATGTTCTGCTAAATCAGGACAGACAGCACCATCTGCTGGTGAACTTGTGCACCAAGAGGACAATTTTAGGTAAATACTTACTCCTCCCATTGTAATTCCATCAATTAGAGCCACAAAGGGTTTCTTATACGTAGCTAAAAAGAGTTACAAAACAAACAAACGTTAATTAACATCTCATCAAAAACCTCAAAATCGGCAACAGAAACGTGAAAACGTACCAATAGCGTTGTTAAGAATATATTCCTCACGGAAGAAGATTTGAGTAAAAGAATCGTCTGCTTTTCTAGCTTCTGTGATAGCTGGGAAATATATTTTTGGCATTTCAGTTCTGTTTGTCTGCATCAACTACGCACAGATCCATTTAAGATGAAACAAAACTGCATTATTATCATCTACATAAATACCTCTGATGTCTCCCCCAGCACAGAATGCCTTCTCTCCCGCTCCTTTAATGATCACCAGGTCTGTTTCTGAATCTTTGTCCCATTTCTACGAAACACAACGATTAAAAAGGTTAGGTTGGTTTTAAGTGATCAGAAACAATACAGGGTTGCTGTGAAAAAGGTCTCCCCTAACCTTGAGCTGAGGTTGAATTTGTCTGATCATGGTGAGAGTGAAAGCATTGAGAGCTTTGGGTCTGTTTAGTGTGATGACTCCAGTGTTCCCAACTTTCTCAAACAGAACCTCAGACACGGCTTTACTGGACATCTGAAACGAGACATCATGAGACACTAGACCAAAAGAGTTTTAGGTCAGAAAAATTATTTAAAAATGATCATAGATTTGATCAATTGTGTCCATACTCTTAAACAGGCTAAAAATCCGCTGATCCCTGCTTAAACTTACCATGTGTCCTTGTATTCTCTGCAATCTGTAGACTGATCGTAATCTGTATGGGATAAAAATCAACCATAGTGTTACGGTTTTTGTTTACATATTGTTGCATAACGCAATTAATATCGTAAAAATAAAGACAACAGAACATTTTGAAACTGAAACCTCATATAACCAGTAGAATGTGTTTATTCTATGTTTGTGTAATGTTAAATAGCTCGTGAAAAGGTTAGGAGAATTTTTTAATTATTCGATCCTTAGCAGGTCTTAATTGGAAAAATAAAACCTCAGATGAACAACAACACATGACATTTAACATCATTTTTAAACCGAAGATGTCCCCTACCGTGTTTTTAACGGCAGCATTTAATTTATCGTTGTTTTCATGGCGACATCACACACACACACACACACACACACACACACACACACACAAGTGCTGGTCATATAATTAGTTGATTCAACTCAAAAAGTTGATTTATTTCACTAATTCCATTCAAAAAGTGAAACTTGTATATTATATTGATTCATTACACACAGACTGATGTATTTCAAATGTTTATTTCTTTTAATTTTGATGATTATAACTGACAACTAATGAAAATCCCAAATTCAGTATCTCAGAAAATCTGAATATTACTTAAGACCAATACAAAGAAAGGATTTTTAGAAATCTTTTCAGTTGGCCAAGATTTCTAAAAATCCTTTCTTAGGTAATATTGCAATTTTCTGGGACACTGACTTTGGGATTTTCATTAGGCGTCAGTTGTCAGCGTGTAATGAACGATTATAATATACAAGTTTCACTTTTCGAATGGAATTAGTGAAATAAATCAACTTTTTGATGATATTCTAATTATATGACATCGGAAGCTTGCACTTCCTTGATATGTTGTGGACATTAGCTTATAAGCTTTGCGTGACATGTGGACAAAACATGTGGCTAAAAACACAGAAAATGAAATGTGGCTAAAAACACTGCAGCCATTTGTACGGATGACTGACAGCAGCTCATCCAGCGCGTCTCCGATCACATATCCAGATAAAGAAGCCACATAGATGTTGACAAAAAATAAACACGCCGTGTCCTGATATCCTGATGATCAGATCTGTGCGATTTTTATACATATTTAAACCTCAAGTTATTTGTTATTTTATATTATGCATATAGCATGGTGTATTTTTATTCGTTTTGTTAAAAAAGTTCTATGCTCTACGTTGCATTTTGTTCTTGCTTCAATTGAGTTCGAAAAATATGCGACAAGTATGGCATGTTCGGAAGGCTTCCCAGAAAAAGCTGCTTCTTAAAAAACATAGCAACAGGGCTTTGCAAAGATGCCTCTCAACAAACATAAGACTTCTAAAACGATGAACATATGTAATTACATATAGGTACTATTATAACTACAATGTAAAAACATGCATGTGCACAACAAATGCACCAAATGATTAAGTTAAATGTAGTCATGGCCACCTAATATAGAGTGAGACCAACACCTCATACCAAAAGACAAGCATGCTGGAGGTGGACTGATGATTTTGACTCTGTTTTATAGCCTCAGGACCTGGGCACCTTACATAAACTCCTCCTTACACCAACGTATCGCAGTGTCAAATGTGAGGTCACCCATCCGACAGATAAAGCTTGGCTACGATTGGGTCACGCAGCAAACACAACGGTCCCAAGCACACCAGCAAATCTACAAAAGCCGTTGCAAAAGCCCAAAGTTCAGACCTTATCCTGACTAAAACGCTGTGGCGATAGCTGCGCACGTACAAATAAATCACTCACCTGTGCGCAGACGTTAAGCTTATTAATGACATGGCTACAACTAAGAGTTCAGCCGATGTTCTGGATCACTGTTACACACGGGAGGCTTCACCCTGTCTCCAGTGCTCTTCGGCCCTGCTTCATGATGTCACGATGGAGCGACACCACCGAGGAAATCTCGCGTCCCGACACCGCCCACTACAGTTTCATCCGCGTTTTGCCACGGAACCACAGCACAGATTACTTTCACTACTATAATTTTTCTTTGGGTACAAATACAAGCTATGTATCTTATGTTTACGGTTATATTAAACTTTGATAGCTGCGAAAAGGAGCGAACGCCTATATTAAACCGGGTCGGGAAAGAGGTGACGGAGTTGCTAGGCAACTGTACCGACGCCGGAAGTGCGTGGCTACAAAAGACATGGCGAACAAGAGGGGAACAGCTGTGCCTGCACCCTCTCGTGATATTTTACGATCTCATTCGGTATTAATCCTTGCCTTTTTATTATATAAATTCGCTTCCGCTTCAGAGGGCGATGCATTTCGTGCCGGACAGTCGATATTGTCTCCGGTGGCTGCGGCATCACGGGATGTTCGGTAGGAATCGTATGCTGGAAAAGATGCTTCTAACTTTTACATGGCCAATGTCCACAGCCTCTTAACTCGTCTTGTCGGTTTATTCCTCTTATGTCGTGCCATATTAAGCCCGTAATTTAAAAATAAATGATATGATATGGTTATGAAGGTTATGAAGACTTTCGGTCGATTGACTTCTCCTTTTTGTTACATGGACCAGAACGTTCTTAACATTTTAATAACAGAAATACAAAAAAGGGGAACCTTTTTCTGTATCATTAACACACGGAAGACACAAGTGTGATAAAATGAATTTTATTAACAAAAGATATACAAAAGTAATCAACAACTACTAAATGAATACGTAAATGAAATAGGAATAAAGAGCGTAATATGCATAAAATGCAAGTGATGTTGCTATGTCAGAGCCATGTTATCTGGAAAGATAAACTGCTGCTACTCTGAAAGAAATGAGGAGAAGAACCTTATTATGCATCTGTCAAATGCCTGAAATAATATATTTTATCAAATGCAATCAGCTATATAATACCTAATGTGAATTATAAAATCTTATACCGATAATACACAACAATGCCAAGGTCTCCGGAAGAGGTTTGGATAAGTGATATTTGCTTTCTCTGTTACGTTCTCCCACGTTCACCTAGACAATTTCACACTAAATGTAATGCAAAAATATTTCTTAATTTTTTAAGCAAAAAAGTTTGAATAGAAATTATTGAAAGGTTGATTAATTCAGCTTTATTGTTCAGTTATATCACACACACAACTGAACACGCCATGTACTACACAGCACAGTCGGAATGAATCTGTTAATATGCTATTCTCAGATACCTCCTGTATGATGTAAATCCACCCGAGGGCTTCAATCTTCGCAGAGATGTATACATTCGCATGGCCTCTTTGCTGAAAACGCTGAGGAAAGAGGGCGACTGGGTGCTAGTGCTGCCTCCATGGGGTCGCCTGTATCACTGGCAGAGCCCTGATATACATCAGGTTCGAATCCCGTGGGGGGAATTCTTCAGCATAACCAGTCTGCAGGCTAACATACCAGTCATGGAGTATGAGGAGTTTATTGCCGGTGAGCCATGCTGTTTGTTTGTTTGTTTGTTTGTTTGTTAGAGAGAGAGAGAGAGAGAGAGAGAGATTATAATTAAATGTGATTATTTAGCTTCATTGAACTGTCATTAGTTAAATGCCAGACAGGAGGAATGTTGGATATATGCTAGTGGCACATAAAATACACACTTCATCTGTCATGACAGTCTTGTATGACTGGCTAGTTAGTCACTCAATCATTTTTAAATCGCTAGCAAATACAAAGTGTTTCAATACAAACTCTAATAATATTTTCAGACTCCAGCAAACAATAAAAGCTGACACCCAATTATGATTCCCACATTCTGTGTCTTTATTGCTGATCCCAGAGTCTGGGGGTCCCTTCATTGACCAGATCCTTGTGCTGCAGAGCTATGCAGAGGGCTGGACGGATGGGAAATGGGAGGAGAAGGTGGATGAACGAGTGTGCATCGAAAAGCTAATGTACTCAAAAGACAAACAGGGTTATTACAGGTAATGCGTTAAAATCACATGTTCAGCCAGTTCAGGTGCTGTTGACAGGAAGAATTACAGATGTGGGCAAGGACTGTTTATGCATCTTTTGAAGGCATGCATAAATGGGTGTTAAAGGAACATTTTGGCCAAAACTTATATGCAGGGTTTAACTACATTTCACCATATTTGTGAAGGTACAGTACCATTCAAAGGTTTGGGGTTGGAAATAATTTTTTTAATGATTTATTTTTTTCTTATGCTCAAGCTCGTGGATTTCACAGTGTCACATGTTCCTTCTGAAACGATTCTAATCTTAGTGCCCATGAAACATTTACTTGGTATTGTTAATTGTCCGAAACAGCTGTGCTGATTTGTATTTTTCATAAAATTATTTTCGGTATTTTTTGATGACTAGAAAGTCCAAAAGGACAGCTTATATAGAAAAATATTTTTAAAATAAGTCTTCACTGTCCCTTTTGATTAAATGAATGCATCCTTGTTTAAATTTCGTTACTTAAAAACAAATACATGTTAGAAATACCCTTTAAGTGGTAATGTATGTCCATACAACTTATGCATCATATGTCCTCTTATGCCAAACAATGGCTTTGTGAGTGAAGCGAACTGAAATTTAAAGGGATAGTTTGTGTGATCTTTTACTCATCTTTATGCTCTTTCAGTGTATGATTTTCTTTGTTCGGTTGAATGCAAAAGAATATATTTTGAACTTTTGTTTCAAAAAGTCTAGACAAAACAACATTCTTTAAAAATATTTTCTTTTGTGCTGCACAGAAACGCATAGGAAAAAAATTCTATTAATGAATAAATCTTGTTTATGATATCGTATTTCTTTTTCTCCAGAGGTTGGTTTTGGGGTTATGAGGAGACCAGAGCGTTGAATGTCACCTGCTTATCTTCTCAGGGACATGCCTCTATCTTGGCTCCTGTCTTACAAAATAACTTAACCGCCGTGTAAGTCATTTTGGAAATGCGTTTGATTTCAAATAGCTTTTAAATGCAAATGAGTTCCTATACATATGCTGTCGCTGAACCACAGGTCAGTAATGCTGGACAGAGCTGAGACTGTCCTTCATGACCACTATGCTGGGAAAGACTATTGGGATGTAAGTCCATAAATGAATATTCTCAGGTTTCGGATTTAATTAGTTTAAAAATGTAATATTAATTAGGCTTTTTGGAAGATACCTCACCCGTCTTATTTTATTGTTCTACAGACACGGCGAAGTATGGTGTTTGCCAAACACCTGCGTATCATAGGAGATGAGTTTAGGGCCAAGTATCTCAACTCCACAGACAAACAGGACCAGACCTCGTACAACGAAGACTGGACTCGAATGAACGTATGTTTCACTTGCGTTAATTCCTCCCTCTCATTGTTAAAATACAGAAGTGCTTTTGTCATTGCTGCTAGCATGATAGATAAAGTCGAACTGGTGTTCGTGCAGTAAGATGGATTTGAGCTTTGTCAGAGCTTTTGTTCACATGTCAAAACACTGCATTTCTGGAATGTTTGTCATGTGCTTTACACCCACGCACCTTTTAATGTGACAAAGCAGTCATGTTTGTTGCGTGACCTTTTGTGAACTCTCGGATACAGAACAGACTGGGCAGCGCTAAGGGAGGCCCTTACCTGGGAGTGCACTTACGTAGGAAAGACTTCATCTGGGGGCACAGAGAAGACGTGCCCAGCCTCAAAGGAGCAGTGAAAAAGATACACAGTCTCATGAAGAAGCACAAGCTTCAAAAAGTCTTTGTTGCCACTGATTCAGATGGAGAAGGTACCGACACTAATAATTATTTAAGCTTTCATTAAGACCCCTTTTAGGTTACACGACAATCACAGAAGACTTACTTCCCACTTCCCATGTGTAAGAAGACTTACACATACTTCCCACCAATCTGTCATGTAACATTTGACAGAATAGTTTTGAAGAATTTGTGAAACGTTTTAGTTTTTGTCTACTGAACCTCGGCTCATTTTAAAGGATTGTGCTGATATTTTTGTCTGTTCAGCACAATGTAGGAAATATTTATGCAAAAAAACACAGTAAATACATATTTTGTATGATTTTTATACTATATTAGGAAGAGAACAAGTATAAGTCTTTTTGAAGCCATCCAACAGCTTTGTATAAGAAAATGTTAAATTTCTTACTTACTTAAAATCTTAGTTTAAACACTACTGTTTAAAAGTTTGTGCTCAGTAATTTTTTTTTAAAGAAATAACTACTTTTATTCAACAAGGACACATTCAGTTGTTTAAAAGCAGCTATAAGGACTTCTGTTTCCAAATAAGCCTTATTTATTTCAAAATATTAAGCAGTGCAACTGTTTTCGAAATTAATAATAATAATGAATGTCAAATCAGCATATTACAATGAATTCTGAAGGATCATCTGATACTATAAAATAGTAATTTTGATAATAATTTATATATTTTTATATATATATATATATATATATATATATATATATATATATATATATATATATATATATATATATATATATATATATATATATATTTACTCAAGATCAAGCATTTTCTGCTTTTAGAGCTCGCTAAACTGAAAAGGATGCTACCTGAGATGGTACGATACGAGCCCACCTGGGAGGACCTGGAGCTCCTGAAAGATGGAGGGGTGGCCATCATAGACCAGTGGATTTGTGCTCATGCTAGGTATTGAATCACACCCTTCGCTCTCCTTGTTTTGTCAACAACAAAGCAGTTACTGAATGACACTGCATTTTTTATGCTTTAGTTGGACAAAAGCTGCTTTATCAACTGCGCTGAAAGATGAATCACCTACCTATTATAGCCAGTTGAGATTTTTCTTTTAGTGTTTAGTTCTTTTTTTTTTTTTTTTTTTTTTTATCTCTTTCCTTGACTTTTTTTCTTTGTCAGTGCTGTCTCAAGAAGATTAAGTTGACCGAGTGTCATTGTCAGGGGAAATTATACAGTTTTGTTTTGATTTAAAAAATTTTTATCAAGTGTAATTAAAAAATGGATTGTTTTTATTTATTTTTTTTTCACTTGCCAAAATAATATTTCAAATAATTGCTCAGTTAAGCTTCTTTAAAGGTACTGATCGTTAATAAATTGATTCTTTGTTTTTCAGTAGGGTGTGACTCAGAAGATTTTTTCCATTTTCCATCAAAGGAAAAAAATGTCCCCATGACATGATGGCTTAATCATTTCAATCAATTCTTGCTTTATTGCAAAAGAACGCTCATTGTTACCTATCACATGCTGTTGTGTGACATTTTACTCTTAATTAATCTTGCAGTCTTTTTGTTCGCTACAGCTCTAAATGCATCTCTGTGTCTCTTTTTGTCAAACATCGCTCACTCACATTTGTGTTGTTTTTGTCAGGTATTTCATTGGAACATCAGTTTCAACGTTCTCTTTTAGAATACACGAGGAACGGGAGATCCTGGGTTTCGATCCTAAAACCACCTACAACCGATTCTGCGGTGACGACGAGAAAGAATGCGAACAACCAACACACTGGAAAATAGTTTACTGATCACACAGAACTTGATACTGATTATTCAGACTATAGGCTATTTGATTTCTCAGATTTAAGAGAATCCTCTATATTTTTAATGCTTTTGCTGACCATGTTGAAAATACAGTCTTTTAATGGAACAGTTGAATATTTACACCCTTCGGGCCATCCAAGATGTAGATGAGAGTCTTCATCAGAACAGATTAGGGGAAATTTAGCATTAATTAATTTGCTCATCGGTGGCTTCTCTGCGGTGAATGGGTGCCGTCATAATAAAAGCTCAAACAGCTGACTAAAAACATCACTGTAATGCAAAAGAAATTTTGGATAACCTGAGGGTGAATAATTTTTCAGCTATTTTTTTTATATATATTTAAGGGTGTACTATTTGTCCAATGGCAGTGCCAATGGGTTTTCACTGCATAACAAGTTAGTTAAGGAAGGTAAGGTGAGACGTAAGTGGAATATATCAAATAACTTTGATCTCATATCTTGTTTTAGATGTGTAATTTGTATATGCTGCTGCTCTGTTCTCACAGTTCTTTGATTCGGATTGTTGATACTCAAGATGAACTGTGTATAGCACTGTGATCAAATCTTTTATGAAAACGGTCAACATTATTTTTCACCCCTGTTCCCGTCTTTTGAAGTGCTACGTGCCAATTATTTTCGTCTCAGCACATTTTATGCCTTTGACAAATAACATGTCTGAACATCCAGCGTTAGTGTTTGATATTTCTGTCAGTATTGTGCCTGTCTGCTATTTGGACAAATGAAAATAGTGCTTTCACAGACTTTGCCATACAGTATTTTTTACACTCAGTAAGTGTTTTTTTTCCCCTTTCGTAAGATGACGTGAAAGATTCCGGGAGGTGTACAAAACATGTCGGTAAAGATAAGTCTCTGGAATGGAAGCGTTTGTTTTCATAACTTGATGACAGACAGTAGAAGGGGTTTGTCTTGTATATTTCTTCTTGTTCAGAAATGTCGATTTATGTTTACCATTCAAAGATGTACTGTATATTCATCATGTGCAGTTTTTCTATAAATGTTTTCTTGGTTTATTTTCTAAATGAAATTTTAATGATCACTTGATGTGAATGTTGTCAAGTGTTTTTCATCTTGTTTTTCTTAAAAGAGCTTTCTTATAAGGACTTAAACTTAAAAAAAAGTGCTTGCAAGTCTAGTACGTGCTCGTTATTATTATATAAGTGCTAGAAACATTATAGCGGAGTGAATTTGCTCTAGGTTTTGTTAATTTTTACATGGCTGTTTTTTGCTATCTCTCTCGGGCCATGAATCTGGTTTCATATGATGCCAATCTGTCCGGCTCAAAGCTATACTGATCATTTTACTTCAACTTGTGGGTGGAGACAATGCTTTGTGACTTATTCTTACTGAAAAGAGGGCAGCATGAGATGTTTTTCAGTCTTTTGTTCTGTTGACGCTTCTGGTAACTTTCCAAACTAGGTTTCCCAGTTTACGTCTCTTACTTTCACAATAGCATGTTATGTGGATCCTAATCCTGGCTGTTTATTATCACAATCAACTTTAACACTGATTAACGTAGTTGAAAAATTTTAGAGTCATTTATGTACTTTTATTGTCTCTTTCCTTTTAGAATGTAACCTAAAGACAAAGGGAAGATTTATGAACTTCTTAACCTATACAACCACAATGACTTAACAAAAACACTGAATGTGATCTGCAGGTCATAGAAAACAGATTGTCCGATCAAAACAGGCTGAACAAAAGAACTTGAACTGTTTGATTGGTTCAGTGTGGAATAGAGAATAGAGAACGGAGGTAATTTTCATTGTTTTTTTACCACAGTTTAAATTATCACGAAAAGGCTGAGGACAAAAGTGAATAACCTGTTCAATTGGTAACATACAAAACTGCTTTTTGGCCAAAATAGTGCAATATTTTTTTTTGGACCATATCTGAGTGAATAAAACATGAGTAATAAGACAGACATTTTAATTGGTGTTAAACTAGGCAGTAGTTAGGCTCCAAGCTGAAATCTACCCTTTGGTTATAGGGTAGTAGAAGAATTGGAATTTACAGTATTGTGTATTAATGCCTATCTGTTTGTAAAATCTTTGTCTGGTTTTAGCTGAAACTAGTTGGCTTTACCTGGCCTCCCAGCCTGGTTAAGCTGGTCAGGCTGGTTTTAGCTGGTCGTCTCCCAGCTAAGACCAGCCTGGCAGGCTGGAAATGTGGCCAATACCCCTCTTGACCGGCGTAAACCCAAGACCAGACTGGGAGAGCAGCTAAAACCAGCCAACCAACCTAGGCTGGTATTAGCTGTTTTCTTTCGTAACCAAGGAAATGAAAACATTTGCTGCTAACATGTCACAATTTAAACTAGCCACGCCAAAACGTCGCTACCAGTACCAATGCAAATGTTTTGTTACTGGAATTGATAATAATAAGCTACTGAAAACTAGGCCTAACTTAACATAAAAAAACCGTCCTGCGAAATACAATTAAACTAACGATCTACTACGTCAACTAAACCTAGCGACGCTATTTTATACATTTAGTTTAGATGCCGAAGGTACGCTTTTAGTCAAGTCTGGTATCCTTTTAGACATCTTTGAATCGTGGCATGTCATATATGAACAACAACGTCGAGATTTGTTCTGTCCCTCAAACGCAAGACGGAATCACGGAATCCTCAAACCGGTCACGCTACCTTTGTGAGATACTCCCGCCTCTCACCTGTACGAGCCTACAGTACAGTCAGTGCAGACTGGATATCACCGACGCCGGTGCGAACACCTGAAGCGCGAGACAATTAACAATTGTCTAACTACATTCTTCATTTTACTTCTTTTTGTTATTCGTTTTTCGTCAGTTGGTGGAATATCACATGGAAAGCGCTCTTTGCTAGGAATAACCTGGCACGATGTCTTCATCAAACGCGTGGGACCCAATAACGATACATTAAATCAATACTGCTTAAACAAGGTAAATATGTAGCTTAATCAATTTATATTCTTTTAACTGTATAATACGTTTGGGATTCTGACCATTTGCATGTTTATTGCTTCAGCTGGTGCGATAGTAAAGTGAATGTTTGAGATTAAATGTCAATAGTGAAATACAGGTGTATGAGGTAAAAAATAAAGCGTATGATTTTGAACAGTTTTAGACAAAACGGATTAAAAAAAAAGCAGCGAAGAAGCAAATAATCAGCTTTTTAGCTATTATAATTTTTATTGCGTTTATAAGTTTGGCTTATTTTATTCAATCTTTTGTTATAATTATCATAATTGCACTTTAAGTGCCACTTTATATAACTTTTTACTTATATATATTATAAATGACATTCATAGAATTGTATTGCATATTGTATAACATCAGATAATATCCATGTTCAACCCATGGTAAGCAAGGACAGCCTTTAATAGTACAATGAATAATGAACTTTCCTATTGTACCTACTGTAAATGTTACTGTACTACACTGTCTGTCTGAAATGTTAAGTGACTAATAATTAATAATTAATTGATTCATAAATAAACAATACATTTTTTACATGTTGTTGACTATACAGTGGAGGCTGTTTTTAAAGAACAGCATTCTCATTAAACATGCATGTTTAATGTATTGTATGTATTGATGTATTGTATACTCGATAAAAACATCTACTATGAAGATTTTCAGAATATTAACGGGAATTAATTATTAATGAGTTTCGAGTTTGATTGCTTCTAGATATTAAAGAGCAACTGATCATGAAAGTTGAATTTAATCTAACTGTTACCTGATGTCCCATTTCCATAATATAATATAATATAATACATTTAGCCACGCAATTACTTGTTGTCTCAGTCTGAAACTATGCTGGAATTGCTGTTTTTTAATTTGTTTTACAACTGAATTTTACCCGTCTTTCATTTCTATCAGCACATCTCCTCTGATGGCCTCCTTCTTAAAACAGTTAAGATTACTTCTCTGGAAAAATGGCCTCAGTGTCATTCGGCAGCCCGTGAGTAAACCTACACACTTGGACAACAACAACAAAAAACCTAATGCTCAGATTCAAATGATAATGTCGGCATTGTTTTTGTGGAGCTCTGTATGTTTAGTTTTTTTTTTTTGCTAAAATGTAACCATCCAGACTCTTCCCAACACGTATGTTCATAGTGAATGTTGAAATGTAAAATCAAATACTTGCACACCTTTGGTTAGCTGATCTGCTGTAACGAAAAATAAGTTAACAAGCGCAGTTTTATAAGTAATCCATCCGAGTCCAGTTATTGGTTCTGATGTGATTTGTAATGATTAATAACCATGTACAATTTGTTTGTTCATTTTTTTTCAGACCTGGTCGCTGGCTCTTCTTGTCTGGCCACTTGTGATCTTTATTATCTTGGCAATCACCCGTTCACAGTTTCCACCAAAACTCAGAGACACATGTATGTACCTCTATAACACATCATCAAAGGAAGTCATTTTGTCAAGTTTGTTGTGACCTCGGTGGCGTGACTGAAGGCATTCTGAGATAGATTTGGTGTAACGTTATGTTTAAGGTTCTGGGCTTCTGACAAAAGAGATGCAGGTTTGGTCCTGAGAATTTCATCGTAAGCTGTGGAGTTAATGAGTTCACAGTTCTGCGTTATTACTATTATGCCCTTGAGCAAAACACTTATTCTCAGGTTATCCCTTTGGGACTGTCATTGCTGTAACTTCCATAAGCTGAAGTGTGTCTGCAAGGAACAGTAACAATGCTGATGGTTTGATTCATAGCTTGACGGAAACGTGTAGCTGAATATATTAGCTTACTTTTCCTGATTTTATTTAAAAAGATCTTAAGCAGGCTTATGCCATCTCTTGAGAACATTTGATGTTATCCACCGTGTCATGCTTGGGAATGCTCTAGACTAGTGTTTTATTTCTGTCCGTGGTACATAATAGATAGCCAACTGCTAATCTCCCAATCTATTTTATTCTTGTATAATGTTTAATTATCCATATGCCTCCAGTTTTTAAAAAAATACGATGTGGGATTAACTGGTAAAAAGACGTATTCTGTGAATTTACGTTGTCTTTCTTCTTGAGATGACAGTCCTTTGGGAGTTTTCTGTTATTTCTCATCTTTCTCTTGAGGACTGGGTTGTTAGGCCCGGTCTTTCCCATAAGTAGCTCCCTTATGCCTTGCACTGTTCTGTAAAGGCAGACTCTGTTTGTCTAATTGTATATCTGTCCATAGAAACTCGAAACTCATTTGATAATATGAGAAAACAAAGCTTCCCTGCTAATAAGGAACGTTCTCAGAACTTTGGCTTTATATGCGCTAGCTTAGGATGGATCAGAGAACATTTAAAAGTGGCTTTCCACGATTAATGTTTTCTTTAACATTCACATAACCGAGAAAACGTGTTTTTAAGGGCAAGATTTGCGCTAGTGAAAAAACATCTTTTGGCATTAAAATAGAATTGTCAGGATTAGAGACAGTGAAACATTAGCACTAAATAAGGCATGGATAGAGTTATTTTGAGCCTGACCTTACTTAATATTCAATAGTTAAAAAGCTCGTCTTTCAGATGTAAAATGTATAGGAGGAAAGTGTTAAAATGAATCATGCTCATATGATTTACTAACGATTACTAATATTTGCTCCTTTACTTAACAACTGAAAAAAACATGTCTTAAAGCAAGCGGTAATTTGGTAGATTGCACTTTTCATTATGGATATGTTCTGGCTGTGTCTTTTGTTCAATGTTCAAAATGTTCAAAAGTTCAGTGAACATTCAGAAATAATAGTTTTGAATGAATGGATCCATTTTTGGTCAAAACATCTATTTTTGGTCAAATCTTAGTATACTTGTACAAATCTGTGACTGAACATAACATTTGGTTATGATAATAATCACATCTGTAATTAAACTTTAACACATAAATGACTAAATGCGGCAGTTCTTTTCAGTAAATCCTCAAGTTAACGAAATTCTCTCTATGCATTTCAAATTATTTGTGTACTTGTCACACCCTAAGCAGATTATGCCATGTTGATTTTATTTATTTCTCTATAGTTTGTCATTGGTTTTGGTTCATTTAAGCACTGTTTGCTGGACAAACATTGCATAAGGGTATTAATTCTACAGTATGAAACCTTTTAAGTGGTCACCTGTAGTCTAAAGACTATTGTGTTTGTTTCAATGAAAGTCCTATACCGTAAAACCAGAGAGGAAAATCAAACATTTTCCCTCTCTGGGGAGAGAAAAACCAACCCAAGTTGAGAAAACATAATTTACATCTCAATTGTTTTTTCCCAGACAGCAAGTGGAGAGCAAACGTAGACATTTGCTGGTTTGATTTTTCTCCTGAGTATAAGTATCTACAGTATTAATGTGTCTAGCCTGGGGTTTCAGAGGACAAACAGTGCCACAAAGTCTGCTCAGATTTGCCAAGACACCATATTTTGCAGTCAGATTTCAATATGAACTTTATTTTGCAAAATCATATGGGATTTTCTAAACAAATCTACCGCTTTTAAATGTTAGGTGTCACTTCGACAGATAACTTTTGCTTGATTAGTTTATTGTAAGCAATTTTAATTGATTTTGAAAAAAGGTAAATGTTGGAGGATGTTAATAAATGTCGATATCTTGTCACCTTTGAGGCTTTTAAATTCATGATTATTGCACGTGAGGTCATCTGTATACTAGTGAACCTATACAAGTTGACTAAATAAACTTTTAGCACGTACATATGCATACACACACAAAATGTAGAGTGCTCTCTTCCTAGAAAGCAAAGCAAAATATTAGATGACTCATCTTGCTCTCACGGGTGTATACACATTTTTATCCAAGCAACCATCTCTTTAGAATGAGAACTTAAACAACCTACCATTGTTTAGCAACAGAAAATGTTTCTGTAGAAAAAAGATTTGTCTAAGTCAGATTTCAGTCGAAAATATATCAATATATATCACCAATAGAACAGATTTGTAGAAATATAGCATTCTATCACTTGCCTCAGAATTCAAACATCTGACAAAAACGTCTTAATATTCTACAAGTAATCCACATGACTCCAGTCCATCAATTAATTTTTTGGGAAAAGTTGCACATTTGTGATGCTTTTAACTTTAAGCTGTTGCTTCTGGCTAAAATGCAAGCCCTCTATCGGTTATATTGCTTTTCATGAATTAGGATACATATTTTGGCCAGAAGTGACAGTTTAAAGTTAAAATGCCTTGTTGGAACACAGCTTTTAACTTCACGAGACGATAACTGATTTCCCCAATTAACGTTCCTCAATTAAGAGGAAATTAGTTTAAATTAATAAACAAATTTCCCCAAATCTGTTTAAAATATCTAACATTCTATATGATGTTCTGCTGATTTAATTTGGCTGAACTATTCCTTTAGCTATATATAAAAACTCTGCACTGTTTCTTTCAGGCTATGTGGCACCTAGAAACCTTCCGAGCACTGGGTTCTTCCCTTTCCTGCAGACACTCATGTGTAACACCGACAGTACATGCACCGGCAAATCCTACCTAAAAGAAGGACAGCCCAAATTATACTGGTACACAGGCCATCGCCAGCGCAGGGATGCAGAATCTCACAGGTAACGCACGTGCAAAATAACATACACTCAGAAATAAAGGTACAAAAGCTGTCACTGGGGCTGCACCTTTTTAAACGTTACATGTTTGTACCTACATTTTGATACCTTAAAGGTGCATATTAGTACCTAATGTATACCTAATAGGTAGAAAAAGTGTATTATTTGGAATTATTTATTTCAACTATTTATTATAACTATTTGGATTTATTAATTTCGGACTTCTGACAACTTTTTGAGCAATTTTTCAGGGCAACTTTTGTTTTTAGTTTTAATGTGATCAAATGTCAAGATTAATGGTGATATTTCTGAGTATGTGCTGTAGATGTCTCAAAAAAGATAGCTCAGATCAGAATGACAATGGCCACACCTGTAGGCTGATGCGTCACTGTTGAGATAATAATGGACTTCATGGCAAAACACTGCACCTCCTATGACATCACTGTCCCCTTTGCCTTAGTCAGTATTCATAAAGCTAAGAAATCTCTTATTTGGTCAGTTGATCAGTAAAAGCTTTTGGCTGCTGTATAGAGAAATGTTGACTAAACCTGTTTGTTCAACAGGCCTTTTACTGCCGTGTGTATCGTGTCCAAGTTGTGTCAATAATGTTTAGTCAAACCCCATTGTCGCTGAAGAATGTTTGGTGAAATGGAAACTTTTGCATGCTATTTTTCTTTAACGCAAACACAAAAACAAACAAACTGTAAATATGTCTACTTAAAATGCGGTACTTCTTAAAAAATATTTTTGATATTAAATCGCATGATTATAAGTAATGAAATGTTTGTGTGAAGCACTGTGGTAGAAAACGTGCTATATAGTTTAAAATGAGTTAATTTAGATGATCTGCCTGTCATCAAAAAAACACAAAAGGATTGAAAAATCAAACCTTTTCCATATATTTAGGTTAGCATTTGATACCCTTGCTTACAAATGAATATGTAAATTAATTAAGTTAAAAAAAGATATTAATTACATTTAGGTATTAAAAGTTGTTCATATAGAAAAAAATAGCTAAAAGCATGTAAGCATGAAAGAGCAAATATTACAATCAATTTTGTTAGTTTAGTTAGTTCACACTGTTTTGCTTTAGCATACACCACCGCAGATTTTATTGAGGATTTGAAAAAATACGTACATTTAAAAATAAGGGGATGGCAAAAACTCCCATGGCAGCATTCCTTCTTTTCGGCTTCCTTTTATTAATTCAGTTTCTTTGTGCAACCTGAACAAACTCTCTACCGGCTCATACTGTGTAGGAGGGTTTAAATTCACAGGAATTCTTTGTGTAGTATTTTACCTAGTTATCATTAAATAGTGCTTTGTTGTTCAATGCCTTTTAATAATCTGTGTATCATGTTACTTTTTTGTATGGGCTTGTGCAAAGACGTCAGCATTTACATAACCTTATGCTGTGTACATAACTATATTGTAACCATATTCTATATTTTAAGTAAAAAAATGTTGTCCTTTGACAAAAGTTTAATTTTAGTTTAACCTTTGTTAATTATAGTTCTTGTACTGTATACCCATGGTCTTTTTTATATTTCAGTATACCAACACTGTTTCATGGTCTACCTCCACTGGCCCATCTACAGAAGGGAGGACTGATTCACTCAATCCTTAAACGGGATACATCAAATCCAGAGCTCCTAAAGCTGTGGGATAGGATGCTCAGTACGTACAGTCTTTTAATGCAAAGCCACTCAGTGTCAAAGAATTGATGACGTATCAGTTTCTAAGATTATTATTTTAACTATATTACAAATTTCTTTAAGATTCCAGCTTTCAAAACGACCCCAATGTCACTTCAGTCATGCAAACTTTTAACAACACCGCACTGGTTGATGAGGTTAGTGATGAGTGTTTTCTGTATTGTTGACACATCCATGTACCAGTTATGTATCAGATCTGCCATATTTTATTTGATTGTGTTTTACTTTTATATGACAATATGTAAAAGGTTTTATAGACAATACAAAACATCATCATATAAGTTGAAAAGTAATCATTATAATTTGAGTGCATATTTTATCATGCAGTATGGTTGCTTAAAAGGATAGTTCACCCTCGTCATTTACTTGCCTGTATGTTGATACAAACCTGCATCAATTTTTTTCTTCTTTTGAACACAAAAGAAGATGTTCTGAAGAATGTTGATAACTAAACATTCGCTGGTAGTCCCTTTCCACGTTATTTGTTTCCAGCAACTGTTTGGTTGTAAACATTCTTCAAAATAACATTCATCAATGTCGTGTTGCTTACGTGTTTCTTTCCCCTTTGTTGTAGACAATGGAGTCAGTTTGGGAATCTGTGAGCGTCTTGAAAAAATCCTTATGCAGCTTCTCCATTACCGCCATCAACACATCAGCCAGTACCCAGGATCTCTTAAACCAAGGTTTAATAAACTTCTGCAGCTCCAACGACACTGTTCTGGAAGCATCCTTGCTCACCTTGAACCAGGTAGGGTCAGACCTCCCACAATGGTCATAATCTTTCAGTCCAGTCACATTATGCCCACACATGTCCAATAAAAGAGTCATTAAATCAGTCATGAGAAATCACTTTGATGTTCATCTGTTTACTTGTGTGGGTTGCCAGGTGCTGACAGAAATGCTGCTCAATAACCCGACAGAAGTACTGGGATATCTCGGAGGGACTGTGGTGGTCCTAGATATGCTTCAAAAGGAGACGTCAGTGTGGGACTTCCTACTAGGCCTGCCTGATCTCTTCCTAAAGCCCACAGATGAGGAAATACTAAATGCCGGAGCAGAGGAATTAAAAGATCTTAAAAAGTGAGTGTGCGGCTCACAATTGCTCACATACACTAAAATTCAAGAGATCAGACTTGTTTTTATTAATTATTCTATTCAGACAGGATGCTTATAATGCTACAAAAGACTTTTGTTTCAAATAAATTCTGTTCCCTTTCTATCCAAGGAATTGCATCACAGTTTCCACAAAAATATTGCTGTTTTCCATATTAAAATAACCAGACGTTTTTCTTAAAGGGGTCATGAACTTATCAGGATTTTTAAGTAGTAACAATAATTTAAAAAAATCATAATTTAGGACTAACAGTTGTGTATGTTTGGCAGCCTACATTCTTTATAGCTGGACACTGCAGTGATTTAGGTTAAAAATGCTTATATATGAATATGCATATGAAGCGATCTAATAACAGTCAGACGAATCTGTAATGAAAAATCAGTCACACTGGTGTGACATTACTCTCATTTTTATTTTTTCTAAGAATCCTTTATCAAACTGTGCTTTGTTGTAAACAAATCTGGGTAAAACTTTATTTTAAGGTGTCCGTAACACAGAATAATTACCTAGTACTTATTAGTAGCCATTGTACTTACATAAAACAAAATGTACTTACCATGTAACTAAGTTATAGAATTTACATTTTATAATTATGTAGATGCAATAGGCTGATGCTGTTACACATTTGTAACAGACCGAGTTTGTTACACAGCTACTTATGTAACCTAAAGATTGTCACATATGTGTTTGGAAACTTTATACAATAGAATTATAAATTTAAGTACACCGACATAAACTACTTAAAGTGTACTTCTTGTGTATCTATACTGTACATCTTATCCAGCTGCAACTTAGTTTGATGTAACCCATTAGTTTAGAGCTTAAATACACGTAATAACTTTATAATTACATTAAAATTTCAGAATATTACAGCATTAGCTACTTAAAATAAAGTATGTCAAAATAGTACTTAAACGTAAATAGCTGTGACTCGGTCTGTTACAAATGTGTAACAGTAGCTGCCTGTTACATCTACATAACTACAAACTGTAATTGGAGCCTGTTCCATAACTTAGTTACATGAAAGTGCAATGGCTACTGCTGAGTACCCGATTAGAAAATTACTCTGTATGACACCTTAAAATAAAGTGTTAAATATGAAGTGAACAAAAGAAGGAGTTCTTGAGCTGTTCATAGATGAACAAGAGTTTTGTAATTTACAGAATTTTTTTTAAGGATAAAGGGATTTTTGATTTCTGGGTTCATGAACCAGAGAATGATTAGAATACTTTCTGAAGAATCACGTAACACTGAAGGCCGTGTGTGTATTTTGTGCACTGGAAATTTCAGCCAAATCGATTCCTATTTACTTCTTGTTCATGTTTTTTTGGTTTGACAATTGCTCAACATGGTTTCCTTAAATCACTCGGATGTGTATATGCAAAGCAAATTCCCTTTGTCTGTGGTTTACATGTTTGTAATTTTTGGGTTTGTTGACTGGTTTCAAAGAATCTAAGCTTTTCTTGTTTGCATTTAGTGCCTTGACCTTTCTCCAGAAGGCTTTCCCTCAGACCAACATCTCTACTGCTGACTCAGATCCAGTCATCACTAAAGGCATTGACTTTCTCAACTACATGAGTGCTTGGAAAGGGAGAGGTATGTTGAAGATGACTTACTGAACATGTTTTGCAAGCTGCTTTTTAAAGCACTTCCCTAATTAAAAGCATTTCTTTAATTATAAGGCAAAGTCTATTCCAGTGCCTATGCTTATTTGCAGCAGTAGTCAACAATACATTGCATGTGTAAAAATTATATATATTTTTTAATGTAAAAAAAAATTAAGATATTAAGTAAATAGCATATTACTCACAGGCTGCTTTGGGTTGTTTTTGGTGATCAGTCAGATCAGTCAGGGAAATGTATTCAGTATTTAGGGAAGAGTACATGCCTCATTTTAAATTAATCATGGGTCTTCAACTAGGCCAACATGTGATGACCCTTATGTTGTTCCAAACCTGTATTTATTGCAGAACTGTTTCAAAGAATACAGAAGATTCTAGACTCATATAAACAAAAACATAAAGTTACCACCAAGTTTCAGAAAGGACAGAAAAGTCACCCTTAAGGTAGCATGAAGTGACTCTGGCTTTTTTTTGCTCATAAAAGTGGTTCTAATTTGTCACCTGTACATGTTAAGCTTATTGGATGAGGGTTTTTTTTATTAGAGAAGTATAAACAGGGAAGGTTGTCGTACAGAACTTATGGTTACTAACATTCTTAACAATAAGAAAAGGTTGCTTGCTGCCAGGTTGCTTACTGTCTTTGGGGAGATGATTATTAGGGGATTTAGAGACCAATGAGTCTATTGTTAAAACCAGTCTGGACTACTTGTTTTATGTGCACCACACCCTGTTTTATAAAAGGTGAGCATCTTACTTGGCAAGATAAATGATTATCATCGCATGACAATTACAGTCTGCTCTCAAAAAAAGAAAGCTGAGTAAATTTTGTGCTTAAAACTTGTGTGTATTTTTTATTGTTAAAGTGCTTTTTGAAAATCCCTGTTTAATACGCACAGATATTTATATTCAAGCCATTCATAGGTTGCTTAGACTTAGACATAGATCTGCTTAGACATAGGTTGTTTGAATATTGGGGGGCAAGGGAGTGTTTCGGAAACTGCATTTTTTTCATTCCATTTGTCATGCTACAGACACAGAAATGACACACTTTAAAATTACCCAACTCTCTAAAATTATGTCAAGCATGTTCCTCAAAATTTTTCAGTGTCTTAAAACTTTTAAGTGTTTTAAAAATCTGGCCGCTTCAGGAGTTCTCATGTGTCAAAATTACAGTCAAATTTTTCTCTCATTTTAAACAGATGTGCATTTCAAACTGAGTGATGTTGTGACCCCAAGCAGCATTGCCCTACTTAACTCAGACATAAAGGACCTTATCAACCAAATCCAGATTCCTCTCGATAAGGTAGGCCTTTCATGGTCGCTCAGTGCTGGTTCTTTGTTAAAAAAAGGAGTGTTTATTCAACTATGTGCTTAAATCCAACAGCACCGTAGACTTTGAAAAAATAAATTACTTTGAAACCCTGTTTTTTAAACACTTAAATTTAAGTTTGTCCACAAACTACATCTAATAGTGCAAATGCATGCATCAGAAGTTGTCTTGTGTATTTTTTGTTTCGTAAAAGTCATGAACATTTCCAGCAGTGTCACATCTACCACATATAATACTCTGCAAGTTGTATTTCGTGATTCTTCTTTATTTTGTATTACAATTGATTTCACTTCAGTTTGGTGTTACTAAGTTAATAACAACACAATACCCTAACATTAACCTCTTGAGTTTAATTTACTTGTAAAGACTTTTGTCATATGGAGAAATGGCATAAATTGACAAAATGACAGCTTGATTAACAATGACGCAAAAACAAAAAGACTGTTCACAAAAGATATATTGCATAATTTTTCCACATAGGGATTATCATTTAATGCCCCAAGGCTGCTTACGTAGGCTAGGCTTCAGGAGAACCAACCCAGCTGTTTTATATTGTTTGAAGAATGGAGGTTTATACTATATAAACAAACACGAGTAACTACACATTAATTCACATATATTTTCATCTTCGCAGATTCCAGTGCTGTTCAATTTGGAAGACTTTCGTACCTTTTTGTGTGACCAAAACATCATTGCATCCTATTGCTGGAGTTGGGAAGTGGGCAAGGTATTTGAAGGGATAAATACATGGAAAGTTATTGAACAGGTACATTTTTTATATATAGGTATCTACAAATGCTACTAATCCTTTTCTAATTTTAGAAATAGACCATATTAAATTACACTTCCTTCTTGGACTTTACTCACCTGTGTAGTAGTTGAGAGGGTAATTTATGCAGTTTCTTGGTATCTTGTGGAAATAAACACACAAACGTCAGCTGCGCTTGTTACCTTGGAATCCAGCTCAGTCTAAGCATAACAGCCCTGAGACTGATTGCAATAAAAAGTATGTATAATGCAGCAGTCCTCAGGGAACACCAATTAGTTACTCCCCTCAATCCACAATGATATCCAATCACCATGATTTTAAATTTCAAAAGTCATGCAGCTTAGACACATTGACTATTACTTACAAATATTACATACTATATTTAGAACAAACCCATTTGCATGTCTTTTACTCTGTGTTAGTTTTAAATTATTCATGCTGTTTTAATACTGTAAATGTTTCTAGAAGTAACATCTTCATATCTCGTCCGTACAGGTGCTGTTGACATGGAGTCAGACCTCTGCCTCGGCAGACTTGGCCTTCACTGAGGATGTTTTCAGTACCTTGCTTGGCCTAGTCTCTCCGTCGAGTCTGGATGCTGTTCTCAAACACACCAGGTCCCAGCGCAGCAGTGACGCTCAACCACAGAGCCTTGGGGAACAATTGTATGTCAACCTAGACTATTTTGCATGCTTTTAGATAGAATTAGATGCAGTAATTAAACGTGAAATTGATCTGTTTTGGATCCATTTTCCAAAACAATTGATCCATTTTCCTTTTGGATCTGTGCTTCACATGAAGTGATGACCCAACACAGTATTGAACCCAAATTTATTGTATGGGTTGTACTTTCTCTTACCTCTCTATCCTTGTTTGCTGTTGCTGGCAATGAGTGCATGTCACGCAAAAAGTACATGTCACACAACCTGTGTGTGGTGAAATCTCCTTTGGTTATGCCATGTGACAGATTAATTTGTGCTCGAATATCATATAGTTTGCTTCCAGGATGCAGTTTTTTTAGTTGGAAAATTTTTTAATCAGTCAGAATGTACAGTTTTTTCACCTGCACTGTGAAAATGCTTATAATCGCTGGTTAAAAAATAGAGGTTATTGTTCAACTCTTTTAAAAATTTTATTCTTACTGCCATTCCCTGCTGGTTCAGCTGATAAAGGTTTTTCGAAGGTCTTGAACCAAAAGTCCAACCTATTCATCATTTTCCCCTACAGAGTCTTAGGAATAAGTAGTACAGCATTTGATTTTCTACAAGGCATGCCTGGCTGGGAATACATTCAGACTTTCATGCTGGTTGGCCATTCATCCATGCAGGTGGCGAGAGTTGCAATGGAAGTACAGCGACGTATGTACCAGCATGTGCAGAGAATTATGCAATGCAAACAACTTCTAATGCTTCCAATGCACAGATTACCTAAATGATCATTATCTGTTTCACAGCATTCATTGATGTGGTCCTGAGGGATGCCAAGTATGTCCAGGAGGCCTTCCTTTCTCTAATGCAGAATGAGACCTTTGCTAAGGCCTGGGCTGACCATGGCGTGACCTCTATTGTGCAAACCGTGGCCAATGTGGGTAAAAATGCTTCTTATGGTTTTCATTAAAGTCATAATTTGTCATATTGGGTGTCCTCTAATATTTTCCTACAGGTTCTAGAGGGTCACACTAACTGCAAAGACCTTTCGTCTCCATGGGCTTGGATGTCAACATACAGCTCTATAGACTTTCAGTTGTGGTACACTCTAGTTTGTGCTGGGAATGACACAAGTCTTGAGGAAATGCTGTCACCATCACTCTTGCCAGTAACTGAAAAGGTAAGGGAGTGTATTTAAAAGTGATGGCTTCAACAAAAAAATGAAATTAACTATTGCACGGCTGCCTAAACTAACTGTGTTTGCACAGGTCCATCAGTTGGTTAGTGCTGTGAATGGAGCTGTACTGTACAATGTCACACCCTCAGTCCTTATGGCAGAGTGGAATAGCCTATACACAACAGCCTCGGAGTATGTCACTGCCCTCCAGAACTTGCAAACGGTGCTTAATGAGAGCTATTTTGCAGCTTGGATCCCTGAGAAAATTTCAGTCGGGTTGTCCCAGATTCTGTTGTCCAGGTCAGAAACCTAGTGATTGTCAGTAACTATTATATGACAAGGAAGTTGCTTGTTTAGAATTCTATCAAATACTGAACCAAACTACTACTGTCTCTGTAGAACTAAAGCTCTGTCTAGCTAAGTACATTAATCACTTATTAAATGCATTTTATACTTTTTTCTTTTATAATTTTTTTGTTTTTATTATGTGTGAAACAGGGCTACTGGTACAATTGAGAATATGGGTTCTCTGCTAGAGAACAGCTATCTGTGGCCCTCCATGGAACCATATTTCCATATGGCTTATTGGATTTTAACTTACGAACCTAATGCCACTGCATCGCCAAACTGTGAGTCTAAAAAATGATGACTATTAGCTTGTAATGAAATGCAAGTTTATTGATATGAAATATATGTAACTTTGACAATGTATGACAAAAGTGTTGTCATTTCCAGTTAATCTGTCATGTTGCATTATCAGAATTTATGTATTTCAGCCATATTATAAATAATATGCAGTGAATTGTATACACCTTTTGCAGGCACACTTCTTCCATCTGCCTTTACCTGTCAAACTGGCTTTACCTGGGAAACAGCTGTTCCACTGATTCATTCTTTGATCTCTGAAGTTTCAAGAGAACCGGACAGCCTGTTAAGGTAGTAATTATATTCTGCAAAATTAGCAAAGTATTTTTATATTCATCTTTACTATTATGTGCATTCTTGATATTGAAAATGTGATACTGAAAAGTCCCATTAGTGATACAATATAGATTATGTTGTTATAGACAATGACTTTCAATTCCACCTTTTTTTGTTTGATTTTAGACCTCTCCAGGGGACAGTAGCTCTCCTCCAAAACAGTTACATGCCACTTTTGCAACAAGTGATTACCAGTGGCCTATCAGGTCAATTCCTTGGTAGTGACATGTCACTTCAAGACTTGTTGATGGACCTCATTAATACAGCTGATAAAGAAATTCAGCTGCTCTCCAACATTCAGTCCACACAGGAGTTTAACACTCAGCTCTCACTCACTCTGTTAAATGACATCATGGCAGCTTTTGGTCTGGGGCAGCTAGAGAACCTGCTCTCAGGTGGTTCCCAAACAACCAGCATGCACCCAGTCATCATGAACATCCTCCAGGTCTTGAACAATTCGTCCATCCAGATGCTAAATGTAGAGGATAGTTTTGCAGTTCTTCAAGCTATTTTGAGCCAACTTGGAGCCATCTTGCCTCCTGAGCAGCAGTATCAGTTAGAAGCAGGGCTAAATAGGACTCATACCCTCATTCAAGATCTGGAAATTTGTTCAGCTCTTGGCCAGGACTGTGTTGCTGAAGTTCAGAATGTTTTTGATGCTCTTGGAGCAATGCTTGCATTTGACATAAATGCCACCATCACAATGACACCTCTTCAGGGTAACATGACTCTCCCTGTTGTGCTTGATGTTCTCGCTCTGCTTCTGCCATGGAACATGTCACGGCCAGCAGTAGCCTCAGTGGAAATTTTCAGCAAGATTCAGTATCTCCTTGAGCAGGCTTATGCATCTTCTCCTGTGTTCAACATCAGTCAAGTTCTGCAATCCTCCAATCTCACTATTTTTGAATTAGAGCAAGTCAATTCAGTAATCCATTCTAACTGGTCAGCATCTGTACAGCAGACTCTGAATATGGCCATGCTACTTCCACAATGCATGAACACACAAACCGCACAGTCTCTGCAAAAGCCCTCTGCTAATGGACAGGCAGAATGTGTCCTTCAGCTTATCCAGACTGCTTCAGGTTTGCTTGGAGTAATACCTGTGGCTGAGAATGCTCAAATGACTCTTAATAATTGGCTTAACATTGTTTCAGTAGAATATCAGAAAGTAAATAACATGTCCAGTTCTGGGTCTGACTCATTTGCACTGATGGAAGAGGTGCTGATAACAACACTGTCAGCTATTAGACAAAACCTCAATAGTTTTGGTGTGGGGAACAACACTGATATTACAAATGAGCTCAACATTTTGGAAAATCTCTTGAAAAAGGTAATCAGAGAACATTACCCATACCACACATTTAACTCCACATTGATGGTACAGGGACAGTATGCACAGAAGGTGTATGGAGAAATCACACTGTGGTATTTAAACAAGCTTGGAAATGCAACTAGTGGCAGTATGTTTGCAGAGATTCTCCATCAACTGAAACGCATGACTGAAATGCAGGTGGCACTCATCAGTGCAGAAGCAGATATGATGACGCTAACAATGAATCATATCCAGAACTTAACCTATCTAAGGCTTCCTCTGGAAGGTGAAGATCTTGTACAAGTTGCCAACACAATCATGACCATGCTGCAAGATGAGCTGGCATTAATTAAAGGAAATCTTGAGATACAACAGGTGTTCTATGATTCTCAAGACTCCCCAATGAACATTAGCATTCCTGCTGAAATTGAAGCTCAGATCAGGACCTACCTCAGCTTGACAAAAAAGTGGATCACTAACCCACAAGTGATGATGGCACTTGCTAGAATTTTCAAATGGGAAACTAGCTCTGTAAATATTACAACACCTGCAAAAGATCTTGAACAGCTCCTCCAAGCCTTGACTCCTCTACTGCATCCTAAAGATAGAGAGACCCTTGTTGTTGTTGACCAGTTCTCTCAGGCAGTAAACTATGCTCTACAGGTTGCTAGCACTGATGGTGGTGTCCAAAGTGAAAACTTCTCAGAAGCCATCATCAGTGCCATGAGAGTGGTTCTGAAGAATTTTTCTAATGAAACTGGAGCTCTACATCAGGATGTGGTTAACAATATTCTTGATGCTTTCAACAGCTTCCTTCAGCTGATCCTAAACCCCAATATGAACCCCAATGTCCAAGCTAGCACCCTCACACAGGAGATTATACAGATGGTAGAGGGAGTGATTCATACCCTTTTACCAGCAGAGGCAGCCGAAGTGTTGGTTCCCATTAAAAACACCATTTTGTCCTATCTGAATAACATCTCACAACCTGCTGGATTTGATCATTGGAATGAACTGTAAGTGTAGAGAATATGTATGTGTTGCGTATTGTTTTTTTTTTCTCTCAGTTTCACTCTTGCTGTCTAAACACATTTTTTATATTGTTGTTTATGTTTATCTGGAAAAGAGATGACAGTTGCACTGATGCTCTTTTTATTTTTTAGCATTAGAAACATGATGTCAGAGCTTCGCAATTCCCTGTCATCAAACAACACAGCGCAGCCCATCATATCAATGATAATAAACGTCACAGAAAGCCTTCTGAGCTCAACTGATGGCAGTTTGACCAAGAACTGGATCATTAACCAACAACTGACTATGGCACTTGCTGCAATCTTCAAGGGGAATGTTAGCGCTGTAGATCTTGCAGCAGCTGGGGTGAATCTTGACCAACTTTTGCAAGCCGTTGCCCCCCTATTATCCACTGAAGACAAAACCTTCCTTGTCATTGCTGAACAGTTCTCTGAGGCAGTGAGCTATGCTCTACAGGTGGCTAGCACTGATGGTGGTGTCGCAAGTGAAAACTTCACAGAAGCCGTCATCAATGCTGTAAAAGTGGTTTTGGAGAGTATTTCAAACAAAACTGAAGCTCTATCTCAGGATGTGATTAACAAGGTTGTAGGTGCTTTCAGTGGTTCACTTCAGCTGATCCTGAACACCAATGTGAGCAATGCCCAAGCTAGCACCCTCGCACAGGAGACTATACAAATGGTAGAGGGAGTGATTCATACCCTTTTGCCAGCAGAGGCAGCCGAAGTGTTGGTTCCCATTAAGAACACCATTTTGTCCTATCTAAATAACATCTCACAACCTGCTGGGTTTGATCATTGGAATGAACTGTAAGTATAGACACTATATATTTTTTGCTTATTGTTCATTCTGTCTTTGTGCATGCTTCACTCACATTTTCTAATATAATCTGAATATAATATATATATATATATATATATATATATATATATATATATATATATATATATATATAGAGAGAGAGAGAGAGAAAGAGAGAGAGAGAGAGAGAGAGAGAGAGAGAGAGTTTTTTTTAGTTGTCACAGTCAATGCTGTTTTTCTTTTTTAGCATTGTCAATGTGATGACAGACCTTCAGAATTCCCTACCATCAAACAACACAGCTCAGCCCATCATAATAATGATAGTCAAGGTCACAGAAAACCTTCTGAGCTCAGCGGAAAGCAACTTGACCAAGGAATGGATCATTAACCAAAAACTGACAATGGCACTTGCTGCAATCATCCAGGGGAATGTTAGCGCTGTAGATCTTGCAGCAGCTGGGGTGAATCTTGATCAACTTTTGGAAGCCATGTCTCAACTACTATCTCCTGAGGACAGAGCCTACATTGCTGTAGCTGAACAATTCTCTGAGGCAGTGAGCTATGCTCTACAGGTGGCTAGCACTGATGGTGGTGTCGGAAGTGAAAACTTCACAGAAGCCATCATCAATGCTGTAAAAGTGGTTCTGGAGGGTATATCAAACAAAACTGAAGCTCTACCTCAGGATGTGATTAACAAGGTTGTAGGTGTTTTCAGTGGTTCACTTCAGCTGATCCTGAACACCAATGTGAGCAATGGCCAAGCTAGCACCCTCGCACAGGAGACCATACAGATGGTAGAGGGAGTGATTCATACCCTTTTACCAGCAGAGGCAGTCGAAGTGTTGGTTCCCATTAAAAACACCATTTTGTCCTATCTGAATAACATCTCACAACCTGCTGGATTTGATCATTGGAATGAACTGTAAGTGCAGACACTATATATTTGTTGCTTATTGTTCGTTCTCTCTTTGTGTATGCTTCACTCATGTTTTCTAATAGAATTTGTATGTGCATATATATATATATATAGAGAGAGAGAGAGCATGTTTTTTTACATTGTCACAGTTAAGCTAATGCTGTTTTTCTTTTTTAGCATTATGAATGTGATGACAGACCTTCAGAATTCCCTACCATCAAACAACACAGCTCAGCCCATCATATCAATGATAGTCAAAGTCACAGAAAACTTTCTGGGCTCAGCTGGAGGCAACTTGACCAAGGAATGGATCATTAACCAAAAACTGACAATGGCACTTGCTGCACTCTTCCAGGGGAATGTTAGCGCTGTAGATCTTGCAGCAGCTGGGGTAAATCTTGATCAACTTTTGCAAGCCATGTCCCAACTACTATCCCCTGTGGACAAAGCCTACCTTGCTGTTGCTGAAGAGTTCTCTGAGGCAGTGAACTATGCTCTACAGGTGGCAAGCACTGATGGTGGTGTCAGAAGTGAAAACTTCACAGAAGCTGTCATCAATGCTGTAAAAGTGGTTCTGGAGGGTATTTCAAACAAAACTGAAGCTCTATCTCAGGATGTGATTAACATGGTTGTAGGTGCTTTCAGTGGTTCACTTCAGCTGATCCTGAACACCAATGTGAGCAATGCCCAAGCTAGCACCCTCGCACAGGAGACCATACAAATGGTAGAGGGAGTGATTCATACCCTTTTACCAGCAGAGGCAGCCGAAGTGTTGGCTCCCATTAAGAACACCATTTTGTCCTATCTGAATAACATCTCACAACCTGCTGGATTTGATCAATGGAATGAACTGTAAGTGTAGACACTATATATTTATTGTTTATTGTTCGGTCTCTCTTTGTATATGCCTCACTCACATTTACTAATATCATTTGAATGTGCATATATATATATATATATATATATATATATATATATATATATATATATATATATATATATATAGTTCATAGTTCAGTCATTAAAATTGTAGATGCCACAGGCTGACAGGTTGTTAATGTAACTGATGACATTCAGAGAGTTAAATGACTTGATTGGTTCATGCTGCATATGCAACCAATGAGCTTACTGCCTTGTATTTTTAAGGCTCGCTAGCATTTATTTCAGATTTCTGCAGCACACTTTCAGAGTTCCTGTGAAACCCTCCGCCTTCTGTAGTTTCACCTGTATAGATCTGCTACAGGTTATTTTATATGCTATTTTTGCAGCAACAGTATGTCTTAAATACTCACTGCACAATATTACAATATACATTGGCATTAGAAAGTTCTTGTACTTGCTTGCAGTGGCACCAATAATCAATAACTACAGCAATTACCCACATCAGCAGCAATTCAGCAGCAGCATAGATTATATATTTTGCCAAGACCAAATAAATTAACATTATCATCATATCCATCCTCATGCTAAAATCTTCTGAGAGTTATCATTATTTAAATATATGCACGCTCTATGTATATTTGGTGAAACTGTCACCGTTGTACTGATGCACTTTTTCTTTTTTAGCATTGTGAATGTGATGACAGAGCTTCAGAATTCCCTACCATCAAACAACACAGCTCAGCCCATCATATCAATGATAGTCAAGGTCACAGAAAACTTTCTGAGCTCAGCTGGAGGCAACTTGACCAAGGAATGGATCATTAACCAAAAACTGACAATGGCACTTGCTGCATTCTTCCAGGGGAATGTTAGCGCTGTAGATCTTGCAGCAGCTGGGGTGAATCTTGATCAACTTTTGCAATCCATGACCCAACTACTATCCCCTGAGGACAGAGCCTACATTGCTGTAGCTGAACAGTTCTCTGAGACAGTGAACTATGCTCTACAGGTTGCTAGCACTGATGGTGGTGTCGCAAGTGAAAACTTCACAGAAGCCGTCATCAATGCTGTAAAAGTGGTTCTGGAGAGTATTTCAAACAAAACTGAAGCTCTACCTCAGGATGTGATTAACAAGGTTGTAGGTGCTTTCAGTGGTTCACTTCAGCTGATCCTGAACACCAACGTGAGCAATGCCCAAGCTAGCACCCTCGCACAGGAGACTATACAGATGGTAGAGGGAGTGATTCATACCCTTTTACCAGCAGAGGCAGCCGAAGTGTTGGTTCCCATTAAGAACACCATTTTGTCCTATCTAAATAACATCTCACAACCTGCTGGATTTGATCATTGGAATGAACTGTAAGTGTAGACACTATATATTTGTTCTTGCTTTTTTTTCCTTTCTTTCCATCTCATTTTCTAATCTCATTTGTGTTTGCACTGTGTAACTAATTAGTCATGAAAAAACAATGCGATTACCATATTTTAACGCAGTTAACACACTGACCCTGCTCCCAGACCTACACGTCAGCTTACATTTCATACATTTGACTGTTGAAAAATATGATGCAGGTTATATGATCCCATAAGCGAAGTTATGCTCTCAAGTTCAAGATAATGAGGCAAAAATGCCCCTTTATGTTTTTTTGTCTCTTATTTTTATGGGTCTTTCAACTCTCATGTATTCACCCTGAGACACTCATTTCAACCCATTCACATGTTCTCATACCACATACACCTTGTATTTCTTATTCTGAGAAATAAGGCATAACTTGTCCTGCTATAATTAATGGACGGATATGGAGGGAAGCTCTCTGCTGATTTCATAGCTGTGTCAAATTATATAGAGTTAAAGAATACCTACCAGCCAATCAGAAATTATAATGTTGTTGTTTTTACATAATTATGTAATTCCACTGCAGGGGTGTTCAAAACAGAGATAGAGAGAGAGAATGAGAGAGTTGTTGTAAGTATGTTGTAAGTGTTTAAAGCACATTTTGATGACTGGATGTCAGAGGTAGAATGCTCGCACTTAAAGAATTGTGGCTTCCCCACTCAAATGCAGATGTAGACTAAGTGTTCTCCATGGTGGGTTTGAACAAAACCAAGACTAGGAGCAGTTTGGTTCTGCACAGAATGCTGCCATGATGGTGAAACTGACTGGTGTTGAGTCACAGTGCTTCCAGTGGGAGCCCCCCCTACCATGTCATCAAGGCATCAAAATGTGCAACAAACATAACAGTAAAAAAAGTTCATAAGCTGAAATGTGCTCTCTCTCTCTTCTTCTATCTTTCACACACACGCAAAATATCCGCAATTGCACTATATGTGTACAGTATGTATATTAAGCAATGCTTTTCAGTTGGCTCATTTGTGGCCTAATATCTTTTTATTTTTTGCCATAAATTACAGACTGTAGGCTACAGTTGAGATTTTAAACAACACACACACAGACACACACACAAACACACACACATACACACACACACACACACACACACACACACACACACACACACACACACACACACACACACATATATATATATATATATATATATATATATATATATATATATATATATATTAGGTCTGCCCCACAATACTCAACTAACTTAGTTGACCAGAAAATGCTTGGTCGAATAAATTAACATAATCATCATATCCATCACCATGCTAAAATCTTAAAAAATATTCACACTCTATGTATATTTGGAGAAATTGCTCCTTTTCTTTTTTAGCGTTGTGAATGTGTAGACACTATATATTTGTTGCTTATTGTTCGTTCTCTCTTTGTGTATGCTTCACTCCCATTTTCTAATATCACTTGTATGTGCACATATATTTTGCATGTTTTTTTTTAATTGTCACAGAAAAAACTGATGCTCTTTTTCCTTTTTTTTAGGATCATGAATGTGATGACAGACCTTCAAAATTCCTTACCATCAAACAACACAGCTCAGCCCATCATATCAATGATAGTCAAGGTCACAGAAAACCTTCTGAGCTCAGCTGAAGGCAACTTGGCCAAGGACTGCATCATTAACCAAAAACTGACAATGGCACTTGCTGCATTCTTCCAGGGGAATGTTAGCGCTGTAGATCTTGCAGCAGCTGGGGTAAATCTTGATCAACTTTTGCAAGCCACGTCTCAACTACTATCCCCTGAGGACAGAGCCTACATTTCTGTAGCTGAAGAGTTCTCTGAAGCAGTGAGCTATGCTCTACAGGTGGCTAGCACTGATGGTGGTGTCGCAAGTGAAAACTTCACAGAAGCCATCATCAATGCTGTAAAAGTAGTTCTGGAGAGTATTTCAAACAAAACTGAAGCTCTACCTCAGGATGTGATTAACAAGGTTGCAGGTGCTTTCAGTGGTTCACTTCAGCTGATCCTGAACACCAATGTGAGCAATGCCCAAGCTAGCACCCTCGCACAGGAGACTATACAGATGGTAGAGGGAGTGATTCATACCCTTTTACCAGCAGAGGCAGCCGAAGTATTGGTTCCCATTAAGAACACCATTTTGTTCTATCTGAATAACATCTCACAACCTGCTGGATTTGATCAATGGAATGAACTGTAAGTGTAGACACTATATTTTTTGCTTATTGTTCGTTCTCTCTTTGTGTATGCTTCACTCACATTTTCTAATATCATTTGTATGTGCATGTATATATATATATATATATATATATATATATATATATATATATATATATAGATAGCATGTTTTTTTTAATTGTCACAGTTATTCTGATGCTCTTTTTTTTAGCATTATGAATGTGATGACAGACCTTCAGAATTCCCTACCATCAAACAGCACAGCTCAGCCCATCATATCAATGATAGTCAAGGTCACAGAAACCTTTCTGAGCTCAGCTGGAGGCAACTTGACTAAGGACTGGATCATTAACCAAAAACTGACAACGGTACTTGCTGCAATCTTCCAGGCCAATGTTAACGCTGTAGATCTTGCAGCAGCTGGGGTGAATCTTGACCAACTGTTGCAAGCCACGTCTCAACTACTATCCCCTGAGGACAGAGCCTACATTGCTGTTGCTGAAGAGTTCTCTCAGGTGGTGAACAATGCTCTACAGGTGGCTAGCACTGATGGTGGTGTCCAAAGTGGAAACTTCACAGAAGCCATCATCAATGCTGTAAAAGTGGTTCTGGAGAGTATTTCAAACAAAACTGAAGCTCTACCTCAGGATGTGATTAACAAGGTTGTAGATGCTTTCAGTGGTTCACTTCAGCTGATCCTGAACACCAATGTGAGCAATGCCCAAGCTAGCACCCTCGCACAGGAGACTATACAGATGGTAGAGGGAGTGATTCATACCCTTTTACCAGCAGAGGCAGCCGAAGTATTGGTTCCCATTAAGAACACCATTTTGTTCTATCTGAATAACATCTCACAACCTGCTGGATTTGATCTTTGGAATGAACTGTAAGTGTAGACACTGTATACTGTATTTGTTGCTTATTGTTCCTTCTCTCATTGTTTATGTTTCACTCACATATTTTTTTTAAATGTCACAGTTAAACGAATGCTCTTTTTCTTTTTTAGCATTGTGAATATGATGACAGACCTTCAAAATTCCCTACCATCAAACAACACAGCTCTGCCCATCATATCAATGATAATAAAGGTCACAGAAAACCTTTTGAGCTTAGCTGAAGGCAACCTGACCAAAGACTGGATTATTAACCAAAAACTGACAATGGCACTTGCTGCAGTCATCCAGGGGAATGTAGATCTTGCAGCAGCTGGGTTGAATCTTGACCAACTTTTGCAAGGCACGTCTGCCCTAGTCTCCCCTGAGGACAGAGCCTACATTGCTGTTGCTGAGCGGGTGTCCCAGACACTAAACTATGCTCTACAGGTTGCTAGCAATGATGGTGGTGTCCAAAGTGAAAACTTCACAGAAGCTGTCATTAGTGCTGTGAGAGTGGTTCTAGAGAGTATTTGTAGTGAAACTGGAGTTCTACACCAGGATGTGGTTGACCATATTCTTGGTGCTTTTAATGGTTCACTTAAGCTGATTCTGAACCCCAAAATATATTACATGCAAGCTAACCACTTCACACAGGAGACTTTACAGATGCATGTGGGAGCTCTTCAAGGCCTTTTACCAGCAGAAGTGGCTGAGGTGTTGGTTCCCATGAAAAACAGTGTTTTAATGTATTTGCAGACCATCTCACAATCTGCTGGACCTGACAAATGGAATGAAGTGTAAGTATGGGCTATATATTGTTGTATGTATACTGTATATTTGTATATTGTTGTATGTATACCATATATACAGTGTATATATATATATATATATATATATATATATATATATATATATATATATATATATATATATATATATATAGTATATACTCTGTATTTATTTGTGTATGCACAGGTAATGACAGTTGGTGTTTCTTTTTAATTTTTAGCATTGTGAATGTAATGACAGAGCTTCAGAATTCACTGCCATCAAACAACACAGCTCAGCCCATCATATCTGTGATTCTCAAGATCACAGAGTATATTCTAAACTCAAATGAAGGTAAGTTTACTGTATGGTGTTTTGGGGATTTATTGGATTTATTGGGATTTACTTTTTTTAATTCAATTTTATTTAATTTATTTAACTTTTTAATTTTATTTTTTATTCAGTCAAGTTGTCATAGATATATGTACCATATATTTTTTGCAGGATATACAAATGTGTGGCACAACTTCAGTCTTGGCAACCTAAATGAAATAACAGAACAGGTAAATTGCTTTTATTGTCCAAGACCTGTTATTGACAGCTCCTTCACATTTTTTTCACAAAAAAATACGATGCAATTAACAGACACACAAATATAAGTCTTATGTATACTTGTATCAACCATGTAACTTTTTTGTGATGCAACAGCTTACAGTCTTTCTGGGCTCTATGTCACCATTCATGAACGAATCCACCCAGACTGTTGCAGAATCTGTAGGTGTACTGGTCCAGATCCTTTCCGGCAGTGCTGACCAGCTGACCTTTGACAGGTAAGATTCATTTATATAGTCAGTCATAGAGAATCCCTGATAATTCTGACCATGTTTAAGATGAACACTGATACAATAGTTGTTGGACCGGTCTAGAGAATGACTAATGAGTTTCTTCTCACACTGAAGATCTGACAAGCTTTATTTTTTTTACATTTGTTCTTTTTTTGTCAGTGCAAACAACATATTTCAAAAGCTGAGTTTGATGAGTTGATGTATGTTATCCAACCATTTTCTACACTTAAATGACTTTTAAATTAAGAAATCAGAGGCAGAAATGTCAGAGGCAGTCGATTAGTCTGTCACCTCACGATTCCAGCACAAACGATCAGTAGGTGTGATACTACTTGCCCAAATTGAGCTGTTTAGGCTTTAATAGGAATGCCAATTAAATCAGTTGATTAAATTCTGCTACATTGATCAGGATGGAGAAAGTTCTTCAGAATCCCAGAGCATTAATATATTAAAAATCACACATATGTTTACATTCATGCATTTGCAGAATGCCTTCTTCCAAAGTGACTTTTAATGCATGCATACTTAAAGACTCAGTTTTGAATGTTAAATATGAATGTGTTTGTTGAATAACAGGTTGGAGAATATGTTGGCTGCTCTGTTTTCAACATTCAAAGGTACTCCTGTGTGGGATTCATTGCCATCTGTCGTGTCCACAATTCAGCAAGCTATTGTCAACAGTGCTCACAACATGCAGGCACAAACAGGTGAGAAAAGCAAAGCCTTACTGGTGAATTCAGCTGCAAAAGAGTTGAGTTGAGGTTTGTTCAGGTTTACAGACTTTTTCTTTAATATCTGAACCGTATGTGTCTAATACAAGTGCTTTATTCTCCTCAGAGCTCCTCCACAACCTCCAGCAGCCATTGTCCAGCCTTTTGTCAAGCATTTTTCAAGTTATGAACACAAGCAGTTTCACTGCTCACTCCTTTGTTGGTGGATTGCCACAGGCCCTTGTGTCAACTGCAGAAGCTGCTCTGCAGGTTAGAACAACATTCCTATCTACTGATGTGATTAAGATATGTATACAGATATTTCTGAAACAATGTGAAGAATGTATTTTTGCATATAAAAGAGGGTTGGTGAGCTGGGATTTTTATATAATGCAACTAAGACTTGTTGAGAAATGGTTGACCTTATCATTTATGACAAATACCCCATCAAGTCATGTGCATGATACTGTGTTCTCGGCAGAAGAAAGAGTGACATTATGTAATAATGGAAAGTTTTTTTTTTTTTTTTTTTTTTACAGTGGTTGCCTTTAGAACACTATTTCACTAGCCATTTTAAATAACTTGATTTTATCTTAAATTTCATTGGCTGAGAAAACCTTTTTCTGAGTACTGTAATTTTTACCTAATGCTAACCTAAATGAGTAACAGAAACCAAAAAAAATGTGAATTTGAAAGGTTTCCCTAGCACTAACTTGTTAAAAAAAATATCTCTTTTTATTAGTAAGGACAAGATATCATAGTAATGTACTATGTTTTTAATCAGGCACTAAGGAGATTGTATCTTCATAGCATAACCTGGTGTTGGTTGTTAATTAGTTTTTTGTGCGTTTCCAAACAGCCACAGGCATTATTAAGTAAATGTGTTTGGGAAATGTTCTGATTTTTTTCTGAAATGAATACAACAACCTTGGCCCAAAAGGCACACTCAGTGTGCCAAGAACCGTATAAATCACAGATAAACAGCTAGACATTAGGTGCTACTTTTTATCCCTAGAGAGTATTTGGTTTCCTTTCACAACAAATGCTCAAATCCTGGCAGGAGTCATATGTACCCTACTTCCTTGCTACATGCTCAGCGAAAGCTTTGTCTGTGATAGTATATCAATGATCATTTGAATTCACAAGGCATAAAATGAGATCATGGATGGGTTCCCCTCCCCTTCCCCTGGGCCCAGTGATTGAAATACGGACCAAACTTTTTGCCACCCTGACAAACTAAAAATATCCTTGATTGTTTTTCTTGTATTTACAAGCTGCCTCAGTAAATCCAATGACTTCAGAATTAAAAAAACACACAAAACAATTCAGTGCCATCCTGTCTGATCTATCCATATAAGTTAGGCTGTATTTATTTTATTTTATATTCTCACCCTTTAGGCTGGTTTGGAAGGTCAGAGTCTGAACTGCAGCTACATTCAGCAAATATGGCAGGATATCACAGCTGCTGTTGGAATAAGTGAAGACACTGTTGCTTTGAGTTGTGAAGTCAACCTACTGCCAGTCATAGCAGCCTACAATAAAAAATCTCCAGCCTTTAATACGATGGTGAGAAAAAGTTCAAGTTTTATAATAATAGCCTTTTTTATGACTCTCAAATGCAACTGTCATGTGTCACCACTAGAGGGTAGTGTGCACTAAAGACTGATTTTGACTTTGTCTCTCTGTGTTTCTAAACAGGGAATGGCGATGAACCCTCAATGGATAAACGCCACTGCAGGAATGATGACCCAGTCACTGGAGACTTTCTATGGGGCAATCCTGAACAGTACCTTTGCTAGCAATCAACTTACAGAGGTCCTGTTGCATTACACTTCAATGCTATTCAACCTCTCAGTGCTAGAAATGACAAACCATGCTGACTGGAATGTCCAGCTCCTCCAGATGCAGCTGTACCAAAGGTATTAATGCGCTGGAGTCATTTTTACACTAGCATATATTCTTACCATGATACTTGACCTAAGTCATATTACATGACAGCAAACAAATGGCAGACTTATAACAGTGAAAGATCTTTTATGAAGATAAACACTATTGAGTTTTTCCACCCTTTTTTTTTTTTTAAACTGTATAGCTTGACTAAATTGTCGACAACAAAAGCGTGCAGCAATTCTGCCAGCACTCATACCCCCATTATAACGAGCCCGATTATATTACCGAAATACCTTCTCAAATTTGCCGAGAGATTTGCAGTTATTACCCATAAGGACCAAGGTTTGGAATCATGCAAACAAACTAAGTAAGAGTAATTAAATTTGCATTAAGGTTGATTTATTCAGTTTGACTCCTTTTCTTCCAAACAGGTTTGAGCAGATAAAGTAGTTTCTATTATTCTGTTATCTCTATCTCCCTGGTCTTAAATTGATTCTGCTTTATGTGCTCATCCCTGTAATGAACTGACTACTGATAGGAATCAAATTATGCATTTGCACATATCTGGGCGAATCAATCACGTAAAACTGCAGGAACATTTATGCACCCACTGTAGATCATTGAACATGATGGAAATTGTCTAAGTCTATTATAACTATACAGTTATATTAATATAATGTGAGTGCCCACTGAAATGTAGGGAAAAAATCAAGCTCAAATATGGTCTAATGTTGTGCAGCTTTTAAATATAAGTAATCCAGTTTAAAAATTGTAAACGTTTTATGCTTATATAGTCGATTCATAAATGGACCCATCAACTCCACATTTAAGTATCTTGGGCTGTAATGTCTTATAATCTATTACATATATGTATAACAGTACATTATTTAATCCAGATATTTAATGGATCCTTAAAGAGATATTTATTTTGTATTATTATTACTTTATTGGGAATATTCAATATTAATTTCTCTCTCATTCATCAGCCTCTCCTCAGTACAAATGGCTCTGGAGCAAATTAAGACAGAAGCTCCGTGGATGACGCCATACATCGAGGCAATTGAAAAAACTATAGAGGTCATCCTACAGAATGGCAATCTCATCCAGAATTCAACTGTAAGCCCTCCGATCATCATGCAGGCTCTGGAGATCACGCTTACCGGAATGAATTTTACAAAGGAAACCATTAATTACATTCTGAGTGGAGACATATTTATGAACCCCAATGGAAGCACAGTGGACAGTTTGATAAAAGAGGTTATCCAGCAAATCATTGCTACGGGGTTGCTGGTTGACTGGCCCACCCTTTATGGAGTAATGCAGCAAGCTCTGTATTTGGAAGAGACAAGTGGCACCCTATGGAAAACTGTTGATTTTTTCAAATGGCTGTTCACTACTCAAGATTCTGGACTAAATTTTGTCTTGGAGATCCTGCGAAAGCTATACGAGATAATAAGAAATGCTCTAACCATGATGCCACAGTCGTGCCTCTCAAAAAACTTTATTGACCTTTTTGGGAATGTTTTGTACATGCTGAAACAGATCAGACTAACCAGTGACCTCTTTGACCCTGTGGAACAATATCTAAGCCCACTTAAAAGCCAAATTGCTCAGGGACAGAACCTGAAAGGTCTTGTGTCCCACACAAGAAATGCCAGAAGTATTGCTAGCAAAGTACAGAGAGAGCCGGTAGATGACTTCCTTGACCTTCTTAACATTGACTACCAAGCCTTGCTTAAAATTCTATCCATTCCACCCACCTCTACTGAAATTTTGGAGACTATTCATGTTTTCTTTGCAAATCCAGACTTGGGTGTCATCCTGAAGGGTTATTTGAGTGAAATGACTGGAAACACAAAAAAAGAGGAAACCATTGACACAACTCTGAGCGTGCTGTCCTACTTGACGCTCCCTAGCAATGGACAGCAGTTCCTGGAGATGTTCATGGACATCACTAGTGATGGGTGGAGTTTTCAGGACCTTGATAAAGTAGAGAAATTTGCAGAAAGCATAGGAAGAACAATTGACATGACCATGGTGCTATCCCACCAGCCACCTCTGAACATTTCTCAAAGAATCGAGGACATGGCCCAGCAACTTCAAGCCTCGGTGTCAAATATCATCTTACAGGGTGGAAATGGCACAGACACTGCAATCCAATTTCTCACGGCGCTCAACAGCATCCTTACCGGGAACTTTGAGCAAGTCAAGGACATCAGCCCTCAGGTCACTGGCATTCTCCAAAACATAATTGGCTCGTTTTCCAGTCCAGGGTCGAAGATGAGCGGTAGATCCTATTTGGCAGCTGTGTATCAAACTGCAGAAGCCTTCGACTCACTTCCCTCTGGAGAGGCAGCTGTGTATTTCAACATATCTGGACAAATGCTGCAAGCCTTTGCATTGCTCGAGGCATATCCCGGAGACATAGAAAAAGTCATGATGTCCACCAGCATGATTTCTGACTCCCTAAACCTTGTCCTTGCTCTCTCGAATATCACAGCTCTTCCGAATGGACAATCTGTTCAAGAGGTCACCCATCCCCTCATCCTTAGCAGTGCCATAGCCACCCACATCCTATTCAACCTCTCCATGTCAAACTATAGCCTGAGCAGCAGTGGTGAGAGGGAGATGCTTTTGACCCAAACGTTCAATCAGATGGTTGTTGTTCTCCCCAAGGAAACGCACATGTACCTCTTTGCTATCAAATCGGCTCTATTCACTGCCCTCTCGAGAGTACACAACACTGCAGAAATCACATCCCACTTCCCCGAAATCTCCCAGCTGGTTACACAGTCTCTTCTTAACTCTTTAAACATTACTTACGATCCATCTTCCACTCATATGACTCCAGATGGCCTTGTTTACATCTTGGTGACCATGTCTAATCAAGTGTGCATGACTTTCTACGAGGGCCTTATGTCATCCGGTTCCCCTATCCAAAATTCACAAGCAGTGAACTTTTTAAGTGAGGTTGCATCTTCCATATACTCGATAATGCCTGTTGAGGGACAGCCATACATCAATATCACACTCAACCTAATGGAGACAGTGTCTTTCGTTCTTAATGACACCAGCAACTTTGGGGATGTCAGTGGGGCTGTATCTCAAGTAGCCAGTTCTGTCAACAACCTTCTGCCGCTGGTGAACACAAATTCCTTCAGCACCATTATAGCTGACCTAGAGCAGACCCTTAAGACAATCCTAATGATCATCCAAGCAGACCAAAGCCCTCTCACCCAAACAGCTGATATTACCCAGCAGCTGCTGCACACCATCCAAAATCTCATCTCACTGGGCAATAGCAGCAGTGTGGAGTCTGAACTCGCCAAAATAGTGCTGGGGGCTTCTAGCATGAATATCGGCCATCTGCTGGGGATGAATGACACTAACTGGACTGACAAGTGAGTTTCTTTGAGGTTATGTTCTCAAGGCTGGTTCTTAAGCTCATAACTAAGCAGTTTTTTTTATTTCCTTTTCTTGTTAAATGCATGGCTATTACCTCGCTCTCATAATTTCAGCCACCATGGCATTTACCCTGCATAATTGCTTACTTCTTCAGAGACACATAGTTTATGAGTCTGAAAAGAACACATTCTTGGGGTCATGAAAATAAATGTTCCTAATCCATGGTTGTACATTATGATAAAGCGAACCCAGCGGAAAGAGCAACTTTTTGTTAGTTAATTAAACTTTTCTCTGTTTACACAGGCTGTCTGTGCTGTTGACAAACCTTGCAAATAGCCTTCCAGAAGACCTGCCGTATTCTTCTCCTATTAAGTCCATCACGAGAAGTCTGGCCAATGAATCCCAAGGTACATAAATCATCTTGCAAGATCTACTGTCCTATAACACTATTCATTCAGGGGTTTTATTTCCATGATCTTATGTTCTCACAGTTGCATAAAGCGCATATAAGTATACTGCATTCAGCCGTGTGAATACATAATTATTTTTTGCATAATTTACATTTGTTTAGCTCAAGAACAAGATGCATGTGCACAATAAATGTTGCAGACTCCTGCTTCTCCCTCGGAATAAATTACTCTTAGTAATCCCCACAGACATTAAACAAAGTATGTTGCTTTATGTTTGTGACATTGCAAAGATTTGGTGCTTTTCATAGCAGCGCAGTAAATGGCAGGTTTTGAAGTCTGCTTTCTGCAATATTCAGCCAGGAGGCATGTGGCCAGACTGAGTATGAGAGCCTTTTACAGCATCTGTGCTCTTTAAAACAGAGCTCTTCTTTTTCCTACCCACAAGTCTCTTTATCAGCCCAGTCTATTTAAATGAGTAGTTCACTCAAAAAAATGTAAAGGTCATTATTTTCTCTTTCTTGTGTCATTCCAAACCTGCATGCAAGTGCTGTTTTATTAGAAAACCTTAAATTCATTTGTTTTTGTGGTAACACTTTACAATAAGGTGTGATTTGTTAACAATAGTTCATGTATTAATTAAAAATGAACAAACAATGAACACATTTATTACAGCATTTTTTCATCTTTATGTTTCTTAAATAAACTGTATGAAAATATAGTAATTCATTGTTAGTTCATGTTAGTTCACAATGCATTACCTAATGTTAACAAATACAACTTGTGATTTTAATAATGCATTAGTTAATGCTGAAATTAGCCTTAACTAAGATTAACAAATGATGTATTGTTCAATCTTAGTTCATGCTAACTAATGTTGTTAACTAATTTTAACTAATGAGCCTTATTGTAAAGTGTTATCATTTTTGTTTTAGGTATAGATTTAAATACATTTTGTGACGTTAGCAGGAAAAGAATTGAACATTGTGGTAAAAGAATAAACCTAATTAAGATATACTGTGTGCGCTGAAAACAAGTGTCAAATATTACTTTCCCATCAGAAATAAATTTATCTTGTTTTACAGATCTTTTTACCAAAAACATGACAAACGTACTGATTAAGCTCGAGTGAATAATTTTCATTTCTAGATGAACTATTCTTTTGAAGAGTTAACTTTAAAACATATCATCATGCTTTGCTCCAGAGTGCACCATTCCATTTTTTTCCCCTCTGGAGATCCACAGCTTTTATTTCCCAATTTCTTTGTCTGCAGCACTTCCTCATTTAAATTGATAAGCTGCTTTTCAAGCCTCTCAGTTTGCTTTATATTTTCTTTAATAAAGTGGATGTCTTGTTGAGCATTTAATTTCCCTCATAACTGTCTGATCTTTTATATTGCTTAAGGTGTTGCACACGTAAGAGCTGTCAGATCTAAATCAGCACGCGGCACCATAAAGCTTTCAATGTCTTTTTTCTAAGGGGGGATTCTTTGCTAGATCATTTGCTGCTTGCTGCACTGTGAGGTTGGCCTAAAAGTGGAGTTAGGTGCAAGTAATGATGCCTGTAGGGAATTTAAGTTACTTTAGCTCTTCAAAAGCTTAATCTTTGTTTTCCCTCTTCCATTTCTCTTGCCTTTTTGCAGAAAATCTGCATCTTCTACTGCAAGTGCTAAACACCGCCTTTGAATTAGGCTCAACCAACTGGGCAAATGAGAGTTCGGGCATGATACTGGACCACCTGTTAACTAAGGTGAGATTTTTGATGGATTAGATACAAAAAAATTACTTTTTAAAGGCATATGCCAGCAATAATTATCATCTTTTTATTATTGCTATGCTCATTTCATACCAAATTGTAAAGAGAATACAAAATGACAAATTATTAGGCCATGTGTATCAAATTCTGTATTTCAAGTGTTTTGAAGCTAACTTCTTTCATGATAACGTAGGTGTGTGCTCTGGAAAACATGGCTTCTGTGCAGCTGATCACCCAGGTTCTGCCTCTGGGTCCCAGGGTGTTTTGCGATACTATTGTTCCCGCAATTCAGGCTTTCCATGTGCTCACAACCAACCTGGTGAACCAAAGCACCGACATCTATGATCTGATTTTCCAGACTTTCATTGGAGACCCTAACACTTACAACACTGAAGTGGACTGGTACTGCTTTCTATAATGACCTGTTGTTGTAGCTTGTACTATGTATGTTTAGTAGCATTGGGGAGTAACTTGCTAAAGGTTGCTGTGCTACTATTTTTATTTGAGTGAAATTAGATAAATGCAAAAAAAAATGCTCCATTCTTCATCTTCAAGTGTTGGAAAACCTGATTTATTCTTGCTAATTAGTTCAGACCCTAACTGAAACATTAGGTGTTTATGTTTTATTTATTTTTTTATTAAAAATAAATGTACAAAATATAATAATTAAATTAAATTTTACTTTTTTATCAGTATTCAATTGAATGTATTATTATGTTTATTACAATATTTGTATTATTTATTATAATATATATATATATATATATATATATATATATATATATATATATATATATATATATATATATATATATATATTTATATAAGAACATTTAAATAAATAAATTTTTTATATATTTTATATTTATAAAATATAATATAATTATATTAAATATTTATATTTTTGTAAATAATGTTAAAACATTTCAAACTGTTTTCCCAGGAATGCTACTTATGGTTATCTCTGTCTTTTTTCTTTTTCTTTCTTTTTTATAAAGGACATCAACTCTCTCTGAAATTGTGGGCTTCAACGTCTCAAGTCTGAAAAATCTTGATATCAATATTTCATCTCCAGGTACATCCTGCTGTCGCTTCTATCAGAAGTACTTTCGGAAACACAAGTGTTCCTTAGCTATCAGATGGTGGTCCAATCAGTCTTTTTCAACCTTGTCATGCGTGCATGTCTGCTCTCTCACTTGTCTTTTGTCTTGTGTTTTGACAGCTGAAGTGAAAGTTTCAGAGCTGCTGAAAAATACCACTCTGTTTGTTCAGGATGTCGAGCGGTATACCAGCTTTCCACCTCGCATTCTTCAGACTCTATTAGATTACCCTCTACCCAGCAACAGCATGCAGGTACACCACAACTCGTGCGTACATCAGAAGAGCTCAAAAGATGTCTCCGGAAATCATAGCTTCACACAGCGAGACAGAAACAAAAATAAATGAAATCACACTTTATTCTGAGAAAGATGTGCTGAGTCTTGGTTCCTCCCAAAAGATTTTTCCCCATCCTATCGAAAAACCTTTTAGCATTTTCATTGCCATTGTTGTCCTTTGTTTGCTAACACAGGGTTTATAAAGGTCCTGGGCGCAATATGCTTAGTAAATATCTCTCTCTCTCACCAGTGTGGAGTCTTGTATAGTGCAAATTTATTGTAATGTGTTCTGTTTGTCATCTGTCTGCTCTTCACAGATCTTGGCATGGTTGGCAAACCTGCGCCAGTGCTCAGACCCCTCGTCTTTGCAACTGGACCCAACAGGGCAGGAGATCTTTGGCACCTTCTGTGAACTGTCACATGAATGGTATAGCATTACGATTCTCGTTCTTCGCCATGTGGACATGAAGACGGCTTTATTCAGGGTAAATAAAAAAAACAAAACAGAAATGCTGCATCACTCTTTCATAGTTAATTAAATACAAGAAATATTTTGCATTATGCTTGTTGTTTATGCATTTATTATTATGGATTCTTCTCATTTATGGTTAGATTGGGACTGGGGCAAACTGAGCTCACTGTTAGCCATTCACTGTTGGCCACGTTAAAATAAAGTTTAAAATAAAGAGAGAGAATTTTTTTCAATTATTTATTTCAGAAGTGTGTAATTGAGTGCATAGAAATGGCCATTTTTAATGTATATATTATTAATGTATATAAATCATTTTCTGATAACATTTCCAAAACAAATGTCTATATTATGAAGTATACATTACATTGGTGCTGTCTGTTGTTACATTTGGACTTTTTGTTGCAGCTGGTATTGTCAAAAGAAATCCAGGATTTGGTGGCAATCATGCTAGAGATGATCAAGTTTTTGACAGACATGATGAAAAAACTAGTACCTGCCATTAACAAACTGCAGGAATACCTGACAAACATAGCCGAACTAAACCTGGTGTCCAACCAAGAGTTCCACAGTGTAAGTTATTTTTTTTTATTTAATTACATTTTATTTTATTTTTTTAATAAGTCAATATAATAAGCCTTTTTATTATTTTCCCAACAGCTGGTGAGGGGAAAGCGCTCCACCATATCAAGCAAGGCCACCTTTAGCACCATTGCTCGTGCATTATGCAAAAATGGCATCCTGACGCTGTTTGCCATCGCAAAAGTTCCTATCGTAACCGAGACTGATCCTTCTGTCCAGACGGACCACAAAAGAGAGGAGCTGATTAAGAAGTTCAAAATCCCACCCGATGCTAGTATGAACGCATATTCTCAGCACACGGCTAAATGTGCAATAAAGCATTATGATAATGACCTGTCTAGAATTTGCTTACAGCATATTGAGTTCAGGTTGATGAAGTGCTGTGGTCAGGCTTAATTAATAAACTGCTTATGTCCAGGTCCCTTTTGTATGAACCTCTACTTGGATATGGTGAACACTACAGGCGGGGCGGTGGCTTGGGCCTTCCTCAAACCCATGCTGTTAGGACAGGTCCTGTACTCACCAGACACACCAGTGACGAGAGAGATCATGAGAAAGGTGCTGGTTTAAAACATTTTATAAATAAATGTTTAGCATGTTGGTCAGATTTACACTTCGATTTATTTTTAAAAGTTTGAATTTTCATTTTTTTGCCTTGAAGTTAAGAAATCAAACTTTGCAGCACCAAGGGAAAAGTGTAATTTACTTGAATCAAACAAAATTTCCTACAGAGGCAGGTGTGTAAAACATAAGAAATGACATTCTCTGTTGGTAATTGTACAGTTAACATTGTATAACGTCATTTATTCTCCACAGTTGCTAGGAGACGTATTAGCAGAGAATCGGATACCTGATAGATAGAGTATATAGGAATATTGGGATAGACTACAGCATAAATCCGGCCCACAACAGTCATATTGATTCTGCTTTTAAGATATAGAAAAGTAGCCGGGTCAGAAAGCAAAATATTGTGTTTTTTGTAACAAAACGTCCTTCTTTCTTGCAGTCAAATTCCACACTGCACCAGTTTGGTGATCTAAAGCTTTATGCGTCTGAATGGATAGAATCTTCATCGTACGTGATGCAGTCTGCCAAGATCCTGACAAAAACCTTGCCAATACTTCAGGTATTTAGTCAAAAGAAAATCAAATACATTTTTTTTATTTTACTTATTGATTTTTTCCCCTCTTCTGCATTAACTGCTCTCTTATCAAACGACTATTTACAGAATTCTCTGGGCAATCCTTTCGTCCAAAACTTCATTCAGACTCAGACCGGCATTGATGTTGCACAAATGAGTGCAACTCTCAACCAATTTTGTAAGTAGCAGTGCATGCAATGGTTGCATCATGGGGATGCAACATTATTATTACAAGAAAGTTTCTCATTATTATGAGATGTTATCATAACGAGAATGTTTGTAATATATATGAGAAACAAGTTATCTTGGGAAAGTGTTGCTTAAAAATGAAATGCTAAGTCATAATAATCAAATTTTTTTCTAAATAATATACTGTAGCATGACAACCAGCATTATAATTATGAATTAGGGTTTCTCATAATTTTTATAGCTCAAAGAATTTTTCAGTTGTGGCAGGAACCATAATACAACCGTGGCTACCATAATACTGTACATTAAAGAATATGTAAATGTATTAAAATTATGAATTATGCATTTGAATAGATGCAAATGAATACATATTTAAGAATAGTTTTATATTTAAAAATACTTTTTTACTAACAATTCTTTCTTGTAAATTCAGATTTACTAATTAACTAACTGCAGGGTCCTGGAGTTTGTTTATAAACTGTTAGCAATGGGAAGAAAAAAGACATTAATGGTTCACATGGCAATTAAATCACAGACTACCATCTGTAAATGCTGAAATCGTGTTTTTCTGAAAAATAATTACTTTCAGAATAGAGCTTATGTCTGTAAAACACAAATTTACCTAATCTCCTCTGGGAAAAGTATCACTGTCCAAATGGTGTTTTACAGCCAAGCATTTGACAGTTCATGACAAGAGCCAGAGATGCATTGCTCCTATTCACAAGAGTCTTATCCTAAATCTGTAGTGGCGTGAACAGCTTTTCTAACTCTCTCTGCAGCAAACATGACAGTCCTTTTAGAGAAAAACAAGTTTATCATGGAGCAGATCACCACCCTCTCCATGCTGATGATGAACCTTTCCTCCTGTGTCAACTTCGACCGTTACCGAGCCTTCAACTCCACTGATGAACTCGATGAGCAGGCAGAGAAACTGGCTCAAAACCGTGAGCTCTACGCCAGTGAGTTCACACACACACACACACACACACACACACACACACACACACACACACACACACACACACACACACACACTCTCTCTCATCAGGAGATACCTCTTCAACTGACTACTCCACTCATGCGTTTGGTGATACTCTCGGTTGAGGACACCACAGGCACTGAAGAGCCATCGGGCTGTAAAGCCTGTAATTCAATGCAGTTCGATTCAATTCCATTGAGATATAGATTTCCGCTGTTATCGAGGAGCAGCAGGCCTTTGAGGTTACTATGACAACAGATCACTTCCCTTTTATACACATTGGCTCTGCTCATCTTCACAGGCATTATTTTCAAACTTCCTGAGGAGACCTCCAGCAGCCTGCCCCCTAACATCGACTACACCATCCGAATGAACATTGAGAATGTCATGCGCACCGACCGTGCACGGAATCCCTTCTGGGTGAAAGATGCCTTTATGTCGTCAACGAAGACCCAGAGGTACAACCGAGGCTTTGTGTACCTGCAGGAGAGCATCGATAGGTCCATCATCGAAATGCAGACGGGTAAAGCCATAGATGGACCTGCGGTCCAGATGCAGGCGTTCCCTTATCCCTGCTACTACAAGGATGAGTGAGTGTCTCACATGCACAAACCCTACATGCACACTGAGAGTCTCATATGAAGACTGAGATAGTCACGCAAGAGGTGGCATCTGAGCAAATAATCAGCAGCTCACACCAACACTGAACATCTGCTCCGTTTTGCTCATTAGAAATAACTCTAGAAGGATGAATGTAAGCTTAGGTTTGGCTTTTGTTCTGTGTAGCTGACGTAACAGATCTGTTGTCAATGTTCCATTGGCTGTGTATAAAAATCAACATAAATAATATCAATACATTTTTTTCAATTTAAAAGTAGCTTTAGATGGTTTAAATTGTGGCTTTTAGATAAAAGTCAGTATTGATATTTTAAAAAAAAAAGTTTGTAGTCTTTTTAATACAGCTGGTTAAAATAAATAATAGCTAAAAATGAGAAATATTGCCTTGGTAAGTAAAGGTATTAAACACTAAAACTATAATAAATGTAAAGCTAAACAGAAGTAATAAACAACAGTTAACAATTAAAATGAAAATATAATTATTAATAAATACAATTGTATTAATAATAACGTAACACTAATATATGCTAGAATGAGAAGATGGATGCAGTATGAAAAACGCTTAACGTCTGAATTACAGTAGTTGAAGAAGAACAATACTGTGGGTCATCAATTTAGCTTTTAATTACAACGTTAATCAAAAAGGTTCTTGACTTAAGTTAGTCAGTTCATCGGTTCATTTTCAACAGTTGAAGTTATACAGAGTGATAGGCATAATAAATTTGCCCTCCACCTGCTAATCTTAAATCTTTCTACCCCCCAGGTATCTCAACAGCATTGCTTTTGCTTTCCCAATGGCTCTCATGATTTCCTGGGTGCTGTTTGTCGCCCACTTTGTGAAGAAACTCGTTCACGAGAGAGAACTGCGACTTCATGAGGTATGAAACCAAAACCAAATTTTTCCTCACAAAACATTAATTAGCTTTCTAAAGCCTTTTTTCTCTTCGCATAGTACATGAAAATGATGGGGGTCAATCCCATCAGCCACTTCTTTGCCTGGTTAATTGAAAGCGCTGTGTTCCTGCTGGCGACTGTCATCATCCTCACCATCATTTTGAAAGCTGGTGGCATCCTTCCTCGCAGCGATGGCTTCGTGCTCTTCCTCTACCTTTGCGACTATGGCTTTAGCATCCTTGCAATCAGCTTCCTGGTCAGCTCCTTCTTCGATAAGACCAACATCGCCGGGCTCAGCGGCAGCCTTATCTATGTCATCTGTTTCTTCCCCTTCATCGTGTTGATCCACTTGGAGGACAACCTTTCCTTCAGTGTGAAGAGCGCTCTGGTCTGTACTGCATTTAAATCAGTTTCCAATTGCCAAAAAATGACATTCAGTTTGACTTTCTATCCTATTCTATCTGATTTTTAAAACACGGTTCTGTCACGGCGAGGACATTCTTGCAATTACATTTTTTATTTAGACATTATTTAGTGTGTTTATTAGGTAACTTCTCTCAGTGTAGGTTTTAGGTTTTACTGTTACTGCAGGGACCGAATATACACCCACAAAAGTCTCAAGCACAGCATGTTTTCTCAGTAAATGCAGGAAGAAATTCTTTACGGATAATTTATTTATAAATCAAAGCCAGACGGGACATTTAACAAAAGTCATTTGCATCCTTTGTATGGTGAAATTTAATTATCATCGCAGCTCCACAAGTGAAATATCACCCACAAATGTGAAACCGCATCATTCGTAGAAATGTTAATGCGAACACCAGCAGAGGACTAATGCGTAGGCCGTGGCAGCGGCAAAAACATCTTTACATGTAATATGTCCATGAAGAGTGGGGTTATAAAGTTGTTTTGTTGAATTATTGCAGACTTGCATATCCATGTTGGTATTTTCTTTGTTTTGCTCTGTTTTGTGCAAATGAGCCGACTTAAAAGTGCTGTTGCAGGAATTTACCTCAAGTCAGTATTGTTATATTTTATATTTTATCCATTAATTATAATTACATATTAGTTTGCTAAAAAATTAATTATTAAATGCATCAGGGTTTTAACTACAGTTTATTCATGAATAAAGGGAGAGTAAGAAAGTAATGTAAGTGACATGATGGTGAGCAAATGATGACAGAATTCGATTGTGGGTAAACTAGTATTTTAAATGTTATAATAGATTGACAATGGTAGTATAAATCTGACAGTGTTTGTTTTTGGTCCACAGAGTCTCTTTTCTCCGACATGCTTCAGTTATGCCAGCCAGTATATCTCCCGCTATGAAAAACAGGAAGAAGGTGTGCAGCCACAGACCCCTCAGACTGTCTGTAATTAGTGTTTGTTTGGGATAATTACATTGACTGAATGCATTGTGTACTTGCACCTCAGGCATCCAGTGGAGCAACATGTATATCTCTCCTCTGGCTGGTGACACTTCCTCCTTCGGCTGGCTCTGCTGGCTGCTACTTATCGACTCCTTAGTATATTTTATCATTGGGATTTACATCCGCATGGTCTTCCCAGGTATGTGTTGCTCAGTTGATAACCTTGTCAGATTTGTGTGGTTAGGTGAAAATAAATATTCATTTTTTAGAAGTGTGGGTTTATTATTATTGTTTAATCTATTTTTTCTTAATTAGGAAAGTATGGCATTGGAGTTCCCTGGTACTTCCCAGTGACTCGGTCCTTCTGGTCAGATATGTTCAGCTGCTGTAGCAGAACACCAAAGAAAATAGGCAGAGGGCTGCTCTTTACCAACATGATGCATGAACAAAACAACACTGCCAAGAGCAAAGGTACATTACAGTGCAAAGAGTGCTTAGGAATACTTGATTCTGAATGATTATTATATTACCTGTGCTACCATGCAGAATGATTTGAAGGTTTTTCATAAAGAAGCCTCTTAAGCTCACCAAGGCTGCATCTATTTGATTATTAGTATTAAATTTTTTTATATATTCATATGATGACAGCTGAATTATCAAAATTTGTAATTTTCAAGTAATCAAGAAACATCTCTTCTTACTTTTAATATCAAACCAGATTGTAATATAAAATATAATATAATATAATATAATATAATATAATATAATATAATATAATATAATATACTGTATATAAAGACACACACATACATATATTGTTAGAAAATATTTATATATATATATATATATATATAATATTTATTATTATATTAATATGTGTAATGTTAATTAATAATAAATTAATAATAAATGTATTAATATACATTAATATTAATATATATTAAAATATACAAATATTTACTATACAAATATAACATGTATCCTAAATATACACATGCATATCTAATATAATATATATAATACAATACAATACCTTTTTATTTTAGCAATCTCTTTGAATAGAAATTCACATAAACAGGATTTATTAGTTTAAACTTTTTAAATGTCTCTTTCAAAAAATATAAAATATTACTGAACAAACTTCTGAGAGATTTGCTTGAGACCTATTTGCTCAAATATATTTGCACACTCTACCTTCTTTGAAGGTGACACAGATTGTAATTGTAGGATAAATTTTAATCCTTTCAATTTCTGTGTGACATTTTATCATCTTTGCTCCCCTCTTTATCCATGTTCCCGTAGGTAAAAGTAGCTTAGCGGGTAATGGAGATGAAGAATTCTCAGGATTGCCTGTTGGAGTTTCTCTTTATGGCCTGACAAAGACCTACGGCAACCGGCATGCTGTGGACAACCTAAACCTTTCTTTCTATGAGGGACATGTCACCTCTCTGCTGGGTCACAATGGAGCTGGAAAAACCACCACTATGTAAGAGCATAAAAGCATATTGCATAAAAAAACGCTATTGGTTTTAATCAGCATAAAAAAAAATTTATGAAAAAAAAAATCTTGTTTCAGGTCACTTCTGACGGGGTTGTTTGCACCAACCAATGGCACCATTGAGGTGTATGGCATGGATATGCAGACGTTTATAGATGATGTGCGCAAGGAGATGGGCGTGTGCATGCAGTATGATGTCCTGTTTGACCACCTTACCACAAAGGAACATCTGCTGCTATACTCTCAGATCAAAGCTCCCCACTGGACCAAACAGGAAGTGAACGAACAAGTGCGAAGGTAAGTTTCAGTACTCATCTTGTTGTTTTGTAACACTCCCTTAGAGAAATAATTTTTAGAGAGGCTATATGTTATTCTATCTAATATTACATGTAGGTTGGTGGCCTTAATGGTGTTAGGGAAACTACTTTAACCTACTTAAAACTACTTTACTTTAAAACTAAAGCTTCCCACACTACAATCTACTCATAATATAAAGTAATTCAGCTGCCAAGTCAAACTATATTGATGCTCTTTAAAGAAATAGTTCACCCAAAACTGAAAACTTTGTCATAGTCTACTCGTCCTCGTCGTTCTAAACGTATATGAGTTTCTTTCTTGTGTTCAACATAAAAGAAGATATTTTGAACAATTATTTTCATTTCCGTCTATGGAAGTCAATGGGGACAGTTGTTGAACTGTTGAACAGTTGTTGAACTGTTTGGTTCTTTAAAATATATTCTTTTGTGTTCAACATAAGAAAGAAACATGAGGTTAATCTGGCTTAGATGTTGTTGAACAGGTTGGTAGAAGTTTGTTGGTTCAAACCTCACACTCAGTTATCCATAAACACACTGTGCCCTTGAGCAAGGTATATTGGCCCAGCTCACTGTAGATACTGGAAGAGCATAGGCTAAATGAGAAATTTGCATTAACATGGTCCCTCTTTTTCCTGTCTAAGAATCCTAATGGAAACAGACATGCATGCCCACCGCCACAAGCGTGTCGGCACCCTGTCAGGAGGTATGAAAAGGAAGCTATCCATCTCCATTGCCTTCATCGGAGGCTCACGGTTGGTGGTGCTAGATGAGCCGACCACCGGAGTGGACCCCTGTTCCCGACGCAGCATCTGGGACATTGTCCTTCAGCACAAGCAAGGTGAAATCCTCTTGCAATTCAGACCAGGTTGAAAATAATCTCCTGGCTTGTACCTGTAGCAAACTCCCCAAAGGACTTTGTTCTTATCGGGTATCTGACACTTGGTTTAGAATTTAATTAGGCTTGAATGGATTTTCTCAAGGTGCGTGCAGTCAAATCCAGACAGGGAAAAATCCAGACGCAGATGTAGTAACGACTGATTGTTATCCGTCATGCTCTCTCTGATGTTTAATTATCTTCCGTGGAGACAGTAAGCGAATTTATCTCGAGCAAGGATTTAAGACCGTAAAAGAGGGTCATGTCAGATTTCTCCTGTGTTATCGTTGAACATCAGCTCTTTGTTCAGAGTCTGTCTCTCTCTGTCTGCCTGTATCAGCGGATCTTTGATTTGACATGCCTCTGTGTTGGTTTTGTTTAACTGTCCAGAGCGTACCATCATTCTTTCCACCCATCACCTGGATGAAGCTGAAGTTCTCAGTGACCGCATCGCCTTCCTGGAGCGTGGAGGCCTCAAATGCTGTGGTTCGCCCTTCCTCCTCAAAGACAAGCTGGCTAAGGGCTACAACCTCACACTCACAAAGAAGGTACGTGTGTGGCAGTGTCAGCCTATTACTTGAGTTCAACCCTCATAAAAACTACCATGATAGTACTGGAGTACAGTACAATGGTAATGCTGTCGGCCTACACAAGCATTTAAATATCTGAGGTTGGTTATTTTTTTTCACTGTTTTTCAAAGGAGTATCAGATGCTCAACCAAGGAATCATTTATTTGGTTAAACAAGTAAAATGTGTAAAATGTGAAATTTCCATTAAAATGCATTTTCAAATGTAATTTATTTCTGTGATGGTAAAACTTTTTTAGTATTCATTGATGAATGTAACTTTCAAGTACAGCCTTTTTTTTAAATATATTACTTTCATAGCATTATAAATGTCTTGACATTGTCACTTTTGACCATCTTTTTCTGATTTATAGTAATAATTTCTGACCCAAATAATGATTATTGCATGCAGATAGTGTGACATTACTGTGCTAATATGTGTCAGTGTGCTTACAGAATTAATATTGTATCATTTTTCATTTTATCAACATGCATTTCAATATTTTTGTTGCAGGTTCAGACTCCTGATTCAAACGAAAGGTTTAACGTTGAAGATCTCAGGGCTTTTATTCAATCCTACCTGCCTGACGCTCAGCAGAAGGAAGGAGAGGTGGGCGATGTGGTCTACGCCCTCCCACCGTACACCCCCCGGAATGCAGCTGCGTACCACTCTCTGCTCACCGGTCTGGATCAGAACCTGGACAAGCTACAGCTGGGCTGCTATGGCATTTCCGACACCACCCTGGAAGAGGTAATTATCAGATGAAGACCCAGGTGCAGGACGGGATTATGGACTTGGCCAGTTCCACTGGGCTTCAGACTGCCTGCCCAGCAACCTTTAAAACCTCAAACAGCGCAGCCCAAGACTGCCAAAAGGAAGCTGATTCTGTGGAATTCTTGGCTCATATAGTGCAAGCCTCACAATTTGCTTCATTCCAAGATCAGATTCTGAGAGGGCAGGGAGAAATTTCATTATTTCAATGCCATTTGTGTAGGCTACCTATTTTAGCCATCTAATGCAGGGTTTCTCAACCTGAGAGTCATGGTTACCAGCTGGGGTTGCCAAGGCTTTTAGGTCACTTTCGTTTATCTTCAAAATGAATATTTTTTAAACATTCTCTCAGAATGTTTGCCCAACATGTGTCTAACTGGTCACACCAAGAACTATAGCTATAAACGTTATCACTATTGCTACAGTTATCATCCTTGGTGTAAAACGTATTAATGTATTAAATCATGATACAATTTCAATACTGTTTTAAATTTGCTTTTAAGGGTGAATTTGCATGCTTCAATATTCCACCATATTCCACCAGAATTTACACATTTTACACAAGGACAAAATGCTGTAGGGTTTACAGTCATCATTTGATAATTGCTAGTAAAATTGCAATACATCAACAATAATAAATAATAATAATTTAACATGATATTTTGAAGTTGAAAGCTGAAAACTTTTTTTTTAAAATACAGTTTAGTTAAGGTTTAGGGATTAAACAACCTGTCATGTAAAATATGGTTAACATATGAATTAAAAAAAGGAAGGGGTGGATGTTGGGAACCACTGTAATAATGTCATCCAACCAACCCTGATCCAACCCTGTCCAGGTGCACTCATAAAGACACTGCGTTTTTTCAGGTGTTCCTGCAGTTGACTCGAGATGACTTGAAGCCTAAAGAAAATGAAACCTGGTCTGTGTCAGAGTCTGTGATGGTGAATGACATGTCTGACGATTTCAACAGCACATACCTTGGAGAGAAAGCCAGTAAGTGGGCTTTTAGGACTGGTTTAAATTCTTGCAGCAGTTTGTGGAATATTAGTTCCCTGACCTGTACTTCCCCAATTACCCCTTGAAAGCTTTGAACTTTGAAAGCTCGTCTTTTGAATTTGACTGAATTGGAGAGATGAGATGATTACCTGTGTCTCATGTGGCACTCTTTTCTCTCTTATAGGTCTCACTGGGACCTCAGCCGTGCGTGGGTTCGCTTTGACTGCACAGCGGGTGATGGCCATGTTACTGAAACGCGTGCATCACTCCAGGAGGGACTGGAAGGGGCTGTTCTCCCAGGTGTTGTTGCCTGTACTCTTTGTAATTGCTGCCATGGGCCTGGGCTCCATCAAGAGTGATCTTCAGCACTTTCCCAAGATTGTGCTCTCTCCTGCTCTGTACCACGTTGATGAACAGTATAGCTTCTTCAGGTTAGGCTACATTTTGTTTTGTGTAACTACCGAAATACAGACATTTTAATTTGTCTTAATAATCTATTTAATATTTTAAAAATAAAATAAAATAAATTTAGTGTGTTGTAATTGTATCTTAATTTTTGGGGGATAAAAGTTTGTCTTAATAATTGTAAAAAATAAAATAAAGTCAAGTGTATCATCCTGCAGATTATCAGGCAATTTTAAATAAAGATTTTTATTACTAAATGAACACAAGGAAATAATTACATGTAATAAATTTATGCAAAATAAACACAATAAACAGCAGTATTTACTTCCATATGCTTTAATGTTAATACAGCTTTTCAAAGCATAGAAAATGCCTCACCAAGACTTGCATAATTAATTGTTCCTTAAATAATACAAAAAAATGATTCAAAATAACTGATTTTCCGCAATATTCTGAATAAACCTTACTGTTAATGGGGTTTATGACAGAGATGCTTTTAAAATACCTCTCATTATTACAGGTCACTGGCACAAAGCAAGCTAATTGCAACATTATGTTGACGCGGCTAATAGCCAAGCAAAAGCACACAGAACCAGTGCAATATTTCAAACTTTGTTTATTTTTTTTGTCACCATGAAAGTAATGTCAAATACAGTGTAATTTCACCCAGTCTTAAACATTGCCATTGCGTGTTTTCTCCACAGCAATCAGAACCCCGCCGCCAACAGTCTTGTCGATACCATGATGTCCTATCCAGGCATTGACCACGTCTGCATGAGAGACCCCACAAATTCGTAAGTAATCATCCATATGTCTTAGTGACCCAGCACTCTGAGCTCAGTAATCAGACTGCAGACCGCTCTAAGCCATGAGTGATTACATATCACAGCATCAGCTCACCTAGGCACTGCAAATGGCTTTCATTTTTGCCGGCTATGATTTCAGTCCCTCTGATCTTCGCAGGTCTGTAACATAAGCTCTGGTTTCCTTCTCTTTTGCTAAGCCCTGGGACACTGATACACTGTCTGCTTGTATCAGTGGGTCTTCTCGTGTTCCTGGTCAATTTCATCCCACTAATGTGCCACTTTTAGTTTTCTATCAGTTTTTTATCATGCTATTTTCCCATCTCGGCTCATCTTACTTTTTTCCTCACTCTGTAACAAACACTCAAACACTCTCTTGCTTTTTTGTTCACTGTTTTTCTATTTCTCTCTTTCACCCACACATCTGAAAGCTCTGCGTTTTGTAATTCCACTGTAAGAGCTTATAGTAATGCTCCTGCATATGGGCGTAAATCTCACAGAAGAACCTGTCTGCACATATTTTTGTGAGATGCACCCAGTAATCATTTGCATTTCTCATGCGTTTCCTGTTTATAAGATAGATTTTTCACTGATACCTTCCAAATAAGAGTCACACTGTTTCTGCACATAGAATACTGTATTCTTATTTTTTTTTACAGGGTTTGCAAAGAGAGACCTGCTGTAGCAAGTGAGTCCTGGATCTCCAGAGGCAACAGCTCTGCTACATTTACCACCTGCATGTGTAGCAACCAAGTGCAGGTGGGTCAAACAGAGCATAACTATCATAACACAAACAACATTATCGCGTATCCTCAATGATGAGCATCTCTCAGCTTTTAAATATTGATAAAGATCATTAGTGTTTTCGATAGCGTGAAGGAGATTGTTGATCACAGCAGGGTTGCTCGCCCTTCAGAATTGATTTTAGAATGCCTTTTAAATTCAATTCTTGACTTTGAGGCAACAACGAGGCAACAAACACAATGCAGACTGAAAATTCTAATTTAAGCAAGTAGAAACAAGGAATGTATAAGAATTATGAATCATATAATATATAAATCATATAGGGAAAAGTGATGCAACGTGAAACTAAGGATTTTTCAGTTTAAATTATGCATGTATAAACAGTATCATGGACAAAGCATGTGTTTTATTTTCTTAATAATTAATATTTGAAAGGCCACATATAAATTAGTCCAAAGCCTTCATGCTGATGTCAGAATGAAACATTAGCTTATTGCCCACTTTCAACTAGGGTCTTTTCATGTTGGTTCTGAATGAAAATGCAAATTCATTCTGTAAGTTTGAAATTGTGAAATTGAAATTGACCAATCACTAGAGGGGTTTGGGAAAAATTCATTTTTGAACAAATTGAGAGTCGTTCAACAACTAATGTCAAAACAAAAGCATATTGTTTTTTTAACTTCCATGCATCTCAACCTGTTGTTTGGGGCTCTCAAAACCATAATACGAACCTTTCAAAACTTAATTTAAGGGGAATATGTCAGCTGAAGAAAAATAATTACATTTTATGGAGTAAATAGGCCCAATTAGTCAAGTTAATGATGTAATAAATTCTATGCTTGACAGGGATCAAATTGGAAAATTTACAATTTTTTCTCCCAATTCTCTTTCATGGTTTCTGTTCAGAATATCACTCGCTTTTCTCTCCCTTTCAGTCATGTCCTGCATCCAATAACGAACCACCTCACAAAAGAAATCCATCATCCCAGATTGTTTACAACCTGACGGGGATCAGCACAGAGGACTACCTGCTGGCCACTGCAAATAACTTTATCAGAAACAGGTGAATTTTTATCACACATAACACTTCACAGCATTAAACTAATTTCATAAGATATTTTCTTTATGTCACAAGTTCAAAATATGGCGAGGTGGAATATTAAGGAATTTATGAACCGCTGGTAGGCTGATTAATAATTAAAGAGGAAGCACTTTGGTTTATCCCGTCTTTACCGTGGCATTTCCGACCAGCTGACATTTTCCATCCTAGTCAAATAGCACACAGCACTGGGGCGTGCTGCTGGCATGAAAATACTTTATTACACCTAAAATAGTAAGGCTAGCATTTATTATTCATACATTGCTCTTCCAAAAAATTTAATATAATACACATCCTTCCTCTGTGTGGTGGTGAAAATAGTAATAAAACAAGGCGAATCACAGCTCTTGTAATAAATTGAGTGGAAATTCAACAAAGGCATAAAATGATTAATTAACGTTATATAAAGGAAAATGTCTTTAGTGTGAAAACACTATATTTATTTTTAAATAAATTAAGATTTAATGTTTAAAGAACGTAGAAAATAACATTTATTTGTAGTTTAATTATTCTTTTTTTTATTCTAGAAACCAAAAATAATAAAAATGACCTACACAAAAGCTTAAATGGCATAGAAAATAAGCTGCCTGTAAATGTGTACAACAAGTGAACAAAATGTTACAATTGCTAGGAGTTGTGAGCTCTAACGTAAGTTGTTTTGTGCTTTGTTTTCAGATATGGAGGCTGGGACTTTGGAAAGTCTCTTCCCATTGATCTTAAGATGGACATGTTAGATGTGCCAGCGAACAGAACCCTTAGTAAGGTAATTTGGATGAGTGATATTACATTGCCCCAATGGCAAAGTGGCTCATTGTCCCAACGTAGCAGTTTATGTAGACACTAACAGGCTATGTTCCAAAACCAAGTAAGCTGCCACGTAGGCAGCATTTTAATGCATCATAATCACCCTCCTGATGTGAAAGCTGTTCCAAAAAGTAGGCAGTATAATTATGTTGCCCTCTAAGATACTTTTTTTTGGCAAACTGTTAAGGCAATATTGCACGCATTCTTTGTGAATAATGCAATATGGTAAAAAAAAAAAAAAAAAAAAAACTTAAAAAAGATGGCAAATGAAGCAGGAGAAAGATTTCATTCTGTACCAAAAAAATAGTTGAGCCTAAGTACAAGTTAGTTGTTAGTTTTCACGCAGCTTGGTACATTTTTGGATTGTAGCCTTTACAAAGTGATTATAAAGGAATTGTACATTGTATTAATATTTGTGTTTGTACAGGTTTGGTATAATCCAGAAGGTCACCACACCATGCCTGCCTACCTCAACAGCCTTAACAACTTTATCCTGAGATCCAGTCTGCCACCAGAAAAACGACAACAATATAGTTAGTCAAATCTCTTTCTAATACTTTATAGTTTTGCAGATTCTATAAAACTAGATTTTGTGCACAGTGCACAGTTATATAACATTTCACATACACTGCTATTCAAAATTTGGAGTCAGTAATGCAATTTGTTTAAAGAAATAATACATTCAAGAAATATCCATTACATTGATAAAGTATTTATATTGAGAATTATTTCTATTTCAAATAAGTGTTGTTCTTTTGAACTTTCTAGCTATCAAAGAATCCTGGAAATAAAACAAAATTGTCCACAAAATATTGTGCAGTACAGCTGTTTTCAATATTTTCAATATTAAGGACAAATGTTTTTGAGCATCTAATCAGTATCTTAATGCGATTGAAGACTGATGTAATGGCTTCCAAACATTTAGCTTCCCCATTACACAAATGCATTCAAATTTTAAATATATAAAAGTTATAGTTATTTTTTATAGTTACTGTATAGTAATTTTCATTTGTAATAATATTTCACAATATTACTGGTAATACTTTATTGTTAATCAAATAAATGCAGCCTAGGAGAGCATAAAGGACTCCTTTTAAAAGCATTTGAAAAATCATACCTACCCCAGACTTTTAAATGGTAGGGTGTATTTAATATTTTTCACATTGTGTAACAGATGAAAAGTGTTAGGTTAGCTTGAGTTAATGTGCACTTAGACTTGCATATCTAAAGTTTTGACTTGCTGTGTAAGGTCTAATCCACTTAGCAGCTTATTCTGAGCAAGAGCCGCCCACTTAGACAGGAAGAGACCGTATAACTGACTGCAAAGAACACAGCTAGTTTCTTCTTGTCTTCTTGTTAGAATAAATAGATTTTAGTCTTATCTGTATGGTTTCTCTGTGAACCAGGGAAAACTGAAAGTGAATGCATAGAGGGTTAAAGACTCTGCATTCAATTTTATCTGTAGATACAATTTAGAAAATAATTGAATGCTTACTTTATAAGTAACTGTAAATGAATTGCCTAAAAATGATCAGAAATCCTTTATTTTTTCAGTGGATATGTCATTTAATTACAGTAAAGCATTACACCCAACACTGCTCTGAAATATAATCCTTGCACTGTAAGGCTGAAAATAATGTAATACCACTACCCTTAGAAAGAGGGCAGTGTGTCTTTTCGGTCTCCAATCATAAGGCAAAGCAGTCTGAATGCTAATTAGAGGTGCTGAGAACTGAAATGAAGGAATAGAGCTGGTCTTATTTCAACACTGCCAGACTGGCCCAGTGGCTAAGATTCACTGTCCGCCTCCAGGCAAGATTAATGCAATCCCACCAGTCAATAATGGAAAGGGGGGATGCACTCATTCAAATGTAGCCGGTGAAGTAATTCAGGGCAAAACAGAGCATAAATTCAGAAAAGGTTCATGGGAGGGGCAGATCGCCCGTCACGTGTTTTCTAGGCAAGTGTATATATTTCTCATATGCTGAAATCTCTTTTTACAGCCATCTCCATATCCAGCCACCCTTACCCTGGCCAAGTGCAAGATGAGGATGTCATGTAAGAACACACACAAAGACACACACACACATCCATGCATGCTTGCACGTCCTTCTGTCTGGCAGCTAAAGCAGATAAAGTACTCTGTGGGACCAAATACAGACTGAGCATATTAGTATGGCCGGTAAAAAATCACAGACCCAGTGGTGGGGAAAAGAAAGCAATCAGCCAAATGATGGGCTTTAGATAAGATATGCAAACATTGCTCTGACATTTTCATTCTAGTGGAGCACTTGAACTAATGTAATTTGACTCCTGTATTTACTCCTCTTTGATTTTTTCCTGAGCTTGGCTTATTGATTACTAACCCAATATAATGTGTGTTTACTCTGAAGGTGGTTCAGAGGTTAATTGATTCAACGTCGCCACCCAAACATGCTTATATTTTGAACACTGTGGGCAATTTCAACCGTGCCTAAATTTGAAAGACACGCTCTGTAAAATGAGCGCAGTTGTTTCGTTCTCGCAGCTGGGATGAGTCTGGCTTGACGTCTGCTACTTAGACTCGAGAAAGGGGTTTCTTGAGAGGGGAGGCAACATGTAGAGAAGGCAGGAAAAGGAAGAATAGTAGGTTGGCTACTCAAGAAAGCCTCTGAGTAACAGAGTAATGTATTTGTATAACAGATACTTATATCAAAAGCAAAGTCCCTTTAAGGCAAGTCAAGCACTTGGTGGCCATGTTGGTAACAGCCTCAGGCAGCTGTTTCAACTACAAATAGAGTGCTGCAGGAAAGAGTCCTGAATCCCAGAATCGACTTCGCATTTTGAAGTTAAATGGCTGAAATAAGGTCTAAGGTTAACCCAAGCTCAAAATATTTTCCTATTTTATTCAACAACATATATACATCAGTAAAACCCCACTCAGGATTTGTAAAGCTTATATATAAAATGCAGTTGCTGACAAGTGGCTAAATGAGACTGTTGTGAGCTTTAAACAACATTATGCAGAACAAAAATATTCTACTCACTACTGTCTGTTTTTACCGTTTTTTTTACTCGTGCTCTTGTAAATTCTCAAACCTTCCCGCCAACTTGATTAAAGATTTGTTGGAAACTTAGTGTTGATGATATTAAAGACATATAACTGTTTACACTTATCTATGTGTTTTGGCTCCAGAATTTACAGAAGTTGTGTTTATTTGTGAAGATGATACTAATGAACCAAACATGTAAGAGAGCTTATTATCTGCACTAATCCAAAAACCTTTGGAAGCCAATTTGCTTTTTTTTCAAGGGAACCTTTCTACAAAATTACGTCATCCCTGTAGCACTCAAAATTGTAAAATATTATGTTTCAGTTACATATTTTAATGAGCGATTGCTAACTTTGTCTCATAGCTGATGAAATCTCATTGTCTGATGGTAGCCATATTTTTTAATCATACATTTGTTTTATCTTAGTTAGGACCAAATCGATCTAAAGTGTTTTAACCATAGTTTAACGCCATTTTCAACTGCTGACTGAATGTAATTAAATAAGCTATTGTTTTTAGGAATGAAAGCTAAAATAGGTCTTCACTTGCATCAAGTAATGATAAGTTCTACAAAATGAGAAAGGCAATCTAAAAAGGCTGCAAAACAAAGGTCCAAAAATTGTCTAGAAATGTCTAAAGATGTAGAGAAGCAGTACGATCTAGTTTCTTATCTTTTGACGTCATTGATCAACCAACTGAGTCCTTCTTATCTGAATATAAAGCGATTTTGGCTTTTTCATTCAGGCTCAACTCTCTGTGGTATGGGTCTTCTGTCTTTCCCCAAGATCAGTTCGTTCTTATTTGTCCTCCATTCTGAGTATTTTTTTTTTTTTTGGAGGCACAGTTGTTGAGGGCAGAGATGGGATACAGAGGGGCAGCATTAAAGGCAAAGCTCAGCTGGTGTCTGGTAGAAGAAGAAGAGTCCTGCTGAGACTGAACTCTTGATCGTCTCTGCCTCTGTCTTACACAATTCTCACAGATAGAGAGATCTTAATTCTTATGGCTTTCATCTTTTCTCTTCACTGTGTCTGGTGCCGCTGTAAGTGCATTGAGCTTGACCGAAGAACAGTGTTAAGCTCATCTGAGAGACTGTAGGAAATTTCAAGTTCAGTTTGTATTGTAAAGGAAAGACAGCATGACATGCATTTAAAATGTCTTTCACTGCACTTGACCACTGCCGCAGAACATCTTCTGCTCTGCTAGTTAATGCATGTTGAAAGTGCACAGATATGTACCAGTTTAGTCTATTATTAAACATTTCAGATTTTTTATGTGAACAATTTATTAGTGCATGTAATAAATATACTCAACCATTTAAATATTTAAACCGCTCAACCATTCAGATTTAGAAAGTGACAGAAAAATAGCTTTTTGTTTACAGAACATGTGTGTACTGTGTATATTTATTATGTAAATACAAACACAATTATACAGCACTAATTAAAACGTATTATGGTTCTCACAAGACACATTGGAATATTGGAATGTTTTGTGAAAGATGTGACACTGAAGATTGGAGTAATGCTATCACATTATTAAATTATTAAATATATTAAAACAGAAGGAGTTACAGTATTAATAATATGTTACAGTTTTCATTGTAGTTCGAATCAAATAAATGCAACTTTGATGAGCTAAAAATTAAGAAATTACAATACTTACCCTTTATTTTCTTTTCGTCTTCTCAAGGGTGGGTGGTTTAGTCAGCATCCTGGTTGCTCTCTGTGTCCTCACTGGCTACTCCATCATGACTGCCAGCTTTGTCATCTATGAGGTTCAGGAACATCACACAGGCTCCAAGAGGCTCCAGCAGATCTCTGGCATCAGCGAACCTTTCTACTGGATCATCAACTTTTTCTATGATATGGTACTTCAGTACAAGTTTAAACATTTCAGCCTTTGGAATCTATTGTATTGTTTAAAAAAAAATCCAAAACTCACGAATCATGAAATATCCTTGAGTTGTAAGATGAATGCAAATTTAATGATATAATTTATTTAATATGAATAATATCCAAAAGAATATTGCATGGCGCTATAAACGCCAAGGTTTTGATTACTAGGGAAGGCAAGAACTAATACCTTAAATGCCAGATGAAGTGTTCACTATGCATAATACGTAAGACCGTTTATAATTATGAGGTCTTTTCTATGTCATTGCAGGCTCTTTACATGGTACCAGTGATTCTCTCGGTGGCAATGATAGCAGCGTTCCAGCTCCCAGCATTCACAGAGAGGCAGAACCTCGGCGCGGTCACACTTCTGCTGGTGCTATTTGGGTCAGCATACATTAGAGTCCCTTTACCACCAGAGATTTTCCTGTCACAAGACAGACGTCTCATTAGAACATCTCAAAGCTGACAGGTCCTCAAGGCACTAGAGCTTCATGAATGTATTATTCAGCAAATGTTACACGTCGCAGCATTGGCAAAAGAAGAAGTTTTAGTTAATGCTTTCAGGTAAACACCGGGCTCTCTGCTAGAAAGAGGAGAGCTGCTCAAAGCTTTCCTGCAAGGCCTGGGCTCTGAAGAAGCGATTTCACACACTCCGTCACCCAGTTAATTGCATTGTGGAGAGCAGTGAGGCCACTCACAGTCAGTCTTTAGGCGTCAGAGCTCCAGGCTGCTTGGGAGGCCCTTCATTGTGTGAAGTCAGCAGTCTGGCCTGCATTCATCCGCCTGTGAGCTCACCGGCTCTCAGTCCATAAATAACCACACATCACAGCGATCCCACCACTTTCCCTTCAACCTGCTTAATTGCTTTTGTTTAGCTGCGCGGTGTGGACTTTCCAACACTAACAATACACGCACACAGGCCAGGGAACGTGCACATATACACACATGCGGTACCCCCTCGGTTTAAACACATCCTCTTCCTTGACCCCGCCACCCCAATCACCAAGAGTAATGAATAAAAAAGCAGATCATTCTGTGGAGCTGAAGAGGAGAGAGGATGCTTCACGAAGAGGAAATAGATGAACTCATTTATCTTCTGGCCTCTTAGTTTGACTGTGGAATATATTCTCGCTTTCTTTGCTAAACTCAAAGCAGAAGTCTTACTATGGCTCTTTTGTCTTCTTCTATGTTGTAATTCTTCTCTTTAGATGTGTAGCTTGCCACTTACCACATTGATTTCATGGTTTCTTTTCAGCTTTTCCACCTTCCCTTGGATGTATCTTCTGTCTGCGATATTCAAGGATACAGAGATGGCCTTTATCGGTTATGTTTGCATCAATCTTTTCATCAGTGTCAATACCATTATCTCCACTTCCATTATTTACTTCCTGGGTCAGCTCAACCAGAATGACCAGGTAAGAGAAGAGTAATTAAAACAAACAAAAAAAGTAGTATATCTTATTGTGCCCTAACTGGTAAAGTTAGGGATAGGTTTGGTGGTATGGGTTTAAGGTTGGGTTAAGTATAATTATAAATATAGTACAATAAATACAGACATTAATTACAGATGTAACTACATATAGGTATTTTTTAAAATATAGTAGTATGCAAAAACATATATGTACATAATAAGTTGCTTGTACCAAATAATTCATTTAAATGTAAGTATATAGTAATTAAGACCACCTAATATAAAGCCAGACAGGGTTTTTTTTTTTTACAAAAGGTGTCACATGATGTGTCACAGGTGTCACAGAAATCATGCTGATTTGCCCTAGAGGAAACAAAGTTTAAAGTTAATGCGTCCTTCCTGAAAAAAAGTTCTAATTTACTTATTTAAAAATTACCTATACTTAATCTAATTTAATCTAATCTAATATAATCTAAATATAGTCAAATCTGAGTAGCTTTGCACATTGTTTTTCCTTCTCTAACTTTTTTGTTTGTCCATTTCAGAACATCCAGAATGTGTACCAAACCATGAGCAACATATTCCTAGTCTTCCCTCAGTTCAGTTTTGGCAATGGGCTGATGGAGTTGGCACGGGTTGATATGCAGGTGCAGATCTTGAGCGCTTTTGGAGTGGACGCCTACAAGAACCCCTTCAGCATGGATGTTCTGGGCTGGATGTACATCTCCATGTTCCTGCAGGGTTTCATCTGCTTCACGCTTCGTCTGATAGCTAACAAGACGCTTCTTCGTAAAATCAGGTATACCTGAGGCTCTGGCACCATGGATTCAAACCGGCTGGCACAGAACTACTTTGTTAAATTGTACTTTGTAGTGCAACATTTTTTATGCATTTGTGTATGTCTTTGCAGATGGTTAGTTTGCCGGAAGAGTAACGTTGTTCAAAGCTATAGCCCCAATGAAGATGAAGATGTGGTGGCTGAACGTCTGCGTGTGGACCGTGGAGATGCGAATGCAGATATTCTGCAGGTTAACCATCTAACTAAGGTGTACCAAAACCTGAACAAGAGGGTACAGGCGGTGAAGAGGCTATCTGTGGGCATCCCAGCTGGCGAGGTCTGTGCTATTTTCATAGTAATATTTATTATGACAGCATTTACATGCACAAGAACATTTTGGTACTAAAATAAACATAAACTGGCATTTTACTTCCTTAATATGAAGTACAATAGTTTGCAATAGTAATGCTTTAATGCTTGTTGGGCATAAGTCTCATACGTCTGCTTAATATTTTGGAGGAAACCGTGATATATTGCTTTTCAAAAGTTTGGGATAAGCAAGAAAATAAATTAAGAGTTTTATTCAGCAGGGACGCACTAAATTGTTTAAAAGTGACAGTAAGGACATTTATAACTTTTGAACTTTTAATTCATCAACAAATCCTGAAGAAAATATATCATGGCTTCCACAAAATTATTGAGCAGCAATATTAAAGTTTTTATAAGTACTATTATGAAAGAGTATAATGGATAATATTTAATTTGGCACCAACTGATCATGTGACCAAGTGAAGACCGGAGTTATGGCTGTTGAAAACTGCATTGTCATCACATGAGTAAATTAAATTTAGATCATTTAAATTTGTAATACAGTTTTTACTGTATTTTTGATCAAATAAATTTAATGCATCTTAATTACTCCAAACCTTTTCTAAGAAGTGTGTTTCCAATTGTCATCATAAACTGATTGACTGAAAAATTGACTGGATTGTGTTCCATATTAATATTAGGATTTGTAATACTCAAAAAAAGTGTATTAAGAAAATACCTTCAGTAAATCAAACATTAAATGCAATGACCAAATCGATAATAATTTAACCACAATGTGCTGCTATTTATCTGAAAATGTGCATGTAGATGTGGTCATAGAGGGGAAATGCAGCTATATTCCCAGAAAGTCTTGTTCAAGGCACTTGGCATATGCTGTGCATTATATTTCAGTTCTGAATGGTTTTTATAGAAGATTTATTGAGCTCTTAAGAATAATCGATGATAGCAAAACATTCAGTGTTAATGAATGGAAGGTCAATATCTTCCTTAGTGCTTTGGATTGCTGGGAGTCAATGGTGCAGGAAAGACCACTACCTTCAAGATGCTGACAGGAGACATTAGCCCTACTGATGGCTCGGCCAAGATCCGTGACATTGACGGGTACCTTTTTTTCCACCTTTAAAAGCTTGATCTGTTACTTTTACTGTTGCTCACCACCTTTTTCTAATGCACTCAGACTATTTTACTAGACATTTGTGTTTGGTTTCACTGCATGTTCATAAATCTCCCTGGCTTGTGTCCTCAGGAGAATGGTTGACATCATAGACTGCAGGAGAGAGGGCATAAACATTGGTTACTGCCCCCAGGTGGACGCACTGGATGACCTCCTGACTGGAGAAGAACATCTCTATTTTTACGCCCGCATCAGGGGCATCTCCAAGAGGGAGATTGACCGGGTAAGGTCACAGCTATATCAACGTTTGTTTTGTTCTGGCCAAGGCCAGTTTCTTATCAAAGTGACCTACAAAAGTGCATGTTCTCTGTTGTGAAGATACCTCTGTTTGTCAAATCTCAGTATTTGACATTTGTCAAAGTGCCAGTTTCAAGAGCTCAGATGTTTAGGGTCAGTAGGAAAAGAAATGAATACTTTTATTTAGCAAGGATACAATTAAATTGATCAAATGCGATCAGTGCATCTGTGGTGTTACAATAGATTTCTTTTGCAAATAAATGCTTTTTTTCTGCAAAAATATAAATCAGCACATATATTTTCATTATTGATGATGATGATAATAATAATGTGTTTCCTGAGAACTAAATCAGCATGTTAAAATGATTTCTGAAGGATCACTAAAGATTGGACTAATTTGCTGCTAAAATTTAACTTTTGCTATCAATAGATATAGATATTAAAATAGATATTTAAACAGAAAACAGATATTTTAGTAATATTTATTACAATTATAAGTATCACTTTTTTTTTTGTACAATACTTTTGATCAAATAAATGCAGCCATGGTTAGCATGACACTTTGTTTAAAAATATCTTAAAGATTTCAACAGTAATATGCTGTGTAAATAATAAACTAATTAAATTTAAAGTAAAAGTTATGCATGCACAAGCTTAAAGTCAACTGCACTTGCTAAGAACTCACTGAGTCATTACTTTCCAGATAATATAAAGAGACTGACATCATTACATTTTGGCATCCACTTGATTTAGAAATTCTGGTACTTTTGACATCCCTTATAATGTGCAACTGCATTAAATATATGCTGCTAATAGAGTTTGATGATTTGAAATGAGAGGCAAGGGATGAGGTGAAACAGACAGCTATCTGTTAAATCATGTCACAACCCACTGACATCCTTTAACACTCTAAGAGAGATTTTGCATCTGTTTTTCGTCAAGTGGCCTGATAATGTCTTTCCACGCATGCAAAAATGTCAGGAAATTGAGGTTTAACAGTCATTTTGAAAAGACCAGCATATATTTTGAATGAGATGCTGCTGTTGCCAACAGGCTGTTTAACTCTTAACTAACTTCACCGGTTTTAACCATCATCGACCAGCCCTGAAATCCCTGCTGGAATTCTCAGTAAGATACCAACATATCTTAGTTTACTATAGTCCGAATATTGCATTTGACAGAAAATGGTTGGCTCTCCTCCACATTGATTAATTAGCAAGCTAATTAATCTTGCATTCTCTCAGGATTATTGGTAAAAAGCACTTCTGTAAAACTTGCCTTTGGCTGCAGATGTGAACTCTTTATCAGTTTTCCTTAAAGATTGAAACACTGGTCTGGGGAAACATTGCTTGCCTAAAGAGTTACAGTGTCATTTTAACAACTTATGAATATCGATTTAAACTTGGAATAGTTTTCTTACTACAAAACATTTTTGAATGTGTTAGATCCTGGCTATATGTAACAGTGAATCATAGCTTGATTGCTTTTATAAAGCAGCAGCAATGTCAATGTGAGAAAAGACACCAAGGTTCAATAAATAGGTAAATGTGTGGAATAAATGAGCCTCTAAATCAAATTTTAGAGTAAAAGACATTCATTTTTGTAATGCAGAACCGGCTGTGCGGTTCTCAACAGCTAAATCACTGAAGATACATAGGAGAACTGTTTAAAAAAATAAATCACATTGGTTTATGTCTATTTGCTCTGCATTGCATAACTCCATTATGATCAGAGACATTTATGACGTTATGAGCATGGCTCAAACACACGCATACCTCTCTGTCAAGCTCTAACTTAATTCAGGGTTGTCTCTGCCGATACTTGGTTAGCCTGCAGAAAAAATATTGCACATAATCTTTTATAGTCTCAGAACCTTCTCAAAGGTGAGTCATCCACAGAAATTGTGAAAAGGTAGTCCCTTTGTAGATAAAAGTCAATATTAAGATGCTTTCTGTGAAGCTCGCCACCTACGGTATTTGATTACAGTAGTCACATTTTTATAAATTCATTGTTTATTCTACCTTGTGTTGTTTCAAACCTACAGCATATGACTTTCATTCTGCCAATGAAATGCTTTGAAGAATGTTCATGCTGCTTTTGTTTATACAGTGAAAGTGGATGGTGACCAAGGGCAAGATTTTCAGGGAATAATTTGTTATGTTTTTTACATGAAGCTACAGATTAGCTTCAGAAAACGTTAAGAACATTAAATCATATTTGACTACTTTTGTGCCGCTTTTTCCCCTTTCTCTGGTCACCATCCACTTTCATTGTAAGAAAGAGAGCTGCTTGAACATGCTACAAAATTTGTCCTTTTGTATTATTTTAATAGAAAGTAAGTCATACAGGTTTGAAATGACACAAAGATGAGTAAACTCTAGCAAAATTTCTATGATTGGCTGAACCAACCAATTAAATTTGTAATTAAAGTTGATATAAAGTGCAACTTTGTCATAAATGAAGTAAAACCGGCACCCTGTAATGATGATGTTACCCTTCTATAAAAAGGGCAGAGGAGGAATTGACTTAACAATCTATGAATACCATCAGTCATCTTTTGGCTACCAAGGCTTTGTGTAAAAGCTGCTGAAACTTTGAAATGGCTTTTGCGGTTTGGCCCATTAACTTGGATTAGAGGATTTAGAGGAAATGGCTGGTAAATTTTGATGTCCAGAGGGAACCGTGCAGTGCGATGCCGACCCAAAAGGATGATCTGTAGGTGCATATAACCCCTGTTACACGGAGAGTCCTTTATGGTTTCTTGCAGGTTTATGAGAAGCTATTTAAATTCATAGAATGTCTACTTGGATCCTTTGATGTATGAATCCAATTAGTTAAATGAATGCAGAAACCATGACATGCTCTGTGTGGGGTCAAATGTCAACAGGCATTTAATCAAAACATTATTCAAAGTGACTCATTATGATGTCAAGACCACACAGTTAATGTGTTAGAACAACTTGTTAAGCCTTTTTGGGGACAATTATTGCTTTGTTAATCAAAAATAAATTGCTAGGAAATTATGACTGAACTATAAATGTGGAGCGCGCTTTAAAATAAGGCTGCTCGATTTTGGGGGTGTTTATAATTGCAACTTACGACGGCTTGGCTTGCTGTGCTTGTTTATAACAACAATATTTATTATTATTCTAGCAAAAAAATACGAAAAATATATATTAAAGTAAAAAATATTAGGCTACTGATATTTCACTGTAAAATATAATATTTTACATTGTAAAGATACATTTTTTTGCTTTCTTATTAACATGCTTTCGTTTTTCTTCAGGTTGTTAACTATCTGTTGAAAAAGTTGGAGCTGAATTACCATAGACACAACACAAGTGAGAGCTACAGTTGCGGAACACGCCGGAAGCTGTCGACGGCCTTGGCCCTGATTGGAAACCCTCAGATCCTTCTCCTGGTGAGCAAAAACTGCACATTCTCCTGCCAGGCTGAAACTAGTTTCTGTTTAGTAAATTATACAGCTACATTATAAATCACTGTATTGGATGTTGTCCTGAGTGTTTGCTCAGAGGGGTTTAAATAGGTAAAATGTTGCACACTCGTTACAAACACCTCTGAAATGCGTCGGTGTGCTGTTTGGCCAAAGTCTCGTAGCACAACGGTAATCCTGACTTAAAATTTTGGCTCGGTGCATTGCACGATTGCTTTTACCTGGAGAGTATGTGGGTTTTTGCATTCGTTTTTTCTTTTGTTCTGTAAGCGTAGAGAAACATCCCACGCGTTTCTTACTGTACACGTCTCCTCTAACCTCTCAGGATGAACCCAGCTCTGGAATGGACCCACGTTCTAAACGTCACCTCTGGAACATCATCTCTGAGCAAGTGATGGGAAAATGTGCTGTTGTCTTGACATCGCACAGGTAATGAGCACATCTGACAGTCAATAAACAAAAATCGGCACATTACTTCTCTGAAAATTTTATTCAAATCACAATGTTTCATGCCTAAGGTCTTTGGCCTGTAGAAGACTTTAGGGTTGTGTTTTTATAAATTTAAAACACTAATGGCAGTGTGCTGGTTTTTGCTTATTGGCTGTAACATGCTTCATATGATCAAGCACCAGTCCAAAACTTTATTATACATTATACTTTCACAGCTTACTCACACTGCCTCAGTTCCTCCAAACAAATAGGTGGTATATATAGGAAAAATGCAGTATAGGCTATATTTTAAAAAATGAAGTAATAAATGACCATAGATGGCAAAACCAGTCATAAATCGCATGGATATTTTTGTAGCAGTAGCCAACGTTTCATTGTATGGATCAAAATTATACAATTTTTTTTATTATTTTATAATATTTGGTAAATTTATATATATATATATATATATATATATATATATATATATATATATATATATATATATATATATATATATATCAAATTTTGATTAGTAATAATCATAGGTGATTTTCACAATATTAAGATTTTTTTTTTGCATCCTCAGATTTCTGGTTTTCAAATAGTTGTATCTCAGCCAAATATTGTCCTATCCTAACAATCATCAATGATTGTACATCAATAGAAAGCTCAGCTTTCAGATGATATATAAATCTCAGTTTCAAAAAATTGACCCTTAAGACTGGTTTATATTACTTATATTGCTTTTTTCTTTATAGTGGGCTTCTGTATTCAGTTATCTGTAAAACTGCAAAAAAAAATTGTTTGTTGAAACAAACTTGACAACTAAAGTTGGATTAACTAAGGACTGCCTGAAACTAAAAATAGATTTAAAAAAGCTTTTGAAGTTTGAACAGTGCGAACATACTAGGATGCTTTGCATGATAAGAATGATGCATTTCTACAGAAAGTTTTTGATGGGTTTAAAAGATGAACGGAGAGTTTCAGCAATCTGTTTTTGTGTCCTACAGCATGGAGGAGTGCGAGGCCCTTTGCACCCGTCTGGCTATAATGGTAAAAGGACAGTTCAGATGCCTCGGCTCCCTACAGCACATCAAAAACAGGTCAGTGGTTTATCTTTCTTTATCCCGTGTTTCCTCCTTCCAATTATTTTCCATGGTTCTCTCACGTCTCCTTTTGTTTTCCACACTTATTGTTGCTCTAGAGCCTGATATCTCCTGCAGACACTTCATAATTTAGTCCCTGGTGATAAAATAATCTCTGTTCATCTGACAGGTTTGGTAAAGGATTCACGGTGAAGATGTACTTATCCGGAGCCTCCTGCGATGTAGATATGATCAGTAACTTCATGCAGCAGAATTTCCCCAGCACGTGCCTGAAGGTGAGAAACAGAGCACATCATAATGAAGTTAAAGTTATCGAGAAGTTCAAGTTATTGAAAAGTACGGTATATTGTCTTGACGGCAATATGCCGTGCCTGGTTTCGAACAGAAGTAGGATGTTTTGCTCAGAAGTCTTAAAGGAACGGCAGCAAAGTGAAAACAGAAGATTCGTGGGTCAGAGTCTGGAAATAGCCATAAAATTTAATCATGCCTGTTTTTGGGATACTTAAATTTGTTAGATTTACTTCCCTGGGGCTACTAATAATGTATGATGTGAACACTAAATGTTAACGTTGTCCATGTTCTGTTCTTAAAGGATCATCACTCAAATATGGTGGAGTACCACGTGCCTGTCGCTCCCGGTGGTGTGGCTTCAATCTTCGGTCTTTTAGAATCCAACAAAGCCGTACTGCAAATCAAACACTTCTCAGTCAGCCAGACCACTCTAGATGAGGTAAGATACGTGAGATGTTTTTGGTCATTATTTATTTACCCTCAAACTGTTGTTCTGTTGAAACACAAAGGGAGATCTGTTTGTTTGAAGAATCTCTTTTCCATACGGCTACGTTTCATAGTGATCTGCCAAGCTTTAACAGACACATAAAAGCAGTCCTTGCGCTATACCTTTTGAAATCAATGTGCGGGCAACAGACCAAAATAAAAATTAAACAAGTGAGTAGTTCTTGGATGTTTAGTGGCCAGGAAGCAAAGGTGGAAGTGGAAAGTAATGGAAAGAGACAGAGAGGTGGTGATGTACTGACTAAACAAATGTCTTGACTTGTCTCCGTAGGTTTTCATTAACTTTGCCATGGGGAAGACGGACACAGACGAACAGAACGTCACTGAAGGAACGGACATTGACAGTCTAGACTCGTACGAGTCTTTGGACTGATAAAATACTTGATTTAACTCACCTCAAGAAGATATTAATTTAATACTTAGGAAATACTTAGGCTATATCATATTTTGGTGTTGTGATTTTTATGAAAGACGAAAAAATCTTATTTTGTACTGAATAATGAAGTCGCCAAATACGTTATGAATAATTATTTGTTAATTAACTCTTTCTGCTCTTCCAAGCTTGGGTTCAAATGTTGCTCAACGTCAAAAGAACTTCTCTTTGAAATTTGTTGCTGTTTGTATCGCCTTAAAAGGGATAATACGCAGAAAGTCTAAATTAGTTTACATAGTTTCAGGCTATCCATTAGTTTTTCATTTGTCATCAAACAGCTCCGCTGCTTAACAAAGAAAATGAAGTCATTTATTTACTAAATTGTTTGAAATTTTATTAGCTATACAAGATATTAATCAAAACGTAAATAATTCACACGAACAACTAACAATGTGTTACTCAATACAGAATTAAATATGTATGCAGAGTGAAGAGTCCATCCTCTTAAACTGCTGGCTGCATTGATGCAGCTCTTGTCTAGAGTTGATATAAATCACAAAGACCTTTTTGGCTCCGAGATATAAATGATTCTTCAATGTCTGCACATCTTCACTCTCATTAATATTTTCTCTGAAGGCACATCTCTTGTGCAAGAATGTACTAAATATTTCATCGGCCCTTTCCTCTGTCTGCTTCAAGGCACAGTTCCTCTTTTAAAAATGTACCAAGCTTATTTTTACATTAAAGCTATTTTTCACATGCAGTTGTGGAGCGTTTGTCTTATTGAATGTAGTCCAATTGGTTCTTTATGTCGTGAGTTGAGGTATGCAATTTCTTTGCATAGAAAATTGAACGCAGTGGAAATGATGAACTATCCAATGTTCTAACTGCATTTCAGGCATGTCTGTCTATCTATCTATCTATCTATCTATCTATCTATCTATCTATCTATCTATCTATCTATCTATCTATCTATCTATCTATCTATCTATCTATCTATCTATCTAATGTTGAATTACAGGATACTTAAAAGTACATACAAGACAAAATATTTCATGCATAGAAGTTTATGTTTTAAAACATTTTCTTAATGCTTAATATTGAGTTTCTATGCTTGCGTAAATAAAAGCGCTGCACTTCAAATGCCCATTGGACCAATCATAACCACAGTTCGTTAAGCCCCTCCCCTTCGGTTCCCGCGTTCTTTTGCTTCAGAACAGGTCTGTGAGTTCAAAAAAGTCTTAAAAATGTCGTGATCGCTCTCTTGCTTTGTTATTAACATGGATCAAGAAGGATAATTCTGTCATAGAGTCAAACTCTGATATGAAACAGGATTAGAGAGGCTTTTTTGGCGCTGTTTAATGGCAGCTGTGCTTTAGTTTCATAATGAAAGCAGTAGAGACATCCTGCCCAGTCCCGGTCATTTTGATTTAATCTTGCAGCTCGTCCCTTATGAGAGAGCCGCTGTACCTTGAACGTATACTTAGCAGGTAATTTAGAAATGTTTGCTGCTGCCATTGATTTTATTGATTCGCATAATGCTTATCCGAATCCGTAGCTTATTTATAAATTGCAGCGTTTTGTGGTCTATGACATGAATTTGTCAAATGAACTTTATTTAATAAACGACGCAGTGACGATTAAATTAATGCGTTTACCTCTGTACTGTATATGTTGCTTAATTTTAGTTACTTTAGTATCTTTAGTATTCTCTGTGCAACTGTGCTAGAAAATCTGACAGTGTTGCCAGGTTGGCAGTTTTCATGCATAGTTAGGCTACTTTAACACTGTTTCCCCAGTTGTTTTTATGTCGGTGGGTTGAAGGGACCTTGAATAATGTGATATTCAACCGAATATTTATGCTATATTACCAGGGGAGCCCCGTCAAAAAGCCCCGTTTTTACCCGCTAGTTTGGAATAGCAATTGAGCTTTGTTTTGAAAACCTGGCAACCCTTCAAGCAGCCTCATCCCAGCAGTCAGTTTACTAGAGATATTCATATAATGATTCATGTCAAGCTTTCCGCAACACTTCCCATACAGGTGTTTTTGGCTTGTTAGGGCTCTTTTCATGGACTTTCAGCATCTCAGATTTGCATTCACCTTCCCGTAATACTCTTGTCTAATCATTTACCATCCAGTTTTTAAGTTATTTTCCCCCCATTCTACCCTTTTCTTCGCATTTGCCAACTTCAGATGTGGTTTTATCTTTGAAAGTCTTCTTAAAAGGCCAGCGCCTCAGAGTCTTTTCAGTGTTGCAGATGAAACTGGTGTTTGGTGTGTGCCGTTCATTGAAGCTGCCAGCTGAACATCAGTGAGGAGTCTGTTTCTCAAGCTAGAGACTCTGAAGTTCTTGCCTTCTGCAGTCTTGTGCATCTGGGCTGTCCACTTCACTCTTTGTCCTGGTTAAATACAGTTTTCTTTCTTCTTTCAACTCGGTGGTACATGCAATGGCCTTCATCCCTCAAAATGAACAATAGGCTTCTTCACAGCCCTTTTGAAACCAAAATTCAGCTTCACAAATGCGAATGTGCTCAGTACTCAAAACAAAGATTTTGCGTTGCAATTTCTATACGTCTTTAAATAGCGCAACCTTTTTAACGGCACTGAGATAATAAGAAAAGATACTTTAGTAATAACGTTTTTTTTTTTAAAGAATGAGGTAATGCATTGGTACCCTACTGGCTCAAAATGGGGCTTTTCTTCACAAATACAGATTGAATTACAAAGCCATTATTTCAAATGGTTATATTTTGTACATTTAGTATAGTTTCTCAATTTTGATCATTAAAAGGTACCGTGGTATTGGAGGTATTACTTTCAAAAATCATACACATATATAATATATATATATATATATATATATATATATATATATATATATATCTTTTATGGATAACATTTATATTAAAAAAATTTATATATTTTTTTATATTTATTTAAAGTATGTGAAATTCTGTTTGCTTATTTGAATATATATTAATCAAACAAATATTCTTGTGTATTTTATGTATGCATGCGGTCTGTCCTTTAGATCTTGTTCAGGACCCCATATGCTGGAGCAAACTGGAGTCCCGCTTGAACCCCTCAGAGTCCTCAAGTAAGACAAGCCTTTTGCATCATTACATAAAGTATCACCCCGTGAATGGCCCCTTGGGCTCCGACCCTGATTATTACTTTAATACATGTGTATTATTACATCCCTTAATGTAATGTACTGAACACCGGACTTCTTCAATTGATGTTCTCTCTTTTTTCAACACAAATCCTCAACTGAACTTTGAGACTGATAATGACTATAATTATGAAATGTAATTTTCCATAGTAGATTTAGCAGTTTTCTCCGAGCTCGGGGTGCTGTTGCCGATGGCAGAGAGATGTGCTGTCTGACAGACAGGTCTGTGCCCCAGGGGTCAGGGCGTTTAACGCTGCACAGGAGATTGAGTTGGTGGAGAGGTCATGCTGGTTCACTCATGCTGGTGCTGCCGTAGCATCAAAGACAACAGCTAGGCAGGAGAAGCAGATAAAACCACCGAATAAATGTGCTCATTACACCTTTGCACACCAGACTCTGCTTTAGCTCTTGTCATCATTACACGGTTAATGTCACCAGGGGACATTTAGCCGCTACTTAAAATGATGTCAAGGCTCACTGTTCTTTTAAAGGTGTGATTTATTTTTTAAAGCGATGACAAATAAGGATGTCTGAGATGATGCAAGGGATAAAAAAAAAAAACAAAAAAAAAATTAAACATGCAACTAACTTTTTAGTGGTTCTGTACAATTATGAATAGCGTTTATAATGTTCAGAAAATATCTTCATCTTGAACGTTTTTTCAAGCTTATGTAATATACAATGATAGTAATAAATTCAGTAATATCAAATGGAATAACTAAAAGACAACTATTTATCATTTATATTTTATTACATTAAATGTAAATTAATGTCTACAGTTTTTGTTGTTTCAGTTAAAATTATATTTTATTTAAAGCAATATTTAGTTTACTATAATAGCTATAATATAACTAGAAGAGTGTTTTACAGTATAAGTACACACACACACACACACACACACACACATATATATATATATAATTAGTGCTGTCAAGCGATTAATGGCGTCCAAAATAAGTGTTTATAATGTGTGTGTATATAAATACACACAAGCATGTTTATATTTATGAAAAATGTTTATAAAAATTGTATATGATATAATTTTTATGAATATAAACATATACTTATAAATACAAGTAAATATTGGCTAAATATATGCTGATTGTTTGTGTATTTATATTATACATAAAAATTATACACAGTACACCTACATTATGCAAAAAAAAAAAAAAAAAAAAATTCGGATACGATTAATCTGCACTAATATATAAACATTAAGCACTATAACACTGCCTAAACATTTTTACATACTTTTTTTTTTTTTTTTTACCTTACTGTGTCTTTTATTTAGTGCTTGAATGTGTGCAGCTTTTATATCTTGCTTTCTGAGATGACTTTTTTTTTTATTTAATGGTCAAATGTGGTTTTCTTTGTTTAGGCATGGTCTCCGATACCAAGAAGTCGGATGAGAGCTTTATCCCTAGGAATAAGAAGAACATAAAAATATGGTTTAGCCCAAAGAGTCGCAAAGTTCGCTGTTGCATTGAGAAACCTGTTAACTCAAACAAATCAAATGAATTCCAGGAAAAGAAAGCCAATACATCACCTGCTTCAAAGGACCTGTCCGTCTACAACTTCACCTCTTCCTCCCAGGAGTCTGGGACATCCTCTCCTCCACGGGGGAAGGCCAATATGAAAATAAAGAAAAAAAGAATCAGCCAAACCTGCAAAGCAACTGGTGGTGCTCAAAGGCTCAAAACGTGGACTACGCAAGAATGTAAGAGGCTGAGGCTGGAAGCTATCAATCAACAGTGGGCCTTTGGAAAAGAAGGTGCTGTAGACAAGGATGTAGAAGATGAGAAAGTGAGTTCTGGAGATGACAACAGGAGGTCCGGTATGAGAGTTACTTTCCATTTCCCTCACAGCCAGCCTGAGGAGACTCGTAAGGCTGTCCATCAAGAACAGAATCAAGTTCCCCAAAAAAGCATCCCAAGCAATTTGGAAGTTGAAGAAACTGAGAAGCAAAGCTCTGCAGCTTCCAGTTCACCATATTGCGATCAACAGGTTAAACCTGTCACTGATGTCCCGCAGGAATCCAATGAAAACACTCCAGGGCCTCCTCGGTTGTCCCTTGACAAAGTGCATGAGAGAACCAGAGAGGATCAGGACAGCGAGGATCCACAGAGGACACCAAAACAACGGCGAACATCTTCAGGATGGAGGAAGACGTCATCTAAAGAAGGAGCTGTTTCCACTAAAGGCCGCTCTCGGAGTCTGACAGTGTCCAAACAGTCCTGTGAGAAGCAGAATGCGGTGCCAGCTACCCCTCACCTTAAGAGGAAGTCTTCAAGTGCGAGACACAAGGCAGGTCCTGCTTACATGAAAAAGAACCACAATGGAGAGACACCACTGCACTTAGCTGCCGTAAAGGTTTGTGTTAGCTGGGATAAATTTGTGCTAAAACGGTGTTTTAAGACAGCTTTGATGCCAAGACATAGAACATTTTTTTTGCTTGCTTTTAAAAGTTGATAAGTACAGTATCAATACACAGTATATTAATAGCGTATAGTTTTTATTTTACTCTGTATTGACTGACGTTTAATAAATGCATATTTGTGCATGCTCTGTTTATGCTGTTTTCCCTGTTGTTACGTCTATTTTCATGTAAGTCTAACTTAAATTTACAACTTAAAAACATAGTATATATTATAGTATAATTTTAATAATAAAATTATTAAATATAACATTTTGTTTAGTTTTATTTATTTAACAACATAGTATAAATTATAATAATTTTTATATCTTCTATTTAGCGTTTTTCGGCCATGACTTGAAAATAATTATTGTTTAATATGTATTTGTTTAAATAACGGCCCTTTTCATATTTTTACTTTATTTTCTGGAAAAAAATTCACATGCATATAATTTGACCGGGGTCAAAATTGCGTTGTTGAGAGAAAAAAGATAAGTCAGTCTAAATATTTTATTATTATATTAAAAAAAAAAAAAAAATTAAAAACTAGTTTCAATCAAAAAATCACATTTTGTGAACACTAAAAGCATGTGTTTTAATTCTTCTAACTTCGCACAAATCCTTCAAATTGAATGTTATTCAAAATAAGAGTGAAAAATATAAGTATACAAATTATTATAAACAACTTTTAAAGCAAAACCTAATTACTGTAGTGTGTGAATGCGCTAAATGAATAATCTTGGCAAGCAGATAAACTGTGCAAAAGTGGAATGGGTGGAGATGTCAAAACCGAAGCCTAAAAAAAGTGCCTTGTGTTGTGGAAAGCGCATAAGCCTTTGTATTGCTATCGTACCTATTATTTGAAATGAAATATCTTCCCCTACTCCCCTTGAAACCGATTCGATTGTCGCACGTTTTTTTGTTTGTTTTTTACTGTACTGCTTTGACCGTATCTGAGACCGTTCTTCGTTAGCATTCCGGCAGTGAGTCACTTTCACCACTTAATGATTGATGCTAGGTCAGTGAGTCTGGTTGATCAATATCTGCTACCACAGACCTTTTGACCCCGGTCTTCTGTACAGGGTGATGTGGAGGAGGTCCGTAAGCTCCTTGCTCAGGGAGCCGACCCCAACCTGAAGGACAACGCGGGCTGGACACCACTGGTGAGAGAAGAGAATTTACACACAATCCAACATAAATCTTTCACACACAACAGCCTTGTCTCTTGTTCGAGGTTGTCTGGGCTGAAAATGGTTGGAAAGCTTTTCTTTGTATGTGCAGCAATGTATGCTTTCCTAGCAGAATGCTGCATGTTCGCTGAATACTATAACATCCTAATGGTTCTTATAGATTTTACCATTACCCTTCTGTGTTTATGGTTGTTTTTCAAATGTATATTTTATTATTTGTGGCAATCCTCTATCTTGCGTTCCATTTAGCTGATGAAGTGTAAGATCAATGTAGCTTTTTGCGCTCGGAAATGGTAAAGTGAAATATGAACGCTAGTAGTATTTTGCTTGTTTTGCCACATGAATAAGCGTGTGCATTTACTGTCAGCGCAGTATTTTACAAGTCACAAAATTCCCGAGAGGTAGAAAATAAATGAGTTTAAAATAAATTCAGTACAACCCGCACTACTGTTATGAGCACAACTTGTATCTGAGAACTATTCATTTAATATTTTAATTTATTGTTTGGTCTTTAAGATATATTTCATTATAAAGACCAAACAAGGTCTTTATAATTTTATATTTTATACTAAATTTTAATTTAATTTGATTACAGTTCAGGCAATTCTGTCTTAAACTATCATCAGCTATTTTTATATACAAATATAGATCATATTTTTTGCAAGCTGTTGGGCCGACACCACAATATTTGCTGAAAGTTGAACTGTTTTCTTAGGACAAGGTCAGCTTGGGGCAAGTGGTCACATGTTAAAGGATACGAATTTATCATTCGTTATGATACATTTCAGTATGTGTCTGCCAAACAATGTTTTGATATTTATATATAACATTTTTTCTATTATGTCATTGTTTAAATGTGGCTTTAGTGTTTTTCAGGATTCATTGTGACAGTTTATCCCATATGTTATAGACAATACTTACCCCATGTAGACTAAAGGTCAGTGTGTTTTCAGTCAACTGTGTCTTTCCTTCCTAAACAGTAGCAGTTTCTTTTTTTTTTTTTAAATAGCCAAGACTATGGTTTGTGCCTCTGCAAAAATTATACTTTAATAAAACAACCCTACGAGTATGACGCTAAATCAGGTTCCTTATGCTTGAAATTGTATGTTACAAATGTACTTTATGGTTTAAATAATTTATCATTATTTCTTTCACATTACAGTAGGCTGTTGAGAATTAGAAATGGGGATTCTTAACAAACGAATCATAAATCTTCTATGAAAAACCTTTCACAACTGAGTAATAATGAACCGCAACATGTTCTAAGTTTCTTAAAGAAAAATCCCTGCGAATGTGTAACTGCCTTTCTCCTCAGTCATGAATTTCACAGGCCTAGCTTAAAGGCCTTTGCCGAGCTGTTGATGCTGGGGAGTTATTAGGTTCAAGCTATTATAATAATGCTATTGCTCTTATAATCCTTCATGATATGACAGAACGTTGTTATATTTGCTACGTAAGGCAATTATGCATTGTATTTGCGTTTTTGTTTTTGCAGCACGAGGCTTGTAATCTGGGTCACCTGGGAGTGATGGAGGAACTGCTCAGGCAGGGGGCGCTCTTGAACACTCCAGGCTACCAGAATGACTCTCCATTGCACGACGCCGTGAGAAACGGTCAGATACCGGTGGTCAAGCTTTTGGTTGAACGCGGCGCTTCCCAAAGTGTCCTGTGAGTGCTTGACCTTGCATCCTCTTACCAATCGCCTGATATTTAACTGTGTGAAAATAAACCCAGTCAGGCCAGATGGTACAGTCCGTGGTGAAAACGGTCAGAATTCACTGGGGTGAATCTAGCTTGGAGGGGAGGGGGCGGGCGTAATAATGGTCATTTTAGATGACCTTTTAGATGTATTTAATTAGAAAACCCTTTAAAATCTATAGTGATAATAAACTTGTCATATTTCCTTAAACCTTCTTGGATATAAAGACCTGCAATTCTGGCAAAATTAAATATATATTATGCATAAATTTGCACATGACCATGTGACAGTTTTTAATAAAAAATAAAAAGATTGTGAAATAAAAAGACAAAAAAATGTGAGTGATTACTAATTGTTAACTTTTGCATTGCCCTTTTTGTAAAAAAAAAAAAAAAAAAAAAAAAAAATATATATATATACACACACACACACACACACACACACACATTCAATTCAAATAATAAGATACAATTTTTGAAGAATAAGTTACAAGTTAAATGAAATCTTTGCACAGCACAGAAGAGCACAAATGTGGCATTAAGGAATATATACAGATTTTTTTACTGGTGGCATTAATGCATTTCATAATACAATGTTATGAGACTAATGTTTTAAGTATAAAGTTTTGAATATAGAAATGTTAAACAATTTATACTTTAAAAATGAAACTTGGGTCATGAATGGGTCATTGAATCATTGACTTGCTAGATTTGTTCAGAAACGCAGGTTGATTCATAAACAAAAGCTGATTCCTAAACAGTTTGCTTGGAGATGTGCAGTGACTCAGCTCTGATGTTTAGAATTAATTTTGTTGACGAAGCACAATCAAATAGTGTTCCTAAAATGTAAGTCACTTAATATAACTGTAAAAATAACTATAATATAACTATAATATAAAAATTATAAAACTGTCATATAAATTGAATTTCACATTTTCAAATGCCTTTTATAATCATTAAAAGCTGTAATGCTCTTAATTAAAAATACTTCAAATATTATTACAATTTAACGATTTAAACAAGTTTTTACAATTTGTTTTTAATCTTATTTATATATATATATATATATATATATATATATATATATATATATATATATATATATATATATATATATATATATATATTTCATCCTTTTTATGTTTGTATTTTTATATTAAAATAATATCAATTATTTAATAATTTTGATAAAGACTGTTCTTAATGTTTTTGCATGAAGACTCTTATGCCTTATTTCTGTATGTTTCCATACACATTTGTGTGTGTATATGTAAGGGTTTTTGGTCCTTTTTATTTTCAGCAAAAGAATAAATGAAAATAATAAATAAAATGTACAAATCAAAAGTACTTGAGTTTTAATTTTAATTTGAACTTAAACATTTTTTTTTATGATGTAAATAATATAAAAAAAAGATTTGTTAAGAATCTTATCATTCAACAATCAAACAAACAATATTAAATGGATAAATGGAAAAAAGTCAGTGTTTCTGCTTGTGACTGCACCTCAGCGCTACAAATCTCTACAGACGCCTTTCTACTGTTGAATGGTATACCATCATATATATTTCTCAGCCCGGTTATGCTATGGTGCTTTATTCATTCATTTCATATTTGCATATTTTGTAACTTGTAACCGCGCCATGGTGTGTACCTGGTGTCGAGATGTTCAGGAACTTCTGCTTCGCTTCCTCCCACATGCCCTTTATCTTAATGAACTCTGTTTCCTCAAGATTGGCAGTGAACCCAGTACGCGGATGCTCATCCCGAGAGTTCTCTGCATGCGTCTCTGCGTCTCTTTTTGTCTGTCTGCCCTTTGTACATTGATTGACTAGTGCTGTGCTGTACATTGGGAGCGCATAAAGCATCAGCAGATTTATGCTTCGTTAGTCAATGGTGAAGTGAAGCATCAGCTCTGTCATAGAAGCGCTGCACAGAAGCAATCCACTCCTGTCAGACATAATCAATCACTTTCACTCCTTGCGGTCTGGAATCGGAGCAGTGGGGCTATGGGGGGAACTGCTGTGGGCAGAGGCTTCGCTGTAATGTGTTGTATGAATTGACTGGCACATCCCTGCTGTACCAGCAGTAATCTTTAATGCTTTTCAGATCTGAAAAGCTCTTTCTTGAGGGACCATGAGGGTAGCAACTACAAGCGAGACGGGGCCGGTAGCTCTAGTGAGCTACGTAAGCAGCCTCCTAACTGTCACAGAAACTCGTAAGCGACTGGTATGGAACGCTCTATATGAACAGATACTTGCTGCATCTCATAAACAGCACTTCACATGAAACTTGACTTGACCTGTAGAGTTTGGTTTAATAACTTTAAACATATAAAATATTATATTTTCCCAAAAAATTTTTATTTAATCTTTATTCACTAGTGTTTGGGGTCGGTAACGTATTTAATGTTGTTAGTTTCTCGTGCTAACCAAGGGTGCATTGAATTTGATTAAAAAGATAGTAAAAAGTAGTGCTGTCAAATGATTAATTGCGAATAATAACAAAATAAAATAAATAATAATACACATACATGCATTAATATATTTAAGGAAAATGTTGTGCTTATAAAATGTATTTATATATGATATAATTTATATATATGTATATATATGTATGTGTTATAAATACATAATAAATATAAATAGTACATATTATGTAAACAAAAACTTTTTTGGGGATGTGATGAATTGTTTGACAGCACTAAAATATTATTGTATAAAATAAATTATTCATTTCTTGGTACTAGATTGTTCCAAAAGTAAGTTACTTTTTTTGAGAGAACATTAGTTGATCAAAAATATAGCAACAAATTAATATTGTGAAAAAAATATATTACAGTTAAATCGGCTCCATTAATATTAAATTGTTCCAAAGGTAAAGTGATAGATAGATAGATGGGTACATGGATAGATGGATAGATTGATTGATAATATAAAAACTAGAAATCTGGTTCTCAAGAATTGTTTTTTATAATTTTTATTCTTTTGTAAAGCATTTGTGATGCTTAATATATTTGTAGAAAAAATTATACCAATTTTCAAAAGAGCAACATTTATTAGAAACTGAAATCTTTACTGTAATTTTTGACCGCTTAAATGCATCAGTGTTGAATAAATGCACTTAAAAATATCTTCACTGGTAGTGTATTTGCCTTACATAGACCAGGCCAGTATTTGGCCGTTTTGAAACAGCAATGCCTGCCTGGCTGCTTGTCAATCTACAACAGCCATTGAAAAACCCATACTGGCGACCACTAATCTTGCATTTTTTCAGCTTGTTGCTTTCCATTCCATCCATGATGCTGCCTTCTTTCTGAAGAGAGTGTCCTAGGAGGCAGCATAATTAAGATGCAATGGCACCTAGTAAGGCAGCTCACTAGGCTTCGGAACAGAACAGCTGTGTACTAGTAGGCAAATTTAGATGGATTTGGTCTGCATAAGCTCGATTTGTTTTGTTGATGTGATCCGAGCAAAGGAGCGCACTGCTTTCTTCCAATCGATGAGATCTGGTTAGCTCTAGTGCTTAGCGGCACCATTCTTGATTGCTTCGGTTATGTGGACAGGAACAGCTGGAGCACCTCCGAGGACTAATTTTCACATCTCCATCGATCTGTGATTCATTGGTCCCTTTTACCACTGGCATCTGTGTCTGATTTGTCAACGGCGAGATGGATGCAGTTGCTGAGAGGTTTTAGCTCGCTAATATCACTCTTTAACCGCATGGAGTGTCTTATTTTGCTGGAGGTGATGAATGCACACCTCCCCTTTATCAGTATGGGTGACACACACGCACGCATGTATGTGGTCTCTGCGTATGAGACACTTTGGCATTATTGGATTTTCACTTTTTGAGATTAGAAGCTGTGCGCGGCACCAAAACAAAATCATTTACATCCTATGGGAGTGTGAAGAGACTGTGGGCTTGTTTGGGGGGGGGGGGTGGCTCATGAATCCAAATGAAATTTTATGGACCAGTGGACCTCTTAATTGCCCCCCAGGTGTTATCTGTGCTGAAGCTTAATCTCAACATACATCCCTCTCCACTTTATTTCATTTCCACCTCTCTTCCCCCTACCAGCCAACAGGGACAAATGATCTGACGAGAGGCCGTCACGTACTGCTTGCCAAACAGATCCTCTTCGGATTTGTCCCAGGCCTTAACCTCTCGCTTATCTGATAGTTTTGCATGCTAAGTGGGTTACGCTGCGTAAACGAGGTCAAAATCTTCGAATGCTTGAATATTATTAGGTCCTTTTTCACAAATGTGTGGAAGCTTGTTTCCGCTACTGTATAAAAACTAAATAAATAAAAGTTAAATATAACTTATTTCGCAATGCTGATATTTTTTGGGTCACAATAAAAAAAAAAAAAAAAATCATCATAACTGCGTGAAATAAACTCATGTTAAAGTGCCCCTATTTTGGGTAATGAAAGCTTTATATTTTAGTTATTGGAGTCCTCAAAAACAGGTTGACAGGAATGCAAGGTCAAAAAACACTTTTGTTGTCTTAATGCATTTATTTATTTTATTTATTTTTATTTTTACTGCTATAATATCAGCACCTAGTGGCAAAGAATGAATGTGCATTTTCATTCAGACCAAGACCAACAAGTGGGTGGGCAATATGCTAATGTTTCATGTTGACATCAATATGAAATGGCTTGAGGTTCGTTTTAAAAATGACTCTTTTCAATCGTTCAGATTCAACTCTTTCTATAGGGAGAGAATAACTTGTTATATAAGGTGCGCTTTCAGATCTAAAACTTTGCAGGATGTCATTATTTACTTAGAGCTGTGTTCCACACTGCGTGCATAAAACTTTTGTACAATTTTAAATACGTTTAATATCACTTTTGAGCAGTGGAAAAGCATCCTTGCTAAATAATAAAATATAAAAAAAAAATTAATTTGCATTTTAATTTACACTAATATACCTGATTATGATTTGCAAAAAGTAGGACATGGATATCCTAAACTATACAGAAAGGAGGAGAAAAATCCTGTGTTACTGCTGAAGCTTGCAAAATCTTACTTCCACAGAAATATGAATGCATTATATTAAACAAATATAAGGAATTTTGTCAGCTACAGCAGTGTGCAGGGAAATATTCAGATATGAAATACTTAAAAGATGCATAACAAAAAAACTAATTAAAGCAAAAATAAAGATGTTGTTTGCTTAATTTAATAAAAAAAATATATATAAAAATGATACAACGCATAATATAAAGTTCCCTGAGAAGAACATTTCCTCAAAAGAAGCAGTAATATTTTTTTTTGTTTTAAACAATTGCACAATTTTACATTCAGAATTCTATTGTTTCTTTCTCTCAGCCGCAAAACTCCCATCCTGATTGTTTGAGACAGGACTTGTGAGCATCACTATGAACCCTAGAATGACAGAAGGGACATCTTCCATTCTTTTAAACTTCATAGCCATGCGAAAGGCCACAAGACAAATACACAAAGTGCGATGTTTTGTGAGATTTATTTATTCCCAGTTGGTTGGAACGTTCCTTTGAGTGAGGCATTAGCAGGCTTAAAAGAACGCATCTAGAGGATACATAGTTTGCCAGATATGTCCTTGAAAATGTTTTTATTTTCGGTAAATAGCGCTTTGCATAAACTGTACATATAACTGTGTTATTTCAGAAATATGTTTGGCCTGCGGCCGGTAGATTATGCGCTGACTCCAGAAATGCAGGAGGTCCTAAGAACGGCCCCGGAGGCACCTCATCCTGTAACAACCACCCCGAACCCCCCCGCCAGCCCGAGTGAGGTATACACAACCCGAACCCTCCTTACAGACAAACAAACACGCTCAAAACAAACAGATAAAAATCGCCGGTCTTTTGTACATCATCTTGCAAGTCGCTTTGAGACATCATCTGTCAAGAACATAAATGCAAATGAAGTGCGCTCTACAGTTTATTTGTATTCTTGCAGGCTGCGGGCTTTGTGCGAGAGACGGGTCCAGTGGTTGTGATTGGCAGTCAGCTGACGCAGACTCAGCAGAAGCAGCTCACCAAAGCAGCTCAACTCCTTGGAGGGAAACAAGTGCGCTCCTTTTGTAGAGCAGGTACATCTTCTTTGAGCTCTTGAGTAAAGAAATGAGTGGTATTGAGGTATGAACTGCTGTTCGAAAGTTTTTTTTTTTTTAAATATATATTTTTAAACACTTTTGTTCTCATGGCTTTAGTTATTGTGAATTATTCAAATGTAAATAAATGTTTCCTATTTTTAATGTACCGTAAGATGTCGTTTTCGGCATCATCTCTTCAGTGTCACGTGGTCCTTCGGGAATCATTCTCATAGGCTGATTTACTGCTCAAGAAGCATTTCTTTTTTTCATTGTTGAACAAAAACGGCTTACTGCTTATGAGGAAAGCACAGAACAATATTATAAAATGGATAGTTCTGGCTGTTTGAAAGAGCCATATTCAAAGGAATTGGCGAATGTATTGTATACAAGTCATAAATGCAGTATATTATTATTATAACTTTTGACATATGGCACAGTCTAATATTGTTTTTTTTAAATAATGGACCAATCAGTTGAATCTGGTTGTAGGATAAACATACTTATGTGCGCAGGTGTATGAGTGTTTATATTAGAAAAGGTAAAGGAGTTTTTCCAGATTTTTTCGACTTGCCAATTTCCATACACGCACTCATACTATTCATATTGTTATGAAATGTGGGGCATATAATGACTATAAACCATGTTAAATGACTGTAAATTATGTGTGAATTTTTATTTAATTTTTTTTTAGTCTAATGAGGATAAGATTATTTCAGCCCGACGTGGACGGCTCAAAACAGCTCAAGAAAACAATGAGACATTTTCAAAGCAGTGAAATGAAGCGTCTCTTCTTTCTTTGCCTTTCTTCCATCACACAGAAGTGCATTACAAGGCATCCAGCTGAAGCATAAGAGGCACATTATAAAATCATACATTATGAAACCAGCACTTTCAGTGACAAATGTAGCTCTCGCAGAGTCTTTCGACTCCTCCAGAAATCACACCAACAGACAAACAATGAGCGGTGTCTCATCTTCTGAGCAATCAAAGTTGAAACGGAGTAGAATTAAAGTAATTGAAGCAGTTTCTCATTCGCTGCTCATGGCGGAACAAGGCTAAAATAAAATTTTGTCGAAGAATGTAGGCTTCGTGTTTGTCACACAACAAAGGGAAGAGCTTTTGGATTTTTTCGTTGGCCAGATTAAAATAATCTCAAGGGATTGCTGAAGTGTGGCATTCTACTGTATTAGGAGCCTCTGTATATTGCATTTTTGTTTTTCTGGCGTTAATTGTTAGCATTAACGGAACCTGATAAAAATTGCTTTCAGTGAAATAAGACATCAGTATAACAAAATATCATAAAAGCACATAAAATGACTAAAACAGAAAATATAACCGTTTCTCAATAGAAATGAATCTATTGCTATATAACTACTGTTTATTTATTTATTTATTGTGTTTAATTTTTATTGTATTTACTGACTCCCTCTTTGATTAAATGTCTGTCCAGTCACCCATGTGGTTGTACCAGATGTTCCCATCATGCCCTCGTCCCTGACCGCACTTCGGGGTGTCCTCAACGGCTGCTGGATCCTCACTTTCAGCTGTAAGCAATGCGTCGAAGCTTTATATCGTTGTATACATTTATGCTTAAGCAAAGTTATACGAATATTAGCATTAGTATGTCTGTTTTTGAATGCTGGGGTTTCTGGATTATAGAAATGTAGTCCACAAAAAAGATTGTACAGAACGGGTACAGTACACCAGCCTTTACTCGAGCAGTGGCTATTTCTGTTGAGCAGACCTTTTTAAAATACACGTAAAGCCTGTGAAAAAAATATTAACGCTATTGTTTGGCTCTGTGGGATATCGTGTATTTAAAAACGTTAATTATTTTTTCTATTCCGTTTGACGCCGCTGTGAACTTGGCATGCGGTCCTTGTTCTGCGAGTTATTTAGTGAGGCGTATATATCCGTGCGTATGATTTTTCACAGCTTCAGTTGAAAATCAGCAGGCTCCGACTGTGCTGCCCATTCATTTAGCTCCAATTCAAGAAATGGCTAGCTCTTTCGAGTTCGCCTTCTGTGCCGAGTTCATTTCTGTCAGTGCACCAGCAGCCTCAGAAGTGCACAAATGCAGCCTGAAGGAATCAAATGGTGTTTGTTCTCCAAGCTATCTATTTTGATATTGGTTATTGTTAACATATTTGTCATCCATCTTTAATATCCAGCCCACGGCAGACAACACCTTTTGAGGGCAGTTTTACTACATCATTTATCAGTTTAAAATAAGTCTAGTAGAAATGTTACGTGCTGGATATTGAATGTAACAATTTCTAATGTTTAATTGCATGTGTGAGCAAAAAAAAAAAGATTTAAATCAGTGTTTTTCCAAGTACTCTATATTCACTACCAGTGCTGGGTGTAATTAGTTACTGTAATTTAATTACTTTTCCCTCTTACTCTTATTTTTTTTTTTTTATGGAATTTAATTATAGGTACTTTTTTATGAAATTAAATTAATTTACACAATACAATAGTAGATTTAAAAAAAGAAAAAGTCTAACTTGAAAATGCATGCTTTTTCATACATTTAAATATTTAAATAAGAATACTGGTAACACTTCCGTGTCCAGTTTTCACTATTAACTGATTGGTTATTAGCATGAATATTACTGGGATATTGGCTGTTTATTATTACTTAAAAGAAAACTTCACACACATTAATTTCTTATTCTGTAAGACCTTATTCTAAATTATTTTCTTTAACGTAACCGTTACTTTGCTAAGTATTTATAAGCAGTAATTAGGAGTATGCTAAGGCAAAGTCATAGTTAATACTGGGATTTGGACTTTAATTGCTTTAATAATTTAGGTAGTTATCTATTTTTTATTTGAAATTATTAAACAAACCGTTGTCATGTCTTGTATCCTTAACCTGTTGAGGTTGATATTGGATTTGGAAAGTAGTGAAAAAGTTTTTGGAGAGAGTAATTTTTACAATTATAAAATAACACTGTTAAAGATGTAATTAGTAGCTAATAGTTAATTACTATTTTACAGTAACTCACCCAACACTGTTCACTAGAATTATTAGTATTAAAATGTTTTAATACTAATAATTCTAAAAATAGTTTTAAAATGTTTTTATGATATCATTTTTAATGTAATATAAAATAAAAAATATTTTATCTTAGGGAGTAAGAATAATATGGTTTAAAATAACAAAAATATTGTAATAAGTTCCCAAAAAGAAGCTTATTTGTACCGTTTTGTAGTACAGTGTTTTTTAAGAAATACTTTTAAAATTAAAAATAATAATAATAGTACAATATTTTTAACCTGACCATATATCAAATGCGTGTAACAAAAAGTGTCTCCCTTAAAACAACTGAAGGCATGCTGTAATTTATGCTTTAGCTGCAGTAACATTTTGTCTAACTTTTTATGTTTATATCACTATTGTTTGTTTAAATCGAAGTTGTTTTGTTTTATTCATCAGATTAATCGCAATATGATTTTGGGCCAGATCGTGCAGCAATAAAAAAAAAAAAGTCTCAAATGGAAGAGCGAGTGGTGATACGTGGTTGAGTTTAGCGCTCTGTCTGTGCCACACTTTATGAGCCGTTGATGCTGTGCCTCAGCTTTCTGTTCTTCTGTATGGGTCTCTATGGCTCAGTGTATCACGGTTCAGTGCCCATGAGTGTGTGAGCTGCCAGCGCAACCCATCCACAGCCACCCGCCACACACACACACACACACGCGCACTCACACACACTCCTAGCTTCCTTGTCCTCTCCCATCATCGTGAATCTAATTAGCTAATATGCTAATAGTTCTTTGCTCCTCGGCTAACAACCTGGCCCTGTCGTCCAGAGAGAGAGTCGGATTAACCCCGGGATGTAGCATCCTCACCGCCACCGCCCTCACGGGGTCCCGGGAAATGAAGACTGTAATTAAAGAGGCAGAGGAAGTGCAATTACAGCTCATGATTACTGTGGAGGATTGTGTGTGTGTCTGAATGCACTCCTATAGGTGGTGTCTGTGTTCAGGATATAAAGATAACGTTATGCAGTGACACTCTGAATGCAGGAATACTAATCCCGCTAATGGCGTAGCATCACGCTGCTGCAAGAGAATGTGTTTTTTTGTTTTTTTTTATGTAAAGTGGGTTTTTCCATTATGTGGGAGGTGGACAGAAATGTTTGGTTTCTCCTACAATTTGATTTTCGTTCCAGGCCTGCTCGCACTTGGCATTGTAATTATTTATGCTATTAGTATTATTGCATAATAAAATTATGAAAAAAGCGTAAGTAACAATATTTGGATAGTCTGAAGTAAAATAAGTCAAGATAGCGGTTAAAAAGCAAAGTGAAGCTAATGCGTATTTTGTATTTAAGTGTGTTATGACACTTTTATTTTACTGTTAAACCTTTTTAATGGCTTATTTGCATGCATAATAATAGAATATTAGCCATTTATTAGTGTTAATTAAGCACATATTATTGCCTTATTGTACATGAGCTTGTTCTACATACCTAATGCCTAAACTTATCAACTACCATACTAACTATTAAAAAGAAGCAAATTAGTGTAAAATTAATTTAAAATGTATTAAGAAGAGAAATAGTAGTTAATAGTTAACAAGAGTGTTACCGTGCATACATTTATACATATACTGTACATACTGTATACGTATACATTTTTCATATTTACATAAATTCTTTCTTCACAAGTACGTTTGGAAATTTTTTAAAAAATGTGTCAACCTGCTCGGTGTAAAGGCACATAAGAAGCAATGAGAGATCTTTCCTCTTCATATGTATTTTTAGACTCTACAAGGTGCCCATTTATTCCCCTTGTCCTTTTTCTGTCATCATTCTCATTGGAACAACACACAATAGCTGCCTGCTCTTCCAGAGCTCTTCAGTCAAGAAAGGGCCATTTCAGCCAGACGTACAACTAGGGCAAACCGAGCAGAACGCTATCAAATAGTTGTAAACAAGTTGAGCGTGTGAAGATTTGTGATGGAGGATTTGTGTTTTTTTTTTTTTTTTTGTGTGTGTGTGTGTGAAGCAGCAGGTGTTTTTTAGACAGCCTTGAGATCACTTGTAGTATATTGCGCTTGAAGACCTTTTGTGAAGAATTTACCTGACAGAAATGAGCAAAAAGATTGTTTTCACCCTTGTTGAGAGTGCATCCTCATGCCCTGAAAATCTTGTCCTGCTCTGTTACTTTTCACTAGTGAAAGTTGTAAAATACAGCGTAAGACTTGCAAAATTTAAGTGCGCGTTGCATCACTGCTGTTCTACTGATTTGCCTTGCAACTGCAGATTTCTTTTATACTTAAAAGAATAGCTCACCCGAAAAATTTAAATTGGCATTATTTTCATGCTGGGGTTTTTGTTCCAAATATATATGCTGTGTTAGTTATTTATTTATTTATTTTTTTTGCAGCAGTAGCAGCTCAACTTGGTAATGCTACTTTATAATACTTTTACATACTTTATAATACATTTACATTTATTCATTTAGCAGACACTTTGTTCCAAAGCAATATTTATAAAGTATTATCTGCAAAATCTCTGAGTGGAAATATTCTTAAATTATTTCCTTTTATATTCCACGTGAATGAGGGTGAATAAATAATTGCAGATTATTTTTGCTCTTTATCCCTGTAAAGCCTACTTTATATTTGATACATGATCTCTAAATAGTTCATTTAATTTAGTTCACAGTTTTAATAATATAATTCTTAAATATTTAATGGCTTTGATGAAAGCAATAGCTTTTGTGTTGATGAATGTTAAATGTATTGAATATTTTCATGGTTAAAATGTTAAAATGTATAAAATATGATGCAGACTTTTGATGACCATTTGTACATCTCTCAGTCATAAATATATTACATTCCGTTATGTATTTTTTTGCTTCTACAATAAAAAGGACAGAAATTTGATCATATAAAAAAACCACTTACATTTTATTTTCTATATTTTCGCATGACAATATTTTATGTGTTTTGCTTGCAAGAGATGCTGTTTATTTTCTACTTTTGATATGGCATCATGTATTTATTTTGTTTGCATAAAATTAAAGATGATAAATGCATTTTTTCATTAGAAATATAAAATATCACCTTTAATAGTTGAGTATAATTACCTTACAAACCTTTTAATGAACTATTGACTTATATATATGTGTGTGTGTGTGTATGTATATATATATATATATATATATATATATATATATATATATATATATATATATATATATATATATATATATATATATATATATATATATATATATATATATATATATATGTATATATGTATATATATATATATATATATATATATATATATATATATATATATATATATATATGTGTGTGTGTATATATATGTATATATATGTGTGTATATATACACATGTATATATATATGTGTGTGTGTCTGTATATATATATATATATATATATATATACTGTATATATGTGTGTGTGTATATGTATATATGAATATATATATGTATATCTTTCAACAATCATGATCAAGTAAAGTGTTAATTGAGGTTTTGATTAGAAGTCATATCTCCCAGCCCTGTCCTCAAGTGTGAACTCTATATGCTTACTATGTCAAACTATATGGGCAATAAAAGCCTGAAAAACACACATACACACACAAACATTTTTTTTCACACACAAATGTCGGGCTTTACAGGTTTAAAATGCTAATCAATATATGGGTGGTAAGTCTGCTATGCCTAGTTCTCTTACTCTCAATCTTTCTTCCAGGGGTGAGTTGTAGCCTTCAGGCAGGCAGCTGGGTCGGGGAGTGTGAGTACGAGGCAGGTGACGGCCCCTTGCGTGCCCGCGTGAACAGAGGCAGCCTGGTGAGTGACAGGCCAACATGTGGAGGGTCTAACAGTTATCGACACATTTTCCTCTCCAGAGAGGAGGAATAATGGCTGAGCGAAACCCTCTCCTGTTCCTGCTCTTTAATGGTCTCTCATTGTCAATCTGCCATGTTGATCTGCTCTCCTCAGGCCGGCTTGGCTTTTATTACTGACTGTGCTATGGATTGTGGCTTGTTTCGAGAGTCACACACTTCCCCGAGGACAGAGAATTCAAAAAAAGAGGGAACACACTAGTGACTTTATGAGAGGACTGTGCATTGTGTGACAATATAGGGCACTGGTGATCTCCCTAGGCCACGGTGTACGACTCAAATGCTTTGCAGGGAAGAAGCCAGGCTTGATGTTCTGCTCTGATTGCTAAGCAGCCCCTCTGCAGTTCTTTAACGTGAAAACAGCAGGGTTTGCGTGGCATAGGTTGAGGTGATGTTTCTAAATATATATATATATATATATATATATATATATATATATATATATATATATATATATATATATATATATATAGGATGTAATTAATTGCATCAAAAAAAAAAAAAAAAATTTTTGGATGCAGTTAATCATATATATATTAAGGTAAACATGGACACTTTCAGTAACGCTTTATTTTAAGGGGTCCCTCTTACACATGTACTTTTAAGAACAAATTATGAATAATTATATAAGCCAACCTTAATAAGAACCCTAACCATATGGTAAGCATGTGTTAATTAATATTACTCAGTACCTAAATGAAATGTATAATCACACTGTAACAAGGACATCTTAAAATAAAATGTAACCTAAATTTCTATGTTGGTGCGTTTTGTTATAGAGGTAAATGTAATTATTGATTGCTTGTTTAGTGAAAATATTAAAATTATGCTTTCATTACTATTTTACTGAAGCATTTTTAATCTAAATTGTATCATCAGTGCATAAATATGCAGAGAGATTATAAATATTGAGCAAAAAAGATTTTTTTTTGCCTTATTTCACACATGCATTCCACATCGAGCTGATATTTATTTTAGATAATACCTCCAAAACAGCATTGGAATGCAAAAGACACATTTCATAGTTGAGTTCTTCATTTATTTGTGTGATTATTGCAGCTGTGTCCTGGTTATTGTGAGGCTTTAATGGCCCGAGTCTAGCATGTTGACCTCTCAACAAGTGCCAGTGACCCATATATGGGCAGATCTCTTCTTTGGGCATCTTTCGGCTCCCCTGAGCTGGCATTGTTGCAGACCGATCCAGACCAGACCGGCGCGAAAGCCTGTTACTTTAACCCCAAATGTCCTGCAGCTGTTTTCATTGATGGCACAGAAGTGGCTCAGACATTCACTGAACCATGTCTTACCTCGTTTTTTTTTTTTTACACTTATCTCTTTGTGGCAGGTTGTTAGTTACTTTTTTCCTTTTTTTTTTTTATATGTGAGGCAGTATTTAAATGCTTTCTGCTATCTTGAAAAACTTGGAATTATAACTTCAGTGGAATTCCCTGGAAATGTCCCAGAAATAGGTCAAATATTAAAGTCATGTGTATTTTTTATGATCAGTAGCTCAGCATTTCATCAGCTAGAAATGTCTCTATAGATGTTTTAAAAATCCTGATTAAGTAATCACAAACAACTGGAACAGGAATGGAAATGTTTTGATCGAAAAGTGTTAACCGTCTTAACTCTGCCTTGCCAATTAGCACACTTTAGATATATTGAGCTTTGGTGCTCTTGTGGGAATTGTGGGCTCAAATCTGGCCTGTATTGTCACCCAGTCAGCTTTTCCAAATCATTTCCAGTCAATTCCACTATCAACATGGCAAAAAGTCAATAATCTCAAAGCAGGCTATTATAGGATGCCATAACTAATATTCAGGTACTTTATTGATGCTTTGTGTACTAAATTTCTCTCGTTTTCTCCTACATCTTTAGCTCCCTCCCCTATTTGATGGCTGCTTCTTCTACATGCTGGGCTCCTTCTGCAAGCCACCAAAACTAGAGCTCATTCAGTTAGTGAAAGAAGGTGGTGGACAGCTTCTGAATCGCCAGCCCAAACCCGACAGCGACGTCACACAAACCCTGAGCGCAGCGGCCTACCATGCCCAGCCTGGTTCAGACCAGATTCTCTGTACCCAGTATATCTTATATGATCCTCAGAGCTCCTACAAACCCCAGAAGGTCAGAGTAGGTAAGGTCTGGTCGGCTCCATCCACATGGTTTCTGGAATGCATAGCTGCCTTTCAACTCCTGCCAGTGCCAGAGCACTAGGCCTTATACTCGGTGTGTTATTGTTTCAGCTTCACAACATCAAATAAAACTTTTTTTCTGCAGAGAAATTAGTTTTTATCCTTATCAGAAGATAGAGCCATCATAATTGCGGTTTTCATCAAGCTTTACGGCGGGCAAAATAAAGGGTCTGACTTTTCCCTGAAGATTCAAGTCACATGGCAAGTCTCAGGAGAAAGTATTTGCATGCTTTTTTAGAGCCTATTGTGCTCGTTCTTTCTTTCCGGGCCAAATTATGCCATCTGAAAGCTAGAAAATTATGAAAACATTTCCCATTGTTAGGATACATGACCTATTTTGAGCAGACTTGCAAACCATTCAGAGATCTTGTGCGAATTTGTTTTATATTCCCCCAGACAAAACTTACATCTTCATCCGACTTTTAAATGCAGTGCTAATTGCTCAGACCGCTTTTGTTTAAAAACAAAAAAAACAAATGGTATTCATAAAGTCCAGGACAGGATAATGGGATTCTGGCTGCAGATGAAAAGGTGGCATTTAGATTAGATGGCAGAAATAACCAAAGAGATGAATGAAGAAAATAAGAGCAATTAATTCCCAAATGGTGGGTCTTTCGAACAAGCTTTTTTTTTTTCTTGTTGTTTCTGCAAGGGTTAAAAAATGAAAGATTTCTGGTCTTCTCTGGCCATCTCCCAAGACGCGGCTTTCAATGGGATTAGTCAGGGATGCTCCTAATTGCTATTGATTGCTGTGAGCTGCATTAAATTGCTTCGCCCTCGTCCTGCAGGGACGTGGAGGGAGGCAATTAGTGGTGTGGACAGGGTTTGGTGGGGTGATTAATTGGAGGGTATTGAGGGTCCTGTGGGTAGAGGGAAACATGCACCCAACTCTTAACACCTGACTTTGCAAACTTTATCATCTCTCTCTACTAAGAGTTAAGAGCTTTTAAATGCACTTTTACAGAACAATGTGTGAAGACAGATACAATCCTGAGGGCTATGCATTGATTTTCACAGTTCTTATGTTGCTTTTGGTTAACTGTATATCTGAAGATGTTCTTAATGTAAAGCCTAGATTTTTTTTTATTCATCCAAGATCATCTTTTAGCCAGATCTGGATATATATATATATATATATATATATATATATATATATATATATATATATATATATATATATATATATATATATATATATATATATATATATATATATATATATATATATATATATATATATATATATATATATATATATATATATATATATATATATATATATATATCGTTACTTAGAATTTGCCCACTACTTGAGAGACTGGTGAAAATTTACAGGAAGTACTGAAAAATGATCTACTTTGTATCTACTGCCAAACCAACTTTTTTCGCTACATGAACCGAATGATTCTAAACTTGATTCCAGTTCAGAAAAAATCCAATGCCAAGTTCGGACAAGACTTTTACCTTAAGGAAGATTAAAACTTGCCTGTTTATCTTGCACATCTGTTTACCAGCTTTGAAATCCTCTGACATATGACGCTAGGGGATATATAAACACCATATCACACAGGCTTTTTAAAAAAATTATATATTTGAGCTTTTTTGATTAGATTACCTCTGCCCTCACCCTGCATCAAGTGTAAAATGTCAAAACACTAATAATCTGACTGTTAAATGTAATCTGTAGTCTCAAATCTCAAAAAGAATGTCCAGAAAAAAAGCTAAATAAATAATATCTTTTTTTACTTGTAGTTTTTAAATTAAATTTTAAATTTAAAAAATAGTAGTATATTAGTTTTTTTTTTTTTGACTTGTTGAATTTGTAACTATACTAAAATTCTTATTTGCTACCTAATGCACTTCATCTGTTTTTCACCTTTTACATAGTTTGGGCTTCTTGCCAGCTTACGGTTTAAATGCTTCCTGCTGGTATCCTATCCTGATGTAAAAAGAAAATGAAATCAATAAAGAGAGCCCCATGTTCTGTAAAGTAGCATCAGGTATGATGCTCACCTTAATTAATTTCCTCCCTTAATTACTGTATACATGATCTTGTGGGCGCTAAGTTTTTTTAAAAAAAGTGATTACAGGTGTCAGGCGTTAATAATCGTGACTCAGCTGTGCTTTTCTTTGATACTGGAGTATGTCTGTTTGTAGGACTGGAAGCAATTCAGTTCTGGCTACTGTTTCTGCTACTTATGATGAAAGTTGCACTTCTTCAATCGCTTTTAGGGGGCTCTAGGATTTCTTTGTGCCACTTCCTCCTGTTGTATCAGCACTTTAATGCTTTCCTAGACAATGATGGATGAGTAAACCTGTGCTGGAGTTACAGTAATGGTCGGAGTTCCTCTCTTTCCTGCTCTCTGACCTCAGTGTGGTGACTGTTTTCCTAGCAGTTGCCGAAATAAAGTGAACATGTGCCCGGCTCTCCATGTGACAGAGGGAATGTGATGTTTCCACACTGTAAATGAATGGCTGGTTATAAAATACTGCTGTGTCAGCATGTAGGAAGTGCTCATGTCTGCAGTATCAGATGCCCTGTGCATCTGGCTGGAGATGAGCTGGTTGGATTTGCTTACAAAAGACAGGAATGTTTAAAAAAAATCCACACACCGGCTTTCTTTTTTACTGAATAACACTTTTTTTTTTTCAGTCTATTTAACAAAATAGTTTTGTCTTCATAAATAATACACATTTTTAATCCTCTTTCTAACTCTGAATTCAGAATACACATTAAACGCTTTGAGATATTTACATTTTTATACATTAGGAAGGGCACCTGGGCTTTGTACTGTCCCATAAAAATGAAACACACGTATTATAATGATAATAACAGTAATAATAATTCTCATTTTAAATAATAGCACTGTTAAATTATACATATCAGTGAGTAAAATTTGTTTTAAATGAATAGTTCACAAAAAAAATTCTAATTCTGTCATCATTTACTCCCTCTAATGTTGTTTCAAACCTGTATGACAAACCTGTTTCTTCTTTTTTCTTTTTTTTTTTCAGTTCTCTTCCAGTGAGATTGCCTTTTGCAACTGAATAAAAACTAAATATCCATCTGATTTGTGAATGAATCATTCCGAAAGATTTCGGTAACATGCCCAACTAATAAAAATCAGTTAAATGATCCAACATAAAATAATAATTATTATTTTAATTGGACAACTTATATGTTTTGGTCTGGTTCTCACTAGTTATTTTATGGCTTTAAATGACTGCTTGAATCATGGTTTTATCGTATTTATGTTCCTTTTAAATCTTGACGGCTCCAGTTCCTCGTTTGTTGTAATTGCATGGAAACGCACAATTTCAGAACGAGAACAATTCTTTAGCATTTTCTTCAGTTATGTCATTCGGCTGTGCAACAACGTGAGGCTGAGTAAATGATGCCAGAATTGTCTTTTTTGGGTGAACGGTCTCTTTAAGTGTAAGGACCCTCAGTGCCCGTCAGTAAGAAAAGCTGATTGTTTAACAGTATTTTTTTCCTCTTCCATTATAGATGCAGTTTGTTTGTTTTCAGGCACAAGTTCATATAACAGTTTTGTTTAGAAAAAGAACAATCTTCACAGCTTCCAGCTACAGTTAGTCAGTGTCTCAAAAAAAAAAGAGCAATGGTTCACTTTTACAAAACTGACAGTGAATGGCGGAGACATTGACAGACATTGAAGGCCATGTGCACAAAGAATCAGGTCTTTTTAGAAGCGTGATGCAAAACACAAGTTCTTCACGGATGAAGCCGGTCCTTCCTTCAGTGGACGCACTGTAGCTTATGAATCAGGACGTTGTGAAAAAGTACAAATGAGATGTATTCCACGTCATCAGGCCTGGCTGTTGTGAATTCCATGTGATTGTCAAAAGAGAACAGTGTTTGGGGAAAAAAAAAAATCATACATGAGGACAGATGGGAGTTGCCACAGCTGACTTTCAGTCAATAAATAATCAATAAGTGACAGTTTCACTAATATCTCTCACGATGTTCCAATTATGTGCGATATGCTGCAAAAACAACAAACAGCTGTCCAGTTTAATGGTTTAACATTTAGGGTTAATATATAAAAACAAACACGGTTTTATCCCATACAACAATTCCAGGACACATTTTGTTTCAATACGGACTGAGACTTTGAATACTTTAGGGTGAATCTCACAAAATGGGCAAAGAGCATATCCAGGTCATATTTCACCCCAAAATCAAGAGAGAGATTTTGCACAAAGAACAATAAACCTATTTTTAGCACCATTTAGATGTCGTGTTGTGTCATTTCGTGGCAATTTTGTCATTTTAGCAAATTTTTATTCTGCCAATTAAGCAAATGTATTTCCATAATGTAAAAAGAAAATAAAGTATTTATTCATAATGATTATAAAAATCTAATACATGCATGTATTAGATCTCACACACACACACACACACACGTACACATTTCTATTTTGCAATTTTAAGTTGAAATGTGATTGGACATATTTTTGTGAGATTTACCCACTAATGTGATTTGTTGTCGTTTTGTTTTATTTTCACAGCTGAGATTGTATAGTAATTAAATGACTGAGTTTCTCGCAGGGCTTCGAAGCTCATGTTCTGGTGCTACAGTAGATGTATCGTTTTAGAACTGTAGCAGAGGACAGATTAGCTCAGAAATCCTCCTCTAGCCTGTGATTTTAGAAAGCCAAGCGCCCTGCATCCAGTGGGATGGGCAGGCTTAGGACAAAAAGAGAAACAGAAGCTATGGAAACAAAAAGATCGCCCGCTCGCATAAGCCCGAGCTTTGCTTGTAGCTGTGGGTCATGTTTGCTGCTTAGTGCTTCACAGTTTCGCTCGTGACAGCTTGTGTACTCATCTGCACGCTCTCTTCCTTCAGTATGGCCCTGTCTCAGTGTTAGACCGCGCTACACAACATCTGTTTTTTTTTTTTTTTTTTTTTTTTATGATCAGAGCTGTAATAAATGTCCAGTGCGAATAAGACTCAAGGGAGCATTTAATGATCGTCTGTCTTCGGGTATATGTCATTTATGGACTTTTACAGTTCATTATTTCAATTGAGACCTAATGATTTGTTGACTTATTGGATAAGCCTTAGCTTCTACATTGAGCTATAGAGAGATGAGACCTGAAGATGAAGTAAAGGCATTGAGCGAATGCGTATATATATATATATATATATATATATATATATATATATATATATATATATATATATATTTCTAGCACCTTCTTTGCAGGTCACGCTATTGCATTCATTGTCGTCTCATTACCAAATCTGCAGATCTGTTATTAAGTAGCTCATCCATCAGTGCTTAGAAACAGAGTCCAAAAGGTTAAAAGGAATGAATGCTCTTGGATGGGAAAAAATACCTATGATAAATCGCAGGTGCTTGGTGAAGTTCCCATTGAATTAATGACTGGTATTCATCATTGAGAAAAGAAAAAAAAAAAGGAAATCAGGCAAGTGGGTGCCTGTTTTAAAGAGGATCTATAAGCTCTGCATTAGTTAAACCTGAACGATGGCCATTGCTAACATTGTGCTGTAATAGGCCTCCGCACAGATATTGTCGCGATACCGGAAAAAACTTCTGCGGATGCGGGCTAAAAGCGGCTCAGAGTCTGTTTAGAGGTTCTTATTGGTTTAAGTGCTTCTCAAAGTGCAGTTGATCAACATCTTTCTTCTAAGCTGCGAGCGAAATTGCTTTGAGCTGAGGTTACGGATGCGCTGAAGATCAAAAGGAGTGGTTTTGAACGTCGCTTTGAAGCGCCAGACTGTATGCAGATTCCTTCCTTTGTTTTAGCCCTCTGCATGCTGGGCTGTGTGTCTGCCGGGCAGTACCACAGAGGGCAGAGGCGGATCATTTATCACTGCATATTGCCTGATTAAGGAAAATTAAAGTAGGCTGCTGTGGGCTAGCTAATTGCTTAGATAAAAAGTTCAAGCTGCTAGACTTTAGGAAAGCGTGTTTGTTTGGGCTTGGGAGAGAAAAACAAGGCTAATACAAAAAGAAAACTCTGCAGTATGGTAGTGATTTATAGGATGCACTGCTTTAACGTTTGATGGTGGTTTTCACGAATAGGGTACAGTATATAGCCTATATTGAACAATACTATAAAAGGACAGTTAACATTTTTTTTGATGGGTTTGTTTATTTATTTTGTATGAAATTAAGCATTTTTGCTTTTTGGAGTATGTCTAAATAAATTATAATTTTTTTTATGTTGTAAATATACCCACATTCATTAAAGTACATTTTACAAGCAATGGTTTTTAGTATTTTTACTTTTAAACAAGTTCAATTTAACGTTACTTGACATTTCTTTGAGAAATTTTTCATTCCAATATGACTAGTAAATTTCAAAAATAATAATTTCAAAGCAATATCCTACAAATTTTAAGCAGATTTTTTGTTAATTTTGTAGTCTGTCAAAATTTTAGCAATTTGTTTTTAAAGAATCTTATGCTTCTCAAGACTGCATTTAATTGATCAAAAACGACAATAATGTTTTTGACAAAATATTAGTTTTTTTTCATACATATATTTTACAATGTGTTTTATTCATGGGATTGTAAAGCTGCATTTTCAGCAACCATTACTCCAGTCCTTCAGAAATCATAATATGCTGATTTGGTGGTCAAGAAATATTTATTTGTATCAATTTTTTAAAGTTATGCTATTTAATATTTTAGTGGAAATCATGTTTTTTTCCAGTATTTTTTGTATTCTAGTAGTGTACCCTATTCATGGAAAGTATTTGCCACCTATAATACTGGATCCATCCTTATGTGATTTTTCTCTATATGAGTGATGCAATAAAATAATTTCCCGGAACAATCACTAAATAATCTTCATTTCTCAGCTGTGTTTCTCTTGGGCCATTTTCCAATTATGTCATGTAGATCTTCCTTATTCCCTTATGTTCCACTAATTAAACTATTAAATTCGAACTTGTCATTAATCATGTTTCTTAATGAACAAGTTCATACCCCTCTAGTTATACTACCACTAAATATAACTCATACTCCACAAATGTGGGAACACAGAGGCTTGTTTATGTAATGTCGTAATAAATGCTATGCCGAAATATCTCGATGTAAGCACAGCCTAAAATGATCAACTTTATCTTCAGATGATTGAGGTGGTATTTTAGGTTTAAATGTTGCCACTGAGCACTCGTGATCATGGGAAATATACAAACACTGTGTTTAAGCAGCATAAGCAACAAATAAAACTAGTGGTGAATCTCATGAAATCTGTCAAGAACATGTCCAGATATTAAAATTAAAAATGATATATATATATATTTTGCCCTATGAAACTGAAGATATTTTGACACTGAAGCTTATTCACCCTTAAATTATTGTTACAAAAATGTTAAATACTTCTTCATCATTAATGTGTGATTAATGTAACTCTCATTAAAGTTAAAAAAGTATTTGTCTGTTCTGATAGAATTTGTAGTACATTATAATGATTTAAAGCAAGTATTAATTATTTTGCATGTATTTTTTTGCAAATATGTAATTTGTTTATTTTAATTATTGAATATATTATTTTGATATATTTAGAATTGTATAGTTTAATATTCTTATATTAATTTACTACAGTAAAAACATAGTATTTCATTAGTAAGAATATAATGACAATCACTGTGGGGGAAGAACAATTTTGAGGTGACATATTAAATAAAATATTTTTTTTTAAAATAGTTATAATGATCCTGAAAACAGATTTTGTTTATGCAAAGTATAATTTCTAATCTTACTGTATTTATTTTGCACTAAAAAACTGTTTGTAAAATATGTATATATTTTAGTAATATTTGTACCTTTATGATAATATTTTTTAATAAGTCTTAATAAGTATTTTTGTATATAATCTGTTTTAGTAATTTGTATTATTTTTATATTTCGATTATTTGATAAATTCATATTCCTATATTAATTTAAATACTGTAAAAATACTGCATTCATTAGTTAGAATCTAATAATATTAGTGAGAATCTAATAAGAGTTATAAAAAAAACAAATAAAATAAAACAATGAGGCAAATTTGATTTCGTCTTTATGAAAAATGGTCAAAGTGCAAAAAAAAAATATATATATATTCTCTTGATTTTGAAGTGAAATGTTTTCATGAGGTTCACCCTAGTATGAACTCCTCACAGGAGAAAAATGTGTCCTCGGTGAAAGACGCCTGTTATGATTCTGCCAAGGACTTTTGTGTGTGTGTGTGAGTGTACAGTATGTCCCATGTATCTCAGCATGTCCAGCCATCTCAGTTTGCCAGAGGAATTGTGCTCCTGCCAATCAGTCCCTCGCTGTCATAAGGTGGGCCGTCCCCTGCGCCGACAGCCGTGCTGCACATCGCATCGTGTCCCTCCCTTCAGCTCCAGAGGGCTTCTATGATGACGGCTGACCGTTGAGACACTCTCGGCGCAAACACTGAGCAGGCTTCCACCAGTCCCCGCTGTGGCACCGACAGATGGTGCAGTCGTCCACCTTCACTTCAATGCCAGCTGGGATGATCGTCGTTCCAGCGAAGCAATTTGGACCTGTCACATGGGAAAAAGGAGGAGATTTTAAGGAAGAGGGAATGAGCCTCTTTTGGAGTGGAATGTCGGGAGTGACTCACGGGAATTGTGAAGGCGGAACCGACGTGTGGATGTTTTTCACAGCCATGCACCGATGGGCTTGTTTTTGTAACACTAAAGCTCTTTTGCTCTTCTCTTTTCCTTTCTCTCTAATTCTCCCCCTCACACACCCATCCTCTCGCTGGGATGCTTTGCATTCTAATGCGCTACAGGCTGCAGGGGCTGCTGAACAGTCATGCTGACGCTATGCGTGATCTGAGCGTGCTCCGCTCATTCTCTTCTATTGTGGCCTTCAAGCATTGTAGACCATGAGCTCTGCATAAAAACGGTCAATTAAGAAATACATTGAACCGGTTAATCACTTTTATCATCCACTGTTATAATTAAGGTCATCTCTTTCATTCGTAGCGTGTTAAAGCCAAGTTGTAGTCAGAAGCCATTCTTTCAAATGTGGGATCATTGGATCAAAAGTTACTGCCCATGCTCATGCCTTGTGTTCCACCTCAATAGAATATCGTGTTATGACTTTAAAACACTGTTGATGTGCTGGGATATTTGAAATATGCTTTTGATTGCTAGCACTACACATTTTCATTCCTGCTTCATATCTATGGGTTTTCATAGATGGTGGGTTTACTCCGTAGCTCCTGTGATACGCTGTCGCACTCAGGGGATGGAAAGCACTGGTTCAAATCCTGTGTAAAACGATTCGACAAAATGGTTCAAATCTGCGTAAAAGGCAGTTGAAATGGCACGGTTGCATCGACAAATGCCTTTTGATATGAGTTTTGCATTTGTTAACACTGTCGGGTTGGTTTGGGGTTGGATTTGGTGTAGGGCATATTTCTAACACGATAGAGCGTTTCGTTTTAGCGACAGTACCCAGATATTTCAATTCTGAACTGCCGCAATATGTAACAGAAGCTACGTAATAAAAACACAGCAATACTTGCCTATGTCAACGTAATAAAAATGTTCCAGAGTCACATGTTGAATGTGTTTCGGTGTCACGCAGTGGACATTTCTCTTTTAAACTGGCGAGACGCGCAGTAAGGTACATAAGGTGTTGCACAAAAAGCGCACAGAGGTTCATAAAGTTAGTGAATTTTGTAAAATGGACATGGCCTTGGTTTGTTTTTTCTTTTCTTTAGTCTCTCAAGTCACGAATGCCATTGTGTAAATGCAATTCAGTTTTAAAAATATGCATCTTTATCCATTATGCTTTCTGTTCCATGGACTTTCACTCTATACAGTTTAGCAGCGATTAAACAACATTCATAATGTTGTGACTGAATCAAGTATTCCAAAGAGCCTTGTAATGAGTTTCTATATAACTGCAGATATTAATTTAGTCAGCAGCACTGTTAAAAATAAGGTCAATGTGACTAAACATGGTGTTGCACAGTTCCAAGGGTCTGCTATGATCATCATTTACAAGAACACTTTAATTTTTATGCAATTCCTCACATCCTTCCCCCAATGAGCAGATATTAGTGGCCTGCTGTGGATTAAACCCGAAGCGGTTGGTATAATTGCTTAGCAAATATCTGTGTGTTTATGTCCATATTTACCCATGTAAATTAGCAATGATCATTTTTAAATGATAGCAAATCAAAAACAGAATAGGCTGACTCAATGTGTAGAATTAATCCCTGTGATGAGTTTACCCAGTAATGCCTTTTTAACCATGAAATTAAAAGCTGAGCACAGCCACCATTGTCTGAATGTTTCTGAAGATTTTTTATTTGTGCCTTGCAAGGAATTGACATCAATATTTTACAGATTGGAATTACATATTTATATTTTTATTTTACATGCCCTTGTTGCTGTATAAATATACATTTAAGTAACTGAGTAATATTAATAACGTTATTTAGCGAGAATTTAGGTAAATTGTGACACTTGCCATTAAGATGAGTAGGAAAAAAATGTTCCAATAGACCCCGTTTACTACAGGATTAGAGTTCACAAATCATTTGTTATTACTACATTGAAGTATATGTAACATGGACACTAAAATAAAGTGTTAACTAAACGCTTATGCATTTATAAAATGCATCCTTGCATTTCCTAAAGGCTGGACTTTTGCTTCTACTAAACTGCTAAATGTAATTTACTTTATGCAAAATTTCTAATATTTATTTGCCTGTGAGTGGTGCATTTCTTTGTTATGCCCTGCAGTCTGTTACAGAACTTGACCTCTGATGACCTCAAAGAGGACTGAAGCTGCAATCAGTGATCACTGTAAATCAAAATCTATAGCAAGAGTCAAGGTATGTGAAGATCATCATCAATCGATATAGTTTAGTCAATTTAGGTTGCATTAAATATTAATATTAACTTTAGCTTGTGCGTTAAGGCTACAACAGTTGTACTAATTAGTCTCATTTTAGTGATAAGATGTTTTCATAGATACGTATCTTATGAACAAATCGGATATCAGCATAAATCTTGATCCCAGAACCTTGTGGGCATATAGAGTTCTTTAGAGATAATTGCACTAGTGTGGTAAATAAGATTATTGTGGATTTACTCTATTAAAAGGGGTTTAACAGAATACCTGCAGTGTAAATCGTAGGCGTATGATTATCACAGTGCAGACTTTTATTTATTTATTTTTACATCAAGACTTTTTGTAGGTGGGATCAGATTGGAGATTCAGGCTAGCAGTGAGTTTAACAAGACGCAAGGTACTCAGTGTTTATCCACTTGCTTTGCTGATCTCCCAGTCAGAAATTATTGTGAATTATTAACTGTGTCTTAAGGGTTGACTGTGAGCCTCTGATGATCTGTTAAGTATTATATAATGGTTTTAATTGCCCACATCCGTAATCTCATTTGACTTTTATCAAACTTGATAAGAGCTGATTCAGATTGCGCAAGATATTTCACCAGCATTGCAAGTTTTTATTCGCTGCTTTATTCAATGCTTTGCAGAAAGCTAGTAACCCGGCTAACATTCTCGGAATGCTCTAGAAAGGTTTTCCAGTAATGTTCATAGAACCTTTGTTTAAAGTTATTTGAGTATATTGTTAAGTATTTAACAACCTTTTTTTACCAAAATATTTAGTTTGTGTTTCAGAAGGTTCAGAACAGTTGAACTTCCCTTGTTCACATAACCACTGAACATTCAAAGAACATTGAAATACATTTTTTTAATAACTTTAATAACAATAGCCAAATGGTTATGGCAAGGCTCAATTTGACATATTAGATCGTCTATAGGGACCTTATTCGTATTAATTCTTCATTATATTATGTTTAGCTATACATTTGGTAGTTTGTGCGATGGCTTCGTAAAATATGGGCACCAGCCACTGATCAATCAGGCCTTATTAGAAAAGATTACTATAATGACGGGGATCTTGGTAATCAATAATGATCTGCAAGAGCCCATATTTCATATTGAACCTTTTCGAAATTTGTTGTTGAAGCCCCTCACAGGCTCACACTGTATAGACATTTTAAGCTCAATTTGAATGAAGCAGTACTCTAAAATGTCTTTTCTGTGGAGCTTGGAGGATCTTAAAGTGCCACTGTTAAGCATTTCTTTGTAAACAGCAATTTCGTCTACATATATGCGGCAGACGGATTTTTTTTTTTTTCCTTTTGCAAATGTTGTAGAGCTATGACTATTTGATAATGAGATATGAATAAGTTAACCATCAGCTCTGAAGAAGTGTATTCACCATACCTGGCCCAAATCAGCACTTACAGAAGTAACATTTCAGCATATGTGTAAGGCCATTCTTGATGACAAGCAGTCCTTGAAAAGTACTTCTGGTTTGATGTGGCAGTATTTCCTGAAATACAGTCCTCACTCTATGTCAGTAAAAGTCAGTGGTGCCTCACATTTCAAAAAGAGTTCAAGCTTCATGACCTCTTTTTACTGTGGGGGAAAACAACTAGATTGCCTTTTAACCACATCACAGACATGTTAATAGACTTGCAATAGGGCAGCAGGGTTAGCGGTGCACAAATTGCTTTACTGCCTACAATATTCTGCATGCTCCTAAGAGACCTGAAGGAGTCTTACATGCACTCAAATATTTGATTTCCATCAGTAAAAATTATGAGCTGTTGGCAAAAGTGCAAAAGCAACCGTTTCAAGGGGGGTGCAACAGAGATGCGTGCCTACTAGCCTAGCCAAGAGCGGTTATTCATCATCCTATAGAAAAAAGCGTCACTAGTGCAAGGACACCTTGGCCAGGTGGACAGGTACCAAACAGATAACGGATAAGATCGTGCTCGATGCCATTCCTTAATGACCCAGACATCTGTTTTAAGACTGTAGTGGTTTATTAAGAAGATCAAGTTCTTGATTACAACATCACTGCACATTGTGTGAGATAAGGTTGTAAGATGCGTTTTTATTAGTTTGATTACCAGTTAAGGGATTAGAATGAGAAAGCAATATTATGGGGAAAAGGCTTGTTATTTAGCCAGAAGCAATGGTTTGAAGTTTAAAATGCATGTTTTCACTTTACAAGAGTTTAACTGATGGGCTGGAGTACTTGTGGATTATTCTGATGATTTTATCAACTGTTTGGACTTTCATTCTGACGGCACCCATTCACTGCTGAGGAGACACTGGTAAGTAAGTGATGTAATGCCAAATTTCTGTTCTTATGAAGAAACAAAATCTTCTACATCTTGGATGGGCTGCAGGCAAATCTTGATTTATGGGTGAACTATTCCTTATACATATTCTGTTCGGTCTCTCATTGTGACGGCACCCATTCACTGCAAAGGACCCATTGATGAGCAAGTGATGTAATGCTACGTTTCTCCAAATCTTTTTTGATGAAGAAATAAACTCTCCTACATCTTGGATGGCCAGCGGGTGAGTACAATTTCAGAAACTTATATCCCACACAGTGTTACTTTATAATATATTATTTATATCATATAAGTACTGTTATTATAATATTTTTAAATGTTCAATTTTCATTTTACTTTTAACATTTTTAGTAATTATACCATGTGCTTTTGTCATTATTTATTTTTATATCAATTATAGATTTAGTACTTTGTATTACTTTTTACTACTTTTTATTTTTACTACTGTAAACAATAGCAAAATAGCAAGTCCTGTAACAGTATGAAGTATGGAAATTAAAAAAAAAAAGTGCTTCATTAATAGTGCTTCAATAATATAAGATTTGGTTCACTTTACATTCTTTCTGTTGTCTGGGTAAATAAAAAAACAAACAACATATTTTATTATTTTGACACAATGTGATTGAGATTTTAATAATATGAAAAATATTCCAAATCTTATGTTTCTTCAATATCAGATATTGAGGGTAAAAGAACAGATAGCATAAAGTTACACTGAAACTACAACTCTAATATTGAATGGCAAAAACCACAAAAGTGATTACTTCTGTCTCAAAACAAAGTCGCTCTAGGGTATTTTCAGAAGGTCTCAACAGTGAACTGAGTGAAAAAGACCAGTCGGCCTTGATTGTACCTGGCCTTGTTTCGCTTTAGCTTGAATTGTCAAATATTTTCTCTTTCACATAGCAATGCGGTTCAGTTAAACCCTTGAGTCTTTTAGTAACTAATGGTGGCAAAGGTACGAATACAAAGTGAACCTGAAGCACTTTTGCCTTTACGGCGTACGTATGAAGAGAACCAAAACAATGGGCTTAAAGTGAACAAATCTCTTCTGCATTTCATGAGAAGGTTTCCATGTGGAGATTTATTAATTGCAAACATGTGACTACACTGAAGCAAGCAGTGCATACAAACTATTTACAAAATGTTTCAGATCACAGTCATCATCATAGGTGAAGTTACTCCTTTGCAGTGGAGGCCCACGTCGTTGCCCTCAGATTAGCCTGCAACCTACAAGCAAGCAATTACTATGGTAACCACTGAAGCTACTGAGAGATGGTTGCCCACGATTGGCTCACCCACATAGAAACACGACCAGTTGTCTTTCCAGCAGCGCACGAACTGAGCTTAGTATAGATGGTCAAAGTTCTTGTTAACACGGGTTTTAAAAGACTGCATCGTGTGCCAATGTTTAGAGGCATAATTTGGTAATTAGCATCAGCAGCAAGCCAGCACATCACTTTTTCTTGAGGCTATTTTAGAGTTTTTGAGGTTCAGATTCACTTCAGCAAAAAAGTACTGTATTCCTGCGAGGTTCATTAAGAGAGGCTTCAAAACGAAGTGATACTTCCAAGGCTTTTTTTCATTTTGACGTGACACGCGAGAGTCAGATGTGAGATATGTTTATGGAAGTCGAGAATTGTGCTATAAAAAACGGTGCAGCCATGTCTGACTTTTGATTGACTGAGACTTGGCATTCCCAGTGTCGTTGATCCTCTGCCAGCTCTGTCAATGCCGGGATAAGTGTCTCTTGACATTTACCGTCTCAGTTTGTCCATGTGGAACAATCTTAGAGAGATTACATGACAGACTGTTTAGAACAGCTCTTGACCAACGTTATTAGAACTGATTGAAATGAGATAAAGTCTCTCTAGCTAATTATTTTGCCTTTCTTTCTCCTACAATCGCAACCGAATAAAGCCAAGCAAGTCCTTAGATGAAATATTCCGTTTATGCCATTTCAGCTTTGATTAAAATGAACCGGAATAAAAAAAATCCTCATGAATTTTAAGGGTAGTCATTAACATTATGGTGCAAATACTTTTATTAGTACTTTAAGTGCTTTACTATAAAGTATTGGTATTATTGTTATTTTCCCTGTGGCCCACTTATAACATTTATCCTTTATTTCACAGACAAGGCTTAAGCCTAGTTCTAGATTAAAATGTAAATCTGAGCTGTTTTTTTTACCCGAAACAAACTTGCACTGATTGATCTTAAAACATATCAATGATTTGTTTTTGGCTTAAGATGCACACCATGTCGAAGGCATGTTTATAAAAATTACTTAAATGTCCTGATTGAACTATGGCATAATCTTAGTTTAGAGGAATAGTTCACTCAAAAAGTTCTGTCACCGTTTACCCTCAAGTAGTTCCAAACCTACATGATTTTTTTTTGTTCTGCCAAACACAGAGGAAGATATTTTGAAGAAAGTTTGTAAACAGGCTGTTTTGGGTCATTATTGATTCTATAGTAGAAAAAAACACTATGGACGTCAATGTGGACCCAAACAACAAATTCACTCGAGATAATTTTTACATTTGGGTGAACTATTCCTTAAGGCTAAACCCTATTTATGAAACTGGGCCTAACTACCAAAAACAGTCTGAATATATTTTTGTGACCCTTAAAATTAATCAGGCTGTTATGTCATCTGGAATTGAATTTTTTTCTTTTTTTTATTATATTATATCAAGATTAATTTAAAAAGAAAGAAGTCTTTCATGCTTACCAATGCTGCATTTATTTGATCAAGAATACAGTAAAATTATACAGCAATATTATGAACTATTTTTGCAGTTTAATTTACCTGTTTTCCTGTTTTGTTTATAATTTTTTGAAAATTTAAAAAAAGTAATTTTTTAATTTTACATTTAATACATTTTTTTTAACAAGTGCAAAAAGTGCATCATTCCTACAATGCATTAGATTTCTTTGATTTACAATTTACTAAATTCATTTTCCATTTATTCCAGGATTTAGACAACTAATTTTCAATTCCAGCCAATGAGTTGAAAAAGGAGCCAAATACTCGTTTATGAATTTTGCCTGACCCTGGTTTAAATGTCATCTTTGCATGAGAAGCGCATTACGTAAATGCAGCAGCGGAGATGAAGGTTTGAGGTCTGAAAGGATATTTTATTATATATGTAATACATCGAACACTTTAATCTCAAAGTATCAAGTGTAATGTGATTCTTTCTGATATGACCCCTTTAAAGATCTTGGAAGCAGACTTGGTTATTTCCTCCAGGGGACGGGCTTCACCGCAGCCTCCCTAAAATGCCAGCACCACAAGCTCATCACCGTGCCCTGTCTGCCTGGATTAGTTCTCTTCCAGGCTGTAGGCGAGGTTTGTGTATCTGTGTGTGCGTATCTCTGGCTGTCTTTCTGCGCTAGTAAAGCAGAAAGTCACAGCCGGTCTCTATTTAGCAGCTATACCTTACACCACACTTCTGATTGTAATGTGGATCCTGGAGAATGTAGGTCAATGTGTGCTAGAAGGGGAAAAAGGAGGGAATTTCATAGATTTTAAAGTTGCACTTAGAAGATTAGATATGATTTTTCTTTACAAATCTATTTTCAAACATGTCTCCTGAGGCGCTCCGAAGAGCAGCAAGATTTCTTTAAAACTGAAGACAGAAACTCGGCTGCAATTTGCGAACTTGATTCAGTTTTATCCTGTTAAAATCTATTATGTCAAACAAAAAGGTTAGCTGTCTGATCATATAATTTTTATACCTTTAAAGCGTTCTTATTTTAAAGCAGCTGTTCTTTAAAAAGCATCACTTAATAAATCTAATATTGGTAGCACATAATTTTAGGGTCTCTTAACTAGTTGCTTGTTAGCATGCATATTACTAAAATATTAGCCGTTTATTAGTAGCTTATTATTATAGTTTATAGATTTAGCCATCAACTTTTCAAAAGTTGCTGTTTAATGTTATTGCATTGAACTTTTTTTTTCACCCTATTACATTTGCATTACATCATAATGCTCATATTTGGAGTGAATACTTATCCACAAATACCGCACTCAAAAAATGAGCCTATATTCGGTTCCAAAAAGTAATACAAAAACTGTTACAACTGAAAGGTTGACAAAAATATGTAATAACATAGCATAACAAGATATTTAGAAGCGATTCTCAAAAGGCTAGGTACACCAACTTAAGTAAAGGATTTTCAACACAAGGGTTAAATCTATGTCCTCTACAAGCAGCTTGGCCTATAAGCATTGTGCCGATCAACATTTTATTTATCCCACTGATTCACTGAGCTTACACTTTGTATTTGTGCCTCTGTATCGCACTGACTCAGGGATATCTCTTGCCCTTGGCCATCCAGTGAGCCATTGGAATCCAATAATTGTAATTTTGGAATCGGGCCTTGCTGACTAGTGCATCGAGACGCAGGAGATAGAGGAGTCCCTATTGGCCAATTAATCCTTCTTAGCATGGTCTTAATCAATGGGACACTGTTTATCTGAACCAAATTTCCCCTGTAATTGAGCAGAGGATTGGTAATCAGAGCTCGCTAGCAGGTGATACCGAAATCTAATAGAAAGTTCGAGTGGGTTTTAAACAACCTGTGCATAGATCTGTCTGTTTATACCGCACCATCACATCCACCTCACTGCTATTTCTTGAACACTGATACATGCCAGTCAGCGGAACAATTCGCTCTCCTTTGGGATTGTAGAGAGAGCCCTCCGAGGAATTCTCTAAAGTACACCTTGCAGGTATTTTCGTCTTCTCCATAAAACCTATAATAGGAAATAGGCCGTTCTTACCGTTTTTACAGATGGGGCAGCACTGTTCTGGCTCATACACCGGGTTGACGCACTCTGGTACTGCACAGTCAGCGACCACACAATGCACCTCATTATTTGGCTCGCAGCGACACCATTCACAGGGCGAAGGCTGGGGAGACAGAGAAATATGATACGGTGAGAGACTCTTTCACATTAGACATCACGGTTAAAATCAACATGAAATCAAATGGACTCTATTTTTATATATAAGTGCATTTGATTCCAAATGAAAACAGTATGTGAAAACGCTGGCTATGTGTTACAAATCTTTCCCCCTTTGAAATCCACCCCTCTAATGCTGGCTACTATGTGCGTTACAACTCAGAAGTTTGGGATTGGTACGAATTTGTAATGCTTTTAAAAGAAGTCTCTTATGCCAAATTTCCACCGCAAAGGTGGCAAAGAAGTACTTCTGAAGTAGCATTAGGTGCTTTTCAAAAACTATTTAATGTTCAGAGGTGGCAAGAATTTGTAATGTATGTTGATATTAGGGACAGAGATTTTAGGCATCAGAGCAGGTAAAATTCTGTCTGGCTTTTATGCAACTTTATGTCTTCACGCAGAATTTTGAGCAGTCACAGGGTAACCTGGCCATGTAAAGACAACTTAATTACCCTCATATGGTTATTTCATCAAAATACTGTAAAACTGAAATTGTAAAATATTATTGCAATTTTATTATTTATTGCTGCAAAGCTGAATTTTCAGCAGCCGTTAGTTTTCAATGACTAATAATTCAAATACAGCTTTCAAATATCTCTCAGTGTTGAAAACAGTAGTTTGTATTACTTTACTTTCACTCTTTGCAATGCATGCTTGCTAAAAGTATTTTTATGTCCCTCCTCATTTTTCTGTTATTCTATATTTAATTGCTCATCCAGATTTAAATATGGTTGCAAAACATTTCGGATTGACCCCTTTCTTTTTAGAATAAAAAAATATTTTGGTTAGCATGCATATTTCTTCGGTATTGCAGATTTCTTTGGTATTGCGTGACTTTTGTGAGATCAGCTTATAATTACTATTACTAATCATAAATAATTCAATCAGGCAGTATCTAACCAGTGAATAACAACAGATGTAAGTTGAGACCGTCCTGTTGAGTGCATACTTGTCGGTGGAGATAGCCCAGATTAATATGTGATTAGTCCTACAATGGATGTCTGTAATAAAATACACTACCTGCTGAATATTACATGGACCCCAAATGGCCATAAAATATTAAGTTTTAAACCCACAAAGCCTACTGTGCCTTGTAAAAATATTTAGACCCTTAACAAGTTCTCTCTTACAGAACTGTAAATCTTACACTGAAATTTGGTTTTCTGTTATAATTTCCAAAACTCTACACACTTTTACTTTCCACAGTTTTTAATTTTCTGCAGAGACATCTTCTGCAGCATTTACGTCTATTGGAGTAAGTATGTACCAGCTTCCCACACAGTTCAGATATGTTTTAGTCTATTCTTTTTGGCTGTTGAGGCGAGTCAAACTATGCTACTTCACAGTTGGTATGATAATGCTTAATGGTGGGCAGTGATAAATTTGCATTTGCCAAATAGTTTTGAAGACTTAAAACGAAATCATGTGCTAGCATTATTATCAGTTAAAAGCAATAGTTAACGGATTTGTTTCGTACGAACATGCATCTCTTCATGAGACCATTAGTGTTTTTATCAGCTCTTTGGCCTTTCATTCTGACGGCACCCATTTACTGCAGAGGATCCGTTGGTGATCAAGTAATTCAATGCTAGATTTCTGTTCTGATGAAGACATCTTGGATGGCCTGTGGGCAAAATCTTAAATAAATCTGTGGGTGAACTATTTTTATACATCCATAAACGTCACATTTGTTCTCTATTTGTGCCACAATTTACACCACTGTTGTGCAGATTTGGTTGACTAATGCACCTTTACTCTGTTCTCAGCTCCTGAACTCTGCAGCCTCTTCAAAGTGATCGATATGCTCTCTCTGGCTTCTCTCACCGGTCTCCTTTATGTTCGCACAGAGAGTTTTGAGGTACGACCTTTTCAAGGAAGTGTCTGTGTGGTTTGATGCATCTTCCACATCCTGATAATTGAACCAGCAATGTCCACTGGGGCATTCAAACTCTCGGATATTATATTGCACACTTTTATTCTAATTTATGCACTTATTTGAACTTCTGGAGTAGTATTTTTGAAATATTCTCTAGTCTTTATTTTCACAGCAGTCCTTTAGAATAATGGTTTCTTAACTGTGGGGTTCCTCTCCAGAGAGTGTGGAAGTTATTTTAATGATTCACAAGTAGAGGCCAATTGTGAGGCAACTTTGTCATCATTATGGCAATTGTTTCCTATCTATGTAAATGTAAAAATTATACAGCATGGGGATTGAAAATGTATGCGAGCAGCATATATATGTTTTTGCATTACATAAAAGCATAATTAATTAGACATTTCTGTAGTTAAAAATAAGCATTGCTGATTTATAGGACTCTATATATATGGTTAGGCCACAGTCCGATTATCTGACACATATTGCACACAGAACTGAAAAACACTTTTTTTGATCTTACTTAAGCTTTTATGTGATTGGCTGACTTTACACAACCTCTGGGAGTCGAGAGGAACATGTTTTTTTCATCAGTCTGCCTGGAAACCAAGTCTTGTTTACAAAGTACCGGCATGATTCAGCAAGCACTTGTGAGCAAGAGCTAATCACTGGATTTACAAGCATTTGCCAGGTTAGTGCCATAACATTTTTTATTTTTTCATTTCATGTTTCAATCCAACTAATATCTCAACTAAATATGAACAGATTTGTATATTTAGCATTGTATGCTATGTCTGTGAAATAAGTAGGATTTATTTATTTCAGAATGGCAAATTCTGATGACAAAAATTATACACATTTTCTGCTTTTTATTTATTTTTATTATCATTTATTTATTTGGTGCAGGTGTTCACTGTGACTGCTGCACCACTACATGATTTATTTAATTTTTTTATTGATGTTTAATAGCCTTTATTCAAGATAATACTTACTTTAAATAATGCTTTAAAAACAAACTAAACTGGCTGGTTGCTTTTCCAGTATATCCCAGCATCATTTCAACAAAGACAATCATTTAAAAGTTTGGGGTCAGTGAGGTTTATTTAGAAATTACTAATTTTATTTATCAAGGGTGAATTGAACTGCATGGTAAAAAAAAGTGAGCTTTACTGGCCGTATTTTTACGTTTACTGTTAATTTGTAATGTAAAAAGAAAATTCTGTTTCAGCAAAAATATTAAGCAGCACAATGGTTTTCAAAACAATAAGAAATGTTTTTTGAGCACCAAAACCATTAGTATGATTTCTGATGGATCGTGTAACACCGAAGACTGGAGTTATGGCTGTGGGAATTTCAGCTTTGTCAGAAATTCAGAAATAAATTACATTTTACAATATAAAATGGTTATTTAACTTATAATGAATTAATTCACAGTATCACAGTTTTTAGTGCATTTTTTATTAAATCAATTCAGGATTGGTGGGCATAAGAGACTTCTTTTAACAACATATTAGTATAATATAAAGCTATTGTGTTTATAATATAATTACTTATTAAATACGAAATTAAAAACTTAAAATCTGGAACCTTGCATTTGAATAAATTGCGACGTATTATTGTAGCAGTCTAATGATTCATTCATGCATTTCATGTATTCACAGAGGTGACACCGACTCATGTCTGTGCCAGCGTGGATCACAGCTGAAGGTCTCGAGGACAGACAGAGATCGGGACCCCTGTCCTGGCAGCGGTCATGCCCTTTAGTCTCTGCACACTGTGTAAGTGGCACGGACACTAATAATCCTCTGTTCTCCATTGATAACAGCATCCAGTCCAGTGGGACAGAAGCTTGTGAACTTGCCCATACAAATCATTTGTAATTGTGCCAGACTCTTCGTAGAGCCAACACAAGGCAAAAAAAAAAAAAAAAGGGATATAATGGGCAGCAGTCGGCACAAACGTCTGGTTTTCATAGCGTATGCTGTAGAGAATGCTAAGATTAACATTCTCTCTGAAATAAAACAATCTATGAACTTAAACCTTTCACTTTTGACAGGGGCACTTGAGAAATGTCTTAAATGGGTATTATGAGATTCAAAGTGTACTACTGCAGTACTACTGAAAAACCATCCTTACAAAGTATTCATTACATTCATTCAGTACAGGACAAGAGGGTCATAAAATGTTCTGCTGAAAAGAATCTTTGTGTAGCTAGGCCTGGATCGCTCTTATTGTAGAGGCTTTACTCTTCCCAGAATTATCTGCTTACAGTATTATATATTATTCAGCAACATAGCTCCAACTAAATGTAAGCAAATCAGCTGAAAGGAAAAGCGAGAGTCATTTCATGAAAGAGCCATTTCCCTGCTAAATAATGCAGCTTAAGGATGTTTGCTGATCTTAACTGGTTTGACACATCTTAAATCTCTTAAAATGATCCCATTTTATGACATATTATATATACATGACAGTAGCACTGGACTTGAACTTACTGATTTGCCTCAAACTGATTATTACTACTGATTATAAAACAGAAAAGTTTTGATCATTTTTAGTTTTCACACAAATTCCAAGCTATACTAGTGATAACAGTGAATTCCGAGTATTCTACAAAAAATAGCTTATACTTTCCATATGCTATTTTATTACAAAATATTTTCATTCAATCTTTTTATGAACACTCATGCAGCCTTGTTTAAATGACTATTAAAATAGCCAGTAAATAATGCTTTTTCCTACCTGATCTCAAGGCATAAATGTACCTGGCTGCATTTTTGATCAAGACACGAAATACGTACCAATATGTACATATCACTGCAATTTCCAAAAGAAATGAACACTAGAGGCAGTAATGAACACTAGAGGCATCTCTCTTTGAAACGTGCAGTAAAACATGCAAGTACGGTATTGCACAAAAAGTACAATTTGATATGAGACCAAGTTAGCTTTTTCACTTAAATACAGTTTAAAGTATGTGTGTTTATAATGTTATTATTATTATTTAATTTATGAAGTGGCTCCATAGATTACTGACTCATAGTCCTTAGCACTAATTATTCAAAATGTTTCAGTTTGCTTCACTTCACTTCATGCCTGTACTGCTTCCAAGGCAACTGTTGATTAGTTTTGATGTGTGACCAGTAGTGGTTTCATTTACTTTGTCTCTTGTCTCTTATTAACATGCAAACCAAAGCAAGCATATCCTGCACATGGTGATAATGGTGCTACATGCATCTATCTAATACATACGCTCTCTCTCTCTGTGTGAGTGTATGTATAAATATATAAATGTTCTAGAGACAGTATAAGCAGTAGGTGAAAGTTAAGTTATAGGAAAAAGATATACGAGAAGTCGTACTTCCCATGTAATCTTAAGGCAGTCACTGCTGGTGTAGAGAGAGTCTTGAATAATGTATTTGGCATTCTGCAGGTAGTGATCTCAGTCTGAGAATTTATTGAAAGGCAGGCAGACAAGTGTATGAGCACGGCATTCTGCACAGGGTTACACGTGTAAAAGGGCGTCTGTGACATTTTCGGTCTGTTGTCCGATTACATTGATTGCTTCATGGCTCATGTGATTAAAAAGATTTCATTTCTGAGGAAACGCCTGTAGTATTAGGACGAGTTAGCTAATTTTACACCTGACCAGTTACATTTAGATTCGTCGACGCTGTATGAGTCAGTTTAACACTGATGGTTTTATCTTGTCACGGTGCACAGAATGAGGAAGCATACTCTTTTCTACTCCAGTGGACAATGACTGGGCCTTCATTGTTTCAAAATCAACCTAAGATTCGAGAGCTTTTCAGCAGCTAATAGCATCACATGGTCCTTCAGAAATCATTCTAAAATGCTGATTGGGTCCTCAAGAAATTATTGAATGTCATGCTGAGTAATAATTTTGTAGATTTTTTGTTAAATAGAGTGTTCAAAAGAACATAATTTATTGGAAATACGAATATTTATACTGTATTTATTTTACTGTAAATACGTTTTTTACTTCCCTGTTGAGTAGAATTAAATAAAAAAATGGGTAACACTTTATTTTAGGGTCTCTCAACAAGTTATTATAATGCATGTTACTAGAATATTAGCCATTTATTAATTAAGCACATATTATTGCCTTATTCTACATCCCTAATCCTACCCAATACCTAAACTTAACAACTACCTTACTAACCATTGCAGCAAATTACGTATTTATTTGGGTAAATGTGAATTAGCGTTCCCTATTCTGAAATCATCTGGGCCAAACATTTGAATGGTAGTGTATGTGATTTTCACATAAAATGTTGCAAAGTGCGAGAAGAATAATGGTTGAATGCTTCCAGCTGACATGCATTGTTAGTATGTATGAAATGATCTGTAGAAGTTAAAAGATTAGTTCCCAAATAATTTAATTTCTGCCATTATTAGCTCACCTTTGTTTTTTCCTATATATATATTCCTATATATATATATGTATTTATATATATATATATATATATATATATATATATATATATATATATATATATATATATATATATATATATATATATATATATATGTGTAACGAAAAAAAAGATGCTGTTGTAATAGTTGTAATATAACAAGTTTACAGTGACCATAAAAGTCAAGTCTAAAACTGGACAAAAACTTATTGATAATGGCAACATATGACTCATGCGCAATAAAGTAGAAGTAGTTAATAATTGGTAAAACAAATCAAACTAGTCTATAGTCACTTTCATCATTCTGTTATGGTGTTCTGAGTTTTTGTTGGACTTTGACAGACATGGCCACTCTTTGGTCCTACGGAAATTTCCACGGATAAAATAACACCTGGGAAACATTCCAAACTATGGCTCTGGAACGCCATGAGGCTGAGTAAATAATGACAGAATTTCCTCCATGGGGCCTCACCACAGATTTGTGTGGGCATGCTGGCTCCAAAGTGGTAAAAAAGATGTTAAAACCAGTTATATTCACTAATGGTGCCACTGATGGCTCGTGTGTACTGAGATTGAGTCATCAGATCCTCGTGAGTTTTAGCACAGATGCTGAGCTGCATCGTTCTGACAGCATTCTGGGAAATGTAGTTCCAGACATGGGGGTGACTAAAAGGCTCATGCGAAATGCCTTCAGAAAATGTTAAAGATCACGGTGGGTCGCAAAGATTGCATTCCTATGTGACTATGTTAAAACAACACCAGGATCGGGGGAATACAAGACAGAGAGGATGGTGGGAAAATGAAGATACCGAAGTGACCAATGATTTCAGCTTGAAGCAATTGGAATATGAGATTAAACTTTTCTGAATCCATTTCATAGTTCCAGTTTCTGCCGGCCTACTTGTTAGCTTTTAATCAGTGTTTTAAATTAAAACCATGCTGTTCCTCAGGCAGTTGGATCGGAAAATCAATTTAAGCAATTCATTTCAGGTTCTTTTTATAGCTATTTCCTCTCACAGGTGTCAGAGTTTGCGAGTACAGTCACTAATTACTGCTCAATGTAGCATATGCAGATGAGAGGGCAACTTATTTTGTGTGCATGTGAGAGAGAAAAAGAGATGTATGTTATACTTGAAACATTTCTAATCAATAAACTATAGAAGCCTGTTGCTGCCACAGAATAAATTAATAAAATGCAATTTAGACTTTACAATACTGCAACACTGACTTATTTTGAAATTCTTCATTTATATCTCAGTTTGCGCTTTGTCTCTTTCAATTCTGAGAAAAGTAAGAAAAGTGAGACAACACAGAACTGCAAGAAACTCAGAATTTGCATAAAAAAGTCAGAATTTGTGCTTTTTCTCGCAACTCCAAGTTTACGTATCACAATTCTAAGTGCTTTTTTATTTTTTTGTGCCACAGGATTAAAAATTAGTCGTGACTTTTGCGTGTTTATATCTCGATCAGACTTTTCATCTCAGAATTGCGAGAAAAATATCTAAACTGTGAGATGAAGAGTTGCGATTAACCTTTTTATTTTTCTGTCCTTTGGTGGAAACAAGCTTCCACAATAAACCAATTACTCTACATATCAGTTTGAATAAAGTTGCAGTTTCTAGACACTGATAGGCGCTGATGGAATTTATATTGACAATTCATCGTTGAATATTCAGCATGAAGAATGCACTGCCGCCTGTTCTGAGATGCCAGCGCACCGTTCCATTGTTTAAGCACTGAGCGATGTATGTGACAAGACCAATCAAAACCTTGAGGAACCGAGAGTGTTATCTTTTAATTTACAAAACAATGTTTTTTTCTGAATGCAATCCAATGAAAAGACCATATGAAATTATATGTTTCATTTTATTTCTCGTATTTATTTTCTATAAGCCATTGCCTCAAATCTTCATTTTTCTCACCCTCTCTCACAGGTTTTCCCCTCTCTGGTGATCCCAGGCGCACGGACGGGATCATTCAGAGCTCACATCCCGGCCCTAGTCTTTCTGCCTGGGATCTGAACTCACCCTATAGCTCCGGCCTCTTGCTTGCAGCTGAGCAGTGGCTGGGGGTGCGGTGGTGGAGTGGCTCGCTTCCACGGCTGCTGGGGAACCCTGTAGGTGAAACACCTACTAAGGGTAAGTTTCAGAGCTCTTAGGGAATATAACACAACAGCAGAAAAGGAACCACTACCCCCCTGCCCCCTAAAATCACCACAATTTATTACTTGATCATGCGTCTTTATGTTACACTCCCAGTGTCATGTATGCTGTTCTCGGGATTAATTGGCCCCAAAATGTATTTGGACACTTTATTTACATTAGTTGCAAACTATCAAACCATGTAGTATCTGAAAAAAGAAAAGGAAAAGTGATTAGTTATAAAACAATAACTGGTCCCAATTCTCCTTGGGGTCAGTAAGATTTGTTGTTGTTTTTGTTTTTGATCTTAAAGAAATCTCTTGTGTCCGTAAGACTGCATTCATTTGATAAAACAATACTGCAAAAATATATTTTAAAAGGTTGTTTATTCCTATGATGGAAAAGCTGAATATTCAGAAGCAATTACTCCAGTTAAAATGATCCTTCAGGAATCATTCTAATATGCTAATTTGGTGCTTAAGAAACCATTATTATTATCATCAGTGTTTAAAACAGTTGTGCTGCTTTAGATTTTTGTTAACCCTGAGTTTAAGGATTATTTTATGAATTGAAAGTTCTAAAGAATATGCATTTATTTTAAATAGAACCAAATAACTAAATAGAACTAAATAAACTAAATAGAAATGAATGTCTTTACTGTCACACTTGATTAATATAATGCATCCCTGTTCTATTCTATTCTATTCTATTCTACTCTATTCTGTTATTTTATTATATTAATTTTGGCCTATTTAAAAAAAAGACAAAAAAAAACACCTTGCCACGTTGCTTTCTTACTAATATCTTACTGACCCCACATTTTTGAACCATAGTGTATGTAAAAATAATAGTGATAGTTATAAATGTCTCTTCTTTTTCTTTTAATATGATCTAAAAGAGCTGGTATAGAGAGAAAAGGTGCAGGTTCAGAGCAGTGAAGTAATTGGCCTTTATAGTTTATTCTCTCAAGGTTTCGATTGGCAAGATTATAAGAACATGCTCTTCCTGAACTTTCACTGGAACCTTGTAAAAATCAAGACAAGTATTGGAATAACTATTGCCGTGCTTTAGAAGGGATGCGATCAGCTCTGTTGTGTTGGTATGAATCCTATAGCTCTTTCAATCTCCCTCAGCCTGGAAATCGTGACATTTTAAAAAGCCGCATAACTGTCCGGGTCAAGCTGGGTTACACACAGGTCAGCGTGCATTGCTTTGATAATGCACTTCAAGTCTTTCATTTGGAAATCCGTCACTCAGCTGTCATTCGCAGCGATTAGTTACAACAAAAAGCTCTACTGACTGATTGGTCTGTCTCATTCCACAGTGAAAAGCCTTCTCCGTGTGTAAGATTCATATCTCAGTGGGGCTCCACCCACTCCTGCCGAGCCAAGTAAATACAGTCCTCGCCAAAGAACGGCTGAGGAAATGCCAATGTAGCCCACACCAAAGGTTACCCTGTCGGCTTCTTTTAATTGGATCAGCTATCAAGCGCCGTGATGCCCTTTGATTCCCGCTCGCAGCTGGACCTCGGTAGTTGCTTTTTAATTCAAAGAGATCTCACTGGACACTATTGAGTGATGATGCCTCGTTTGGTTAATGCGCACGTCAAATTCAGAGCGGAAAACTGATCAAAAAGGGATTTTTGCTAGTTATGAATTGCTCGACTTTGTTTATGGGTTTTCAATCAGGGTCTCTTTTGAGAGGAGGTAATCAATAGAGCCAGATAAACCATTTTAGAGGTAATAAACGATTGTAAGTTGTCCTTCCACTCAAGGTTGGAGAGAACATGCAGTATTGATGGACCTGATCTTTTATCAACAGACTTACATGGGCAAATATGTCTAGCTGAAACATGCGCTTGCATCAAAACAGGGCTAATCGGGCGCCTAACAAAGATGGATTCAATTTAAAAGTCTATGTGACCCTAATTAAAAAGAAACTGCTTGACTTCGGCACTCTTTCTCCACAAAAAGTTTCCTTAGATGTTGGTGCCTAAATGAAGTGCTCTAACCTTGCCAGCTTTTGTAGATTCTAATTTGATTGGCATTAGTTGGACTAACAAATTAAATACTCTGTCTTTGTTTATTTAGAGATGTGGTCCACAAATGTGAAACTGAATACATCTTGACACCTCAAAGGAAACACTGTGTATTGCAATAAAATGCTGATTTTGTCGAAAAGCAGCTCTGAAGCCGGCCAGCCCCGTGTTGATACAACAAAACCGGTGACTGATAATATATCAGATGGTGCCGGATAGGAAATTCATCACCCAGTGTGGGACTGAATTACACAGACCTTCCACCCCACTGTAATTCTGATATTAAACTGGTTACGTAGTCCATGATAATTATCTTTGCAATACATTTAATGTCAGGAGACAGGTTGCCTAAAAAGGCCTGAATTTACATTATCTCAAGATTACGCTCAGTGAATCAGATGTAAGCATGAGATGAATGCTAACGTTATCTTGTTCTCTAGAGAGAGAGGATTCAAGATACATGTAGTGCAAAGCCATGAAAAAGATCCAAAGCATTGCTGCTAAGATTAAATACATAATTAGCAATCTGGCCAGTGAAGTATAAAATATCAAAAACATCAAAGAACATTTCTTATGGCCTGTTCTTTCTACTTAATATATTGTGTTTACCCAAAAATATCTTTTTGAAAACAGGATTTTCCCAGTGTCATCAATGTTTACAACTAAATACTGTTTTTTTAAATACAAAAAATATTTATTTGATAAACATTAGCGAGATGAAATCTATAAAAGGTGCTAATAAGTGCAGGAAACAATCTAAAAGGTGCACTTGCAAGGTGGATTCCAAAGACTGATTTTGTGCGTGATGATTTATTGCTTTGCCCTTTGTTGATACCTAAAACTTATATTAGATTTTGCACTTGCTGAAACAGCCCACATTAACCCTGGAAATGAGCTTCGTGGGTGAAAAAAAAAAAGTACTTTTACTGTTTTATCTCATCAGTTGCTTTCCTGGTGTAGCGGATTTCAATTCTCTGACATGAATACTTCTGAGAGATATGAAAATGTAATATGTACGACCTACTATTTGCAACCCTGCCAGTGGAAATGGACCGAAGTCAACAAGAGTCCTGCTGATGTTATTTCTATTTTATATACGCTACACATTATTAGATAAACATCTAGTACTTGCAACTGCTTAATAGAAGACTTTTGTCAAATGTGTGTTCTGCTGATATGAGGCCTAACATTAAAGAGCTCACAACATGTAAAGCCTGATAAAGTGATCATGAAATACCAATGCATGATTTATTTGTCCGTTCTACGTCTTATGAATCTCAAGTTGGCTGAATGGTTCATCGTGCAGCATAACAGTAATGTATCTATCTATGGCTGATAGGTCTTTTTAAGAACGTGCAGTGCTTTTGTTGTATGATTGATGGGTTTGCTTTCTTCTTCCGATCAATATAAATAACTTGAATCTAAAATCAAGAGAAAATGCACACTAGTTTCAAATGGATTGCTTTGTCAAGTGGATTGTTTCTGTGGCACAGCTCTAATCAAATTACAGTTGATAGTGATGGATAGGGCTTATCATGATGAGCCACTAAGAGTAAAACAAGCATAACTATCCCACAATATCCCATACTGCACTCATGCACGGACCCACCCACGCAAATGCATATATTTAAGGACGTAGTGGTGCAATAGTGGTCTTGAATGTCTGATTTTGACATACAGTAGGATGCCAGAATATGAAATATATATACGAAATATAAGTCACGTATGCTGTCTTGAGGCAAATTTGTGAAACTTTCAGGCTTGATTATTAAATTAAGTGTAAAGTACAATCCACCCACTATTTAACGGAAGGCTTGCCCCCTCTAGACATTGCATGTCCATGTGATTCTCCACTGTACACGGTTGAGGTTTCAGCTGAAGCGCAAGACAAACCTAATAATTAACCACAGGCGTGCAATGCTAAATAAAAAAAATAGCCCCATATTCGTGCATGGAATAAGTATTCTGGTAATTGGGAGGCAGCGTGATCCTACCTTGAACTCCTCCAGGATTTTGTAAGTCTTCCCTCTATATTCACAGAAGTTTTTGACCTCCTTGCATTCGGGGCAACAGCCGTTGTGTTCCACCTTGGTGCACTTGGGGTGTATTTTGGGGCACTCGGGTTGGTCGCAGACAGGTCCGTCCTCCGTACAAACGCACGGGCAGTTCGAGTGGCCCGGGAAGAAGCGTTCCCCGAGCTTGTACACGAAGCCACTGTCGTCCACGCAGCCTTTCCCTCGGTAGTCATCGAAAATGATGTCATTGTTGGCAGTTCTCTCGGCCTCGTCCGCGGCGGGATAGTCCTCGGGGCCGACAGAGGCCGGCGAGACAGCGGCGTTCAGGGAGAGCAGCACGACGCAAATCGCCGGGAGAAAAGGGCCCATCCTTCGCCGCGGCAGTCTGGCGCATTCAAGGAGAGTGTCTCAGGTCCCTTAAGTTGTAAGTCTCCATGCTGCAAATATGACACTGAAAGAAACGTAAACAACCCGTGCTGAACATGCGTTTTCTTTACGTTAACTGATAAAATCGATCGTCACGCTACGATCAAAGTACAGTTTGCTGATAAACGTAACCGTGTATAGGGACGAATGGGGAGTGTTGTAACAATGTGTGGGTTTTTTTTTTCTATTTGTTTGCTACAGCAGTTGTGAAAAACCTACAGTAAACTGTATAAACGAGTGTCAAGAGCATAGAGTGCCACCTACCTTTGTCCTGGCGTGAGTTTTAAATGTTGCGTAGGAATTTGTTGTGGTGCTCAATTTGACTTTATTTGAATAATGCTTAAATTTGATATTGCAGTTAAACATGATTAAACACTGACATTTTCGAGATCGCCTTATCCTTCGCATCCGTCAATCGCGACGTGGTCGTGCAGATAGCAAAATAGACATAAGATAGAATAATCTGAAGGAGCTGGTTTCAGGGGATCACCAGTTTGTAAACCTGACGTTTTGCGTTCTTTCTTTTTCCTTAGTCCTCGTGGGAAACTTCTACTGCCTTCTCATGGTGATCATGTATGTTGGTTATTGCGTTCGTGCAGCTCATTTCTAATTGGTTAAACGGATGGTGTAACAACTCACCCGATGTTACAGCACTCCCCGGTCTCCCATGCTGGTTAATATCTGGTAATGATCTGCCATTTGTTCCCATACGGAATGCACCGAAGATACCCAAAGACCGACGAAGAGCCAGCTCACATAAACGAGGTGCGTTTCCCTCCTACATTATGTGTTGGCTCTGGTATTAGTGAGCTCTGTATCGCGAGGAGGTGAAGATATTACTTCAAAAGAAAAGCGTGTGTGCGAGAAAACAAACGCCGAAGAACAAAGTAGGTGAATCAACCAAAAAAAAAAAAAAAAAACAGATAATCGCAGGCAAAATAGACCGTGCTCAACAAAGTTAGCCAGGATGTGTATTTCCCAGGGACAACAGGTAGCTCTCCAGCTCCTAATCCCTCACAGCACTGCAGATAGGTGTGCGTTGACCATGTCCTTACATTTCTACGCTCTGAATTTCATCTGCTCCAAGAGCCCTGGAGAAACGACACGGTTTCTGTGTCATTAACGAGTGCGTAATGGGCTTCGGTCCAAATGCCTCTTCACTCGTGAAAGCACGAGAAATTAACCATAAAACGGCAGGGTAGTGTGAGATTCAGCACTCAGAAAAGCAGAGGGGCTGCCAGAGGAGAGCACTTCAAAGAAAGAGTTTCTTTTTTTTACACCGAAAGATAGTATTGACGATACGCCTAGTCTATAACAAAACGACTGCCCCTGGCGCGCTGAATGCATCCGCGCCTGTCTCGAATGTGGAGGAAAAAATGCATTTTTAGCAATTAATAGTGTCGTGAACACAATTGTTATTGCATTGAAGTATCGCAATGAGCACGGATGCGTTTTAACCAAGTGGCTGGACTCGACTTACCGCGTTGAAATGTCTGGTTCCACTTTGTTGGAATCGTAATCAAGCGAGCAAGTGCACCTTCGTGATGATAAGACAAGAAAAATCATTCCAATTCGAGTTGGTGCGAAAAATTGCTTACTCCAACAGAACAGATAATCCGAATGTCTATAATATTTACAAACGAAAGCTGATCAAGCCCACTTTAGAGATGACATATCCAGAAACGCAATTATCCTTCCCCCGATCATTAAGTGACCTCTCAGAAAATGAAAAAGGAAGGAAAAAAGATCCAAAACATCTGTACAAAATGCACTTCCTTCTCGTGATCATCTAGTCATCCGCGGCATTTAAATCAACTCCCAAATACCGCAGGTGGAACAGTATAACGCCATTTGGTCTTCGGCACCTCCACCGAGAAAACAATTTGATGCCAAGTTAATAAACGAGAATAGATTCGATAGCATTGCGTTTCCCCAGCGCGAAAGTAAGTTTATCTACATTGGAGATGCTCGCGCCGCCAGAGCAGACAGGAAAGCATCGTCTGAGACAGCGCTACTAAGTTGAGTGCGGAGAGGAACGAGAACAGAGGAGCGTTTCATCTTCAATAGGTCGCCTCAGTGAGTTCAGCACCGCGGACAGCGCCGGAGCCGGAGTTCAGCACCACGGATAGCGCTTAATTCCGCACAGGATCGAGCTCGAGTCGTGAAACGTGCAACAGGACAGTCCCTCTGGACCTTAGGAAATCTTCTGCTACTCTTATTAGGCGTTTTCGTTCGTAAATAAAAGGAAGTCATCGAGACCAGTCAGTAACTGCGGATTTTAGGAGTACTTTAGTGTTAATTGTAAACTGAGACCACAGAGATATGCAAAATTGTTGTGCAGAAGGTAACCCATAGGGGCCACTGCATTACTGTATTTGATTTTAAGCTGAGGGTGGGCAAAGCAGGCATTATTATCAGTGCCTTCTATGTCCTTTGTGAACGTGTAAACAATGAAAAGCTGACAATAACTTTTTTAACTTTTAAAACCCATTTTATTTTCATGTGAATGCAGGAGCTTGTGTGTGTGTGTGTGTGTGTGTGTGTGTGTGTGTGTATATATATATATATATATATATATATATATATATATATATATATATATATATATATAATATTATCTCTATAAATATTTGAAATTGTGTTGCCAGGTCAGGTTATGTGTCACAACCCCCACAAATCTTTTCAGCATGTAAATTCTTCAAGGACAAGAGTCTTCTCTATTTATCATTTTAGCTTCTATATTAATTTCATCAGTAGGTGGCGATCTTCAATATCTACTATGCTACCCGGACTGATAACTGAAGACTGGTTATTGGTAGAAATATCAACATTAAATTGTCTTTTAATGAACACTTTGTAGTTTCGTTATCTTTAGCACATAGATAGCAATAAGTAAATTAACTTTAAAATTGTTAACCTTGTTATTTATTTTTAAAGGCAGGGCTACGGTTTATCCCAAATTTAATCTAGCAGAACATGGCACAATGCAATTTATTCACATATAAAGACCTTCTTTGTCTGATTCATTCAGAAACACCTTTTCGCAACAAAAGAGGAGCCAATTCTGTGGAATGACCAGTTAAGTGTATCTTCTCCGAACTAAAGTACAAACTGTACAAATGGATTTCGAACACAGAACTGCATAATACAAGCTCTCTACTTCAGTTTTGCTTATTTTTTTCCGTACTATTCTCACTGTGTCTCATTACATTAATGTTCCCCAGGACCGAAACAATTACAGCTTTTGTATTATTATTGTTCTCATGGTAACGCAGAAATGAAGGTTCTGCAGAAATTACAAAATTAGAAGTTCATCCTCAAATGGTGACACTGGCAGCTGCTATTGAATAATTGCATTCAGTTTATATTTTCCTCCGACACCGAAAGCGCTAAGCACCCAAGTTCTGCAGTTAAATTCAGTCGGTCGCAAAAGTGCTCCCGTGGGCCTGCTCAATCACCCAATTTTCTTCATGAATGGAACATTCAATATAATTTCCAAGGCTCGTAAAAAGAGTCCAAACAAAACAAACAATAACATGGCAGAATTAGCTATCGACATATCCATAGCAATTGACAAAACAATACCAGTGGATTATGTAACATCACATTTTATAGATCAACAGGTGAGCTTGGGTTCTGTGGGTTTCACCCTTGAATACAAACATCTTAACTCGCAGATGGCAACCAACCTTAGATACATGCTGTTCACATAGCAGACCGAATCAATAGGAAGGTACCTAAAAGCAAGGACACACGCTTTGCTTGTAAATGTGAAATTTCAGCTAGGTTATCTGCCCCTGAAGATACATTAGGCCCGTTTCAGGAGAGTATGTATGGGCAAAGCCAAACATGAGAAACTATCTCTTAAAGTCTCCATCCCAGTGTGACTCTAATCGAATAAGCATACCTCAGGGGGGAGACGGAGTCTAGTGTGCCTTTGGCTTAACCTTCACTCTCTCTTCCATTGCTAAATCCCTCTATGGAGAAAATACAAGTCGGCTACACTGATGTGCTAACGAATAAAGGGAAATACTCTATCCATATCTAAATATAAAAAGCGCGATGTGGAAATCGTCGGTCAGAGCCAGTGAATGAGTGTTGTGTCATGAAGCTTATGCCTCCTCCCTGTCTTGAACTTGCTCCGCGTGTTTCCCACAGAAGCACCGGGGCTCTCAGCGCATCCGTCACATCATGTAGGAATCAAACGCGTCTGACCGCGAGTGATGACATCACCGGTCGGTAATTGGGGCATGTTTTCTCACTTTCTCGTTCGGAGGGTGTCATCCCCTGTAAACGATCCCACCCTAATTGGCCTCAGCCTTTACTGCCTTTGGAAGGGTTCACCGACGGGGTCGGATTAGGGTCGTCTCTCTCATTACAGAAATCATAACACTAGTGCATGAGCTCTTATTAAACAGTCTGCCATTAGCCGTGGAGATATTGTGATTTTAATGCAACTGATGCTTGTGAAACCGAGTGTGAGAATCTAATGTCTTCAAGCTTCAGTGGTGATATAAAGGAGACCAGGTTTTCACAATTACATCGTCAGCGCTGAGGCTACATGAGTTCACAGTTTATTAAAGAGCGGATTCATGCAGACTTAGCAATTTAGCAAGGACATATCTCCTGGAGAGATGGTTGCGTGTCTCCCTTGAACCTGATCTTGGCCAAAAAACGTGCAGTTCTTAAATTCAAGTTTATTTGTAAGGTGCTTTACAATAGAGATACTTTAAAAACAGCTTCATGGTGTAACCAAACAGGACGGTAACCAAATAAATGACACAAACTTCATCAAATATAAGGGCAAATGCAAATTGTGCAGCTTTTTCGAGATGGGTAACACTTTATAACAAGGTTGACTTTATAATAAGAATGAACAGTACTTCTACATCCTTTATTAATCTTATTTAATGTTAATTTCAGTGTTCACTAATGCATTATTAAAATTAGCATTAGTTAATGCACACTGAACTAACATGAATAAACAATAAACATCTGTATTTCGGTTAACTAACATTACCAAAGAGTAAAAAATAGCGTAATAATTGCATTGTTCATTGTTTGTTTATGTTAGTTAATACATTAACTAATGTTAACGAAGGATAGTAACTTACTGTAAAGTGTTACCTCAAGATGGTGTTGTTATTCAGCTCAAGTACAGTTCAGTGTTGATTCAGTTCAGGTTAAAGTTCATCAATGATGTTCAATTATATATTGTATAATTTGAGAATTTAGTTCAATTTAGTGGTAGGCAGCTCAGTCATTCATGGGTAAACTTTTGGGTAAACTATTCATTTAAATGAATAGTTCACTCTGAAATGAAAATGACCCATTATTTACTCACCATCAAGCCATCCCAGGTGTATATAACTATTCTTAATATAAATAAAATACTGCATCCATCATAAAAAAGTACTCCACATGGCTCTTGGGGTTAACAAAGGCCTTCTAAAGTGCGTTTATGTAAGAATAATGTCCATATTTAAAACTTTGTAAACCATAAAAATTACCTCATTTGTACATCGCTTTGGATAAAGGCGTCTGCTAAATGACTAAATGTAAATGTAAATGTAAATAAAAAGAAAGGAATGTATACCTAAGATAGCTTGAGGGTGAATAAATCATGGGGTGAAAATAGCTTTATATTGGGCCTGATCCTAAAATTTGATATGAATTGCTGTACTTTCTCCATGTCCACTGCATCCCACTAGCCAACTCAAATTGTCACACATACTGTTTGTCTTAAGATCTTGTCCAGTCTCAAAGGTCGTCACTCTCATCAATTAACAATGGGAGTGGGGTGACAGACTAAATGACTGCAACTGACATTTCACTCCAGTTCCCTGTCATGTACTGCAGCGGCCCATTTTGGCAGCAAATCAATGTGAAGATTGTTAAATGGAAAAAAAAAGTGGCGTACAGAGTGAACACAAACAGTTGTAAATGTTTAAATAGAATAAAATTAGTGGAGGCACTAATTGTGTGAATGTGTGACTTTTCTGGCCTTAGAGTAACAAAAGGCCAGAAATGAGATCAGGAACAAAAGGATAATGATGCACTCTAATTTTGCCAGTTTTTTTTCTGTTGCTCTCCCACCACAGTAACATCGCAGCCATTTCAAACCACTGTGACAGCGACTGATCCATTAGCTTTGCTTCCAAATCCTAGAAAATTAGAAATTGCGGTATTCACAGAACAACAAACACTAAAAACACAAAGGTATATCATCCATTAGGGTGTTTTCAAATTCAGCGTCGATGTGTGTATCTGAGGCTTGGGAGAGTTTAGATTCTCCTCTTGTTTGCTGTTCTCAGAGCGCTAAACAGAGACTATTTGGGTCTGATCAAATCGCTGGTAAAAGCATCAGGGAGCATCCACAGAAACCATTCAGATTCAATTAGCTAATGGAAGAGTAGTGTATTTCCTAAAGCCCTTTTTGCCTTGGCAATGCTTTTCACAGTGAGGATTTCAACATCGTTATAATGGTTTAGCCATTAGGGCTCCATTAATAGACTACTCACAACTTCTCAGCATTATATTTGGTTAAGACAGTTCATAGTTCCACAATATAAACGGCACAGCAAGATATGCCCTAGGACAAGGCCACCTCAAAAATAGCCATGCGTTGTCTCGTTTTATATATATAATGGGCAAATTCATTGTAATTCTTTTATATTAATATATAAGATTGTGCCCTATTGTACAGGCTTGTTTACTAACAAAAAAAAAGTAGTGACACAATTTTGATTCCTGGTCACGTAATGAAGTCATCAACCAGTGACGTCACGTAACCTTTAGCAACAAATTGACCTTCTTTTAGCAACTTTCGCTAAAAAATAGTTTCCAACATTGTAAACGTATACGTTTACGTGGCTGTTGTCTTGCATATCTAACGTGAAGTTGTAGCTCTACCTTTTATTAATCAAAGGAGAATAGAGGGGTACTCACTGTCAGGAGAAAAAAATATGGCCTCTCCAAAAATGCCACAGTCCCATTTCTCCCTTCTGTAGCAAATCCAATCCTGCATCAGAAGTGTGGACTCCCCTGGAGAGGAATAAAATGAATTCATCACACTCTCCATTATTCACTCGTTTTCTGGGAGTAAAAAAAAAATCTTTGCTTCAGTCCAAGTTCACCTTCTGTTGACTGCTTGCTCTAGCTTATGATAGATTAATAGAAATAATACATTATGCACTGCAAATTAAACTTAATAAATAATTATATATTAATCACGTATAAATCATTAGTTACTAAACATAGCAGAAATGTACTGTATATATGCAAATATGTTTCTACAAGAGTTTGTTAAAGGAGAATTTATTATTAAGAAACATACATTTTAGACACAATATTACTGTTTATGTTTGCACCACTAATAAAAATATATCCAAATGCTGCTGCAAAAAGAATCAGTGTTTTTAATGATTCAATAATTCGAAAGTCTTAATAAACAAAGCATTCTGACAAACCATTAAGCAGGTGGCGTTATTTATTTATTTATCGGAAATAATGTTCATATTAAAATGTGTATTTAATTCCCCCATAAATATGTGCTCTGAGACTTTAATATGGGATATTATTGCATAGAAAACCCTTTAAATAAATTGTATATTGCATACCACATTGATAAGTTCGTGCTGTGTATCAAAGCCTGTATGTCCTGTCCGTTTTGATACAGCCAGCATGTTACCCAGCTTTGTCTGATAAAGTTAAATAAAGTCCCTGTTCTTCCATTTCTCAGGACACACAACATGCTCCCGCAGCTCTCAGAGATGCCTCTGTTGTACTGATGTGTATGGAGGCCAAATCCAATGTCTGGGCTCTGCAGGGTATCAGAGGCTTCCTCCAGTCTTTGTGGAATCATCCCTTTGCAAGAGCAGGCATTTTCCATTGGGTTAAGCTAGAATCCTGTTCTCTCTCGCTTCAAAGTGTTTTCTTGAAAGTGCTGGACACATGTTGTGGTTCCAGTGCTGAGAAGGAAACATGTTCACTGTAAGGCAAGACACTCTGAATAAAGGATTTAAAGAATTCACCTGTACATGTAACACACCATAATATAATCAATAAAATGGTCTCATCACGGTTTGCCAATTAAATATCCAGTCAGAAAGAGACCACAGCAGATCAGTGCAAAAAAATTGTTCAAGCAAGTGACAGAAAAAGAAGAATGATACAAAAACAGTTCATACACTGACCAAAATACTAATATTACAAAATGAAACACAAAACAGTTAATTTGTAAGAATCAAACTGTTTCAGTAAAGCAGAATACGAGCAGGTAAATTGGCTTTTACATGAGAGAAAAGTGTTCAGGATTTCCTAATAGGTAAGTGTGCCTTACAGATCGATTGGACTAAATATTCGTAGACAGTCGACAGCTCAACACACGCCATCGGCTGTGTGCAAGAAGGTGAAACAGACTCTAACAATACACAACACAGTGGGTGAACTAGCAGATAGAAACAGTAGTAGATGAAACTGGTTTAAGTAGACGTAAATACGGGGATATGAAAAAACAGCTAGCGCTTCTCAGACCGCACCTAAAATACAAATATAAGAAAACAGAAAAAGACATTTTATTTTAATAATAGTCCCCCATCCCCTTTAAAACCCACACAACAAACTCTTTTCCTCCTAGATGAAACTCATAAACTTCAGCAGACTTTATGGTAAACTAATAACGCTCTCCTAATGGTGAACACATCTTTAGACCGTGACGTACAGCTTAAGGGTGGAAAGGCTAGAGGTGGACAACTCACCAGGAGAAGGAAGCTATATCGGACCACGGAGTATGAGAAGTTTTGAGAAGTCGCGCGCAATGCTAAAATAGGCACCTTTTAAAACCGCGAAGACCAAAGCGCTCCAATTAAAACTCTAAAATCTCCAAATCTTTACATTTGGTTAGTATGGAATGAGCTTCAGTGGAAGCATTTCTTAAAAAATGATCCGCTTGTGTTCCACAGAAAGGATTGTACCTTTTGGGTTTGTAATGACACGAAGGTGGGCAAATAATGACTGAATGTTTATTTTTAGGAGAGCCATTCTTGGGAATTGTGCTCTAAAGCGAACTGTACAAAGTATAGCAAGCAGGGCATAGAGAGATTGCACTCAATCAGTTAGATTCATAAAGCCAGTACCGAAGGTCATTTGTTATGAGTATAATGTATTCAATGTAATCAGCTCCAATTACAGGCCTCCCGGTGGATATGCACAGAAAGCCGTCTAGTCCCTCCCCTGACGACAGGCCTCCTGCTGTCAGCACATTGCCTAACCTGAAAAAAGGAGCGTTTTACTGACAGAAACCACAGGGTACTTTACTAAATGATGGCAGGTATGTTCTTGTGTCAAAGGTCTTATAATTCAGCATCTTGACTTTAATTATCCCCTTGTTGAATGTCAGTATTTTACAAACATGATTGTGAAGCTGAGCGAGCGGTGATTACACTGGAAGCCTCTGCCCATCTAATCCTTTACTCTATTGATATTTTTGTTATATTAACAGGACAGATAATTATGTGCTTCCAGGCATGTCCCGAATTCGTTGAGTTGAATGTGTTCCTATGTCAGCATATTTTGTTGACCCTGGAACAAATCCAAAATCAATTTTTAATCCAAAAATGTAGTCTTGACCTTATCCCTACACCTAAACCTGACCTTAAACATGAGTAATCCTGTGATGCCTACACTTCACAAAAAACTATAAACTGGTTCTATAAATTTTATTGGTTGATCACAATGTTGTTCCAAAGGGCCAACAAAATGGATCCAGGTGCATGTTGCATTCGGTAAAATCAGGTTCTGCATGCTTCCAGACAGGGCTGTGCATAGGGGGGTGGCCTGGCGGCTAGAGCCACTGCCCCTCTGCCCTCATTGCCTGCACTTCTCATCAAACCAACCCCTGCTATCCCCCCAGCTCAAAAGCGTTCAGCTAGATATGGTTGAATGGTCATAGTGTGTGAATCATGATCTTTCGATTTTTTTCAATCAAAGAAGTCTGCTTAAATCTGCTTAATTGTTTTCACTATTAATATTTTGTATATACATATTTTAAATATTACAATAAAATCTTACAGTTCAGAAAGGTTTGAGTGGTAGTGTATATTTATAACAACTTGATGATTTGTGTTAACAAGCACCCAACACTTTTAGTGCCCCTTTTTTTTGGTTTGGGCCACTGTCCCTCATAATGTCCGTGCAAGGCCCTGCTTCCAGAACATCTGAGACCTTTGAAGTGAAAATGAGACATTTTGAATGTTTTTCAGCAGCCATTACTCCAGTCTGCAGAGTCAAATGATCCTTTCACAGAAACATTTCTTTCACATTTTTTACATTTTTTTCACAGTTAAAAATTTAGAGTGAAAACCACAATGGTATAATGTATTATTTAGTTAGTTTGTTAACTGCACTGCGTAAAAGTATCACTTTACTTACCTATTGAGCGGTAGGTGATATATATTTTTCCATATTTGGGAACAGAGACTGTTCCTTAAATTGTACCCTTTTTATGATGACGATTTGATGTCAATATATAGAATTTGAATATATTCCTGTATTTCCCCAGATCATCCATGTTTTGCTAGGCTTGGTGCAGTATATCCAATGTTAGTCGTTCATAGCCCAGATCTGAAAAAGGTCTAATGGGGACAATCATATCAACTAATTTCTGTTTTCGTCAAATCTGCTATGCAGGGGGTCAATCAGACAGTGAGTCCATCCTTCCTCTCCAATAATGGACTATCAGACTGCCTGACCGCCGCAGCTGTAATGGGGCGAGCATACAGAGCGATAATTTATGGAGTCGTAGTTGCGGCTGGAGATGTGATTTTCTTAGTGCAACGGTAGAGTGCATTCAAAGTGATGTTTTGCATGCTGAGGCGGACCCGATGACCTCATTAAAACCTGTCAGAGACAGATCTGATGGAGGAAGGTTACCGTGGATACGGTGACGCAGTCTGCCTCAAAAGGCCCTGTGATTACCGAGTGAAATATAGCCGAGCACCCTTCCCATTCTTCTCCTACAAAGGCACAAAATGAAAATCTGTGGAGAAAAAAGGGGGTGAATCTGTGATTAAGGAGAATTTCTCTCTCAAAGATGGTGAGTTTTTTGTCGCTGATAAGACATTGGGTATTGAATACATATTCTTAAAGGAGCATTTCAGTCAAAAATGCACATTTACTCACCCTCAGGCCATCCAAGATATACAGTAGATAACACTGTTTCTTCATCAGAACATGGAGAACATTTGGAGAAGTCATCGTTACGTCACTTCAGTCGATCCTCTACAGTGAATGGGTGCCATCAGAATGAGAATCCAAACAGTTGATGAATACATTACAGGTAATCTCTGCGATTCTAGTCTGACATATTGTAAAGTAAAAAGATGTGATCTAATGCAAAATGTAGCTTACTTAAAAGAAATTACTTTCTTTTTCAGACGACATCACAAATCGTTTATTTTTCAACCAGGTTTTGAATCTGTTATGATATGCAACATTTAGCAATCCAAAGTATAAAATCATGTCCAGTTCTACTTTTTTATTATTTTTATTTTTATTTTTTAATGGGAAGTGCATAACACTAAGAAAATAAACGGGGTTGCAAATATTTTCTCATGCTGACTTGACACAAGCCATATTCAGCTCTTTCATGTGCCGTGAGCATGTGCACTACCTGCTGTGGTGTAGCCCAGACTGCAGAAATACATTTTAATGTTGACCAAAAGAAAACAATATAACAGGAATGCAAATACTGCAGGGAACTCTCAACACTACATTTGTTGTCAGTGTTTTCTCAGTTTTTCTTATGTCTAGCGCTATGCCATGTGATCTCTCCCCATAGCAACACACTCTCTCTGTTCATCCGTACCTTTCAAAATAGCATTCTCCAAACACTTAGCTGGTCTGTATCAGTGGTTCTCGACTTCTCTCAAGTGGCGACCCAATATACTACCAAAAGTGTGCATAGCTTAGCCAAAAATGAAAAGTCAGTTTCATTTACTCAGCCTCAAGTTGTTCCAAATCTGTTTGCATTTCTTTCTTCTTTTGAACATGATAGAAGATATTTAGAAGACTGTAAGTAACCAAACTGTTGATGATCCCCATTAGGGGCTTTCGCACCAGAGGTACCTTTTCATATACCCATGTCAGTTTACAGCAGTTTACTTTTGCCTACTTCAGAATTGCAACTAAAACAGTTCTTGATATATGACATTGCAAGTTGTCACAGGAGAATGAATCAGTTTAATGATTGTTCATTTAATTGTCTAAATTCTGTGTTGATATTCCATCTCTGTTAACATGAAACCCACAACACGTGGCACTTTGTAATCCATTTTTTCTCGTTCTGCCAAGACCTTGTGACATGACCCTCTCCGTCTCCATCCATCTCTTATTCCAGCTGGGATCATTCACTGGACCTTAACCTTTCGTTTGCTCTTCACTTACAGTGTTCTCTTCTATGCAGCTATCTGTTTCTTCACGGTTGACTGTGAGTCATGCTAACCTCAGGGACGAACTGGCTTGGTATGAATCGACCTGACAGCAGGAGGCCTTCAGAACCATGTGGCCTGTCTATCCATTAGCATCACTGCACCTGTGCCAGTTGCTAGTGTGAAGCATGTAATTGTGGTCTGTATTCGGATGTAGACATGGTTTCAAAAATTAGGCCATTTAGGAGACTTTAATGTCAACATGAAATCAGATGTGTCCCTTGTTGCTTTCATAATACATGTTCTTGGTGCATTCCATGATTCACTGGTGCATGTTTATGGTTACACATTTATGTCTTCCTATATAATGATACATTTATGGCATCTAACAGCAGGGGTTAAAGTTCCCCTATGTGAAAGGTTGATATTTTGTTTTTGGGAGTCCTAAACAACAGGTCGACATGCATGCAAGGTCAAAAAACGCTTTTATTTTCTTATAATATGCATTTATTTTTACCTTATTTGTTCAGCAACTCCCAAAACTATTCATTCAACGATTACTTTTTCAAAACCCCTCTGGTGATTGGTCGATTTCATTCAAAGCAGTGTTTTTTGAGCTTTTAATGCTCCAAAAATGGCACCTAGTGGCTTCTGGCTCCTTTTAAAAAGAATTACTAATTTCATTGATTCAGAGTAAACTTTTATTTCACAACCCAGTCTGTTCCCAAATTATAACATAAAATCTTATACATTCTTAAAAATGAAGAGTCTTCAATGAAGAAAGTTTGATCCATGGGGCCTCTCCATTCCCTGAAAGGTTCTTTACAGTGGATAAAAGATTCATTAGATGTTGTTCACACTAAAAAATAAAAAATTAAAAAAGCTTTTGATCTAAGAAGGGTCCTTGAAAGGTTCTTACGGAAAAACTAAATAGTGGTTCTTTGGAGACACTTCAAACAACAACAAACATTTGAAATGTTTATTTTTTAAATGCATTTTATTCATTTATCATTTAATACATTTTCATTTTTAATTAGTACATCATTTTATGTAAATAATGCAGGTTGTGAAACATCTTTACCTTACAAGGAAAATAAGCAAAAACATTTAAAATCATCTAATTTTGTTTGATTTAGGGAATAATTTGTTGACCCCATCACTAAGAAGCTGTTGCAGAAATATTGGAAAGTGCTCAGATATTTAATATTCTATTTTAAAATAAAGAATATTGATGGTTCCATGAAGAACCTAAAACATTCATGCAACCTTTCAATTACAAAAAAAATTGTTAAAAATATTCTTTATAGTGGAAAAAATAAAAATATTGTTCTCACTAAAATTATTATTTATTATATACTTTATTACTTATGTATTAATTAGATTTTTATTACTGATAGTTTTACTAAAAAGTTCTTCGGGACACTCAAAAAAGGGTTTGTGGTATTGCTGCAAGACCTCTCTTTTAAAACTAATTTTCCCAAAACAGTGCACTTTGTTTCAATCGGTAATACATTAGGTTATGCGAAGACTATGGGTTGTGAAAACTGGTTCAAGTTGACTTTACAGCTAGCGTACGTTACAAAAACATTACAATTTGAAACAATCCAAATCAACTATTCATTTGATAAGAGAATACTAATTTATGGGCAAAGAAAATGACCGAGAAGCTGTTTACAGTACGAAAATTCTCATCCCATTCCACATGAACACCCTAAATGTGACTTAACCCTCGGCCACCTGACCCCTGAGATCATTTTGTTACATTCTTCTCCACTAGAGCCTGGCAGATGATCCTGCAATCCTCGGTGCTAAACTGAGACCTGGAGGCATTAAGCAGTTCTTCATAAGCCCACTCTGCTCTTTCTCAGGGGGCCTGTCCTTTACTCCTCATGGTCCACTGCCTCCTCTCATTAAGGCCTGCAAAGTGCTCAGCATCTGTCTTGTTTTGCCCTTGTAAAGGCTTCCGCCTGCTGCTTGCCAGACCAAAAGCATACTTGCACGTCAGATGGAGTGCATGCATGTTAGTTTGAGTGGCTATGGGTTATTCATAAATAGCTTGTCATTTCCACCGACCTCTAAAGCATGCTTAATTCTTACTCTGAAGTGTTTCGTGCTAACTCGATGTTTGAGCGGCCGGACATGCACAAGGCTTGTAAGTCGAACCAGGCATTGTATTGCAAAACCATGTAAGCACAGTGCGTGTCTACAAACTTGATGTTCGTGCGGTTTAAGATCTGCAAAGACATCCGGAAACATTAATAATTCCGCAGCCACGATGCATTTCATTTAACAAACGAAGCATATGAAATATTTTCCACCTAAAACAATCTCACTCATTTTAATCAATGCTACCCTCATTTAGACTTGGAAAACAGCCATGCTGTCATACAAATGTGTCATACTTGGCTAATGAGACAGATTGAATACTTAACATTGTGAAAATCAATTACAAGCTGGAACAGTCGCGTTCGGTAGAAGCTGTTTATATGCTGGTAAAATGCAAGAAAAACTTTCTCTGCCGTTCCCTCTTAAGTGCAGTGGATGTTGTTTATTTGGGTTAAAAATAGAGATGGTCTCCTGCTTTTTTCGCGATGCTAATAACACAGTCTTGTACAAAACATATTAAGGCAGATTGAATACAACATCTTGAGTCCCTCTCTCAATTGAAGAGGCTCTTTTTACACATTAATAATACATGGGATTTAGGCTCTGCTAATGAAAACTTACCCATGGCTCATGGCATGAATTTTTCAATCGAACACTGTCCAAAGAAATATTACATTTGCAGAAATGAGCTTTAACATATTCAGGTTGTGAAAGAAAGTCATTTTTTTAAAAAAGTGAAATTCAGAGAAAAAACAAAGTCACCATCTGCATGTTCTGATGGCTGATGCTTTCAATCAGTCGTACAATTACATTAGGCTTTCACGCTAAAAGCGCTCCTTTGTTTTGTTTACTTATTTGCTGATTACCGAATACTGAATGGAATCTCTAATGGGAGCAGATTTCTATTTATTTGTCTTTCGTTCTTTTATTTTTAAGTAAACTAAATACTTAAAGGCATAGCTCGCCCAAAAATGAAAAGCTGTATTTTGATATTAGAATGGTGCTGCATTTTTCAAAGTGTATATTTTTTGCATTCATTTTGTGATGCGTGTGTTTAAAAATGCATCTTATTTACGCAACACGTTTATGTCAAAATATAATACTTTTGAGTTGATGGATCTGTTCATAATAGAGCTGTGTCATAGTTACTCATCGCTGGCGTTTTCAAATCACGTATTATATGTTTTCGTTCTTTAAAAATATTTTGGTTTTTCATGTGCATGTTCCATTTAACAACCATGATTTTTTTTCTTTGGCATTTTGGAGCTGATCCAGTCCCCTTTCAAAAAAATTGACACGAGAAAAACAACACGAGGTTGAGTAAATGGCAGATCTCGTTCATTTGTTGGTGAACTACTCCTTTAAACGGAACGTCCTGCTTTTTTCTCTCTTCATAATAGCCTAGATACCCACTGAACAAATACATTCGGCTTTCAAATATGCCAAATATCTTACACGCGGTGAATTTCTCAAGGGAGACTATCCTCATAGGAAAGATTCCGCTAAGCACATGGGTTGTCTCATAGGATGGATTAATTCTACATGGATTCAATTCAAAGCTCACTAGATTAATTCATTCATTTTCTCCACTCCCTCCCTTTGCAGCTTTGAAACAGGTGCATTTTGACCATAACTCTCAATCATTCAAACCTGCTGTATTGCATGCAATCTCTTTCCCGTGCTCACGGGAATACCTGCTGCCGGTTTCATGCAGCACATGCTCTGAACCACAGCAGACTGTTACTCCCTCCATGCATCTTATTTTTGCAAAAAAATGAAAGCAGACGGCAGAAAGAGTTCAGCTACAATTAATTCATGACTGCTGCAGACCGATCACTCATGTATTACGGGCTCCTGGGGTTTGGCCTTCAAAGACGCAGAATTACTCAGTGGGAAAGCTTTTGATAATGCAAGCTGAAAAATTTTCTGTAAAGATGGATAATTGAAAATGTCTTGATATTGTGCTCACTACTTCATGCGCTATGCCCGCCCTAATAATAACTGCAGTTTCTCATGCTTTGTTTAATTCTGCCCTGTTTTAGTTTAGTGCTCCTCCCACATGCTACTTCTAGTAAAGCGTTACGAGGTTTGACATCGACAGTGGAATTCTTCGGTATTTAAAATGCAAAGGTGAGTTACAGTCTGCTTTGCAGATCTTTTATCACGGTGATACATGTGTATGTTTGGTTAAGGCTAGAGGTAATAAATTAACAATATTCGGTCATAATGTACTGTAATGTCTCTGGTTGCATTATGGCCTTATGCAAAGAAATTCTACTTTGCTGTATATTAAATTTTTAATGTTTATACTGAAAATACACAGAATAATTTATTGTGTTAGTATATTAAAATATATCGAATAATGCATAAGGATTCACCGCTTTTCATATATTAAACAATATTGGAAATATTTTGTTATATTTTTAATTTTTTCTACACACATTGGTATATGTATGAAATGTGTAACTATGCAGATAATGAAGTGAGATCAAAATTCATTCATGTTGTATATTAAAAATGCCAGTTTACTTTAGATGGAAATGTATAATTAAATATAGCCCTTTTTTTCAATATATTCCCATTTTTGCTTCATAAGGGTCAATCATTATTTTCATTTTACCATTATACTACCCTTTCACATCATCATCATTGTTATTATTATTTAAATATTTTGCAATATCAGATTTTCACTGAGAAAATACGACTAGTAAGATCTATAGTGAATGCTTGTAGCTTTTTATTTAAAAAATTATACAAAATTTGATAACATTTGGCATTTTTGATTACAGATTATATAAAGTTTGCATAAAGAACAGGTCACGGTTATATATCATGAAAGCACAAAAATAACGAATTACCTTGCATTTAGCTCTGTAACGAACTTTATGGTGTTTTTTCGTAGCTTATGGCTTTATAGCCTTGTGCATAGAACTTGATAGTACATGGAAATTTTTTTTATAGTGAATAGTTATATTCACAGGTTTATCCAAATCCAATGGCGTATTATAACAAGCCCATAAAATGTTGGCATCTGTTCATAATACATTTGTATAGCACTGGTAGGTATATATAGCAGTATTAAAATGGTTTTATTCTGTAGGCTGCTGCTTAAATTTTATGACTCGAGTATTAAATTCTGAACTGATAAATTACTTGTCATTATGAATTTTATAACAAGTGTTAAGACACTGCCTTGCTGCCATGCATTCAAGTCACGTAGCAAAAATGTACTACATTCTGATGTGAAATAATGCAAATCCCGGTGCTGGTATCAAAAATCAATGTCATTATGAAAGTAGACATTGTGGGCCGTAAGCTAATGAGACCTCCAAAACATTAAATAGGATTTATAATAGCAATTAACCAAATATCCACAATAAGATCAGTCTGTCTAATGTCCCTTCTGTTGCCATACGTCCTTTAGGAAGAATAGAAACGTATAAGCTCTTCTGCGCTCTGGGTTATTCCTCAGACTTGCTTAATCAGATAAAGTCATTCCCCCTGATAACATCACATCTGGAGGAGTCCTGACTGCACTGCCAGCCGACACTGAATTGTGAGGCCAGCCAGCAAAAATGAGCCTCTAGATTTGATCTCATACACACCCAGCCTTTGAAGAGATTATGGTAAGTAGAATGTAGTAATACGTTCAACACAATGCAAATCACAATGCCTGGTGCTGGGTATTACATGTGCACTGTGTAATATTCATTAATCTGAAATCGGATGTTCTTTGCACGGACAAAAAAATTCCCATGGGGAAATATGTGCTGAACATTTTCCTGTAACAAACTGCAGACATTAATTCTCCACCATCAGTTTTGGGGTTAATGTGTTACATAATATATGTATGTGTGTGTATATATATATTACGTAATCAGATTATTATTATTATATTACATTATTATTATTATATTTCAAAAAAGAGATTGGTAAGATTGTAACATAATAAGGGTTCAATGTTCTTGTTCAGAATGTAGGTGTAAATGCGTTCACTTTATTTTATTTTAATTCATTGTTATTTATTAATTAGAATAATATTAATAATAATATTTTTCTAATTTTAACAAATACAAAATTTTATTCCGATGGTCCTTTATGAACAGTCTGTTGACAGTAAGTTACTTTGCACCTACATGCGACTAACTTTCATTAGACTATAAGTAAACTTATTATTATTATTTGCTATTTTCTTTATTGTGATGATCTGTCAAGAGACATCTACTTATATAGGTAGCTTTTCAAGAACATTATTCTACTTGATCAACTTATTTTAACCCTAAACCTACCAGTCTAACAATACTCTACTAACGTTCATAAACAAAGTGAAACCAAAAATGATTTTGTAACATAATAGTGAGTTTTTTAATGAGTAATATAATGAGGGTTTGTGCACTTGATCTCTGGGATTAGAAAAATGAGTACTGTAGGTGTAAATGCGTTCACTTGTTTTTTTATTTCTGATAATGATATATTTTCTGTCATATGGTGCTACTTTAATTGTTTGCATTTTATTGCTATTATTAGTTGATGATATTAATAATAATCCTAATTGTCTAATTGTAACAAACACACAAAAAATGATCTCGTAACATAATCAGTGATTTTTTTTAATGAGTAACATAATGAGGGTTCATGCACTTACTCAGCCGTCTGGGATTATAAATATGAATAGGCGTAAATGTGTTCGCTCGCTATCTTTTTTGATAGCCATATGGTGCTATTGTTGGGGCACAGGGTGTATATCAGCCTGCGTGACATATCTCTAATGTATGGGAAGCAATTTAATTAAGAGGTTTCTTCAACTGACCTGCCATTGAGCTGTGTGTTTTGTTTGCTGATGTCTAGAGCAATTACATGTCAGCTGTTAGGGTCACAGATAGCAAGGAAAAAAAAGACTGCTAAATGTAAATAGCCTTTCTGCAGCTCAAACAGCAGAGCTTAGATCTAGCAACGCCAAGGTTGTGGGTTTGATTTCCAAGGAGTGCATAAATTGTAAAACAGTGTTTACCACTAAATTCATTTTTGATTCAATTAATTATCCAAAGCAACAACAAAGCAACTTACACGATGTATTTATGTATTTTTTATCACTTTTTGCTTTACCTGAAAATCGAACCTATGACCTTGGAGTGGAATTTTCCTGTAGTTCAAACTGCATTTTTTTCTCTGGACGGTTTGCATAATATGCCCTTATTCTTGAAAACCACGAACCAGATTACTAGGCGACATTATATAAGAGATCGCTTGCTATGTTAATGTAGATAAATATAGTTTGTGTCGACCGCAGTGTGTTTTTTGCGATGAATTATTGACTTAAAGCTGCTGGAAGCGATTTATTTGTAATAGCACACAGAAAATGTCCCTGCTTGACAGATATCTCTGAAATGTGTGCCCTGAGAAATCACACTTGTCTCAGTGACAGCCTGAGGCTCTGTGAACAGCAAAAAAAGTCAGTGGGGGATGGCCTACGCTTTTTCAGCCAATCAGAAGAGTAAGCAATCAGAAACGGTCTTTGCCTGTCAGTTATTTCAACATTTAGCTGATGTTGGGTTTTCTTTGCAAGTGTGGATGCAAAACAGCTGAAACCGTATACAGCATTTGTACAGAAGTAAACAGAAATGCCTTTAAAATAAAATAATGCAATTATCTTCAAAGAGAAATGGCGTCAATGCGTTACCCTGGCACATTTTTATTACGTTGACATAGGTAAGTATTGCTGTGTTTTTATTACGTTATTTGAGTTACATATCGCAACGGTTCAGAATTCGAATATCCAGGTACTGTCGCTAAAAGTTAATGCTCTATCACGTTGACACCAAATCCAACCCTAAATATCCGATAGTGTTAACAAATGCAAAACTGATATTAAAAAGCCATTTGCTAATGCAACATTACCATTTCATCTTACTTATGTTTGATTTCAACTGTTTATTTGAACCACATTTGAACAGGATTCCAACCACTTTCAATGAGTAAGTGCAACCCGTAAAGTAAACCCATCGTCTTTGAAAACCCATTGATATGAAGCTGGATGTGTGTGATGCTAATGATCAAAAGTACCAGTTTTCACCTATCCCGGCATATTAATTTTGTTTTGAAGTCATAATATGATATTTTACAAGAAATTATGCAATGATCACGCTTTATTAATCGAAACCGTGTAAATTTGTGAAAAGGAATCAAAGGTGTCAGACTTTTACTGCCTGTAGTAAAACTACTGCCCCTAGATGTTCCTCAACTGGGTTTCTGTAGAGAAGACAAGCAGTCTGAACATCAGATGTCATCGAGTTGAACTGAACCTAGAAAGCATCACATCAGCATGCGAAGCTGGAAAACCGACAGATAACGGTACCCAAAGTGTTCTGTGTTGCAGGAGCAGGAAGTTAGATGAGAGGTGATTAAGCTGTGTCTCCCGTGAACTTTTGAATTACCCAGACTGCAGAACATCAAGACGCACTAAGAAGTCTTTTAATATGTTCACTACCAGTTTCTGCATCAAATGTATTAACCTCCAGCCCACCATTATCACAACAACTAAAAGAAAAGAAAAGAAACGAACAGAATAGAACAAATAACTGAAAAGAGCTCAGCAGGAAAGCTATTCTTGGCTAGACTTCATGTCGCTAAAATGGGTCCATGATAAATGCATTTCAGCACAAGAAAAGCATTGATCCATGAGAAATTACCCATATAAAGGAATTAGACTTCCTTGAAAAAATGCTCCAACTTCATCTCAACTGTGTGAGTGCTTTTTCAATTGTCCGGAGATAACGTGCCAAGAGAAGTAGCATAGAAATGTCATGGAACCGTGACAATACCTGCTTAGTACAGAAAAGAAGTCGAACAGCTTACTTCACAGCGACTTCAACCCCTTCCCGCTGGATGCGTTCTGGCTCTACACCCCAAAATTTCCCGCACACCGAACGTCTTGGGTAGATGCCAGATTACTGTTTTGTCAGTTGCTGGGAAAGGCTCCAAGACAGCAGATTTGCTGTTTGTACTTTCTGAACTCATCAGCATTCCCAGCTCTTCCATATGGAGTATGAGATCACTGAAACCTCCCATACAGGGAGCACAGGGGCATCTCCTCCTTCACACCTCCTACTGTCACTGCCTTCACTGTCACGCAGCACAAGAATAGCGTAGTTCGGGGATGCCATCATCAATGTTTGATTACAAGCCGCGGCTATACATCTTTACAGTTTATTAGCCGTGCGAGAGCTCCATTAGTTCTGTTCCCATAAGAAAGTAAATTATCGTTGTCATAAGCAACTGGGCTTTGTTTTACAGGGATTTCCTTCACCAAAGTCCCATCACCATCTGTCTAGCATAACATGAAACTATTTAGACATGCTCTAGATAGGTAAATTTTTGCTGACATAATTTTTTTGGTTTTCTGAAAAGTAATTTTTCAAAAGGAATCCCAGGCCTTCATTTTGATGTCACCATAAAAACATTAGCATATTGCCACACGGCCTGAATGAAAATGCAAAGTCATTCTTTGCCACTAGGCATCAATATTGCAGCTAAAATACAATTCTTAATATGTTGCTTTCTACACTTAAAAATGTCCGAATTTTCTGAATCATCAGAGAAATAGTAAAAACAGTCCAAAACTGTTCCAAACAAATATATTCATGGATTCTGAACAGGAGGACATTTTCACTAGAGAAAATGTTATTATGGATTATGGACTTGTATTTCATCCAGAAGTTAAAAACGCCTCAAAGGTGGACTTGTTGCTTACAAACAAGGATTTTCACTTCCCAAGAAATGTAATTGATTGACTGGAGTTTTGGACTCTTGTTCTGACGGCACCCATTTACTAAAGTGGTTCCATTGGTAAGCAATTGATGTAATGCTAAATTTTTCCAAACCGATACTGGCGATGAAAGAAACTCATCGGCATTTTGGAAAGCCTGAGGTTGAGTAAATTTTCATTAAATTTTCATTTTTAAGTGAACTATTTCTTCAAAGCCACATGGGATTTTCTAGCCCTACTGTCTTTTTTCCTTTTGTAAACACAGGATGCTCACAGTGATAATCAGTGCACTGTTGGATAATGCATATCCTTGCTTGACTGTCAGACAAGTCTGTAAGTGATTGCTCCAGATTTTAGCATAATTTTCCATAAGAATTCTTTTAGACGTTTGCAAATGTAATCTCAAAGATATGACCTTTTCGCTACTATGTGGTGACCGGCGATCCCAGTGAACGGGAAGGATAAAAACAAAGTTTTATGCTGTCTTTTAGGCTTTTGCTTGTCGGAGTGAAACTTTCCAGACGTTGGCTGACGGAGAAGGTCAAGAAAGTTGCTAAATACTGCAGCTGATCAAAGGCTAATGTCTCTCCTCGTCTCTCTCCTTATTGTCACCGCTGTTCAGAGGTTGGCCTTTCTCTTTGCGGGTCCACATGCATCTAGACTTTGCTCTGTCTCCAGGAATACAGCTTTTGTAGAGAACAAGGCTCATTTGTCAAACACTGTTAGCGGCTCCCTGGCAAATGTTTTACCCTTTTATCTTTGTTCAAAAGGAGATTTGCTGTCGCACTTCCATATTTAAGCTGTCATGGCGTTCCTTTTTTTGTAGCCTGCACTTTGTGAGCCAAGTTTAAACAAGAGTGGTGGCTTAGAAAAATAAGAAAGCAATTTGCTGTTCCAACAAATGGCTGAATTACGAAGATCCACACTGCAGGCGTGTACAATGCTTTGAAGTGTCAGGGAATTGACAATGCTCTCTAGAGTGTTGCCCTTTTTTCTGCTCGCCTTTTTTTCCTCTGTTGAGAGAGTTTGTAGCATCTCAAGTGATAATCCAGCTTCATGCCATTGTATGAATCTCTAATGACCCAAGGATGTTTTCTGTTAGCAGTCTACGCTAGCTGCATTGATACTGCAGTATTTATTTAAAGCCCTTTAACCACCAAGGACATTTTTATTGATGTTTACAATCACCGCCGTTCAATTATTAGTTATTTGTTGTGAGGATTGTGCTGTTTAACATTGCCGTCAGGGTACATTCAAATATTGTTAAAGCTTTAAAGTAAATGGCAACATTTCATTTAGTGCTCCGGATAATACAATTAAAATATTAAATAAAAACCTATCAGGTTCAATGTTGTGACAATTCTGTCATTTCATTTTCGCAAAGCAGTGCTTCATGCTTGATTTGCATAATTTAAATTCATTTTCGTACCGAATTGTCTAATATGGTAATTACATTTTTTTTTTTAAAACAGAACTAGGAACCTTTTTAGTTATACTTGATGTCAAGTCATATTCAGTCGTCAAGTCATATTCATTTGTAGCATTGAAGCATTCATAAGAATTCATTTGTACATGTCAAATACATACATATTCCTCATAATATGAAACCAACATAGTTGGTTGCCCAAAATATAGTATGTTCAATATCAGGATAATGCCTTGCAGCAGAATTTAATTAAAACAATAACACTAGCAGAGAAAGGTTATATCTCCGAATCTATCTTTTTATCTCTCTTATCTGTCTTGTCTTATATATGTTGGCAGCTTAGGAAGAACCACGGCAAGTTTTTTTTTTTTTTTGTAAGAAGATACCAGCCACGGCGACTTCTGATACTGTGAGTGTGTTTCAAATGAGTTTTCACACATTTGGGGATTATAACAGATGTCGTACATGTGGGGATTATACTATGTGCGTTTTCAAACAAATGTAGAAACGTCTCTCATGACGTGTTACTTCTGCCTGAGCACAGCGATGCTATAGAGGTAGACAGTATCAATAAGAGCTGTCAATTTATTATGCGTTTATTAATTCCTTTATTTAAAACAATGCGTTATAATTTAACGAAATGAAGTATAATGATAAATTAAAAAGTATGCAATGTATTATGCCCTTTCACCTGTTCGTAAACATTTTTTCCCCTGCAAATGTTGCAGAATGTAATCGACGTGATTGATTTATTGGCATGTCATGTAGTTACGCGGTTAAAATTAACAGCTCTGATAAAAATGCTTTTAAATCTGCGAAGCGTGGAGGTATAATGTTGACCTGGTAATTTTGTAATTACCTACCTAGCATCTGTTGTCTGCTGAGGCAAACGCATCACTAGTACTGGACCACAGGCAATAAAGCCACAAACTACAAGGAACATATATCAAGAGGCCCCAGGAGCACCACAAATGAAGACGGTAACACCTACTGCGGTACAAAAGAACATTTAGAAGCAATGCGTTGTTCACCTGTACAGTTATTCGATCAGTTAGGACCCTAAGTGTGACCTGCAGAGCACTGTCTTCTGTCAGCTGCTACATTTTATATCTGGAAATGAGTTACACACTAAAGAGCTATATGTAAGTTATAAGCCGATCTTAACATTTATTAGGGTGCACATTATTAAATAATCTTATAGTACTAGAGCTCAGGGTATAAATGAACACTCTTTTACCAGAAAAAAAAATGAGTCATCTAAAACTGAACATAGCTATACTGAGAAAGTACCACTCAAGGAAAAATTAACCTTTTAGAGTTGCTTTACCAAAGACATCAACAAAAACATAGCATACACTAAATTAAGAAAAAAAAAGTCAGTACTTGGAAAAACATTAGTGTTTTAAGAAAAAAGCAGTCTTCTGTTTTCTGAAGCCATATGTTGCTTTGTTTCAAACAGACCGAAATTACTTTGTTTATTCCCTTAAAGGCTTTTAAATGCTGCAACCGAATAAGCCAGTGAGTTCAACCCAAGTACTGGATCTATAATTTTCCTGAATGAATCATTCAAACTGGATTTGTGAACCGGATGCAAAAAAAGAGTTGCCTCAAAAGAACAATTTGTTAGAGAATCAGGTATCGCTACTTATTTTTTCAGTGAATAAAAGCTGTAAATCGAATTTATTTCACGTATAGCTATGAGATTGCTTCTCATAGCTATAAGGTACACGGGTCACATGTACAACGTTTATAATACGTTTTGAAGCTTAAAAGTCCTAGTCTCTATTCACTGTGGCATTAACTGAGTGAAAAATAGCAAGTACACATTTTGTGTGAATTATTAGTTACCTGAATGACCACTCTTAGACAATGTGCAGACAGCTATTATGAACGATAATGTCTTTTTATGAGAGTATTGTGCTCAGTCAAAGTTATCCATAGATGAAACACAGCTGAGAAGATATTGTATGACCTTGATCCTCACCGCACTGTTTTTATCTGGATGTTTCTTATTTTATGAGGCACATTCTCTAAAAACCTCTCCTGAATCTCAATGAGTTGTTGATAGAGTTTTGAGATCAGGATCAGCTCCCGGTCAAGGCTAAAAGAGAAAGACAAATCAAAATGGAAAAGCAAAGCAAACCTGCGGAAAAAAAGTTGACCACCAAATATCACCTATGGCATTTCAGGGTGTGAAATAATGAGGAAATAACACGCGTTTCTTCGGTTTCCTTAAAAACCGCAGGGGAACGTGCAAATTGACCTGGCTCCCAGCGGAAATGACTTGCCTCCTGAGCCTCCTTTGCAACCGTGCTTGTCACAAAGACAGAGCAATGGGAAACGCCGGTGTCAAAAGTCCGGTGTTTTAGCTTGTCCACGCTGACAGGCAAGGAAATGGAGGGCTACCTGACCCGCATGTGAATCCAGGCAAGCCCTCATCTGCGGGGGCCATTGGTAAACACGCTTTTCCTCTGTCAATCAGCCCACTGTCCTCTCTATTCTTCCTGTCAGATTAACACAGCAATATCCCCCCTGTCAGTTGTCCACCCAGATAACGCCTCTAACAGCCACTGAATTCATTTTTCATACAGACATTGTCTGTAAACCCCCCCCATTCCACAATGCACACAAAAACGTGACCGCACCGCCACGCACTCGCCGTGGTGATTGGCAGAGTCTCTGCAGGAATTATTTCACAGATAAATAAATTCAGGACACTGTTTGGGATGTTGCCAGCAGCAAAGAACTGAAAGAACTGTTAAGAATGAACCATACAAATAATGTTTTTGTGACTTATAGACTTCCCTGCTGAATGTCAAAGAGATAGTTAACTACTTCCAAACCTGTATAATATGGAATGCGATACTGTAATAAAATAACATGTCCAAATGTTAAAACGTGAAGCATCTAAAAAGTTAAAGTTAATTCTGTAGCGGTATAATTTCCCTTGTTAGAAGCAAAATTGCTGTGTGTGGTGTGTGACACTTTTATGTGACTTTTCTATTATATTTTTGTTTTGTCATATTTTTGGTATTGTACATGCACAAGTTTCAGTTTGTTTGTTTTTTTTTCATACCAAACGTGTTTTTTCTATTCTCATTTTCATTTTATGTCAAAAACACAAGCAGGGAAGCCCTATTCAGAAATGCAAGTAAATGGGCACTGCTGTAATTGGCAAACTTCATTGCACCATATCCAGGAATGATGTTAAAAATGAACTTCAGCCATGCATTTCTAATAGTTTTTGGAAGAGCAGTTTTTGGAAGTACAGATTTTCTACATTTACAGACACAGAACACCCAGGTAAAAAAGAAGTACACTTCCATAACGTAATTAAAGTGCTCTATTTTCACGCACTAATTTTGTACTTAATATACCAAAAATGATTCATCTAATGATTCTATATACTATCTTTGTTTTTAAAAATGTATTTAGTTACCACATATAGCACACTTGAAACCACCTTTTATACAATAGTACACTCAAGTGTGCTACAGATGGTACATAAAAAAAAAGAAAGAAAATAGTATGTTTAAAGTGCATTTTAGTTCATATTCATGGTGTCTCAAAATAGCACAATTGAGTACACTTAGATGATCTTAAGTTTATCTTAAGAAGCACAAAATAATCATTTTTAGTATATTAAGTACAAGTTAGTGTGAGCACTTTAAGAACATTAAAAAGTGGGCAAAGTTGGATGCTCTTACTCGGCAGGTAAAAAAAGAAATATATTTAAATTGTACATTTTATGACATAATATATTTAAATCATGCTATACTACTTGCAAATTGAATGTATTATTTTGAAACAACTTTAAGTATATTAACTGTATTTTAAGTGTATTTCTTTACATTCAAAAGATTTGCAATAGATTTAATCTATTGAATTTATGTTAAATTGGCCCTGTTTTAAGTATATTTACTGTAATTAAAGTGTATTCCTTAAAAAACTTTTAAAATGTACTTTTAATACTTCATATACTACATTTAGAGTATATACTCACTGATATTAGTTCAGTAAAACAACCTGTGAGTATTACAGGGTCACTAAAAATTTGCCACTTGGAATAGACACATTTCTAAATTCTTTCTTCTAAGATTGATCAAATCATCCTCCATTGGGCCTAATTCAAAAATTACACACACACACAAAGGCAAAGTATTTTTCTTTTTAAGAGATGCAGTAGCTGAGTACCTGCTTGGGAATAAAGTCAAAAACTTTCCCAGGCTCAGCAGTTTCAGATGTACTGTATGCTCTCTTATAAGCAACCCTTCTTAGTTTGATCTTTCTTCTTATCTGTAATGAGAAAAGTATATTAGAAAATAAAAGCGATAAGGTTGTCAAGCTTGGATAATTATAAACCCCAATCAACAAACACTACCACAGTTGGCTTATCAACTCCAGACAAAGTTGTTGTATGTTCATAACATGAGGGCAAGATCATTACCCTCGTTACAGTGAAGACGAGCTGTTCAGGAAATCAGAAATAAATACTCTTCATTTGAAAAATCTAAGACTGTTAATGTGTTGTAGATGTTATGACTATTTGCTTGTGTTAAAAACACGACTGGCACAGACAAGTAATGTTAATTAAACACAAATCTTACTTTAAGTTACAGTGACGTTCCAAAAGCAAGATGACGCCGTACACGCTTGAAAGAAGACGCTGGGAAAAAGGTCTATATTTTCTAATTCAGTTCATAGTTCCCCCAACACAATTTGAATTTTGTCATCTAACACTTTCGTTTATCTTTGAAAATATGAGATATTTCAAAGAAATTTAAGAAACTCGTCTAAGGCATAAAACTTTCAGTTTGTTTTAAATGCATTTATATCACAGTTAAACATCATTTTATAGACTTGGATGCAACAGGCATACATTGTGGCATTTTATTTTTGTTTGCAAAGAAGTTGTAGTCACCGGTCTCCAATGGCTTGCTCCGATCTATAATGATGGTTCACTTATTTTTCCTCATGTAAAGTTGGCAGCACTGAACGAGTTTTAAACAAGCTCCAAGCTCCACTAATTACGTGATTCATTTTAATTACAAATGCAGTGCTAGACCACTTAGTGGGATTTTTTGCTATTGATAATTTGTTCTGTTTGAATCTTGTCTTTTAAATCTTTTAATAGCGCTTATTAAGTGATTTTATCCATTTTGCTTATTTCCTCCAGACTTAGCTATTAAACTGCACCCCACTTCTGCCCAAAATCTCTCTGTCCCAAGACATGTAATCAAGCGGGCCGAAGATGCTCAAAGTCTTCCTGTGGCTCGAGTTGTTTATGCTGTTTAGACGGCCTGTGGCTGTCACAGATTGGTGCGATTTCTCAGGACACCTATTTTATTGATATATGTCTGTAGTTTGGACATTTTATGTGCGCAGTTCCATAAAAAAATTGATTACGGTGCATTTGATGTCTCCATTTAGAAACCACATCAAAAACAACCAAATGAAAATAAGTGTAAAGAGGCCTCGCTTACAATTCTGACTGAAAACTGCACACATTTGGGCTGTTACGTGGCGCGTGAACATTGTTGTCAGGAAATGCTTGTGCTTTTAGAAATTTGCCACTGATAGTTTCTCACAAGCATACATGCAGGTTTCTCAGGCCCTGTGAATATACAGTGGCATTGATGTAGAATGACAGGGTGACCTCATGACTGCTCTTGTCACAGGGTGACCCAGTTACCAAGCCTCTGTCGTCTGTTCTGTGACACAGCGTTGTGTAACTCGCTGTCATATGTCATGTGACCCAGGGGTTCATGTCAGGAGCCCTTTTTTGTCTTCTGCTAATAGTGGTTTCGGATGTTGACTTACCAGCGATAAGATGCTGTCTACTTGAATTATTAGTATGCATTAAGCATTTTTTGACTTTTTTTTATTTTAGATTTTGTCTACTTGGCGGCCATCAACAAACAGCATATTAAAGAAGTCTTCAAAATTGCTAAGTAAGCTTGAATATTTTAAAATAACCTCCTACATTTAGATAAACTCAAACAATAAATTGTATGTGATTGAGTGAAAGCATGCTTAAGGAAACAAACATGTTGCTTTATCAGTAAAAAAAAATTAAATGAAATACATATGTAAATATTAATGTAAATATTAAAATAAAAATGATCTATCTATCTCTCTCTCTCTCTCTCTCTCTCTCTCTCTCTCTCTCTCTCTCTCTCTCTCTCTCTATATATATATATATATATATATATATATATATATATATATATATATATGTATATATTAATAATTATCAATGTTGGCGACAGTTGTGCTGCCAAATATTTATTTGGAACTTGTGATTTTTCAGGATTTTCAGAAAAATGGAAAGTTAAAAAGAACAGTATTTATTCAAAATATAAATATTTTTCTAAAAATATGTTTTAAAAAAAGGGAAGAATACAAATTTACTGACCCCAAACTTTTGAAAGGTAGCGTATAGTGTTAGAAAATGTTTCTAATTTAAGTAAATGCTACTCTTTGAACATATTAGATTTCTGAAGAATCATGTGACATTGAAAACTGAAGTAATGACGCTGAAAATTCAACTTAACCTCACAGGAGTAAGATTTTAATGTATCAAATGTATAATATTTAACAATACTAAATAATTTTTAATTAACGCAGCCTTGGTGAGCAGAAGAAACATTTTACTGACCGCAAACTGTTGAGTGTGTGTGTGTATTTTTATATATATAGCCAAAGAAACTACTTTGATTCAGAAATTGCTCTAAATTTCTGAATTTTCTGAACTAACTACAAAGTAAATTTGAAGTTTACTGTGAAGTAAACTTGAAATTTTAAAGTAGAAAGAATTTTTACTTTCTCATAAAATGCACTACAGTAATCTTTTTTTTATATATGTAACTTAAAAATGTCATTATTTTCATTGTATACTGCGCTTTATTTTTCTAGGTCGTCTGCGCTTTTATATTCTCTCTGTCAAAGTACAAAACATAAGTTCTGTATTACTTGTGGGTTTCCCGGCAAAAAGTAATATTTTCTGATATTAAAAAAAAAAAATCTGTCTGCATTTGACACCTTCACCTCTCACAAAGCAAAGAAGGATACTGTCCTCAAAAGAAATATGATTTTATATGACCGTATCCATTTATATTCCTGGAGATGAGAGCTCGCCATAATATGTTCTGAATCAAATAAGGTGAACCATTTGTCAGGTAATGTCTTCTTTTATATGAATGCTGCAGAGCAATTCAAAACATTCAGCGAGACGTCTCAATATAGTGCTTTGAAATTCTAAGCAATATGTATTTTTCTGAGCTGTTTTCAGCTTATAATGAACCAGATTTTTGCTCGAAATTTTAGAGGCAAAGGTTAAGGCTAATGATACACACGTATATTATGCTATTCACAAATATACATTATTTGAGAAAAAAAGGTGTAAAATATGGATCATAAATATCTGGACATTCCCATGCCTCTTTGAAATCTGTTATTATGGTAACTGTCACATTTGTTGGGAGATGATGAAAGCAGTGTTGTTCATTTTTATGACATGGAATATATGTTTATGTCTCAGATAAAATATCCTATTGACCATGTCTGCAATCATTGGCAGGAAAATGTCTTTTGGAACATATGATTTTTTTTTCGACTTTTTCATATTTCATATGTGCTACCAGTCAAAAGTTTGGACTCGTTTTAGTGAATTTATTCTTTTTTAGGATTTTAAACACATTTCAGTGTAAAGACTTTTGATTAACTGAACATTATATAATAAATTTGTCAATAAAATGTAAAAATATATCTATTCATATTTTTGAATACTTTTATATGAATAAGTAAGAAAAAGCTCAAGATGAGTGCTTGATGACAACATTACGGCGCAAGAAGTCTCCATGACCATCAAAGGACAGAAATCGAATAAAGCAGCTGGACTGGACGGTATTCAGACAGAACTCCTGAAAGGAGTGGACTGTGGTGTCCAGGCTGAAACTAATTCAACATGTCTTCGAAGACTGGCACCTTGGAAAAGCTGCTGAGGTCTTTCAACAAATGCGAAACATTTGGTTTATCTGTGTCCGTTTCTCTCAACATCAAGTTCCATCTACACACCTCGATTATCATCCCGATAGCAACATATGCAGCAGAAACATGGAAAGCATCTGCCAGTACCACGAGGAAGGTCAGCGTATTCCACCAGGGTTGCCTGCGATGGATTCTATGAATCCGCTATTAAGATCATGTCAAATGAACATGAGATGAAGGGGTTCTTCGACAAAGTGGCCTCCCAAGCCTCAACACGATCATCGCAGGTGGTCGCTTAAGCCTAGCTGGGAAAGTTATATTTTCTTTGGTGGACGACACCCGTATACCAAAGAAAAGCCTTTCGATGGATCCCACCCAGAGGCCGGCAATGGACGACCTGAAAGCTCTTGGTTGTGCTCGATGGAAAGCTCTGGCTGGAAAAGAAAAAGAAGAAATGAATGGGTAGGAATGGCCATACCTTTGATTAGTAGTGAAAAGTACTGCTTAAATAGTAATAGAATGAAATGAAGGACAAGAATATATTTATTATATATTAAGCCTAAATTGTCTTCTGAACTCCCTGCATTGCATCTTTCATCATTTCATGTTCATTCACCAAAACACAATGTATTATTAATTTTGGAGCTTACTTATAACATTCGGCCCTTAGTATAACTTCAGCGGTCCAGGTCCTGAGGTCAGGAGAATGGGAGTGCTGTAGGACAGGCCTACTGAGAATACAGCAGGAATACTGAGAAGTGGCCGGGCAGACTTGTAAAAGGCTTTTCACACTGTGAAGAGCTCAGACAACCACATCTAAAACGCCTGTCCCCCAGGAGCGCCTGCCATTCTCCACCAGGGTCAGAGAGGCATTTGATTTTGTTTTCTTCCACCAGACTCCCCTACGGCTAATCCATATGAAATTCAATCAATATGGATGCCTCTTCGTGCATAAATGGATGCACCTATACATCTGTCTACTCCATTTCTGTCCATTAGTGCAGAAATACCTAAAAGTAAATGCATGGCGCTGACTAATTCAGAGAATGTGAAATCCAAGGAAACATTGCATTATATCTGAGAAGTACATTATTATTACCTGTCTTCTTGTGAGAGGCTCTGATTTTCTGTGTGGGCGCATATAGTGGAAATTAATTTGAATAGGTAATTTGGTGTTTCTAGTTATGATGTGGCCACAAACATATGCAGTACATATAGTAAATAGGACGAAAGAACGATAGATAGATAGATAGATAGATAGATAGATAGATAGATAGATAGATAGATAGATAGATAGATAGATAGATATGGCAAACATCTAAAATATAATTCTGTAAATTATTGTTATTTCTAATATTTTAAATTGCATACATTGTATCTATTATGTATAAATATGTATGTGTAACAAATACATTGTAAATATTCTAGCCTACCAATAATATCATACGTAATAAACATTTTACCATTGAAATTTGTATTTATTCATTTGTTTAGATTTTATTTTACAATTCATGCTGATTATACTACAAATATAAAACATTTATAATATTCTACTATAAATGGCTTTTCTGTTATTTTAAATTGCATATCGTGTATGTGTATATGCATACTGTGTAAATATTTTTACATTACGGGTATAATTTCTGCCTAAGGCTTCAAAAATGCAAACTTTTTTGATTTTGTGCTTCACTGTATTCACTGTATTTTCCGGGTTGCCAGGATGCATCACAGCTATGCAAGCATTCTCTGGTCCAAAAAGAAGTTGAAACCTGCCTGCAAGGCTCGTCATCCTGCTTGTAAGTTCTCTGTTTGCCACCCAAGGCTCTATTCTGTTCTCTGGCTGTGCAGCATCTCTCTTAGCCTCCCTGAGTGCGTTCTCATATGATTCGATTACTGCTAACTCACTGAGCTCTGGAGAAGCCAGAGGCGCAAATGGCTCCGGGTCTGGCTTTCAGTGCAATCGCACTCCTGGCTATTTGATCCGAACATTCAGTGGCTGCTGTCATTGTCATTTGCCGCCTCGAAAATGGGTCGTTACCTGCATTTTCATTATCAGTCACGCTAAAGTAAGCTGGGTGAAACGAACCGACATCAGAAGGGCATGGGGGGAGGGATGCTGGGTGGCTTGGAGCAGCTTCTATTGTTCAAACTGCCTTTGAATGGTGGAACACCCACAGCTCCATCTTCCACTCCTGTCTGCCCTGAATTTTAAATATTTATTTCTCTCTCCCATCATCTATCATGCGACATTGCACTGTGAATTTAAAGTGAAAAGATCAAAAGCGCTGAATGACTTTCTCTGCAAAGAACATTTGGATCCCAGTCATGCTGAACCACCCAAACAATTACTCTCTGTTCCTGATATATCGGTGCTACACCACTGATACTTTGCTGATAAATTACTGATCTGTTACATGTATTGAGTCGAATCAGACAAAGATAACCCACTGTGGGAAGTGACCAATAACATCCAATAATTAGAACTGAACATTTTGTACTTTGCAACTTAATACTCCACAAAAAATCATTTTCTTAAAGGAATAGTTCACCCCAAAATGAAAATGTACAAATCCTCAGACCACCCAAAATTTAGACGAGTTTCTTCATTGGAGTAGATTTGGAGAAATTTATATTCCTTATATTCCTGCAAAAAGCTGATACAAAAATCACAATATAAATTTTTGCAATAAACTAATGAATAATTAACACTATTACCCGTAGCTAAAACATGATTCCTATTTCCATAACATTGCTGTATTCGGTGATCTTCTCTGAAACAGGAGAGAAATATATGCAGAACCATCTAAACAACTCTAAATGAACATGTTGGAGGAATTTGATGTGAGAGGATAACAGGGGACGGATATTTTCACTGGAGAAATGCTTTTATGAATGTATTTTGGCCTCATGGTTTAAAGTTGAATGCCTTGATGGATTTGTTTGTTACAAAGAAAAAGCTTTTTGCATCACTAAACATTGTATCATATTATTTTACATTAATCAGATGCAAAAAATAGCTTTGGTGTTTTCATCTACATTTTGAATGTCCTGACAGTGAGTTACAAAATGTTAATTTTGGGGTTCCTTTAGCTACTACTTTGCCTGGTTTTGCAGTAAAAAATGTTGTGAAACCGTTCTAACGCCATCTCTTCTGTCTATACAGACTGCATCCTAAATGAAATAAAAACACAGCCAATCCAAATAGTGAATAGAAGATTGCAAAACTTAATACAATAATAAGCACAAAAATGCATAAAGCACACACACACACATTTAAAAACTGAATATTTTTATAGTTTTCAGCACTGAATATAATATACTTAGGTCTATAATTCTCACTTTTTTGCCAACTTGATTTTTCTGAGTGCTTGTTGCATTACTGAATCTGGATCAAAGATGCCTGTGATATCTAAAACGCTGTCTAGGTAGGCATCTTGCTACGTTTTGGAACAGAGATCAGAAAGTGTTTATTCCAGAAGTTTTGGTCGCATCCAACAAAAAATGGAAGATGTCTTCTAAGAGCTCAAAAGCTTGAATAAAGATAAAACGATTTTTGGTATTAAAGTAATCTCTTTCATTATAGAACAACAGATGCTGCTCGGGCTTAACAGATAAGATGGCTTCATCTCTGAGAACTGACAGAGCGGCAGGACACATCAGAACGGACAAAAATGCCAGCTTTTATTCATAATAAGAGAATCTTTCTTCACCCCCTTCCCCCTCAGATTTCTTTCCCCGAATAATCTTAAAATATTCCTTTTTTTAAAACCTTTAAAATATTAAAATGCCATTTTATCATTCGGAGACGCTTCCTAACGTGGATTTATTTCTCTTTTTAGTTACTTTTGCCGTAGTAAATACTCCTTCTGGAAGACTTTTTTTTAGTTGCATTGACGTTAAATGCAATCTGGTTTAACATTTTTTGTTTGTTTAACATGCATTTACATACATTGACGTAATGACTGTTTAGCACAGTGCACATAAACTGTCAAAAATACTGTTATAAACGCTTTTGAGGCTTAAATCACGCAGAAGCTGAACATAACAGCAGTGTATGCGTGCTGTCAGCAGCTGAAGTCTGCTCCTGTCAGGCGCGGTGCCAGACGTGTGGTATGTGTCTTCATTATGTTCAGAGAGGACGGTTAGTCACGCGTGACTCAGTAACATCCACAAAACAACAGAGTGAGGATCTGTCTGCGTGAATCAAAAACATTCATATGTGTGCACGTTCACAATCTTTTTAATGAATCGATACTGACAAATTGTTCTCTGTTGTATTTCCATTTCTTTTTGGCCTATTTAAACGTAACATTTCTGTTCTGTCGTTCATTTTAGGGCAGAGCAGTGTTGGGATAGGCAAAGTTTCGAACTTTGGGCCACTTGCTATAGATGTGCATTGATCATGGATCAGATAATAAAGTTAAATGGTAATTGCCCTGTTTTCTTTATTGGGATATTCTGATGATGTTTGTCACAATATTTATAGAAAAGGGAAAATTAATAATAAAAATATTTACAAAAAGTTAATTGTGAAATCCATTGTGAATTAATTTGATTTAAATCTGTAAATGTAAATATAATTGTACTTGTAAATGTTAAACCAGTACATTTCTAAACTAAACGTAAATATACATTTTGTATAATTTTTTTATAATTCTGTGTCTTACAGCCAATTTTAAATATGAATCTACAAATGGAATTTAAATATTTTATAACATATTTTATGTCTTGTGCTAAGAATATAGTATATAATCTAAAATATAATTACATTTGAATTTAATCATGCACTGCTTTTTAAAAATAAGATTTTAAATAATTATTATGTTATGCTATATTATATAAATTATTATTATTTTATATTAGTTTGCAGGTTATGATAAAGCAATGGTCACACTTTATTTTAAGGTCCAATTCTATGACTCTGGCCTCATTAAACTCTTAATTTTCTTAATTTGCACTAATTATTACTTTACGACCAACGGGTATCATCAGCTAATGACTCTTACACACTATGCCATTTCCATCTTAACAAAAATGCTAAAATATTACGCTCCCCCTTCATTGTTCAGTGTGCTTCTGTGTAGCTTGTGCTCTTTTATTCATGGGCTTTCTAAAATGCAAGAGAAATGCCACAGAAATGCTCCCAGAATCCTGATTTGTGCCTCCTCTGCAGCAGAGCATTAGTGACTGAGAGCCCATGAGTCTTCCAAGGTCATTGTTGAACACATCGGGGACCTGAGGAACTGTGTGTCAAGAAAATGTAGCAATAACGTGTGTTCAGAATACAGCGCTCAGAAATAACCCTTGCAAATAAAAGTGCTTCCTGTTCGCAATTAAGTCAGTGACAGCTAAAGTTTTTGGTCATGGGTATAATATTGGGTTAAACTAGCAAACGTTTTGCTTTTGAAAGAACAGAGCTCTTTTGTGCTACAATGTGGAGCTTCTCTTGTAAAAAAAAAAAAAAAAAAAAAATATGTTATAAAATATTTAAATTCCAAATCACTGAACCATGGTATACATTTGAAAGCCATGGTGCTGCAGAGGCTTAAAAGTTACCGTAGTGGTATTTAGATATGCTTTAAATCCGTTTAGGGGTCTAACTTTAATTTACAGATTGTTTCTAACTCTTTTATACTACTAGATTCTGCCCTGGCTTTCTAGCTTGCACTACCAATGCCCAATAAAGAAACTGTCAGTTTGAGTTAAGCAATTCCGGATAGAGTTAGAAAGGACTGTCATATCCATGCTAATTTATAAACCAAAGGCAGTAAAGAGTTTATTAATGTGTTTCAATTCAGAAGTCTGGGCAAAGGTTTCTGTATGTTGAGATGTGGTTTGGAAAACAGCAAATGGTTGTTGGTAATATTTAGTTTTATGTCGTTTTTTTTCAGTTTAGTAATTATTATTATTATTATGCAATTATCACAAATTCACAATTTGCTACAACATTTCCATCAATAAACTCCTAACTTGCTGCTTATTAATAGATAGTAAGGTAGTAGTTAAGTTTAGGCATTGGGTATGATTAGGGATGCATAAGGTCATGTAGAATACGCCATTAATATGTTTGCAATTAGTACTATTAAATGAATTACTAATAAAATAAATTGTCACCAAAAGTATTGGTTCAAATGTAAGTTACCAAAATAGACCTTTTAGGTACAAATATGTACATTTTGAAAAGGTACCACCCCAGTGACAGCTTTTGCATTTTTGCACAGTTTATTTCATTATTATTATTATTATCATTTATGACATTCTTATTTATTTCCTTTATTATTTGTTTTGATTTGATTTAGTATTAGAGTCATTAAAATTTATTTCAATTAATTGTTTTTCCAATTCTGTTCGCTAATTAGAACCAAATGCACTTATCAATTCACATTTTTAATATACTGTACTTTATATACACTATGTATTATTATTATTATTATTTTTCGAAACACATTTTGTTTGCTTTTGTAGTGTTTCCGCTTTTAATTACACAACAATTCAAGATGCAAATGTGCACCACGCCGCGAACGCGCTACACCACCTGAGGGGGCTTCATCAGAGCCTGATCAATCACTGTTAAAACGACTAGAGCTCTTGCTTTCGTTGACGTTGTGTCATTGCTGCATTGCTGGAGGGCCAGTGTCTGATCTGAGCTACAACAGTCAACTATTTGCTTCTGTTGTCCTTCAGAAAGACATGACGTGGCACTTTGTAAAAGGGATGACTGTGGGGAGATGCCAGGTTGGCAAAGGCTGTGATGGATATGGTAGGTGGTGGCCCGGCTCCTGCCAGAGTTTGAGACGAATGATTGTGCGGAGTCAACAGCGCAATGTGTGCAGTCGTTACGCATTAGCGCAGAGGCGAATCAAAAAAAAAAATAAAAATAAGCCACTTGTGATAATGATCTCCATTGTCTTTTGGCTAATTGCTAATGCGCTGTGCATTGAAGCATGTAGGATTTTGCCTGTTCATGCAGAATAGGTAAGATGACTTATTGCTGGCTGAAGGTTGTACCGTGCGCGGAGAAGTATTAGGCGGCATGTACCAGTAAGAGCCCGTGGTGTAAAATGACAAATTCGTCTACTGCGCTGTTCCTCTAGATGAACGGCCCTGCCATCAGTCACCTGCGCAACCCCTGAGATATCTTATTGAAACTCAAGCTTGTTCTTGCTTCCGGTGATGATGGTTTCGTGTTGCTTCCATTTGAATTTGTTTGAAAACAAACCGCAGACAAATGCTGTATCCTGCCAGCAACAGCAGAGGAAACAATGCTAGCTGGCATCATGTTGTTGTGCACCTGTCCAAGTACATATTCCTCAAGTCGTGACCAATTTAACTTGCCCATGGCTACTGTAATGAGATTTCTGACTGTACCACATCAAAGGGACCACGTGAGTGTGCTGAGTTACGTTAATAATGTTGGAGGTAATTGCACTACACTACATGGTGACCTTTTGTGCTAGTGAGCTGCCAATAATTAGCTAGCTTATTGTTGTGAAAGAAACCTACAGTGCAAGTCCAATTAAAAGCAATTGCTGCATACGATATAAAATAGCGTTATAAATAGTCTTTTGTGCAGTATGGCAATATCATCACTATATATAGTGAAGGTATCATGTGCATTTTCAGTAGCAAGGTATTTTATCGATTCCAGTCATTTCGGTGGAAATTTGGCATGGGTTCAAGTAGGTCAAGCAAATTTACTCTTTTGTGTTTATTCGTTTCAGTCAATCAGGTTAGTAAAATGGTCTTAGCATTTTTAATTAACATGCATTTGATCACCGGTTATATATATATATTTTTTAGTAGCTAGTGGCTAAGCTGAAATTTGAGTAGCTTATCCAACATGGTTTTGTATATAACAAAAGGCCTTAGAAAAATAATATTTTATACTGTAAGTGTGAACTCAATTTATGTAGAATTGCTCTCTTAGAGACATTTCAATCGTTTGGTTTTGAATGTTTGTCATCATTCCAGAAGACTAAAAGCTGTAAACAGAAATATCTATATTGTTGTCATGTATTCATTTTATACAGAAGTGCAATTCAAGGAATCAACTGCAAAATCCAATCAACACCTTGTTGGCCTTAGTACACCTTGTATCGCACGTTGCATCTTAAATGTGTCTCTTGTGATCGCTTGTGATTGAATTTATTCAAGGGGAGGGTCTTGTGACTACATGTATCAGTTACTGTGTCAGCATGCCAATGAATGTAGGTAACATTTGCTGGTGAATCTGTACATCGCTATATATTTGATAGTATTGTTGAATGAGAGTGTTTAGGATACTTTTGAGACATTTCGAAACACTAAAGCCACGTCTCGGTGTGTCTGCCTAATTAGTATAGCTTGATCTGCTTTATTTTAGTCTTTGCTGGGTCAGATGTTTACACAAGACTAAATGAGATCGAAGGCAGGTCTCGTTCTATTAAAACAAACTCTCTTGCAATTGCTTCTTTAGTTGATATTCATTTGAATATGTATGAATGCTGCCATTAATAACATTGGTATGCAAGTGGACCGAGATACATAGACCGAGTGTACCTAAAAAAAAATATTGATACACGTGAGTATCGCAATATATATGCAGATGCTGTATACATTTTTACAAAAGCAATATCGATGTTTTTTTTTAGTTTTACAAGATTCATGGAAGTTGTTTAATTTTGAGTTTATATACCGGCCGCTAGATAGCACTTAGATAGCACTGTCTCTAATCTTGAACAGTGAGAATGTGTGTTCCGCTTCTGCAAGTTTTGTCCAGTCCCGCTCGCTTCAGCAAACATTCTAATATTACATAGACTTTTCGCATATCAGGGAGCTGACATCAGTAGGGAGCATTTAAATCTCTTTTGAATAAACGCTGGTGTCGCTTTTCACTTTCACTTTCAGTTTCGGGATCACGCGCACACATCTTATGATATGAGATATTTGTCAATAGCTGCTCCTGCAAGCTCTTTATTTTCCCCTCTTTATTCGGACTGCACAAAAATGTGTTTCAAGTGGTTGTTACAGGGACAGATGAATGCAACCACAGCGTTCTGGTTATATATAAATGAATTTGGATTTGCTAAGATTTGTATATAGTGGTGTGTTCTAAATGATAATTTTTCTAAAATTCTATACTATTCTCTTATTCCTAAAATAAGAAATATCCCAATATATCGTTTTGCTTATAGAATTGCAACCCCTTTATTGTGATACATATCATATGGCCAGATTCTTGACCTAGTTTTCAGGGGTTTGACCGAAATATGAATGCGTTGTAGACCAAAGAGATCTAAATGAACTGAAAACAGGACATGATATAACAAGATATAAGTCTGTTCAGATGTTGGAACCCGCTGATGCCTTGCAGCATGTCACGGAAGTATTCCTGATTCTGTTTTGACTTCTTTACACATTTTGTAAGCGCTCCATAAATTCTTAGCTGGTAAAAAGTACACATACACACATGCAACTAGTGAATTTATTCAGAATATTTTAGGTATTTAAAATGACAGTAAGCAAACCAGAACTAATAATTTTCTTGTTTTGGTCCGGTCAGAATTACCAAGTGAACCAAATTACAAGTATTAAAAACCTACATCTGCACTGAACAAAATAAACTACATATTTTAAAAACCCTATTCATGTGTTTTCCATCAGATCCTTTCAATGCCAATAACAAGCTATAGATGTTGGATACGCTCTAGTAAACTATACAGCTCTTGTCCTTCAGTGAGTATGGAAGGTTGAGACCATAAAATATAAAAATTCAGCTACTCTGCATCAATGTGCATCATTGCTAAAATGTAACATGGAGAGTGCCGAGTTGAGACTTAAAAGATTTTTCCACTCTGTGTGATTGGAAAGGGGGAAATAAATCTGGTCGAACTGTAAATCACAGAGATGGCTTGTTTCTATTTATGCTGGCAACAAATGATAATGGCTTTAGATAAAAGGCAATTTTGCTTAAAACTATTCCAGCATTGTATGTAAGAAAATGGGGGCAGGCACTGGGAGGCATATACTCAGATAATTCAGTTTGATAGAAATTAGCCTACAATCCAGAATCTTTCTTCATATAAGGAAAGCAGTGGTCAGCAAAGGACACATGTCTGACACGGAGATAGATAAATGTACCTCATTCCAGTAAATAAAGTCTGTCAGAGACTGGACATATGCAATAACTTAATTCAGTTTCATTATAGCCCAAAAACCAATGCCAAGATCCAACCCATCTGTAGTCCTGTGGGTTTTTGAGGTTAGTGACTCTGAGTTGGTCTAAAGTGGTCATTTTATTTGAACTTTAAATTAATTTTGTGTGTTAATAATTGTAATTATTTATTATTAAAGGAATGCTTTAATAGAAAATGTACTCAACCCCAGGCTACTGAATGTAGATTATATTTACTGAATGTAGATTAAATGTAGTTTATTTCCTCACCAGAACAGATTTGGAGAAATCTAATATCACAATGGATGCAGTTTAAATATGGATGCCTTTAAATACATAATGATTCTCAACAAGTACTCCACACGACTCCTGTTTTTCTAAATATATTTGAAGACAATATTGATGTTATGGAGATATATTTGGTTTATGTTTTAGCCGTGATTAATCTGTAAATGGCATTATGGAAGAAATATTACAGGATCAGTTTTCATTTTTAAGAATATATTCAGTGTAATGTATTGTTCCAGTTCACTATAAAGCCAAACAGTTAAAGAATCAAAATACAGACATTGATTTGGAAATGCTTCTCACTCATGTAGGACAGGGTTATTGATGACCTGTCTTATCTTAGATAGACCTTACACTACAGCCTTTCCTGCGAGACCAAACCTCTGTGCTTTCACAGGCTGTCTGGCGAAGTGCTCGGGTTCCTCTGCAGAGCAGCAGATAGCGATGAAGGGAGATAAGGTTTGACCGGAGGCCTGATTGGTGAAGTGTTTCTGAGAAAGTAATAGACATCAAAGTAAGGACTTTTGAAACATCTGCAAGGCCGTGATATTTTGAAAATGGCTGTCTGGTACTGTACCGTATATAATGTCTCTGTCATTTGTTTTATTGATGAAATAAGATGGAGAAAATGCCTTTATGCCATTTATTTATTTGAAAAAAAAAAAAAACATTTATTCAACGAGGATGGATTGAATGGATCAAAATAGAGTTCAACCTGGTCTCATAAAAATAAGTATTTCTGTACAATTTGTGCCGCATCGTCTTTACATGCATTACTGCATGTTTCGACACAGTTTTAAAACAGAGGTTTAATATGTGAACCCTGGCACACTTTCATTGAATTGATATAGGTATACATTGCTGTAGTTGAAACATCATTGATTATTGACTTTAGATAAAATTTTATGCTCTATCGTGTTAGAAATAAGCCCTACATCAAATCCAACCCTAAACCTACCCGGCAGTGTTAACAAATGCAAAAACGATTGAAAGCATTTGTTGACGCGACCTTGTAATTTAAACTTTTATGCAGATTTGAACTGTTTTGTAAAACCGTAGCTATGCAGAAATCGAACCGGAGCTCCTCAGGTACATCTCTGTACTGAACACACCTACTGTCTATGAAAACACATACATATGAAGCTGAATATTCAATATTAATACTCAAAAGCATCTCCCAGCGTATTAATATTGTTGTGAAGTCACATGATGTTAGTCTAAAACTCTGTCAATCAAAGAAATACAAAGTTTCATAGTGTTACTACCTCTGGTGTTTATTTCTTTTGGAAACTGCAGTGATGTGTACTTATTGGTACTTGTCTCGATAAAAATGCTCTCAGGTACATTTATGCCATACGACCAGGTAGCAAAGTTAAAGTAAGAGACAACACAATTCCAATAAATGCAGATTTTTCCAACTACATCTAATTTGTTGAATTCTTATTTGTTGAATTACAATTCTTCAAAGACAGAATGTTTATTAATAATGTTTACTTTGCATTATGACATAATGCAGTATTTTATTATGATTTCAGGGGGGAAAAGTGTTTTAGTAGTAAGTGGAAGTTGGGCAAAGATGACCTCCTTAGAAGTGGAGCAGGAGACCCCCAGAGGCATGTTGTTGCTGGTGTTATTGTTATTTATCATACAGCTCTGTGGAATACTTGATTGGTCAGCATTCAGTGATCAGATATTTATGAATAATGTCTCTGACAACAGGGACAATAACTGCCCCCTTTATTTGAGTTTTCTGTTGCCTACACACACACACACACACACACACACACACACACACACACATATATATATATATATATATATATATATATATATATATATATAGCCAAAAGTATTCACCTTAACTTGCATATGAGCTTAAGTGACATCCCATTTCTAATCCATAGGGTTCAATATGACGTTGGTCCACCCTTTGCAGCTATAACACCTTCAACTCTTCTGGGAAGGCTGTCCACATGGTTTAGGAGTGTATTTATGGGTATGTTTGACCATTCTTCTAGAAGCACATTTGTGAGGTCACACACTTATATTGGACAAGAAGGCCTGGCTGTCAGTCTCTGCTCAACCATTCTATCAGGTTGAGGTCAGGAATCTGTGCAGGCCACTCAAGTTAATTGATACCAGACACTGTCATCCATGTCTTTATGGACCTTGTTTTGTAAACTGGTGTACAGTCATGTTAGAAGAGGAAGTGGCCCCAGTGTTCCCATAAAGTTGGGAGCATGGAATTGTCCAAAATGTCTTGGTATGCTTAAGCATTCTGAAAAAGCCCAGCTTCTGAAAAACAACCCCACACCATATTCCACCCTCAGCCAAACTTTACACTTGAAACAGTGCAGTAGATAACATTCCCTGGCAACTGCCAAACCCAGACTCGTCCATCAGATTGCCAGGTGGAGAAGTGGAGAAGTCACTCCAAAGAACGTGTCTCCACTGCTCTAGAGTCCAGTGGTGACGTGCTTTACACCACTGCATCCGACACTTTGCTTTGCACTTGGTGATGTATGGCTTGGATGCAGCTGCTCAGCCATGAACACCCATTCCATGAAACTCTCTGCGCACTGTTCTTGAGCTAATCTGAAGGTCACATGAAATTTGGAGGTCTGTAGCTATAGACTCTGAAGAAAGTTGGCGACCTCTTCGCACTATGCACCTCAGCATCCCATGTTCCAGCTCTGTCACTTTATATGGCCTACGGCATTATGGCTTTGTTGTTCCCAAAGTGTTCCCAAAGTGTTTCCGCATTCTTATAATACAGCGGACAGTTGACTGTGAAATACTTAGGAGTGAGGAAATTTCATGACTGGATTTGTTGCACAGGTGGCATTCTATCACAGTTTGCTGGAATTCACTGAGCTCCTCAGTGCAATCCATTTTTTCACTTATATTTGTAAAAACAGTCTGCATGCCTAGGTGCTTGATTTTATACACCTGTGGCCATTGAAGTGATTTGAACACCTGATTCCAATTATTTGGATGGGTGAGTGAATACTTTTGGCAATATAGTGTGTGTGTGTATATATATATATATATATATATATATATATATATATATATATATATATATATATATATATATATATATATATATATATATATATAATTTAACCATTTTCATGAACTCATTTATTCCCTTAATTAAACCCCAAAAACAATTCTATATTCTTGTAGTTTCTATTGTGACATCAAGTACAGTCAGTACTAAAAATTGAGAGAACTCACTTGAAGCCAAGTATTTTATTATGTCATTTAAAGCATGTATGTTTTTGTGACTTTATAGCATGATGTTAAAAATCTTACATGAGATGAGATGGATTTTGTATATTCCACACTGCATCAGTAATAGCAGATTTTCTTTGTAAGGGGAAACTCTTCTCATATTTCTCTATACTATCATGCTTTTAGGCTGTGTGGCACATCTACTGTGCTTCCATGTCCCATGTGGTTCAGGTGGAAGCTCTGTCTTCGTGTCATGGCTTCTTGTTTTCCAGCCTTAATTCTTCTTGGCAGAGTAACACAAGGCTATGCTATGTGAAGATTTATGGGGAGGAGAGAGCTACAGTGACAGCTACTGGCTGAGCGTCTCCTGGGACAGAGTTCCTGGGCTGACACAAATGCTGCAGAGTGTTCCCAAGATTCTTTCTTCAACCGGTATATGGGACATTTTATTATGGTATGTGGTTTGCAATGTTTGGGAAGCTACTCTGAAACTGCAGCTTTGCAATACAGAGAATTTAAACTACTGTCAAGCTATACCCTTCTGAAAAAGTCTTAAATATAGGGTACTGAAAAAAATAGAAACAGTTTTTAGTTGCTAGTAAATTGAAAAATTACAAAGACATAGCAAGTAACACTTTTAATTAAACATGAAATTTAAAATAAGAAAGACTTGAATGGGTTTCTTCTAAAACATACTTTTTTAAGTAATAACTTTATAGTGATTCTATTCATATGTCATTTATATTGATTCTTAATTGGAATATATTTGGAGAAATTTAGCATTACATCTCTTGCTCACCAATGGATCCTTTGTAGTTCATACAAACTCACCTGACCTGAGGTAGAGTACATTTTCAGCAAATTTTCATTTTTGGGTCAATTAATCCTTTAAATTGGCATTCAAATATCCTTTTACTGTAATTCTACAACATAATTTAATATTTGGTCAGATATTTATTTTTATGGCACAATACCACAGTTTAAATTAATCGATTAAATAATAAAGTGCAAAACATTAAGTACAATTTCCATCCTAAAGTGCATTCTGGTTAAATTACGTTGAAGCAGCAGATGCAAATGTCACCTGAAGCATCTGTCCCTTATCAAGATATAAAAGTAGATTTCTGTACCCATAATGCAATTTTGTGATCATATCAGCAGCCTAGTGATAAACTGCACTTGACTTCAGGGACACACATGTGGGCTGGTTACAAGATGGAAGCCAAGTTTGTATGCCTTGTATATGATCATTCATAACAGCTGTAGGCGAGAGGTTTATGACTGTCAACAAGACTCCAAAATATGGAGCTTGTGGTCAATGATTTACCACATGAAAGGTCCAATTAGGGCTGAGAGATACTGTGTCATGTCTGATCTCAGCATCCGCCCGAATCCCATCACCTCAGTCTCCTCCAGGCCAAAAGAAGGAGACTGAATTGATAAGATGATTTTGCTTTCATGGATAGAGCTTTTATTTCTGATAAAGTGAGTTACAGTTGAGACTGAGGCAATAACGTAGTTCTACAACTTTTTCGGTGTAATCCAGTTGCTTTATGTGGTGCGTTTTAAGAGTAAGCCAAATGTCTACTTTCATGTCATTTCATTAAAAAGAAAGGGAAAGCATATCCAGAAGGCCAAAACTGTATAACGAGGGCAAGAAATTCCTCTAAGGCAAAATATACAAAATTGTCACTATTTTCCCCTCCTTTGATACATTGGATCAGATTCACACATAAACATACACAGAAACGCACAATCACATTTAGTCTTTACATCACCTCAGGGCCTAATATAGCTCAGTTCATCTGGAAACAATTCTGAACAATTTTAAAACAGCATCACACAACAAACTGACAGGAAAACATATTTAAGTGTAGCACCACTCAGGTCACATATACTTTTCAATTCGCACCCCTTTTCCTGACAGATACGTCTAACAACATAGTAGCAAAATAAAAGAGTGTGCATTGTTTGGTAGACCTTCAAATACAGGGTTACCACTGTGGTGAAAATTGCTTTTATAAAGTGTCGCCCAGCTCAAGAGATTTTCACCGCAAGTCAGTAACTGAATGGCAAACACTATTCATGACTGCAACGAATCGTATTTTAGCAAAGCAATGGGAAATCTGGAAATGAAAGGTTTTATCAAGGGTTGCAAGAAATAGGTGCTAGGTTATATATATATATATATATATATATATATATATATATATATATATATATATATATATATATATATATATATAAACAGTCAAAAGTCAAAAAGGTTACATTCAAAATCTTTTAATTTATCTCTTTTTATTCAAACAAAAAAAAAAAAAAAAATTATTATAAATTTTTTTATGATTGAATATAATAATAATAAAAATATACATATATTTCTGTGAAGGCAAACCTTTTTTTAATGTCTGGTCGGTGAGTGATCGGCACATCAGCACATCATTTCAGCAAAATGAATATCCTAAATATTTTTTTTTTTATTATAATTAAACAATCATAAACATGTTCTTGTCTGACAGTCACGTTCCAATCCTTTTTTTTTTCTTAAACAACGAAAAGCCTGTTTCTTAGTAAATGTGATCGATTTGGAACACGAGGGTTGTAAAGGCTGTGTACATTTGCTAAATAATCTTTCACTAGCCTAAGTGTGCGTCATTACTGTAGTCTGTCTGATATCCGATTATCCAGTTGTTGTTCTCCTGTGCAGGTTTAAATTCTTTCTCTCCTGGTAATCATTCAGTTATCTCTCTCATTTTTTCTTTCTCTGACCTTGGCATTGCGCTGTCAGCAAGCTTCCCCTCCCAATTATCAGCACCGCAGCAGGGCAGAGGACCTGCTCTGATTCAGCAATTAATGCCCCCTCCACCTGCTCACAGTGACACACCTCCTCTAGAGACTTCACTCGCCCCTCACATCTCAATGAAAAGATGAAACTAAGAGAGGGATAGGAGGAAAAGATAAAGTTACCTACTAGGGATACATAAAGTATCCTCTTCTGTAGACACAAATAAATAGGATCAAGGCGCATTTTTAAACTTTAATGGTGGTTCTCCAGCGCCATTGGATCTCATTTATACTGTGCGTGCATTTATTGCCAATAAACAAGGCTCTCGACTAAAAAGAAAAGAGAGAAAAATACACTGTGAGTAAAATCATTTAAAATTTATGTAAAAAAAAACGCCAGCTGTGGTTGTAAATTTTACATAACTTTTCACTTCCAAAAATAGTATTTTACAGTAAAATAGTCGTTTTCACTTTTTTATCGTTTAAATCACTCAATTTTTTACAGTGTACAGTCAAGTTGAGCCTTATTGCTAAACAAGGACAATCAAATGAATTGTTTTTACAATACTATCGATAATTGATTACTCCAGTAAATATCCAATGTTACTCAAAAATTGCTCTGAATCAAGTCTGATCGAACGAATAAGTTCATAGTCATTTTTTCGCTAATTGGATCACGCCGTGTTAGCTGATGAAAGCGCTGTCACGTCAGCTCATTGTGGGTAAATTTAGTGAGGCCTTAGTTTTCACCTCGTGTATTTACTTTGTTGCATGTTCAAGCATCACAATCACATGGACTAATATATAAAGCAAAAAGGACCCAATAAATCTACACAGCAATTTATGGTAGGCCAGTTAACTATTTTTAAAAAATGTCATTGCCATGCCACATAATGGAGGCCATTAGTAACGCTCGTTTGGCTGTTTATGTCACCTGAAGACTAATCTCGAGAATGTCTGACAAAAGACTGAATGGAGACATGGAGGCTGTTTTGAAAATGTTTGACACCACATGCAGTCGCAGAATGAGCTTTCATAGGAAGGACTATAAATAATTTTCATAAAGTGAGAATTAGGATTAAAACGACAAAAATAAGTCATTTTGAAGTGCAAGTTCACATTTTAAAGACTGCAAATAAGACTCAGGTTGTTTATACCTGACTGTTTGCATAATAATTTTTGATGTGATGAATTTGATGTGAAATGTCTGAAATCGCATACTGTGTAGTATGTAGGGGCCACAAAATTTGGTTTAAAACTTTGCTATAGTTATGCTCTATATAGTATGAATACGGGTAGTATAAATGAACATCCCTACTACTTCTGCCTCTTCCTCATGGGTAGTAAAGTGTCCATCTAATACACATATCCAAATTTTGCCAAAAGTAGTAGGTTATCCAGATTTTTTATGCTTGATTTTGTGTTGTTGATGGTGGTGCTGGAGCCAAAATTGATTTATAATTTATTGTGCACACTATGATATTAAATTTTGGTGACTGTAGTATGTTTTTATTCACTATCGCTAATTTGTAGTTTTTGTTTTAGCCTATTTGAAACGTTCTTTTAACTCCTGCAGAACTGATCACATCTAACCCTGCATGCAAGGTGAAAATGACAAATGGTTTGTGTGAAAAGGTCTTATGTGGAGATGTTTTGGGGTGCTTTATACTAATTACTAACCTACTGAAACCCCACAAAGAACCAGAAAATAATTGTACTTGCAGTGGCCACCGAAAAAAACAGTCACTTTCATTCCCAAGAAAAGCGATCAGCAAGAGAAAAAGAGACTGTTTCCTAAATGAATGTGCCTCGATTGTTTAAACCCTGTCCTGACCTCAGAGAACAACCCCAGACCTCTCTAATTCTAGCTCTCTATTTGTCATCATTTGCAGGAGCACCTAGCTGCTAACAGCAGTGATGATTATGATAATGGTCCTTTCTATTTAGGAAGAGTGATTGAACAATGTTTACCAAGACAAACCCTCTGCATGTTAAAGGAAACCTGCTGTGACTTTTAAGGAGCTCTTGTTCGGTCAACAGAGGAGTCTCAATACCCTTACAAAAATGTAATACTCTGGTTTTAAAGTTACTTTTTCAAGAACTGTTATAAATTTAATGAGGTAAGCCCTTAAAATGCTTGTTTTTCTCATTCCTTAACTATTACTTTTTTTTACTAAAAAAAGTACAATACTATGCAATTAATGTGGTAGCTTTTGCCCAAACACTATACTAATACTAAAATTATTATATCATAAAAGCATAATAAAATAAGTTTTCAAATTTTCTGTTTGAAAAGTTCGAACATGGGCAAATATTAAAATTTCAAAATGTATTACTAAATTAAAAAAATCATTTAAGTCTGCTAAATTTCTATTAATTAATTAGTTAACTAGTTTGTTTCATGGTGAAAACATGGCCATGGCCTTTTCTCAAATAGCTTACTAAAACCATAATAAATTTATAAATAAATTATCAATTTCAGAATTTCTTTCTGATATGTCTATGCTATATCTATCCCTCTATTTTGAAAAAAACCCAAAACATCTTCATTTTAGTGGAGAGACTGCTGAATTTGGCCCGTAATCCGAATTACGTGAAAAATGTTGTTTGTGGTTTGTCTGCCGAGATGTACTTGTGGCTATCAAAACATCTTTCATTGATGTCATAGATCTAGTCTCTGCTTACTTTATCCAGTGCTGATAACATCATGCCTCACCTGCCATGAATTACAGCCTCCCCTGCAGGGAAACCACAGCTCAGCGACCACTGAAAGCACTAAAACAAAGAACCGACAAGCAATAATAATATTTATGTTATTTAAGTAAAGCCACAGAGGAAATAATGAGCAATGGACTGGATTTAATATTTGCTCAAAACCAAAAGCAGTGCATCTGCACTGAATACCTCACATTTTGCGGTCTCCCAATGTCATTCTGTTTGCTATGAATGCTTAGTCTATTTACATTACAATTGGATCACTGAAGTGATGTAAAATCAATGCTAAATGTGTTTCCGTGAATCATATCGCCTTTTGCCAAGGTAAACGCAATCAATTGTAAAATATTGCTGAGCAAATTCTCTTACTTGGTGAAACGCCGGGATGGAAGTTTTGATCAAATATAAGATCTGTGAGAGATAGCCTAATACTCCAACCTAGACTCAGCTTTGATAAATGTGTATCAGATAGCATCACTCTCGCTGGTGTGAGTAATCATCAGGGCTTGACAGTTAGTATGAATTGTTTATGGGGGAAATAGCATGTGTAGTCATAAAGCTACACGTTTACCACACTGAAAACCCATGCACCTGATACATATGGAGAGGTATATAGCCTTTGAGAGTGATTTGTAGTATATACAACAAAACACAATTTTGAGGTATATGTTATCGAGTGAGTAATTCCGACCTGTATAGAGAACAGTTACTTAATTTCTCTGCCGTTTTTGCCAGACAATGGCCATTTTTGGTTGGTCTTCCTTCGGTGACAATAATGTTATCAGGCTTGTCCTCCTGTGGATGAGCAATGAATCTGATTGTTAATGTGAATATTCAGAAATTTCTCAGAATCTTGTATCTCTTAGCTTTAGTGTCACAGTAACGATAACCTTCACTGGGGTGAGGAAGGAAATGAGTGTCAGATAGTTTTTTTCTATCTCTCAAGGTGACATTTTGGAAGAAAAACAGAGTCAGAAATCATTAAATCATCAGTTTCCTCAGGGTTTTGGTTGTACTTAGAGCATTACGCATGAAAAATCACAAACGAGATCTATTTAATATATCAGCTGTTTCTCCTAGATAACACTGAGATGACATAGGTTTATATGTTCTCCCAAGAAAAATAATGTTTCACATCACTTTATAATTTACCAAGATGCCAAAGACTGTAATCAAAAGTCAGAAATTATATCTCAAGTTTTATCCATGACCAAATTCTAGTATAGTCTTATCTCATGTCAACAAATCTTGTTTGTCAGATTTATCTGTTTTTATTAGTGTGTTCAAGTCTTCCTCGAATGTTCATTTTAATATGGTAATTACGACATTCACATAGTCTTATTCGGAGAGAAGCGGCATTGTACCTTTTCTGCTCAAAATGTAACAAAACGCATGCTGTTGTGTTTAATTTATGAAGATGCTGTAAGTAAATTATACAATATATGATATTTTGGACATGCAACTTGAATTAAAAGTTTAATTAAAAGTCAAATTTACCATTAATATATATGCTGCATCGATCACATCCTATACCTTTTCTAATTGACATGCCCCCAACCTTAAAGCTCTGCTCTTAAAGAAATCATGCATTTTTACAACTTTGTGGTGAACTGGAACCTATTTCTATATAAAAGAATTTGATAATGTTCAAGAGGTATTAATGCCTTTGCATAATGTGTTAATAATAACTCTCCAAAATTGAGTCTCCTGAGTTACGTAAGAACAGCATCAGTGTGAAATAAATAAATGTATAAAATTCTCTGGGTAGCTCTAAGTGCAAAATCAAGAGTCAAAGATGACTTACGAGAGAAGGTTTTGCTTTTTGCAGGGCGTCTGATTTGTGCTTGGCTCTACACCCTGTATTTTTTGCTAGCTAGCGGCTGTACACGTGCAATCCAAAACTGCTCCGTCTCTAAAACACAAAATGAAGCTATCACTCTTACTGCTAGTGCTAGCTGACAGGATGTGCTAAATGAGAGAGGCTGGGAACCCTGATCTACCATAAAAGCCCTTCCTCTCTGGAGTATCTGATTCTGGGCCAGTAGCTGTCAATCTACAAGGCTTGCCCACAATACAGGGTTCATCCACTCTGAGAATATTTCTAATGGAAGAAATGAAATGCAGCAAAAGAGTCAAGCAGAGACACGCAAACTCTGCAATTATGATTCCTGTAGCAGACCAATTTAAGCTCATTTGTCAAGATGGACGACGGGGCACTGCCTCTCAGTCTCTAGATGTTGTGCACATTCACACAAGTGCATAATTTGCTATTCCAGTCTATTATTTCCAAAAGAAGGCACAGTATAATGCACGTTCTAGAGGCAGAAAAGAGGACCTTACATACCCCGCTGAATACAGTTTTGGTGTTTTAGGGCAGCATCTTCAGAAGTTTTCACGAGTCATATAGACCTCAAGGTTACGGTCTAATAAATACCTGTTACAAGAACATAAACAACTCCCATTCTCAGAAATACCAGTATCGTCTTACTCCCCCTATCCTTTGAAATTACTTTTTCTTTTTTTCTTTTCCGGCGAGGGTAGCTGCGTGCATTTCTCCAAAGGACGGGATTCTGGGAACATGAAAAGTTGAATTTCTTCGTGGAACATGTTTTGAATTTTAGCTCCGGTTCGTAAGTAAAGTGCCTGGCTGAATTATAACTGAGCTGGCGTCTTTTGCAGAGGCTCTTGATGTGTCATCCATTGGGAATGCCATTATAGAGGTACATCATTTTATGCTGGAAAGCACTGAAGCACTTTTAGATGTTCTGTCTTCTTTATAATTTATGGACATACTTTAATCTGTTTAGGCTGGTGTTCAGTGGGTTGCGGTACCTGTCTCACAAGAACAAAACACTTAAAGAGCACACAAGGAAGGCTGTACCTGCACTTGTGGCCTCCACAGTCATTTTCTGCTCTAAAGCTTAATCGCACCACTTTATTGATTTACAAGGAAAAATCGGCCAAGGTTTCGAAGGAATTGTCCAAAGGAGTGGAGCCACAGCATCGCATGTGGCAGTTTACGAGTATAAAATGCACTTGTCCGAAAGGTCGATTTGTCATCCGTTCCATGAACAAATGTCTAAATAACAAGGTGGCAGCATTCCAGCTATTCTAATGATACTATTAGCACAGAGAGAATGTATTCAAAGCCATAAAGAATTCATCTATATAATGTGTGTTTACCATGCTTCACACGTTGCAGAGTGGCTGGGTAGATTGTTTGGGTTACAGTCATCAATAAAAAGGTTTAGCCTTGGGTCCTCTACCTGCTTTTCCACTGTATTGTAAAAAAAATGGTAGTAATTTTAACTTAAAATAGAGCTTAAAAAAGGTCACAATGTGTTTAGTGGTAAATTACCTTATAGACAAAAGTGCAGAGTCAGTAAGAATGAGTTAAATTAATTAAAAGCGACAGACAATTATAGTTTTATAAAATGTTTGTATTTCTATTTGAACTGCTCACTTACTATTCATCAAAAAACAACGTTTGTTAAGCAGGTGTTTTCAACACTAAGGAAGTTAAATGAGTCCTGTGCACCAAATCAATCATTTCGGAAAGCCTCACGTGACACTGAAGACTGGAGTAATGATTGCTGAATATTCAGCTTCATCGTGACAGGAATTAATTACATTTTAAAATATATTAAAATGTAAATCAGTGTTATAAATTGAAATAATATTTCACTGTACTACTACTAAATAAATGCAACCTTCCTCGGTGTGATTAAAAAGACAGAAAAGATGGTAACATAACCATGCATATTTAGGAAATCAGATCTTAAGCAAATTCATAGGTTGATATTATGTCAGTTATTTAAATTCAAGAACTGGGCCAATTCAAGCACCAAAATGCCATTCTGTAATGCCTGAAACACTGTCACCTTTTTTAACAGTGGATTTCTGGCAGCCACCGCCGCTAGTTTGTGCTGTAAATTTAACAGGGCTAAAAAGTTGTTGAGAGATATAAGCCTTAGGGAATATGGAAAGGGTTCAAATCAGCCATGGCTGAAAAAGTTTGATCAGAGCCATTTCTTTCAGCAAAACTTTAAATACCTCAGATTCCTCAAAGGGTGTCTATATCTTTCTTTCTTTAATCAAGGCTGTATATCTAGCCATCAGAAATGGTCATGATGCCCTTTCGAATTCCGAAGTTCGAGCTGTGGTGCTGAAACGAGGAAATAAAAACTAAAATGGATGAGCCGTCGTGCACTCATGGAGACAAATGGCTCAGCAGCCGGAACCATTTGAAAGATGTATAATGACAGGAGCTTGTCCGTTACGAGGCTGGCTCTCATATTTCAAACATGCATAAAAGAAATTCAGACACAAAAGTGCTTTTATCTCAGCTGTGACATTTGTGAAATAAGGAGTGATCTGACTTGCCACAGTGTCGGAAGGAGAATAGCCCATTTCTGGACTACTCAGTCTGGACTGCAAGACTAAATGACCAGGTTAGCGTTCAGATATGAGACTCTCTGCTTATCATTAGAGTGTTTTGGGTCCACTTGTGAAGTCCTTGTCATTGCCTGTGGGAGATGACTGCACTGCTCAGTACTTATTCTTTGATGACTTCACCCATGTGTTTTTAATGCTTATAATTGCAATAACTGCACAGGATTTGTGTTACGTGTAGGTCAATTTTAATAGCACATATTACCACTTGATGTTATGAAATAACCATCAAATATTTGCATAGGATGCCGTATTGAATTTTACACAGATGGACTTGCAGTCTTTAAGCATGCAATTCAAAATTAGACTGTTATAATAAAATAATTTCAGTGACACATACAGAGTCTTTATCCTCATTCTTAATATTTTCCACATGTTAGAAAACAGTAATACCATTAAAGCTATAAAACTAGACAGATATAAAAAAACCTTTAAAAACAAAAATATATTGAACTAAAAAATATAATAAGGGACATTAAAAAAAAGAAAAAGAAAAACATATAATTTAAAATATAATTTAATCCTGGGTGAATAAAACATTTCTGATATGTAAATGTCTGATTGAAATAGACAACATGTATTATGAGAAATGCATTTACAACGTAGACACTGATACAAATTCCATGTAACGACATTAGGTCTGGCTCTTTGAGGTTTAAGCGAGTTAAGATCACGCCTGGGATTTAGTCTCGCGAGAATGCGCGTGGGCGTGGCGCCTAGACGGTTGTACTACGCTGTTTATGTATATGAGCGAACAGTGATATACACTCTATATAAAACATATATAAAACAGCAAAAAGGTGACTGATGTTCACTTGTAGTCATGTACTATTTAATCAGGAAGTAGTACAAAGTCGTGATAGTGAATCGCACTGATTGAGGCGGATTGATCTCGAACTCACGTGGAGAGTTTATTTGCATATCAAATTCGTTAATGAATCAGCGTAAGTTTCGTAATATGTTATGCTATGAAAAGTATATCGTGTATAAAGTGGGAAATGTATTTGATGTGTCTTAGTTTGTAATGCTTTTTTTTTTTTTTTTTTTAAAGAGGGGAGATACAGCTCTGAATAGACTGTGATCCAGGCTGTGTTCATTAATACAGGGTAAGTGATTATTGTTTTACATTTATTTGCATACTTTATGCAAGTATTTTGCGTGTAACATGGGTTTGTGTTGAATAACTTGTGTTTCAAATTCAGCATTAATTTGTTATAAAGCTAATGCTGGGCTCCTCCTCCTGTATAATATATAAAGTATATATGTATATGTATATATGTATGTATATGTGTGTGTAAAAATCTGGGCAATAACAAAAAAATATATATTATTTTTGAGATTAAAGCTGAGTTTTCAGCAGTCATTGCTTCAGTCTGCAATGTCACATGTTCCTTCATTACCGTATCCAGAATAAATGAGTCATGAATTCTCAATCATGCTGATTTGTTGCCTTTTCAGTGTTATTGTCACGAATGTGGGTTATGAACTTTTGTTTGCTCACCACATGGACTCTTGCCCTACACTACTGTTGGACTTCAATTCCCATCACCCATCGCACTATCGACACACACACACCTGATTTCATCCATCACATGCTAACCTGATCACACATCTGGTTTCACTTTGACTCATATTATGAACACCTTGGACTTTCTGCATTGGACGCAGAGTATTGTCTAACTGCGCTACAGAGCCTGTTTTCCCCATGTCATTGCCTAGTCCTGTTTTCCCTATGTTTTAGACTCCCATGTTCTAACTCAGCCTGTATATACCTTGGTTTTTTTCCCCTTCGCCTTGCCCTTTGGATATTGTTTCACTCCTGTTTGGACTATTGCACGTTTGCCTGAATTCTTTCTGTTTTGTTCCCTATATTACAATTGACGATCGAAGACCCTCGCTTGCCCTGGATTTATTCTTAGGACTTATTTGTAGGGTTTCACCTATTATTAGTTAATTTTGATAATTATGAATTATCACTTGAATTCGCTCTTAATTCAAGTTTGGGGAATTGAATCTTAAAAGATTCACGTTAGTATGTAATTCAAATATACCTTTAAATCACCTAATACGTCCAGCGTTTTAGGGCAATTTAAATGTATGTTACCAATATGAATTTACTCTGTGATCAGCAAAATAAATCAATTGGACTTTCTTCTTTTATCCGATTTTAACTTTACCTTGAGCAGGTAGCAACGGATCTGGGCATGAGTTTAACTTTCCGGTCACATAACACACAAACGAGATTTCGTAATAATGAAACAAAATGTATTAAACAGTACCTACTAATTGACAAGACTACACTGAGAAGACTAAACATACACACACACATACACATACATTCATACACACATTCACGGGTTGGAAGGGAAGATGGATAATTGTTTGTCCAAAGTCTGCTAGCTAGTTCTGAGATCGCACTAAGAACACCAACAAAGCAAAGTTAGGTTTTAGCTTTGCTTATGTGTGTCTGCGCCAATTCAGTAGAGATGAAAAGGTAGTTTTACCGCTCGGCTTGTCTGGGGAAATCCCGGCTTGCTGATTGGTCAGGCTCGTCCGTGGGATGACGTGGTCGGGCTTTCCCGGGCCGTTTGAATGAAGTCTCTCTAGCTTGGTGGTTCGCTTTGGATGAACCGGGTTGGTTATGGAAAGGGCAGTGAGTGTCCGTGGAGTGATGTAACGGAGCGGACCGGAGTCGAGGGTATCGGGTCGTTCTCGTTCGAGTCTTCTGACTTCTCCAAGTTCCGAAGTTTCTCCGTTTCCTTGGCGATTCCTGCAGCGACCCGAATTCACCTGTGACTCCCGGTGGTTCCGAAGAAGTTCTTCTCGACTCGACTCCGACTCGGCTCAACTCGGGAGCTCTGTTCCTGCGTTTTGAGGTGCAAGTTTTGGGCCGTGCCCTGGGCAGTTGTCCAATCCCGAGGTCGAAGGGGCGTGTCCACGCCTGCTTTCGACTCCGGTTTCGTGCATACTTTATCCCAGTTAGAATTGACATTCTGCACTTCTGTTCCCTATCAAAAGCTTATAAGTGGAATACACTGTTGTGTTTTGCACAAACGCACAGATTCATTCACCACGATATTGGAAACATCGTAAGCTTCAATTTGATATCAAACATGCATTATCTAGCGCTTATGGAACGCTCTCTGTTAGAGGATTATTTAAAGAGTATATAGCGGTTCCTACATACATCCCAAAACATTTATTACACAGTTATTTACAGATGAACCTTTATTTGTTTGAAAGGAAGGCATTTAGATTGTTCGTTTAGTAGTTTTATGTGTGTCCTGGCAGTTCCTTTGTTGTAGCGAAAGGGAAAAAGGCGCGCTTTTGAGGAATGTGTCTTGGGACAGAGCAAGCCTCCTTGGGGGGGTTGAAAGTGTGAGGCTGTCCTGACCACGTTGATTCACCGCAGGAGTCTTATCACCTTTTGACTTGGTGGCTCGGTAGAACGGGTCCCAGATCAGTGCGCAGAACGGGTTATCGTGCTGTTGACCAAATGTTGCATTTCAATCATCCCAATCTTGACGTGGGTACACTCGGATTGGTCGAGCTCACTGCAGCGACAGTCCCTTGCGAACACCTGGCAGACTTTGCGGCGCTCTGCATCGCTCGGCTGACCATCTTGATTGCCTTTATGGTCCGGGGTGCGGAGGATGCGCGATTTTACGACCTGGTTCTAGAGCGATTCCCCCTTTTATGGTTCGTGTCTGTTCATCCAGGCCCTACATATTCTTAGGACCATGTTTCCTAATAAAGTCCTGCAGATGGATCAAAATGTCTCAATCCACGTTCGTCTCAGTACAGAATATTTGGCCACACAAAGATCCAGCAGCTTTTCAAATGGACACTGATCAGGTATGGACACAGCACGTCTGTTGTTTTCTTTCAAGCAAGGCACATAATCATATGAGGTATCAAGGATTATTTAATTTTAACAAATGACTCAAATGATTTACGAGAGTTGTTTTTTGTTCTGTGATTGCATCAATCAACCACTCACATCAAAACTCCTTCGAGAGGGCCCGCATTCATCACTGGCTCAGTTTATGTCTTTGCTTTGTGTGTCAGATCTTCATCTTTACTGTGGATGTTGCGGAGGGGAAATGCAACATCACAATCACTTGTGTAATGGTGGCTGTACTAGATCATACTCATAAGATGCCAGTGACAGTGTAGCCTGATGACAAGATGGCAGACACACTAGTGTCCTGTTATATCACAGCTGCTAATCATGAGTCAAGTCAAGCCATAGTTGATCTTCACAAGTCCCGTCTATCACTGATAGTTACGAGTCAAGTCAAATTATCACTGATCTTCACAAGTCAAGTTGTAATAGTCAAATCAAGCCACGGTGGATAATCAAGAGACAAGGCAAGTCACAGTTGATTGTTGTTGGCCAAGTCAAGCCACAGTTGACCTTCACAAATCAAGTCACAGTTGATCTTCACAAGCCAAGTCAAGTTCCAGGTGATCCTCCGAAGTCTTCTGATCTTCATGAACCAAGTCAAGTCATCTCTGATCTTCCTAAACTATGTTAGATTTTCATAAATCTTCATGATTCCGGTCAATTCATCTCTGCGCTGCATGATGAAGCTGTCCTTCAGTCTACTGGTCCTAGCCTGAAGACTCCACAGTCTCATCTCTGATGGCAGCAGACTGAAGAAGCTGTGTGTCGGGTGTGTAGGATCACCTGCAATGCAAAGAGCTTTGCGGGTGAGACTTGTTAAAAATGTTCTGAAGGGAAAGGTGAGAGACACCAGCGATCTCTCAGCTGCCCTCATAATGCGTAGGAGGGTCTTTTGGCAGGACGTGTTGCAGGCGCCATACCACAGAGTCATGCAGCTGGTCAGGTTGCTCTCCATGGTGCCTCTGTAGAAGGTGCACATGATGTGTGCTGGGGCTCTGGCTCTTTTCAGTTTGCGCTGGAAGTAGAGATGCTGCTGTGCTTTACTGGCCAGTGCTGTAGTATTGTTCGTCCAGGAGAGGTCCTCTGTGACGTAAACACCTGGGAACTTGGTGCTACTCACTCTCTCCACTTCCGCACCACTGATGGTCAGAGTAGCATGCTGGGTGTTCACTCTCTGAAGTCAACAACAATCTCATTCATGTTCAGAATGAGATTGTTGTCTCCGCACCACCCGGCCAGGCGGTTCACCTAGCTCCTGCAGTTTGTCTCATCCATGTTACTGATGAGACCAGATCAGCAGGGTGAAGAGGAGGGGGCTCAGCACACATCCTTGAGGGGCCTCATTGTTAAGTGTGATGGTGCTGGATGTGTTACTGGGAGGTCTCCCAGTCAGGAAGTCCAGCACAACCAGTTGCACAACGAAGTGTTAAGCCCCAGCTGAGCCAGTTTGTCGATGAGCTGTGGTGGGATGTGTTAAATGCTGATCTGAAGTCTGAGTCGAGGGCAGTGGCAATGGCATCATTAGTTGAGCGGTTGGACCATTAAGTAATTTCTGTTCTGTCACACAGGCAACTCATATACTCACTTTGGTTCTCTCAAACTTTCTTGTATGTTAACTGGTTCCCCTGTTTGAGGCACTTCCCATGATGGGGGTTGTGTTATGTTGCATTTGGGCTGTGTACACAACCTCAACCTTTGCCAAGCAAAGAGCTTTTAGAGTGTCATATTGTTGTCAAGGAGACCTTCATTGAACTTTGTCTTCCCCCTGAGGATACCACTGTAGAACGACCAGAGGTGGCGTCAACTGATGCAGAACCTTCGGAGGTGTCAGTGGTAGCCAGTCAGCAGCCCTCGGCCTGCCCAGTCACGGCTATGGAGGCCATCTGCAAATCCTCATTCTTCCCTTTTGTGGCTATAAAGGCCATTTACGTACCGTTGTTTGACACTGAAGTGGCTTAGAAGGCCTTCTATGAACTCTCAACCTGTTCAGCGTGTAATCTTGAACTATCTGTATGTCTAGTAAGCCTCGGAATGAGCCATCCATTAGTTCTTTGTCCAGTGATATCCAGCTGCCCTGGTGGGCTCTGACTTTATCTGATCATCTCTAGATGGTTCCTGTCCTGGCCTCTGGCTCTGTCCTGGCTTTCTGCTTTGTCTGTCCACTTCCATGTGGACCTGGCCATGACTTCAATGCCAATCACCCATTACTCTAATGGCACACACCTGATTTCACTGATCTAATTGCAGAGTATTGTGTAACCTTCTGATTTGTCAGTGGTAGCCAGTGAGCAGTCCTTGTTCTGCTCAGTTTTTGCTATGGAGGCCATCTGTGAATCCTCATCCTGCCCTTTCATGGCTACAAGGGCCATTTACGAAACATTGTTTGACACCTGAACTGGCCCAGGAGGCCTTCTATGAACTCTCACTCTATTCAGGTATGGCTAAGGAGGCCATCTGTAATACTTCTTGTGCTGCCCTGGCTATAGAAACCGTTAGTGCACAGTTTGTCTGTACCTACCCAGTCAATAAGTATAATTTTGATCAGTGTCTCTGGTTTCAACAAGTAAGCCTTGGAATGAACCATCTGTCAGTTTTTAATTCAGTGATCAGACCTGGTAGGTTCCTGAGCTGTTGGCCCTGTCCTGGCTTCCTGCTCTGCCTCAGTCTCTCCACTTCATGGACCTGGCACACACACCTGATTTCATTGATCTCACACAGCTGCTTCTACACAGACTCGCATTATAAATACCTTGGACTTTCTCCCATCAGATGCAGAGTATTGTCTAACCACTTTACAAAGCCTGTTTCTCTGTGTTTTAGTCTCCCATTTTCTAACCAAGACTCTTGCTTGCCCTGGATTTATTCTTTATGCTCTCTAATAGCCGTTGTCTGACTCTGCCTGCTATCTGACAATGTTTCCTAATAAAGCACTTTTTAATCAGTTGGAAAAGCTAAGAATTACATTTTTAATCTAGGACTAGGCTTAAGGCTTGTCTGTGAAACTGGGGGTATATGTTCTAAAGCAGCATTGCAAACAAGAGTCCCTTACAAACTTCCTACACTCTAAAAAAAAAAAAATGCACAGAACCGGCAAATGGATTGCTTTAACTCAGCAGTTTGGCTTAAATGTTGATAATAACCCAACTGCTGGGTCAAAACATCCCAATAGCTGATTCTGTCCATGCTTTAGGCTTGTGTTTAACCCACCGAGTGTAGCAAGCAAGATGACAATGGCAGGGAGAACATGAGCTTGTCAAGTAAAACCATTATGGAAATAAAGCTGTTTTCTATAAACCAAAGAACACATTCAAGCTGACCTACCAGGGGAGAGCAGAGGGAAAGTCACGGTCTCCCACCAGGGATGAGTTTGTCAGGCACTTCAGGATGTTGCCAGGGTAAGAGCTCCCATCACACAGGGGGATTACACTCGGCTAATGCTCTCGCAGTTGCTGCCATGATCCTCTTTCCTCATGTGGGCTGTTCTGATAACCCCGGTCCCGAGGAGGTCTCCGTCATCTGTCATGCAGTATAAACACGCTGGTTCCTTTTCATTCAGAACAACCAAACAATCAAGACTGAAACGAAGAGAAAATTTGTATGCAAATGCAAATTGTGATTTCACATGGTCAACCACTGCGGGACTATTTGTCATCACTTCCCAATTTAATTAGATTTCATTGAGTTTTCTTTAACTGAAAGAAAATATTTAATTTTTTTAGACTTATCTATATATTTATGTAATCTGTGCTGGCATGTGGTTGATTATGCGCATGCATTTTGTGTTATGAGGGATATTTGATTGGCTTCAGAGGGGTTGCTGTTTCAAGTGCCCTCTGATTAAAAATGCGACTGATTGCTAATTCTTTGGAATAAGGGTAAGAGCTCTCACGACACACATTATGAATGAACATAATCTGTAGTGATAACAAGAAAATAATGTGTGCCTTAAATCCGTACAGGGAGGAAATGTACTTGGTTATTAATCCTAACTATTTTCATTTTCCTGGCCAGGGTTATGTAAGAAACAAATTAACAAAGCAACATGATATTAATGTGAGTAAGATAATAATTATATTTAATTATTATTATTATTTCTTAAGTCTTACATTTTATTTTTTCAAATAACATTCCATCTTTTAATAATTTTTACTTTTTATTTTAAAATTTAATAAATGCTTCAAATTACACGATTAATAACCAAAATTAATAGGATAAACTGCAAAATAAGAAAAAACAGGATATAACTGATTAAATTAAGATAGAAATGACAGAAACTTATAACAAGGTTATTTAATTTGGCTAACAGCTTAAATGGGTTTTATTCAAGAATGACTTTAAGCAGAAATATATCTTTGAAATACGAAAAATGTAACAAAATGGCAAATCCTAGGATAATGCAAATGTAATTATATACTGCTGTGTATCTACAGGATCATCATACTGCCCAGATCAGTACTCCAGTGATGCAGCAAAAACTCATGTGTCATAAGTTCTGTTGGGCATTCAAGAAACCAGCGTGTCTGAGATTTTAAGAGTTTTTCTGTGAAACTATTGAAATGGTGACTATAAATGAGCTGTACAGTTAAGAGTCTATTATTGAGTCACAAATCACAAATCACAAATCCAATACTTGTTTTCCAAAGAGAGGCAAGAGGCAAGGGTAAACCTTAGAAAACAACAAAATTTAATGGAGAAATCAAAATAGGCAGGTAAACAAATAACTGATATCCAAACTAATAACAAACAGTAATTATGTTTTTCAGACAGCGTGAGACTTCACTAAAACAAATGATCACAAATGCGCAGAATTATTAGACACCACGTCATTTTGAAACATGGTTGAGAAAAGCTACAAATTCAAGGCAACATTAAGCATTCAGATTTTTAAGTTCTTTCAGCTGTTGTCTTGAATTTGTTCAATAACTGAATGCAAAAAATCCCTTATTTATTGTGCTTTCTGCATACCATACCTTTTAAATTTTCTCACCAAATTGTAACTGAATTATTTAATATTACTATATCATGTAATTAAAATGATTAAAATAACCATCTGACAGCCCTTTAACAACAATACACACATCATCTATAACTATAGTGCTGTGAAGTACATGAAAACCAGATATTATTTAAAAATAAATTTGGGACTGATTAAAAACATTTTTCAATAATATAGTCTTAAAAGGACGATTTTAGAATTGCTTGTAATTACCGAGTGTCAGGGGACCTAAATTAGTTTTCCTAATGAGAGGCACTGCTGCAGTAGTTTAAAGTGCAAGGAGACATTACTAGAGCAGGGAGAAATCTGCAATAGACTTCATCTTCTGTACAATTAAAAATGAGGTTTTAAAAAGAAACCGCTGCACCCTCTGCATCTCAGCTGAAATTAAAACATTTGGCTTCTTGCGATGGGAGTTGAGAAAATGGCACTATATTCTACTATATTAGAGATGCATTATTCATATTAGAATCTTGAATGTAGGCACAGAAATATTGATTCTCATTTTCCTGAGTAGAAAAATGAAGATAAATGAGGATATGATCCCTCATTTCCTACATATAAATATTTTGTGATTTTATTTATCTGGGGCTGGCATGGGTAGCAGCTTGGGCAGGAAGAGAAGGTGAAAGGGCCATCTCTGATCCATCTGTCAGGGAATGGTAATGTGCAGTGGGATAATAGGCAGTTTTCACAAGTTTAAATGAGCTGTTTTAAATTCTAAATATTTTAGCTTAAAATAACAAATTGCTTCCCCTGATGTTAAATGAATAGTTCACACAAAATGAAAATTCTGTCATCATTCACTCAACCCTCAAGTTGTGCCTCATCCTGTTCTTGAACGCTACAATATATCCTTTTGTGTTCCGAAGAAAAAAGAAACCCATACAGGTTTGGAATTTGAGGGAGAATAAATGATGGCACAATTTTAATTTTTATTGAATTACGCCTTTAAGGGGACACTTCAACCTAAAATAAAAAATACATGATATGCTCATGTTCCAAAACTAGATGACCTTCTTTCTTCCACAAAGGATATTAGGATATGATTGCTTTTATTATAAATACCTTAAAGATAAAGATATTATTAAGTAAATCAAAATGAAATAGTTTTGTTTTGATTTTAAATGTGGACAAAATTCTGAGTGTTTTGCCAGAGATAACAGATGTTTCTGTGGACCATTCTCTCTGGATACAATGGTAATTAAATGTCAACTTTGACATTTCATGTCTGAAGAACAGATTCATGCTTGTATTTATAATTGTCTTTGGACATCTGTCCATAATAATTGCATTCTTCAAAGTCCAGCCAATGCACATTTATCTTGTTTTCTCTTTCTTATAAATTACTTTACGTCCTGAGCCTGTTTATGAGCTTGTGGTGGTTTAAAGAAGGACAGACTGAGTGATTGTTGTGTCAAACATTTTTTTCCTAATATGATAATTATAAAAGCGGAAAGAGTGTCCATGGAAAGTGGTCTGATCTGAAAGGGGCCGAGGCCTTGCTATAAAATGGTCTTCACAGGGACGGAGAGGCATTGAAATAAAGCAGTCGTTTTGTCTTAGAGCCAAAGTCATTTTAAGAAATGGGCATTCAATATGATGGTGCTTTCAGATTGACATTTAATCAAAGAATGGACAATCACTTAAAATGATTGAAAATTCATAGATATCCATATAAAATCCATTTTACACACTGAATCAAAAGTAAACTTTCTTTTTTTTCCCCAGCAATCCCAAATCTGAGAACTTATTTGAAGTCACTGGCCTGGCAGTGCATGGGTATAAGCTGCTTTTTATGGTTTCTGACAATAGAGTACTTTCACAATGTATTCTAGTACTCTCTGTTTTAATCACACTTTAAGAATCTATTCCCATTCTTGTCATGAGCCCATCCTACCCTAAAGACCAACTGTAGTTCAGCTGCAGCTGTCAAGAGTGCTCTGCCCTGGTTTAACATACAAATCTCATGACATGGATTTTGGGATATGCTCCAAATCGAACAATACTGACAAGTGGTGATTACTAATGGAGGATTACAATAATGCTATAATGCCACTAATGTATATGGAATGAGACTGGTGGGATGAAGCCGACAGTTATGTCAAAACTCAATAATGACATCAATGTCACATCTTAGTGTTTTGCACTGTGGGTTTAGCCGGTACAGATCAGGGCCGGGATTCCTTTGCAAGGCACTTTTCCCCAGGTTGCTTCAGGAATCTTTCCTTGCAGTTAGTGTACTGTAAAAGAATGTCACAATGAAAGTGATTTGCAGTGACAAAGCAACTGGAAGCCATTTATTTTCAATTAGAGTTTGCTGAAGCGACAATGTTGAGCAGCATTCAACTTAGAAGGATAATTCATCCAAAAATTCTGTCATCATTTATTCACCCTAATGTCATTCCAAACGTGTATGACTTTCTTTTTTTTTGGAAATCGCACACACATACACACATTTTGACAAATGATTGTATTTATTGTTTTAATCAAAGGTGTAAATAAAACAAATAGTTTAATAACTGCGAAATTTAGAAAGTATCTAAAAGAGAATAGTATTTTTATGTTGTTTACACCACAATATTCTTTGACCTCAGTCGTACGATTTTGTACAGCTTGTCTAAAATCCCAGGTAAGTTTAGGACCAGGTTTGGTGTAGGTCATTTGTACAAAAAACGCATAGGCACAACAAATTTGTACTAATTTCGCCACCTCACACATCCCCGGGAAGCTGCTGGCTCTTTGACTGCCCCCAGTGGCTGGCTGCACTACAGGTCATAAACTCCGCCCTCCTCAATGTAAAGGAATTGGACTTCCTATATGGTTTTAGTCATATGTGGTAGTTGTTCTCACGCTGATATGTTTAATAATTATTTTTTGTGATTAAGTTTTAGCTAATAATTTGAAGCTATAAACCGGGGCGTGTCGTTGCGGTTGATTGATGCTGCAGGAGTTTGATGCCACGGCTCCACCTCATGACAATACTGCGCAGACTCGGGCTCCAAACTAATCTCTACTGCGCAGACTCTGGCTGCAAACGACCTCATTTACTCAAGATGTCAGTGGCCGCACTGAGATGATTTGGCTTCAATTTCCTATAGTGGAAGGAAGCAGAGAAGTCGTCCATCTTTTTTGCAGTCTATGGTCCAAAGAGGTTGATGCACATGCAAGTTCAAAAAACACCTTTGCTTGACAGACATCATAAGTCCATGCTAAATCCCATTTCGATTCATATTAGGTTTGTAATCAAAGACATAAGGCTTAAAGAATTCCTCTTGCTTGTATTCTGCAGGCATATAATTCGCTCACATATCATATGCGGCATCACATCAAGGTTTGGCATACTGTCAGAGGAGTCTTTTTAATGGCAAAACAATAACATTTCAGTGACATTTAGTTCACACAGTTGAGATAACAAAGTGGTTATTTGCATACTGGTGAAATGTTAAAGTGCTGTGGAAAGAATGTCACACCATTTGTTGAGGTCCAGGTTTTTTCCTCTCTTGTCATTTGTAATTTCCTTAACCACATATTTGTTGAACGCTTTCACGAGCTGATTTGCTCTCTTTCACAGTACTCCATTATGTGCAAATGCGTGGCATCAAACAGAGCTGTGTGACAGCACTGAAAAGTGTGCTGTAATTGGTGTGTAAAAAGAACCACATAATTATTTTGCCTTCCAGAATAACATGCTATAGTATGAAATTGATTAAAGCAATATGTTGCTCATTTAAACCACATAAATAAATTTTTGGGATATATCTTGTATTAAACATTATTTTAGCACATATCATTTTTTTCTTCAGCTTGAGGACTTGTTTTTTGTTTTGGAGCCAGCACTTCATCGCTATTGGACATTTAGATCTACACATAACTTAATAGTAACTGTAGCAAGCTGACAGTGATTAATGCGTTTTAATATGGTCACGGCTACATTTGTGGCATTTAAAATCAATCCATTAAAGCTATAAGGTTGCTGCCTGGTAATCATGTTGGCCAGCTAACATACAGTTGTACATACAGCTACATCCACTGATTGAAAAAAATTGGTAATAATAAAAGTCTTACCAAAAAAAAAATCTTTCGGGTTCAATCAAAAATCCCTCCGAAGTCCCATAGGTTTACATTAACGCAATGATCAGAATCTGGCTGGTAATGTACGTGAATTCAAATGTCAAATGTCAAACTGCCTAGTAACTGCATGCATTTAGAACACCACAAATGTTTTAAACAGTGATCATACTCCCTTTTTCTTTTCTTTTTGCAATCATAGTAATGTTTCAGGTTTTCATCAAATATCAACATTTCATTCCAAAATACTCCTACTTGAAGATTCTCCTATTTGAAACTTTAAAGAAATACTGACCATAATCTATCTTTACCGTTGGCTTTTGCTGCATGTAAGTTGTTAACCTTCCAAGATTTACGATCATTTAGCCACAAATAGCATTTTTACAGCCTCTTTGTGACACTTTGGACGGTCACATTCAGTCACCTCTCTCTTCCAGGTGTTGTTTGTTGCGATATTTCTCACTCTTGCTGCAGCCTCCGCCAATCAGCAGGCCTGTCACACAGGATTACATCTGACCCCTCTATTCATTGAGGTTACACTTGCCTGGGTGTTAAAATCAATTTTCCAGACCCTATCCATATTACCTTGTTTGCTGTGCTCTGTCTTGGCCTTACTCAGTCAGACTCTTGAAATCCACTTTTTAGTTTTAAAATGACTGCTTCCCAGGTCAATCTATTCTGTGACGGGCCAGATTGGAAGACTGACAGATTTACACCTATCTTATATTAACATATACGCAATAGCTACAGTGTTTATTCAGATATCATCTTCTTTGTTTGTGTATCTTTTTTTGTGATTACATTAGCAGGTTTGTCAAGTCAGATCGAATATTCATGTAAATTTTTTTTTTAAATATTCAGTAGCCTAATGCTGAGAATAAATATTGATCATGAATACCTTTTCTAATACTAGGATCTTGTTACTCAATATAAGCATGAAATGGATCTGTATTATAAATGTATTATACAGTATCATTAAAAAATTTAAGATCAGTTTTTTTAATAAAAGACAACCTGGAACAATTCCCGAAATGTTTTTTTTTTTTTTTTTTTTTTTTGGAATAAAGTGAAAACCGAAAGAATTTAAAATCCCATGAGCCAATATTTTGTTCACAATAGGGCATCGAAAACATAGCAAATGTTTAAACTATTTTATACACAAAATGAACTCACCTAAAGGGGAGGATATGATGCATTAAATCCTTTAATATACCTTTCAGCATTCATAGTTCCCTCCAAACCATATGCACTCATGCACCCTCATACCATCAGAGATGCCAGCATTCCTGGGCCCATTTAGTATTGTCAGTGATGGAATCATGATGATGAGTGATGCTGTGTCATATGGGGGTTCAAAAACCTTAAAATGAATTTCTTAAAACATAACAAACATTTAAACTATGACTCTTTTCAACATTGATATTAAACACCAAAACAGCATATTAGAATGATTTATGAAGGATTGTGTGACTATGAAGATTGAAAAAATTAATACCTTTTCTATTAATTTCAATTTTAATTTGAATAATTTCACACTATTTATGTTTTACTGTAATTTTAATCAAATAAATGCAGCCTAGTTATATGTGACTTATTACAAAAAAACAACAACAACATTTCTCTAAAAAAACAGTCAACCTGCATGAACAATATGCATATAAACCAAAGTAGGTTACAAAAACTATTAAATCCAATTAAAAGCAGTGATCGGTGTTAAGATGATTTGAAGGGAAATATGAATCATGTAGTCATTTCCTGAACTGTGTATTTACATTCCGAGGGTTAATTATCTAAGTCAATGATTGAAACGGCTCTTTGCAGTAATTTTCTCTTGTAACATTAGGGATTTCTTTCAGCCATAAAGCAGCTCAGAGCGAAGCTGATGTTCTCTGTAAAGAGTGATAAGTCTGTCACAGATACAGAGCTGTGCCATAAGGAGAGTGACCTTTTAGTATAATGGAGGTCATAAAAAGTATTCTTGTGATGCTTTTACTGCAGTCTATAAAATAACACTTCATGGCGACTTGCTACAGTGATGTAGAGCCGGTGTGCTACCGAAAAGTTAAATCATGAGAGATGAATATGACTCATGATGGAACAATCTGGGACCAATGTGTAGTCATATTTCAGCTGAACTCACTGTTAGTCATCCGGCCAAATGATTTGTATTTGATTTTAAAGGGAACAACCTTGGGCTAGCCAATTAAAGCAGCATGGTAATTTTGTCTCGGCAAATGATTAAATGTTTGTTTAATTTAATTTCCTCTTCATAGATGTTACAATAAAATAATATTTTAAAGGGCTCAGCCTCTTATTGTGCAATTCATCATGATTTATGGAGTGAGAAAAGTAGATGTCACCTTAATGAAAAAGAATGGGTGTTTAATGGCATTAGAAAGTGGTCAGCAAATGAACACCCTGCTTTTTCTAAAATACTGTAGCTTCCAAAAAACTGCATGTGTTGTAGAAAGCCACATCTTAATGGTGGAAAGGGTACCTTAGTCATGCAGATGTGCACAGCAGTGTTAAATTAACTTTAAAGTTCATTTCAACTTCTCAGAATACAAATTGCTCCAAAGCAGCAAAGTTGATTTCCACTAAATGAATCTCATGGGAGATTCATTGGTATATCTATTTGGTATAGCAACACGATAACAGAGAACTAAAGAAAAAATCTCAGTGGGACTAAAAGGAGCCATTATTAAGGTAATAATATTTAAATTTAAATACCATTATCATTCTGTAATTTTTTTAAATCAAACTAAATATGTATGGACGCACAATAAAACTTATACCTGAAACATCCAACTCCAAAACAGAAATATAGCAAATGAACAGATTTCTAATGTATTCTGTTTTTTAATAAATATTTTTCTGTTTGGTTTAATTTATTTTTGACCAAAATTATTTAATTTCTGTCATGTCCAACTTTTCATGTTTTTAGTTTTTAGCTTTATTTAATAGTTTCCAAATGATTTATTAAGAGAAAATGTAGTCACTATTCATTGTGTTATGCACCATACCGCGTGATGCTTAAATCAACTTAGTAATGGCTTATTTCTTCAAAGTATTTAGCAACAGTAAAAAAAAGACATACCTTTTAATTAAGTTCTGAATATTTGTTTTGTGAACAAGCTTGTCTATACAGTGGCTTCTCCTGCAGTATTATTCAGCTTGACTCCAAGCGTTTTCAGTGACTTAAGAGTCATTGTCTTAGAAGGACCTGGCATGGTCTGGTCAGTGATGAGGTCCTGATTCCCGCTTTGTTTCTTTTGTGCCCCTCAGGTGGAAGATTGTGCTACACAAACTGTCAATGGAGCGTGAAATTCGGCCAGCCATGCATTATGGATGGGGCAAAGTCCACCTTATTTTTAGATCGCAGCTCTCATGGAGCTGCAGTACAGTGCATTGTGTGCTTTACTGTATTAGTTAGGCCAAATAAAGCCTGATATAACTGACAGCACTGTTTCCCAAAATGTAAATATTTAAGCAGGCACACTGCTAAAGCTTTCATGATCAAATAAATAGTTGAAGATGCATATTTCATTAAACAGAATCCTTCTCTGCGGGGGAAATGTCATTCAAACAATCACTTAGATCAGTGGAAATCATCTGATGGATCTTGACCCAAAAATAGGCTGCAGGGAAAGTTCAGATATGGTTGCATATAGAAGGGAAAGAGATATAATAAATAATAAAATGCAACTAACCATATAATTCTATATTGCCATGCTTGAAAAATATGTAGACTTACCAACACTTAAAAGGAAGGAGAAACATTAAAACATAGTTAATGATAATGAGGTGCTCTTAATTGTGCATTCATTCCCAGAATGTTAAGTGTTTTTTTGATTAGGTGTTGATATATTAAATAAAATATTATAAGTCATAGTAAAATATTAGCTAGATTTTTCATTGACTCTTTCTGCAGTTATGTAGTTTTACCTGTAGGCCAAGGCGAATGACTTTAGGTGCTTTTGCACCACGCGTTTCTAGGAATTTACTTCTAGGAACTAGCCATCACGGTCATTCATAAAGAACATTCATATCTTTATTCACACCATTTGACAAACCTAACCAATGAACGGAGAACAACGTGATCTTGAGTGATCATAATAATGGAATGGTTTCATAATAATGGAATGATGGAATTTAAACACAATTTCATCAATTAGAAGACCATAAAAACTAAATCTCCTATGACAACTTGCAGGGTTAAATATCATCAAGGCTGAAAAAAAGAACTTGACGCTGCATAACTAAATACTAAAGGCCACCAATAGTTTTAGGAACTATTAAACAAAGGTTATTCTGGTGCGAAGCCCCTGTTATAAGTGTGTCATTTAATTCATTCAGTGAACGGATTAGTTCAAACACACTCATTCATTTGGAAATGAAACAAGCGACTGACTTGAGTGAGTTATTGAATCATTCACTCATTTGCTTTATTCAAACAAATAAAATGATTCATTCAAGAAACAACTAACTGATTTGGTAACACTTTACTTAAGGCCTTTATGTTTAATGCATTGTAAAGGTAGTTTTAATACAAGTAATACTACTGGGACATTGAATGTTTGAATCTGTTTGGCTGACGAACATTCTAAGGTGTAGAATTATTTTCAGGGAAACTTTAACGCTTATTTCAGCAAGCTTTACACTTCTTAGAATACAAATTGTTACAAAGCAGCAAAGGTGATTTCCACTAAATTAAAACTCATGGCAGTTTTATTGGTATTTAAATTTTATTTGCTACTAGCTCTATTTGGTATAGCAACACAATAAAAGAGAAATAAAGAAAAATTCTCAGTGGAACCAAAATTTAACTTTTACATTTTAAAGAGCCATTATTAATTTTATTTAATTTAAATATCATTATCGTTCTTGTTCTGTGAAACTAAATATGCATGGACTCACACTAAAACTTAAACCTGAAATGTTATACTTGTTATACTTATTTGACTTCCATAATACAAATATTTTATATCCGCAAAATTCTATTTAATTTCACATTTCCCTTTGTCTGTCCTTGCAGTACATCAACAGAATAGTCTTAAATTAAAATTATTTGTTGTAAAAATAATATACTCCAAAACGCATATATAGTAAATAAATAGATTTATTATAAAAAAAATTGATAAGTTTGGTTTATTTCATTTCAGTACTTTCTGGTACGCTCTTAAAAATAAACGTACTGTTTATTATTCGTCCGTCTTTTGAGGTTATTTGTGCAAAGCATTTGTAGGGAGGTTACTAGTTCACACATGCTTGCCTTTTATACATTACATAGACTGAATGCTGACAACCAAAGTCCAAAAATAAAGAGAAAAAGCAATAAATGACATGGCCTGTAAAATTGAAAAAAAGGAAGTAAATTGTTGCTATTTCACTTTTGCCCATTTTGCCTTGAGCAGGCTGCCCATCAGTCCAACTCTACATGCCTTTCTGGAAGATTTGTTGGGTTTCACAAAATAAACAACCTTTCTCTTCAGTGTATTTCCGTGACGTTATCCATCATGTGGATAGGAAGAAGGACGTTGCCATCAGCATGTTAGAACACAGAAATGGGCTCTGAAGGGCACATGCAATATTCACATGAAATAGTAAAAATGCTTTACTGAGGCATTGACTAACGCGCTACCAAATGCTGTTGTTGTACATCATACAATGTACAGCCATATGACAATAATTTTCTCAAAGCACTCCACACGTCAGATCCAGTAAAGAAAACCGAGTGAGAAATACTTGAAATGAAAAATGGAAATAATGAGTGAAAGACAATTTGAAAGGAAAATGAGGAACACCATAAACTAGAGCTTCCTGTGGCTGTTTTGTCTTTTTTTTTTTTTGTAAATCTCAGTAGAGAGCTGTTCAGTCATGACGCTGATATGTAGACCAATCCGGAAGGATAATTTGATACCAAAATGCTTTAGAATATCAAGAAAAGACTGCAGTTTTTCCTAGCAAATAAATACACATCCTTTATGGAAGTGGTAGTTTTTATTTAGAGTTCTGGTATTAAAGTTTAAAAACAATACACGAAAACAATTCAAATAACCATTTTCTAATTCTGTGATAATAATTGCAGTTCTAAAATTATTCTTCAGACATTTTGAAATTTGAAAAAATGCTGACTGTTGATAACACCATAAACTAGAGACGTGGACAAAATTGTTGGTACCCTTTGGTTTTTTGAAAGAAAACTCACAATGGTCACAGAAATAACTGTTATCTGACAAAGTAATAATAAATAATATGTTAACCAATGAAAAGGATAATTTGACATTGTTTTTCAACCATGCTTCAACATGAATTATAAAATAAACTCAGCTTGGACAAAAATGATGCTAGACCAAAGTTGGTCCATAATGAGACTGTAGACCAATTTGTCCTCAGAAAGAAAATTATAGAGCATAATAAATATAAGACATCTCCAAGCAACTAGATTTCCTGTGAAGTGGTATGCTTTAGAATATTAGAGTTCTGGTATTAAAGTTTAAAAATAATCAATACACCTAAAACAGTTTCTTCCATGCTAGCAAATAAATACACAAAACCTTTATAAAAAGCAAGTGGTAGTTTGTTGATTTAATGTCCTGGGACAGATTCAGAAGTTTTTGCCAAACATCAATACAGACGAAAAACAATTCAAATAAAAGAACATTTTCTAATGTCTGTACATGGAATAAAACATAATATATTCCTTATTGCAAAGCTACATTCTAAGCAGCAATTATTCTTCAGTGTCACTCGATCATTTAGAAAATATTCTAATATGCTAATTTGGTGCGCATGAAAAAATGGTGACTCTTGAAGGAGCTAAACATGCAGTCTGGAAAAGGCACCCTTCATAGCAGTTTGCTCATGAGGAGTGGGCCAAAATACCTGCTGAGAGGTATTTCATTGACAGTTACAGGAGCGTTTGATGACTGTTGATAAAAACAATGTCTGACTTTCATTGGTTAACATTTATAGAATTTTATTTATTATTACTTTATTATTACTTTTGATTTATTCAAAAGTTATTTCTGTGATAATTAATATTTCTGTGCCTTGATATTACTTATTTAGATAATGCAAAAATAATGAAAGAATTTTTTTTTGTAACAATGTAGAAGCCTTTACCGCCATTTTAATTAATTGAATGCATTATTTCTAAATAAACGTATCTTTCAAAATAAATCAGTCTTCATGACCTCAAACTTTTCAACAAAAAGAAATGTTCTTCTCTTTTAAAGAAAATCATTTTAATCAAACACTGTTCAAAATATATATTTATATAAATGCAGCACATTGTGCTCTATTTTTACTTATTTTTAAAGTGCATAGAAATTCCAGAGCGAAACCGCAGCTCGGAAATGTGAATTATTTTCTGGGTTTACCTACAACTGAATAGATCTATTCTTGCAGTTGTCTTTTAGGTATATTATTTGAGTTCTAAATCAATAACTGCCCTATTGTGAGAGATTTGTAGAAACCTTTGAGTCAGTTGCCCTTTCATACAGTATTCTCTCCCTATGCGATGTGTTCTGGAGGGGTCAGCAGTTAAGGACTATAAATAAACCAAATCCTTGAAAATGAGCAGACATGTGAGATATTAATGAACCTCACATTATACTTTAAAATACTCTCAGATTTTAGTTGGTCAAACCCATAACCTTTTTTTTTACATGGGTTTTAATTTAAGAGGGAGGAATAATTCAGTGGGTGAGACCTATCTCTCCACCCTCCCGGTGAACAGAGGCTCACCTGTCACTGAGGGCGTGCTGAGGGCTCGCAGACAGCCCTGTTTCTGCTGCCTCTAATTAACACTAAGGATCTGAAATCCTCAGTATGCTGCTCTCCACATGGTATCCTATCCGAATGGCAGGTTAGACCTTCATGAACCCCCGGAATCGGTCATTATTATCACCTCTCTGTTAAGTGAAAAGTTCACCCAAAATGAAAATTCTGTCATTTATTTATTTATAATAGACCAAATAGACCGCCGTTCTAAAAGCGTATGCCTTTTCTTTCATGGAGCAAAAGTTTTGAAGAATATCCTGGGCATTTGTTTAGATGTAATGCAAGCGAATGAGGAATTGGGCTGTCAAGCTCCAGAATAACAACAACACAAATTTTGGCATCGAATAAAGGAAGTCGTGTGGGTTCGAAAAAGCATGAGGGTGTGTAAATAACGACAGAATTTGCATTATCAGTTCATTATTCCTTCTACAACTGTATGTCTGAGATGCATTTGTATGCACACCCTGGTCAAGTCTTAAAAAGAATATGTTTTCTGCAAAGATGTTTGTGACTATGAGACAGCTGCTATATCAAAGATGTTTTTTTTGGAAGAAAAAACTAAAAGAAAAACATTGTCTCTGTTCTATATGCACTGTCAACTCGAGTCATGTTTATTTATAAAGTGCATTTAGAAACAAGATAAGTTAAACCGAAGTGATGGATATATATATAAATATTTCTAACAAGTATTAAATTCACTGAATTTCAGAAACAATTAATGTGACGGAAAGGATATAATTATAAAAGATTAAAAATAAAAGCAAATGATAAAAATGCTAAAACCTTTTATAAAGTTTTATTTTTAAAGAAATTGAGAATACAAATTCACACAAGACAAAAACATTATAATACAGAAGGAACATAAATCAAAATGGGTTTCAATTCAGACTGGTAGTTAAGAGACCTAGTTGGTTATTGACACCAACATGATAGGTCTTTAATTTCTATTATGTTGAAAGACATTTGTGTCCAACATTTGGTGTTATCTAATAAATTTAACAGGGGTCAGCTATAGTCTAACTGGTAGATGAAGTTGTTCATCGTTATTAAAAGAAAAATTCTTTTACTTGAGGCAAGAGGCACTTTAGAACAAGATCTTGGATGCCAATCAAACACTCAAGGCCCTTTAAAAGAATGTCATGGTCAATCATGTCAAAAGCTGCATCTAGCTAGACTAAGATGGCACAGGATCCAGAGTCAAGGAAGAAAAATAATGTTAGAGAAATGCACCTATTTTTAAAGGTTATCTTAGATATAGGCCTGCAGTTTTATGGGCAGTCAGGTCAAGGTGGGTTTTTCAGCATAATCTAAACTACAGCAATGCAACAGTTCTCTGCGGATATAGGAATTACTGTAAATTAGCTAAACATAGATTTGTTCTGCCTTTACAGAGCTTTGATATTGCCTTTGACAGTGTTTGAGAATTTCACAAGAAACATGGATCTATACTCATGCCAAAAAGTGTGGGTGGACTCGCTGAGGCAGGCTAGAGCCTTAGATCTCGTTGGCTTAATAGGAGCAACGGAGTCCAGAGTATTGGTACTGGTAGGGTTAAAGAGACTCACCAACTGCTCAGTGTCCAAGCCACAAGGGTTTTCGTGACATGGGACAGATGGATGGCTTTGTAGGCATCAGAGAACTGCTGGGAGAGTATAGGCCGGGGACATCACAGTATGGATTCAAACACGACCAGATTGTGGCCAGAAATAACAACATCAAATATACAGTATATAGTCAGAGAAAAACAACTGATAACACTGGATTCCCAACTGCGTCATTACTGGTTTGGGACCTAAAACTTATTTTAAAAGGTTAAATGAGTCCAAAAGATGGACCAATACTTGGACCAAGTATTTAGATGGACAGCAAATGTGAATATTCATATCTTTCGAAAATTCAGCCTGTCAGAGTGAGATACCAGAGGTGACAAAAGCTCTCGGATGAAGTCCTTTATTAAATTTATGAGGTCTGTAATCCAGGGCACAAAAGACAGGGCTAAAGAGGTTGATCTTTATAAGTTTTACTTCAAAGCTACAAATTCATCAATAGGTGATCAAAGCAATTCCTGAAGATATAGCTAAGCCTCCATTATGACCTTCAAGAGGCAAAAAAATGGAACAGTTCTCTGGGGGGGATGTAAGAGCTCTGTCAATGCTAAACATCTCGAATAGGAGTTCAAACAAAACTTTAAATTAATTTAAATGAAAGGATTTTTGTAAACAGAGTCCTGACCTTTACTGATTCAAATAAAATCAGCAGTTGATGCTTTGACGATGTCACATTTAACAACAGAAACAGAGCGTAGTCAAGTTTTCCATCAGTGTCATGTACTGTAATTATGGAGAAATGCAACAACGCACGTGCTTTCATTAAACGTGCAAGCTTTACATTTATTGCACCCTATTCACTTCCATTTTAATTGATTTCTTGCAAAAATGAGTCAGAATATTTTTTTCATGGTAATCACTATTATTCCACAAAGCTGCTGATCGATATTGTACTGAATTCTGTCTTCTTTTAATCATAAACCCAGCATTTGCTATTTGAAAACAATAACTTTAGCTCAGTTAATTAAAAGCTATTACGTCTACACTTTCTCATTACGGATATAATTTATTCAGACACATATTTTTTGCACATTATGCAGAAAATAGTGTTTTGCATTTCAGCAGCTGTTTGGTTTGAGCTATCAATTATTGAAATACCAAATTAAATATCAGTGTGGAAAAGCTAATAACCCCCATGTAAGAAATACGTAGCCAATTAGCGTGTATTTATAGAATTTTATGATGGTATGCAAACATTCAATGACGATTGTTCCCAGAGGTTTTGCACTCAGATAAGTGAGCAGGCTGGATTCTTCAAAGTCATTAAGCAGCATTGCCTTTAAGCGTAATGTCTCATAGATTAAAAAAAAAAAAAAAAAAAATATATATATATATATATATATATATATATATATATATATATATATATATATATATATTTTTTTTTTTTTTTGTGGAGTGTAACCTTTCCCTTTTTTTTTTTTTTTTTTTTTTTTTTTACATGAAACTGTGACATGAAATTAGGGCACCTTGTGCCTAAGACCAAATGCGATTGTGTACCCTGAACAATTGTCTGGTTTGCCGGCCTTGAGTAACACTGCTGCTGTCAGAGAATTCTGAGATCAAGTCTGCTTTATGTGGCCATATAACAATAAAATAAAACAATACTATTTACTTTATTATTCACCAATGGAACCAATACAATATTTCTGATACAATTGGAGATGGATTTTTGAGAAGCATTCCATAATTTTGATTCTGTTCACATCACATATGCGCCCATTCAAAGGCCTCTTAAATGACTTTTGAAATGCAAAATAAAGAGGGAATAAAAATTCAAGCGCTCCCATTCACACAGGCAATAAATAAAGCCTTTACAAACAACCGGGTAAAATTTAACTGCCTCTGGTTCAGTGGCTGCAGATTCCCTGAGGAGAATACAAAAAAGGCCAGTGAAATACTATAATGACTTGTTTGTCCTATTAGTCAAGGCCATTCACTGGGGCAAAAAAGGTATTTTCGTGCCTACGAATTTTTTTTGTTAGGACTTGGGTTTGATCCCTGAAATCAGAAAGACTGACGATATGTATTTACGCACATAAACAGAAATACCCTTTGGCGCTAAAGTGACTGTAAAGAATTTCAGGCGGCTGAGCGGCATTGGCTTTATAAAAGACATCTGCTTTTTTTATTGGTCAGCAGTGAAAGTTTTCAAAGGGTGCTACGGTTAAGAAGTTAAACAATGGATCTGCAAACTTTATCCATAGGGAATTTATGTCTGGTCAATTTACAGCTCAATAGTTACAAAGTCAGAACCGATTCTTGAAAGTGACAGGCTTGAAAGATGAACCGTTCACAGACATGAACAAAGGACAAAGAGTATAAACAAGAACAGAGCTCTTTCCGAGGTTCGCAGAAGACACCGATCAGTCAGGACATGCTGAAGCACTAATGTCTTCCTAACTTCCTAAAGTGCCCATAGTCTCAAAATTAAAACTTTATTATTGTCCCAATGCTTAACTTTCAATCAGATGGATTCTATGACTTTTGCATTGTTCATATTAAGCATTTAAAGTTAAATTAAACAATTGCAGTGGTCTTGACTATACCATTATATGAGCCCCGTAATCAAAATGTGACCTAAAACCAAATTGCTCAGTTGATCGCATTTTTATTGAATCTTGGATAAAAACCTTTTTAACACTGACTGTAGCATCATTTAGTACAGTAAATGAAAGACTTTTCTACCTGATTATATTATGCAACATCTGAAGCTGTAGGCAGAATATTGCGGAGCTGACCAAGGGTATTCAGTGCAGACACTAGCTGATTTTAATGTTGCTGTTTATCGTTTTTACCCAAGACATTGTTTGCCAAGAGTGCAGTGAGATACACATCATGACAAATTAATGAGCTGGTTCTGTTGGTTTTCTTGCAGAAATTGTCTGACAGCCATGTTTTTTGCGTGACCAGATGAACTTAAAAGCATGCACTGAAAAATTGTTCTGTTAATCAGTATTTCTGTCTTGTTTTCTGTTACAAATATCTGAACATACATAAGAGTTAGACTTATACGAGCAGTTAAAGTGCTCAAGTTTACATTTTCAGTACATTTATTATTATTTTTGTTATAGTAGAAAACAAGTTCATTCTATAGAACTGAACAATCATTTAATTACTTTTTTTTTTTTTTTTTTTAGTTTTACTTCTGTAAAACCCATTTCTCAAATCTCTTCGCACATCACTGAAGCCTGAGTTTCTAAGAGTATCATTTGTCTCTTTGGCAATAGCCTGCCTCTCGTGTCAGATCCAATAGACTGACCTATTCACACTCTCTCCAGAAATCTAGAAAAAGACTACAGACATGATACAGACATATGTACTGGGACAACTGAAACCACAGGATCAAACAGCTCAGTCAAAAAAAAGCTTTGCGGTTATCAGTCAAAGAACCACATGCAGAGTTCATAGCTTTCAATAAATCACCATGACAGATAATCTATTGCAGATCTAATTCATGCAATTTATATTGATTAATGCACTGAGATTATATATCTCATTATATATCTCATTTCAAGGTATTTGGAATTGGCATTGCGAGAAAACCATCAATCTAATTACCGCTACTGTTTACGTTTTCAAACCGAGTTCTAGATTGCAACCATGTGCACTAAATAAAACGTCATAAAAGACTTTTCAGTGTGCCTCACTGAGGGAATTTACCCCTGTTAATTGTACACTGTTTGTCTCGTAACCGTTGATAGGGTGTAATGAGAATGGGATGTTAATTAATAAACAATGTGGTTCATGAGTGGCCAATTAATAGTGCTTAACAAGCAAGGTGATGGATGAGTGAGAACATGACAAGCCCTTTGCTCTGTGTCCACAGGCAGTCAGTGGAGGTCGAGAGGAGGGCTGCGCATGTTCTGTACTGTATGTACACACTAATTTACGATTAAAAAAGAGGTTGGTTGCTAGAAATTCATCGTGAAAATACAAGGGCCTGTCGCATGTAGACCCCTCACATGATGTATTTCTTTGTCTGTTTCTATATTATATAGGTCTGTGTTTATATATTAGATTACACTTCAAATGTTATACAAATTATATGCTGAAATGGCACTCGCTTGAGACAAGTTTAAAATGACAAGTTTTAAATAAGGATTGTATTCATCTGACAAAAAAGTCATATGCATATAAAATCACTTAAGGATGAGTAAAGCAATTTAAAGTAAAGTCTTTTTCATTTTTGGTTGAACTATTCCTTTAATGCACATTATATCCACACCGTTGTGAATATTCTTTCAGAGCAATATTTGAGGCAAAGTGCATACCGTCATTTATTATTATTATACCATCAGTGTAACATACAATGCTTAAATGATGCAATTAGCATAAACAAAATAACGCAAACTGCAACACAAAAACCTACACATACTAATGACAAAAATAAGAAATGAAATGAAAAAAATTATATGTGATATGCCATGCAGAGTCTTCTAGGAATTATTTTATAGTTTGTGTTTTTTACTATAAATGAAAATATTTTTGCAACCTAAACATGAATTGGACAGTATTTCACTGTAAATATATATATATATATATATATATATATATATATATATATATATCTTTTGACACTGATACATATATTATGTGTATATTTGACATTATCATATATTACATTATCATGTTCACAATATATTGAGTTGATTTAAATATTGTTAATAACTTTTTTTTTTTTTTTGTAATTAAATTATATTAAATATGTTATATGCCCTTATTTGACACAGTTAACATGTTATGGAGTTAGGCACCATAGTTATTCTGGTTTAAACCGCTATGACAGCACCCACCCACAAACAAATCAGTAAAAACATGTTAATGTAAATAATTATGAAACACCAAACCGACAGTGTGTTTGATGATAATTAAATCATGCCATATCAAAGAACCAAAGCACTTCACTTTTATTAGCTACAAATAATAAATAAATAAAAATAACATCCCACAGGGACTTCTGGAAGTGTTCTGTCTTTTTTTTTTTTTTTTTTTTACTGTAAATTATATTGTGAGCCATACATTTTACTTTTAAAAAGCATACATTTAAACAGTATTTTACCTGACATTACAAGTAATAGAGTTTATTGCAGAGTTTATTGTAGCATTTGAACAACATTTTAAAAATATTTAATGCACCGTATGCATTGAATATGACCTATTACATTTGACAAAACATGCTTTAAAGTTAATATGAAACGCTACATCTTTGAGGAGTCATTTTTAATGCAGTACTAGTACCATTGCTGAAATCGCAAAGGCTGCACATGCTTTTAAACACAGAAATGTTCCGTATACCGCAGTGGATGAGGTTTGTGAAGGTTTAGTGTGAGCTCATTCGGCAACACTCCAGAATGACAGACAGTGTCTACAGAGCAGCCTCTTTTGGGCCTTTTGATTGAACAATGGCTGAGTGAGTTCTATTCGAGGTGACGAATCGCATTGATTACTCTTGTCCTTGCATATGCTGATACTGCACACGGTGACAAGGCACCAGATCCCTGGGGTTTTCTAGTGCCTTCCACCACCGGCCGAGTGACAGACAGACGGCACCTTAATCCTTAAATGAGTCACTGCCAATCTGTGAGAGTAATTTGACTTAAAGGGAGGTAGAGTAAAAGAATCAAATGAGAAAAAGAGTGAGATATACTTCCCCTGTACTCCCCATGACAACCAGATCTCATTAATTACTCATTTTAGCTACAAAGGAAGAGTCTAGTACACTATAGTACGTATTTTTACAGCAGTATTTTTAACATTTGTTTAGACACTGATATATACAGTATCACATATATTTCATAAAATACTGTGTTCTTTATTTATTAAATTATATATATGTTATATGCCATTACATTTAACACGTTTAGCTAATTAGACACTACAACAGTATGTCTAGCACACTATAGTGTGTTTTATTTATCTACACATTAAAACATGCATAAACATATGTTTAGGTTTAAAGAATATTAATTAATATAACTTAAAGTAACGGTGTCATATGGCATCACGTTTATTTAATATATGTACCTAATTTGCATACACAAGAATTGTTGTTCTATTCTGTTCTTGGAACAATTATGACTGCACCCGCCCACACATAAATCATAGAATAAGTGAAACACATTAATACAACATAGTGTTATTTTAATAATATTTGATACATAATTTTTTTTTAGGTTTCACGATAATATACATTCTGTCATATCAGGAGAGAAAACAACTTTGATTAGTTCCATCTTAATTTTGTTTGCCATTAAAAACTGGTCCCTTTCTTGGCCAAAAATCTTTTTAATATTAATAATTGTTCACCTAAAAATTTTAATTTACAGAAGATGTAATCACCGTTTACTCACCCTAAGAACATCCAAGATGTAGATGATGATTGTTTCATCATTGATTTAGAGAAATGAACAGTACATCACTTGCTCACCAGTGGAATGAGAATTTATCAGCTGTTTGGACTCTCATTCTGATGGCACCCATTCACTTCACTTAACTGTCACTTACCTTTTAGTGAAAGTCCCCGGATATTTGAATTCTGAAACTTCGCAATATGTGACAGATTCAACGTAATAAAAACACTGTAGTACTTACCTATGTGAAAGATTAAAATGTGCCAGGGTCACATATCGAACCTGCGTTCTAGTGCCACTCAGTGGACATTTCTCTTTGAAACTGCTGTGAAACGTGCAGTAAGGTACATAAAACGGTGCTTCAAAAAAAAAAATCCAACGAGACCATGTTGGATTTTTTTTTAACACTGATGATATGTTGATTATGTTTGTGTTCGTGATTGCGTTTGTACGAACAATCTATAAATAATGAGACTTCTCTAGATCTTGAGCTAGAAACACATTATAGACATTCCTTTTTAGCTCCAAAAAGTTTTGTGCTAGTAATAATACTTGTATTCACAGCTCTCCTTATCCTTCCCACTCATTTGCCAATCCAATAACTTTTTCCACTGAGTGATTCTCCTATCATCTGTCTGTAATACTGCTTGACTTATGGGAGGGACTGCACAGTAATAATACACCAAACCACAGGCACTATGAACTTAACTTTCTTTATCTATTTCTTTTTGTGTGTTTTTCCACATTCTCTCCCTCTCTCTCCCTCTCTCCCTCTCTCTCTCTCTCTCTCTTTCTCAAATCCAGAAAATGTCTGCCTTCCATCTCACTCCTGGCTGAGAGTCCCTGCTGTGGACTGTGAGAGGAGAGGGATCTTTTTCACAAGTGGTGTCCAGGCTGGCAGTGTAAGACAGTTCTGGACTGATCCCAGGATCAGCCTCCTGCTGCTGACATACACACACTCACAAAGAGGGGCTTGTCATTTCCAATGTTTAGTTTCCTTGTTATAGCAATGCAAAATACAACTGGGCTACCAACAAAATGACAGAACAGGTTAAATGGAACATATTATATGAAATGAGTTTGCCCTATAAGGAACAGTTTGCCTAAAATTCAATTTTGATATATATCATGAGCAGACCGACTCGTGACTGTAACCAGCACTCTTTACAAATTCAAATGTTGCCGCTTCAAAAGACAGGTTTTACCGCAGGATACTCGAACACTCATTGGTCCTCGCTTTAATTCGTCGCAGATTGCGACATGCAGTGTTTCTGGTTAGGCGTAGTCAAATGATTCGTGCTCGTCGAGAAAGGATCGTGAAAATAATCTGGTCTCAGCGACTAATAACATAAATTCTGCTCTGCACTTTACACAAACCTACTGCGCTCTGGCAGAGAGTACCGTGGCTGCAAACCATCGTCATTTGGGTTGCTTTTGGTACTGCTTTTGGCGTTTTTTGCAATAAATATATGTATTCGCAAAAAAATGTAATTGCAATTTATCTGTCTGTCATGTCTTTCATAGACTGTATGGATATAGTTATGTTTAGGTCGAGGTAGGAGTTTTTAAATATGAAATATTTTTAAATGCTATGTTGCTACGAAAATGGTTATTTTCATCCATGCATCAATGTATGAATAGCTTTTTATATCCTTTTATATTAAATATAAAATGGGTAGGTTTGGGGTTAGGTTAAGGGATCTAAAAATCTAAATTGCTTATTGATGAAATGATAGAAATGCATATTTGATATAAAATGTATGTACACGTTCGGGGGTAGGTTAAGGGGTCTATAAATTGAAATCGCTTATTGACAAAACAATAAAAATTTAATATTTTAAAAAATATGTTGCGATTTGTACATTTTAAACTTAAAAATATGCCTAAATTGTACGTTTTGGCATCAGTAAAAACTTACAAAAATGTATGTTTTATGCTTGTAAATGTTACATATTCATACCTGCGTTTAAACATGAGATCAGGCTGGCTTGTCCCTTTCACCACTTCCACACACAAAAATGCAATGGCTAAAGTTGTTACGATCCAGATGGGGATCGAACTCAGGTCTCCGGGATGTATTAATGTGGCACTTACTCCTACTCCACTGGAGCAGGTGAAACCCAGTTGCAGAGGAAATAATGAGAAGGCTTAGAGAGACTTCTGAGGTTCTTTACTCAAGCAAAAATATAAAGAAGAATGAATCCCAAGAACCAAGAAAAAGTCTTCGAGACTTACAACAAAAATAGCTACTGAGGAACTCAAAACACTCCTTGGTACAAAATACAAAAAAAAAAGGTAATCCAAACAGAAAGCTGTCCTTAGACCTCAGGCAGGAGAAAAATCACAGAGAACACAGAAAACAAGAAAGTCTCTTACAGCATAAAAACTCGGCAGCATGACTCTGAGAAAGACATGAGGACTGAACAAGAACAATAGGCAGGAGACATTTAAATAAGACTGGTCATTAGGAGTGATCAAAAACAGGTGTGCTACAAGTCTCTAACAGGGTGGTGATCTGGAGCAGAAAGTGCGCCATCCAGTGGTGAACCCAGGGAATCTCAGGCAGATCATTACAGGACCCTCTCTTTATGACGTTCCCAATGGCCTTGTTCCCATGAAGACGGTAAAGTCCCTAATAAGAGCCTTGTCCAGGATGTGGCGAGCAGGGACCCAGGTTCGCTCCTCCGGGCCAAATCCCTCCCAGTCCACAAGAAACTGTCGTCTTCCCCGAACCAGTCGAGTGTCCAGTAGCCGCCGAACTGTGTATACTGGCTGACCCCCAATTATTCGTGGTGCTGGGGGTGGCCTGGTGACAGGAGACAGAGGGCTGTATTTGACAGGCTTTAAGCGTGAGATATGAAAGGTGGGGTGAATGCGCAAAGACTTGGGTAGCAAGAGACGGTAGGAAACCGGATTTACTCTCCTTAAAACTTTGAATGGTCCTATGAACCTGGGAGCTAATTTGCGTGACTCAACCTTGAGAGGAATGTCCCTGCTTGAAAGCCAGACTTTCTGCCCTGGGCGTAGAATTGGAGCTGGTCTGCGTCTACGGTTAGCCCGTTGCTGTTGTAGCTGTGAAGACTTAAGAAGAGCAGCCCGGGCCTTTCTCCATATCCTGCGACACCGTTGAACCAGTTGCTGAGCAGCCGGAACCCCCACTTCGAACTCCTGCTCAGAAAACATAGGAGGTTGAAAACCATATTGGCACTCGAAAGGTGACATACCTGTTGAGGAATGGCGAAGAGTATTGTGTGCAAATTCTGCCCAAATCAGATGTTTACTCCAGGACGTAGGATTGGATGACACCAGACACCTCAAGGTTGTTTCAATCTCTTGGTTGGTACGTTCTGTCTGTCCATTAGACTGGGGATGAAACCCCGACGATAGACTGGCTGTAGCTCCAATCAGCTGGCAGAATGACCTCCAGAACCTGGATGCAAACTGAGGACCACGATCTGACACAACATCTCGGGGAAAGCCATGCAACCTAAAGACATGCTGCAAAACAATCTCAGCAGTCTGTGGAGCTGAAGGGAGTTTTGGCAGTGGTATAAGATGGCAAGCCTTTGAAAATCTGTCAACCACTACAAAAATGACCGTGTTACCTTGGGAAGGTGGTAGGCCAGTTACAAAGTCCATAGAAATATGTGACCACGGGCGAGCAGGAACAGGGAGGGGTAGCAGGAGACCTTGAGGGCGGGATCTGGAATCCTTATTCTGAGCACAAATGGAGCAGGCAGCAATATAGGCTCTGATGTCTTCCGCCATCTTTGGCCACCAGAAACGTCTGCCAATGAACTCTAGGGTCCTACTAGCTCCAGGGTGGCATGCAAATGATGAGGAATGTCCCCACTGCAAAACGTCAGAGCGCACAGCTTTAGGTACAAAGAGACGGCCTGGGGGCCCATTACCTGGGTCAGCCTCCTGCTCCTGTGCCTTTCTAACCGTAGTCTCTACACCCCATCTGACTGGTGCCACAATCCTGGAGGGGTGAATGATCCTCACCGGAGTTGAAACCTTATTAGTTAGATCAAACTGCCTGGAGAGCGCATCAGGCTTCTGATTCTTTGACCCTGGTCGGTAAGAGAGAACAAAATCAAAGCGATTAAAGAATAAAGCCCACCGGGCCTGGCGAGAGTTTAGCCTCTTAGCCTCCTGGATATAGGCTAAATTCTTGTGATCAGTCCATACAATAAAAGAGTGTTTGGCTCCCTCCAACCAGTGCCTCCATTCCTCCAATGCTAGTTTGACCGCTAATAGCTCCCTGTTCCCAATATCATAGTTCCTTTCCGCAGGCGAGAGCTTGTGTGAAAAAAAAGCACATGGATGCAATTTGTTATCTCTTATGGTACGCTGGGAGAGAACAGCTCCCACGCCTACCTCAGAAGCATCCACCTCCACTATGAAGGGCAGCTCAGGATCTGGAATAGTTAGAATGGGTGCTGAGGTAAACAGATATTTCAGTCTCCCGAAAGCCTCTTCAGCCTCCTCTGTCCACCGGAAACCCTTAACATTCTTCCTAGTGAGAGCAGTTAGTGGAGCAGCAATTGCACTGAAATTTCAATGAATCGCGATAGAAATTCGAAAAACCAAGAAAACGTTGTACCTGCTTGACAGAAGTTGGCCGAGGCCAATCTCTAACTGCTCGAGTCTTTGCAGGATCCATCTGGATCTGACCTTTAGAAACAATGAAAGCCAAAAAGGAAACCTCCTCCACATGAAATTCACTCTTCTCCAACTTGACGAATAGATGGTTCTTTAGAAGCTGCTGGAGGACCAGGCGAACATGCTGCACGTGTTCCTTCAGGTCTTTGGAAAAAATAAGAATATCATCCAAGTATACAAACACAAATCTGTTCAGCATGTCTCTTAACACGTCATTAATCAAAGCCTGAAATACTGCAGGGCATTTACCAAACCAAAAGGCATGACTTGATACTCATAATGGCCAGTGGGTGTATTAAAAGCAGTCTTCCATTCATCACCAGCACGAATGCGGACCAGATGATATGCATTGCGAAGGTCCAATTTAGTAAAAATAGTGGCCCCCTGAAGCAACTCAAAAGCAGCAGACATTAGTGGAAGAGGATAACGATTCTTAATAGTGATCTTATTGAGTCCCCTGTAATCTATACAAGGTCGGAGCCCACCATCTTTCTTAGCTTCAGCTCCCGCTGGTGACGTTGAGGGGCGTATAAAGCCAGATGCCAGGGACTCCTGTATATAATCCTCCATGGCCCTCCTCTCTGGTGCTGAAAGAGAGAACAACCTCCCTCTTGGAGGGCACATTCCAGGCAGCAAGTCAATGGCACAATCATAAGGTCTGTGTGGTGGTAAAGATAAGGCCTTCTTCTTACTGAACACCTCTAACAGGTCTGCATAGTCTAGAGGAACATGTGATAGCTCTGAAGAAGTCCTGGGTAACTGTAGAGCAGTCATTAATAGCCCTGGGGTGGCCTGAAGTAACTTAGGAGAAACAGAAGGTTCAAGAGATAAAGCACAGTGACCCTTATTACAGTCAGGCCCCCATCTGAGAATGTTACTAGAGGACCAGTCTATCTGGGGATTATGATGGACTAACCAAGGGAAACCCAGGATTAAAGGGAATTCTGGTGACTTGATTACATAAAACTGTATAGTTTCTAGGTGACCCCCAACCCGGAGATATAAGGGAATAGTGCGCAGACTCACCTGCCCAGACCCTAGAGGCCTCCCATCTAGTGCAGTAATAGTCAGGGGTTCATCAAGGTTAGTGAGTGGCACACCAAGATGCCTAGCGACTTCCAAATCCATAAAGTTGCCAGCTGCCCCAGAGTCTATGAAGGCCTTCAGGGGATGTGACTGATCATTCCATAGAAGATAAGTATCCAAAAGAGCCCCAGAAGATGCTGAGTGGGGAGTGGTTGCTTCTCTCGTCACAGTCCTCCCTTCCTGGACGAGAGTTGGCTTTTCCCGAAAGAATAGGGCAGGAGGCACGAAAGTGGCCAGATTCTCCGCAGTACAGACAGCATCTTTCTTTCATCCTGCGGTCTCGCTCAGACCGGGAAAGCCGTGAACGACCCAGCTGCATGGGTTCCTCAGATCCTGCTACATATGAGGCAGGGAGATCAGGAGACGGGGGAAGTGCAGAGGGACACTGACTGTGTACATATCTAGAAGTCTCGGTACGCTCTCGACGTCTCTCTCGAAGGCGATTGTCTAGTCGAATGGCCATAGCAATCAAGGATTCTAGGTCTATTGCAGGGTCCCTGGCTGCTAACTCATCCTTGATCTCATCAGACAGTGCCCGATTGAAAGCAACAGTTAATGCCTCCTGATTCCAGCCACTCTCCATAGCAAGTGTTCGAAATTCCACCGCTAATTCCGCGACACTTTGAGACCCTTGAGTTAACTGGAGTAAGCGGCTGGCTGCCTCACGCCCGCTCACTGGATGATCAAAAACTCGTCTCATCTCCTCAATAAAACTGTTATAATCTGAACAAACCCTTGGTTGAGGGGACTGCTCCCACAAGGCAGTTGCCCAGGCAAGGGCTTTCCCAGATAAAAGAGTAATGACGTAAGCCACCTTGCTACGGGCAGTTAGGAATTTGTTCGGCTGCAGTTCAAAGTTCAGTGAACACTGGGTGAGGAATCCCTTACATCTGCCAGGGCTTCCATCATACCTCTCAGGATGAGGCAGGTGGATATCAGAGCCTTGCACTGCTACGCTAGGAGGTGGCAGTGGAGCCTGAGGTTGAGACTGAGCTCCCTGTGCTCCCTGCTGTGGGCTTGAAATAGACTGAAGGTGATGCAGAATTTCAGTGACTGCCTGACCCAGTTTTGAAACAGCCGCCTCTTGTTGTGCAAGGACTTGTTCATGTCGTTCCATGGTGGCTGCCTGACTTGAGACAGCTGCTAGGATGCGTTCTGCATTCGATAAAGGTTGAGTCTCCTCTGCTGGGTTCGTATCCATGGTTCAGTCCTACTGTTACGATCCAGATGGGGATCGAACTCAGGTCTCCGGGATGTATTAATGTGGCACTTACTCCTACTCCACTGGAGCAGGTGAAACCCAGTTGCAGAGGAAATAATGAGAAGGCTTAGAGAGACTTCTGAGGTTCTTTACTCAAGCAAAAATATAAAGAAGAATGAATCCAAGAACCAAGAAAAGTCTTCGAGACTTACAACAAAAATAGCTACTGAGGAACTCAAAACACTCCTTGGTACAAAATACAAAAAAAAAAGGTAATCCAAACAGAAAGCTGTCCTTAGACCTCAGGCAGGAGAAAAATCACAGAGAACACAGAAAACAAGAAAGTCTCTTACAGCATAAAAAAACTCGGCAGCATGACTCTGAGAAAGACATGAGGACTGAACAAGAACAATAGGCAGGGAGACATTTAAATAAGACTGGTCATTAGGAGTGATCAAAAACAGGTGTGCTACAAGTCTCTAACAGGGTGGTGATCTGGAGCAGAAAGTGCGCCATCCAGTGGTGAACCCAGGGAATCTCAGGCAGATCATTACAAAAGTATGATTTATCATGATCTTTTGTTTACCAGTAGTGAATGCTGATGACTATAGTTACGCACAAACGCAATACATTTGAAATAGGGATATTTATCTAGCCGTCTGTTTCGTAATGACATTGTTATTTATGGCCAGCTTCTGCTTTGTATTCTTTTGTATGCTTTAATGTGTTTGGCTTTTAACTATATCTTTATTTGTTGCTTATTTTTGCTTCCAGAGCAATCTTGTATTGTAGCTGTCTTTGTGTAAAAATCAAGGCGTAACTGAATTACTGCATAGGTGCAATTATTTGGGGGTTATGGTAATTGACATTGACAGTTAACCATGTGTAACGTCAAGTCTATTGCAACCATATTCGTTTAGAGAAATTCTTTATATAGGAAGGGAGAAGTCATTACTGGTCTGGATAAGCCGGATAAGTGTTGTACTTTATATACAGTTGGTACAGAATGAGTTTTAGAAATGTTTTGCTTCAGACGAGCTTATTCACTGATGAAACAATTGCTTTGCTTATTATTTTATGCCTATTTATGCTTATACTTTGGCAAATTAATACAGCATTAACATTGTGTAGTATATTACACTTTTCTGCCCGTTATTCCAATTTGCATTTTTAAGAGATTGTAGAATTATTCGTATTCCTTTTCAATAAAAGTCAGATACTAAGGCTGGTAATTTATTTGATTTTTGGATGTGATTTTAAATATTTTCATTTAACAGCAACTACTTTGTAGCTTAAAGCAATAATTCACCACAAAATAGTTTATTATGATTAAATATTTTCTTTCTTTCATGAAAAAAAAAGGTCTTAGGCTAAATGTCCTGAACCCGACGTTTCAAATCACTGTCCATTTCAGTATGGAATAGCTGCCGTGGGAGATTTAGTCTAAGATCTCTTGTGTTTTGGAGAAGAAAATAATACCGGTTTGGAACAGCATGAGGTAAATGAAGACAGAATTTGCATTTTTAGTTGAACTATTTCTTTATTGCTTAAAATACGCAGCCTGCATGGGGTGCATGCATGATTCCCCTAGTTGGATGTTTCTGTCAGGTGTCTCCAGTCATGAAGTTAGATGTTGAAGCCTTTTGAAAGGCTCTTTGAATCTTCTGGCTGGTTGTTTCGAGTTTTTTTGCACGTTTTATTTAAATGTAATGTTTATATTTTAATAACAGGTTTGGACAAAGTATTGGGTATAAGGTGTGGAAATGTTTTTTCAATAACATTAGATTGGTACAAATTGGTAGGTTAATTACTTAATGGAGGTGAACTTTTTTTGCACTGTAAATGCAATAGCTCACTGCAAAATTTTTGAAACGTTGGCATTTGTTGTGTCAGTGTAAAACCACCATTAGTCATCATTGATTTTCGGCATTGCTATAGTAACAAGAGCAGGATGGTTGGTCTTCTAAGAAACACGCAGTCGTACCCAGGAGCCATCTTCCTTCTACTTCTCTACGTTTTGTCTGTGTTACGTACATTAGTTCAAATCATTAACTTCAGAAGACATTGCAAAGCCAAGGCAAGCCACCCTTATCCTAGAATGAACAGTCCTCTAGAAAAATGGCCATTTCATACCGGTTCTTAGTGGCTGAGCACAGGTTCAATTCGAGAGTAAATTGTTTGTACAGTCTACCTTGTTCTAGCCAATATGTGTAGAAATAGGCTCTGTTCTCAGCCATTAGACCCACGGCCCTCTCTTCCAGGAGTCTCCTAATAGTCGACTGCTTGAGACAGGTGCTCTGCAAATTGCTTCTTCAAAATGATTAACGATTGGAAGTTTACTTGGGCTCTTTGTGTGGGTATTGTGTTTGATAGAGTCCAAGCTGGCTGCATGGTGAACTATGATGGTGCCATGACTCGGTCATGGACTCCTTTGGCCTCCAAACGATGAACAGATTGATTAAACGTTGAGACAGATTGCAGAAAATTTTGGACGACATGCTGGAATGCAAAATACCAAGATGCCAGTATATAAAATGTGTAAACTGGACCAAGTGATTCATTAATAATATGACTAAAATGAACATTTTGTTCACAAGTTGGAATTGGATATGGTTGAACTCTGCATTTGGCTCGGCTTCTCTATTCCCACTCTGGCCAATTCAATATACTAGTAGATGTATGACTGCAATGATGAATGTCGGCCCATCTCATCTCCAAAGGCCTCAATGGCAATAGGACAGTGAGATGACAAAGACTGAAAAATATCTTTCTAACACTATTTCTGAGGAACCTCAAGGAATCATATGTGCCATTTATAGGGACTTGCTGAATTGATGTGCATCCCCAAAAGTCAAACTGTCAAAATGGTTTGTGGCCTCTAAGGACTTCGATCTGTGTTTTGATATACATTGTGAAAATGTCATCTTTGCACCTAAAGCCCACATACAGTGTCTATGCACTCATCTTTGGCTCAATTACAGTGGGACAATAAGTGTCTCTACTTATTGTATAGCACAGGGTGTCCTGTGCATGTAGGTTGGAAGTTGCAGAGCTGTGTTTGGTGGTGCTATCTTTTGTTTTTACCAAAGCTGAAGGGAAGGAAAAAGGAATACCTCAGACAAAAGAATGTGATTTGCTGGATACGATACACAGTTGATTAAACTGGAAAAAGATATTAAAGAAAACACTGATAAAAATGTATTACAACAGTATTACAACTTATCTCAATTTTAGCAGGAATATGTTTAGAAAGAACAATATAATATATTTTTAGTGCAAAAAGGTATTGAAGAGGTGTTTATAATCTTTTTGTTCATGACAGCTTTTATTATTATTATTATCATCATTATTAATGCGCAAAATAAGGCAATAAAGCAAAAAAAAAAAGACTTTTTAATGCATTTTGAATTTCTAAAATATAGCTGTTCCACATAGATCTTGAATATTAATACAGGACTTTGAAATATTAACCTTGGGATTTTTTAAAGTCTTAATACGTTCTTTAAACTTTCCTTTCATGACTTTGGTTATCCTTAAAATGCTTCTCTTCCTTCATAATCCTTTTCTTGCGCCATGACCTGAAGTTTGACATCATATCAAGTTTGACATTTTTCCTACCCTTTTCTGGCCTTATTTTGAACATGTTTGTGTCAAGGCATTCAGATGTCACCTGCACTTTAGTTCCGTTCTGTGAGCTGGTTGTTATGCTTCATTAACATAACCACAGCTCGTCATTCAGACCAAAGGAGCCTGTAGCCTTTTTTACATGTCATTCAATAGAGAACGTCAAACACTTTCCTTGCTAAGGATTATGGGTTCAGTTATTGACATTTCTCACTAAAACCTGTCATGGCTGCTTGCATTGTGATTGAGGATGAAGTCCCACAATGTTTTTCATTCTATTCTAATTCATTTTATTCTATTCCAAGAGGGATTTATATTGCAGGGCATCTGTGTAGAACGACTCTGGTGTTTTCAAGCCATTGCTAGTCTTCCACTAGTGTAACTAAATATAAATTTCAAGAAAAGTTTCCCAAAAACACACCCCTGTTTGCCATTGGTCAGACCAGTGGATAGATTTAAGACTTAAGTATGGGAGTGTACATTGGTAATTGTTTTTGTCTTTTATGTTCATGTAAATCGAGACTTGTTCACAAAGCAGCAATGACTTTTAAAAATCATACTTCTATGGTCCTGTGTCATAGGCGTCGTCTTCTCATTTCATTTGATGGCAGATATCCTGAAATATAATTAGGAGTAGTTTTCGCTCTCATTTCTCCTTGCCTAGAGGACATTTTCAAGTAAAAAGTGACACAGCTTACCCCAATCTCCTCATATAGAATTTATGGCTAACCCTGCCATGAAATATTAATTCTTCTTTACATTTTACCCACACCTTTTTTAGAGAGCATTTTCGCGACCTCTGCCCTATTGGAAATCTTTCAGCACACGTCCTTTTATATAAGGGATGTGTTGTCTCATTTTGAAGGGCATAGCAAATTGCATTGGTTGTAGAGAACTAAGTCAGAGATTTCACCTTTTTGTAGCAGCATATTGGCCAAGAACTTGCTATCTCTGTAATACCATTGGCCAATGTCATCCAGCACACCAAAAAATGTAATCATAAACTTTTATTGTTTTTCGTTGGAGCTGTAGAAGAATGCGTATCTAGAGGAAACCTTGACAGCTGTCAGATGTTTTTATTTTATTAATTCATGTCCACTGCTATCGTCTCAGTTTTTGACACACTGGGAGCAGGGACCTTTTTTCAGTGAAACAATTGTATCGGAAACCGCCACTGGCTTTAATCATTGTACACACAACTAGTACTAGAACTGACTGCACTGTATTTTATGTATTTATTTTATTTTATTTATTTTTTAACATTTACATTTTATTACAATTTTTATTTTTAGATTGTTTTTAAATTCTTAGTTTTATTGTTGTGATTATTATTATTCTTTTTATTATTATTTTATTCTATGTGAAGCACTTTGAATTGTGAAATTTGCTATATAAATAAACTTGCCTTGTCTTGTCTTGCCTAGTAAACAATGGTACTGCAAATGTTGCTCAATATTTAATCATCAAACAGAAAAGGAAAGGCCCTAAAATCTGTATTGTGTGGCTCTGGCGTGATTTCCGTCTCTACAAAAGAAGCACATAATATAATTTTACGCATACTATTTTACTTTTTCAAGGCTAGCTGAAAGTCCTGCTCTTAATTTTGTCTGTACTTCCATTCAGAGCACTTTGCAGTCTGGTTCGTGCCCTTGCTGTACATCTGAAAGCTAGATGTCTGTAGCCTGTATAACATTTGCTTTTAAGCGGTTGGTCGCCCACTGGAAAAGCGTTTGCAGAATATCTAAGAGAAAACCATCCTCTGACAAACTTACTTGACTGCTCTTGACCTATCACATATGAGACATGTGGCTCAGCTTTGAGTTCCGCTTTCCAGAAATTATTCTTCCGACTGGAAGCCAAAGCAATGGATGTTCAGTGACTGGTGACAGAGAGAATGTTTTAGGTGCAAAACTGGAAGAATAGATTAAAAAAGGTAGCACTTTAAATCAGTTAATTGCATAAATCAATATTAATGCTGTAAAACGAGCAATTAATCGCATTCCAAAATAAAAGCTTTTGTTTACATAATATATGTATTAGTACTGTATGTATATACTGTATATATATATATATATATATATATATATATATATATATATATATATATATATATATATATATATATATATATATATATATATATATATAAATGCACACACACATACAGCATATATTTAAATGTTAATATGTATATATATTTTCATTCTTATATTTATATTATATATATCTTGTTAAAATTAACTTATGTATTAACTCGAACAATGAACAATACATTATAGTACTTATGTTTGGCAATAAAGATACAATCATATGTTGTTAATGTTAGTTCACATTGCATTAACTGATGTTAACAAACACAATTTGTGAATTTAATAATACATGAGTTAATGCTAAATCTAGGATTAAGATTAAAAAAGTATTGTTTGTTCTTAGTTTGTTTTAATTAATGTTAACATTTAAGTGTCATCAGTATGTTTAAAATATAGATTCATGCATGTGTTTGTATTTATATATACATAATAAATACACACAGTACGCACACATATATTTTGTAAACAAATGCTATTAATCACAATTAATTGACAACACTGATCAATAAGGTAGGAAAAAGCACTAAAATAAAGATCATTTGGAGACGTTGCCTTTACCGCTGTGTTAAATGAATAGTTTGCTCAAAACCAAAAATTCCTTCAGAATTTACTCACCACCATGTTGTTCCAAACCTATATTATTTTCATGTCAAACACTCAAAGTGGTCCAGTGTTGTTTTGCACCCTGCCGGTTTTCATTGTATGGACTAAAACAGTACTGGACAAGAAGTTTCTTTTCACACCGAAGAGCCAACAAGTCATTGTCTTGCTCTGATGTCATCCAGACTTCTTTTTCCATAGCAAATACAAAGGTTCATATTGAAAACTCCAATTGTGATCCATAGTGATTGTGTAACCAAACAGTTTTCTGTGGTTCTCCTACACTTAAATGACTAAGAAAAGAAAAAAAAAAAAAAAAAGCGAGAGCAGAACAGTCTGTGGTTATTGAATGTCAATCTCTTTCTCGCTGCGTGGTATTCAGAAATGCTTGCAGCACCTTTAGGTCTGCCAGTTTATTTATTACTATGTATAATTTCGGCAGTTAATTTGTGTATTTTCTTATTTTTAGTGAGCATCTGTCAATCACTAATGTTTAAACATCATCCGGATGAACAAAGAAAGCATATTTCTTTTCAACTTGAAATGCCCTCGATGTCTCAGTTGAAGGATTTGCAGCGTGCATTTAGTATAAATGACATTGGACTTTTTGAGTGGCGTTTCAATAGACTTTAGCTGCACTTGGAGACTTCAAGAAGTTTTGCATGTTAATTACGGTTTATAGAAAGAAAAAAAAAAGAACATATTTCTTTTAATTAGTAGCTGTAGCGTTAATGAGAGCATGTAATTCAGTGTAGGGTGAATGACTGCTCTGCCTGCATAAACACAATGAATTAGGTAACAGATGAAAAGTGCTTTATGAGGCTAAGTATTATTTTTAAACTCTGACAACTACTGAAAGACGGTCCAAATGATTAATAAACTGAAGGATGGCGGTACAGAGTTCTCAGAGCTGTAATGTAAACAAGCCATCTGCTGATAAACAAATGAATGAGAAGCAGAGATTGGCAGAGAGAATCGAGGGGCTACTGGACTGCATAACAAGAGAGCGCAACCATGAGCAGGGGCAGCTCAGAAATCCAATTACCTTGGCTAATAAGATGACATTCTGACATAAACCCTTCCAAGAGACCGTGGACAGAATGTTTTAGTGCTGCCAGCTAATACATTTCCATAAACACCCATATGTGGACATAAAAGTCTTAAAATAAGTTTAGGCATACCGTGGCGTAAGTAAACGGCTGGAGGAGGGAGGAATGCAGCGGACTTTCTCATAGCATATCAGTCGGTAGCAACATGATGATGTTTACATGAACTTTTTTGGCTAAGCACCTTTTGTGCATCTTACGTGTAAACTCAGGGGTTTTCCTGTTCTGTTAGCAATATGGCGGCTGTTCTGTGAATGGGGAAAGTGGATTAGGTTGTGCGCACTACAGACTTACGGAGCACAGATGTTTGGGCTATTTAAAAAATAAAATAATAAAAACCTTTTATTCGTTGGTTATGTATTGAACTTCTAAAAAGATACAATAAAGATCTTAAAAATGCTTCTTTTTCAATTAAATGCTGTTCTTTTGAAGATTATATTCAAGTTTCCTGAAAGATACAAGTTTTTCCATAAAAATATCAGGCAGCAGAACTGTGTTTAACATAATAATAATAAATGTTTCTTGAGCACAAAATCATCATATTAGATTTTTAAAGGATCATATAACACTAAAGTCTGGAGCCATTGTTGCTGAGAATTCTATTCACAGAATAGGAATAGTTATGTTAAAATGTTACACATATTACATCTATTTAATGTAATAAATGCAGCATTGGTGAGCATAAGAGACATAAAAAAAAAACTAAAAACTTTATTTAAAACTTTATATATATGTGATTCATTTTTAATTAAAGTTTAGCGTGATCACAGCTTAATGCAAAATCTATTAGCAGTAAGTAGTGTTATATTCGCTATTAGTTATTCTTAATTTACTCTGTGACAGAAAGAGTCCAATAATTGGGAGGGTTACTAAGATAAAGTATTCAGCTGGACACAATCTTAATCATCCATTCCATGTAAAATAATATCACTTTAATTAGGCCGCCTGAGATGGATCCCAACGGTCAACTAATTGACTAATCGTTTAGCAACAAACTAAATGATAGAGGTCGACTAGTGTATCACGTTTTTTTCCTTATATATTGTTTTTTTTTTCACCAATGTTGTAATTATTATACTGACTGCGCAGTTTGCACAATAAATCTCTTTCAGAAAAGTCAATTCATCGTTTAAATGACCACAATTACAGCTACACGCATTCCGATAGACACATGGGTTTTTTTGAGAGTGTTAACACAGAAAGGAAGAAAAAAAAGAAAGGAGAAATGGTGTGAAATGGCCACAAAGTACTAAACTGGTGCAGAAACTTTGACTACGTCTTTGGGGGAAAATGACTGAACATGTGATCCTGTTCAAACCTATAGAAAGCACTATCGATAGTCATATTCTGTACATTGATATCTGTCAGGATGGTTTTACGTAACCACAAAGCCGTTCTTTTCAGATTGCTGGGGATGAGGTAACCGGTTCTTTTGAGATGGTGTCTATGACTGGGCATTTGAATGAGAAAGAAAGACAGAGAGAGATGGGTTTAGACAGGTGGGTTTAGAATAAAGTAGAGAGCGAGAGCATGAATAGGAAACATGGAGCATGGTGCAGTGTCTGTCCCTTTTAAAGAATGACCTTATCTTTTGAATTGATCCAAACCCTGAACACTTAGTTAAATAAAAAAATAATGCATTGACTTGCATTATTTCATCAGATTCTATAGGTGCTTGTGTCGAAGTACATAAAAGAAGTACGTCTGCTTTCAAAACGCATGATTTTTTTTTAATAGCCATTCCAGAAATGGTCAAGAACTTGTGAAAACGAATCCGTTTAGTCAAATGTATACTTTGCTTTCTTATCTTTCTCAAATAGCACTGTACACATAGAGAGAAATGTTTTCAAGTTTATTTTTTTTACATTGCTTTCATACGTTTACTTATCAGAGACACATTTTTTTCCCTCTCCTTCTGTACACCCACATCTTGAGAAGCCTATTCTGTCATGCCTAGATCCAGTCCTGGTGATCATCAAGCACCAGTCTTGCTGTTGCTGTTCTTCAATTATTAGTATTTGTAGGAATGGTAAGATTCATTGATTCGCATGGGTGCATCAACATAAAAGTTAATGATGCGGTGCAATGATTTAAAATAGTGAGCACCATGATTTTAACAGAAAAAGAAACTGTGAAAATGCTACAGTAAAAACCCATTAAACAGTTAACAGTAAATTCCTGCAAAATTTACAGGGAAAACCCATAAATTGACGTTTTCAGAATTCCCTGCATTACATTTCAAATTTTATTAGAATTTGATGTTTTTTCTTTAAAATCACAATTTTTCTTAGTTTTTCTTATTAGTTATATTTATCAGGGTTGTATGTTACATCTAGTTGGTCGCCGTGATTTTGCCAAGTAAGACACGATCCTGGATTTTTTTTATTGATCCTGGATCAACATTACTGTTTAAAAATATAGACGTATATCAGTCCCTACCCAAAATGTATTAAAATTCTTTAAATCATTGTTAAATGATAGCTGATTAGCAAGGGTGTAGAAGCACCTAACCCTGATCATAAGCCTAAAACAGATATTTTGTGAAACATTATCCCTCAAATCTGATTGGTTGATTTGAATGTTGTTGTACTTGGTGAAATCACGCTGACCTGCATCTACTGTTGTCATAATACCATATTTTTTACTGTAGAAATCCGGCAACCACAGCTGCCAGTTTTCCACTGTAAATTTTATGTTTTTTTTTTTTTTTTTTTTTTTTTTTTTTTACAGTTTAGTGGATGCACTATACTATTATTATTTATAAAGTGACCAGTAACTAATTACCAATATTTTTCATATAGATTGATTTCTTATTACCTGCGGCGCACTGGAATGTTTTTTTATTGAAACATAAAAGTTTTAATTTAGCTGAAAACCAAATATTAGGTTTCTGTAATTAAATGTGGATAATTGAGCATGTTATGCAATTTTGGGTGTTGTGCTCTTAGGTGACAAATTAACATATTAGAGTTCCTCTCAAATTTTAGTGTATATATATATATATATATATATATATATATATATATATATATATATATATATATATATATAATCTACATTCACATTATAAGTAAGGTTCAGTTTACTACAGTTATTCACCATAGTAAGGAAACATACTGTTCGCACTTCACAGCTTTTTTACTACAAAGCATTTTTTTTTTCAGTCTGTGCTCCCGTGTCTCCTAATGTCTTCTTTGAATATAAAAATGCTGCCAAGCATATTGTCAGTTGACCATAAATCTTTACATGGAATACGATCAGATTCAACAGCACGTCCCCAATATCATCAAAGGAAGTTCTTTAGAAAGGAAAGGACCATTCTTTGAAGTCAATTGCAATATATACTAAAGTAAACGAGTTAAAGTCCGCGTTTCCCTGTAATTACACAGCCGTGTGCAAAATGAGCCCAATAGCGGAATTCTGGTGTGTTTAGTCAAATTTTAGTCCCATGCGGAGTGCTTTAAACCACTTGCACGGAAGCGAAACCCATGAATATGTCATCAAAGTGGCCGTCAAGAGAATTAGAACTCTCTTCCCACACTCTGCAGTCTGAACTGCTGCCCAGCTGCATTAAGTTGCTTTTCTCCATTCACTGCCTTGAAGCCTCTCACCACTGCTATTTTCCATGCCCTTTTATCTCCCCAGAGTGCATCTCAAAGTCCTATTATGGATCTACAGTTAATAAAAGCTTGGCCGCAGAATGGATATATGCTCCTATATATACCGGAAGAGCCTACTTTCATACAGCCCCTCTGACCCACTTCTGACCCATGTGATATGCAAACAAATTTTCTCATGTTGAAGAAAATAACAATACAAATTTTTTTGCTTCCAGACACTGCCCCAGGAACGCCATTATTATTCTAATTTATTATATCAAGTGCTTATTGCAATTCGTCGGGATTCAGAGAAAGCTTTTAGGGTTGTAGTGAAGAGTTGTTTAAGATGTTTGTTTTTCTATTTATTCTAATATTTGATGTTTCATAAGTGAAATGCATAAAGTTCCCTGATAATGTAATGTCCTTTTCTTTAAAAAAAAAAATTTAGTTTTGATTTAGAGTGTTGGATTCAAGACATTATTTTTAGACGGGTGATAAGCATTTTTAGTCGTATGAAAATATCATACAGGACTGCAGTGACTCTTTTAAAAAGTCCCAATTAATTGTCCATTGCCTGCTGCTTAAAACCGTTGGAAGAAGCAATTCAAAGCACTAGCTACTGATGTTTTTTATTCCTTTAAACAATATTCTTTTCTTGTTTTCCTTCATTCAGTAGTTTCACACATAAAAGGGCACTTTAAATTTGACTCCTGTAGTGTTAATTAATACTAATCTTTTAATGCAAGCAAAAAGCATTTAGTGAAGGGGCTAATTGAAGCCCACAGGTTTTACAATTTGTTCTTACACGAGTCATACAATGAAGAAGTGCCGCTTGTGTCCCCTGCATGTAGAAGACGTGCTCTAAAAACAAAAACGCACATGGTTGATATATCTATATAATGATAATTAGATACTTTTTAGACTTTTTAGTCTCGACAAGGCATATAATCGATCTCTTTAACAGAAGCCACTAGTCTGCGCCATCAGAAATCATTCAACAATTTTTTGAGACTTATATATAAGTATATATATAGGATTTTAAGAAACGTAATGCATCCTCGCTGATTAAAAGTATTCACATTTTTAAAAACTTCTGAATCGTGGTGTATGTATTGCATCCATTTAGATTGATTGATTGACGGAAAGGCACTTACACTATAGTGAGATAAACTGAACAACCTTTTGGTACTGCATAATCTTTTTAAAGAGAACAATTATGAGCAGAACAGGCCACTTATCGACTCCGAAAAGTAGCTTGTAGTGTTGAAGAGCTGTTGTACACTTTTTTTTTTAAAATCATGTTTAACTAGTTGGTTATTCTTTTTTGTTTCCTTGCCAACTCGCCCTGGCCATTTAACCTGGCATGCCACTCTGGTTAAGAGGAAATGAAAATGATTCAAAAAATTTTTTAAACATTCGTCAACGTTTTTTCATAAAAACTGCTAATGATTCAGTAAAACTCCAGTATTAAAACAGACTGCTCTTAAATAAGTGCTCAAATTTGAGCCATTAAGCTGCTGAAATATTCAGAACAGTCTGATTGATTCTTAATAATGTCTTTGTCTTTAGTCTGAGTGAGATTTAATTTAATTTTTTTGTGTAATTTAAATCCCCACAAGTGAAATGAAACCCCTATTCATGGGTCTGTTCAAAACGTTATTGGAGTGAACTGCAGTAAATTATTTCAAATACAGTTTTAGTGTTCGTTGCCATCCAACATTTAAGATACCTGAGCGGGGTTGTAAAGGTCAGAAACACACTATACACAGATGAATTTCATCATTTCGAGTGGGAGAGATTTGCGCAGCAAGTGGAAAATAAAAGAAATAATGTGGAATTTAATCAGCTGCGGTCTGTCTCACTCTTATTCAGATTTAATATAAGTGTTGGGACTCAGTGATGCATAATGTATGCTACCCATAAAAAATAAATAAATCAAAAAACAAAAACCGCTGCCTCCTATATTTAGGATAGAAAGATTCATTGCTTTATTCTTCACCCCTCAACACGAATACATTCTATTTTTATCGCGGGAGGCCATTTTGTATGAAAGCATTCAGTTAATTACACAACCCAGTGGCTTCAGTATAGGCTGCACATTTTCTCATTAGGAAACACAGGGAGCCTGGACTGAATACTCATGAGGTTATTAGTTTAGCGAACTTAATTTCATCTCCAGAAAATTGTTTGTACCTGGATTTCTGATCCTGCCGTAGCCATATCAACCTTTTACATTAGCTACATTAGACGCAAGTCACCAAGTGATTACTTTATGCTCATTTTGTGGTTAAAATCACAGTGTTTTAGATTTAACCCACACCAGCAGGTGAGCGTTTGGGAATTAAAACCCTTTCATGAAACAGAATTCTGCTCGTCTTGCGCATTTTGAAGAACTGTTTAGCATTTTCTGCTTGTTAGGTTCAAAATACTGCATTAAGCAATATCAAACAGGCAATTGTAATTTTAATTTAAGATTAGCATTTTTTCTAATCTTTTTTAAATATTAAATCTTTTTTCTTAATATATTTCTTCAGAGTAAACTTTAATGGCAAACATGTTAAAGATCAGGCAGTAGGCTGTCGATTTATTAAATTATAAGCTGATTTCCTCCAAGAGTTTATTCATCGTAGTGAAGCTTCTCTTCCTTTGACATCCATTTGAAAACCCAGCCTCCTGTCTTCTTCTCTGAAGACTGCAGCTTTACGCTTTTATGCTAACCTTAGAGGTTTGCCTTAAAGCAGCTTCATTTAATTCAATGAATTCCTCTTCCTGTTACACTTATCAAATTCAGCTTTCCTGTAGGTGTGGCCAGTTACATTCAAATTCACACTTATAAATAGGAGCCAGTTCTTCATTCAGATTTTTGCACAGACCTCGTATTTATAGTGCAATGTATCACATGGGCTACAATGTGCACGCGGTGGGTCAGTTCATAAGATGACTCTGAAAGCAGTGCCATTCTGAGGAACCCCTCGGAAGATATGTTAGGTCAGTATAATGAGACCATATAGCCTTGTCAAAACTGTCAACACTCATTCTCACCCCGGGTTCAAAGTGAGGATGCTTCCTTTGAGGATGAAGAATTCTTGACTCAGGGTTATAGCATGTTGCTTCATGAAAATAGAGTGAGTCATAAATTGTCATTTATTTTGACTAATAGAGGTCAAGGTCACAGCAATCAGATGAGACAAGAGCACTCTTGCATAACTAGGAAACAAGATCAGGTGAAATGAAAATAGCACAGGAAATACTGAATTCAAATGTGCAATCGCTTCAGCATTCGACCACTACATTTATATACTTATTTTCGCTACATAAAATAAGTATAAAGTGTAAACAGGGCCCATTAATTCTACACAGGAATACTCCTTAAATTCTGATTTCTAATTGTGACATCACTGATGAAATAAATATACTTTAAACATTCACTAATAAACTACTACATGCGGTGGTTTTAGCTATACCGATATTCATTCTGTGCGCTGAGTAACGAACTATTATGAGCATATTAACAGATTATCATATTTAAAAGTCCAAACAGTCAAAAAGTGGCAGGTTCTTGGAAATGCTGTTTTGCACAAGTCTGCCGTGGTACAGCCAACTGAAAGGGCTGTTTCTAAGGCGCTCATTGCACAGAATAGCCATTGAGATACGACCGCGCTGGAAGATCTCTTCCAAATCCTTCCAAATGAACATTATAGCTAAGGTTTTTTCAAGAAAAGACACTAGGTTTGCCAGTATGCACCTGTTATGGAAAAAAAAGCCACCAAAGGTTCTGAATGGTGCTAAAGTCGCAGGAGCTGATGACAGTGGGCGGTGGGTATTTCCACAAATAAACCACTATATAGGAAACACTATATATATATATATATATATATATATATATATATATATATATATATATATATATATATATATATATATAAATGAGTGGCACGATACAGACATCTCGGTTCTATGCATGCAGACGTACAATAAATACAGATCCCCCCAAATCAGAAGGGGGCTGCAGCAATGCAACTGTTTGTTGACCTCTAGCAAAAGAACAGCGAATGCCATGAGTTGTGCACTTGAAAACAATATTCCCTAGACAGTGATCATGTGCTGATTTTGAACTCGTCTCACATAGACTGACAAAGGAGTATATTTTAAAGATTTGCACATTCAACTGTTAGCAAAATGGAGCTTTGTGCTTGTTTATCCAACCTCTCTCATTCGGCACAAATCCAAATATTCCATAATATTATCATATTTGCGATGTAACATATCTGAATGCTAAACTATTATTTATTATGGAAATTATAGGCTTTGTTCTTCAGTCATGTCCCAACGGTTACACAGAGGCGGGTGTGCTGATGTTTGGTTGACTGTATTTTATTTTGATAAAGTACTAACTGCGCTGTCAAGTTAGCAGTGCTGGAACTGATATGTGTGTGTGTGTGTGTGTGTGTCGATATGATCACTTCAGCTGTATCCTTATCAGAACACTTGTTGTTTTAATAATAATGCATCACTGTATAAAGGTGAAACAATGAAAACAAAACATTGTGCTTTTATAAAATAAAATAAAACAGATAGGATGTCGATTTCTATTTGCGTTTCCTTTCTGCAAACAAATTAAGAATATCACAGAAATGAACTTAAACTATATATATAGGCTACGCTACTCGTCGCAGGTTTTTTTTGCCCCTGTTTATCTGTTAACTAAATCAAATATATTTCAAGAATTTATTCCTTCTATGTATGTGTACTGAAGATTATATTTAACATTATAATGTAATATAATATTTAATATTATCTGGGTGGAAAGAAAATTGTACTGTCTGTCCAAAATAAACTAAAAGAAACATAGTACATTTGTTTTTTCCCTGTTGAACCAAAATCGCTTAGAATCATGAACCCTGTATGTACCACGTACCAACATCTCTGTATCGTGCCACCTTATATATGCATATATATGTGTGATCATATCATATATAATACGAAAACATAATTTTAATAATAATACTTTGATATAAATTAGATATTAAATAAAATACATGTAAAAGCCAATGCTGACTTCCTTCACCTGCCAGTTGTTCTTTTTCACAGTTCTTCTTTTCAGTTCTATATATATATATATATATATATATATATATATATATATATATATATATATATATATATATATAGCAGTTGCAGTTAACCAGCAGTAGCAGTAAACCAGCTTGAAAATGCATGAATATCTTGGTGGTGAATAAATTTTTTCGTAACAATAATTTCTGTATTAGTCATATAATATATTCAGTGAACAGGAATAACTTTGCAGAAATATTAAATTCTATTCATAATAAACATTGACACAAAGTCTAGGGGAATTGCTTTATTGCTATGGGTGCAGAAACCCATGCCTCACAACTAGTTACTATATAAAACTATATAACCTTGAGCCCATCCATGCTAATCCCTTTGGGTCATTACATATACAACCTCCGTTCCTAAATCTCTTTACATATGGTCCAGGCCTCCTGTCCATCTCTTTCTGCTATTTAACATCTTTACAAGTTTGCTTCCACAGCATGCACCAATCACTCTTTCAATTCCCTTTATGCTCAGCTTTAGACTTTATCTACCCAAACAGCTGCCAGTGCGAGGGTGAGGTCTGTTCCCCTCTCCCATGCACCTCTGCTTTCTCTGACAAACAGATGGATCTGTCCATTTCTCTGTATGCAAACCGTCATGGGGTGAGGCCAGAGAACAGACAACAGGCTGATACCTGGGGTGCATCCCAAGCAGTTTTTCTGACAAAGTGAGAGGCAGCTGGAGACGTTTCCCAGTCTGTGGGAGGTGTGAAAAAATACTTACAGATGACTTTCCAAGAATCTCGTATCAACACACTTTCATGAGGAAAAGTCACTGTTCTGCTTATTTATCCAGAATTGCCAAAAACTGTTGTGCCTTATTGAAATTTCACCCGACCTCTTTTTGGAGTAGAATCAGAGGCCAAACCTAAAGGGTTCAAATAATATTCTGTCGCTTACTCACAGAATCTGTGTTTAATGTAATAAAAGTGGCCGAAAAAAGACAAAAACTGCAAGTACATATCGTTAGATATTAGTTACACATTTTTGTGCACTTATAAGGGGTTTTTAGAGGCTAAAAATGTAAATTACAATGGTTTACTTGTAGTATACTGTATTTCTAATGCATTTGCATTAGACGTGATGATACCAAAAGTTGTGAAAATGTTGACAAATTTATCTGAACTGAGGTGAGAAACATTTTGGAGTTTCACAGATAAGTCGCAACAGCAAAGTTCCTCATAAGGCTGCCTTACTCAATTTCATCTTATTAAACCAGCATACTTTCCTCATTTTAGGTTTGTTAGTCACAGCTATGCTGCTAATAGCACGCTAGAGAATCTATTATAATGTTTGAAGTTTATTTACAGACTTTATTTGAGTATTTCTGGATCAATTTGGCATCGCCGCTGTCTTGTTTCGAGATAATTATAGAGCCTAAGAGGCAAAAAGGTGCATCATCATATTTGTCTGAAAGTAATTGCAAAATGAACTATTCTTTCGCAACAACATACCTGTCTGCTTTAATGTTTGTTGCACCGTAATGTGTGTACTCCCTTTGTTCTTATGTTTTTTTCTCCATCTTTTGTCTGTTTGTAATTATCTGACCCACCAGCTCTGTTCTTCAGTGCTCATTTGCATATCCATGTTCCCTATGCTATTGAAGCCTGCCTCATTGCTTGCTCGCATTAGCTAAAAAAGCTCATTTTGCATCAGCTTTTTGAATGCATCTATTTGAAAATATCTATATTTCAGATATCGCTGAACGATACTTTGACTATAGCAATATAAAATTTGAGAATCCTTTATATCCTTTAGCTGCAAAACATCCACCAAACAGTTTCTGTAGCATTCCCATTCATCTCACCAGCAGCTGCTTGCCTCGTCTTCCTTAGTGAAACTGCGTTTCATTCTTCTGTTATGTACATCTGTGCTGAACAACGATAAAGTGAACCTTGATCCTTCATTTAAGACTGAATTTTGCTTTGAAAACAGTCCGCAAAATGAATGCATCTAAATGCCTGCGTTTCTCTCAGCAATTCTGAGACAGTTATTTTTACTCTACTACAAATTTAACTGCTGACAAAATGTACACTGCGAGAAGTATTTTAAAGCTCGCTGAGCTGTGCTTGTTTTATATTTTCAGCTGACTATATAAATTTCAGCCTTGTGGATCAATCTGATTCTATTTTCTTTTGCTCTTGGGCATGTATTTAAGACCAGCAGTTGTCTATAGGATATATTTTAGTAGGACAGTTTGTGTGTTGTTGTTGTTGTTTGAGTGACTGTCTTAGTAGGGTACATGCTAAATGCTTAACATCGTAGATGCTTCACTTATTTTACAGTAGCTTCTTGTTAGATTGTGAGATCGGGTATGTACTGTGTCCACTTTACAATTCAATGAGAACTGCTCATTATGTAAACCTAATTAGGACAACAAACAAAAAACTTCAATGTAGCTGGCATATAAATGCTCATTAAAATATTTAACTGTGGAAGTGATATTAAAAAGTTGAGTTACACTTTATTTTCATATTCCACTTTCATTCTACTCACTAGAAGTAACTCTGCAATTATGCAAATGCATTTGTACTAACTCTCAGAGTAGACCGTTAGAGTAGGTTTAGGGTTAGTTGAATGTACTTGCAAAGTTTGATGATATTAAGCTTAAATTGCTTATTATTGCTTAAAATGAATTAATATCAAGAAATGTAGCCAGCATTCATCTAAATGCAATACTTCAGCGCACTTGTGAATAGACTTCTTTTACAGACACATCTGAGGCTTAACAGGAGAGCAGCTTTATGTACTAATAAATGTGTTGAAGAAGATGATTCATTTCCATCAAGTCAGTCTTAACCTCAGGCTACCCTAGCCTTTACGTACACTTTATTAAGTCAGCGTGAATAACCATGACCAAATGTAATAGAGGGTGCCAGCAAACAGTTTGCTAATACAAACCCAATGGCTCAATTGTCATGGGCCTATTCAGTCTGTGAGATTTTGCTTAAAGAAAGAAAACAAAAAGATATGCATCTGTTAGTTTGCTGTGTACTTCCCTATGGACCACATATCAGCTAGAGGGCGATGTCTAATTAGACTAATTTAGGAACAACACTTGGTACACTGGAAACTGAAATGTAGTATATGACAATATAACAGTATATTGTTGCAATTAGCTTTAATTAATCAATGTCAAACGCGATGCCGTACTGGGAGTGACATCTTGGTGGGTGTAGTAAAGAATTAACATGACTAAAATTCGGCTGATTTTATTGTAAATGTAAATAATATTTTCCTCTGCTTAGTATCACAATGATTAGAAAACTGATGCTTTTGAACGTTAGCATCATATCCAACTTCATATCTGTGGGTTTTTATAAACAGTAGGTTGTTTTGGTAGCTCATGGAGTACAGAGACTTACCAGAGAGGCGAGGAGTTCTGGTTTGAATCCTGTGTAAGTGGTTGTAAAAAGAAGTTGAAATGGCACAGTTGCCTTTTTATATCAGTTTTTCAATTGTTAACACTATCGAATAGGTCGGGTTGCATTTAGTGTAGGGCATATTTCCAACAAGATAGAGCAATATGTACCTTAAGAAACATAATATACTTACATATTGCTGTATTTTTATTACCAGAATGAAAACGTGCCAGGGCTGACATATTGAACCTGTGTTTAGCACCACTCGGTGGACATTTCTTAAAACTGTGCAAAGAGGTAAATGCGCATTTTTATGGGACCAGGTTGGTTGTAACTTATTCAATGACATTCAGGCTTTTTAAGTGTCTTAAGCCTAAAAGTGTAATAACTTTTTGGGACCACTGTATTTTTAAAAAACTAAATATCAAAGAGATGTATCATTTTTCATATTTAGTTGTTTGTTTTATTTTCACAGCCTGAAACATATGTTTTTTTTTACATGTAAAAAATTATGTTTGGTTTAGTTAGGTGTACTGTTTTGCCCTCTTTTTCTGTGTATTCATCATACTAGTTTCTTTTAAAATATTATGAATCCTTGCTACATCAATGAAAGGAAACTGTGAGAAGTATAAAATGCCTCTTCTTGTGACCTGAAATGCTCGAGAATTTTGTGGTTCATGCCATCTTGCCTAATGATCATCCAGCACACGGATGCTGGAAGCCATTTCCTGTGCTCTCATTTTTAATTACATGCAGTATTAATTTTGAGATTTTGTCATATTGATCAGCACTTTATCTTTTACTGCATTTCTGTGCCATTTATTACCCTGACTGTCCAGACCTCTCCAGCACTATCCTCCAAAGAGCCCCGGGGCTGAATAAACACCTGAGCTAGTTTAGTTATGGAAGATGAAAATGTGGATGATGGCACAATCCTCAGCGCATTACAAAAATAAAAACCACAAAAAAGCTTCTCTATGAGGCCATACTGATTTATGCCATTTTAGTGTATGTTTAAACCCGAAGCCCTGGACTGCTTCCATTTAATAAATAAATGATTTCTTTTTATAGTTGAAGGCATCAATGATTGTATCCGTTTGGAAGCTGCCAGTCATCATTATGTAGATTGTGATCAAATATTATAATGCTGCTCTCAGTAGGTGGCTTTTGAATTGAATTGCGTGGAGAGCTACAGGAGGTGTTTTCCCCAGCAGTTGTTTGTATTAAATTGATATTTGATATTGTTTGTCGTAAAGTCTCTCACTGAGTTTAATGGAAGAGTAGTCAGACCAAAGAGAGTTTATGGCAGTGCAACTTATCAATAACCTTTTTTTTTTATTGCAAGCCTGATAGACTTTTGTTTACCGTTTACAAACATATATTAATCTAATTAATCTAATCAGTCAGTAAGGTTTAAAAATATGTATATTTTTGAAAGGTTTTTATGCTCACCAAGGTTGCATTTAATTTATGGATATTATTGCCACACAATTTTGTTATAGTTGCCACATAATAATGTGATATTATTACAATTTAAAATCATTTTCTATTTCAGTACACACACAAGATTTGAACCCCAGATATGGTTTTAGAAATGTTGCAACGTAATAAAAGTAATTTACTGTCAATTTTAGCACTTTACAGCATCTTAGTTGAAAAAACCCTACTTCTACCACTACCACAAATAATAATAATAATAGAAAATTAAAATACCAAAATCATTTGAATGATTGTGAATACATATAAACATAAGGCTATAAAATTAAATATCACACTCACCTTCATGGACTAGTTTCCTAGATGACATATATAATATTTTGAATATGTCGCATTTTATTTCTCTAGGATTTGCGTTAATAATTATAGCTCCCATGCGTCTGCACATTTAAATGAATAAAACCCTATATTAATAGTTTTTAAGGCTCAGTTGGACACAAGGATAGTCTATTAACAGATATTTCTTTAAACATGGTAGCACAGGCAGCGCTGTTAAAAGAGGCAGAGCAAATGTTACTGTCCTAGTGCAGATGTTTCAACATTGGGCTTCCGTTTGAGAGCCATGTTAATGTAATCAGAGCATGAAATGTAACAACAATATCCGTAGATGAGTGACTGAAGCGCCTGTGAGAGAACAAGGCAGTTGGCTTCTACATTAGCATTACATTAAGGGTTTATTCAGCTCCCTTTCCTCCACCGTCTGCCATTCCTCTGATTTATTTTGCTAATGTGTTATCATCACTTGGACTCGGCCGTAATCATGTGTCATCTGGCCGATTAATGAGTCGATATGGCCGGCTAAAGTCTTCAAACATTTGATCATTCACTTCTTTTTGAATCAAAGGGGAAGCCTGTCAAGTGAGTCCGTAAACAATCAAGGTTTTTCATTATCCGCAGAAAAATAATCCATTCTAATAATCCATCTATTCAGTGTGGTAATGAATGAACCGAGTGTTGTGAGAGACTGATGACTTTTTAAGGATCATAAAGCAATCCAGAGGGACGAAGCAAGGCCGGATTATTCAAAAGTGTTTTAATTTATTAGGAAATTCTGAGAGAAAGACTTCCCTTATCAGTGCCGACGCTTCAGTCTAAATGAGATTCTTTTGACATTTCATTTGCCCCCATGGAACAGCAGCTAAAATTGCAGCAGTTGAACCCCCTCGTCTGAATGTCATTTAGAAATATCATTTCCCATTTTGGGAGAGAAGGAAAAAATCGGAGGTTACCATCTCCATGTGAGTTATTATCTGCTATGTGAAGTCTACTGAAGGGGGGAGATTTCGAACGCTACAACGAACAGCACTTGAGAATAGCGTTAATGCTGAATGTTGGAAAATACAGATATAGCTGCGTGTAGAGAAAGAGAGACATGGTGACAGATTAATTTGCATAGATTTATTTTAATTTGTATGACTCTAAGAATATCTCTCATGACTCTCATATGACACTGACTGCCTGCATAGGAAGAAAATATACTTCCCAACCTTGGATTATGGCAAATTACATTGTCTGTGATGGAAAATGATTTAAACACATAGCAGTCCGTGGATGTATTATAGAAAAGACTGCAGTATGTTTATTTATGATGAAACCATTTTCAGCGCAGATGACAGTATAACCTCTTATGCGCTGGATATGTCATCCCATGTATTTTAAATAAAGGATGTCTGGCCTCAGTTGCCTGTAACCGTTAATAAAATGACACCAGTCACAATGTGTTCTTTTCAATGATAACACAAGCTTTCAGAATTCATGCTTTTGCTTCTGACTGAGTAGAAAGTTCTGTTTGTTCTGATGGCATGAATATTTGATGGTATACTTTAGGTAGACTTTATAGACAGTACCATTTCTGTTAAATCAAACAAATGGCAAAAAAAAGATTTATGCATTTTTTTTATAAAATATATAGAACATACAATACTTTGCAAAAGGCATAGTTAATTATTTATTTATAGGGAGGCTTGTGACTGCCCTGTTGACCTCCAAGCAATAAACACTGTCAAAGGTTTATTCACTGGATGCATATAGCATACAGTCTTTTGTGTCAGGCGCAATGCAAGGATACACTGTTTTTGCGCAAATTAAAGTGTAAATGCATGTGGAAGATGTAGGCTATTCTTCCGCTTTTGAAATGTTCTACCCTGTGATGTAATGGTGTGGATAAGCACCGCTTCTGCAGAAGAAGATTGAAAATCGAAAAATTAGCTCCGCCCACCTATACTCTGACATCAACAAGATGCAGTGGCAAGTTGCGGGAAAAATTAGCATTGCATTTCTTCTGATCTCAACATTAAGAAAAAGTGAATAAACATTATCTTTAATGAAGTTCCAGGCCACATCAGTAAGTTGAAGTTCAAATCGTAGCCACCCCGATCATATCAAACAATAAACAATATTATATTACAACATTAATATTTGATGTTTAAAATTTAAATCCAGATGAAAACGGCTATGTGATTAAATCAGTACTTTTCACTACAGCCAATTCGCGACCCCAGAACAGCTGCTGTAACGGCTCTGTTGGATAATGGATTTTTATAGTAACAGGAAATTCGATTTTCCAAAAACTGCCCACAGCCCATTAACCCATCAAACACAGATGAAAGTTAACTTCGGGCTGGGGCGCACACCGTGTACAGGCGCGTGCTAACACGGCAAACATGTCGGCAGGGTAAAAGCATTGAAAAGTATGCGAGAAAGATCATTACAAGCACCGACAGCGAGATACCGTTTAGCACTGCATCTCAAGTGGTGGCTGTTGGTCACTGTGTGATGACTGTATTCACGAAATTAGTAAATAAACTACAGACCGATATGCTTTTTAATACACAAACAAATTGCAGTGCTTGAGGTGTATCTGCTTGTTAGCCATAGGTTCAAAGTCTAAATCTGTGAAGTGTTACTAGTCAGCAGCAGTGTGAAAACTTCGTACTACGAATGTTTTTGCGCAATTTTGGACACAGAAGGTCACCAAATGTCATCACGATCACGGGCACAACATATCAGATCAACACTGTTCACGTCTCACGGGTTACGATAAAATTAATGTACATAAAGCCAGTTTAATATAAAGAGACAGTGAAATGTAGACCTTTGTTTTTGATCTACGTTGTACCAGACACGAGAACAGTGTGCTCTTTGGGCTTGTACATGGATTCACTAACATTAATGTCCCTAGTTTAAAGTTCTGCTTGAGCAGATGAAAATTGTAACTTGACGAGTGCATAACAACCAGAAAATAATTGTCTTCACTTGGATTGAGGTTGAATGCTTAGGGACATTTTGCTTTGTTTTGTTCGGATTCAGGAAATTGAATACATTAAATTATATGGCGTATCCTTTCAGAATACCTGAAATCAATGTTACAAGTACCCTAGACACGTCGGTTTTCCTTTTTTGAAGCATACACCTCATAAAAATGATGATGGTTCCACTGTTTCTCTATGGTGCTGAAACCTACAGATGTCGGAGTTTCACTCTCCGTTCAAATGATACTCGACTGCCATTGGCACATCTGAGTCCAAGGGGGAGGGGCTTACCGATAGGTAAAATCCTCCGATGTTTTGAAAGAATTCTCTTCTGCTCAGCACGGCCGCATTTAAAGTAAAAAATACATGACTGATTCAAGAAGGGGTCTCTGGTTGGTATATTTATAAGTATATTTAAAAAAATGTTTAGCATTAATTATATTGTTTTGTAATTGATTTTTACTTTTTTTGAAAGCGCATTTTGGCTATTTATACAATTGTGGGAAAAAATGTGAAAAACCATGTTCAGTATTCGGCCCTCAGCCCAGTGTTTCATTTGGACACAAAAGTGAATTTCGCAATATTCCAATTTTTTGCTCTCTCAGATTCCAGATTTTCAAACACTTTTTCACAATAATATATAGTATATAATAGTATATATACAATATAGTGTATAATTTGATGTTATTTTGCCTTGTGACATTATTTTGAGAACGAGTTGTTTAGTCATGACCTTAATTTGCAATCCAGTCTGAAAGGCTGTTTTTGTTCCTCCTTATGTCTTTAGGTGTTTGTAGGTTTCTGGTATGGCTATATGTAGTTTATTTTGCATATGACACTGTAAATGTGTCTTCAAGTAATGTTAACCACATTCCTTATTTTACTCTGTAAAAAAAACCACTATGCTAAAAAACCCATTAGAGATTCCAGAAGGAACCTTTAGGTCAAAAAATGGTAATTCTGGTCCAGGTTTTAGGTCAGCTCCATTAAGTACCTTTTTCATTCTAAATTCTCATTACAGTGATGCATCTAAGCAATTTAATTCTCATTTTTCTCAATGGTGATTCTCATTAGATTCCTATTACTTTAGATTCCTATTACCTAATTCCACTATTGCTTATTATATAACAATGACAATCATTAAAATACAGTGGTTCTTTTTTTAAATGAAATCGGCTTAAAGGCAGCATATATTGATAAGAATGTTTGTCTAATGCAAAATGTTTGATTTTGATTTTGAGGAGAACATTGACAATGGACAGTTTGCATGAGATTTACCCAGTTGTTCTTCTGTTGTGAAAAGCATCCAGTTAAAATCTCTTGGCATATATTCAGCTCTGTCGTTTTAAGAGCAATTGAAGTTTGACCCCTGAAGGGTATCTGTCTACTTTCTTCTCCAAAGGGAAAACAGAAGAGGCTGTGCTCTGCACGAGGTGCTTGATCTGGTGGAGGGTGAAAACTGAGTAGCTCAAACTCTGAGCTGGGGGAAAAAAAAAAAGAGTGAACATAATTAGTAGGAACAAAGCTTACAGCAGGAACCCCGAGTTCTCCCATGACTCCTTTACTCAACTTGATCAGGGTCGACAAATCGAAGCTAAGTGTAGTGTGCAGCTTGAAAAGCCCAATCCACAGCACTCTTGCCTGTTTTCTAGTGCTTCATATTAGTTACTAGGGGGCACTGTTTAGAATTGTGTGCCCAAGAGGTGAAATACTGTAAATCAACCTTTCACTTTCTTTGTATTGATATTACTTACATTCTGCCTTAGATCTCCTTTTGTAATCACAAAAATGTTTTGTAAAAAATGCACGGCATCAGTATCTACACTGTAAAAATCTAAATCTGTGTATCTACAGTTTGACAAGGAAATGAAATGATACGGTTTTATCAACACATTTGTTTTTATGTCAGTTTTGCATTTGCTAACACTATCGGATAGGTTTATGCTTGGATTCGGTGTAGGGTATATTTCCAACATGATAGAGCATTAACCTTTAGCAACAGTGCCTGGATATTTCTATTCTGAGCCGCCTCAATATATATATATATCGAGATCAACGTAATAAAAAAGTGCACAGAGGTAAATATATTTATGAGACCCGGTTGCTAATAACACAGCTGAGACGACACTCTTGACATTTTAGAGCCTAAAAGGGCTAGTTGGATATCTCAAAAAAAGAAACATCTGCCATCATTTTTTCACCCTAATGTTATTTCATGGCTTTCTTTTTTTCCTTGAAAAAGAAAGGATTATATAACAATATCCAAGCTTGTATTCTCCGAATACTGTAAGATATTTTAGCATATATTTTCATACTATATTGACATATTTAGGGGAGAAAAAGAAGTAACAGAACCTGCACTGCTGTTTGGGCTTTACAGGTATTGCATTGAAAGATCCTAATCTCTCTTTAGCTAGCACACTTTAACAACCATGGCCAGAAATGAAATATGTCGAAAAGCACAGTGAGTACCAAGCAGAGGAAGCTCTCCTCGGCTTTATCTCCGAGCATATATCCTATTGAAAAATCTTTAGAGGGGGAGGGACAGGAACCATATTTCAGCCTAATTTCTTGAAAAGGGAGACAGGAGTATAAATGACAAAAGAAACAGTGACAGAAGGCAAAATAAATGGCCCCTGTAATTATGCCTGGAGACGGTGCCAAGCTTGGTGATAATTACAAAATTAACCTGAGATCTTATTCATCTGGCAAGTGAAAAATGCAGTGTTTGTTCCATTCTATCGAGATTTCATATTTCTAATTGGAAAACAAAAATAACGCTGTTTTGAGGGGAATCGTATTTGACCTTTCATGCGCTTGACACTCTCTATTCAGGGATAAAAATCATCTGTGGTCTCAGAAATGCCATCTGTCTCAGCTGCCATAGGTGACATGCACATTTAAAGTCAACATGAAATGCAGTTCGCAACCCATTTTATTTTTGTTATCTGACTTCTTTCCAATTCAAACAGGAGATTCAGTGAGAGAGGGAAAAAAAGCGAAAGATGTATTCTGTCCATTGGGAATTGATTGAATGGCAAAAAAACTGATTATAACTGAGGTAAAAAAATTTATTTGTGATTGGTTAGCAAATGTGAGATGTCATAATTTCATTTTTAAAGAATTTAAAACATAACGTTTTTTAGAGGAATGGACATATCTTCACTTATGGACATTTCTGTTATTTAGGTTGAAATTTCATACTTAACTAAGTACATGTCAAGCAATCTGTAAAAAGATACAAAGCAATAGTAATCACGTAATAAACACAGTTACTCACACTTAAGTATTGGAACACGACCATTGGATCCAATATAATCAGATATACACTGTCAAATTACCTCAAGTCTCATTCGCTGGTGAGAAAACATTACAGTACAAAGCACTGGAATGCACTGGTGCAAAGAGATATGCAAATACATATTTGACAGACAGGCAGAACAGCCTATGATAATGTTCAGACCGTACACTTTAATTGGACGAACATTTTATGGTCGTACGCCTTTCAACAGACAATATACATACAAATAAATTTGACCACTTAACTTACTGATTGTTATTGGGATCTGAAGAGACTTTAGCAAGCATAACAAAACTAAAATATTTTCATTATTTGTTTTTAATTTAATGTTGATTTTCATCATTTCTAAATTAAAATCAGCGCGCTTCTGGTCTGGCAGGTTTTGCTTCTTTGCCGATGCCTCAGTATTCTCATAGAGTTAGATTTCCATACTTTGCATAGTTTTCGAGAATATTTCATTCCATGGTACAAAATGCAGCCATAATCCATGATTCTTGTTTGACGATTTAAAATGACAAGAGCAAAAGTTAATCAGAGTTAGCATCTTGAAACATCAAACTGTCATCATATAGCTGTAGTTCCCTAGGCTTGAAAAAGGACAAACTCTGAATTGCTCCCTGTGAAAGCTATTAGGTGAGTCTGTGATTCTTCACCAGCTGTGAAGACGAATGTTGAGGGGGGACGGTCTGGGATTTTGTCCCTATTCATGCGTCAAATGAAACGGCTCTCAAACCCGCAGGTATCATGTAATGCAGTGAGAATAATATGTTGCTGCTCAAGCAGTTTGCATAGAAATGCTTATTTCCTATGTCTATGTAAATTTTATTCTAAACAATAAATATTTTAAGAGCGTAGTCTACCTTAGGCTCATATATTCCAACTTTCTCTGTTTTTCCAGCATCAAGTCTTAAATTAGAAAACCAACCATCCTTTTCACTGCATTTTTTAGCTGAAATAGTACTCATAAAGTCAGTGCTCATAAACTGCTGCTTTCATCTTAAAATACTTCCAAAGGCAACTGAGATGCTAAGGGTAGAATAAAAAATGTAGTTACCTTAATTCTGATGACCTCAGCATCCAAACTAACCCATTAGCCATCCATACCCATAACTCCACTGGGTATTACAGCAGGAGCTGCATGGGCAACAAATTCAAATTCTGTTGGAGCACATTCTAATCAGATTTACTGCTGGAGAGGGTTTTTACAATAATGTCAGGGCCAGGTTTTATTAGCTTGGAAATTAGGTCAGACAGAAGCTCTTGAAGAATGGCCTTTGGTATTTCTGACTAGACGGATGCCGAGCTGTAAAACCAACGGGAAATATCATATCATCAAGAGACTTTATCTATGAAGAAATAATAAAATTCATATAAACTTCTATCCTGCATCACTGAAACGCATCACTTGGGTGCTATATTCAAGATTGAACTTGATTTATCCTTTTTCATTTATTCATTTGTTTGTTCGTTCATTCGTTTGCTAACTCTCAGGTTGGGCTAAAAACTCTGTAATGTTCCATCTTGTATGATGGCAAACCAGATTTTTCGATATATTCATAAAAAATATGAATATATTTTCCCCAGAATTCTTCAGAAGAGCAATGTTTGCATGCTCGCTGAATAAAAGTGGTAATTTATCTTTAAAAATATGTATTATTAGCAGTAATTATTTATATATAATAACTTATAATTATTTATATAGAATTTATATTAATATTATTTAATATGCAATTTTTTATGTTACAGAATAACAGAGATTTCATTTTTGCACAATTTAATATTTTAATTTATTTTAAAACAATGAACCTATAATCCACAATCCAACGTTAAAAGCGGAAAGAATAAAAAAATGCAATACGTGATGGGTCCATATCACATATGATAGTGGAAACTAAAGGATCTACAGGAATTATGTAATGCCTGGGAATGTGTAACATATGTCCATGTTTTTCCCCAGTGCTGCAGTAATCTCCTGTCCCATCAGCCCCTGCAATAAAGATGCAAGCCTTCATTGTTATGATCTCACTGTGAGCCTAGAAGCCAATCGGCTGCAATAAAGGAGATTTACTCATTGGCACTAGCACAAGTCATTTCCATAAAATGAACATTGAGTGGAATTTATACTTTTGTGTTTTTTAGTGTGTGGAAGAGAAAGTTAGAGAAAATGCAGCATATTTATATGGATCTCCCCTCTGGGGAGTCCAAGAGATCCAAATGAAGATTAATGCAAGCAATATGACGGTCGGAAATTTCTGCACTCTGAAGTCTTTTCACTATGATGCTCTAGAAAGTGTTGTATGAATTCTGACGCTTTTATTCTCGCTCAGCTGAAATTACTCCTGTTACATTAACTCACAAGTGCAGCATTTGCAATTTGCCTATATGCTGTAGGAATAAGTGTCTCGGAACACAAATACAGAACAATAAAGAGATCTAAAAGTCTAGTGAAAATGATTTTGTAATTTCTTTCTTCTCGTTTTCAGTGATCCAACACCTACTTTATAAATGACTTGATAACTAATTAATTATAATTGCATTATAACAATTTAAGTGAAAAATTAAACACTTGAAAAAAGTAAATTAATAAATAAACACAGTTTAAAAAAGAATAGATAATAATCAGGTTGTACATTTATTTTATTTCGTTTTATTTAATCAAATGATAATCCCCAACCATACTGTCCCAGGTTTTAATAAGAATAATCTCAAGCTTTTGTACCGCTGATTCCAGGTCTGCCATCTTTAATGGTTTCAGACAGGAATTTCTCAATGACTTTCCATCTCTCTCTCTCTTCATTACCGTTGAACTGCTCTAAAAAAGCTCTGAAACGGGACCCACCCACTTCGTCTGATCACTGTCATGCCGTCTAAACCCTTACATCCGAAGTGACTGCTCTCTTCCTGGCGAGCTGACAGTAACAGCCGTGTTAACATAAGAGCCCACGACACAAACAAATGCATTTAAGTGCTCAGTGGTGGCACTGAAATGGTAACTCACAGAGGGATACTGTGAAATTTGTTCTGAGACAAAAGCGCAGCAGGAGGACAACGACTGCACTGCGGAGCGTGAACAGAGGTAATTGGGGGATGCAGGGACAAATCCAGCATGCCAATCCAATGCGCTGCAGACACTGTGAATAATGCCAGAGCGGAGCTGTGCTCACTTGTACTATAGTGGATTTCAAACCCGTCTCACATTTCATGCAAAAGGCTGCACTGTATATGACAAAGCTGCTGAAGACCGTGAAATTTGTGCTTTTGTTGTTTATGTGCCCTAGCCCGATCATCGCTGACTTTGGAGGGAGTGTTCGCTAAAAATAGAGTCACCGTTAGCACTGTTTATTTGTTTTAGCACTCAATTCAATCCAAAGGAATTATGCAGATCGGGTAGAGGTGTAAACATGGCCACGATATTAGTTTTAGGCCGGATTGCTTTATTATTTTGTATTATTCATTACTCAATTCCAAAATCTTGCAGGAGATAAATACGTTTTTTGCTTCCGATGCTCTTTTCTATCATTTCATGAATTAAAGATCTCATGGTAAATAGAAAAAAAAAATACAATCTTTATTTCTTTACCAAACAAGTAGCACTGAGTATCACGGATAAACCTTAATCTATAATGAGTCAGATTTAAACTTAAAAGAAGCATGTCTGCATTTAAAAAGTCACCCTTGGCTTATTTTAAATACAGCACAGCACAGATTCAGCACATTTAGCACCTGGTTAGTTTGTGATCAGTGGACGTACCGTAGGGCACTGTTTTTATGCTGAAATAATGGCAAAACTGTTTCAATCTGCAATTTTTGTTTATTAAACATTCGGTAACATCTTCAACCTTTTTCACTTTTCACACTTATTCTGCACTAGCATGTTTTTTTTTTTTTTTTTTTTTTTTCATTCCTAATAGGAAATAAGAGTTCTTGAAAGTATGATTCTTAAAATGCCGGAAAATAGCTGAATTAATTGAATGAAGTATGCACCTTTTTCTTAAGACACTTCTATGCCAAGCGCATTCATTATTTTTTCCATTATCATTCTCTTTGATTTTGTGTGTGAGTGTGTGTGCGCACATATGTGCATGGGGGTGTTTTGTATGTTCATGAATATGTGTCCATCTTAATTGAATTCAAATATCACTGCACATAAAACGGTCGACTGACTTCCCTGCTAGATTTCTATAGGTAAGCCAGTATATCAACCTGGCATAAGTTTCGTAATCATTAGATAGTGTACAGTATGGAGTGTGTGGGTTTTAGGTCTGTGGTTTCTAACATTTTTTCTTCTATTATTCTATTCAAGAATGTTGGCAACCACTGACTCTAATACTTTTTGTATGTTGTGTCCATATAATGGAAGTCAGTTTGGTTACCAAAATAAATATTGTTTTTATCCCTGTGGAATACATACACAGATATTTTGAAGAATGTTGCCAAACAGTTTATCTTCATTTTGACATATAGACAAAAAATACAATGGAAGTCACTGAATTGTTTGGTTACTACCATTCTTCAAAATGTATTCAAGGTTTGAGGATATTAGGGCGAATACTGACAGAATTGACATACATCTCTCTGAATAAATGTTGAACTACTAATACAGATGTTAAAAATGATTTGTTAAACTCTGGCAGCTTTGAAATGTGGTATTTTGCTACTTCTAGTTTTTACCTTGACTTCACACCTTCATATTCCCGCCATCCCATTTATTTCCAGTCTTATGCAGTGATCCATAGAAATCCCTAATGGTCAGATCAATGCAAAGCTTGTTCCCCCTCAATAATATCTAAAGATTTACAATAAACCTCTAAGCATGAGTTATACTGTAAGAGAATAGCAGTAGACGGCCAATTCCGCGAGCAGCATCTAAGAGGGAGATTTATTTTCAATAACGGTCCAAATTTAATATAGACATTGACTTAAGGAGATTTTTTATGTGCCCGTCAAGATGGAAAGGCATATAAAGAAAACAAAATAGGAAAAAGCTAAGCAGAATCCCAAAGCCTGACAATTACGTGTGTTAACTAGAGCCTGCCAAGCACCCTTTAAGTCGCTTGGCCAATTAAGCACATTTAGTGAATTAGTTCGCCCCTTAATTGGATTAAGTTGCACAAACAGGAGGCTGAAAGTTTGAATGAGCTTTATATGCACACAGTACCTTGTCTTTTTAAACAGGCATCCTGGGAGATTACGAGGGGATGAATTTTGCATTCCCCCCTTGGAGGCATCAGTCAGGCTCCCCTTACCTTCTCGCTGCTCTAAACTTCTCGTTGCATTCTCCGTGGGACCGTTTGAAACTACAGGAGAAAGAAGAGATGAGTCTCGCCGGTCGCCTTTGGGGTGTTTACTTCATCCAAAGGTACTGTTAAAATGTGTTTCATGCAGTGCGAAGTGATATTGTAAAACACTGATAAGGATGACTGGGTTTGTGTGAAGCAAGCAAAGCAGATGCTGAAGTTGCTTTTTGGCCAGATTGCTCCCAAAATCTGTTAGAACAGTAGCAAAATAAAGATCACAGCAGCACAGCAGTGAAGTTATTAGGTCGTAAAAGAAGGAGGTTTTAATTGTTGGAAAGATGCATGCATTTGATTGTTCAGACCACAAAAAGTATTTTATGTATTGCACCACTGAGCATATTTTCTGAATTAAATCCAATACAATATGATTTTTTTTTTTTTTACGGTCTGTTTTGATCTAACACACTGTTTTGCAAAATACACGTGAATTTATACTTTTTTATGATTTATAAATTTGTTTAAAGTTCTATTCATTTGCAGATTGCAAGTTTAATGATACATTTTGAATATTATGTTTGTCAGCTCATTTTTGACAGCTGAAAAAAGTTAATTCTTATTTGTAAATCTGTATGTGTATGCAGTTTTAAATATTTAAAAAAAATTTAAATATGCAACAAAATGTTTTATTTTTATTTATTTTTAATAACTGACAAAGCATCCACTTTAAAGAAACAATTTCATTTAAATTATATTTCTATATCATGTTCGCCTTAAATTTTCTGGTTAGAATGAAATGGATTTATTTGATTGTTATTAACACATTTAAAATGTATGTATATCTAGTAGGAATTGGCAGAACCTGAATTTATCAAGTTCAACATGGATCCACATCTTTGTTGACCCTGGGACAACATTGTGATCAGATTTGTAGTTTTTGTGAAATTTCGGTTTACAATCAGTGTTTGGTGCTTGTACGTCAGTGTCATTGATCAGTTCCTCTGATTTTAGGGATTACTCATGGTTAATGCTAAGTTTAGTAGGGATTTAGTTAAGACTGCATTTATGGGTTTAAATGGGTTTAAACAAAATATGATGACCTTGGAACGCAATCAAAGGTCGGGCCTGAGAATTGTACGATTTGACAGCCCTTTTTTTCCACCGCAGCCGCTTTCTCACGTTGACATCCAAGCCATTCGCCATGTCTAACTGGACTCTATCATGTGTCTAACTGTTCAACACACAGTTGCTTCACTGATCTTGTTGATCCTCAGCATTACTTGGTGTCATATATCGCAAATGCCAGTTGGCTGAAAGGTCAGAGAGGTGAAAAGCATGATAAGGGAAGTGCGATGAAGTTCTCATGGACTTGCAGATTAATCCGCCCCTCAGTGATATCCAGAGATATGGCTTGTTCATGTTGTTTATGTGCCTGGTTCCGCTTTTATAGGGTGCATACATTATTCATGTAATTCTGGATTCTATTTTAAGGCAGGTTTATTTCATATTGACATCATAATGTTGTAGGCATGTTTTGGCATGCTGAGGTTAAAGGTGTTTATTTTGTGAACAAGATATATCCAATTTTTAATTAGCTTTTTCGTCTGTCGATGGGCCTTTCACACATTAAATATTCCATTTCGGACCTTTGTGTCACTTGTGCATCTATGCACTCAACATTTTCACAACAAAGCTTTAAAAGCATTAAATTATTTATTCTCCGTATATTTTCACCTGCTTCCATAATTGTTAAAATCAGTCCAAGGCTGTGTCCATTCAGTCAATTACTTTTTAATAATACCTTCATATTGGTTTCAGATTTTAGGCAGACCATTATGGAGCCCTAAAAAAAAAAAGCAAACAAACATGATATTTATGTATTTAAATGCTTTCCAAACATTTATGTTCCACCTAGAAATATTTGGTTATCTCGTGAAACTTTGTGTTCTCTCCCAAAACCATTCCCCCTAAAATATTTGCATTGAAATGGAAATTATACGAGGTGGGAAAGTTTCTCTGAAGAACCCAAAGCTTTTTCATGCAGATTTGGACATCCCTTTGCTATTTCAATATACTTCTAGTAAAGGCAGTATTTTTCATGTTTTGGACACATGCATTTTTAAAAGGTGTGTGGAAATGGATCATCAGCACAGCTGCATGCTAGGCTTTCGTCTGGAAACATTGTGTTTCAAACAGAGTTCTCTCCCATTTTTCTTCCATTTTTGTTTCCACAATATTTTAAGGAATAATCCCCTCCCGAAATTAAAATTCTGTCTTTATTTACACACCTTTAGGAAAATCATGGTAACTTTCATCAAATGCTTTCATCATTGATTGAATATCACTGAATCAACGATGAACTGAGAGTTGCTTTACTGCATAATTAAGCTTTGTTTGCATTACTGAAGCAGTAGTTTCCTGTTTAACACTGTAAAGCTGCTTTGTATTGTATAAAAAGACTAAATAACGGTGACTTGTCATGAGCCAAGAAATGACACAAGGGTGAATATATGACAGAATTTCTTGCAGTGTTGTGTGTTGTGTTTGTGTCTGTGTTAACATTTGTGTGTTTGCATATGTTCCTTCGTCTACTCTGTAATGCGTCAAGAAGCATGGGTCTCAGACAGTTCTTTGATGCATCTCAGAGACCTGTGGCTTCATGTCTGAGAACTAAACAAAAATGGAGAGGAGAAACCCAAAGGAGTGTTACTGACAGCCCGGTGGATCCCGAAGAGCTTTCAGAAATCAGCTGTTTAGAATACAGAAACTCTTCAGATTTGCTTATGTTGGTTCATCACAGGTTTGTACTTGTTCTGATGAGCAAGATTCTCTAATGATTCAGGCTGATTAAGAGTCTAAATGTTAAATAAAAGATTCCCCCACAATTTTTGGAAACTCAATTGCACAAAAGCAAAATGATCAAATCAATGTTTGTAGATATTAACACATACTGACTGTACACATGTATTTGTGTATTTTTGATAAACATAAGTGTGTACAATATCAAAGTATAAGTACAATATCTAAATAATAAACCTTGAGCAACAAAGGATATTTATTTATTTGACTTAATGCCTAATTAGGTAAATGTGACGCTGATGATCTGATTTATTATCAATAAAATAATAGCAACTTATTAACCACTTAAATTCAATACTTTGTTACCCTCAAAGTAATTATAAGACTTCTTTTTTTTCAAGTCAAAGTGTTTGCAATTTAAATCATGTTAATATTAAAACATATAACATTAAAAATAATAATTATTAGTAGTCAGCCTGCATTTGTTTGATCAATATATGTATAATGTATTTCTATAATTATTAGTAAATGAAATAAGAATTATTATTATTATACAGGTTTGAACTGTATTCTTTAATAAAGATAGATTCAAAAGAACAAAATCGTGACTCTGGAAACATAATACATTAACTTTCCATTGATGTATGGATAGTATGAAAATAAAATGAAATAAAAAATGGAGAAATTCACCTTTTACGTTGTCCAGGTTTTTTTAGAAACTCATAGTACAAATCAAATATTGCACAATATTTTTTTACAGTAGGAAATGTACAAAATTTCGTAATGGAACAATGCATAAATTTTAACAATTAAGTAAATTCAAACTATTTCCTATATTTTAGACTCACATTATGAAGTTGAAGGATTTCTAGCTGTTCAGATGAAACAACCTTTAACCTCTTAGAGGGAAACATCGGTGCTGACTGTGAAAGTCTAGTTTATGAAGGTAATGCGTCCTGAACACTTTCAATGTAAGAGGCAGATGAGAACTGAGTAGAACAACCTCATTATCCTGTCATTAACAGCCCAAGGACATGGCCAGCTCCGCTCAGCTAATGCAACAAGACACAGCGGTGGGACCCAGCAAACAGGTGCACATGAAATATCTGATAAAAGCAACACATTAGTATCTGTAGCCTGCGGTGCGCTCTATTGCCAATGAGGAAAGGAAGACAGCTACGCTTCAGGATGTCTGTGTGATTCAGTCAGCGGGTCAGAGCTGTTAACATTTCCAAATTTATAAATGCAGATTCGGTGACTGCGATCGTGTTTTATGATAAACACAGTGTTGCTATATGTAATAAGCAGTTATCTTAGTGGGTAAACATCACTTAAAAGACATATGGACCTTTAGTCACACTGTGAAAAATAAAAATAACCCGGATACTGGATAGTTTTGTAGATGGTTTTAGTATTTTTGTAGGTCTGTGTGATATTTTAAAGAATGTTTGTCTTATTTACATAATATTTTAACAACCCATGAAACGCACGTCCTCGTTTCATTTGCATCAAATTAATTTTAAGTGGTAACCCAACGACAGCATGCTGCTATTCAAATAAAAGAAAAATGGTTAATCTTATCCTTTTTAGAATTTGTCAGCCAAATGTAACAGACCAAAGCAATTGGCTGAGATGTATTTACTGTATAAGAGTTACTATGTTATTTAGCCTTGATTTTATTTTTGTAAAATCTTTAAGCCAGTAAACTCAAGTTTTAATCTGTCCAGAAAGCAGAAACCCAAATACAATACCGACTCTGAACAGACCATTTAGAATCACCCTTAGTGTTGATGAACACTTCATTTAAAATTCTGGGGCCTTCGCCGTTTCGCTTTCACAAGCAAATGTCATGTTTACAGTGATAATCGGCATGAATAAGTGGAACCGCTCCTTATAATTGAAGGGTGAGATTAAAGGCCAAATTAGTTTTTACTTTTTTAATTAAACATATTGTTAATTATGTTTTCATAATTTATTTATTCGTTTTATTATTATAAGTGGTTGTTACTGTAACATTAACAACTACCGCTTTACAATACTGGTCTGTTTTCTTCATAAATCATGAGAAAGCTGTCCAGGCAATTTGTTTAAGGGACAGTTTACTCACCCTCGTGTCGTTCCGCACCCGCAAGACCTTCGTTCATCTTCGGGAACACAAATTAAACTATTTTTGATTAAATCGAAGTACTTTCTAACCCTGTCAACAGCATCACGTTTTTATCATAGTATTGTCTTTGACCCGGAAGAGAAGAAATCGTTGAATAAAATTGTTGCTTTTGCCTCTTTTTGTAGCTTTGTAACATTACAGTTGAACCACTGATGTCACATGGACTATTTTATCAATGTCTTAACCACCTTTCTGGGTCTTAAATGTTACGGTTGCATTGCTGTCTATCTTGATTTGTGTTCCCGAAGAAGAACAGAGGTCTTACGGGTTTGGAATGACATGAGTAATTAATGACCAAAATTGTAATTTTGGTGTGAACTATCCTTTTAAACATATTTAACAATCGTTCTGTTTCCCCTAAGATTATTTGTGCATCTTCAAAGCTCAGACGTGAGCTCTGTATGCGTTCTGCAGATAAGAAAACTTCCTCAGCAGAGCTCTGGCATTTAGATCATAGTTTCACTGTGAGCAAAAAAAAACGCCCACAAATAATGTTGCTTCAAAGTTAGAGTGGCTTCCTTTTTAAAGCAGAGGTGTGTAATTTTTTCGATGGTAACATAATTTCGCTATTCCAGCTTAATCTGCGGCGACAGCTATGAAAGTGTAAACACTACTGTGACTCTACGGTGCCTTTAAAACATTGCTATGTTTGTTGACCAGCAAAATTTCAGGGCTAACAATGCGAGGTTGGGACAGGATTATCTTTTTGACCCACCGCTGTAATGTTCTGCAAAATTATGCTAATATCATCTATTAACGTCAAATTTGTAGAACGTGTGTTTACCCAAATGCCTCGCTCAGTTTACTCTTAGCTAAAGCTACATTTTTCCTCCAGCGAAGAGATAGGAAGAAACAAAAACATACTTAATCATTCATCGGTTATTTAAACTGATGTGGTTAATGTTCAGCGGGAGCATGCTTTGTTTATAATTTTCCCAGGTCACGCCCCCAAATTCCGTGTTTTGAGAAGTTGTGTAAATTATTAGTGTATGCTTAAGTGATCCGGCCATCGTGTCATCTCCAGGCAAACGGCCCGAGCTCCCAGCAGAGCCGCACACGCGGCCTAGAGAGGAGCCGATGCTCGTTAATCATTTAGAGGGAGCAATTTGCGATGCACCTGTGTCCCAAGCAGGTAGCTATTAGGAGGATTCATTAAGTGAAGGACTGCAGATGTAATGGCCAGCGGCAAAGCTCATTTGGAAAAATATTGGTTTCTTTGAATGCTGCCCGATAACAGGGAACATGCGTAATTTTCTCTAGAGAAAACGCTGTGTGTATTTATGCTGTTAGTTATTACTCTGGCGGCATTGGTTAGGACATGTGCGACTATATTTGACCTCTTGGAAGTGAGCTTTTGTTAGATTTGTTTCATTTTTGTACTAATATATATATATGTGTGTATGTATATATATATATATATATATATATATATATATATATATATATATATATATATATATATAACTGAGAAATGACTTATAGAGCTTACATATAATTGCTCTCTCTTTTGTTGATTTTGATTGCATCCATTGTCCTCATTTGTAAATCATTTTACATTTATAGCTCATAAAGGTGTATTTCATTTATTGCAGGTAACAAATGCACTCCATATTTAAAGTCCAAAAGTTTTTCACCAGAAAAGAAATCATGAAAAAAATCACGTTTTAAGTTAGGTGTGTGATTGTGTATTTTTTGCATGCAGAATTTAAAAAATAGTGTCTAAGTAGGCAACTCTTAAAATTCTGGAAAAGAGGTGTTTCAGAGTTGATTGTTGAAAGCAAGACGTTTATATTGCAAGCATTCAGTGTTGGAGGATGAAAGCGAAACAGTAATTTAACCATCAGCATACTTATAATAGCAAAATATGTTCTGTACAGTCGTATTTTATGATTTTTATTTTTTTCTTGAATCCTATATTAAATACTTGCCAAAAATGAAAGGTACAGTACCTCCTCTTGTTTGATATACATTTCTACTGTCACACAGTATATGCTGTCATACCACCCAGCTGCTGCTTATTAACATGATAGGATGACATGTTTCTGGTTATTGCAGTTGTGATTGCCACAATGATGACAATATCACGCAAGACACAAAAAACTGGCCCGAGGCCACATGTTGAGTAGCACTGCATCACAGTGTGTGTGTGTGTGTGTGTGTGTGTGTGTGTGTGTTCAGTGAGAGTGCAATCCAGGGCTCAATCCAGAGCTGTTCTACACCGCCAGTCATTTGTCAAAGAATCTTTCTGCTCTCGGTCCACAGCCCAGAATGAATGATGGGAAATACAGCAGGACTGGACCGCCTCCGAGACGCACCTCAGCACGTCTCGTCTGAGCCTGACGACCCTCCTGTGACATCACAGTCAATTAAGGTCCTTTCTGTTGTCTCAGTTAAAGAAAGAGTCCATCGGTAAGCTAGGGTTGCAATCGCTTTAAACCTGTTCCAATAAACACATTCTTCTTTGTAAATTAAGTAAATTACTTTAAATAATTCTCACAAATTTTCACTATTTCTTTAAGTCGGTCCTGCTTACGGAGAAAAGTCTGGGAAAGAGTTCAAAACCGAGAATGATGGTAATGAAATCGGAGACAATAGAGAAGAAAATTAGCCTGCATTTCAGCAATGGCTTTTGTTATATTTGAAAGGATAAATAAAGATAATGAGTGGTGTAAAAATACCAAGCACATTTTTAGTTTTCTCTTTGTTCACTCTTCGCGATGGCTGTAATTAATGGTGGCCCGCATGCGGGCTTTTTGTCCTCCCAGAGGGGTACGCTGCACGATTGCTAATTCGGTTTTTGTAGTTCAAGTGTTTGGGGTGTTCTTGGAAACCGGCAGAAATATCCCTTTCAAAATGATCAAACAATTAGATGTGTAGGTGTAGCGTAATGAATTCTTACACTTGTGACTTAGCAGCAATTGTTTCTTACATGATCGCTAAAGCTCCGTTTCAGAACGCTTCCAAATCTCTGAGATGGAATCTTAAAAAAAGGGCGGTTCAACTTACAGTAAAAAACGATTGTAATTTTAATGTTAAGCTTGGCAGATCGAGACGAACGAGACCTACGCGTGAAGGTCGCTGGAAGATCCTGTGCGCTTTTGTGACTGTTTAAAAAAGCTTTCGTACTGCGTATGCCCTCCTTGTTTTACAGGCATCTGTTTCATTTTCAAAAACTGGTATATTTAGATGCTGCAGTCTTGTGCGTGTGCTCTTGTGTTCTGGTGTTCAGAGAGAGTATGTCAGCAACGGGAGGGTGTTCCTGGCCTTAGTCCAAAGATGTTCTTGACTACCAGACTGAGGAGGACGCTGTTTGTTAAGGGCCACAGTCGACTGGTCAAGCACAACTTAAGCTCAAAATAGCTTAAATAGATATAAGTTTTAACATTATTTTTGCATAAAGCATTGCTAACTGATCTCAGCGTCTGCAGGCATTTGAACATTATGTTCAAAGGAGCATTTTATTACATATAGATACTGAAACACGTATTAAATATTTATTGTATTTATACATTCACGCATAACCTTTGGAATCGTACTAACTTTACGGCACCCCTGGGTATGAATGTTGTTATGTGTATATAAATAATAGTAGACCCCCCACTGCAAATTCTTTTTGCCGTTATCAGACAGTGTTTGTTCAGCTTTCTTAATGTCAGTTCATAAGAAATACATTTGTTAATTGTTAATTCATTGAGCTAATGTAACTGATGATTTTGTAGCTGTTTGGAACATTTATACTCAAATGATGTTCATACGAAACAAACAAACAAAAAAGTTTTAGATGCCTTTAGAACATTAATAATGCATGTCTGTGTCTGTGCAACACAACCATGCATTGCATTCAAGTACCTATGATTATTAATGAGATTACGCTGAATATTATAACAGCGTAATCATGCACGAAGTAAAGGGCACTTTGGCGTTTGACTGCTGTGATAAATATATAAATGACAGAAGTGATGAACAACAATTCTTATCTCGGAGATGCGGAAACGGTTGTGACTTCTGCAGAATAACACAGTGTTGACCTCACCGCACACACATATTGCATGAGCAGCTCTGCCTACAGACATGTTTTGAACCACTAGCCGTATCCCCCAAACAGATCTTGCATAAGCAAGTGTTTCTGTCAAGTGCAGTTGGCATCACAGCCAGACAAGGACGATACTTTTAAAGCACAGCACATGACAGTTTCACCAGTGGACTTTCCTTCTTAAACTTTAGGAAAAGCTTTATTTTAGTTTGACATTGAGGATATCTTTGTTCCCCTTTGTTGCACGACGATTTCATCTTGTTTTTAAAACTCGTTTTTTTCTTTTTCTTGCACTGGCCCCCGACTGTGTTTGCTGTAAACCCAAAGGCCAGTCTTTTTTTTTTTCTGTTTTCTGTTCTTCCCAGAGAATTCTTTTTGCTTTTGGATCTATTCCCAGTCAAAACAGCATTGTCACTTGTATTTCACGCCGGATTGTCACGCATGAACAATGATTTTATCGTTTAGAAAGAGCTGCGTAGCGAAGCGTCTGGTTTTAGTTGCACTTTTTTTGGCTTTCGATTTTTAGAAATGCATGCACATCGAAGCCCCTGGATGAATCTTTGCATCTTTGTATTTCAACTTTCTCAGCGTTTTCAAGCTTTAAGCCTCAGACCCCTGCGTGCTTGTGCTCTGCTTTATTTTTGTATTTTATTTTTTTGCTTTTTGAGAAACTTTTCTCCAGGCCTCTCCAGCAACACATTTCATGGTGTGTTACAGATCTGTTAAAGTGTGCAGGTGGATTGTCAGTTTGTTATTGGTCTATTTGATACCCTGGAAAGGTGTTTTTATGAAATATGAGTCTTGTATTGTCTGTCTTTCTGATTGGCCCTTCTGTTTCTTTGCTGTGTTTTCTCTCTGTTCCTTCTCAAATAGATGTGTGATAGTTGTCAGTTTTTTTTCCCCGTTTTATACCGCATGTCTACATTGCTGTTTTTTTCCACAGGGGTTTTCTTGTCTATATATTTCTAACCATTGTATTGGTGTTGGTGTTGTATTGTGTTGACTACCGAAAAGCTAAAAAGATGAGATTGACATATAAAAGTTCAAGCGGAACTGCATTTGTTTTAAATACATTTAGTAAAAAATTAAAAAAGGTCGTATTTATGTGTTCTGAAACTTTAGTTCAGGAGATTTAGAATGTAAATCAACCTCCTTAACCATCTTGCCACACTGTACCTTCTTCAAAAGAGTACACACTTACATGCAATTGTAAATCCGGCCCAGCTTCGGTGATTGCTGCCCTTACAATAGACGACATTACATGCAATTACTGTGCCTTGGGTCTGAATGGTCGCTAGACTGGGCCAGACAGCTGGGCATCACAGCTGACATAAATGGCAGCTGAAGATTGGCATCTTTTAATACCATGCTGCATAAAAGGCTAATCTTGCTCAATCAATGGCCCATTGAAATGTTGTATGGAGTAAGGTAGAAGACAGGGGAAGCCTTCGTTGACAGCTAGTAGTTCAGTATATTGGGGATGTATTCACTTCACAGTGGAGGCCATTCTGCTTTTTCAAAGAACATTTGCTTGCACTGATGATTTCCTGCTTCAATTTTTAATGCAAAGCTGTAGAGAACATGCTTACAGTTTTTGCACAAACTGAACAGTTTTTAGTACCTCATGTGCCCTCATACAGTATCTTTGGTAATTTAGAAACTGTTAAAATGTATGAAATGTATATGTACATATATATATATATATATATATATATATATATATATATATATATATATATATATATATATATATATAGAGAGAGAGAGAGAGAGAGAGAGAGAGAGAGAGAGAGAGAGAGAGAGAGGAGAGAGATGTTCAAGATATTTCAATAAATAAGTATTCTTTGTTTTAATTCAAATATTATAGAGTTTTTGTTAACAGTCCTAATAACTTTTCTTTACTATTAATGGCTCAGTTGCTTTAATAACTTATTAAGATTTATTATTATTATTATTATTTAATCCCCAGCGTGTTGTCTATGTGCTCTGTTTTTATATTCCCTATTTGTTTGATAAGCACATTTATTTTGTGCATAGTTCTTGAATTAAATTCAAGCGAAGCATGAATAAGTGATAGCGAAGAGAAACAAAGAGTCCTACAAGGAATTGCATTTATTGGAGTCAATTGCATATTCAAAAGTGTACAGATATATTCATCTTATTATGCTGGGAAATATCAGATGAGGCTCATAATAGATTACAATGAGTACTTTTTCTACCCACACACAATAAATTATATTATTTACTTTTCCATTCAGAGAGAAGTGACATCTATTGTTTCGTTGCTCTGTGAATGTGTTTACTGCATGCATGCAAACTTTCTTTAATCATATCTCCTATGGTGTTTGTTGGCATGATTTTGAGATGCTGTGGTGTTATTTCTTGAGGATTGGACCGATTCCGCCCGTATGGTACAATAAATATTAGCAATAAACACAAATATCTCCATCTTATATTCCAAGAGGTTCAGGAATACGTGGTTCCTAAAAACAAGCATGAATCCATTCTAGCGAAATAAATAAGCAGTCTTTAAATGAGTTGCTCGCAGGCCCATATGGAAAAGTGACTCCACAATTTCCTGCTTTGTTTCATCTTATTTATTTTTCATTTCAGCAGCGAGACATGGAGGCGAATGATTGTTTGAACAAGTGTCTCTGATGCTTTTGAGGCCATAGGGTTCTACTTATCTTGTGCACACAGGTGGGAGTCAAATTATTTGCGGAGAAGTACGAAAACGCGGATGGAAATCTGTTTGTTTGGTGGAAGTCCTCAACTTGACCCTTAGTTAAGCTCACAAACATTTCTCAGGCATATAAAACGACGAGGCTTTGAATGCAGTCTTTCACAAATCACACTCAATAACTGTATTTTCCCAAATGGAACACCATATTTTGCTGCAATGAATATTTTAAGAACTCAAGGGCTTCCCATCTGAATTCATGAAATATAAAATTTTACGATATACGTGTTCTTCAGCAAATAGTTGGCTTACTTTGAGAAAAATGTTTTGAGGAAACAGTCAAGATCACCGAAGAAGCCCTTATATTCAACAAACTTGATCGTTTTGGTCTTTGAAATCCACTTCTTGACTGATACTGCAGTGCTTTCTGAATCTATAAGACTCAGTTTCCACTCTTAAAACTGTTTGCAGATTCAACTCGTGTACATGTGAACAGCAGAAGGTTCTTTTGAACAGATGGCACATCATACACCATGAAAAGAACCAATAGTAGCTGGCAGCGTTCACCCATGAGAAAGACACTTTAAAAACCATAAACACCAACTGTATCAGCATTCGCAACAGCTAAAACAGTAAACGGTAGCATTCTGTAACTTACTTCACTGTGTCTGGCGATAAGCTATAGACAGGTGCTCAGACAGACTTCACTTTAGAGGGTCACTGGACCAAACCAAAGAAAATGACTGGTGCATATAATTGTGGGATGACGCAAAAACAAAACATTATTATGTTTTGTGCATAAAAACACTTTTCCCACTTCAGGACTTTGAGTAAAATTACTCAGAAACTTCAGCAATTGAGACATGGATCAATTTTTAAAATGGCCGCAATTCACTAAATTGTTGCTCGTTTTTGTAACCATTCACAAAGTTATCTTCTGTGTCTGTAAATAATTACTGAATAGAATAAACAACAAAATGATGTACAATTTAGAAAAAGGAAAAAAAAATGGAAGTATGACAAGTTTTCCTTGAAGTACCTTTTCTGTGTGTGCTCTGCTGCTTTCTTGTTTGTTTTCCCTGTTAATCATTATCATTCATTGTCGTTGTATTGTACAAAAAGCTGTATTTAACCTCTCTTCCAGGACATAGTGAGCTGCCTACATAGGGAGCATTTTAAAGTGTCATAATTGTATTTTGAGATCAAGGCTATTTATCATTTAAAGCGGGACTTCATAACGTGTTTTATAAAAAATAATTCAGCAGAGGCAGGGATGTATATACCAGCTATTTAATACAAAGAAAAAAATCAATAAAATTATTGTCAGCTTTTAAACTCAATATTTTTGCAAACTTATTTTTTTCCACACACAGATTTAGATTTTTTCTAAATACACATTTGCCGCGTTGACCAACTGAAAGCCGTTTGGTATGAAACAGTAAACTACTGACAATTTACAATTGACCATTGTTGCCTGTGACATTAAACTAAATTCGCTAATGGGACTGCATCTTAAAGGGATAGTTCATGTGCCAAAAAATTCAGAAAAATATTTTACTTAGCCTAGTGTAAAATAACTGAAAAAGTGCCTTTCTGTGTTTTTCAGTTCATTCTGATTTGCACTGAAGTATAGAGGTTGTGAGAAGTCAAGAAATAACAAGTTACATAAAATGCATGTACTCTCTTCTCTAGGGTGAATATATCTGTTAGGCTTATTGCAAAAAAAGTTATTTTCACTGTCGTGACAACTGAAGTTGCCAACTCAGTAAAGAAAGTAAAAGTGCACACTTTTTGATATTTTTGGCTGTTGTATTTCATGTCATGTTTTTATTAATCTCAATTTTCCAAAAAGATGCACTTGTGCGCTTTTCCTAGGTGAGTCAGAATGAACTGCTGTGCTAATAAAGTCTCGAAATCTCGCCGATGTCGAAGAAGAGCAACAGCTAAGATCAGGAATTACATTAAATAACATTAAATATCTGTCAGTTTTTCAACAAACAATATCATATACACTGTTTGGGATATATGAGGTATCACATAGGACTAAATAATGTTACTTTTGCATCTTTAGTTTTTTTCGTCGTTGTCGCCATCTAATGTCATCATATCTAAGCATTAGGACGTAAAAAAAATCCCCTTTTTGATCCGAAAAGGAAAAAAAGGGAATACTGCATTAGAACCGGATGAGTAAATGATGACTTAATGGGTTACTTTACCCCAAAATTAAACTTAACCCTATCTCGTTAAAAGATTTGTTTGCCTTCGGAACACTATTTAAGATATTTTAAAATATCTTTCCATTGTGTCTAACACAGAACTGTGTATACTATATGTGCGTCCACCGGATGCTGTCCCAAAATGGCGCTATGTGCCAAATCATTGAATACAGTAATTATTTTAGTTTTCTTTCCGTACAAAAAGTATTTGTGTAGCTTCAAAACATTGCAGTTCAACCACTGATGGCACATGAAGCATTCAGACGACGTCTTTCATACATTTCTGCACCTTGACAGTGGCAATTGTTTAGCAGTCAATGGGACAGTGGCAAAGCCTCCCGGTTTTCATCAAAAATATCTTAAATTGTGTGCGCTCTTTTGGTTCCATTTCATTTAGGATGCTGCCTTAAAAGGTAGCTGCCTATGTAGGTGGTAGGAAGTTGGTGCCGTAACAGAGCTGATGCGTCAGTAGCCAAAAAAGAAACACATTAATTCTGTCAAGCAATAAACTTGTGGTTATACAAACAGTTATGGCAAAACACAGATTATGTGTGCTATCATCATTTCTCTGAGGTGCATGTATCTCTAGAGGGTCATTCACATTTTCCATATGATAGTGATCACTGGCCATTTTCAACACAGGCTGATTACAAAAGCAATTACAGTTGATTTGACATTTAACACAGACCTGTTAAAAGAACACGAGGCTGAGACGACATGGTGCTCTTCATCCAAAGACCTGCAACTAAATGAGAAATTACAGCCTCTTGTGACAGACATTTTCATTATAACACGAATCGACTGATTCTGACAAGGGATCAAGGTTTGGCTGATTAGTATGAGCCATTTTGCCTCTGCTGGTTATTTGTCATAACTGCACCATCATATTGTAACATATTGCTGATATTTCATTGTATTATTTTACACGATATACCAGCACGCAATTTTTCTGAAGGGCTTTTAAGAGCATGAAATAGATGAGTTTGGATTTGTTTGTGACTAAAAGCCTAGCGTTTTATATTCGTCAGAGAAGCTGCAAACCTTCTGAGCGTCTCTGTGTGGTTTTCAAGACAAGGTCAGAATGTAAAGAGCTGTAATGCTGCACAGAAGTATGTGGGAATAATTTTCAGGAGAGCAGTTATGGCGGCTTATGCAAAACCTGAGATTGCACGGTGCGATAATGTTTCTCCTCCTCCGACTTAACTAGAAACCTCTTTGCAAAGAGTGCTTGTGGTAATTATGGCCAACTGTTCAGAATTAAAGCTAGTTTTCACAACATGAGACCTGTAAAAGACTGCAATTTTACTCCAGATGTAAATCACGGCCGTCTTTATACTCAAAGCGCTCCATCTATGCAAACCTGTGACACACAGCGCACCTCAAATATGTGTTTTTTCCTGATGTTAAGGTGTGAAAAATTACACAAATGCTCATTAGTAACTATTTACTTGGTCTGTGTAGATATTAAGGCCCTGACTCAACAAACTAACGTCGTTTCAAACGCATTGCAAAGACTACAGCTAGTGGCCAATTACTGTAGCCTGCATGAGAGGAAATAACTTTCTTTTCCAGGAAGTATCAATAGTCCGTTTTCATCGTTCAAAAAGGGAAATCCAAACTAAGACTGCATATAGTAGCCAAGTAGCCAAGCCAAAAATATGTACACTGTTTTTACATGCTTTACTGCACTTTTCGCTGCAGTTTCGGGAGAGAAATGTCCGCTGAGTGGAGCTAAAAAAACAGGTCCAATGCGTAAACCCTGGCACGTTTTTATTACGTTAATACAGGTATGTACTGCTGCGGTTCAGAATTGAAATATCAGTGGACTGTTGCTAAAAATGAATGCTCTGTTATGTTGGAAATATACCCTAAATCCAATATATCAAATCCAACCCTAAACCTATCCAATAGAGTTAACAAAAGCAAATATAAACGGCATTTGTTGATGCAACCGTGCCATTTCGACATCCTTTTACACAGATTTGACCTGTTTTGACAAACCGTAGTTACACTGGATTCAAACCGTTTAAAATATAAATCCTCTTTTTAAGTCTGATGTCAAATGTTGTTTCTGGGTTTAACTGCTATGTTAGATGCATTTCTAATATACATTCTAATACACATTCATGGTGTGCTGTAATGCTACCAAAAGAACATAAACATAGCCTTTATACTCATACCTGAACTCAGTTGTCAGTGATTCATTATTAATTTATTGGTGTTTTAAGATGCCATAAAAATGGAGAGCAAGCTATCATCATACATTGGTAAGTTTGTCCCAATCCTTTTCTTTTAGTAACCTTAGCTGACCAAGCAGCTGAAATTACTTTCAAAATCATTTCCTTTGTCCCTGTACTTCTTCCATGAGGCCCGAGACACAGTGTATTCATAAATATTCAGTAAGGAGTCCCTGCCCACCTCCTAGAGCGAAAATCAATGGTGCAGTAATGGACCTGAATAGAAGCTTTGTTTCGAAAAAGATTCACCCACCAGCATACCAAACATGAGCACCTTGCTGATAGAAAGATCCATCGGGACACTCCGCAAGCTATCATCAGTGTAAAGAAAGAGGCTTGCTGTTCTTGAGTACTCAGAATTGCCGCAATAGGAGGGGAAAAAATTTAGTTTGTTTAACTGCATCGTACGTGGAATAATCTACTCCTGAATCATTAAAATTTATAAGGAGTTAACACGAGACTGGAATGAGATTTTGATGAGATGTCAGTGTCTTTCAATGATGGTAGGGATGCATACAGGTGAGATAATGATTTTGTTGGCAGGTGATGGAAAGCACTGCTTCACCGTCATGTTTGTCTAGAAGGACCTCTCATTACTATTTAAATTTATGAAAACGATTCAAAACAATCAATACACTGAAGATGTTTTAAGTGTTATTTCAAAGCGATTGTTAGTTATGAAAACAGTGCAGGTTAGAAAGGAATTTTAATTCATTATTCCACGTATTTCCTTTTATGTATCTGACAGTGGCCTCCATTAATCTTTTATAAAATATATTTAATTTTTCCCCCATTTTTTTATTTTTTATTTTATAAATTCTTGAAGGATGTTTTTTTTTTCTTTGCACTTTTTAAATCGATTTTTTTTTATGTGTTATTGTGCCCATGCTAATTCTAAGCCTTATTTGCAGTGCTTGCACATTCTTCTTCTCCCTCTACCGCTACTTTCTCATCTCATCTCTTCTCGATCTATCTAGCAGAACAATTTGAAGCTAACTTTAATTTCCCATTCTGAGCCACCTTTGACCCCTGACCCGACCAGGTCAACCAAGCCTTGCAGGTTGAGTCCTGTGGGCGGACTGTGTGGAATTATCCACACACCACTCAAACGCAGGCCTTTGTCTTGGGGTAAAACTTAGCGCCTGATAAACGTCCTTGTCTGTGTTTCCACGTTAAAGTTGCATGGCTTCTAGGTGATCTTACAGGTCTACTCTGAGTGGTGTAAAACATGGGTCAGAGTCTGAGAAAAATGTTCAACATGACAAGGCGAAATTCTTTCATCTCTCTGAAAAGTCAATAATTAGAATATCAATGTAATGGAAGAAGTTGCATACCGCTTTAAAACTGAAAATTAGTGCTAATTATCTTTAAGCAATCTACATTTTAGAGATTTTATTTTTTTTATTAAAGTTATTGCGTTGCGTTTGAACCGTAGTAAAACCTAATGAATTTGCTCACACAAGATCTAATAACTTCCCACCAAAAATGTTTTGTATTTTTTTTGTTCCTTGTTACACTTGACTGGACTACAAAAAAGTGCTTATAAATTTCTCATTATGTTACATTAATATCAAATATTGGATTCAGCCTTTTTACTTGTTTTCTTTTATTTAGCATAGGTTTTGCATTTCTTTCAGTGTTGCTTTTGTAGAGTAAAGCAAACGCTTTTTGACTCTTGAGCAGATAAATGCAAGCGTACAGTATGTTCTCGATGGTGAACGTTCCAAAGGATTGACCGATTTTCACTTCTGTTCTGCCTCATGCATAAAACGTTAATAGGTTACTTGAAATACCCATTCACGTCGGGTTTCTATAGTCCCGTTAGGCTGTAGGAGTAAAAACCTCAAAAATGATTTCTGTAAAACCCAGGGCACATTTTTGCCCTGGCTGAAGACTGAGGGAGTTTTATCCCAGAACAAGACAAGTAATTATAGATCCCACAGAAAATGGTTTCACGGAAACTTTATAAATTGTTTATTTCAATAGGAGGCCAAAGCCATGGGCAACTACTTTCTCTAAAGGATGACCTGATTGATTGTTCATATGCTGGTCAAGCTCTGAAGGCAAAACACACACAAAACAAACACTTAATGTTAAATTAAAAAGCTACAGGCAGCATGCAGCACGGTAAAAAAATGTACCGTTCGCATTTTACAGACTGAAAATAGTAAATGGCAACCAACCCAACCTATCCTAGAGACTTGCGTGTAAGTATCGCATAGTGAAATCTATGTAATATAAGAAAATAACATTTGCTACAGCATGCATTGCATAGATTGAGAAATGCTATCTCCAAAAATAATCCAAATAATTATATTATCTGTTGAATCGCTGTCAGTCATTGTCCTACTGTAACAGGCACCTTTGCTTTTCTGTTTTATCAACAGAAGTGTTCATGATACAGTGTAATATTATTCAGGGTTTATTTGATCTGCTGTTTGAATATTATTTTAAAACAAGTTGTAATATTGTGGAAAGTAAACTGACTATCATTGTGTGCATTTGTGGGTCCTGAAAGGTGACCAAATATCTATAATTTGCAAAAATTTGTAAGTAATGACAGACTGCAGAACATTTGCCGAGGGCGCCATTTCACATTGGCATCAACTCTAGCAGTTGACAAACACTTTTAAGGGATATTAATATTTGTGACCTGTGCATTTGCAATGTTTTTTTTTTTCCCCCTTTTGTTCTTTTTTAAACCAACCTTTGCTTAACAAAGCCTTAAAACAAAATACTGGCAAAAATAAAGTGTAGGAATTGTGATGTGAACTAGGACCTTAAATTAATAGTTCACCCAAAATGAACATTTGCTGAAAAATGAACTTACCCTCAAGGCAGCCAAGATGTAGATGAGTTTGTTTCTTCATCAGACAACTTCAGAGAAATTGAGCATATTATGTGTGATTAACTCAAGCTGATAAATACATCTTCATCCACATGAAGAGTCCATAATATTGCTTCTCCGTCGAAAAGGTCGTCTCGCCTGAATCAGGAGAGAGATATGTACAAATAAAGCACGGATCAGAAACAGTCCAAAGCATACATCAAAATGATGGTGAATGTTGACTTAAGAGGACGGGGGATGGACTTGTTCTTTTAATGAAATTAAAAGATACTATAAACTTCGGGCTTATATTTTATGACTGAATAAAACACTTTAATTGTGCAACTGTATCTTATAAATGTGTTTCTAATGAAATGTGTTACTAATTCTGTTCCAAAGAAGAAACAAACTCATCTACATCCTAAACTCATCTACTCACGATTGCCGTTTCGTTACACTAAACAGGACACTCTACTGAGTCTCTGGCATCCTCGCTCGTCCCATCAGGAGATGTAGACCTGAAATTGTAGGGCTTTATGGAAAAAGACTTGAATGAATGGCCACAAAGAAACCAGCACAAGGCCAGATGGATGCTTTCAGTTCAGTGTCTGATACATTTCTCCAACACCTGTGTCAATCCTCCGCTATTTGTTTCAGCGTTTGAACTGGAGATGATATTTGCATTTAAATAGACATTTCTGTGAACACCTGTAATGCTTTAGACCCTCTGTTTTGGTCATCTGGACAATAATGTCACATTTATTTATTTATTTTTCTGATTAATTGCTATCTGTGTCTATTGTGCTGCATAATGGGCGATCCTTTTGTCTGATTTTTGTGATGGTAATGTACAGTCTGGCTTGGTCTTCAAATGTGGTATTTTTACAAGGCAGTCATCTTTTTCATTTCGGGTTTGTTAAACAATTCATAAGCAGTCATCACTGAACCTGTTAATAGACCAGGATCAAATTACAATGGGCAAACACCAGAGTCAGGGAAAGACAAAATTAGTATTAGAGATTAATATTCGCCTCAAATTTAATGAAATTTAACGTGCTAAATGCCTTAGGAAAAAGGGGGAGAAACTTTTATTAATCCTCTTAAAACAAAAAAGGGGTTAATTTTTAATTTCTAATGTATGTAATTGCGTTCATTTTAGTTATGAGCGACAGGTTTGAAGGAATTATTAATGTTTTTATTTGTTTATAAATGGGTTTATTAATTTATTCATGACAAATTTCCCCCAAACATTATGTATCAAGATTTGTGGTGAAGTGTGGAAATTGGGGCTAAAACAAACGTACAATTAAAATATAATTATATAATTTAATGTATACACACCATGATCTTTATAGGCAAATTAATTGAATTGATTCCACCCCTTGCATCTTTCAAATGCTATATCTGACTCGAACTCCTTTCTGTGACAGAAGGCTGAAAGTCTGATGGATTTGTGTTCTCCTATATGTGAACAGGCCCTGTGGGAATCTTCTAAACACAGCGCATCATGGGACAGCCATGTCTTGCTGTCGCAAGCAGTAATTGATTTTCAGCCAAACTTACTAATGGCCAGATGTTCGTCCTCCACACCAAATGCATTATTCTAAATTGATGCATTAGTATGAAGAATGACACGTTATATTTAATTAAGCTGAGTAATATGTGTCGTTTCTTTAACGAATGTCCTCAATGCAGCAAAACGTGAACTGCTGCCTGTAATGAAAATGTGATCTTACACAGATTATCTACAGATCTTTTGAAATGCTTTCCTTGTCGTAGAGACTTACCGCTCTGTGTGACTTGATCAGGGCTACCGTGGGTAGGCCGGTGACGTTTTAAAGGAAATATTAAACTGCGATTTACCTAATGAATTTATTCTGCAAATCATGCAATTAATTTGGATTAAAATTCAATTGACTGAAACATGTAATTGCATGATACACATAATAGGAGCGTTTGATGTTAAATTGGATAGCTTGAGTCTTATGGACTTTAAAAACACTTCTGTGGTCTATGGCTTGATTTCATATCTCCCGTCTCCATTGTTCACCGGCCTTCCTTTGAGGATTTTAATTCCTAGTGGGCTTTGTTTGTTTGTGGGTTGAGTAATTATAGCCATCATTCTTTCAGAGGCGTGATGGCATTTCATGCACGTACAGCTCCATTGTAATTACGCTTCCTGCAGAGGGGTTTGTTCTTGAGCTGCTCTGTATTTCTCCACGACGGGGTTATTTTCTCCTATGACAATCAATTGCCCTCACAGCAGCAGGAATTTGGCCTGGCTTCACGGAAAGGGTGAGAGCAGTTTATCTCAAACTTTTTGTTCGAAAAGAATGTCATTACTTGACATAATAGTGCAGCTTAAATTAGCACCTGGCTTAATTATTTCAGTATAAAGTATAATCAAAGTAATTTTTCTTTTTATTTTAAATCTGAGGTTTTCAATGCACGACGTTACGCAGTTTTAAATATATTTCTGTGTGTGCCCAGTCTCTGGTACTCATTTGAGTATTCAGGCAGATAAAAATGTAGAAATAACATCTAAATAAGAAATATTTCATAGATTTTTTTGCTTGTAGTTTTGTTGCATAGTTGCAAAGCTTAAACATGTTTAATATAAATGAATGCATTTTAGAAATAAGCATTCCTTTTTGTTGTCATTACGATATCAAGTAGCAGCCTTATTTTAGGAAGACGGTCCCCAAGTTAATCGTTGAAGTTTGTAAACCTTTGCACTAGGGAGTTTGTAATGCCCATTTTTTGAAAGCTGCTTTTGAACAATATGTATGTTCCGTAAGTGCTGTAGTGTACACATAAATTGAACTGAATGTCAGAGAAAATCGTTGTCATTTGACAAATTGAAACACTCCCGTGCCAGTAAAGTCACCTCAAACAGCAAACGCTGCTGTCCGGTTCTAGATGTTTCTTCATCAAACAGACAGGGCATGTTGCCTCACACCCCCCAAAATCAATATCATCCTGGGGAATTTTACATCAGACAGGATGGGTCTGACATACAACCACCATTCAGCTGCACTCAGATGGAAAAGAGTTGCTCGTTATCCCAGTAATAGAGTAAGAGTGGGCTGCTTTTCCTGAGAGGCAGAGATTGAGATCCCATTACTAAAGCGCCCTGGACTGTGGCCCTTAAAACCCACCCCACGATATGACCATAAATTGATCCTCTCCGGCTTGTCCCCTAAAACACAATCTTGGCTAGAGCTAACTGTTGAGCTGATCTGGATAGTAAATCAGATGCCTTAAGCTTTTCGTGGTTAGACACCAGAACGTAAATCCTGTTATTTTGGGAATCTGTTCATCAGCTCTTCCCTGAAATCTCTTTCTGTTTGCACAGTCTATTTTTGTACCTTCTCTCAAACAACCTGAGCTTTTTACTTGCTAATTGTCTCAATCTAATGGTCTTGCGTAATTGGACAAAAGTGCACTCGATACACAGATTGTTCTGTACATCTGTAGAAAAAATCAGTTTTAATTCCAGTGCACTACTAAAACTAGTGAACATTTTAAAAACGAAAGTCTTTTCTTTCTGGAAAATGGACCAAAGTAGAGCATCATGATGTCAAGTCTGGCTAGTCTACGGTTTGATGAATGCATCTGAGCTTTAAAAGTGAATCTTTGAAGCCTACAATGAGTATTTCTGAATAGAAATTATTCTAAATTTAAGAAAATAAAATTGTAGACCAAATGCTATGCAAACACTGGATTTGGACAGGGATGTCACTAAGTGAGTTGTTTAGATACATGCTGCAAAATGTCATCTTCAATGATCTTTTAGGATTGCTAAAATCATGCAGTGAAGGTTTTACAGTCTAATCTTTGTTTAATGCTGACTAGATAACATTTAATTCACACGTCTGCTTAATCTTTAATATTTGGCAACTTCTTTATAACGCTGCTGCCACTTTCATTTCTTGAACGACATGTGGACATCAAAAATGCTAATTTAGAGGATTTAAAGTTTTTTGAAATAGTGATGAAGGTTAGCATATTTAAAAAGATAATGATGTATTCTCTTGTGTTGGTGTAGGTTTATACCTTACAAATCTGACAGAATGGTGCACATTGTTCCGAGATGAATGTTATAAGCAACTCGGGATATGCAAAAATGGAGTTTGAAAAGCATTTACTGTGAATGGAGCTGCTCTGAGATGCACGTAGCCTACATGCATGTAATCAAAGCACATATTAAACCCACAGCACATGTATTTATTTATGTAGCTGAACTGCAGCCTTTGCTAATTCACAATAGCACTATGCTTCATTACGATTTTCAAAAATGCAATCAAATACCCATATTTAATGAATGAATGAATCATGACAGTCCTAGGCTTGATCTATTCATATAACCCAAGGCAGCATTTTCCAGCTTCTGGACACAGCCTTTGGCAGCCTACCATTAATGATGACGACTGACATTCATCCCTTGATAATTGTGGCCTCTTCATCAAATCTGTCACCTTGGGATCTTGGGGTCGAATAGGTCAAAAATGGTCTCGCTCAAGACAAGAACACTGGTTCATTTTCTTTCTCATCATTCTCTTGTTGACAGGTCTGCCGGTGTAGGTGAGAAATCATCCACAAATTAATGTTTTTTATCGATTTTATTCACGGTACAAACGGTCAAGCTTGGCTTTTCTAAGGTGAGCGAGTTGAAAAGCTAATAAGTAATCGCATATTACATCCCATTTCGGGTTTTTAATTCCGGCCAATGAGAGTTTTCTGATATTGTACTGAAACTCAAGCAATTGAGGGGTGCGAATCAAATCTCCCGTGTCAGCTGGAGGCTTTTTGAAGAGTTTCTGAGTTGTGTTTGTCAGAAAACATTGCAGCAGGCTTTGAAATATCACAAACCCCACGCTTGTCATTTTTAAAGAAGCGTCCAAGACGTTTCAGCAAACAAACATGTCACCTTTCAGAACTAAATTACTCAGCATGTAGTTACCTGCTGTACAGGACGTGTTTGATTCACTGCCATGTCAAGGGAAGCGAAGTTGGTGTAACTCTTTAAACCACTAGTCTGGAAAATAGCTTAGCGCTTATTTTTTTTGTAGTATTGATGTCAAAGTAAACTGTGAAGTATTCCATGTCAGTTATTTATTGTTTTTTTGAACGACTTTAAATTTAGTTGATGCTTTATTCAATATGTGACTTTTGACCTTGCTTGTAATAATAAACAAATCATATTAATTACATATTATATTTTTAATTGATCTGAACTTAAACCTTAAACGACTTGATGCATCACATATTTGCAGAACTATTTAATTATTCATTTAGATTTATCATTTAGATATAGATCCATTTGCAGTACACTTTACTTGGCATTAGGCTCAGCATAAGCTTTAAGGTATTGTTCACTCTAAAATAAGCAATTCTGCCATTATTTACTCTCTCCGTAAAAGATGGCTTAGGCCTAGCACTGCAAATGTCTTTGACAAACATTGGTTCCAGATGACTGAAAGCGCAACAGATAAATAATTGGGCTTCTGATTCAGTGTTTAAAAGTATGGTTACTAAAATACACAATCTTGCTCAGTCGCCATCGTCCCATTGTGTAATGGAGCATACTTAACCTCAAGTCGAGAACGCCAGAAGTCATTTTGGATATAAAAAGAGATAGATGACAACTAGCATTGCCTGTTCTGTTTCCATCCGATGTTTGTTTACTAAAGCATTTCTTTATTTAGTAATTCGGTATTTAATTTAGTAATTGGCTTCAGGGCTAATCTTTTGGATTCAGCTGTTTCTTTAAAACTATTTTGCTGTGTCTTGTTGCCACGTCTTTTTTAATTTTCTATTTTCTGGAAACCACTCTAGTGTTCTCTCATAGCTCAAGTCACAAGGGTTGTGGCTACTATAACTGGCTCTTTTCCAACACATGTTGTCATGTAGGAGACAGTGCTTTCTCTGAATAATTCAGCTAAGCTGGTCTCTTGCTGTTGTCCAGTCAGAGTTAAGGGAGTAATGTGCACTTAAGTGAGAAGAAAAAAACAGGACAGTCCACATTTTTTTTCTCTCATGTAAAATACACTAGCTTTTTCATATTTAAATGTAACTACACTTACACTTTTTTGGATTATTAGGGGGCAGTTAAAATCCAGTCATTAGTTACTCACGCATGTTTTTTATTAAAAATTGTTGTTATTAGTGAAATACAAAACATGTTTTTGAATTATTCTAATTTATAGTGTTTGTCAAGCTCCAAATATACTATATGTCATAACTAGAAACTTGTATACACAGAATTATTTTAAAAATATATTTATAGTTGTTAAAGTGTCCCTATCCTGGGTGATGAAAGGTTCATATTTTGGTTTTGGGAGTCATCAACAACAAGCTGATATGCATGCAAGGTCAAAAACACTTACATTGTTGTATAATATGAATTTGTGTTTTATTTTCTCCACTACTCCCAAACAATTCATTTAACAGTTAATTTTTCCAAACCTCTCTCTTGTATGACGCTAATCTGTGGCGATCAGTCCATTTTGGTCTCATTTTCATTTAAACACATTGAAACATCGAACACATTGAAATATATTTTGGTATAATATATATATGTTTTGGGTCACCATTGACTCCGCAGTTTCTTTTTCTACCATGGTGATTCATTTCAATGATTTAGAGTCATCTCTTTCCTTTGGGAGATAAAAACTTTACGCACAGCGCACTTTCAGATGTAAAACTTTGCAGGATGTTTTTATTCACTAAAATCTGTGTAAAAACAAATAGGGGATAATAATAGCATAATAGGGGCACTGAAAAATAATGGCTTAATCTACTTTAATTAAACAATATTGTGTGATAAAATAAAGTTCCAACATTTTAGTAGTAGTACTATTATAAATAAAATTATTTTTACATGCAAGAAGCCGTTTTGATCATTTAAAAAAATCAGGCACAGAATAGAGTATTAATTAAAATTTATTTAAGCCAACAAAATCTCTTCAGTGTTGAATTGAAATAGGATTCTGCGGGAGAACTGAATATTGCCATCCCATAAAACAACAGCTAAGAAGCTGTAAAATAAAATGTAAATAAAAAAACAAAAGTGGTATAGCAGCTACTTTCAAGTATAAGTGCTTTGGGCAGCAAGAAATTATCCCTTATAGTTAAATGATCGCGGTTGATGTTAACACATGTACTTCTAAGGTGGAATAACACGCAGGTCATTGCGGCGCAGGAGACGTGGCAACAGTAAGGCCACAGGTGGTTATATTGAGATTATCAATTCCAGTTTTCCCGTTACTTGCAGCATTATTATGCAACTCAGTTGTTGATAACTTTTAAACATCCTCAGGGTGTATCCTCTCCCTATAGCCCAAAGTTTTCTAAGAGTAGTTTTATGTGAGTACCCTCTGGCAATCTGCATTCCCAGTGTGCAACACCACCTTCTCCCTGATTGATTCTGACGCTGCCTTCTGAGAAGAAAGGATATGAATCTCCCCGGAGTTCAGTGTGATGCACAGATATACTGCGGACCGGGACGATGCAAAACCTCCTGGTCTAGAGAGGAATTTGAAAGAAGCGGAGGGAATTGAGCAGTGTGCTAAAGTGCCCTTTATTATAATGTCTTTAGAGGATTTTTGAGTTCCACTCTTTTCATTGACAGAATAATTGCAACATCATTAATACAGAAACAAATTTAAAGCAGAACTGCAAAAACAATCAATAAGATGTTGTAATTATTTATAGTAATCATTGTAAATATTTATGAGAACAGGAAATTGACCCCTATCTTTACAGCACACCAACACACAGCTATAATAGCTATATTATTAATATAAATTAGTCCTGTCAAACTATTAATCGCTTCCATAATAAAGGTTTTTGGTTCACATAATATATGTGTGTGCACTGTGTGTGTGTGTGTGTGTATATATATATATATATATATATATATATATATATATATATATATATATATATATATGAAAACATTTAATTTTATGTTTACATATGAAATATATTTATAATAGAAATTAATAATATACTTTTCTAAATATATAATGTATGTTTGTGTACTTATTTATATGTGTAATAAATATACACAGCACATACCAGAAAAATGGTAAACAATGCACACACACGCACACGCACGCAAGAGCAAAACCTTGTGTGTGTGTTTTATTTTTTTCTTCCAGCAAAATGCAAAAAAACCCCCAAAAAACATTACATTAAAAGAAAAGCTGTGTTATTGGTCTAGACATTTACTTAAATTATTTCACAATATGTTCATTTTAGTTCTCTTTTTAATCTCTAGATATTATCTGCTGTTTTACGTTAAGATAAAAAAAAGAGGTAAAGAACAAATCATTTATACTTAAATCATTAAGCTGACCTTAAAATATATCTTTTATTAAACAGCGCATATTAGAAAACTTTCACGAGTTGTTTTTTTTTCTACCTTTTGATTTATTTATACAGGTGTCATTATTCTTTTCCTGAGATTTCAAAGGATTGAGTAAAGTAGTCTGCTCAGAACATGCTGTGGAGTTATAATGGCATTTGCTTCAGGGAATAGAAAACCATTGCTCACGCTCATGACTGGAGTCTAGACACACTCCACAAGGCCTGATGGGAAAGAATGGCTGAAAGCTTTCTGGAGATTTACACTGTGTTATGATCCCACAAGCCCTGCATCCACATCTTCACTGAACACACGTGTGTCTTTTCATGTGAGAAGACTACCGGCTGATCGCAGTGAAAAATACTGACAGCATCTAACATGGATTTGACAGCTGGATGATTGATGGATAATTCATCTATCGATTTGTTCATGTTTTTCATGTTTTGAGAGGTGTGTACAGAATGCTGGTGCCTCAGGGACTGGGTTTCTTTAAGGTGTAACACGGCTACGTGTGATAATCTTTTTCTTACAGCAGCGGTTTAGCTTAGAAGACTGAGGTTTTCTACCGAACTGCTTGATGAATCCTGATGATAAAACCATACTTGTGCATAACTGGGTGAGCGAAATAAACAGGCATTCTTTTTTAATTAACAGGTTTACTTAAAAAGGGAGGATAGACGGTTTAACGAATCTTTTGTTTTTACCATCCGAGGTCATGCATTCATGCGCTCTATGGTATTTAAAAATTCTTATCGGTAGAAGCTTGCCAGATTGCACGGATGCCAACACGAATGGTTGCGTGACATCCACTCACCCTCAAAACTATGAACACAAAAGGCAAAAGAAAATATGACTGCGGTAAATGGATTCGCAATGAGAATAAACATGGTTTGTGCCAAGCACACAGAATGTGGTGAATTACTGGCTTCAGAAAAAACACTGAAAGTCAAAGCTTCGTAAAAATCAAGGTTAAATCGCTGATGGCGTATGGACTATTTCATAGATTCATTCTGGATGTTGAATGTGGTAGCCCGTCTATGGAGGGTCAGAAAGAAAGAAAGGGCTCTTAATTTGTATCTCGAAGACGACTGAAAGTCATACGGGTTTGGAACATCACGAAGATGAGTAATAAATGATATAGTAACTGTTTTTGAGTGAACAATCGCTTTAAGTTCAATATTGTAGTATTGCTCTTTTTATGAAAGCCTTTATAAATCGCTCTAAATGAAGTTCAGCCTCTGATCATAATTTGTGTGAAAAGTTTTACTGTAATGTGTGCTTTTGCAGAGCTATTGGCACTCGGATGTAAAATCAGGGTCTTGAACCAAAACCAAATCCGAGCCACTGTCCTTAATTTGACATTAGTCTACAGGTCATTTTGTGCAGGTTTATAAGCTATGACTATATGAGTACTAATAATAGTCAAAGAGTTCCAAAGACTATTTTTCATAGCTTTTAAGCAAGGTAAGACGGAATTCATTATAGATGAAAGAGAGGACCCCCGTGGATAACCTCTGCTTTAACGAATTAAATAAAATGCATATTTGAAAAGATACATTCTTTTGTTTTCAACTTTTTAATTAGTGGTTTATTTCCTAAAATAAAAAAAACCCAACTCAACAAATATCTTTATGAGAGAAGCAAGAGAATATAATGGAAATTGAGTTGGATTGTTATGAAGTGAAGCAAAGTGCTTATCAAATAAAACAGACCAGAGGACAAGAAGAATTTATATTCCATCTTTAGGACAGCATAACTTTTTATTTATGGCTTTTTGTCTTTAATGAACGCGACACTAAAAGACGAAGAGAAAGGAAAAATGAAATTAGGATGTAAATTTCTGGAACTGAATTCCCTAAAGCACAATATCACTTCTTTATGTGCCATGCACTTGTCTGAACTGCGATTCAATCATTTTTAGATCAGTGATTTTAAATAGCGGTTTCCTGTTTTGTTAATTAGTTTTTAAATAATGACAGACATTTTGTTATGTATTATGCTTAGTGCACGAGTTATCAGTGTTCTTTAATACAGAACAAGGAAGAAAATAATCTCACATTGATACTTTTAGTACCTCTGAGCTATGGGGTTACGTTTCCTATTTGACACATTAGTCTCACATTAAAGCTCCCGATTGAATTCCCAGTCAGGCAACTTTTTGAGGCAGCTTTTGAAGTTGGTTACTGGTTGGTTCGGGGTAATCATTTACAGCTAAGAGGAGGATTGATGGAGAGGTCTGAAAGGACGTATCAATAATTCACAAACTTGAAATGTGAAAAGTTACTGCCATGCTTTTGAGAAAGGAGAATTAAATTGAGCCTCGGGCCTTTCTGGGCAACTTTCTCAAAACAATCCATCAAAGTTGCACTGTTCAGCCGGTGAAGAACTCTTATAGCATCACAAATAAATCTCCCGTGGTTGAATTTCTAACAAACGAAGAGAAATTTTAAACGGTGCTGTGTTGTTTAGCTTGTAACTGTTAAGTCTGATATAAGGAACAAAACATGAAAGCCTTCAATACTATTTAATCTCACGGTAAATAAAAATGGCGGATCCACCCAACGGCTCTCAATAATTCATAATGTCTTCATAATAGAGTTCTACTTCAAGTAGCAGTACTTCAGGTACATCCGTGTCCCCCTTGTTATTAAATATCACATCACATTATCGCTAGTTTTGGAATGTCTTTTTGTGTATAAATTTAGTCATATTCCTTCTTTCAGAGCAAAATTGTCATTCTTTGTCAAATATTATATATATTGTCAATATTTATATGTTCAAACAAGCTAAAGAAAGACATTATATAGACAACATATAATTTTTTTTTCTTCCTTATCAAGTAAACGCTTGAGAACTATGACATGATATGTGATGGAAATAAAAACCCAGGTAAATGTCACTTTAACAGAATATGTTATTGTTTGTCATTTTAAGTAATATGATATTGGCCAAGTTATACATTTTATGTCAAATATTTTATTTAATTGTGTGTATTTATGACAAACGCTAGCTTTAAAATTTGGGTACATTTACATGACACCGATTCGTTTTTCCTATGCATTCGTGAAAAGTTTCATATCGTCAAAATGAACCGTTCGCATTAATCCACAAAAACATAATACAAATATAAATCGTGTATTATGGTTGTCGTGTGCTAAAAACAGTGTCATGTAAACACCCTCTTAGTCAGGACAAAAGAATTGGTCGATTTATTGCAAAAAAAAGGTTTTAGATCACATTCCCACCTTAATTATATAAAACAATGCCTTATACAATAACCTTAAAACACAAATATTTTACATTTTGACAAATTAATGGAACTTTTTATGGCTGAATTTGATGAGTTTCTTTTTGAAACATGAAGGTCCCCCACTAAACATAAAATAAATATGACTTGTCATTAGAGCATGTTGAACAATACATAACTTGTGTATCACAGAATTCCCAAGTGACTCCAGCAATGTTGAGTCTACAAAGACAAAGTTTAGTTGACCATAACTAAAAGTGCCTATAGTAAAAGAAACCAGCAACTGTGCTACTAGTCCAAACGTCAATCCTCATTGATAAAATGACGACTGAAGATGTTACAGTGCATCAATTTTTGGCACGACACAAGAAATGGATTAAATCATCCGAGATCAGGTCCCAGGCTTTAGCTTCTTAGAGTTAATATTTGAACACGATATTGCACTACCATATCTACTATATTTTCCTTTCCTCTTCAGCTCATCTTAGCTCCTTCATCTCACATCCTCTTTTAAAAGTTTTGAGTGTGTCATGTAAAACTTGAGCCATAAACTTGATTTGATTCAAAGATCTGACTGCAAATGATAAGATAGATGGCACTGGTATTGTGGTTGTTGGTTGCCTTTTTGGAAAAGTTGCAACTTCTGAGCAGAGGAACTTCTTAAAACTCCTGTGAGATCTGAGTTTTACTGTCGAGAAGGAAACTACTTGTACCTGCATCATGTACGGGGTATGTGGTAGCTACTAATGCAAAATACATGCGACAACAAATAAAATCAATAATAGAAACATCAGCATTCATTCCCCACTGTGCTATGTATAGATTATAGCTACATTTATGTGTCTGAGCTGCACTTCTGCCATTCAAAAGTGAGTGAAATGATGTCCCATTGACGGGTTATATAACACATTTCAGACTTATAAAGTCTGATAAAGTTAAAAGTAGTCGAAGAATATAAAGGCCTGGAGGGTGAATAATCCTGTAAAGCAAATGGGAACCGAAGAGACACAACAGCCCCGAATACAGGTAGACCGTGTGCGTGTGTAAACAGACGGGTCACATCAAATGAGCACAGGAAGTAAAACAACCTCAGGCTCACAGGGCTTCAGACGGAGGACTTTATTTAAATAATTAAAGATTTTTCTCATTTAAAACCTTTTTAAATTCTCTCTAGACCCATCACTGAAAATAAATAGTCAATGAAGCTCCATTTCCACTAATAAAAATCTGCCCTGACAACCATTTCCTTCATTGCTTCTTCAAACAAGCATGTATATTTAAATGACAGTCGGTGTGGGAATGTGTTTTTGTAAACCTGTCGCAAGGCCCATCTGTTGGTATCTGTAGTATGTGTACATTTTCATATGAGAGACATAATGTAATCAGTGTACTTGTATTTGGAATATAAAATATATATATATAATTAATTTGAAGTGCTAAAATAACTAAAACAATATTAAAAAAACTAAAATGAAAAGATAAAAGTACAAAGAATAAGAATTCAATTAATTAAAAATCTGTAATAGTATATAGTGATACTGGAGGTGTGATTTAGGAATATTTTCATGAGTAATATTTCTAGTATAAAATTTTTGGTCTCAGAAAGACACTACAAAATACATACAATGCATTTTCATAAAATTAAAAAAACAAAAACAATTACTTAATTTACTCCTGAATGAATCAGCTATTTAACCAATATAAATAAATGAATAAATGACTTAAATCATTATGATATTTACCACCATGTACTGGCAGTTTATATATATATATATATATATATATATATATATATATATATATATATATATAGGAGTTTCAGTTTATTATATTTATATGAAGGAATTTATTGAAGGCTTTTAAGTCAAAGCCAAGGTATTAATATTCTGTTTCTAACTTGTTAAAACGTAAAGATTTATATGTCTCTAGTTTTAAAATGCTAGATGTTTTAGAGTACATGCACGTTTCAGACACACAAATCACCTACAAATAAAACATAACGATGCATTGACCATTAAACTCAGCAAATCAATGAGATTGCTTTAATTCTGTCATTTATTACAATGATATCGATTCTGTAAGGAACGTTCTTACACTTAGTTGATTCAAATTTGAAATCTGATTCACAAATGAATATATGCGCATGCTAATGCTATTTCGCTGGTAAAACACAAGATTTTGATTGTCCACATTTCTCTGTCTGGAAAAGTGAGATATTTTAGTAAAGCAGGATTTATTCATTCAACAGGCAGCATGCCCTGGAGATCAAGTTTCCACCTGCTTCCTCTATCTGACAGCTCTATTCTTTAGAGTCTGCCTGTGAGATCATGGCATTCAGATGTTTATCCATAGCAACAACTGTTTAAATTAAATGCAAATGTATATTCCAAGATCACCTATTTCATCTCCTCGCTCTGAATGCCGTCATAAGCCTTCTCATCATGCCAGCCGTCATTATCAGCTATTTGCATGATGTTGCTTAATTACCAGCCCAATCTGGACAGATTAGCAACCCTGGCAGAGAGAATCGTATCAGATTCAAAAAGATACAGCACAGATATCAGCATGACAGAATTACGATGCTTTTGGGTGCTCTTGGAAAAGCACAAATAGCCTACATAGAAACTATAATGATGCAATGAGCATCAAACACAGAAGCAATAAAACTTTGATTCTGTAATTTATTAGGATGATATTGATTCCTTATCATTTTTACACATTTCTGCTAATTTTTAGATCTATACGTTAACACTGTCAGCTTTAGCCTTACCAATTGTATGTGTGTGTGTATTTTTTTTTTTTTTTATGATTGTTTATTTATTAGAACAAAACCAGCAAACATAGCTAGCAACAACTATATACAAACCAGGGTTGCTTAAAAGAAAGGACTTACATAAAAACATAAAATAAAGCAAATTGTCTCTGGGGTGACAATTGCTGTTTATACACACCTGAGATATTACCTTTTTTATCTTTCATTATATTATAATTTATCTGGTTATTATATCTTAAAGTTCCTAAATAAACTCAGATCATACTTTAATAGTTTTGGGCGTAGCTCCATTAATTCTTGCTGTAGAACGCTCTAGCAGCGCAATATTTTTTTATTCTATAAGCCGCATTTTGTTAGCCGGGAATGTGGGTTCGTGCCAGATTTTAAATATAACCTTCTTGGCTGCAGTTAGTGCAGTGTGAAATATCCTACGTTGGTAAACGTTTAAATTAAGCTCATGATCATCATTCGGTAAACAAATATTGGGGCATTTAGGGATAAACCTATCACAAAGTTCAAAGACTGTACGTAAAACCTTATCCCAAAATCTACTAATAAGTGGACAGTCAAAAAACATATGCATATATGTTCCCACAGTATTCGAATTACACAATGTACAAAAGGGAGTGGGTAAGCGCTTCATTTTGTGCAACACGTATGGAGTAGCATAAGCCTTGTGGATAAGTGTATAAGTTGATGGGCAGGACATCACCGCAATACTTTCCCATATCCAGTCCCAGTTTAGTTTGTAAGCGGCCAGTTCCTTTTTCCATATTGTAGTGATGGCAAGTGAATTGGAGCCATAATTATGCTGTTTGTTATCGATGTATGAAACTGCTCCACGTGCCTGAGAGAAATTCACCCAGTCTCTCAGTGGATGAATGTCTAGGTTGCCATTCCACGGTACTCCATAAGCGTGGATTGCACTTCTCAACCTTAGGTACAGAAAGTAAGGACGTCCAGGAATATTGTAACAGTGTTTCAGATCCTGAAATGAGAAAATATCGCCCAAAACAAATAGCCCTTGATCCGACCATGGCTTAAAGATGAAGGGTTTTCTCCCAGATTGTAAATTGTTATTATTCCTAATTGGGGACTCTTTTGTGAATTTATTAGCACATCCAGTGAAATTGCAGACATCGTACCAAATTTTAAGGGAGTTATCTATCTATCATCACATTTTTTAGCTTTCTTAGATAAACCAGTAAATAATACATCTTGTAGTCGGTGTGGATACACAGCAAATTATTTAGGTTACGCCATGCAATCTCAGAATTTGCCTCTAACCACGTCTTAATAGAACGCAATCGACATGCCCAAAAATATAACTGAATGTTAGGGAATGCCAAACTTCCTTGAGTAGGACTTCTCTGTAAAGTTTTAATCTTAATTATCGTTTATTATTCCAAATAACTTTCGTTATAATATAATTTACTTCTTTAAAAAAAGTATCATAAGGAGAAAGAGGAATCATGGAAAACAAAAATAAAAGCCTAGGAAGAATATTTGCAATCCTACCTTGCAAAGAAAGTAATAGTGCGTCCCATCTCTCTAGGTCAAGTCTGATATTACTGAATAAAGAACTATAATTTTGTTTGACCACAGCCTGGAGTGAAGGAAGGATCTGGATTCCTAAGTATCTGAATGAGTTAGTGACTGGAATTAACGAAGACACCGATGAAGTATTGCATCGTTCTGACAGTGGCATTAGTACTGATTTCTCCCAATTAATTTTATACCCACTCACTTTACTAAAATCATGGAATATTTTGAGACATTTTGAGAAATGTAATGTTTAGAGTTGTGTATAATGACAGGGGAAACTATATGATGCAGATGGCTTGCCTGGGCCAGAGGCTCTAATGAGAGGGCAAACAGCAGTGGTGTCTTGTGCCTCTGCCCAGCAGAAAAGCATTTGAGCGGCTCATCCCTGAATTTGTATAAAGAGTTTGTACCATATGTATAAAATATGGGCCAAAGCCAAAACACTTCAAAACTGACCAGAGATATGTCCATTCGACCCGATCAAAGGCTTTCTCTGCATCTAGTGAGAGTATAGCGCTATGATCGTCTGTCAGATCGGTCTTATCTATAATATTCAAAAGGCGTCGGACATTATCCGTAGCACTGCGACCCCGAAGAAATCCTGTCTGATCATTAGAAATTAAAGATCCTACAATTTTATCTAAACGACGAGCTAGAACTTTTGCATAAACCTTAGTGTCTGTACAGATTAATGAAACTGGTCTATAGCTGGAGCAGCTGAGGGGATCTTTCCCTTTTTTCAGAATCAGGGAGAGCAGTATTCTGATCTCTGTGAAAGCAACCTGCATCTATTGCAAAATTTAAAGAGTCAAGAAGGAGTGGTCCAAGCAAGTCCCATACAGCCAAGTACAACTCTGGGGGCAGACCATATGAATACCTTTATTCACTGAATCTAGAGCTTCTTTTGATTCACTTATTTCAATAGAGAATCTAGAAAATCACGTTGTTCATTACTTAGGCAAAGAAGACTTAAATTTGATATAAAATCAATACTCCTCTAAACCTACCTCAGAACTAGAAAGAAGCTTTTAAAAATTCTTAAATATAGCATTCGCCTCTTCCAGGGCGGTATGAAGGACGCCCATACTATCCTTAATGGCTGTTATTGATGACATTGCCTCATTGTGTTTCAGCCTTAAAGCCAGCAATCTAGTGGGTCGTTTTCCATTAAAATTGTAATTTTGCTTAGTGCGATGAAGCAAAAATTCTGCCTTTAGAATAGAATAAAATAGAATTGCCTTACAATCAGATTTTAAATTTCCTAAAGTCTTACTCTTCTGTTCTGAAAATGTCTTTTAGATCCTTCTCAGTTTTTTTAATTTGCTCCTCCAGACGATTTAGTTCTTTTACTTTGCATTTGGTTGTTTCCAATAAAATCTGTGGATTATCAGCTGAGCTAGAGTTCTCTGAGAGGAACATAATCAGACTGTCCCGTAACTGTTTAATAAAATCTTTTTTCGATAACAGAGTTGTATTAAAGCGGCATCTTTTTGTCCTTTGAGAGGGTGAGACAAATTACAAATTACTGCAGAATGGTCTGAAATCAACATGGGAAGAATCTCAATATTGTTTACACTCTGAATAAGATATTTTGGTATTAGAATATAATCTATTCTTGTAAAAGTCTTGTGTCTGGAAGAATAAAAAGTCTAGTCCCTACAATTTTCATTCTTAATCCTCACACAAGTCATTATCTAGAATAAGATCGTTCAATGCCTGTGAAGCCTGATCACCATATACAGTGAAGAGAGATTAATCAATCAAAAGATTAACGACTTCATTAGCATCAATCCCCACCACCAGGCTGTAATCACCAAAATCAAGGAGGAGCTTGGTAAGAGACGGGAAAAAACCTGCATCAAATTTATTAGGGGCATAAACTGAAACAAAAATTGTTTTAAAATTATTCCACTCTGACAACTCCATTTTGACAACGATTTACATCTGAGGCCTTAAGGTGTGATTCTTGTATAAGAGCTCTCTTGCGATGTAAATAATCCAGGCATTTTGTTCTCTTTAGCGGAGAGTTCAGACCGTTGACATTCCACGATATCACATTGATGTCTTTCATTGCGACAGATTAATCCATATTTATCATATATATACTGTGGCGAGGCAGAGGAAGCACAAGAGAAACAGGTGCAGTGAAAACCCCTGGAGGGTGTATTTATTAGACAATACACAGAAGGTGAGCGGTGAGTCCGTGCGAGGAGTGCGGCGGTGAGTCCGGGGGTGGTGTAGCGGTGAATCCGGTGAGTGCAGCGGTGAGTCGTCTCGGTGTTTCCCGTGCTTAGTAACGTGAGGGAGTCCACTGTGAGGTAGTAGGGGAAGTAGCTCAGGCAGGCCCGTCACGTTGTAGCTTCTGGGAGACAAAGAAAGAGACAACAGGTTAGCATGCGTTTCCGGAGTCTCGTGGCTCACTGAAGCCGTCGCCTGGCCGGGCTTATCTGGCCCGCGGCTGATGAGCTCCAGGTGTGGCGAATCCGTCGTTGAGTGGCTGGTGTAGGTGTTCCGTGTTTGTTCCCAGGGCAACGCTGATCGATCCTCGGGGCCTTTCGTCACACCCCCCAGCGCTGTCCTGGTCCTGGTGGATAAAGCAGAGCGTAGTAACGGGGAAATTTGGGGTGGGTGGGGAGTGACCCCTGACAGACCTGCAAAAGCCGACCACATCCGCGATAGGCCGTCAGCGTTGGCGTTGGCTGTCCCAGCGCGGTGTTGCACGTCAAAGTGGAAGTCCTGGAGCGCGAGGAACCAGCGGGTCACCCTGGCGTTCGTGTCCTTGGCCCTGGCCATCCACTGGAGGGGTGCGTGGTCGGTAAGTAGGGTGAACCGCCGGCCCAGGAGGTAGTACCGCAGTTCCAGGACTGCCCACTTGACGGCTAGGGCCTCCTTCTCCACCGCGGCGTAGTTTTTCTCGGCGGGGGTCAGCTTCCTACTGATATATAAGACCGGATGCTCCTCACCCTCCTGGATCTGGGACAGCACGGCTCCCAGACCCACATCAGAAGCATCCGTCTGTAGCAGGAAGGGGCAGCCGAAGTCCGGGGCTCTCAGGACAGGGTCTGAGGTGAGTGCGGCCTTAATCCTCTGGAACGCTTCCTCCGCGTCGGGGTTCCACAGAACCCGTTCAGGCTGCCCCTTCCTGGTCAGGTCTGTCAGAGGGGCGGCTATGGAGGAGAAGTCGGGGATGAAACAACGATAATACCCTGCCAACCCCAAGAAGGCGCGTACCTGGGTTTTGTTGGTGGGCCTCGGGTCTCCTGGACCGCGGTGACTTTACTCTCCTGTGGCCGGATCAGTCCTCGTCCAAACTCGGTAACCCAGGTACTTCGCTCCGAAGAGCGCCAGGTGACATTTCTTGGGGTTGGCGGTGAGTCCAGCCCGTCGAAGATCCCGAAGCACCCTCCGCAGGCGCTCCAGATGGTCTTCCCAGGTCTCCGAGTGAATCACAAGGTCGTCGAGATAGGCTGCGGCGTACTGTTGGTGGGGTCGGAGTAAGATGTCCATTAGTCTCTGGAAGGTGGCTGGTGCCCGTGTAGACCGAAGGAAGGGACCGGTATTGCCAGTGGCCGCCGGGGGTGGAGAAAGCCGTTTTTGGCTTGGCTTCCTCTGACAGCGGAACCTGCCAGTATCCTTTGGTGAGATCGAGGGTGGAGATATACCGGGCCCTTCCAAGACGTTCCAGCAGTTCGTCTACACGGGGCATGGGATATCCGTCGAACTCGGAGACCTGGTTGAGTCGCCGGTAGTCATTGCAGAAGCGGAGGGTGCCGTCCGGTTTTGGAACCAGGACGATGGGGCTGGACCACGGGCTCGTCGATGGTTCAATCACCCCCAACTTCAGCATTTGGTTTACCTCCTCCTCAATAGCTCGCCGACGAGCCTCAGGGATCCGGTAGGGCCGCTGCCGGACGATGACGTCGGGAGGGGTCCGGATCTCGTGCTGGAGGAGGTTAGTCTGCCCGGGCGTGGACGAGAACACATCCGAGAACTGACCGACCAAATGTTGGAGTTCCGTCTTCTGTCTTGGAGCGAGCAGGGGCGTTGGTGTCGACGACCGGGCCCTCCTGAATGGCGAGTGTGGAAAAGTGTTCCCTAGTCCCCACCCACTTCTTCAACAAGTTAATGTGGTATATTTGTTCGGTGCGTCGACGGTTTGGTTGGCGGACTCGGTAAGTAACCGGGCGATCTTTTCCAGAATGGTATATGGACCCTGCCAGGTGGCCAGGAATTTGCATGCATTGGTGGGGACTAGTACCATGACCTGGTCGCCGACCTGGAATTCCCGGGGTTGTGCAGGGCGGTTATAGTGCCGTTGTTGTTGCTGCTGGGCCTGCGTCATGTGCTCCCGCACGAGGGGCATCACCCGTTCAATTCGGTCCCGCATGGCTTGGACGTGTTCTCGACGACCGACCTCTGGGCATCCGGCTGCTGCTGCTGCTCCCAGGCCTCTTTTGCCACGTCCAGCAGGCCTCGCGGCTGTCGGCCGAACAGCAACTCGAATGGGGTGAAGCCGGTGGAGGCCTGGGGCACCTCTCGCACCCCGAAGAGGACGTTAGGGGAGCATCTGGTCCCAGTCCCGTTTGTCCTCGGAGACAACCCTTCTCAACATCTGCTTCAGTGTCTGGTTGAACCGCTCCACAAGTCCGTCCGTCTGGGGTGGTACACTGAGGTCGCGCAGCTGCTGGATCCGTAGCAGCCGGCAGAGGTCGGCCATCACTCGGGACATGAACGGGTGCCTTGGTCGGTCAGTATCTCCCCGGGTATCCCCACTCTGGTGGACAGGGTGAAGAGCTCCTGGGCGATCGCCTTGGCGGTGGCTTTGCGGAGTGGGATGGCTTCGGGGTACCGGGTGGCGTAGTCCACGATCACCAGGATGTGTTCGTGGCCGCAGGCAGACCTCGGCAGCGGGCCCACCAGATCCATCCCGATGCGCTCGAAGGGCACCTCGATTATGGGCAGCGGGATAAGTGGACTAGGGGGAGGTGGCCGGGGCGAGGTCTTCTGGCACTCGGGGCAGGCCTGGCAGAACAGTTTCACATCTCCGTCGAGCCCCGGCCAGTGGAAACGGTCCCGGATCCTCTTGATAGTGTTGGCGGCCCCGAGGTGTCGGCCAGTGGGTGGGTGTGGGCGAGCTCCAAGATGGTGTCCACTTTCCCTCAGGGCACCACCAGGAGCCGTTTCTCCTCCCCCCTCCGCTGGGCGACACAATAGAGTAGGCCGTTCTCCACAATAAAATGGGGAAGAGGATGGGGGCCGGGCCGCGTCTCTTCTCCATCCATGAAATGTACCTGGTTCCAGCAATTCTTGAGCCGGTCATCCTCCCGCTGAGCCCGGCCGAACGAGCCCCCTCCGACTACCTGTTGGAACACATCAAAGAATACATTAGTAGTATTCGGAGGGGACTCACCATCTCTTCCGCTGTCCGATGCTAGGAGAACGGCAGGGCGCGGCGGTTTCTCTCTCCTCTCGCCTCTTCCGGCGAGGGCTTTGAGGGCTGACAGGCTGTGTCGCGGTGTGTAGCGCCTCCTCGAAACCCGGCCAGTCCCGCCCGAGGATGATTGGTACCGGCAGGTCTTGTACGAGGCCCACCTCCAGGGGCCAGCTTCCTCCTGTCGTCGTCACGGTGATGAGACGGGTGGAGACTTTCCTGGTGTCCCCGTGGACGCAGGTCAGTGGCAGCCGTTTCCGCGGTTCCGTGCGCGGGGGTAGGAGGCGGGACTGAACCAGGCTGATGGTACTGCCAGAGTCAAGGAGGGCTCTGAACTTCCGTCCATTCAGGCCGACGGGGATTTCCGGTGCGCGCGCGGGAAGCTCCCGGTGGAGACTGCAGCCTGCCAGCCACGCTCTAGAGGAGTTGGAAGCCTCTTCGGTTGGCATCGGCTCATCTCTCACGGTCGGGACCGCCGCCCTCTCCATCGGTCGCCGGGTGCCCTCCGGCGCGCGTCGCTCCTGGGACACCCTCCGGGGAAAAGATGGCGCCCGCTCCCCAGGCCTCGGCGCTGTGTGCGGCTTCCGCCAGCTCGACCGCCTCAACCAACTCCATGACGTTCTTGGGGTTTCTCATACCGACCGCCTGGCGATAATTCCGGGGGAGAGCCCGCAGGAGCCGGTCTATCACCACCCTTTCCACAATGATGGCGGGGGTTGGTGTCCCGTCCAGGAGCCAGTGTTGCGCTAGCCGAGTAAGTTCGGCGGCCTGGGTCCTTGCCGGCTGGCGAGACTGGAAGACCCACTCTTGGAAGGCTTGGGCTGCGCAGACCGGTGATAGACCGACCCTGCCCAAGATTTCCCTCTTTAGGTCGTCGTATACATTCGCCAGGTCGGCCGGCATGCTGAAGTAGGCGCGCTGGGGCTCTCCTGACAGCAGCGGGGCCAACGCGCGTGCCCAATCCCTCCGTCCCATCCTTCCGTGGTTGCGGCGCTCTCGAACATCTCGAGATATATTTCGGGTCATCGCTGGCGCCATTTTGGGTAGCAGCTGTGTGGCTTGCATCCGGGGATCAGGCACGACGGGCGTGGTTGAGTGGCGGCGCGAGAGCAGCGAGCTCCTGCTCGGTCTCGTTCTGGCGGGTAGCCAAATGCTCGACGATCTGTTGCTGGCGAATGGAAACCTCTGAGAGCGTTGGAGGAATTCCTCCATCTTCGCCGGGAAGCAGCGCGCTGCCTGGGGGAAACAAAGAGAGAGTTGATGTTGTGGGGAACCTTTAATAGAGGCGGCGACAGCGCTCTTCCTTTTTCTCTTTCTTTCCTCTGTTCTCTTGCGCTTAAAAACCGCTCGCATTCTCCACCACTTGTGGCGAGGCAGAGGAAGCACAAGAGAAACAGGTGCAGTGAAAACCCCCGGAGGGTGTATTTATTAGACAATACACAGAAGGTGAGCGGTGAGTCCGTGCGAGGAGTGCGGCGGTGAGTCCGGGGGTGGTGTAGCGGTGAATCCGGTGAGTGCAGCGGTGAGTCGTCTCGGTGTTTCCTGTGCTTAGTAACGTGAGGGAGTCCACTGTGAGGTAGTAGGGGAAGTAGCTCAGGCAGGCCCGTCACGTTGTAGCTTCTGGGAGACAAAGAAAGAGACAACAGGTTAGCATGCGTTTCCGGAGTCTCGTGGCTCACTGAAGCCGTCGCCTGGCCGGGCTTATCTGGCCCGCGGCTGATGAGCTCCAGGTGTGGCGAATCCGTCGTTGAGTGGCTGGTGTAGGTGTTCCGTGTTTGTTCCCAGGGCAACGCTGATCGATCCTCAGGACGCTCGTCACAATACAACAAAAAATATTACCCCGGAAGACCATGTAATCAGAAAAAGCAAACCTTGGTAATAACAACATAAAATTTAAACAAAACAAAGAACAAATTAACAAAATATCAATGGTAGCCCGCAGAGAGAGAAAGCACACTCTCTTACTGGCCTCTAAAATATAATTATTCGAGGCCATGCACTCAAACTGTGCGGCAAAACCCAGGAATCAATGCTTTTTCAAATGTCCATGTCAGTAACAGAATCTGAAATCCCTACTTAAAATATGGAGGCACCGAATCTATAAGGCTGTTTAACCATTAGTGGTTCCCAACGTAGGGGTATACTCCACCGGACCACCGACATCCAGCAACGAGACGAACTTCTCCAGGTCTGTGGGGGTCTCTCTGCCATTTATCGCTTTTAACCACTGCCGGGTATGACAGAAACGACTCGATTCCCAACTGTTGGAGGCGCTTCCTTTTTTCCGACATAGCTTTTCTTTTTTGAGACGTGCCCTTACTGAAATCCGGGAAGAACGGCAACTTCACCCCTTCGTGGCTCAGGGACGGAGAATTTCTAGCTTCTTTCAGGATCAGTTGCCTGCCGTTGTAACGAAGAAGCTTGAAAATCAATGTGCGTGCTTTCTTCCTGGAGGAATCGCTCGCATACAGGCGACGTGCACGTTCAATCTCAATCACCTTCCCTTGCAAGGATGGCAACCACTTAGGAATCTGAGTCTGTAGGAACTTAATTGCGTTACCACCTTCAGGAAGGCCCACCAACCTTAGATTGTTTTTTCTGGATTTATCTTCGTAAAGCCATAGCTTCTCTTGCATCTCTTCCAAACGAGACGCGCTAGCGATCGAATCATTTTTGATGTCGCTCACCATACTTTGTATATAGTCAAATCTTCGCCGAATGCTTTGACGTCTTTTTCCAGGTAGCCAAGACGTGAAGATATCATTGAAATTTCCTCACAAACAATTGCAGACATACTTAATTTTATAGCACTCAGTTGTTTTTCTAGCATCTCGGCAAAGGCGTCATGAAGACGTTCGTCATCTTTAGGCCGTTTTTTAGAAGGAGAGTGTGGCATATATATACGTAACAACATATTGTTCCTAAATATATACATGGATGTGTTTGTATTTTATATATAAATAATAAATATACACGTTACACACATATATTTACATAATACTTATGTTTGTGTGTACTGTGTATATTTGTTACTGTTATTACTATTATTGTTATTATATATTATTGTCGTTTACAAACAAAAACTTTTATTTTGAATGCGAATAATTACAATTAATCATTTCACAGCACTAAAATACTTATATACAATAACATATATTAGCGTATATAATATATATGTGTATGCATTTGTTTATTCATACGTTTCGTTGAAAATAGTTTTATGTACAAAATGGTTTAAATACTATTTATGCATTCACCCTATAAAAGCATTTAATTGTCTAGCACACTTAATATCCTAATTGGACGGCTATCTGGAATACTTTCAATCTGTTTCATATAAATACGACTTTAATATTAATGTTATACTGTAACATACACTTGCATGTGCTCAAACATTTTTTCATGTTTACAGCTTTGTTGAGTTGTTAGTAATAAACCTGTTTCTGGGTCCTGTTCGCCCTGTCAGGGTTTATTTTGTATTTTTACATCATTCTCTTATGCATCTCAGGCCGGAATATACCATGCTGTCATCCATAAATTCAGTGACTAAGTCCTTGGAAAATATTCTGCAGAGATTGTGATAGAACTCCACCCTATATAAGCATCAGCCAAAGTCCCTGAGGAGGTGCCAACCAGACCAATTCCACCCCATCATAAATCTCAGCCGACTTCTGCCATGACTAGATAGCTTTTTGGAAACACCAACAGAACATTTCTAATTTGCCTTACGTTTTCTTCATAATTGGCTCCCCAAATTGTAAAAGATCCCCTCCATTAACGTCTATATTATTGAAAGCACCCACTATAAATTCAGATGTGAGTAGACTCTGTGGTGCTGCGCCTCAGGAGAGCGAGAGTAAATTGAAATTCAGGTCATAGTAGCTGCCTGGCCAGAGCAAAGAGACGTCGTGTTGCTGGTTTGGAGGAGAAACCTGTGCACTGCTTATTACAGGCCAGCCCGGGAGATTGACAGAGCGAAGTTACGCTCTCATTTCCTCAGCCCTTTAAAGGATTGCAATCTTCCTCTCTTTTCTCTGCTGTCTGTCACCGTGTCACTCTGTGACCACTGCCACTGTTGGACGGATTCCTCTCTCTCTCTTTCTTCTTCCCGCCCCTCCTCTCACCCGGCTCCATATAAACAGCTATCAAACTCTTCTGGCAGGCCTTTGAAATGAGAAAGTCTCTGAGGAACCATAAACACAAGCTCATATAAATGATATTGAATTTATATGAGCTATGTGACAAGAAACCCTATTTTCACATGGGCATTAGACCGCAATGTCTGCATGCAGACTTCAAATTCTGGAGACCCCTAACATGAAGAGTGAAATCACATCATTTTTATTTATATAGCTCTTTACAATAACGATTGCAGCTTCGCAGTATTAAACGGGCAAGTAATCAATGACGCAAACTTCATCAAATATGAGTCAAATCCAAGTTTTGCCGTAAAGCGGATTTAATATTGTCATTTTTCAGCTCCGGGTAGTTCCGTGCTGATTCAGTAAACTGTAAAGTTCATCAATTATGAAACATGTTCAATTCGGCGATAAGCAGCTAGTGTCGTTATTCAGTTTGAGTCAGTTCAGTGTTGATTCGATTCGGTTTAATAACAATGCCAGTGTTGGAAAATTCATAAATTATGAACAAACTCGATTTAGATAAAACAGCTGTGTCGTTTTTCAGCTCAAGTTTTGTTTAAAAAGATTATCTAAATGCCGTCGCATTAATAATATTACTGATTATTAAGTGTCTTTTGTAAATATAAGTATATAGCCAAAAGTACTGTATATGGACACCTAAACAATACAATCGAATGTGATTGTATGAACATGTTTGAACATTTAGGGCCAGATTTACTAGCTTGCGCTAAAGCAAACCATCTTTTGGCATTGAAATGGCAGTGTCAGGATTTACTAAAGATGCACAGTGACGAATTAGAGCTGAAAATGCATAGATACGGTTATTTTTGCACCTGTTCTTATTGATTATGCATTTGTAGGAGGTTTCCTTTCAGATGCACTATTTATGGGAGTAGAGTATTAAAATGAATCAAAGCGATTTGCAAACATTTACGCTCATCAAATTACTGGTATTTGCGTTAGTATTTAAACTTTAAAGTTAACTTGCGTTATATTATTAAAACTAAAACGGCTGCATTTGTTGTTTCTAGGAGGAGGCACCACAGAGAACACAAAGCATGTATTAGAAGTGAGAGTATTTTTTCCACGCGTATTAATTTATTTGGAATTCAGAACAAGACATTAAAGAAATCCCAACATATCTTTACACTAATTTTACGGTGCTTTGCAGATTGCGTAGGTCCTCATGAAAATGAGATGTTGCTTTTGTGTTCTTGTCAGTAAATAGCCTGCAAAAATTCCCACACCTTTTGCAATTGCTCTGTTTAGTAAAAATGACAAATAATTTCAAAGTTGAACTGAATAACAGCTAAATTTATTCTTTTTTATTACATTTTTCTTCTTGACAACAAAAACAGGTCCACGAAAGCTAATGCAACTCTGCTTCGATTCTGCATTGTTTACACACTTTGGTCGGCTGTCCACATATATTCGGTCTGTATGTGTGTGACTATGACAGCGAGAAACTCTAAGCATGATCAAAGATGCTTTCCCAGACTATTTATAGACCGAGACCTGTCATTGTGTGCACTTAACAATGGTCCGCTCATTCCTAGTGATTAAATGGTCCAGGGAGCGCTTGTGTTGACTGCATAATGTATTGGACAGCCTCTGCTATCACTGTGGAAATATTATTCTGCTCTTCTGTGAGGATACCAGACTTTCCTCCTACAGATTTATGGCTGCTTCACCACCCTGACGCTTACTTGCATATTTATGCTGCGCTGTGTCCTGTCATCAGTCACCGTACAGGCCCAAGGGTTAGCGCGCATATCTGCTTATATCAACTGATGGGCCTTTCGCTGACACCACTGTGTGTCTGGCAGGAAACATGTCTGATATTAGTCTTGTTCATGCCACTGAGTATCTTCTGCATTGTTAGAGAAAATAATAGAGCGTCTTCATTTCAGATGTCAAAGTTGCCGGCGTTGTGATGAAGGTAAAAGTGATGCAACACAGAATCTGCAGAGTTTTCTCACATTTTCTGTGCTGATTTTTAGGAGAAAAATCTATACACACACACACACACATACAGTATATACACACATAAATACATACATATGGGGAATGAAAGGAAATGTTAAAATATTACATAATGAACAGAATTTTCATTAATACATAAAGAAAACAATTAAATTCAGTTATATTCTGTGAAATTCCAGAGCTTTCTAGGTATAATTTCTGTGCGGACCTGGCCATAACTAATATGTCTATATCCATTAATATCATGCATCTCAGATGTCAAAGTTGCCAACTTCCAGTGGTTGCGAAAGGGTATGAAACAAAGGCCTAGACAGAAATTTCTCACATGTTCTGAGCTGAAGGAATTATATACTGAATTCTGTGGAATAAATTGAAACGTTGCTAAAAATGTGAAATGTTAAAATACTGTAACACAATACTGCATTCTTATTGTTAAGCTAAAAATTTTACTGTGGAAACCTCAGTTTCTGAAGGTAGAGATTCTGTGAAAACATGGGGAATAACTAATATGTTTTTTTTTTTCTCTGTTTCTCTTTTTCTAGTTAACGTTAATAGCAGATGCACCTGTTTGCACCTTAAATAATATCATATATGTGGCAAATTTCAATAGGAAGTAAACATCCTTAAGTAATACTCCCTTTGAAGGGCAGAAGCTTTGGAGTAGCGAGCACTCTTTTGCCGTGTAGCTTTAAAAATGAAACGTGGGAACCCACCAGCCCTGGTCACATGATCACTGAATCATTCATTCAGTGATTCATTCAGAAACAGTGGTTGAATAATTAATTCAACAACTCATTTGTTCAAAACATTGATTCATTCAGTAGTCCTTTTGACAGTTTTGAACGATTTTTCAGTGATAGAGCACAGACACGAAATATTGTCATTAATATGTAAGTTACGCAAGATTTACTTCTACGTGTATATTAACTTGTGAAACAAAAGCAATATACTAACTGCAGTCGTGCTGGCCATCCTTGAGCAGCGAGGGTCATGGGATTCTCTAAACCATGGTCATTGTTTTGCATCAAAACTTTGTCACAAATTGTCTAGAGATAGTACTGTTGGGTGCAACCGGATCCATCTTTGTCCTCTATCGCTCTGCCTCATGGGAGACAGCCAGCTCTGATTTTATTCTCTTGCATTTTAATTAACCTTTGCCAGTACACTGATGCTGCTGCTGCCTGCTCATTATTAGGGAGCATGTTCTGTGCGACTGCACTAACGAATAGCTCAGGGACCCCTGTTTCATCTCCGTAACGCTGGGGAGCATGAAAATGCAATCTGAAATAGAAGTGCCTACAATGGATTTTTAGCTTTATTATTTGTTTTCATTTTTGCCTATATTACCTTTCAAAGTGAGGCATATCCTTTGTTCAAAGCCTTTATAGCAATCAATGAATATTTAACATCCCCTGGTAGCTCCCTGTAAAGAATGCTTGATGGGCATGTGCTTTATGCAGATGCACCTGCGTGGGACAGTGGCCTTTAGTTGGGACAGGGAATCATTTTCGCCAAAACAGTCCACAACGAAGGACAGCGAGTTATGATGAAAGTACTGCTGTTTTGTTCTCAGTTGGACATTTGGGACCTATATATATCATCTTTGACTCATGCTTCTACATAAAACTTCTGTTTAGTTGCAGAGGTTGCTGTCTTGACAAATCTGAGCATGGTTTAAGACGCTGAGGTCTGAAATAATTCTGGCCTCGATGCAAAAAAAATATTTTAGCAATACTGGTTAAGCTAGGATGTTGGTGAATGCAAAAAAGTAGACTATGTTCTTATGTCAGGTTGTATAATATAATATGTTCATCGTTGTGTGGCGTGGGAAGGAGACTGCAAAGATGGCAGATAACAATTGACAGTCTTTTAATAAATCCACAGTAAGGCAATTCCAGGCAGAAGGGTAGCAATCACACATATACATAGTCGAGTCAAATTTATAAAGGGGAGGTAATGACATTAAATGACTAGACACGCCTTAACATAATGAATTGATTAACATAAAGACAGAAACTAGTTCACACATGGCACATGAGGAATGAAAACACACAAAACAGTCCAGAGGTGTGACAATATTACTATATGCAGTAAGCAAATGTTTTTTTAAAAAAGTTGATTTAAATCATACACTCTCTTGTGTACTTTTTTGTAAAGTAAGAACAGTTTTAACGTTGCGTGGTTTTTGCTGAACTGAATCCAGTCTAATCCAATAAGGCTGGGTTCATACTGCTAGCCTTAGTACTCAATTGCACTTTTTTGCTCAGATCCAGATTTTCTCCTTATTCTTTTTATGTGGCCAATATCAAATTTCCAGTGTGACAGTATGACACCGGAGTTTGTTGGGGGTTGTTTTTCAAGTCTGGGTTGAAGCAGAGCACACTAATGTGATATTTACCCCCTGGAACACGATTAGCCAAGTTTTGTTCTAGTTTTGAGAATTGGGCAGATTTTGTTGTGAAAACCTGGCAACCCTGTTGGTATCGTTCTTTAGGTCAGTTCAGGACCATGATCTGTTCACACACTGGAAATCTGACATTTCAAACAACAATACAGCTATACAAAAGATCTGATCAGTAAATTGCGATTGTAGTCAAAGTGACACAAATCAGAATTAAAAATGTTGTTTGTGCTGTTCAAACTGTTATCAGAAAAGCAGATGTGAGCAAAAACATTTGGGCCACGTTTGCCTGTCATGTGAACATGATTATTTGACCTGGAACATAGCAATAGCGCTTTTAAAATAATACAAAAACAATTTTATTCTTGATTTAGTCATAGCTGTCCAGGAAAATCAGTTGAAAAATCTCTGCTTGGATTTCTCTTTCCTAGGTTATTGGAATCGTCCTCATTACGAATGCATTAAATGGCGTGGTGGTTTTTTTAGGTTGAGTAATGAGTGCGTTTTATTTCACGTCCTCAGATAAACATTAAACTGATTTTAAACCAAAAGATAGCATGGTTTCACACTGAAACACATAGCTCAGCCATAATTAACCACAAAGGATTTTACAAAGCTTTAGTGATTCAGTGAAGCTTGTAAATAAACATTACTGTTGAGAGTTTGTTTGTACCCGGGAATAAGGAATTAGCCTACTGAAGACCAGCCTCACACACAGACTGTTTTCTTGGTAATCACTGAAGAAGAGGGAAAAAAAATCATCTTCACTTGTACTACTAATGCCCTGTGCTTATTGACTGTGACTTGTATTTGAAGACCCTGGTTGTTGCTGGGTGCTGCTCTTGGATTTTTGATGCCTAACACTGCCGGGGTTTTCCTTGTGCACTTTCAGGGCCTTCCTTTCAATGGAGCGCACAAGAGGAATCACTGTCTTTGATTAACATTAGCAGATAAAACACTGACTTATCTGACAGTATTGATCATTTATTGAATAAAGGCAAAAATAGCTACATTTCATTTTCATAGCCTTTTAAATGTATTTTTATTTTAAATATATTTTTATTTATTTATTTATTGGTATGCAGCTTGATAAAATAGTTTTGTCCCAAAACTGAATGAGAAAGACATACTTTAGATCAAGTCATATCAGTGTATATCAGTTTACCAATAAAATACAATAAAAGAAATAAAATGAAAATATTATAAACAATATATTATAACCACTAAAATACCTGTATTTATTTTCCATTCTTTGTATAACAAAACCCTTCAAATTTAACAGTATTCAAAAAGAGTATTCAAGATTTGTTAACAAATAAGCAAATGTGTTTATTATAATTATGATTATTTTTATTTATTTATTTATTTATTTATTTATTTATATTTGTGGTTATTTTTGTGCACAGAAATGTGTCTGTGTTGGATTATTACAATAAAATAAAAATTACCTTTTCTCTGTGGATGAATGGATGTCCATTAATCATATTTTTCCCACATTTCCCACATTGGCCATTTATCAATACAGTACTACTTCAAATGTTTAATTGCTAGGTATTTCAGTCTGCCCAGATGTTGGTCATTTTAGCCAATTGAAGCTGAGGAAAAATATTCTCTCTCCAAATTCATCTTTGCCTCTCTCTGATAGTGACGTATGAATAAGCCCCTTTCTTGCAATGCCAGGAAATGTGTAAACTTCATTCATCTTCATTCAATGTTCACTTCTGAAAAAGGCATCTCTCTCTGGTTTACCCGTGGTTGCTTCTAAGAGTCCCATTAGTTGCTGTTGAAGGACAAATCTGACAAATTATGTTTTACTGTTTTAGGTTTTAACAAATGTGAATTGAATCTCTGTGCTCCCATTGGCTGCCTCTGGCACTGCAGAGATTTCTACAGGGAGTAAATAATGAGAAGACAGATCCATTAACCATAAGTCCAGACTTCATCATAGAGCTAATTTATGGGCATATAGCTGACATCAGTCATGGGCAAGCTTTAAAGGCAATAAACTTAATTTGTAAGTGTAGAATGTAAACATTTTGATTGCATCTTCAATATTGATCATAACTTATCAGCCTCTTTATATATGTTTGTTGAAAAGTTTCATTTTTAAAAAGTGCCTTTTACTTACCCAGGTGTGATTTATTCCTGCGATGCAAAGTTGAGTGTTTAGTTGTCATTCTTCAGTGTCACGTGATTAGTTGTATTTTTTACATGTATACACAAATCCAACTGAAGTGCACAGAAAGGCCTAGACAGGTATCTGAAAAAAACCTGCTGAGAAACAAAGATGTGATAACATAACAAAACATTATATTTTGCTTCGCAGAATGTTACGACTGAAAAGGTGAAAAAATTAATTAAAAATGTATTTGAAATATAAATATTTTTGTAACATTGTAAATGTCTTTACTGTAACTGATGATAAATTTAACACATCCTTGCTGGATAAAATGAATGATTTCTATTTTTAAAAATCTTAATCAAAACTTGTGAAAGTTTTTTTTAAAGAAACAAGCAAAGCTGTAATTGAGCTTGTGTGTCATTGATCATCTTGCGTTGTAGTTTTTGAAGTACAAGAGCAGCTTTGGCATTTTGATTTACAGTAACTGTGTTGCCTGAGGAGAAACTCCCTCCAATCAGGTGTCCTGGTAGAATGAGCATAATTCATCTATTACAGTACACAGTGGAACGCTGTGTGTGTGAGTGTGTGCGTTTAGATGTGTATATTCAGAAAAGGACAGCAAGCTTTATGTGACAACTAGTAATGCAGCATTGCCTGCTGAGAATTGGTCTAACATTCATATTTATTACTGGTAGATTGAGTTTGAAAGCTAAACAACTCAGGTAAAGTGAGTGTGATGAGAAGCCCTGGGCCACTGAGGCTTATTCTAACCTGACAGCTCACTGACAGACTTTATGATATCAGCAGCATTTTATCCTTTCATGTGTTTCAAACCTGTTCACAACTAACTCATGCACGTTTCCTTAAACTCACTGCCTTCATCAAAAAAATTGGAAGTTCCCAGCTATGTGAATCCGTTTTAAATGCTGTTAGAGGAATGGTTCACCCAAAACATTTGCTAAAATTTTACTCACCCTCAGGCCATCCAAGATGTGGATAAATTTTTGTTTCATTGGAATAGATTTGGATAAATTTAACACTGCATTTCTTGCTTACAAATGGACCCTTTGCTGTTAATGGGTGCCGTCAGAATCAGAGCTGCTAAAACAATAATCCAATAATGTTTGTTTTAATAGACACTAAAGCCCAAACCCATTTATTATGGGTGTCTAAATTTTAGTTTCACTAAAGCCCTTTGGGACCACACTTCAAACAAAGGGATGTGAATTTTCTCAGCATACAGAATTTTCTGGCTACAGCGGCAGCATGGCTGCCCGAGTGAACAAAAAGACACATAAATATAAGCATTATTGACATTAATAAAGACTTTAGTAAAAAAGTAGTCATGTGTTCAAATTACGGTTATGTTTTAAAAAGAAAGGTTTGCAAAAAAGAAGAAAGGAAAAACAGAATTGGGATTTGGCATTAGCACCAGCTTTAGCGATTATTTCACTTTTATTTTTTTCCAAATCAGGAAATTTTATTTTATTTTATTTTATTTAAGTTTATTTATCTACGCTACACATAAATCCCCCTCTCATTTTGTCTGACCTGTCTTAATGTTTCTAAAAGGAACACTATTTTGCATATTTGGTTTAATGCAATGTGTTTATGTGGTTTAAGTTTCAAAAAACACATTATTTTTCATATTCAGTGCATTATTGTTTCTCCTCTAAGCCCCGCCTTACGGGTTGATTTGTACAAAGCTCATTGTTCTATAAAAGCAAGGTGTGCTCTGATTGGCCAGCTATCCAGAGCATTGTGATTGGCCGAATAACTGAAGCATTTGTTGTAAATGTTACACCCCTTATTATGACAAACAGTGAAACAAATTACAAACAAGGCATTTGTTGCACCCAGAGGAGACATAATTACTGATTATCGTGACTTTATTTAGTAGTCTTTTTATGCGTTGTGAAACAGCACTACTATTCACTTCTCAAAACTCATGTTTGAAAAGTAAGTAGCAGATTCTTTTAATAAGAAAAAGAGTGAGTCAGAAGCGCCAGACAGTTAGAATTGCCCCATAGCCTCTATGCACAGCTAGCATAGGCTGCTCCCAGGTACAGGAAATAGTCCTCCATAAACGCGTTGAACACACTTTAATATTTGTGTTGTAAATAAAACCACAGATTTCTATTTGTGTCCTCTTTTGGAAGCACAAAGTAGTTTCACTTTCACAACGACACACAGCACATCCAGCACTACAGCTAGAATAATAGCTCCGCCTTCTTTCTTTGCATGAACATTTGGTCGATGTTATGAAAACACACCCCCAATTTGTGATTGGGGACGTGTTTAACTGAGCCATTTTAGGGGTATGTGTACAAGTCGTAACTTTTATAAAGAATATCTCTTTGGTTTTGAGATTTTCATCTTTGAAATTTTACAGATCTTCTTTATGCACCAAGAGCTCGTAACACTCTAAAGAGAAAGGAACATTTTAAATTGCATGATGTGACCCCTTTAACACGTGGAGAGACAGCCCAATTTTCTGTTCTATACTGCACATTCCCACACTTCTTCAGTGTGCTTTAAACTGACTGATTGTTGTTATTGTTTAACAACAATAAGTAAATGTGATTCATGCTTTTTCCGTCATGAGCAAACAACAGCAGTGTGTTTTGTAGCCAAGAGTGGGTAGCATTTGTGGTATGTTTTGACCCCTTCATGACAAGAAAAAAAATACATCTTTTGATTCGTCTTTGGAAATTTGAGAGAAAACATTACAGAAAAAAATTATTTTATTGGCTGGATCAACAATAGCCTATATAAAATAAGCCTACTAACTTTTGGAAACCATCCAGGCCTTTAAAAGCATTAGAACTTTAAGTTGAGCTAAGGTCAGCAAAACTTTTGCTTTGTTTTGGATCAATACAAGAGTTCAAGATTAGGTTTACTATAGCTTGTTAATGTTACAAAAGAACAGAAGAAAGCTTTGTTCTCAACATGCTGGATTGTGTACCATATCCACCAACCTACATCTCTGTCTTGTCACAAAACGAAATGCAAAACAAAACTAAAACACATATTTTGGAATATATGTTTGCTCATATCTAAACACTTCTGACATTTTTCCCTTTGCACAGGCCTCTCAGCAAGCTGTTGACATTACTGTATAAAGAAGTGCTGTTCAGGATATTCTTCACCGGCTGTGATCGCCATAAAATCAGATATACTGCATTTTCCATACAGATCAGATATTGTACCTATCAAGGAACTTATGAAAAATTGAAACAGCCCCTAAGCTGAGCCCATCAGTATTTCCAGAGCTGAGAGCGCATGAATAAAACATAGACAGATATGATGATGAGGGGCAGGATGGGAGTCTCTGGACAGACTGTGACTGACTGAATCAGCAGCGGTCACTTGACCTCTCCCCCCCGATGGGGCGTTCACGCCTCCTGCCTGGATCTCATTTACGACAGCACGCCATCATCAGAGTAATAGCCTGACAGGAGAATAGTTAACCCTTGACTTCTCCCACAACACATTCACTTGAAGGCAGAATTTTACTCTCGATTTCTCTATCATCATCGTGGCATGTTGACATTTGCTGATGAGAAGCTTCTGTACACAGCCTCAACATGGTGATCTCAAATAATTCTCATATTAAAGTGAATAATTAGTAGATTAACCTGAGGGCCATCTTAGACGAGCTTGAATTTCCATGCACCTCCTGCAGGAACTTGTTGATCAAGCTAGGTTGACCCAACTAAAATTCACTCAAAAATGTTCTTTCATTGTTTACTCGCAATCATGCATTTGGCTTCAATTTCTTCTATATAGGCCTACTGTGTCAAAAAAAAATGGTTCCTTGGAGATGTTGCCAAAATTCTTATGGATTTAGTCTTTTGTATTTTTTGAGTATGTTAATAAAGATATGATGAAAGTATTGGCCGGGTGGATAGATAGTAATGCATTCTGTGAATTATTAATAAACAAGACTGTGAGTTTGGAGTCTCCTTAAGTAGAAGTTTGAGATAGGGAATACCTGTGCCAGCAATCAGTCTCTGGTATAGGGTGTTATGGGAAATGAACTTTGTAAAACTAATACTCCGGAGACGGTGGTGATCGGGGATGGCCACAGAGACCTGATTTGTGACACATGAATACAGACATTTGAAGTAATTGACATTTAGTTTTTTCTATACATTTTCATCTTTAAGAGCTGAACCCATTGTCCTGACATTGCTAATGCTAATGCAAGTACTAATGGTCTGCTATTTTTAGTTTTTGGGTGAGCCGTTCTTCTTCAAGTAAATTAGAATCTAACGTGACTAGCCTTGTTGGTCTTGTCGGCTTATGTGCAAAACTATATGAAGCGAGAGACAGAGTTGAGCTCGCAGATTTGCTGTTTGGAAGCAGCCCTTCACAGTCAAATGCCAGAACACCGATCTGAAGGTATCCACCCTTGTGTACTCGGCATGAGTTCTGCGTTGACATCGTAGATTGTGCTCACTTCATTCCAGCTGGCACTGAATTCCTCATTGCTCTTCACCATATCCACTGGTGTGTTAAGTGGCTGCTCAAAAGCAATCCACCTCTGACACACCTCAGCACACATGTATTTCGTGGGTAAATAGGTTGGCTGAAAGCAACGGGGTGACATCCGATCATTTCCAATTCTTTCTAACCGGAGTGGGACCGTGTCCCTGCCTCTGATCTCTCCTTTTAGATTCTGGCCATGATACTGCGAATGGGTCAGATGAATAAATGATTAAAAGTGAAAGTGAGCTGGTGTACAGACCTCTGAAAAAGCAAGAGTGATGCATTCTGTGCCAGACGTGTACCTGCATTTTTCCTTTACTATCAGTTTTTTGTACAGCTCTATAGCCACATACCCAGGTTTTTGTTAAATTTGTAGTGTGTATATATATGTTATTGAATAGTAATAACTCTTTTAAAATTCCAATTTGTATTTTTGAATTGCTAATTTGTGAGATCAGGCATTTTGATCTAATTTACTTATTATTATTTGCTATTTAATTAGAATGAATGTATATAGTAATTAAATTATATATATATATATATATATATATATATATATATATATATATATATATATATATATATATATATATATATTACAGCTACTCCTCAGTTCTGAGGAAAGTTTAATAACTTTGAAGGGCAACCTAAACTCTTCCCCTCTAGATCTCCATATCTTTGTGTGTTTAGTAACTGCTGAATCAGCAACATCTCCCCCCATATCCTGATCTGATCTGTGTACCTCATAAATGCCCTGAGTAATGAATTTATATGAGCTTTGAAGCCATCCGTTTTCATATTTTAATGCCACTTAGCAAAGACTTTTAGAAAAGACCGTTCCCAAATATTTTGGATCATTAAAATCAGTGAACTATCAGCGAATGTGTGTATATGGATGCTTGGATGGATATCAATGGAAAGATGGATATGCATGTATACAGAAATATATAGATATAGGTAAATAATAGCAAAATGTTCATTTTTGGTTGAGCTATACCTTTTATTCTATAACTTTTGTGAACATGTTTAATAGGCTATAATACTCATATTCAAAGTTAAAATTAAAGCACAAAAATTTAATTGATGTAGATGGCAAATGTAATGAGTCTGATTTATTTCTTTTTTTTTTTTATATAGTTGTTCGATATGTGTGTGTGTGTCTGTGTGTGTCTGTGTGTGTGTGTTTGTGTGTGTATGTGTGTGTGTGTGTGTGTGTGTGTGTCAGTACCTTTTGCCTATAGCAGCTGCTGCGGCAACAAGGACACACAGGGGCACATCATAACCATCGCCTTTCAAGAAAGGATTCTTTCATCTCCATCACAAAAAAATGAACCATCAAAGAGCTTGCGCTATTGTCTGCATTCTTTTCACCAGCTAGTCAGTGCTGTGCTTACAAAGTAGAGAGGGGATTACAAGGTGATGAAACCGCAGAGACTCTAACAGCGATCCACGTCAAAAGCACTGTTTTATGATTCTAAATGAGATGCACACAAGCCCTGCATATAATAAGATTCTCAAAGTCCCAAAGGCCGTGAAGACGCCAGGGTCTAGCATCAGAAAAAACATCGTCTTCGGACCATAATTGTTGATTTAGATTGTGAAGAAGTCACAACAATCAAATCAAACAATGTTTTGCTAAATGTTTTGGTGCTTGTGACCCTTGGTTGTCCCGAGTACAGCGAATCTGAATCTCAACATTGCAGAGACTTTTGGGATGAACTTCTCTGCTCAAGACAAACCAGGGACACAACTGTTACGCAAAAGTCATAAATTACAATAAAAAATAACTGATGCACGATCAGGCCAGACTATGCTAAGATCATGTTGAACAGAATGTTTGTGAATATAGTATTATAATGGAATATATATTCAAAAATATAAAAGGTATACTGATCATTTTAATTAAACGTAAATAATTATTATTAGTAATTATTTTAGTAAAATGCATATATAGGTCAAATGTAAGTACAGTTTTATCAGCCATATACTGTGTGTGTATATATATATATATATATATATATATATATATATATATATATATATATATATATTTTTAAAAGTTTTAGACACTTGTTTAAAAATGCTGTAAAAATGAGGATGTTGTCAAAAATAATGTCATACATAGATTTTCTTTATTAACTAAATTAAATCATGATTTGGTGTGACCATCTTTTGTGTTTAAAGCAGCCTTTGAGTAGAGAAGACAGAGAGAGAGAGAGAGAGAGAGAGAGAGAGAGAGAGAGATTGTTGTTGATTTGTGGAAAGGCCACTTTTGAATGTATTCAGTAAAATTCAATAAATCGAATATTTAGGTTGACTTCAGTGACGAAACTCTGCCCAAGATGCCTCAACTTACTGGTAAAACCTTCATCTTGTTATGTAAATGAGAACAGCATGCATGCGTTTCCAACACACAGCATATGTTTATCTATTCAAACAGCTCTGACGTTGACATCTGTCAGAAGGGTTGCAAGCAGAGTGGATGCTTCCCACACAGATGCTTGCTGCTAAATTCTTACTCTGCTTCAGAGAGTTAGAAATACAGAAACAGATTTTGTACATTTGGTGTAATACGGTGAGGATAGATTTCAGAAGAACATCATTTATTTCGATTGCATATTTGAGGCTGATACTTTCTGAAAAACCTGCTTTTCTTGTATGTTAATAAAGTAAAGGTTTAACGGAAGTAGCTAAAGAGAAAAGCATGGACTGGCTGCAGGTAAGCCCAGCTGGAGGATCCTTCTTATTCGGAGCAGATTTGGACAAATTTTTCAGTAATCAATTGCTCACCAACTGAAACCTCTGCAGAGAATAGGTGCCGTAAGAAACATTTACTTAAAACATCACTATAATCCACAAATAACCGACACAACTCCAGTCCAACAGTATCTCGTGAAGCAAAATGCTGAAAATTTGCCTTCCAACTGTCAACTTTTCCCATCCCTTGTCGTCCTCCAACATATATTTATTAAATCCGTATTTATTTCAAACAGTTTTCTTGATCTGTGCGTATGTCTCTCCTGATTCAGACAAGACAGCTTTTTCAATGGAGAAAGCAATATCACAGATACATTCAAAATTAAGTCGTGTAATGTCACATTTCTCCAAGAAATGAACTCTTGAAGGCGAATACATTTTTAACACATACTCATTTTTGTGTAAACTTTAGATTGCAGCTGCATTTTGGAACATCAGCTGGTTTGGTCATTAGCTTTTTTCCCATTCATGTGCATTTAGTTCTGATGTAATGGCTTTCTATGTAAAAAAAGCTGACATTTTCAGGCATTTGACAGGTATACATGACTGGCTGTGCCTCTTTCAGATTCGACATGCTGTCATTTTAAACGGCCTGCAAGGGTTATAATGCTATGTTTTAAAATAGTCAGTCGAATATAAACTCAATTAAAAAAACAGTGCAATGTGGGTGATGATCAAATTTTCTTTGGTTAGGATGACGTTTGGATTTGATGAAGCCTTAGGCCAAACATTTGGCTTGACTAATGAAGCATTTTGTAGCAACAGTTTAGAGTCTAGGGTTGTCATATACTTAATGAACTATTCTTGAAATACAAAGCTTTGTCAGTATTAGCTATTTTGGTATTTTTGATGAATTATTTAAATTAATTCAATATTATACATAGCATTTATTACTCTCGTTATTAGCTGCTTTTGTCATTACTGTTATTTTAGAAATAAACTTGACTGGGATGCTGTTTTGTACATCAAGAAGTAAAGGCAAAGGCAGAACAGGCAACTTAACATGGGTTCTCCCAACAGCATCAAGCATCAAACAACATTTTTTTCCGGATAGATTCTAAATAAATTATAGCAGTCATTGCAGCAAACGTACGGTAGAATCCTCTGATTATAATCAAAAACGCTGACAGATTTAAGCCCTGTTCGCACCAAGAACGATAACTATTGAGATAACGATATTAGCATCCACACCAGCGAACCATATCTTCTATTTATAAGCTCACGCACGTCTGCCGCTTTAAATTCTCGAGCTCGTTACAGCAGGATCGTTCTGGAAGTGATTCCGACGATATCGTTTCCCTGCGCCTTCATCGTTATTGTGGCGTGGACCCACAATGATTTTTAGAACTATATCTTTATTGTAATCTTTATAGCTATCGTGCTTGGCGTGAACGGGCCTTTGGAATTAACAGACGATGCCGTTCGCCGGTGAGGATGCTAATATCGTTATCTTTATGGCTATCTTTACAGTTAACGGTGCGAACGGGACATAAGCCAACACTAAACTTCTGGACTCGAATAAAAACGCCCATTATGATCAATGAAGTTGTCTGTGCTGCTGAATAAATCCTCTGTTTACTTCGGTGCAAGCGAAAAAAATTAAAAGCCGTGTTGATTAATAGCTATAAAAGCTGTAGTTCTATAACCCTTTGACCAAAACGAAAGGACTATTTTCACAATTAGGTCATCAAAAGCTGCAGTTGCACACTTTTAACTACGCGCGGAACGTCGTGTTTGGCTAGACTATTTTTTTTTTTCAGCAGCTAAAACACCTATAAATAGAAGAACAGTGTTGAAATGTGAAAACAGCGAACCCATTTACTCAGTAGTTTGTGTTTACCCTTGCAAATCTCGTTCTCAGTCTCAGTCCTATGTTAAAAATGAAGGCTGTGTCACCATGGCGCTCCCTCTTGTAATTTGTGTTTGTTTACACTGACTCAGCTGAAGTTTGTTCACACACTGATCTATCTCTCTTCCTCCAGAGAATTTTCTGCCAGGCTTGCAGTGCCCACTGTTTGTGTACCAATCTGTGGTAGCATAATTCCCCACATTGTTACTCTGCATCCAGTCAGGGAAGCTGAGAGATTCATGCGAATTCATGAATTAATAAACAGAGGCAAAGCTTAACTACATCAACATGAGGATATTACACACAGAATATAAGCTGTCAGAGATGAGGGGAATGGGCTAAATTATGTTGTGATAGATGTTCTGTTATGGCTTCTGCCCGCTGTGATTCCAGTATTAATGTTTAATCTGCACTGCTTCTCTATACATTGCTGTTGTTTGATTTAAAGGGACGGTTCACACCAAAAATGTAAATGTTGCCTTTCACTCATAGTGACTGCGTTCCGGGGTTGTAAAGATTCACAATGCGTCTAAAGGTATCGAGAAAGTGGTCCATTTGACTTGCGTTTTATACCCAAGACTTTTTTTAGTTTATATTTAAGCCTTAATTACAATTATTGTATAAATATATCATGAATCAATTTACTTTAATTTATAGATTCAACAAAAATTCACAGGTCTGAGTTGTGTGTGTATTTATGTTATGTTTATGTTTATGTAGTTACTTAAATTCATTTCTGGGCCTCTTCCTTTTTGTCAAACAAAGAAAAATTATAATATTTTTGTTTTGTTTTTCATTTTTTTCCATTTGTTTTGTTCATTTTTGACCACAAAGGTACCAAGTGTTCCCTTTTTTTCAACCCCTAACGCATCTGACCCATGTCAATGTTTTTTGTGTGTGTGTGTGTGTGTGTGTGTGTGTGTGTGTGTGTGTGTGTGTGTGTGTTATTGTTATTGTAGTATTTAGTAAATTCTATCATTATGCACTCTCAAGTTTGTTCCCGTTCATTTCCATAGTATATAAATTCTATATTTCTATATTTTTTCAGTGTATATTAATATTAGTTGAACAACTTTATTTTACTTGTGCTGCAGACCTCACAGACTGACAGTATGTCCATGTCTATCAGTCACGGCTGAATAGTGAATTGCATTTGTGTTCTCAGCAAACATAACAATTTGTTTGAAATGTGTAGCTGTCAACATAATGATTCCATATGCACATCAACATACAGACCGAGCTAACAATGATAATGAGCGCGCAGGGCCTCGCATACGCTGTTTACTCAATTGCGATCTACAGTAATTAAAATCGCATGAACATTTTAGTAATATAAAATAAAATACGATTTTAGTAACTCCGATAAGTCCACTGAAAAAAAGCCAAGCATCATGTATGTATGTGTGTGTAGTGAAGGCAGTAATTTTGGCTGGTAATGCAGTTGATTTATCGGTCCCTGTAGGTTTTTTGCTGTTCACATACTAATGAGGCGGAATGGACCATAATGGGATGTTTTACTAAATTATAGATAGTGCTGTTTTTACTGCATCGGTTTGAAATACAACCTTTCGCTGTCGTGACTGCTGAGAGTTCAATTAGCCGTAAATCACACGACAGGGCGGCGATTGAGCAAGATACAGAAAAGAAAAGAAATGTTTGCTTTGCTTAAGCAAAGTCCTACTTGCATTAAGCAGCCACAATGTTGGGGTAAGTTGTCACAGCGAAGCAGGCTATTATGACGCTCGTTTCTGCCACTGAATAAAAATAAAATAGTAATATGTCATGATTTCTTATATTTGCATGTTTGTATCCTGCAGTTCACACTTTATAACTCATATTTGTGAGTTCCTATTTTTTACATTTTGAGAAAAAAAATATAAATAAAATATTATTTGTAGATTTCTGTGAGAAAATGCTCATTCTTTCCACAAATGTTCTCTTCTTCAAAAGCCTTTCTACTTCAGAAAGTTTAATTAAATATTACTTGCTGTTTCTTTGTGATAAAGGCATTTTTTTGTAGGTTATAACAGTAGAATGAGGGCCGCTGTTAATTGTCGATGTTTGTTTACAGAGGTAGCGGCTGGACAAAATGGCCACTCGATAAAGTCATGTTTTACCCAACGACCTTTCTCACGTTGTGTAATTACAAAGCAATTTACTACCATCTTCGGGCAACTTCTGCACAAGTGCTGAGATCATTAACTCATTTTTATGCTGTCAAAGACAAAAGGATGGGGGGATTGTCAGCGTCGGCCTCATGTGGGATCAAAGCCGAATGCCTGTCTTTGCTACTGAAGTCCTTCTCTTTTCACAAACCTGTGAATCCAGCTCTTTGTTCTGTCTAACCGTGTTCAACCTCAGAGGAGAACATGGCTGGCAAGGATGGACTTGTTGGTCAAATGCAATTAGCCGGAGTGCTTAGGATGCTCTCTATTCTTTTATCTTTGTTCAAAAAGAGAATTCTGCCTCTGCACTCAGCCTGACAGCCTCTCTATGCTCAATCTCTGCTGGCTGAATTAGAATAAGGATTTAGAGAGCCAGACAACATTACAGAGAGTTAAGAAAATAATGCACGCTAAGAATGAATTCTGCAGTTTTTAAGACACCCCATGCATGAGCATACCGTACGGCACGTGCTGGTATACTTATGTTTTAATTTTCTTAAAAATATGGTCAATGTGTGTTTCTTTGTAATTGGTTTGAGCTCATTGGAAGCGCTTTGAAGTAAAGAATTAATTGTCAATTTTGAATGAGTTACAGTCACGGCTTATTCATGGGTGTTCAACATTATTTCTCTATTGAATAAACATCACGTCTGTTGTCTCATTTATGGGAAAATTATGCAGATTAACCCTCAGATGTTATTTTTTCTCATAACAAAACATACTATTTTAACCTCATAATGCTGTATTTTGATTCTCGTAATTTATGTCCTCCTCACAATAGTGCTGTTTTAATCTCAGTGTTTTTTATTCACATACATTTGGGGGGAAATAGACTTAATAATTTTCATCTTTCAAGGTCATTTTGCAAAGTTAGATTTAAAACGTGGGCAAGTACAACAAAACTAATAATTGAATACAAATTTAAAAAGTAATATTTATAGGGAAAAAAATATATATATATATATATATATATATATACTAATTATATATATATAATTTAAAAATATAATATTTGTGTGTAAATGTAGGAAATCTTTTAATAATGTTGTTCTTGTTCATAAATGGAAAAAAATTTAATGGTGTTGTTATAATAATGAGGTCTTGCTAACCAGTCAAACATTGAGCCAGTATGTTTGATCAGCAGAGTGACTATTTTTGTCCATTGTATATACGTTACTTCATGCACTGTTGAGAAATATACATCTACAATATACATATATTTGGTGTGGCAGGAAAAAAAAGAGTATAACTTTAATAAACCTATTTGTAATAATGAAGATTTTTCATGTTATTTGTGTGTTTTTATTATGCCACACCATAGGACATAGTCTAATTTTATTTGTCAACTACCCATATATAATTTAGTTTTTAATTTTAGGTTTTTTTTTTTTACACAGTGATGTGTTCTAGCAAAAATGTCAAAAGTTTAGTTGTTTAACATAAAGACTCTAGAATCATTAGGTTAAACCGTGTAACAAGCCTTGTGGTTAAGGCATTTAGTTTTGTTATTTATTTCTGACCATGTTGTGGGCGGCTTTGAGTCATAACGGCGGAGCGTTGGCGTGCAGTGTTGATGAATTCTGTTGTCTCATTTAGGAGTTGGAAAATTAAATTGGTTTGTGAAACAGCTTTTATATGTTGCTTTCAAGTTCACTTTTTTATTGCAGCGGAAATTTTAATGAAAATGTATTGAGTACTTCTCAAACAGACAAGAGATTTTTCTGTCGAGTGGCTTTTTTAGGCTGTATTTCTGGCGTTTATTGCTAACAGCCTGGGAAATGCACTAAGCAGAATGTAAGAAGTAGAGGGCAGTGCATAAAGGATAATTAGCAATAATGAAAAATTAGATATTTTTCCTTCGCAAACCCTCGCATCTCTATGAGAGCGCGAAGCTGACAAATGCTGGGGCATGAAATTGCCTGATGCTGCTGCCCTATACGAACGATAATGACTCGGATAATGGAACCGTCTATTTGTCCATTGGGTGAGTAATTACAAGCAGGATGGAGGAGGAAGCAGAACCCTTGAGTGTAGAGAGCTGTTGGGAGGGTGTGATGATATTTGGTTCCATCTGGAAGGACAGGCAGGGCTGCAGATAATGTAGAAAACAAATGCCAGGCTGGCATCTTCACCAAGCGCTGCTGCTGGAGCCGTGAGAACTGACTTAATGTCCTGCACAGGGAGTCTGAGGAAAACGAGGTTAAGAGAAAATTAAAAGACATTTAATTGGCCTATTATTAACAGTATTACTCACTTGCGTTCCTAAAAGTTCCAAGTACATCAGAATAGTACGGCTAACTGTGTGACATTGACTTAATGTACTTACTATATGGTTGTGGTTAGGATTAGGTTTTGACTTGCTTTTACATAATTATGCATAGGTAATTGGGTAAGGTGTCCATAATACAGAGTAATTACCTAGTAAGTCCTTAGTAGCAGCTGTTGTACTTACCATGTAACTAAGTTATAGAACAGTTTGTGATTATGTAGATGTAATAGGTTGCTACTATTACACATTCGCAACAGACCGAGTCTTACAGGTACATACGTAACCAAAGGATTATCACATATGTGTTTCAGACTTTATACAATGCAATTATAAATTCAACTCACAGACATGAGCTACTTAAATAAAAAGTGTATCAAAAGTGTACTTTATGCGTATCTGTACTGTACACCTTATCTAGCTGCGCCTTAGTTTGATGTAACCCGTTAGCATACGGCTTAAATACATGTAATACCTTTATAATTACATTCAAATGACAGAATATTACACGGACATAAGCTACTTAAAATAAAGCGCATCGAGATTACACTTAAGCGTAAGTAGTTGGTGAGAGCTATTTTTTTAAACTGCGTAAATCCACAAGGGGTTCAAAGTATAATTTATTCATTTAAGTGAAATGTGACAACATGCCCCATATGTGGGGTGCATTGGGACAGCCGAGGAGCATGTTGCAACATGACCACGTGACAGCTTAAAATGCTATCTGATGTCATGAAAAAAATATGCAAGACAAACTAAAGCATTTTGTCAATAAATAAAACAGTTGTTTATTTCAAATAAAACGATGGCATTTTTTAAGAATTGAAAATAATCTGATCTGGAATTTAAAACCGGTTAGTGTCCTCCATTGAAAAATAATCTAAACTGATAAATAACAGATTGGAGGTTAAAATAATAGCAGGTTTGTCTCATTTTAAATGAGTAATGAAAAATGTACTCAAGACAGAAATATAATTTTACTATGGAAAAATATTTTTTCTTTAGCAATATCTTTGAGACCTTCGAATTTTGGTAGTATGTATTACAAATATGTATAATAAGTATGTTTGGTAGTATAGTAGTATGTATTATAAATATTAATAAAATATTGATAAATTTTCCACCTGACAGACTAGAAGACAGACATTAACAATACAGATGTTGAAGGTGATTAAGTAATATACACTTTTTTTAAAAATTAATTGAATATTTTTATGTAATTCACTAATTTAGGAAATAATTTAGGCAAGGTTCCCTGAGCAGTTCCGGATGCTCACTTTCGTAGCAGATGGAGCTGGGGTTCACAGGAGAGTGTCACGCTCTCGATCAAAGATTTCTGCCATTGGCAACGAGTTAAATGCAGGTAATTACATACACTGGTGACTGGGAGGTGCAGAGCTCGTGTCTTGGCTACCGGCTGCCTCACGACTGCCCAACCTTTAATAACACCATCTGGCCAGCAGTGGGCCTGTTCTTACCACCTGAACAAAGCAGATTCAATGGTGCACAAAGGCTCCCGGTCTGTGACTGGATCAGAATCCTCCACGCTGCAGCAATTCTCTGATTAGATTGCCTCACATATGACCCAGATGCCATGAGGGCTGATGAACCTCCACTGCCCCGGTTATAAAACATGAATGCTGACGGGACTAGGCTGGCGAGGGGAAGCTTGTCAAGGTCACCTGAGCTTTTTGGAAAGGACTGAATGCTGATTTTGTTATGCCAGGATGGAAGCCTGAGCTGGTTTCCAAAGTAATGGGATTCATTGTTTGTGTTACTGTCACCATCTTTAGATTGTATTCAGATTTCTGCGACACCATGTTTTTGGCAAAGCGGCATGGCCAGAGGACAGCCTCGGAGGTGTTTGTGGTCCAAGACGTTACAGATAAATTCCATCTTCTTATATTGCAGGTTTGAGAATAACATTAAATGAGCCTCTAAAATGTAATTGCGCCGCGAGCCACTGTTTACCAAAATGTTTCTCAGCATCTGTCTCCTACCACGAAATGTAATCTCAGCAGGATAATAGATTATAGCATGATTACAGCAGACATTTACAGCTATAAAGTATACAGTGAAGGTGATAAAAAGGCACACAGCAAAAAATGTCTGAAAAGATGCAATAAAGTTTGAGTAATTAACATTTATGATAGTCGCATTTATTTAATCAAAAATCTGTTAATGATAATTAATCCTTTAATGACTATCCGGTGTCAGCTTATCTTTCAGAAATCGTTCTAATATTCTGATTTGCTGCTCAGATGTAATTAGACATCACTGGTGCTCAGATATTAATATTTGTTCTTATTATCACTGTTAATGTTAAACAGTTGTGTTGCTTAATATTTTTATGGAAATGTTGATACCGTTTTGACCTCCAGAATTTTGAATGGTGTTTTATTTCATTTAATTTCCAAAAAATATCAAGCATATAATATTAATAAGAAACATTTCTTGAGCACAAAATCATCATTTCAGAATAATTCTGATGATCTTTTGACACTCAAAACTAAAATTCAGCTTTAAGAATAATTTTCATTTTATGAAAATATTTATTCATTTTCAATATTTATTATTTTACAATATTTTTCACAATATTACTACCAAATTTTCAGATTCAATAAATGCAGGGTGAGCAGAGACTTAAAAAAATAAAAAAATATATATATATATATATATATATATATATATATATATATATATATATATATATATATATATATATATATATATATATATAAATAAGTAAATAAATCTTGTAGACCTGTGGTGTAAAATAATATACATTTCTAAGTGAACTGGAGGTTACATCACCATATAATTTAGCAAAATACTGTTTATGGACTGTAAAATATACACACACCAAAATTGCATCCCTTCACTGTTTTATCTTCAAATTCCGCGAACGGCAGCTGGCAATTTTTCATATATTTAACAAGATTTTTTGCCGTGCAGAAAAAAAAAAACTCTCATATGTAAATACATTCCTCCGGAACACACCACTCCTTTTCATTCAGAACTTCAAATAAAGAGCAGAGATGGCTCTGTATATGGAAAAAGTCTGTTTATTTACTTTCTTTCCCCTCATGTGGAATTACGGAGTGTGAGTTTGGAAAGCTCAGATAGAGTAGTTGACACCACAGACAGCGCGAGTAATCACTATCACCAAGCGGCTCTCTGAGGAACAGTACTGAAAGAGCGAGGGCTAATTAAACGGATTTGAGTAATAACCTAAAGGCGTTCACAAATATTCACCATCAGCCGCCCCTGCTCCGGCTCCAGCACGCGCTTGAATGTCTTCTCCTGAGGGATGGACTGCACTCCATATACGAGGAAGACAGATAAGCGTGAGAAATTCACATTAGAGACGGGCCTCCTAATACCCGCGGTTTTGTATTCGCTAATATCTCGCAATCACGCAGATGATGATTTGCCTGACACATAATATGGTGTGACAAATAATTGAGAGATTAATAGAGTGAGTCACACGCGTTCAGTGTTGTTCTCAACCTTGGAGTCGCGATGCATGTGATGGTGCCAGAGATGCATATGGAACAGGATTTCAGCGAATTGTCTTATTTATGGCACGTTTATCAACCTCTAACCGCTGTTTCTTTACCAGCAGACTGTAATTACAGATTATACAAAACCTCACAATATTGATGTTTATGTGATGATTAGGTTAGGGATAATGTACCGCTTCAAGATCCTGATCAGCCTGCGTTTTTTATCATAATAGTCCATTAGATTGTACAAAACAATCAGCCTAGCAACAGGATGAATGCTGCCACAATATTACAGTAATAATAATGCTGAAGTCTAGACGAAAGAGCATGTGATGTAATACAAATGTAAGCCCGTTTCTGCCACTTATACTTTAGTAAATCATAGTTATGATGTAAATGGCATAAAACATCAAAATGAAGTACTTCGATTTAGCATCTTATAATTAGGTCATAATTATTTTGACATGCAAAGTCAAAATAATGACATAAAAAGTTTAAATTATGGCTCAAGTCATAATAATTAAAAAAACCTCAAAAGTTTAATTGCCACTTTATTTAATTTGACTGTAAAATTATCTTTTTTATATTATTAAATTAAATGTTATACAGGTATTTATAAATTCATTAATTTACACATTTTTTTACACAATTTACACATCTCATAATCTCATGACTTTGTTTGACTGTGTCATGATTTCAACTATTAATAAATGTTGACATTTCTCATAATCATAAACTAGTTTGCCCTATTTCAGCTTGTCATAATTAACTTATTTGTGTCAGTATTTAAATATAAAAAGTCCGGATGTGGAGGAAATGGGCTTTCGTAGTTGCAGGGGACATGATACTAGCACCATATAAGCTAAAGCGTTCTCAAAGAAGAAATTTAGGAAATGTCAGAGGATGAATGCATTTGTCAACCAATCATAATCAAGTATGGCTTTTCCATAAAATGTGGTTAGGGAAGGATATCAAGGTATTTTTGCCTACATCTGCCCCTTTTTTGTGTTTAATCATTGCCTCTTATGGCACATGTTATTTTCGGTGATGTGCATAGATGTATGTTTTTAATGTGGACAAATCCAATGAATCTAAGCATATGTACAAGTTTACAAAAGTGTTGACATAAGTAACATGTACAGAAGTTAATGTGCCTATAAACACACATTTCTGTTGTGCTCCGTCTAGCTGTTTGACGCAAGGATGCATCCTCTGTGAAGGGCTGTCTGAGTTATCCTGTTTAGGAACGGGAACGTTTGGTTTTACAGAGCTGGATACACGCTCAAACTCCCAGGAAGAGATCGATGCATATCTCAGGACTCTCATTCGGGCATCACTGAGGGTAGACAAGTGGGAGGTGTCTTACTCATGTGACATTCATATAGTGCAACTACTGGCCTATTTAAAATGATGGCATCCGCTGTTTAAATGTTTATAATTCAACAATAAACTAACGAAGAAAAAGTTATAATCATCAGTAGTAGTATATAATACTGTAAATCTTTCCTTTTTTGACAGTGCATGGTGCAAACAGACATTCAGACAAATGTACTGGTAATCTTCAGGAAATTATTGTAATGTGCGTTAACAGATTGCAGTACAGTGCAACATTAAGTACAAGTAAAACATGAAAAACAAAATTCATATTAATACAGTTTACTGTGCTCTATTTTTAAAGGACTAGTTTTAGATTTAGATTTAAAGGAACCCAAAAATGTACTCCCCCTCGAGTAGTTCCAAGTTGTTTTGCTTCACCATTGACTTCCATAGTATTTTTTCCCCTACTATGGAAGTCAGTGATATCCCAAAACAGCAAGATGTCTTCAAAATATCTTCCTCTGTGCACGGCAGAACAAAGAAACTCATACAATTTTGGAATTACCCGAGACGGAGTTAGTGATTACATCATTTTCATTTTTGGCTGAACTGTTCCTTTAAGAGATTTTTTTCATTAACAAAATTGGCGTACCTAAATCGCCAAATATAATCAATATAGAATCAAAGTGAATCGTGTTTTGAATGAAATCAAGCTTGTGAATCAAAAACAAATTAAATAATGAAATGAATCTCTATACCGATCCCTGTTATGTTTATATTAGGGTTTCCATTTTTAATAGAATATTACACAAACAAAAATGTTGCGGCTGTACAGTACTGTTTAATATAAAATATATCAAAAAAGTGTATCCTCATTTATGCCACATTTTTATATTTACTGCATATATATTAGCATAACCCGACATAACCCAAGTCCTTAAGCCTTTTGACCTCTAAAATGTTGCATTCATTACTAAATGATATGTGACAATGCACTTGTGTGTGGACAAAAATGCAGCCCCATGATTTATTCATATGTTTGTGGTACAATTAATTACGGACCCGCAGCACATCCCTCCATTTCTCTCCATCAGTTGGCTTTGCAGAGAGAGCAGAGGAAGTTTTTCTTTTGAAATGCATCAAATTGGTTTCCAGCTGCTCTGCCTTGGCACACATTTTGCATGCAACAGCAACAAACAGCCAGCAGGCAGAGTTTCATGTGTGTGTGTGTGTGTGTGTGTGCAGGAAGACTGAACTCTGGGGAGGGAGAGGGAGGATTGCAGCCTGCGATGCTAAACTATTTTCAAGACAATAGAGCAGCTGAGCATGAAAGATGCCACATGAAAACCTTGGGGGTGGGTAAATAAAGTCTGGAGAATGTTAATGTGAGGGTCCACACAGCTCCAAAGCGAGAGGATGGGAAGGAAATCAAGATTGTATTCACTTCCAAAGTGGACAGAAGATTGAGCTGGCAGCTGACATTTCCTCACTTTCTGTAAGGCGCTTGAGCTGAAAAAAAAGAAATCCGCAAGATCAAACACTCGCAATGCTGAGTTTTTAGAGTTTCATAAAAACAATGTTTGTTCATCGCTTTTGAAAGGTTTCCGGAGTCTTCTCATTCAGTATAAGTGCTGACAAGTGTTGACTCTCATTAATACATGAATATTGACTCTATAAAATGTGAGCATTTTTCATTTCACCTTTAGCTAAAGTAGACGTGACATTTAGAATCAATGCTGTTTACTTTCTTAATGCATGTTCCTGGTCTGTTTAAATGATTTACTGGTGCTCGATCAAAATGAAAAATATTTGTCTTTGTCAGTTTTAATCGAAATATAACCACTTTTCCTTTATTTGAAACAACTTTCCTTTTCGGCTGACATCACTGAGGCCACATACAGTAAGTTACTGGATATGACACATTAAAGTGAAATGGTTTGGAAAATTCATATTGGCATTTATCACACTTTATATTTAATACATAAAATGTCCCTACTGAATTATTATAGGTCCTGAGATCGCATGTTCATGTACTGAAAGAAAATAAACAGTGATCTAGGATATACTATGAAACAGTTTTCACACAGAAGTTGCTAGCAACTTTCACAAATAATTACAAGCGGCAATTAACGTAGACTATCTCCTTAATAACAGTTTATTTCGATGGGTCCATAACATATAACATACTGACTGCGCAAGTATATTTTTGCAATTATATGTCAACTTATTCTCTAAACCTACCCTAACAGTCTATTCTGAGGGTTAGTTGACCTGTAGTTGCTAAAGTGAAAGCAAAACTGAAATATTGCATGAAACACAAGCGAATAAAGCACCGTTTCCATCCAACGAGTCAAAGAGAACAAAAAAAACGTCACTTCCTGGTAAAGTGTGGCACTAAATATCAATAAGAATATAGGAGAAGGCACTTAATATAATAATTTTCATAATTGATACGGGCAAATTAGCCTACTTCCACTTCAGAGCGAGCTGACGGAACACAATAAATGCGGTCAATGCTCAATGCTGTTTGTGAATACAGTCGTTTAAGGCAGTTATTATACAGAAATACTTAGACGACCATTTCGGAAAGATCATAACAACATATAGTTGCTTCCTGAACGAGATCATTCAACTTATCCCACCTCATAGAGCAAAGTCACATGACTTTTTTGATGCTCATGGAGGAGTTTATTCGGTAAATGTGTTTCCATCATAGTTTATGCGCAGAAGAAATTCCATCCAGTGTTTTTTATTTTTTACTTTTTTTATTATTTTTTATGTGATATTCCAAAACAGTTCACAACCAATGCTGATAATGCTTCTTTTGATTGCATTTTTTTTTTTTGCACAGACTGCACACAGGAGATGGACACAGTGATTGCGCCTATTTCTTCCACAAATCAATCGTTTTGCCTCAGTAGACTTGGAATATTATTACTATTCTTTAAAATAAATCATGAATGTAGTTGCGTCTACTTGTATCCTGTGTTTTATTGACAAATGACAGATTTAGAAGAAGGGATTGGTCATAAATATGCAAATAGTGTAATAAAATAAATTCAAAAATCTGTTGAAAAATCTCTCTCCAAGGTAAATGCAATATTGGCAGTATTATTATCCAATATATAATTTAATCATGATGGTAAAACTCCCAAACCCTTTCACATCTGCATATTGAAGCCAAATTTTATATATATTTAAAATCAAATGTTCCCAAACCCTTTCACATCTGCATATTGAAGCCAAATTTTTCCTATTTAAATCAAAGTTGCGCCTGTGTTTTAAAAAGTGACACCAAGGGCTCTGATCACTGATCTCTATTATAGATAAGAGTTCCTGACCAAGTATCAATTTATGATGAGTGAGAACTTGTTGCAAAATCACTATGCACTGTATAAAAATGCTTACCACTGAGCACTTTTTTTTTACATCGGATAGTTGTATGTGCTCGATTCACTAAAAAGAACCAAGCCTTTAGAATCATTCATCATTGGGGCAAGAGTCCAAGAGCACTGGAACCATTCCAGTTCTCGATTCCTAATGCAGATACATGTATGTTTATGGAATTACTGCCACGTGCAGGTAAAGTCTCATATTTTGTGTTTGGAGGGTTCACTGTGGAGTGACTGTGCAGAATTGCTGCTTTAATGGCAAACAGAAGGCCAAGTTGTGAGAAAAGCATTGTTTTTCTCACTTTATTGACTTACTGGTACAGATGGAGAGTCTCCTGCGTAGCTTCTTGGAAAGTAAAGATTTATTTCTCCTTCTTTCCTTTTTTTTTTTTATTTCTCTACAGAAACACATCTGCAAGAAGTTTATTTTGCCTACAGCTCCTGGAACTATCCTGTGGTTAAACCGAAGGGTAAATAGTAATGCAAGGGCAAAGTTGTTGTCACAGAAAATAAATGATTCAGTGTTAACAACCAATAAGCAGATGGCTTCTGTCAAGTAATGGCAGTAATACAACATATTTAAATGAATTTTTGACAAATGATCCATAATCACCTTTCATAATGACCAAACCTGCGATGACAGCTGTGATAAGATAGATAGGCTCTGTTGTGGACTCATTCAGAATGTATAGCTGTGCTGTATACATAGCAGTGGCTCTGTTTACACCTGGTATTAATACGCATCTTGGGTCGAGGACCACCTTTTGCAATCAGATCAGACATCACTCAAAGCAGAGTCAGAACTGCATGCGATCACTTTACATTTGTAGCAAATCTATACTGATGCATTCTAGGACCACCTACTTGCATGTCAATCATTTATGGTGCTACAGCAAAATTCCTGCACCTGTCGAGCCAATGCCATCAAAATGAATGAGAATGCTAGTGGATAGCCTGGCAGACATTATTGACCTTCTTGGTCTCATTTGAGCATGTGTGATCAGATCACCCAGGACTGATGGTAATACCGGGTTTAAACAAGGCCAGCGATTATTCCATGGAAGAATATAAGTAGTCACTAAAGAGGATAAAAAATTACATTTCTCAAGGTTAGGTATTAATGCTTCATTTACGTACAAACTTTTTTTCCCTGTTTGATTTATCCCTGGCAGTGTTATTGATTTATTCCAACACCCCTGAATACACCTGCATCTCCTTCATCTTTCATTCTGGGTGCTAGCCATATGACGACTGTGGGCCCAGGTCCAGATCCAGTTGATAAATGGAGGTGCCAGTGATCCATGGGTTAGTACTTTGTCAAATTTCTGGATGAGACATCAAAATACCTGGGAAAGAATACAGAGAATCAAAGAATACAAAATCAAACACTTCTTAAAGGTGCCCTACAGATTTTAAGCCTCTCTATCACCATCTGTGGTTAAATTATAAAATTGCAAGTTGGCTTTGTTTTATATAATAAAACAAACATTTCTATATAATATTCACATTAGTGCTTTCAAACCATTAAAGGGTGAAATGAGCTTCTCCACCCTTCCTCCAGACTCTAGGAGCTTGGTTTCCAAATGAAATACAAAACTTGCTCCCATCTGAAAAGAGGACTTTGGACCACTGGGTAACAGTCCAGATCTTCTTCTTAACCCAGGTAAGACGCCTCTGATGTTGTCTGTGGTTCAGGAGTGGCTTAACAAGAGGAATACGATAACTGTAGCGAAATTTCTTGACAAGTCTGTGTGTGGTGGCTCTTGATGCCTTGACCCCAGCCTCAGTCCATTCCTTGTGAAGTTCACTCAAATTCTTGAATCGATTTTGCTTGACAATCTTCATAAGGCTGTGTTTGGTTAGGCGGTTGGTTGTGACACTTTTTCCTTCAACTCAACTTTCTGTTAACATGCTTGGATACAGCACTCTGTGAACAGCCGGCTTCTTTGGTAATGAATGTTTGTGGCTTACCCTGGTGAACGGTGCCAGTGATTGTCTTCTGGACAACTGTCTGTCTTCCCCATGATTGTGTATCCTAGTGAACCAAACTGAGAAACCATTTTGAAGGAACCGTTTTGAGTTGATTAGCTGATTGTCAGCATATTCTAATTTGTTGAGATAGTGAATTGGTTGGTTTTTGTTAAATGTGAGCCAAAATCATCACAATTAAAAGAATCAAGGACTTAAACTAGGACTTCGCTCTGTGTGCATTGAATTCATTTATTAAACAAGTTTCACAATTTAAGTTGAATTACTAAAATAAATGAAGTTTTCCACAACATTCTAATTTATTGAGATGCACCTATATTTACAAAGACATGCATGTACATTTTTAGGAATATGTATATATTTAATATATTTATGCTAATATACTCCATGTGTGTGTATTTATACATGTGTAAAAAATACACAGTACACACACACATATTATGTAAACAAAAAATTCTATTCTGGATGTGATTTATCGCATAAACACACACACGCACACACACACACACACACGCACACATACACACACAAACAGCATGTCAACTTATTTGCCTAAAATTTGAACAGTTCATATTCCCTATTTCATATTCCATATTTCAAAATTAGGCAGAACTTGAAGTGGGACTCCCTGCTCCCTCCACATTCACCAATAAGAGAGAGACCCTGCTATGAATGGTCCTGGAGCAGGAGAAACATTCGATATGCTCTTGCATAAATAAATCTGTTTTCTGCTTTTCATTTTTGTAGTGAAGACAAATTCCTTGTCTATGTAATTTTTTTTGTCGTCCAAAGAAAACATTTTTCTCATATGAGAGAATTTACAGGAGGTAAATAAAAGATGGGGAAAATGAGTTCTCTGGGTGTCTGACCGTGTCTCTTTTGCATAATTTGTGTCGTTATAGTAACAGAACCACAGAGGACATTGAAATTTGCAAGCAAACATGTTCCTTTACTTTTAATGAGACATCTGACTGTAAGACAGCTCCCTTTAGTCTAAAGTGCTTTGTTTGTCTGTTTTGTCATGACGATGAGATCTTAATGCAGCTCTCTGTCACTTTTTGTTTGCTTCTTCAGATGTACGACGACAGCATGGATCTGCTGTTTAACTGGCACCTGTATTGCTTACCTTTTGTTCCCTCTCGGTTGGTGAAAGACATTCGGTGGGCACACGCTGTCATGGGGATTACGTCTCAGTGGTCGTACCTGACAAAGGCTTTCCCCCGACTGACTGGCAGAGGGACTGTCAACAAAATGGCTTGAACCAAACCCTGTTCCATCTGAATAAAACCTGTTTCACAGTGGGATGCTTGTCCTTGTCCGTCTAACCAAAGGAGGTTTGGTTTGTTAGGACACATTTGTGCTTTTATCCACCGTTTGGCTTTGGCTTCACAGTGGAATTTGTTGAGGCAAGCATCAGTAATATATTTGAGGTTGCTGATGTAAACAAACCTCTAACCCTAAGTATTAAACTTCAGGGCATCTCTCGTCTCATACTGTTTGTGCTACAGGCATGAATTTTCACCTGGCGGACGATGAAGCGAGTAAAACAAACTTATAGGCTGAGGCCAGGGCCGCTTATATTACATTCATTCATTTATTTGGAAAGGTTTATATCATTGCGCTTACTCGGTGCATAAATAACACAATTATGGCATGTATTAGCACTTTTCAGGCAAGAAATAACATGGTTATATTTTACAGGAAGGGCAAGACAAGTGTAAAGTACTAAATGTGAGATGGCAGTGAGAAACTGCTAAATAATAGTAGACTTAAGTATGTACTTGGTTACGTATTAAACATACATCAATTATTGGAAGGGATATTAAAGTAGGTCGAGAGAAAAGTGCATCAATTGTAAAATTGGGATATTTTTAAATATGTATATATAGGTGAAATTTTTATTTGTGTTATTAAACAGTGTTATTAAACAATAGCATACAAATAGGTGCCATTTATTTACTTGTTTGTTAATATTTTCATAAATGCTATTTTATGTGAATGATAAGAAAACGCAATATTTGTTTTTTGTGCAACGCCATTGCAAGCCTCCAACACGGGTTTGCATGGTTAAGGATTCACGTTGTCTTTAGAAGGTCTAAGTACTTTTATTTATTCATTTATGAGTTTATTTTGATGAGCTGACAAGCTATAAATTCACTGAAGCTCTCTTGGGCCAGTGCTCTCAATTTAATCTGACGGCCTGCATTACTTTGATAAACTTGTTTTATTCAAGCGTAATTTGATGTTAAAATTGACCCTAAGGAACAAATTCCTCGCGATGTGTGACACATTTCTATTTCCAATTACTTGCTCTGTGTTCATGGTTAGATGAACCATCTAATCAACGGTTCAGATATGCAGGTACTCCGTCTGTGACAGCACATGATTAGAATATAAGAGCGTGAATTACTGTAATTCAGTCTGACATGCTCTTAAAATCACTCTCCAATAATTTGACATAGCAGGAGCTGTGCCCTTCAGAAGTAATTAGGGATTGTGAACACGGGGTCAGTGAATAAGGCCATTTTTCTCCTCACTATCAAGTCTGCGCGCTAAAAAATGAGCCTTTGAATCGGATTCACCGACTGACGATGCTCCTGTTATTTTATTAAGCTTCTGACAGTGACCTAGCATTTCATAATGTATTTACGTGTTGAGTTGAAAATCACCTTGTGTGTTTCCACAACGCTGAGACAACTCTGCCCCCTTGTGATTCGTGCAAAACACAAGCCCTCAAAGGTGCTTAATGACTCAGAAGCATGCTATCATTTCAGTATTAGTTACCGCAGAACCGCTGCGAGTTTGACTGCAAAATATTTGATCGTACTTGACAGTTTTTAATATTAGCTCGTGTTTTTAAAAAAAGCGCCTCTTCTAATTCCCTGAAAAGATGTCGTTGTTCTGCCTCTTCAGATAATGTGTTTGCAAATATTTGAAAGATCCCGTTTGGTTTTACAGACCCTTGAGGGTTCGCTGAGAGACATAAGAGCGTGGGTTATTATGAACAGATATTAATACCTCTGGGAAACGCATCAACAAAACAGAAATGCATGTCAGTGGAAACAAAGCATTTTGCGGTTGAAACAATGAGGAATATTTGCATCCGCATCCTTGTGTGACATAAATATTATTCTGCTTTGTGGAAGGTAAATCACGCTTTTAAATCCCTCATCATTGGTGAGAGGCTTGTGACACACATTACTGCAGCTCCGCTGTGCCTCAGCAGCAATCCCAAATACAGCGCGTGTCTTTTGTGTTGGTGAAAAGGGAGAGGAGATGTCTCTTTTAGGCCTCTCAAGTGGGACATCAAGGCCGGTATTGGTGGCGTAGCGGTCCGTGTATCATTAGGCTCAGGGCATAAACAGGAAGAAATATGTTTGTTCTTCTCAATGGGTGGTGAAGAGCTGAGACGCAACAATTTTCACAGGGAGCAATTTAAACTCCATCCCTTACCTTTCTGATGTAAGCACATTCTGCAAAACTCTGACCCCAACAGATATTTCAAAGGGCTAATTGTGAGGAAACCAAAACAGGTTCACTTGCAGCTCCTTAATAAGGATAGTTCACGTACACAAAAATAATCTTGTTATTATTCACCCGTGCATGTGTCGTTCTTTTCGCTAAGGCTTAAAAAGGGATGAAAGGTAAAAAATCCTGTCATTCATTACTCACTGTCATGTCATTCCGAACCTGTGAGACCTTTGTTCATCTTCGGTGAAATCCGAGAGCTTTTGGTGCCTGCATAGACGATGTTTCTTGTGCGCAAAGTAAACATGATTTTATTCAAAAATGTCTTCTGTGTTAGTTGACGCGCACTCACAAGACACATTGCATTTGGGTAAAATATCATCAGTCTGGCAGCACTACTTTCCTATATGGAAAAAACTGACTTTTCTATGAAAAGAAACAGCAGAAATTTTTTCATAAATAAGTAAATAATGCTTTGACATGCTGAAGTGAATTAATAATAATAAGCTTTCATTTTGTCTTTTCATTTCAAGTTTATGTAAGAGCATGCTTTAAGATATTCTGATAGCAGATTTCAATATCTAGAGAAAAAAATCTAAAGATTTGCAGGTAGTACTTTGTTTAATAAATAAATAAATATATATATATATATATATATATATATATATATATATATATATATATATATATATATATATATATATATATATATATATATATATGTGTGTGTGTGTGTGTGTGTGTGTGTGTGTGTGTGTGTGTGTGTGTGTGGGTTTAGTTACATATAACATGTTCACATAGACATATGTTCATCATTTTATTCTTATGTTAAATCCTATCCTGTTTAAATATACAAACATTTATACAGAACATTATGAAGGCATTCATTTTTATAATTTATGTGTGCAAGAAATCAACTGGAGTATAACTTAATGGGGACTTTGGTAGATACACATATTTTTTTAATGTCTTTTCTCTCTCTCTCATCACCTTCTGACAAAAAGTAATACCTTTCACTTGGAAAAAATGAACAGCTACCTAAAACAAACATAAATGAAGATTCTTTGCAGCTATGTGGCCATGTGTTTGTTTTGTCCTCCAGCTCTGCCCTTGTGCGGTATCATTGAGAAAGTGTTGAACATCTTGACGGGGAGGGAGGATTTGTTGACTGTCTTGAGTTTAGAACACAACCGAAACAGACACGGAGCTAGCAGGTGTGATTTATCACAAAATGATGGAAGATATTGTTTGTCGGGCTGGGCTTTTTTAAGAATGATCTACACCACTCCCATTCTTTGACATCATTCATTATTTCAAATAAAACAATGTGAAGGGCCACTCAATGCGCTGTATATCATGAGACAGTTACACATTGCCAAGGGACTATAATAGTTGAAGGGGGCGGAAATTCTGATGTCATTTCCTGTCTGGATTAATTATGCTAGCTGTATCATGAGTATCCATAAAAAGCATTCGTCATTTAAGATGGATCGCCTTACGATGGCATGATGTTTCTAGTATGAACTTCATTTTGTAGACCTCATTCATTTCTTGGGTAGCGGCGTGTTCTGTTTCGCATTGATGTGCGGTTTATGTGTTTCGTGTTCTTCTTCTCGTGGGAAAAATACCCAGCCATTGATGGCATCAAACCCATCCAATGGTGAACCGTAGCGTGGAAAGAAGCGGCACGTCACGGAGGATCAAGCCTCCCTTGGAAGCGGTCAGAGTTGAGCAGGTTCCCGCTATCAGAACAGACCTTTTAAAGCCCTGCCTTAGGGCCCTCTCTCTCTAAGACGATTCGCCAGAGCAGAGGAGACACGTGGACCAGATCCAAGAGAATCAGCACAGAGTGTGTGGCTCTGCAGTCTGACACGTTCTGTGAGCTGAATTCTAAAGCGCCGCCTTCAAGGCTTGACAGACTTCGGGGCATCTGCTGCAGAAGCTCTTCCTCTGGAACATCTCCATGGTGGGAAATCTTTGACTGACATACTGTTGATTTATGCTTTCCTCAGCTCTGCTCCTCAGAATGACAGGCTTTACATTAGTAAGACTCATGAGCCACGTGACTCTCCGCTCTCAAGCAGTCTTTGTTATGTGATTTGGGAGCTCGCATAGGCCAAGGGTAACCCATATTTCCTTCAGTCGGATGAGGATATTGGCATGGTCTCATGCCTCTGTACAGCTTTTCCCTAAGTAATGAGGCGCTTTAAAAACTCCTAATTTTCTTAATTTTAATTATTTTTTTGATGACAATGAAACAATTGTCTAATTTCTGCTGTATTAAAACATTATATTAACAATTTAATGAAATGTTTTGCAGAGCCTACAATTCTTTCAAACCCACAAAAGAACAACATATGCACATTTTCCACTTCTATCTATCTTCTACACTGATCTATAAAGCTTACCAAAGGGGGCGGGGCTAAGTGTCAATTGCAGAAAAAGACCAGCTATCAATACATTTTTTTCAGTGCATTTGTCTCATGAACTAATAATCCTCATATTATAAGTCATTTGAATGATATTGAAAAGACTGAACGATGAGTTATTTATTTACAGCATACTATGTATTAAATTGCATTAGCAGCCAGCAACACTGTACATATAAATCACTAAATGTAATACAGGTCTAAATAATGGCACCAAAAAAAAAACTGTTGAATGAATTTTCTTTGTGCGCAAAAAATATTTTTGTATAGCTTCGCAAAACTTAAGTGCCTGTGCCACTGATGTTACATGGACTGTTACAGATTTCCTTACTACGTTTCTGGACCTGGCAACATTACAGTTGCGTTGCTGTCTGTGCAGGATCAGAGAGCTCTCTGATTTATTCAGAAATATCTTCATTTGTGTTCTGATGATGAACGAAGGTCTCACGGGTTCGGAACGACATGAGGGCGAGTAATTAATGACGGGATTTTCATTTTGGGGTGAACTAACCCTTTAAAGATACTGTAGGGATTTATTACAATTACTCTGAAGTTCAGCTCACAGAAATGTACCCTTTGTTTGCGTAGAATGACTGAATGTTCGCAGCCCCCCTTTGAACAATGCAGAGCTGAATAATAACAAGGAGAAGGGAGTGTATACATTTAGCAGCTTTGATCAGTAAGGCAGTATGGGGAGAACAGGCCCTGCACTGTTAGATGAAAACATTTAGATGTGTTTAAGGGAAAGAGAGGGGGATGCAGAAAACAACAGTACTGCGGTGGAAATCTCACAAGACGTAGTTTCAGGGTATTCATTTCCTGCATCTGTTTTTTCCCCCCTCACTTTTTTTTACACTGTTGATGTACAGAGGTAACCAGTTATTTCTTGACAGGGGGAAATATGTAACATTGATTCTCCTCTCAGCATTTCCAACAGTTTGTATGAAGCACATTAAAAAATATTAGTACTTTAATCTGCATTAATCGTTGAGATAATGCTTTCTGACTGCTTTTTAAATTACTTTTAGAAACAATACATTATTAATGATTTACTGTCATTGTTTGAATAGTGTATAATAATGTAATCCAGAAAAAGTAACTGTAGTTTGATTCTTAGCATTAAAATGTTTTTATATACTTGGTTTTTTGAATCTGATAATGTAATTCAGTTGAGAACCAGCTCTGTGTACATATTGGGTGTATAAACATTTGCTATATAAATACATTTGAGTTGAATTAAATATGTCATGTTACAATTTATAGAAAGTATTACAGAGCAATTAATTTGGCTTACCTGGTCTCATGGCATAAACGTAACTTGGGCACTTTTTAGCGAGATATCAATTATGTACCAACAAGTACATATCACTGCAGTTTCCAAAAGAAATTAACACTAGAGGCAGTAAAATAAAAACACCTTTTATTACTTTTCACACAAATTTACTGAGTTTCCACTAATAAAGCATAATTTTCGGACAATTACTTGAAGGATAACATGTTACGACTTCAAAACAATATTAATATATTATATTAATAACTTTGAACATTAGCATCACACATATCCAGCTTCATATCTATGTGTTTTCATAGACGGTAGGTTTGTTCGGGAGTACAGAGATGTACTTGAGAGGCAAGGAGCTCCGGTTTGAATCCTGTGTAATTACGGTTCAATAAGACAGTTCAAATCTGAGTAAAAGGAAGTTGAAATTGCACTGTTGCATCAACAAATGTGTTTTTATATCAGTGTTGCATTTGTTAACACTATAGGGTAGGTTGAGGGTCAGATTTGGTGTAGGGCATATTTGCAACATGATAGAACTTAAACTTAGCAACAGTCCACAGATATTTCAATTCTGAACTCCCTCAAAACATACCTGTATCAACGTAATAAAAATGTCACGTATTGAACCTGTGTTTTAGTACCAATCAGTGGACATTTTTCTTTGAAACTGCGACAAAATGTGCAGTAAGGCACGTAAAAATGTCCACAGAGATACATATTTTTATGAGACCAGGTTGTATTTTGCCCATTCCTGTCTCTCATTTTCTGTGAGATTTACGAGTGATTTCCAGTTTGGAAATTCTAAGTTTATAATACATGAAAATGTTTGTTGTATGTGCATGAGTTCCTTAACTATAAAAACATTAACAAGACTTCTGGGGTTAAGTGGTCACCATGAACCCAGTGATACAGAAAGGTGAAGATTTCTTTCCCAGCATTCTAACTAATTGACCCAACCAAGTGCCTTCAAATTCATCATGCGGCTTGTGCTAGCCCATAATACTCTGCCTCTAGCCTCGTTTTGGTGGCTGGAGATAAGACAGTGGCAGCCGCAAGAATCTGCTGTACTGTTATGGCGTAGACACCATGTCTGGGGTCACACAGGCTAATTGGTTTGTGCACAATGGGAACAGATCATTAACCATGTCACCCTCGAGAGAACACAGTTCTCTCAGCTCCCATTAATGGGAATTTTCTCTACTATGAAGACAACTTTAAGTAGACTGTGGAGCTTTTTAAGCTACCGTTTAATACCCAGATTTTCTTGTTATCTATCAAGGGTCCCTGTTACACCTGCATATGATCCCCCTGTGCTCCAAGAATGCTCAATGTCATTTTGAAAGCAATTTTGCTATTTAGTGCATTTTAATTAGGTACTTGGCTCACTGATTAAAGTGAGTTGGAGTAGTCCTCTAATTCTAATGTTTTGAAGGTTACTGAGAACTGCTACTTTAGTACTTCTACATCTATCTATCTATCTGTCTATCTACCTATCTATCTATCTATACCAATCTCTTTTGTTTGTTCTATCTCTTCTGTGTGTTCTATCATTTACAGACGTGGACAAAATTGTTGGTACCCTTTGGTCAATGAAAGAAAAACTCACAATGGTCACAGAAATAACTTTATCTGACAGTCATTGTTAACCAATGAAAGTCAGACATTGTTTTTCAACCATGCTTCAACAGAATTATTTAAAAAAATAAACTCACGAAACAGGCATGGACAAAAATGATGGTACCCCTAGAAAACACTGTAATGTGACCAAAGGGACATGTTAATTCCCACTAATTATCACAGGTGTCTACAACCTTGTAATCAGCCATTTATATATATGGCTAGGTAATCACTGTGTTGTTTGGTGATATGGTTTTGGACCAGAGGAAGCAAAGGAAAGAGTTGTCTCAAGAGATCAGAAAGAAAATTATAGACAAGCATGTTAAAGGTAAAGGCTATAAGACCATCTCCAAGCAACTAGATGTTCCTGTGACTACAGTTGCACATATTATTCAGAAGTTTAAGATCCATGGGACTGTAGCCAACCTCCCTGGACGTGGCATGGGAGGAAAATTGATGACAAATCTAAGAGACGGATAATCCGAATGGTAACAAAAGAGCCTAGAAAGACTTCTAAAGAGATTCAAGGTGAACTTCATGCTCAAGGAACATCAGTGTCAGATCGCACCATCCGTTTGTTTGAGCCAAAGTGGACTACATGGAGACGACGAGTTGAAAACGAATCATAAAAAAGCAAGACTGAATGCCAAACTACATGTTGACAAGCCACAAGAATGTCCTGTGGACAGATGAGACAAAATCGAAGTTTTTGCCAAGGCACATCAGCTGTATGTTCACAGACGAAAAAATGAAGCATATCAAGAAAAGAACACTGTCCCTACTGTGAAACATGGAGGAGGCTCTGTTATGTTCTGGGGCTGCTTTGCTGCGTCTGGCATAGGGTGTCTTGAATCTGTGCAGGGTACAATGAAATCTCAAGACTATCAAGGAATTCTAGAGAGAAATGTACTAGCCAGTGTCAGAAAGCTTGGTCTCAGTCGCAGGTCATGGGTCTTGCAACAGGACAATGACCCAAAACACACCGCTAAAAACACCCAAGAATGGCTAAGAGGAAAAATTGGACTATTGTAAAGTGGCCTTCTATGAGCCCTGACCTCAATCCTATTGAGCATCTTTGGAAGGAGCTGAAACATGCAGTCTGGAAAAGGCACCCTGGAGCAGTTTGCTCATGAGGAGGGGCCAAAATACCTGCTGAGAGGTGCAGAAGTCTCATTGACAGTTACAGGAAGCGTTTGATTGCAGTGATTGCCTCAAAAGGTTGCGCAACAAAATATTAAGTTAGGGGTACCATCATTTTTGTCCAGGTCTGTTTCATGAGTTTATTTTTTTAATAATTCTGTTGAAGCATGGTTGAAAAACAATGTCTGACTTTCATTGGTTAACATTTATAGAATTTTATTTATTATTACTTTTGTCAGATTAAAGTTATTTCTGTGACCATTGTGAGTTTTTCTTTCATTGACCAAAGGGTACCAACAATTTTGTCCACGTCTGTATCAAACTGTTCTGTCTTTCTGTCATTTTGTCTGTCCCATCTTGTTATTTTTTTCTCTGTCAGACCCCAGTTTTGTCCATTTATCGTTCTGTCTTTTATCTATCTAGTCGTTTATCGGAGTTCTTAAACTTCCACGCATGACTTGACAAACTTTCCGTTTCTAGTTTATTATTAGCGTGCTTCTGGAACAATGTTTCACCGTTTAATTAATGGTTTGAAATTAAACCGCAGTAAATTAAAGAACCATAAATGATAACATAGTTAAACAATAGTTCAGTTGGAGGTCAAACCAGATGCTGATAATTGAACGTGGTCTTTGATGTATATTTATGACACTGAGTTAAGGTGACACGGTACGTGAAGTACTTAATTAAGATCAAATAGGACAGACTGCTATATTAGTCTTTCTCATCGTCATTCTAAGCAGGAAGCAGGTTATCAGCACTGTAGCTCTTCATTTAGAGAGTACAGGATAAGATAAATTCCACATCATTGGAATCTAATAGTGTTGCGTCTAATGTCAAAGTATCCACCATAAGAATTTATGAGTGTGAGGCTTCGTTAGAGTCGGTAGGTTAAAGTTGGTGTGATTATCCAAAGAACTGCTACAGCATGTAGTCTTGGCATCTCGCTTATAGTGCGTTAAAAATAAGACACGCAGTAGTGAGTCTGTTACTGATCCTGAGTTGATAATGACTTGCTGGCTATTTATTCTTAAAACTAGTCGATAGACTGTAGTTGTAGACATGATTTTTCCCCCTTACTCTTTGCTCTAAATCTGTCACTGTGGAGTGAACATTTCATCAGCCTCATTCACACAATCCTTGCCTGCAGCTCCTCTACAAAGGGCAGAAGATTTTCAGACAAAACACCGAAGGCATTTTGTCAATGTTTTGGCACCTGTATCAGCTCAATTACTTAGCAGCCTCATCCGTGCATGGGATTGGAATGTGTTCCATGGCAGATTCCCATTTTGCTCCTCATCACGGTGTAATTAGAGGGAGATGGTGGAGATTGAATTTGCGAGGCGCTCGGCGTGGCACCGTCTACAGATCCCTCACTGGGGGGAACAGTATCTGGTAATTGAGAGGTGAGCTGGGGAAGAAGTGGAGGTTGAGGGAACAGCTGTATAGAGGTGTTAAGACTCACTTAATGTGGACGGATTACAGCATTGAGGAAGGCAGGGACAAGAAACAGCAGCATGATACAACAGCATTCCTCGGTAGAGGTGGCTTTGGCTCCTTTTGTGTCGCCTTTAAAAAGAAAAAAATAAATATTGACGCTTGCAAACATTTCAACTGGCTCATAACAACTTGGTAGCTAAATAGATTTGTTCACCAAAACCCTAGTCAGTCACACACATATGCATGAAATGTGTTCAAACTTAATTATCGATCATATATTGAAGCCCGTTTCTCTACTGAATAACAAAAAAAAATGTTACTGCGACTTTTCTCTGACAATTTTGATTATTTCACAATTCTGACTTTTTTTCTCAGAGTGCTACAGACTCACGATTCTGACTTTTCTGACTTCGTCATCTCAGAATTCTGACTTTCTAAAGTCAGATTTCTGACTTTATTCTCTAAATTGTGAGATTTCACAACTGTGAGTTATGAAGTCCAATTTCGAAGTGGAAAGAACTGATATGTTCTTAGAATTGCGACTTTGTATCTCACAATTCTGACTTTATAACCTGCAATTGCGAGCGTGTTATGCATGTTATTGACTCTTCTAAAGTGAAAAAATAACATAATACGATTGTAGATATTTAGGAAATGTTATTTTTACATTATGTTTACGGGCGGAATTGCAGTACCCTTCTCAACCCCTAATCTAATATATATATATACATAGAAAGAGAGAGAGAGAGAGAGAGAGAGAGAGAGAGAGAGAGAGAGAGAGAGAACCAGGCTTTAGATGATTAAAATGCAGTCATTATGTTTACTTGCACATGCTTTTTTGACTAGTAATATCAAGTAATTCTGCCATCTGTATGAAATATTACATAGGGGAGTTTGACCATAATAAATCTGGCCTACTGTCATGGAGGTCGTAGGCTTCAGGACTTAAATATCTCAGTAAAGATGTTCTGCGATAATAATCATCAGAAGGATCACACACCGGCTTCAACCGGAGATCTGGAGTTCTAAACAGATTACTGTCAATGTTTTTCCTGAGCTGACATTTAATTAAAGAAAAGCCAGGGATTCATAGTTCATTTCAATTATGTCTGAGATACAGACAAAGTGATTTATACACTTTGCATTGACAAGACAGGTAGCACCCCGCAGACATATTCAACATGATAGTAAAATGAATATGGAAGAGCAAACATGCAGTAGCTATCTCTCTCTGTCTTTCCTGCTCATTCCACGTCTCTGTGCAAATTCAATGGTTTTATCGTTATAACGCCAGCACTCGCTATCCTGGTGTTTTAAACGGATTGCTCGCTCCTGTACATTACGTTTGGTTGCACATCGAGCAGTGTGTTATCAGTAAACAGAAAACAGAAACTCTGTTGCACAGGAGATTATTCATTCGGCACTACGTGTGTTTGAAGTAATGCGATTAAAAAACACTCTCAAGATGCCAAGCTACCACCAGAGGGCATCCCATCATTACTGTCATCGGCGTCAAATGAATTTCAGGCTTCAGAGGCATTGAAAACGCTGTACAACGCTGGATGTAAAGGTACAGCTTTGGATAAAAAAAAAAATTGCCTTAATGACAAAGGTCTTTTTTGTGCTTATAGTGTTGTAATTTAACACATTTAGAACAAAAATCATACTTTGTGGAAATCGTGCTTTTACCATGTGTTTTTGGATATTAGTAATGGAAGCATGCTTTATATGGCCACCTGAGAGCATCACTGTACCGCAGTATTGTCATACAATCTTGTTTTCTATATAGACTATTAATATATTGAAGGGTGTGATTTGTTTTCTTTCTTTGTAATGCTAATTAATACCACACTATTCTTTAAAATACTTTCAAGTATCTTTGGAATATCATACCATTTATTTATTATCATTCAGCCCCGTGTAATGTAGTGTGTATGTGCAGTTGAATGCGCTGTGGTGTATTTAGATCAGTGGGATGTTGAGACCTGTTGGATGGGAAGTATAGATGTACAGAATTCTCAGTAGTAACTGATTTGCCAGTTCTCGCTGATCCTCAGAGCTGTGTAACCCTCTTGGGCTCATGCTCATCCTCTGACTTCCTGGAAAAAAAGTAAAGGTCAAAATTGCTGTAGTCATAAGTGATTCTGTGAGTGAAAGGTTTTGTGTTTTATTTATGGGTGATTCTTCTCCTACAGGCGTTTTGATCTTTATTAAAACTAGCAGGTATCAAGTTTAACTTTTTTTGTTACTTTTCTTCATGTTTTCTTCATGATTTTTTTTATTGTATTTATTCTTTCGTTTATTTATTTTTTCGGAGAAGTGTGTCCAAAGGCTGTACCAGTTCGCAGTTTGGAGGAATTGATGTTAGTTGTCAAAATTCAGAGCCAGTCTGCTGATCGTAGGTGTCAGATTTGATGGGTGCGCTGATTTATTTAGCTTCAGGGTCGAAATGTGGCAGAATTTACACTGTAAAGGTGGCACAGAAGTGCCTCTGAAGTGGCATTTAGGTGTAAACCTGTCTTTGCCAGACTGGTTAATGATTCTTAGAGGTGGATTGAACTCATTTACACAGCAATTACAACTGTCTACTACAGACTGAGGAGATGCGTAAGGCATAATTTAGGCTGACTATTTTGGCATTTTGTCTTTACACTGAATTTCAAGCCACAAAGCACTCGATTGCACAAAGACACCTTATTATTCCATCCAGTTGGAAAGTACGTATGATATTGTGGACCCATTAAAGAACATTTTATTTTCAGTTGTTATGTGTATCCTAGCAACAAGCCGCATGTTTCGGTGTCACGTTCGAAACAACTTCAAAATCTGATAGTATGTGATTTTTTCTGGAACTATAACTCATAATGATTCAAATCTGTTAAAAGTATTAAAGTGTAGTTTTTTTATTCACATCCACACACCCTGTAGTTAAAGAAGAATCCATTTAACCTTTTTTTTCTCATAATCAGAAAGCGGTAGTGTAAGTTGAAGGAAGGCCCCTACTTTGAAACCGCTGAGCCCCTATGGGTTCCTTTTACGTGACATTTATACCAGTTGTGGTTATTTACCATTACTGCCATTTCCATTCACCTCAAGCAAAGGCAGCTCAGAAAGATGACAGAAGTTTAGCTGCGTTATGTGAAGGGCACCACTTTAAACATCTGACCTTCCAGGCAGATTATTGATAGAAAGGAAAGTGAAAGAATTGTGATCTAAACTAGAGAAGGCTTCACTCAGCTTTTGCTAAATGGTTTTGGCATTTAAAAGGATTTGCTTGAGCAAGTTCAAAGTAAAAAGAAATACATTTTTGCCTTAGAAACTCCCAAAAGGTCTGCAATTAAGCAATTAGGCAGTAATGTTTTAAAGGAGTAGCAGTAGTTTTTCATTATTCAAATTTTCATTTTTTTGTTTCACATTTAAAAGAAATTCTGTCATCATTTACTTACCTTCATGCCCTTACAAAACTGCATGACTTTTGTATCTTTCACGGAACAACAAAGAAGTATCCGAATGTTTGAGCTGCTCTTTCTATACAAGGAAAGTAAAAAGTAACCACAGCTGTAAAGTTTCGAAAGGACATAAATGTAATCTATATATAAACCTGTGTGTAATATTCGAAATCCCCAGAATTCATTAGCTGATTTTTGTGTATTTAAAAATCTCAACCTGGTCTTATAAAAGTATGTACCTCGGTGCATACATTGTGCAGCACCGTTTTATGCACATTACGGCACGTTCACTCGCAGTTTCAAAGAGAAATTTTCACAGAGTAGCGCTAAAACACAAGTTCAATATGTGAACCCTGGCATATTTTTTTTATTTTGACATAGGTATGTAATGCTGTGTTTTGTTGCTTTAGGTATGCATTGATGCGGTTCAGAATTCAAATATCCAGGGACTGTTGTTAAAAGTTAATGCTCTAGTGTTAAAACTGGTATAAATAGACATTTGTTGAAGCAAACATTCCATTTCAACGTTCTTTCAACCAGTTTTGTCGAACATGATGTTTTTCATGTAATTATGCTTAATTAATCAAAACAGTAAATTTTTGTTAAAAGGGATCAAACTGCAGTGATATGTACTTGGTAAATAAAAAAATATTTCTAGTATAGATTAGTTTTACATTGCAGTACTTGCAGATATATCCGATTTACAGAGCTTCACAACAATGGCCACTATCTACCTGCATTGCTAAGCTCGGAAGAGCTAGGATAAATAAAAAAAAAACTCATGAGAAAGCTTCGGGGTGAGGAAAATACAGTATAGCTTTCCTTTTTGGGTGAACTATTTCTTTAATGCTGCTCATAGGTGGCAGAAATGCATTTACACAGCAATTACAACTTCACTCTTTCTTTTACATTTAGTAACTTATCTCTTAAAACTCTTAAAAGACAGAAAGAAAACATTGCAAACAATTTAAAACTGACAATGTAACCAAAAGGTTAGAGGTTAACAGGCTACTGCAACAACTTAGCTGTGCAAGAGTAAAAGGTCACAGCTGTATGCACACAGAGACTTTATTTATCCTAATAAGCGCTGAAGTTCTGCAACCCTGCATAGCACAAGCCTAAATGCTGCTAAAGAAAGAACAAAGCCAAACAGTAATTGTCAAGGAATCTGTACACACACACATATATAGCATGTCATATATGTCAATTTAAGAGGTAAGTTATTAAAACTTAATAAGAATAAAGTTGTAATTGCTGTGTAAATGCATGCATGACATTAATTTTATTAAAATGCAATACTGTTTATTTAGTTAGCTTAATTTAAATAATAGTTTCTATATTTATTGTTTTGTCTTGTGTGACTTTTCCTTGCGCGTTCATTACGAATGCAGTAGTAATTTTGAGCATGAACCCATGCCAGTAATAGTTCTTTTTGTTTTCAAAAGGCCAGTCACTGTAGTTTTGCTATGACTTCAGTAATTTGCCTAATTGCTTTTTTTTCCAAGGATGAGTCAAGAGTCTGTTTATGAGTGGAAGTGGTTTGTCAAGATAAGAGTACAGTGAAGTGAGTATTTGATAGTCATATCTCACCTGACTGATGGCAATGACACCTACACAGTACTGGAAGTTTACAGGTGCTATCGCACTGCAAACCCCAGGAGAGTTTCTCCACAGCCCACCTTACGTTCCCATACATGGGCTTAACACATGTTCTCGAATGGGAGGGGGTGAGATGATAGATTGCGCTGTGGGGGCTGGGAATGAACATTGTGGTCTGGGGTGTTCATGGTGAGAACCCGTGCAGGCACAAGGAGCACAGCGTCACTTTCAAGAATGAGAATTTGTCATAGATCTTGAAAGATTGTCTTTAGCGGTGCTAAAGTCTCCTAGCTGTCTTAAGAACTGATATTGATATGACGATGCCTGTCTGAGCTGTTGTTTTGACCTCAGACGAACTTTCATCCAGTGTAGGAAATCTTCAAAGCTAAGGCAGCTCTGCAGGGTTAACAGAGGTACCGCATGCAGCACTTACTCACGCGATAGCTGTACATTCAGATGTCAACACTTCAGATGAGTTGTTAATGTGACTCTCACAATAGTTTCACTGAAAATTGAAAGTAACACATTTTAGGGTTCATAACAGTGATCATTAGCGACGATGATGCTAGCATAACAGAGGGATGTTTTACTGCTAAGAGGTTGCTCTTCGGCAGCTCAGGGCAGTCGGTTATGTTTCATCTAAGTGTCAACTTGACGGATCCCATAGAATCCTTTTTGGAGAAATAAATTAGACGTTGACGATGTACGATAAAGCGCGTAATACGAAATGCATCTTGTTAGCGTAGCTAAGATGATTCGGTTTTTATTTTCAATGAGACGTTAGTAAGTTCATTTTGAAATTATGGCAAATCTGAGCACAGTTTGAGACATTTACAGTAGATCTCTTTTGAAACTCTAAGGAGAGACTGCTGTGAGAGTGGCACAGTGCACGTCTACATTTGCTCTCCATTGAATAATCTGCGAGAAACAATAATAAATGATTTAAGACAAAAAAAGATGGTCAGGTTTTAAGTGATTTTCTATGTCTTATCACCGATGTGATGATCAGTTTTCAACACTGAAGTTAATTAGACCACTACTTTAGTAAATGTTCGTCACAGTCGTTCAAATCCTAATTAGGATTCGGAATAGGAAATGACGCAGTTCATATGAAAAACCGAGCACTTGCAACATTATCTAGATATTTTCTGAAACTCTATTAAGATATGTGCGAGAATACTGTCTTTTGGTAATCTGCTTTTGCTATCCGTTATGGAGATCTCTTGTTTCATTAAAAGTGAAACGTTTCTGGCAGGTATTAAAACATTTGCTATGTGTCAAATTCAGCATTGAAAATATTTAGACCACTCTGTAAATGTTCGTCACAGTTATTTGTTTCCTAATTATGATTTGGAAAATCACTGAGTTCGTATGAAAATCTTGCAGACATGGCAAATCTGCAGCACTAATAAGATATTTCTTTAGACTCTGTGAAGATACTGTATATGTGAGATCACTGGTGTTTTTTAGCCAGGAAAAAAGTCTAAAAAAACAGTTATGATATATAGAGATCTCTTGTTTGATGGCACGTTTTAAAACATCTGCTGTATGTCAATTATTTAATAACCAATTTTCACTCTATACTTTGTAAATGTTTACCAGAGACATTTGATTCCAAATTTTGATTTGGAATGAGAAATGATTATGCTCATACAACATTTTGCCAAGCACACGTAGCTTGAGATGTTACTGAAATGTAAATTCTACAGAGATTTGAGATTATGATTTGAGATTATGAGATTATGATCATTGCGTCATCAGAAAAATATGCTTTTGCTCTCCATTCGATCTCATTGCTGTCTGCGGGAAACAGATGAGATCTAAAGAGATCTCTTGTGTGATTTAAAGCAAAACGTTTGTCAGGTTTTTAAACACTTACTATTTTGTTAGTTTAATAATCCATTTCCAACATTTTTTAGACCGCTGTTGCACAATGAATGCTTTTGCATTGCAGTTATTATCTTTAAAAGTTTTGGATTTTTGCAAGCAGGTAAGATAGATAAGAGCTTCTGAGAATTTGAATACACAAAACTATATGTCAGTTTACAGTTAAAACCGAAGTACTTTGCTTCTTGCTTATAGTGATAGTGTAACCTTTATCTTCTCCACCTTGAATGGAGGACAGAATTGGATGCATCTTGTGGCTAACCGGACGAGTCTCATGACTCACTACTAAACTAGCAGCATGTCCAAAGCCTTGAGCCAAACTCTTGTCTATATCTAGACTAATTGCCTTTAACACAAAGAAACCCACCTCTACGAACCATGCAGGACTTCTGTGAACAGTCTTAAAATGAATGCGCTGAGCTGGCGGGGATTTCTGTAAACACTTACCACTCATTAGCGGCCAGATTTAAAGTTGGAAAGTCCACCTGTAGTATAATACACATGTATGCATTATGTACAGATACATGTATATAAGTGTGTTTGTTTTATTTTTTTTTCCCACAACTGAGATGGTAAGATGTTTGAAGCCTAACAGCATGGCCGAGTCAATTCGTAGAAATATAGACTGTGAACACTATGATTCATAATGTTTCAGTTCACTGAAATTGTCTGTAATATGCGCAATTTGAGTCTTTTTCCATCCTGTAGGGGAAAAAAATCACAGTCAGCCCTGGGAGATAAATATTCACCAATAGATAAAATAAAATTCAGTGCGCTTGCGTCATTGTGATTAGCGATGCAACTAATGAGCTAGGATGGCTGACAAAGTAAAAAAGAGTAAAAAAACTGTAAAACTTTATTTCGATAGTTCACTTTAGACATCCTACTAACAGTAGCCTTTGCAACTACATGTTAACTAGCAGTCATTAGAGTATTAGTACACTGTCTGCTTGATGACTTCTAACTTTTTATTTTGATGGGTCCACAACATACAACATACTGACTATGAGAAACTTTGCAAGCAGGCCAAAGCTAACCAATCTGCCAAATGCGGGTAAAAATCAGCTGTGGAGGGTAACCCTATCAAATCTCTAGCCTATTTGGCAGGTTACTTTTCTTAAGTTATGCTCACTCATTAATTTCTTGGGGATGTTTATGCAAGCCAAATCCGAATAGTTATAGCCCAAATACTGATGAGACATCATGATATTATCGAGTATATTGCAAAAACCAAACAAAACCAGCCTACAGAGTGCGCATAGCGATACGTGACTAAACAGCAAACACAGAACGTTCCTCTAATGTTCCCATATGGTTCTCATTTGGTTATTTTTGGGAATCAAATAAGATCATTCTAAGAACGTTTCCTGTAGGTTCTTTATTTTAATAACCTAAAAAGAACGTTCCCAGAACAGTCCCTGCAAGTTATTTATAGTTATTACACAGCTAGATGGAATACTCAATTCTGATACACGCAGCTGCTGCAAAAATAGTTTTGATTATATGATAACTAACAAACTGGTTAGATTTTGAAACCTTTTTGTCTTAAATCGATATCTTTTATCGCCATAAGTATTTTCTGTATTGACATTTTGTGTAATACGTGCTATGACTGCACCGTCTCCCTTTTGTTTGCTTTCAAATATTTTAACACAGATCAAGGTTTTGTGTCTAATTATTTACTTTTTTGAAAAGAAGCATTGTAATAAGTGACGTTCCGCATCGAGCTTTGTTCTGCGATAACAACCTGCTGGTCGTACATCATCCCTTACTTGTCATAACTGTGGAAACTTATTAAAACTTTACTGATCGTTCTTATTATTTTAATGCTCAAATGTGTATTTTTGAATCAAATATTTTTGCAAAATTTCATATCTAAGCTTCTAAGACAGTGTCAAAGTAGGCAAATCGCATTATAATGAAAATATAATTTAATACAATTTTATAGCTGAAATCAAAACATAAGCACATATAATAAACAGTGTGTTTGGTTGTTTTATATGTTTCTTTACTGCGCATCCTCAGATCTGCACTCCTTCCCCTGTGTTAAATATAAGCCGCATGCTCGCAAAATGTAAAAATTAACAACCATTTCGTTTTACTGACTGACTAACACTCGTTTATTGATCTATTAATTGGATAATTGCCTACAATTAATATATATCTGAGAGTAAATATTGGATTTTCAGAGATATTTGACCAGTCTAATTGAAGAGTACATGATATTAGACTAATCAAGAAGTTTGTTTACGAACTAAAAGAAAGCCGCACATCATGGTTAATTCAGTTGAATTCAGAAATGAATGTAATCCTAGTAAAATACATGTTATTCACTTTTAGAGTATGTAAAAATAAAATGTGCATTTTTAAATCCTAATATTTTGGTGCTTAAGAAACTTTTGGTTATATGGTATGCTGGTTAATCTAATATTAACGGATACATAAATTCAATCTATTTTAAGGCATTTTATGATGGTTAAATGTGCTCTGATTATCTTTATTGACTAAACAGTTTAAAACAAGACATAGTTTTTAGTACTAATTACTGAGGTCCATATCCGTCCACTCTACGAGGTGGAGGGGTGCTACCAACGTACAGCAGCGGTGTCGGAGTAACGTTAAAGAGGTTTGGAGAACGTACTGGGAACCTTCTAGTAACTTATATAGAAAGTCTACTGAAAATATTCTGGGAACATTCCCTAACCTACATGGAACGTTCTAATTACGTAAAGACAACTTTCCTGGCAAACCAAAAAGGAACGCTCTTGAGAACGTTCTGGAAACCAAAAAGCTAATGTTCCCAGAACGTTCTGGGAACCAAAAATGGATAGCTGGATACATGATGAAGTCTGGGTAATGAGTTCACACATAATAAAACCAAGTAAAGATTAAACGTATTTAGCATGCTGTCCAGGAAGAGGGCTCAGAGCGCGACAGGACGACCAAAAGCCAAATCAGGATGAGGGGTCTGAGCTCGGCGTCCCCCAAAGCACTAGGGAGGCGGAGGGATGCTGAAACAAGAGATAGCAAGGTATGACGTTCTGGATAATTTATATGAGATTTTTCTGTTTCGGATTGGATAACAATATGATCCCTAACAGTGTTGAGGGTAACACATTACAAGTAAAGCATGTGGCGTAATAAGATTACTTTTTTCAAGTAACTAGTAAAGTAATGTTTTAATTTACAAGAAATTGTAAATTGTAAAATATTAGGTTCAATCAGAGTGACGTGCTGTCCCCTACTGGCGATTTTAATTTCACATTTAAACTATATTTTCATTTTGCAAATAATTTCAAATATCATTATTCAACCTTTCATGTTTAAAATATCCCGCTGAGCTGAATTAAAGTGTAAATCTAAATGTCACTTCATATGCAGTTTCTGCAAAAAACTATTTTCTTTATTAATATATACATATTTTGTTTGTTTGTTTTTTTATGAATTAACTTAGTAGCCGAATTGGCTTTGGTGAGTGAAAAGTTCATTTCAATCCCTGTTTGCAAGCATATGACAACTTATTCTACTTACCCTAAACCTACCCTAAGTCTGCTCTGAGACTTGAGAATTATCTGACACAAACTAAATGAACAAAAACATTTTAGTGTATTGGTATCTTATCAGCAACAAAAGTTTGTACAGTATTCTTACAGGTTCTGGTAAACTAATCCATATATAGCCACTGTTTTTCTGAATTTCATATGTCACAGCTTACATCGCAGACTCTAATATCAGTGTCAGGGCTTTCCTTTGGGGTATAAGACCTTTAGCCTCAATAAATGTACTGACATGCTGCAGAAAGCTTATAATGCTGTTAGTAGGATTAAAATATCATAGCCTCTGTACCACTGCTGCTATACAACACATTTAAGTAACTTAACATGCTCGCTTGAACTTACTTTAAGGGATCTTTCAAAGGGAGCACTCACCTGGGAGTAAATCTTCATTTTGCCAGTAAACAAAAAGAAAGAGCGTTGACCTTGAGAAAAAAACGCCTTTCACAAGCTGCCCCTGTTATAAAGATTGGGCCAGCTTACTGCCTACTAAACGTATGCATTTTGCAATAACCCTGATAGGAGGTGGTGCCGTCATAATTTAATTTACTTTTTGTTGCTTATTATGTTCACATTATTACCAAACCTTTAAAGAAACAGTTTAAGCAGTAAATAAAAGTTGTACTTGTGTGCTAAGTATTGCGAAACTGTACAAGAGTTAGACTGAAAGTTATTTTTCACTCGGTCCCTTCAGTGAGCTGTTAACCACAGTCAGTATATACTTACCAGATCTGTTTCGTGAACAAGTCATTTAGATCACACCCGTGACTAACTTTGCACCCAGATAAACCGATTAATTGAAAGATCCAAAGGTTTATCCACGAATTAGACATTGTTGGTTTTGAATAGATAGATTTCAGTCAGTTTCTCACACAAGGATTATTTTTAATAAACTATGCAAAATTTCTTGTTCTTGCAAGTTTGTGTTTTTTGCGTTTATCCTATTGTCTGTATCTGCCATGTGATAGCATTTAAAGCTGATTTAGTCAAAAAAATAAATAAAGGTGTAATGTAATGCTGGCAAGATGGGGGTTAAAAAAAATAAGAAAGTTCAATCAGACCGTCCGTGAACAGGGATACACAAATTCTAAAGTTTGATCTGTAGCTCTGGAGCAGTCAAAAAATGTTTGCCTCATCTGTCAAACCTTTGCTAATGGGAATATCTTGGGGCAGGTAACACGAACAAATACTGCATATTGTTAATGTACTTATGCTGCCGACATTGTGACAAAACAAAGCTGGTTGTAAACTCAAAACTATCATGGCTTCTCAAAAAAAGAGTAAAAGTTTTGTGATGTTTAGTACCTATTTATTGTAATTGGAACTGGGATCAGAATTTCCGATTTGTATTTCATGGAAGAAAGTCATATGGGTTCATAGGATGAGAGAAAATGAAAATGTTTACGGTAACTATTCCCTTAAAATATCCTGATCATTGTGTAAAAGCTAATCACATCACATTGAAACCTTGTGTTCTCAGTATTTGTTTTGTCTGTGTCGTCTGTTGGCATGAAATGAGTCCTCCATCCTGGTGTTGTTTTAGCACACTGAAAATGAGGGGCAGGTCTTAGGGGCTGTTGTTTACTAAAACTCCAAATGTGGTGTTGATAAAGTCAGCCGGTGATGGCAATCGTTTTTGTGGTCCCGGTGACTCAGTGCAGTGTCTATGGGTCAACTCATGACTCCTACGTATGGTCTAATAGAAGTGTAGGTAACCTACTTCAGACTGTGTTGTGACAAAAGGTCGGCTTTATTTTCACAAAAGCATACTGTAAAGAATGACTTTGTAGTTTTTTCCTTTTAAGTTAAATGTCCTGTAAAAATAAACCCACTTTTAGAACTGGTCACACTATTCAGTGCTCACTTGCAACCGTGGGAAGTTAACTAGAAGCAGCGTTGCCACAGCACTAATGCAATTTGTCAATTGCATGGCAGATGTAAAAACATACTGTATCTTTTCCCAAAGCTACTTTATACAATGTGTGAAAATATGTGATTTCCTTTCTCACTTTTATACAGTTACAGTTATGTGTGTGTATATATATATATATATATATATATATATATATATATATATATATATATATATATATATATATATATATATATATATATATATATATATATATAGTTATATATATTCAGCAAGTTTGCTTGTTTTTGTTTTTACATATATATTTGGAACAGAAATCATTTGAGAAAAAAAAAAAAATTCTGTACCGTCACTTTTGGTCAATTTGATGCATCCTCGCTAAAAGTACGAATTTATTTTAACAAAATTTTGCAGATTAACTTAGATTTCCTCTTAATAGCATAATTTGTAATGACTTGCACAGAGCACTGCAAAATAAATAAATAAAATAAACAATAATAATAATAATAATAAAGTTTTACCTGCCACATAATCTGCACATCAATAACCTTGCTATGACCCTGGTCCTCCTAAACAAAATGATCAATGAAGGTACATTTGCATAAGTTTAAAGTCCAAAGAATTGGCAGCTTGTATTTACTGCATATTTTTGATATTTCGTACGGGCCCTGTTAATGCATTTTGAGCCTCCTTTTGCACACATTATGTTCATCCTGTTATCTGTGTCTGCAAGTTGTTGACTGTAGAATCCATCCAGATTGCTGAGTCTCGTACATGCCTTCGGGCATAATGCCAACGCCGATATGAGATATGATTAGGGGGTTTTCAACCAACTATTTCTCCTTCTTCCCACACTCATAAAAAAGCCAGACATATGAGGGGTGCATGCTGCTGTGGCACAGCTCCCGATGTGTTCCACAGTTCTACACATCATTGTTCCTTGCTGTAACAAGGTTCTAAGCGACGACTTGTAGTAGCCACGTTTTCCCTTTGGTGTCTCATTTTAAAATGATTTTCAGGCACATTTAGCTCTACCTCCACTCACAGACAGGAAACCTGGGATGAAGGAGGCTGCTGGGAAATACATCTAGAGAATTTGTATGTTAAGATGCGCGACAGTCATGAAAAAATCTCTGTGTGAATTATTGTGCAATCCTTCCATTAAATGAGCTTTGTCTTTCTGTGCTTTGATACCTGGTTTCTGCTTTGAATTTTTGAACCGGTGAGGGAAAAAGCGTTGAATTTTGAATCTGTATTTTGCTCACTTAAGAAAAATGACAGAAAACATTAATCTAACATAAGATTAAGCAGGGTTTATGCTATATTGATATATTGATATAAGTCTGCAAGCATGAGTTTAATGGCAGTGTTTTGTCTTTTTTTTCACATCATGGTTCAGTCATCTTTTGAGAGGAGAGAGAGGGTGAAATAATTAAGTAATTTATCTGATGAAATCTTTTGGATGTGAGGAGATGGAGTCAGAAAAATGGGCTTATTACTTAACATGCTCTTTGAATGTTGTATTTTGTTCCGCTGGAAGATCTGAAAGACCAATAGTGCCATCTACCAGCTGCTAAAGGCTACATATCCTTGTCCTAATGGAACTGTATAAGCACCCACTCTCCTTGCACATGGAGAAAAGCATGCTGTATTAAACGGCCATGTTTAAATGCCACGATGTGGCTGAAAATCCTCAAGTCTCTCTGTTTTGATAAAAGGAACACTGAAGGAATATTCTCCGATCTAGAGGTTTTCAAACCGGGATCTAGGGGGCTGGAAGTAGGTGTTAGGTGTTTTTTTTTCTGATGTCATGCTAATTAAATAAATAAAGAGCTATTTAAAAAAGCCTTGATGATGGAGAGACAATATATGAGAACGCCAACACTGTATTTTCTTTACATCACACTTTTTAAAAACTTCTGCATCAGGAGCTGTACAACCCACAAAACCCGACAGAAGAATCGACGGACCGTGAAAGGGAAACCTCATCTAGGAAAGCTTGATTTGGTCCACAAGAGCACTATGTGACTCTTTGAGGGCTATTTATGCACTGACAGGGAACATAATGGCGTGAAACGTGCAGCAATAACCACACTGGAGTGGCTCAAAACCGAAAAGCGTATGTTCTGGAGAGGCTCAATCAAAAGCCCGGTCCACAATGTCAGTGTATTTGTCTGGATTTTTTAATCTTCCTGCTTGCATGGGAACCGTTAATAGCTCTTCCAGACTAAAGTTATTCCACAGATGCTAAATTGGATTGAAGTCTGCGCTTTGACTAGGCGATTCCAGCACAGACATATATTGTAGGTCATTGTCCCATTGGATGATGACTCATCCTCTAAATCCCAGTGATTTTGTGGATTTCAGTTGTCTTTCAGGATTTTGCTTTGCTCCATTCATTCTTTCTTTCATCTTTATGAGTTTTCCAGGCCCTGCTGCAGAGAAACACTACTGAAGAATAACGATGCCATCACAAAGCTGCACGGGTAATTGCACTTTGTTTTGCTGTTGTCAAACATATCACTTGAAACCTAAAATTGTCCTCTATATATATATTTATAGATTTCTTGAAGTAATTCCTTAAAGCAATTCCTTAGCAATTTATACATTCCTTAAAGTAATTCGACAACGACATATTACATTGCTCGAAAGCGACACGTTTCAAAATATTTCCAATATAAATCAATTGGAAACTTTTTTTTAATCGAAGAGCTTTGCATAACAAATGTGCCAGTTTCCACAGTGGGTTTCAGTATTGATGAAAATGTGAAACATTCCTTGAGAATCAAGCCAGTACGTTAAAATGATTTCTGAAGAATCAACAACGAAGACTGGAGTGACAGCTACTTTGCCATTGCAGGAATAAATTCACATATAAAATGTATTTATTAAAGCAGAAAACATTCAAATTAGACTTAAAATCAGATAAATACTTCACTGTTTTTATGCTGTCACTAAGCAGTGAAATGCTTCCTATGTGCAGCATTAATATGCTTGAGGTACCACATATAGTCAAAAGCAGGAAATGGCTTTCTCCTGCGAAAGATCTTGGGGTTGTGTTCCAGTCTTGGGTATGAAGATGTTTCCTGTTTAAAAGTGCGTCAGTGGCTGTGAGAGAAGCCGATATGCACCCTTGCACGTCTCACATGCTTTCAAACATTTTTCACATCTACGGCCATCCATACTCGATGCAGAGCTGATATCCAACCCCACTACATGCCATCTCTGTGTGGGTGTCTGAAACTCAAACCTATCTGAGGTTTTACTTTGGTTCTTTTTCTGTGTGCAAAGAGCATACGTCTGGTGAAACAAGTATCTGTGGTGAATTAATACAGGTTGATCATGTGTGCATGTGTGTGTGTAAATGCTAAACGTGGCATAAACCTCACTTCTGGATATCTTCAGTTTTGTAAAACAACTCGTATTTGTATTTTATTTTATTTTTTTGGTTACTGTACAAATGCAAAAGAGCGGTTTGGGAGTGAACGGTACGCGTGCTTGTGCCTACATAAATGATCCACAAGGAGTGAAACAATATCTACGTCAAATGTAAAGAGCACAAATATTGTGCAAAACATTAGAAAGAGTGCAGTGACGGTTGTTGTTCGTACATATCTGTATTTTGCTTTTTATGTGTGTGTGGCTTGGGGTACAGAGGGTTGGAACTGGGGGAGGTGAGTGCAAAAAAAAAAAAAAAAAAAAACATCCTCAATTAGAATATGAGGAAAACGAGGCCTGTGGTTTAGGCTGTTTTTCTAATCAGTGGTTTTGTGACACATTTTAAAGCTTGAATTTGTGTTGCATGCTGTTAAATGTGCAAAAGTATATGAAGATGAAACAAATTCCTTCGTTTCGATTTAGAGGTAACGAGACTTGCTTTGCTTCTTGTCTGAAACCAAGTTTCAAAAGTTTTTGCAACCACGATAGTCAAGCGCAAACATATGATCCATACTTATGTTAGATTTGGTAGATTTATTTTATTTTGTTTTATTTCGAGACCTCTTAATCACAATAGATGCTCTTCGGTTTTTATTTTTTTAAGTGGAGAGTAATTACATGTTTTTTAGAAACACAAGGACTCATGCCACAAAACAGCTCTGATTATTTCAAACATAAGGGACCACGCTTATATGGAGTGCTGTAAAATCATTCAATGAAATCGGTTGCCATATCTCCACTAGTGATCAGAGAGATTTTATATATATATATATATATATATATATATATATATATATATATATATATATATATATATATATATATAATCTGTGACATTATCCTGAATCATACTGAAGTAAAAAGAGAAAATTGTTCTGGAGAAATAGTTCTTCCTAATTCAGACATCTTTTGGCTTTATATTTCCTTTGTAAAATCCTTATTCTGTCATCTAACCCTGATAGATAGAGACAATAAAATCCTATTTTATCTATACGAGTTATGTTGAAGTAAATCTATTTGAGAAAAATATAATACCCAAGAGTAACAGTACTGAAAGAAGTGAGATAAACTACTGCTGGAATGAACAAGAAAGTTTATTATGGAGCTGTAATGACTGATCGACTGGTAGTGAATTAGTTTTTTTTTTTTTTTTTGTGCCCAGTAGGAATCCTAAATGTAACTATTATTGTACATAATAGGTGTGCATAATTTCATTAACTGTGTATGTAGAGTACAAAGGGCTTAAAGGTATCCTGTGTGTGTGTGTGTGTGTGTGTGTGTGTGTGTGTCTGTTAAAACACTCACACAAACAGTATTTTCTCAAACACCTGCTGTTGCTATGCACTGCAATATTTTCTCGCATTAATCTATTGGAGTGTCAGAAGAAAATATCAATTTTAAAGTTATTTGATTTACATGTTATGTGGCTAATTGCAATCCCTGAATGATTAATGAACGACTGTGATTAAATTGTAATGAATCTATACTTAACTGACACAATCAACCCTAACTCCAGTCTCTCAATAACAAAGCTAAAAGCGACATGATTGTGAACAACAAATCCATCAGTAAGGTATCTTTAACCATTGCTTCTGGCCAAAACACTATAATAATGCTTCCTCCTGTGAAAAAGCCAATCCACGTTTCTCTCGCGATGAGACAACTTTTTTTTGCCGAAGAAATGTGGATGAATCTGGTTTAAAATGCAAATGTAAAAGTATTAATGAATTACAAATGTGCAAACCTTCAATAAACGAACTGTGGTTACCTGGAGTGCTTGTTTATTTTTGCATTGGGTTCATCAGCTGACGGCACCCATTCACTGCAGAGGATCCACTTTTGAGCAAGCGATCTACTGCTAAAGTTTACGACATCTTGGATGTCCTGGCGATAACTACATTTAGATTTTTGGGTGAGCTGTTCTTTTAAGGGCACCTTTTACTTTTCAATGTTTTTAAACATCTAACAAATACAGAATGGGGAAAAAAATCAACCCGTGCAACTGTAAGTATTGTTTATGTACGACAGACTTTACATACATTGGGTGAACCTCGATACCCACGATTAAACCAGCACAGGATGTACAATGAACTTCATGCTTCAGTTAGCACATGTGTTTTGTATTGTCATTATGTTCCCCGACAGTATGCACAGTGCATTTCAAACCATCAACTAAATCTTTACACCTAAATGTAATCATCTGCTTTATTAACACGGTTTTTGTTTAACCGTGTGACTGATTATCTGTTTCCTAATTTCGTAGTCTGTTGTTTAACTTTACAAACGTTTTTATTCTTCTTGTCATTTACTGTCGTGACCGCGACGAGTGTTGAATTCAATTTCAGTCATCTCCGAGTCCACTTGCAGCCTAAATCGGCCCCTAAACTTAAACGTGTTAATAAACCTCACCCGAGAATCCTTGTTTTGGGAGGCTCTGTCTGGGACGCTGTCCGTAGGGCCGTGGAAACCATTACAGAACGAATGAGGTAATTCTCGGATGAAACTTGAAGGAGAGAGAAAAGCAGACGGCGATGTAAAGAAAAAAGAAAAATAAAGGCATGAAAGAATGGTAGGGGAGAGGGCGGCAGAGGAGGGGGGCGTCTAACGGTTTCCCCTCTGCTTCAAACAGTGCTCTGTAAACCATGGAAAGTTAACCAGCGACTTCTGAACAAAAGCAACTGATTGTTATCTGAGGATACTTCTACAAATCAGAGAGCTGATGGCAGAGTAAACAAACAATGCCGCCTCAAAGAACGCAGCTGAACACATGCAAACGGTGACCTTATTAAACCGTTCAAAGCGAATCAGCTTTTGTTCACTTTCCACGGGATCACTTTTAGAAATATTCGTGGGTAAGAAACGAGCCTGATTTTACAATCGCGTGCCTAGTGAGTGCTGCTCGTGTTTAGTCGTTTATCCGTGCATGCGTGAACCAAGTTATTAATCAATCCCTTTGTTTTCTGTGTGCTGTAACAAGAGCGCAATTTCGTTTTTTTGTATTCACTTGTTTCACCTTTTTATTTGAATTCTGATGGATTTCAGCGATCAATGCGATCGAACGGTTTAGCCATTTTTTTGCTAAACCTATGTTTAAAAAAACGTTAGATTGATCCAGGTGCTGAGGAGGCATGTTTCAGTTCACATCGCTAAACGGGCAAGGAAAGAGAACTAGCGGAGTGGAAAAGCGATGCAGTCGGTATAAATGCAACCCTCTTAGAGCGCCTCACTTACAGTAATGCATTTTATTATCCACATCTTCAGTTTACTGTAAAAAGAAACAATGAAAATGCACCTTTCATGACTAATATGACCTGCTTCATTTCCTTCTGTTACAAGCTACTTAACTCAGTGAAACCTCTCGGTGCCATTCTTATGCAGATCCTAAAGACCGCACTGATTCACTCTCCAAGGATGATAAAGGAAATGGAAAATGACATAATCGTGAGTGGCGCTGGTTTCACAGATCGTATATAAGCTAGTTATAGCCTACTGAAACTACTGCTCTAATTTGTTTTATACACACACACACACACACACACACACACATATATATATATATATATATATATATATATATATATATATATATATATATATATATATATATATATATATATATATATACTGTAATATTTTATCTGATGTGGATAGTATTGGCATGAATTTTAATAATACGTGATTTCCTCATCATTTGCACTTCTCTGACATCACCAGCTCTCCACAGTCCTGACAGGATTCCAAATAGGTCAGCGGTGTATTTCTCTTTCCGGTCAGTAGAGGGGGCCCAAGAGAAGAATGACTAGCGTTTAAACTGATGCCCACCCTGAATCTTTTAAAACATAAAAATCTATTAGCCTACAAAAACCGTAACTCCTTCCTCGCCTTATTCCTTCCCGTTACAAATGTGTTAGAATAAAACTATTCATAATGAAATCTCATAGCTTTAGGAACCAGCGAAGAGGCATATAAGGATGTGGAAGGGACACCAGCCCAACAGTGGTCAATAATAATAATAATAATAAAATTAAAAGCGTAATAAAAGCTTATTATATTAATAATTAAAATACTTAATATTAACATGATTGCATTATACATTATATGCATTATGCCGTGCCGTGGTGTTTGGAATAACAGGCTTAATTCCAGTTTCTCTTCTTCACTGCGTTCCTATAGATATCTATATAGCGGAGATCGTGCCAAACGCATTTTAAATGCACCGATAAGGCGTCTAATCGATTACCGAGTGGCACTGATAGATCCGTTTCTCTGAGTCAGCCGGTCGCTGCTGTCCGTTCTGAAGATGGAGGAAGCAGGCGAAAGGAATCGCTATCGCTGCGCGTCAATCGCACTGCAGTGGATACACAGCGTTTAGATGCTCCATATCAGACGAGATGGACGCGTGGCGCCCCCTCCATTGATAAAGGTAAGCTAAAACGTCCGTTGCGAATGACAAGGTCTTCCCTGCTCCGTTTAGAGGGTTCACGCGCCTGTGTATTCTGTGTTTTGACAGGTCCAGGACGCGTCCGGATCGGGGTGCGAGTTATGAGTTTGACCCCACCTATTTAAGGGTCGAACCCCCCCCCCCCATCCCCAAAAAAAGCGGGTTAAAGAAAAAGGTGTGGGGACTGTTTGTTCTTTTCAAATGTAGGTGTATTGCGTTTCCGCGGCGTTTTCAAAACGTCGCTTCAGTAACCGAAAAGTTACGTTACAAGTTACAAGCGCGCGCGTTACGAGTCAAGAGCGCGCTAAATGTGTCGCTCGCGAACGGAAGCTACCCTGCAGCTAATTGAGGTAACCATAGCAACAGGTGATTGCCGACGGTCCCGCGTAAAACGTAGCGTCCGGCAACTGTAAAATTGGCCGAATCGTCGCTGACAGTATGCCTGTTAGCTTCAAAACGCGCATGTATACATATAGCCTGCAACAATAAAGGGGGGAAAAAAAGTCTGACTATTATTTGGGCGCAATCGTTGAAATTTCCAGTTTGAGTTTTGGCGCCTCTAGAGCACACCTACATGGATAATAGTAAACTCTAAAAAATTTTCTCCCTATATATATATATATATATATATATATATATATATATATATATATATATATATATATTGTTTATAATTATATATATTTTGTTTTATATTTGTGATTTATAGCCTAAATCCTTATTAATGTCAAAAAAAGTTACTTATTTTAATCAGTACTGGTTTTTTCGTGATTTACAGCGATCAAGTTGTTGCGACAGGCTGCATATTTTGAGCACAAAAACTTTTACAAATATTTTTTAAACGCATGGGGAAATTAATTAGTTAGGCTACATACTTAAGACCCCTGACCCATTTTTTTTTTTTTTAAATAATTGACATGATTCGCTCTTTGTAAATAAAGACATTATTTCTTGACGCAAATGTCGCGCGTTAGGAGAAGTCATGACGTCTCTGCCAAGAGCCTATGTGTCACACGAATACTGATACACTGAGCTGCACATGAAGCATATAGAAAACACGCACACCGTCATCCCACTACCTTTGACGGAGTTTCAGACAGGTGGAAATATTGGGCTCTAAGCCTGTTGTAGGCAGTTCCCATCATTTCCTTATTTATGGCTTAATTCTCTTGGAACCGGTGGATCCAGTTGCCACAGCCTGACATCGATTGACCCAGGTGTTGAACAGGCACAGGTTTCACTTCACTATGTCAAAGCAGTTTCAGATCAGAGGAAGAAATCTAATAGTCGGGGGAAAAGCGCTTAGACGCGTGTGAAATGGAAAAGCTGACGGGCTTGTTCGGCGCGAAGGAAGTCACCAAAACATACAAACCCAAGCTCGCTTCCTAACTTTTTTTTCTTCTTCTTTTTTTTCGTTTTGGTGCAAGATCGTCCCCTGTTTGTGACCAATATGAACTCCAGTTGAACATGACAGTCGTCAGAGGACTTCATCATTACAGTAGAGACTGAAAAGCCTCTGTCATTGGAAATTATCGACTGTTTTTACGCAAGGATTTCTTTGGACGCCTATTTGCGTTTTCGCAGGGGGGAGACCAAACAAAAAGGTAAACGATTCATTTTTTTTATCGTTATTATCTCGTAGAGTTTTGTAGTTCGGAAAGACGTTTTCTGTATTATGATGCTTATAGTCGGTTGCCCTTTTTTGCCATTGTGTATTAATACTGCCACGTAGTTAAAGTGACTTGTATATAAAATGTTTATTAATATACGTTTATGGGTCGATGATGTGACGCTAATTTTTGTATAATCTAATAAGTTCGTCTTGAGCACACATCTCTATGACAAACGTGTCTTAATGAAAGACATTTTCATATTTTTTAATCGTTATTTTTTGGGGAGTTGAAGTCAAAAATGTTTAGATCGGAAGTTCAAAAAGTGCGAAAATGACAAATAATAATAATAAAAAGTTTAATCACCGTTTATGAAATTGCTCGTGTTGTTTGGTAGTCTTTTATTAGTATTTATTTATTTATTATATTTTTAAAAAAAGTTAATTGTGAGATCATTAATTAAAAAAGTAATCATTTTATTATTAAGTCAGTGTGGTAACCAACTTGCAGGAAGCCATTTTGTTTTTTTGAATGACAGCCATAAAACGGAGACCCCTAAAGACCCTCACGACTGTGTCATTTGCATTTCTTCATATATTTTGACCTTTTTCTGAAGTTCTGAGGTCAAATAGATTAACCCTAGGAAAACATCTTGACATTTAAAAAAAAAAAAAAATGTCTTTATTTTGACTTGGAAGAGTATAAGTTTAAGTTTTAAATGTTACAAATATCAGTGAAATTAATGACAACTTTTTACTTGATGGTTATACCACATGACAATTTTAGTCGTACAATTGAATTCTTCATACAAAATTATATTTATTTCTTAACGCGTGAACCCAAAATTAATCCAAAAATAACATTTCTAAAAAAACAAACTACGTGGTGGTTTGCGTTAAATTTTTAACAGTTCTCTTTTTTTATCATTTCAGACAACCTTATTCGTCATTGACCCATATAGCGCATATAACTTCCATTAAATCTCAAAGGGGTTCAATTAGGAATTATTTTTTTAACTAGGAAAGAGATATGACTTGTGTGTCGACTGTAGATATTGAGGAATTAATAGAGGTCGTCGGTGTTATGCTGTAGTGCTGGATGAAGGCTGTGTGCCGTGATCAGTCTGTATGCTGGGGCCGCCATACATTAACTTTACTCCAAATGCTTTGCATGCCATGTTGTTTAGTGCATTTAATTTGAAGGCTAATATCTTCTTCTAAACTGGTTGTATTTCCATATCAAGGAGCTGTAATTTGCGTCTTGTTTAATTCCAGAAACTTTGATCTGAGTATCCAGGTGCACTGTTGTGTAACGTCAGATTATTCCTCATAATTTAAGGAATTTCAGGAAGGATGTTTTTTGGTATTGCGTGATTCCTGACTTTATGAGGGCTGATTGGGTAGCAAAGAGCTAACTTCAGAGTTTACTGATTTATCAGTTTTTATATATACGCATTTTAGCTAATAATGCTTTTAAGATCGTGCATTTCCACAGATCATTATGTAGAGTGCAGGGCAGAGAAATTATTTCATTATTCTATTAATCAAACACTTATTTTCTGTCTTGTGAATTTGCCTAATTTTTTTTTTTATCATCTGCCATTTAATGAAGCACAACAAGTGAATGTGTTTGCTTAATATTAAGCTACATAATTGGGTTGCTTGACATTAACGTAACAGTTTTATAAATGCTATGTTTCAGCCAAAATGCCAGTGCTTTATGAGCTAAATCGTAATTAGTCGTTAAACGGTTTAAAGTTGTTTAATATAAATATATCACATGTATCTTTCTGAACCCGACCCATTGCTTGAAAATGCCCTGCTCTTTGGCATAAATGAGGTTCTCTGAGGATTATTTGGGTCTAAGTCAAGAGACAAGTTACACATGTACGTGGAGCCTTTCTATCTATGAGCAAAACACTGGCAGCATGCAGTAGCTCGTATTTGTGATCCGGTGTTAATTAACGTCACGCAATTTCTCATTTTATCTTTCCTTACTAGTAATTGTATTCCTCCCTGTCCGTTCTAGTATGTTAAATCAGCAAACGCTTGTTAGTGCTGTGATCTTTGTTGTAAATGGTTATTTCACGTGACTGTGCTCTATAAGCCTTAGATTTATGGTTTGAGTTTACTTAAACGAAAGCGGTGTAAGTTATAGAATATGTTATATTGTGGCGAAACGTGTTTCTGTCCAGCAGTGAGGTTGGTTTGAAATGTTGGACGTACACATCAGATGAGGTATTACAAATCGTCGCAGCTCACTTACTCTAAGTCTAAGCATTTAATTTTAGACTTATTCTATTATAATAGAAAGATCTGCAACTGCAATTTTCACACTTTGCATGCATCTTTTTTTTTGGCCTAACCAGGAAGTTGATACTTCCCTTAATACTTCACAAGACAACTTATAAATGTTTTATATAAAATGCATCTAACTTTTTCGAGTGTACGTGGAAGTAGAGTAATAAACAGCAATAAACAGTCGCGTTCGGTTCAGAAGAGCTAGAATTTGTAAAAGAGAAGTTAACATCGAGGAGTCGTGCATTTCTGCATTTCTGCACAGAAGCTTGTTTATGTTCCAGAGATACTGGTTTGCAGATTCGGAAATGAAAAATTTATTATAAAAACTGTCGACATTGAACGCCTAGTGTTTGTACCACGGAGTTGTATAATTTAAGGAGCAAAACTGAAATAAGCAGTTTAAATAATTAAACTCAGATTCTTATATCATTTCTTGGTCACTCATTTCTTTTTAAAAGACCATATAAATTTCACTAGATAAATATGTGCTGTAAATATTTAAAGAAACCTGAAAGAGTAGTGTTTGTCATTCAACTAATTTATAACTCATCTTCATTTCACAGTTCTGCCCCCTGAATATGGACATGGAGGCGTCGAATGGCTATATTGCAAGTAAGTAAGCTTTTTTGCATATGGCCATATTCAAGACAGTATATTTTGTAACACACAAAAAGCCTTTTTAAACATTCGAATATCTTCAGAGAGTGTTCTTTATGGACTATGTCTGTAGCGTGGATTTACTTCACTTTTATTTGTTTATATATTTCCTCAGTTTTTCTTACTGTATAATTCTTTTAGAGGAGAGTTAATTGGAGACTTTGCAATAGAAATGAACAGAACAGTAATAGTTTTACTGTAATCAATCAGAGCACATACAAACCTAAAATAGTCAAGCAGTTCCGCCATCACAGTGATTTTATCATGTCACCTGCTTCTTTCGTATTGAGTTTGTATATAGCACACACTTCATTACGTTTAGACTTGAGCGTATTGGTAATTATCTTTTTGTTCTGACTTGTGAAAATGAGCTTCAGATATTTGGATCAAGGTTTTATCGAGGAATGTATTCGGTTTGGATAGCCCGGTCAACTAAAAGCCTTCATTTTTACATCATAGACATAATTTGTTGCTGTATTTTGAATGTGCGTTCATTTATTTTAGATATGCTATCTAAATCCAGAAGGACTGTGGGAGTTTTTCTGCAGCTGTAAAGCCAGCACTGCTTTATGAATATGTGCAGTAGTCAAGCACACTAGCTGCCCCCAAGATCCCGTTCAAAAGCGAACTCTTGGCTCCTCTTGAGATTTGTTATCTGGACGGAGCTTCAGTACCAGGTGCACAGTGGTACCTTCAAGCCCGTTAACTCCCCCAGCAGATTCCCTCAGATGGAACACGCTGATAAAACGTCCCTCGTCGAAAAATTCTTGCAGGTGTCTTGGAAAATGAAAAGTTTACAGTTTAACTTGATTCCATGCACTTGCAAAGGCTTTTTCCTTTCTTAAAATGGCTCGTTACATTTAAAAAAGCACGATTGAATGCCGATGCACAATTTGTTTTTGTTCAGAAAAAGTTACTTTATAGAGTAAAAGGCAAAGTGCTGATGACTTTAAACTGCGTCTCAGAAGTGTCAGAGTGTCTTCACGGCAATATTTAGCTTATTTTCACAGTTTCTTCCTTTCTTACTAAAACCACTTAGTGATAGTTTTCAGAATTTGGGAATACTTGTACGGCAGCTTGGTTTCTGTTTGCTAAAAAAGAGAATCTTAAGTTTGTCCATCTCAGATCGCAGGCTAATACTTCAGCCTTTTGTACAGTAAACTGCTATTGATATGCAAATAAGACCTTGTCCCCTTCAGCTTGTCCTTTTAAACGAGAGCAGCTCAGTAGTGGCAGGTGGTGAGGAGCGTGAGTGGGAATGTGTTTTGTGTTTGATGTGGAAGGATGGTTTGGAGGTGTGTGGACAGACAGGATAAACCTGATCCACGCTCGAACTTTAGCATCTATGACATGCCACAACCAATCGCTCTCTTTCCTGGGAGAAGCGATCCTGTTAAAGACTTTTGTCTAGTATCGGCACTCTGGCACAGAACCTGTCTCCAAGCTCCACCCCTTGTACTGGAATAGACCCGGCGGCAACCATGAAGCACAAATCACTTCAACGTTCTATCAGCCATTGCGTTAAATTCGAATATTTGCATACTAAGCCAATCCTATGCGTAACCAGCTCGATTTCAAACAGTTTCTGCGATTTTGCCTTCCTCCTGAACTTAAAGTCAAAGTGAAATCCAAATTGACCATATTCATATGTATTAGTTACAAGAAAAACAACTGAATTTCCAATAGCCATCATCCACTTTTTATGCTTAAACCAATACCTGATGAATTTTTCTCTCTCTCTCTCTCTCTCTCTCTCTCTCTCTCTCTCTCTCTCTCACTATATATCTAGTTTCACTGTAAAATCATTATAGAAGTCACACGTGTGACGTGTTTCACGTTGACTTTAACCCGTGGGCCACTATTGAAAACACCCCCAATTATTTTCCTCGTCGATCCACTAAAAAAAAGCGCATGGAACAGTCCATTCTGTAGGTTGATCTTTGATTGGTATACTGGTTCTGGGATCTGATTCTGACTCAGCAGTGGCACAGGCCAGACCTGTAGTCACTCCAGTAGTCTCCAAAGGGCCTACGGATTTTCAGCATGCATCAGTGCACGGGGGAAGATGGTAGCCTTATTAATATAAACCTTATGCTGTAGGCAGTCATTACAAGAGAACTTTCGGCCCATCAACAATCATATGTGTAGGAATGTCAGTGTGATTTGTAGAACAAATTATACGAAGTGGAATCCTTGTAAAACTGCGAAAACCACATATTAATGTGCGTCAGAGATTGATTATTTGATAGCAGAGCCAAGCACAGACTGAGCTGGACCCCAAGAAAAGAGAACCCGATATAACATTGATTCCATAACTAGCAATAAGACTTAATAACTTTAATAACTTTCATTCAGCAGAGATGCTTTAAACTTAGCAAAAGTGACAGGAAAGACATTCATGATGTTGCAAAGGATTTCTATTTCATATAAATTCTGTTCTTTTGAGCATCATTTTTGTCATGGTTTTATCATGAAAAAATATTAGGCAGTACAAATGTTTCCAACTTTGATGATAATTATAAATGTTTCTTGAGCAAATCAGCAAATTAGAATAATTTTTTATATATTTAGTTATATTATTGTTTTTACTACATTTCTGATGGAAGAAACTGCACGTACTACGTACTATAAATTAATCTAAAGACAGGTTTAAAGACAAGCTGCAAGTCTTTAAACACGCACAGGGTAACAGACCTCAGTCTTGTGGTGTTCATTTGGGATTTGGAAATGATATTGATCATGGTTTCGGTTTAGATTCGCTACTGTGCAAGAGTTTAGTTTACTCTCACAGATCTCTTTTCCTGAGAACCTTTCTCAGGCCGGGAGGCCATCAGACACAGCGCTCTGTTATGGAAAATCCTCCCCTCGGCCGTCACTCAAATCGGAGTGGCTGCTTGTTTCCCGTTGCCAAGGGACTGCTGGTTACCTGAGATTTCCCTCAACCCCGGCACCGTAACCGGAGACGGGCTTTGGGATTGTGTCATTGGCTGCGTCTCCCTGAGTTGCTCTCCCTGTCAGAATGACGGTGTCTGTCTGCCAGCGTGACAGCACAGATATCTGTCGCCTGATATACCTCAAAGGCCCTCATTTACTGATTCATTTACTCTAATCACAAAGGTAAATCTTTCACAGGGCATGGAAGTTAAAATAGTTCAGGGATTGAAAAAGGACCTGTTGATTCACAAGAACAACACATGCAAATGAATCATTAAAAATGCCATGAATACTGTTTTAAAGCCTTTTGGCAGACTGACTCTGCTACCCAAAAAACCTGTTTGAAGGAGGGACTAACTAGATTTAGTACATTGGTTAGAAATATAACTGCCAGTTTAACTCTGACATCCAGGGTACTTTCCAGTCATAAACGCGGAGTTCAAGGAATGATCTAATACCGCCCTTGGTGGCTGTGTGTATGCATAATGCAAGCATTAAGAGCCGTCTAATGTCGTTGCCGTTGTATTGAGTTTTTGGCTCTGAAGGGGTCAGTGGGTAACGGGATCAGGGAGCAGGAATCGCTCCCCCTGAGTGGACGCGCTGAAGCCGTATTATTTCCCGAAGCCGGTGCTCGGCTGGTGCGGAGAGATGAGGAAATCCAATCTGGATCTTAAGGATGTGGCTGAAAGCTTAACAAGCTCTCCCCACGTGAGATGATGGCACACCGTCTCTGTAAACTGAAGTGTTGAGCTGGTCATTGACCCTAGAGAAATTTCAGCTCTGGTAACAGAGACGGGTGCTATTAAAAGCAGTTACCTGAAAACCAGAGGATACTATATGTTGCTCTCCTTTACCGAGTTATCAAAGGGTATTATGGAGGATCATAGAACATTTTACATTGGATATCTGTTTAGAGTATTCAAATGTACAGAAAGTGAATATTGTACTGAAGTAGTTGTGTAAATGAATCAGTCGAGTTGATTTATCTTTATTTTACATTTGAAGTTATATTTTGAGTCAAATAAAAATATGTATAAAGCGTAGATATAATAACATACATACATAAATGTGTATACATTTATTTTATTAGTTTTTGGACCACAGCTTACCTAAATATATATATTTTTTTAAATTTAGCAACTTTTAAATTATATAAATATGTGTATATGCATTATTACGTTATGTCAGTATTATATATTATGATTAAAGATATTCAATTTAATTAAATGAGTAGATGTTTTATTTTACATTTTATATGGTATATTTGAGTTTTATGAAAGTTGAGTTGTAGCGAATAAAGAGTGTTAAGATGCAGACTGAAGTAGGAAGTAGTAGGTTTTAAAAGGAAGGCTACATTATTTAAACTTCATCTTTCTTTTAGATGATATAGTCCCATTCTTTTATGTATGATATACAGGATACATTGACTAGTTGAACATCATATCTGTTGCTTTATTGCATTAAGCACTGTATCAACCAATCAGCATCTCAGACCTGAACATTAGTAGAATTTCGAACAATAAATAAATAGCTGTAAAAATTACTATTCACTAGAACGTTTTACAGCTGAAATTGTATTTGAGTAATATATGGCAGTAAGAAATAAATCTAGAAAAGTTTTTTGTTATAACAGTTACTCTGTTTTTCTGTTTCTTCTTTGACTGATAATCTCCAAGTGCAGCGGTTATGAAAGGTGTTCCTTGAACTGTCTGCTTGTATAGATCTGAGTTTAAAGCTGCATTTAGCCACAATAGCTGCGCTGCCTGGAGCAAGGCGATGTCCTCAGTGCACTTGTTTCTGTCTGTCTCCTAGGTAACGGCGACTGCTCTCCCAGGAAGGAGAACTCGAGAATGCTGGTGGACCTGTCGACCAGCACACCCAATGGCCAACGTTCCCAAAGTCCTGATTCCCCTGCTGGTGAGTCCTCTAACAAGATCTCTCCCAGCAATACCTGTTCTCATTTGACTTTCTTAGATGTTAGTGCATAGATTAGATTATCTTAAAGGGATAGTTCACCCAAAATGACGTTTCTATTATCATGTAACCTACTCACCCTCGTGCACTCTCTAAGCATTACCCTAAGGTACAAAAGCTAAAAGTTATTCTTTAAATGTACCTTTAAGGTTTACATTTAAAGTGACATTTAATGGAACTAATATAACACTAAAGATCAGGACTGGAGCTTTTTAAGCTTCAAAAAGGATGTAAAATTCATAAATGTAGGCCATATTACTATATCGTAAGTCTTTCATAACATATAATATCTTTAAGTGAGGAAAAGCCCTTAAGTTGAGTCATTATTCAGTGAAAACATCTCTCACAATGCAGGGTTAAAACAGGTGTAACAAACTTTGTTTTACAAGTCAGTCTTTTTATTCAGATTTTTAAAGGAATGACTTATTTGGTTCATAAAAGTTATTTTGAATGATTTGTTCATTTGAGTAAACTCAGTGACACATTGATTCATTTGTAGCATTTGTCATGTTAAAAGCTTACTAAGAAAGGAAGATCAGCAGATAGTGCTGAACTGATCTGATTTGCTTTCACATGGCTTCAAAACGCTTGAAATAAGAGAGCAAATTCTGATAGAATTGTCATTTTTGGTTTACTATCCCTTTAGCCTTAGAATTAGAAGTACAGCATCTCACTTTCTATTGCAAAAGATCTGAAAAGGAGAAATGAGTGAGCATCAGCCAGCAAGGGACAGAGGAAGGACCTTTATCTTGCAGTATAAAAAAATAGAAGTTGCAGCTTGATCTACGATACGACGGGATAGGCCCTGTCTGTGACATGTCCCTTCCTCAAAATCAACTGCTGGTTCGATGAAAGGGTTTGTCAGCATGAGCTTGCGTACTGAGAAAAGGGAAGCGTTTGCCGCTGAAGGATGGAGGTGCAGACCGTGATCCCAGATGGAGATTGTTCTTCTAGATAATTTATTGGTCATGTTGCACAGGACGTTGAGAAACATGCTACTGGGTAAAGAGAAGTCTAATCTACACATTTGGTTAAGTTAACTCTGCGCTTGCACTCGGAGGCGGAGGGATTCGAATATATCATTCTGTACAGAAATTATTTCAAGCCTTTTGCCAGAAGAACTTTCTGCAAAGGTGAAATTTGAATAGAAATAGACCTGACACATTATTTATGGATCTGACTATGTCGGTTTACCCTGCTTTGTCATGTGAGCCTGTTAGCCGCTGGCTCGGGTGTACGTGTCCTCAGCACTGAGTGCGTTTTGTTCTCATTCATCTCCTTTGATCAGTTGATGATGAGAATGCTAAAGGATTCTGTATGTTGTCCCGGCAACCATTTCAAGTTCACTCAGCTGCAGCCATCATAGAGACTCCATAACGTGTATGCTAGAGCTGGTTTCTGAGGTCAGTTATTGACAAAATGGACATAGAAACTGGAAAGACATGCATCCCGACACTTTAAGGTAAATCTTGATGTCTTGACGGGATTGAACTGCATTTGCTGTGGGTATAGAGCAAGTTTTTCTTTTATGCGCACAGGCTTGCCGCTCTTATTGCGAGTCATACGTGTTTCTTTGAAAGTGAAGATCTCTTGTGCAATATTAAGCAAGTACGCTTGTAATACTTTGTTGGAAGTGCCAGCGGGTGAAGTGAGGGTTATCGTCGTGGCACTGCCACACAGCACTTATCTTTCAAAAGCTCTGTGAACCTGCATGTGTCGTGTAAACAGTTTTTAAGCTGAGATATTCGAACAGATGCTTGATATATTTGACAGTAATTTTAGTCTGTTTATGGCTTTACTCGGAAAGTATTTTCCAAACTGATTTGAATGGGATGGGGGTCTTATTAGCTAACACCAGAGTGAGAATGCGTATTGGATGAGGGCTTTTCAAGTAGGTCATGTGCCATTCTCAAATTTTTTTTTAATTAACGTGTATATACCAATTATACCTAAATATTTTTGGATTCATTAACATTCACAATATATCTTATAATTTACATATATAGTTTAAAGGTTAGTGTAGAAGTTTTTTATGCTCACCAAGGCTGCATTTATTTGATCAAAAGTTGTAATATTTTGAAATATTTTTGGTATTTAAATAACTATTTTCTTTTTCAATATATGAAAATATGCAATTTACTCTTGTGCTGATAAAGATGAATTTTCAGCAGCCGTTACTCCAATCTCCAGCATCACCTGACCCTTCAGAAATCATTCAGATATGCTATTTATAATATAATATGCTTAACAGATGAATTAATGGAGTTTACCCCACACTCAAACTGATCAGACATTCCTTACTGAATTCATTTTTTTTTGCATTCAATAAAACTTGAGTCACCAGCTGTTTGTACTATAAGTTGGCAAAAAAAGGAGAACATCCATAACACAACGACAAATTTAGCCTTACTATATTTAACGTTCAGTACAATGCGAAATCTAAAACTTTTTTTATTTGCGTCATAATTTTTTACCAAGATAGCTTGAGGAAAAAATGCAGATCACACAGCATATTTTCCTCCTCTGGGGAAAACTAGTCCCATCCGAACAGTGTTCATAAGTGATATTGCTCTGTTGTGAGCGTCTGCGAAGATTGGGAGCTGCTGACCTTTTTTTTTTTTAGGCGATCAGAGAGATTTCAGTCATACTCGCAGACTGTGACTCAAATCTAGCGAAGCAGCAGAGCGGTTTGCCTGAGGGACAACACTCACACGGACGGGAAAGACGGAGGTGACTCAAAGCTTAGTCTCAAGCTCTCGCCCAGAGATTAAACTCACGGTAAAATTACAAACAGGTTTGTCAGGATGGCGTAGAAAGCTGCCTGCTCTTTTTCCACCTGTCGTGAAATCTGGAGAGTGTGCGTGGTTGAGACGGAAAAGTCGAGGGCCGGGCTGTCGCGTGTTTATGTGTCGCTATGTGTTTATACGTCCTTTTGCATGTCTATTTTTGTCACGCTCTGTGTGTCTGCTCGTGTGGGGGTGGCCTCCCTGGAGGTGCTCGACAGCCTGCGCGCTGAGATAAATGGAGAGGCCCGCTCAGTCCAGACCAAAGCGCTGGCCCACCTCCTCTACACTGTCTCCCACTGTCAGTCATGTAGAACTCCACCTGCCCACCGTTTGCCTCGCTACCCTAGAGACTACAGCTGCGTCTGCCTTTGTTTTCCTGTTTGCTGTCATCCCAATGCTGTTATCGTGTTGGAGGACAGATTTCTTGGTCACCGCGCTGTCATAGTAACCAGTGATTTCAAAAGAGCTGCAATTCACACTTCAGTTCTTGATCGTGTGTATGGAAAATACTGTAGCGCGTGCAGTGGGCGATGAAGTCTTGGCTTTTTTTTGTTGTGTGAAAAGTCGATTGAATGTTTGAATGTTTGAATGTTTTAGCACGCACAATCAAGCAAGAGGAAGGTACTGAGGAGGAGACGGAGAGAAGGCCGGATGAGGCAGGTCACAGCGGTGAGGAAGGCTCTGGATTGGAGGAGCCCATGATTGACAGCCCAAATAACTTACAAGATGCTGGGCAGGGAACAGAAGTGCAGAGCGAGACGGGGATAAGACTGCCAAATGGTAAATATAATGGTAAATATACATATATGATATATAATAAAAAAATATTTTAGTGTGTGTGTGTCACTGTGTGTGTTTGTGTATATATATATATATATATATATATATATATATATATATATATATATATATATATATATATATATAATTGCTGTCAATTATGTATATTTAAATACAAACACATGAATGTATATATTTAAGAGGTATGAGAAATATGTGTATATATTAAATGTATATGTATATATAGTATAAAATATAAAAATATAACTAAATATATATAATTATATAATTGTAATTGTTTTTTTGTGTATATTTTTGTTACATTATTATATTTTTATTGCGTTTTATTGTGTTAGCTGTTTTTTTAAAGTTATTTTTAACCTAGTCTAAATAACCCAAACGCAGTTTGATTGAGATTCATTGGAATGCACAATAAAAAAACATGATTTTTAAGAATAATACATTGCCTGGAAAAGTAATCAAACCTTCTAAAATGAATATTATTAAATCTAGGATTGCTCTCAACTAAAATTTAAGAAAAAGTACTGATCTTTGTGTGAAATTGAGCAACTTAGCTTACATTAGCTTGTGGAAAAGACAGAGAATCGGATATATATATAGATATATTTTTTATTTTATGCAAGACACCACCACCACTATCCAGCAATTCAAAGTGTAAATGATTTGCCTAAATTCATTGTGACACTTCTCAAGTAAGTTTCGACAGAACGCATTTCATGACTTCCCATTAAAATAGCAAAACCCTTTCGTGACCAAAGCTTGTCACTCATACGTTCTTCCTTTTTTCAGTGTCAAAAGGGTGTGGAGCTGGTAGCTGTTCTGTAAGAAGACAATAGTTAAGACTAGGAGTTATTCTCAGGGAAAACATCCCAGGAATCCTCCACAACCTGTTCCCAAGCCCAGGGCTGACGTTGATACTGCCAGACAGCACGCTAACAGGACAGGGTCATATTTCACTTTTCCAGGTTTTAACTCCGCTCACAAAGAGAAAACTTTTAACTAATTAGGCCGCCACGACTTCCAAATGCGAAAAACCGATAATTGACATTTGAGTGTCGATCAGATGTGTGTTTTAGAGTCACAGGCCATGTTTAGAGCAGGTGCTCACGCAGCAGTTTTAATGCATGAGTAATCCCAATTAATTCAACATAATTAGTTTCACCATCGGTAAAGCCTGAAAATTATAACCCATGGATTTAGAATAGGTGTCATAGCTGTGATAGATTTTTTTAGATCCTAAGGAGTGCCATTTGGTGGTAATGTCAATGATGAAGGTCACATGGTATCATTATCATCACATGGTATTATGTAGAGCTAGTAGAGCTGGATGATGCATTAAATTAAATAAAATGTTTACATTTCTGATGATTTTATAATGTATTTGTGTATGCTCGCGGCTGAATCATTTGAATACGGTTGAATCATTTCAATCAGAGAAACATCATTTAAACTGCTATTTTAGCCAACTAAACTCAAAATCTATGTATAATTAAGAAAGAAAGGCAGTAAAAATCTAAGACAGCCCTTCATCATCTTTTTTATTTTTTTTTTATGAATTGAACACACTACAATTTGAAATTTTGGTTCAGTAAGATTTTTTGACAGTGCTTTCGGAAGAATCATATGACCACAAATGCTACATTTATTTGATCAAAAATACAATAAAAAGTAGAATTTAGTAAATAAATCTTACACTTTACCATATATGTTTGCTGTTCATATATGTGAAAAATGATTGCTGTGAGGGGAAAGCTTAATTTTCAGCAGCCATTGCTCAGATAATCCTATGGACATTAAAATATGCTTATTTGCTGCTCAAAAAACATTTCTTATAATTTTAAAAGAAATGGAAAAAAAGAAAATAAATTGTATAAATCTAGAAATCATGTAAATTGTAAGCGTCTTTGCAGTCATCTCTGATTGATGTAATACGTTGTTGCTTAAAGTATTATTAGAACCATGCTATATGTTAACAAATTGAAAATACTTTTATTTTTCATTTTTATTCATGAATATAAACGGCAGTATGTACCTACGCAAATGCTTTGAGATTTCTTTTATGGCTGATGACAAATGAAACAGATCTTCGAAACAGAGTTTCATTGAATCAGACAGTTTAAACCAATTTCTAAAAATGAATCAAACTCTATATTTTAGATGCGGTCATTTTAAGTTTATAGTTGTATACATTTTAACTAAGAGTGAGTGAAGGTGCAATCGAGTCATTTAAATAGACTGATTAGTCTAAATACATTTCACAAATTATACACACGTTTATTTCGAAGCCACTATCAAAAAGTCTTGATGTTGCTTTATTTCACATTTTTATTTTCAATACATCAAATGGAAACAGCAGTTCCTGCATGCGCTGTGTGGTGAGCAGTCTACATTAAGACAGCGACACTAAAAACACTGCAGTATTTATATGTTTTTTAACATCAGCATGTGTCTCTTGTTCGTGACTCTGTCCATCAGGTGACCGGCCGTTCCAGTGTAACCAGTGTGGGGTTTCATTCACTCAAAAGGGCAACCTACTGAGGCACATCAAGCTCCACACGGGAGAGAAGCCCTTCAAATGCCCGTTCTGCAGCTACGCTTGCCGCCGGCGCGACGCCCTGACCGGACATCTGCGCACACACTCAGGTCAGGCTCGCAAAACTCTACGCAATGGCTATAAGAAGACACATATGGGCGGCAGTGTGCCCATGTATTAATGTGTGTCGCAGCCTACAAAACGATTGCGGTCGCGTGACCGCAGCTGACATGCTCTGGAAAAACCGAGCAGTGCTGTTCTGTCCTGAGGGACGTGTATAAAGAAGCCTAGCAAACACTGCGGTTAGGCCACCTAGGACATGCTGCTGTGTTGGCTGCAAGTCTTGCACTCCACCAAAGGAAATGCTCTCTGTCAACCAAAGGGAAGTGTCGCTTTGGTGAAGCATCACTCTCTAACCCACTTTCATATCAGCCCACCATCAGTTGTCTAGTCCTCATCGTTGAAGATCCGGGTCATACGATACCATCGGTGCTCGGCTCGGGACTTCACGAGCTGTCACTCAAGGACGGCTTGGTTCAAACGCACAGGGAGAGCAGGAGAGACCTATCACTCTCATCGTGTTTTGCTTTCTTTCTTCGTCTTTTGTCATTTCCTGTTTTGCAGCTGTAATCACAGCGCAGGGATAGCGTCGTTTTTTAGGCCAGGCAGCTGATGTCTGTGGTGTCCTGTTTTTGTGGGCAGAATTTATGAAATAATTCTTAAAGACAAAGCAACGTTTTGGTTGCGCATATGCGTTGATGGTCGCACGTTTTTTAAGGCTGATGACCACCATGCGTTTCTGTTCACACAGACTGAATTTCTGTTTCTCATGATGCTGCGTTAAAGAGCGTTTGATCTAAGTCCTTTTAATAACTTTATTATAAATACGCTCCTGTTGTTAAGAGTTTTTTCATTCATTTGATTGAAATACTGTAAATACAGTAATATCGCGACACATTTTTACATTTCACAATAAATGTTTTCTGTTTTATTCCTGTGATAGATAAGCTGAAATTTCAGTTTTCAGTGTCACACGATCCTTCAAAAATCATTACAATATGCTGATTATGGCATTTATTTAAGACATAATCTTTTGTAACTCCCTATACAATCTTGCTGACCACAACTTTTTTAATGCTAAATTTGTTCTTTAGCATGAATTTCTTGAAAAAACTTTTTTCGGTCACGGAGTTCTTCCAGTTGTCTTATTTCATAGCTTTGATGACTTTACCATAATTCGATCGTAGTCATGATACAGAACGAGTAGGTGTATCCAGCCTGGTAGTATAGATTCTCCATCATTTAATAACTAACTAACTATGCAAAATTTGTGGTGTGTGTGTGTGTGTTGTGGTCTATCATATTGATATCAAATGTCAGTGCGAGAACTTTTACCACCAAAGCCTACGCGCCAAACTACCTCAGCATATAAACGTTTGTGGCCGATGAGACTCATTAAATCATTTGCACATCCTTTTCTAAAGGCATAGTAAGGAGATGCCACAAGAAAGCTTTGTTCCACCACAGTGTGAGACGAGTAGTTGTTGCTGGAGTCATTTTAAGGATTAACCCAACCAGCAGTGTCGCCCCGGGGCGGACTCGCCCCTTTTTGCCACAAGTCCATCCCCGGTCCTCGGTGACCCTTCCGCCTTCCCTGCAGCAAACCTCAGTTGGAGTGGAATGCGAGTGACTTAGCAGGTCTGATGGCTTCTTGTGCAACAGGTGCTACATGAAAGGCTATTTCCTCTCTGGCCCTTGGCAATAGGATGATTGGTGGCAAACAGCCCAGGAAATTTAAGTTGAGACGGAGTAAAAATGTGCAAAACATTAGCAATCCGATCGTTGACAAACGGCTGTCGATGGAATCCATATGCATGCTTGCAGACCACAAACGTGCTCTAAAAGATGAAACTGAAACAGCATATGTTGCACCACACTTTTAGGTGTGTGTCATAATGCTGGTGACTTTACTTTGGGTTGCTTTGGCTGCTTTGGGCAGCTTAGTAAAATAAGAAACGTTAGGTGAGTGGCCAACGTTTGATTCTAGGGAGAGGATGCTTTAAGCTGGGTGTGTTTTAACTACCAGTTGAGTAAGTCGAGCACTTTTGCTGATGCTCTACAATTGATAGGCATTTACTTGAAATGAAATGTCATCCTCATCTCACTGTTTCCTGTTTTCAACCCGAATGGATGCGGTTTAGAGGGCTTTAATGCAGCACTATGTGCATGAATTTGCATATGAATAAGTGCTTAGACAGGGATTTTTTTTTCTGATTCGTCCAAACTTTGCTACAGGAACTCATTGGGTTTTCAACAGCTGCTATTAATCGATGAAGCAGCTTGTTGTGTTTCTTTCGCATCATACGAGTTCACATCTTTCTCTTCCTCATGTATTAGCATGAATGCTTCTCCCAGACTTTGCAGTTTGCAGGTGTTTTTGACAGTTCATTGAACCAAACAATTCAGTTCTCTTTTTTTTCCATTTATAGTGTAGATTTGTCAGTGTGGATGCACTATATCCTCTGTGTGTCTGCTCCAAACCATTTCTCATGTGCTATCGCAAACGCACACCTACAAGCCTCTGGTTTATTAGAAATATTGAAAGTGTGACAAAAATGTCACTTTCAGAGCTGTCTCATCAGGTGAAACTGTTTCCAATACAGTCACCCACTGGCATATAAAGACCCCAAAACTGTTGACGTATAGATGTCTGCTCCAGATGGCTTGATTACCTGACATTTACACGGTGACATAAAGATCACATTTATGAAAGACTATTTAAGTGTAGTGATAATAAGAAGCAAATTTACATCACAATTCTTCAGTTGATATGGTGTGACAGTTCATGTGAATTCCACATAAACTTATATATTTATATTTTTATATGTATTTTTATTGTATTTTCTATATCTTTATTTTATTCCAATATTATATAAAATCCTAAAGTAAGTACATTATATGCATTTTGCATAATAATATTACATGTTGTGTTTATTTTTTATTTTAAAATGTCTACATATGTCCATATATATATATATATATATATATATATATATATATATATATATATATATATATTATTATTTTTTTTTTTAGCTTTGTTACGCTCCACAATTTGTAGCTACTGAATCAGAAATTTCAGTCATTTAATGTATGATACATTGTCTTCCAGGCAAACCAAAGCCACTTTTTCTGTTGCTGTAATCCATCCTTTCCCACAGAAGTGACAGGGCCTCGGTTGTTTGACATGCGTTCTACATGCGAAAGGTCACTTCACATCGTCTCAGTCAGTAGCTGTCTCACTTTCACTGTTTGCTTCAGACTGAAAGCACTACGCCGCTTTGAAGAGGGTTACCGAAAAGTGTAGGGGGTATTTTTACAATTGGCACACTTTACAGGTAATCCCACAGGCTTGCTAGTAATAGTTGTGAATTTTCATTATTTTCTCACGTGCAGTAAGAGTTCGTACAGTGTGACTCAACTCACTAGGCTGTTTTGTTTCACTGCCGCGCTCTTTATGAATAATTCTGAAAGTCCCTTTTACCAGAGGATTGACCACACAGGCTTACAGCAGCCCCTGTCTCAAATTGAATTAGGTTTTTAGCTGACATAACAGAACAGCGCAGATGTAATGGTGGGCTATGTTCCGATTTGATACCGATGAGTGAATAAGAAAGACATGACAGATAAATGAATGACTCAACCAATTGATGAATGAAGCACGGAATGAATCAATGAACGAATCGTTCCATTAGCTACTGGAAAACTCACATCTGTTTCTGGAGGCTAAGCATCGTCCTCCTCCTACTCTCCTCTGCCCACGATGGAAGGACAAGGTGCTTGTTCCTTTTGAATCTTTCTTTGGGAGGTTCTGTCCCGCATTATCGCCCTTACACTGACCTAATCTTAGTGGAACTGACTGTGAATCACTTCACACCTTATCTGGCTGAGGAGAAACACTCACTCTGTTTCTGTTTATTGTTAAAAGAGACTTTCCAAGTCATCACTCGTAGTGCCAATCACAGATCAATGATGATAAAACGACATCAAATACTGCTAATATAGTATGTGATTCTATGGAGCAAATCCCCCCACTGTGTTTTGTAGTGGTTGCATCATCACAAAAATCTGTCTGTGCCCACTTTCTCGCTTACTCAGTTGGAGACCGAAACTCATTTGTGTGAGCTGTGTGAATGAGTTATTTAACATCTTAATACTTATTTTGCTACTCTTTGATGTCTTTTTAGTGGGCAAACCACACAAGTGTAACTACTGTGGGCGGAGCTACAAGCAGCGCACGTCATTGGAGGAGCACAAAGAACGGTGTCATAATTACTTGCAGAGCGTCGGCATGGACTCCGCCTCCAATCCTGGCCCATATCCAGGTGAGTGGCTCATGACTTCACTGAGAATCTGAAGATGACGTTTTTCCACCTCAATGATGTAGTGTTATGCTGACTTATTGTGAAAATCTTGTTCCACAACGGTGTTCCACAAGCTTCTCTATTTCTTGGAAACAAAATGATATTAATTACTAACATAGAATTGGTACATGTAACATATGTGGGGTATATTTTGTTTACACCAGGCGGTTAAGGTTTTGCTTGTTAGCATGGTTAGCATGTTATTTAGTGTTATAGTGAAATCGTTACAGTGTTGGATTATACAACGGTGTTCCAATAGTCTGTATGTTTCTTGGAAACAAAATAAATATGAATTGCCAAGATTGAATGACTACTTTAAACTTTATGGCCTACATTTTGGTGACACCAAGGGGCTTTGCTGGTTTGCATAGTTGACTGGTTGTTGGGTCGGAACCACACCATCCGACATCTTTCTTCATTTAAAATCACTCAAATTAATCATTCTAAGTTAAAATCAGCATAGTCTTGACAGTTCCAGAGAATTTGTGGCTCAAAACAACCTGCAACCTGGCTGATATTCTGAATCGTTTTATCATTTTCCTAGGGGAGGTACCAAAGGAGCAGAGGCAACTGGAGGCCGCTGGGATGGTGGCTTTTGACCGGCCTCCTGTAATTGAAAGACTGCAGGGGAATGTGGGTAAACGGAAGAGCACCACGCCACAGAAGTTTGTGGGTAAGTGTCACCTCAGCAGTAAGTGTGGTTGAATCTACTGTATGCAACACACTGATCTTCAAAGTTCTAGGGTGCTAACAAACGCAGGCAGTTCACATGGCGCAAGAAACATTTTCAATCTCTCAAGTCCCTGTATGTACATAATGTAAAATGGACGTGCTGCATTGTTTTAACGGCCGACTGAAACTTGCCTCTTAGTCAGATCCATTCATCTGATTTTTCTTTTTCATTGATTAATAGTCATTGCCTAAATTACAATAATAATTACAAAAGGAACAGTAGAGTACCTTCTACTTTTTGTATAGCGATTGTGTCAGGCAAACAGGTCTAGGTTTTGTGAATTAGGCACAAGCTATAATAGGTCTAATTCAGAATGTCTTACAAATAAAGACAATAGCTTATTTAAATACAGCACATTACTATTTTAGAGCATTTAGCGCCTGGTTAAACTGGATTGCCCGTGGTTAGTGAGTAACATGCAGGTTTTGGAGCTGAAATACCACATGCAACCGTTTAGTCAGTGCTGAGTTTCCACATGAAGGAACAGAGAGCAGAACTACATTTCGAAAAATATAGACATAGTCAATTTATCATGGAAGATCTCTTAAAAGAGGTAAAATATTTGCACAGTAGCACAACCGTAATGTCAGAGACATTAAACATTATTTGAAACTCATTACATGCGTTGTAATGACAATATCTGCGGAAATCAAGTATTAAAGTGAAAGAGAAAAAAAGTTTGAGTACGAGTTGTTTTTTTTTTCATTCTGTGGTTTTTGCACACCTGTAACTTTGGCATTGCTTTTACTGACTACGCCAGAGCAGTTTACCGCATCCATATTATGCAGGGGTTAAATTTTCTCACTTTGGTCTCCAAATGGGGCTTTCCGTCATTAATTCAACAAAACCCTAGTAATAGTACGTTAAATGCCCTTTTGACAGTAAATTGCAAGGTTAGTCTACTTTTTTATCATAATGGAAAGTACTTTGGGGCTGTTCCTAATGTTATCTTTTATTGCATTGTCTGTTAAGGTGAGAAAATGGTTCGCTATTCGTACCCCGAGCTGAGCTATGAGATGGGCTCTAAGTATGAGAAGGAAGCTGAAGCGATGCATGCCCAATTGATGGACCATTCCATTACCAATGCCATCAACTACTTGGGCGCCGACTCCTTGAGGCCTGTGGTTCATCACCCATCCCTCTCCATGGCCGAAGTGCTGCCTATGGTGAACCCACTCTTCCATCCGATGTACCCACTTGGGCCCCGCATGGACCGTCCCAGCAGTCGCGAGCCTCCATCTCTGCCCCACCCAAACCCAGAGTTCCCGCACCCGACCAATGGCGCAATCCCATTACTCAGGCCCAAGAATCCTCAATCAGCCCGAGACGGGTCCCCGTGCAACAGCGGACAGGATTCGGCCGATTCGGCACGGAGCAGCCCCCGAGACAAGCTCGGCGGGGCCGGGCCCAGGACGAGGTCCAGCCCGGGGTTTGTCCGGGCAGAAGAAGGCAGGGCGATCGATGCCGCCCGCGTCGCCGCCAGGGACGGCGTCCGCGTCTTCGGCCGCGAAGGCCAGGAGCTGAGGGTGTTCCAGTGCGAACACTGCCGCGTCCTGTTCCTGGATCACGTCATGTACACCATCCACATGGGCTGCCACGGTTACAGAGACCCCCTCGAGTGCAACATCTGCGGCCACTGCAGCAAAGATCGCTACGAGTTCTCTTCGCACATCGTCCGCGGAGAACACACCTTTCGTTAAGAATCCCACGCACTCTCGCAGTCAGTCTACTGCCGAAGCATTACGTGAGCACCGATGGGCAGATATATGAAGGTTTGGGTCCGATAGAAAGTTTTCATGTTGAAGCTGTTTGAAGATTTTTGTTCTGGGTGAGGGAATGAGTATGTTTATGTTGTGAATGTTTTTCGTTCTTTTGAATTTTTTCACCCCACACACAGTTTATTGTTGCATATGTACTGAACCTTCCGACAGAGCAGCTATGTGTTATCTAAAGTTGTGAAGTTCTTTCTCTTTTTTTTGTCATCTGTATTACCTCGATGCATGCTGTCATTCTGTTTATGGACCTTGATCAATATTACAGGTAAACCGAGCAACCAGAGGACCACTGGAGAACTAAACCGCTTAGTTTTGCATACAGAAAAAGACTAATTCATAGCTTCTTGCTGCTGTGGCTTCTTAGTGCCTTGCTAATGTTTCGAACGGCACGATTTTGCCTTTTATGGAGTGTTTTGTATCTTTTTAGCATCTATTCTCATCGCTCGCTCCCTTTCGATGAAGTTTTGGGGCGTATGAGCTGAAGCTTCGGTACTCGTGCTAATGTCCTCACAACGGTGCTATTCTAGTTTCACAAAAGCAGTCCAATCTTTTAGACACATTTTAATGAAGTGTTGAGGACAATCTCCCTTGTGTCTCATACGTTTTAACGGGAGACTTTTGCCGCGCTAAGGACAGATGAGTTTTCCACGCTGTGTTTTGCTGCTGTTGCACACTTCATGTGCGACACACATCATCTCTTGCGTTCTTATGCACTTCGCTGAAAACAGCACTGCGACATGCCTTGATAAACCTGTTTTTGCACTATTAGCTTGAGGCCTTGGGCGAAAATATGCTATTTCCATGCTATTGATAAAGCGAACAAAGGTCAGTGTGTAGTTTAGCTAGTATATTGTCATCTGTGATTCAACAGGGAACAAGTCTGCACCTATATTAACATGCTTTAACAACAGGGTTGCCATATTTTGGATTGAAATCTGTGAATTTCATTCAGCCTTCAGACCAAATGCCTCATTATCAATGCCTTGTTAAATCCAACTCCTCCGACTGTCTTCAGTGTTAACTCAAAAAAAGAGTTTATATTTTATTTTTTTGGCCCACACATGGACCTACAGTATGTGTTTTATATTAAGCTTTCTAAGAGCTAAGATTTGAAATATGAGCTTACAAGCACTGCGTATGCATTTTTGGTTAGACTCTAGTTAGCTGATATCATTTAAGTAACCTTTGCACAGTGACAGTTGAAAAAAATAAAAAAACTGCCTGGTAACAGAGTAAGGCCGATCTTTAGAATAAAACAACAACTTTTACCCAAACTGCACAAGAGCTTTAGAAGATAAAACGCGGTTTATTAATCAGACAATATTTTGCCCCTCTGAACATTTTTCCCATACTTGATGCAGAAACTTTTTTTCGCATTGTTTTCAGGGCATTGAAATCAGTCATATGTAGACTGTTTTGAATGTTCACGTAGCCGTTCACTCTGCTTTCCTGTTTCTCTTCCCTTCTCTTTTTCTTTACACAATGTTGATTCATTTTTACATTGAGCCATCTGTAGCACAACCGTAAATCCAGCTTTAATTAATGCGTATGGCTTAAAGTGTACAAGCGCAGCCTTCATGACGTTCAGAACCTCCCTTGCACATTTGTTGGGCTTTTATGTCAGCGCTAACAGAGCCTTACATCACTATCAGACTTTGTTGTACCTATTGTTTTTTAAAGCTTTGCTTTTGTCTTTTCTGCTTTGAGAAAAAAAAACTGTGAATATGCCTTTAAACGATATGAGGAAAAAGACACAACAGCACTGGTAGAAATGCATTCATTTTGTTTGAACACATCATTTATTGTTCTTTAAAATGCTTCTTTCATCTTTACACTTCCAAAAAATGTCACAAATCTCACTCGCATACCGCCTGTAACGTTTTGAAGAATTTTACTTGTTCTTGTGAAGCATGAATATCTTTATGCATTTTTTATTTCTTTTAATTTTTTCTTTTTTTCTTTTTGGATTGGTGTCACATGCAGGCATGATGTTGAATGTGCTCCACAATTCCAGGGCATTTTATAGAAATATTATAAAAGCTTATTGTATATTAGACATTGTATTTTTTTTTCTTTTCTTTTCTTTCCAAAAAGGAACAAGGTGAAGGAAACATTGATGTAAGACTATGTTTACAACCCGAATGAACAAGAGCACAAGAACAAAATGTGTTCTTACGATGAGTCCACACTTTTGGGAGTGGAGAGTACTTGAAATTACAAGAAAGGCACTCTAGAGTCAGGTTTCACTTTTTACCTTAAAGTGTATGGGACTGCTATTTTCTCATCTCTGTAAATATATATTTTTTGTGAGAGAAAGGTGTTTTTTAACTGTTCTTATTCACTGTGGACCTTACAAACAGTAAGACAAGGGTTTGCAGTGTATTTTTATATAAGTGAATAAATGTATGAATTATATACAGTATATTTTGGTAAACATGTTGAAAGGGGGTAATCTTTTGCTGTGTGTCGGTTCGCTTTTTTGGGTTTTCTCAGGTACAGTGTTGTCAAAATCTTCTTATAAGGCATTTGTATGGAACTGTTGGAGATATTTGAATAAATATTTGAATTGTTTAGTACTATTTGACTTGAAATCCAAAGTCAGATATCCAAATAAATATATATAAATCTATATTTTTATGTTTAAAGATAGAAGTCTTATAAGTAAGTCCAAGGTTTACTGTTGTAAAACTGTTTCTGAGGTTGACTTTTGTAAACCTTGGCATCTTTAAGGAAAGTGTGTGTCGTTTTATGTTGGTTTTTAAAGCATGGGCTCTTCTGCATTAAATACTGTCATCATCTGAACCCGTCGTTGTCTGTTCCGCTCTTTTCCTTCTTATTTTCACACAGAACCGTTTTCACATGGTTGTGTGGTGTTCATATTGTTGCTTGTGTGAATCTCTCGATCTCGCACTGAGAATAGATATGTGGTCTTATATAGAATGAGGCCCCCTTTTTTTCGAAGGACTTGTGGTTATACTCAAAGGCCATCTCTTTTCTTTCCACTGCCCCTCTCCGGTTTGCAAATATGCTCAGCAGACTGAGAGCGTATGTTGAAGTCAAACCAACAAACGTGTGCAGTGTTACAGGAAAAAACAGCAAGAGATTGATAGTACAGTTGCTCACAAAGAAAGCAGAAATGATCTTAATTCGGATGAATCATTTTAAAGTAATGCACACCACTGTTAGAAGAAGGGGTTTTAACAGGATGCATAAAAGCGGTCAAAAATAATACAAAAATATTTCAAATAAATGCTTATAAAAAATAATGCTGTTTATTCAGCAGCAAATCGGCACTGAAGGCTGCTGAAAATTCAGTTTTGCATCACAGAAATAAATAACATTTTGAGATATAATTACATATATAACAATTATTTTAGATTGTAATGATATTTTAAAGTTAAATAACTTTCAGGAAGTGCATAATGTGTGTGTGCTAAAAATATATAACATTATTACATAATGCAAGTAACAGAAGTTAGTACTGTACGTTATTAATTTAATTCTGCAAAATAAATTAAATCTATATTTTAAGTGCAAATAAAAATAAACCAGAAATTAAGGTGCAGAAGTGTGCAAGTTGATTTAGGTTGTGCTTTTATATATGGATCATTAGTTTGGTCATTTTTGTACTGATTTCTATATAAATGAATGCTTAAAAGTTGCTATAAGCCTTATAGTTTGGGTTCTGGTTGCTGACTGGTCTATGTTATGCTTAAATGCACAAGAATATATATTTATAATACAAATAGTTGCAAATAAAACTATATCCCTGATATTTTTACTGCAATGATCTTTATAAAAGCCCCCCAAGGCTGTTCATTATACTTGTTTGTGTTCTCTAAAACATTTAAATCATTAACATTTTTACCTTATTGCTAAATTTAAATTGCCTTTAATTGCCGTCTTTTAAAGCTTTGTGACTGACACAAGTTTGACTGACAGGTATTGTCTGCCTGCAAGCGTCTGCTGGAGCAGGATGTTTAAATGTTTTATCTGGACACAGACATGCGATCCTGTTTATTTTACACTGGATGTGTTCTGAGAAGGCCTTGCGGGACCTCTAACAGCACTGAACCCGCCGGGGCTCCTCCAGCGCTGCAAAAAAAAAAAAAAAAAAAAAAAAAAGAAGCTGCTTCTTGTCAGAGTCCGTGACCTTTGCTTTGGCTCGTGTGCTTCTTGAGTGATGCTCCAAATGCCAGGTGGCGGTGGGTACCTCCTTGTCTGTGGCTTTTTATGCAGCAACGCTGGCATCCCCTCTGCTTCTCAAAGTCCACATGCATCAAAGTCCTGCTCAGTTCTGTGTGCCCACAGTGTCAAAGCCCCCCAGAGATGCGTGCAGTTGCAGAGAGATGCTAGAGATATGTTCGCATTGAAAGAGCTATGTTGGTTAAGAAATGATTGCAACCGAATATCTCTAAACCTCCACTCAGCCCTCCTTATTGTTTGGGGTTTTGTCAGTTTGCTACTGTCTTTCTCTCTTTCTTTCTCTCTCTCTTTTTTTTTGTTAAAGGTTGCTGGCCTGATCTTGTCTGAACATGACTCATATCCTTAACGGTGAAGGTAAGCTTTATCTCTTCAACTGTTTTCTTTTTGTTTTTTTTTTTTTTTTTTTTTTTAGCTTTGATTTTAGGAGCGCTGCCAATGCACTGCCTCGCACAGGCAAATAATATTTTCAAGACACACAACATGAGAGCTTTTCTGTATATTAATCTGAAAGATAATCTATCAAATAAGCTAAACCGCTTTTATAATGTTTTTATATGCTAAAAACCTCACTTATGCCAACTTCACTTGCCAATGTGAGGAAAGCTTCTGTCTGTTGTGTGCTAATCTTTTAGCTTGTTAGCAGAAAGCTACAAACAACAACTAGCTTACAACTTTAAAGCTACTTATCTTTTTACAGTGCGGCTAAACGTAAATTAGGTTATGTAATTTGTCATTTATTTGGAGAATGAAGATTTTGAGTTAACTTGAAAAGCTAGAATACACCTTAATGTGTATCCTGAGGATAATGACACTGATTAACAGCAGCTTTTACAACATATTTCAATAAAAAAACAAGATGCAAAGTAAATTGGTTCATTCTCTGTTAAAAAAAAACAGCATGTGCTAGGTAGATATGTTTTGAAGAATGGTTGCTGGTTTCAGGGCCATATAACGACCAGCTTAAACCAGCAGCCATGCTTCAAAACATACAGGAATCATCCAAATGAATCGATTCACTTGAATGAATCAGATCTTACAATGTTATAAGCGTCCATATAACCATGCTGTAAAGCTACAAGTGCAAACAGCAAACCTGTGATGTTAAAACAGAAATTTAGTATTTTGTCACACTAAAACGCTAATGGTTGTGAGACGTAGATGTTTACTGAAAAAGCGATGCTGATTTGAAAATAGCTTGAGTTATGCTGCTTATTGGAAATGTAGGTGATGGTTCACCCAAAAATGAACTCTCAATATATATTTTCTCACACTGATGTCGTTGCAAACCTCTGTGACTTACTTTTTTCTGTTAAAACGCAATGAATGTGTTTCAGTGAGTACTGAATTCTGATGTAAGGCCAAAAAAGCATTTCATACTTTCACTGAAGAAACTAAGTCACACGCATTGCTCCTGTTTGTTAGTTACTCACCAACATTGGTTAGTGCTGAAGGCTGGCAGCGCATTAACAAGTGAGGATGTTCATGTCTCACATTTTATCTGTGTAAAATCTTAGGGAAGCTGCAGACCAGAATCTACCACAGTGTGAAGGAGAGCTAAAACTGATGTGCGACTTGTGCCATAAAATGCTCTTGGCCTTTAGCCCTCATGCTGCGGCAAATGTACAATGAGCCCTCAGCTAGGTGTGAACTTACTCTGTGGCATTTTGTTGCTTCCTTATTTCAATATTCTCACACAAGTTGAGCGTCAGAGTGGAAAGAACCGTATAACTTTCTTGTAGCTCGTTCTATTAATTTGGCAAACGTACGTTTTACTGATGGGTTTTAACAAGTTTTGAATATATGATATACTGTGTACACTACTATATGTAGTATACATAAGTTTACACTGCTGTTGAATGAATTGCTTTTATTCAGCAAGGAGGCACCGAATTGATGAAAAGTAACATTAAATGCAGATTTATGTTAGAAAATCTTTCTCACGGAATCTTAAAGTATCACACAATCTTTTCACCATGTTTCTTGAGCACCAAATCAGTATATTAGAATGACGTCTGAAGGGACTGCATCTGTAAGGCTGCTAAAAATCCTGAAAACTGAATGGCATATATGCAACAAGATCTTTCTTAGTGTCTTTTAACAAAGTTGGCTTCTCATTTTTCAGTTTGTGAATGACCGTCACTCATCTCTTGAAGCTTCTAACTGAATTCAATGGAACAGAGTTTATATTTTGGAACATTCAACCTCCTTTCACGCTTCCCTCTTCTCTCTAATGAACAGAACCAATCACATGAGTCAGCTCTATGGGGGCTCCAGTGAAGCGTGCCTACTTTTGGATGGTTATTGTTGTGTTGGTAGGTAAAAACTGATCACTGTGACCCAGAAATATCTTCAGGATTGTTGTGCAATCATCACAGGTGACTCCTATTCCAGTTTTTCCAGCCCGGCAGTGTGGGGGTTGTCTTTAGCTGGCCTTTGTGCCATCCATTGCACCGGAGAACACACCCTATTAAAATGCATGCCTTCATAAGGCCAACGCTCCACACACCTCCACAGTCAGAGGCCAGGATTTAACGTGTGCTATGACAGAACATCTGAAAAATGCGCGGAGCTCAAATCTTAAGTGTCACGACTGCCACGGTGTCTATTTACTAGAGTTATGAAAATGATGTGGGAAAAACAGAGCAATTGTCATTCAGTGTTTAGCACTGGGAGTGTCAGGAGAATCCAGCTCCACTGGTGTGGGCGGTTTACTGCCTCTGTCATGGAGTCCCAACAGCCAGTATCCTTTCTTACAAAGCCTCAGGAAAGCAAGGCCAGTATCTTAAGTGCCTGAAGCTACTGTTGTAATCCTACACAGACTCAGGAGAGGTGAATATCTGTGAGAGAGGAAAAATTATGTGCTGTCAACATTGTGCCTGAAGCCACTTTCGCGAAAACGTAAAAGAAAGCTTGGGTGTGATCTACAGAGTCTTGATTAAAAAAAAATGTTTACCCAAAAAAGAGGATTTTATCATTACTTTCATGTTCAATATTAGTTTCTTTTTTCATGAAACTGAATTTTTTTGTATATTTGTAATGTAGTTGGTGTCGAACTGCTGGTTACTCAAAGTGCTTTGTGGTTGAGATCAAATTAGACGCAATTACTTGCTAGCATGACAAAAGTGTATCAAATGGTTTTTGGTGGGTATTTACCATGTATTGTGGGTTTCCATCCTATAATATTGCACGTTGTGTATGTGTTACTGATGTTTCGCTGTAAAGTCCCAGAAGTAAAATGCCAGCTGTCGTCACATTTGTAAGGGATAGTTCACCTAAAAGTACTTCATTTATTTGTTCCCATGTAGTTCTAAATGTTTGACTTTTTTTGCCAAATGGAAAGCCTTCTCGTTAAATGTGGCTAGATAAAATAATACTGGTGAGTCTCGGAAACAAGGTTTGTCTAAGAAGTTGCTAGGTCTGTCACTAGGTGAATTTTTTTAATAAAGTTGCTAAAGGCATCTGAAAAGTTGCTAAATTGGCAAGTTTTTAAGTTTGATTTCTGTGGATGCTTTAAAGAACACTGAGCTCAATTGACGTTCTTTGTAAACCTACAAATGTAAAAAACCTACTATATATATAACATGGTTTACATCAAACGGCAGTCAAAAACGTTTCATAAAACATATTTGCTTAAAACATAATGCATTTTATAGATCTTGGGCCTCATTTATGAAGATTTGATCTTAAAATGTGCGTATGCTTAAATCCACCTCAGCGCTTTGATGTGGAAAAAGCGTCACGTCCAGCCTGATCTCATGAAAATGTGTATAAATAGTACACCAAATAAAAACGAAAACTTGTGGTATTGATATGCAAAAATGGAGTATATATGTCACCCACAAGTTTGGTGTGTATATAATACCAAAGTCTCTTTAAGACAAGTCATGTCACTCGGCGGCCATCTTTGAAATGCCTCTCAGGCAACCAAGTGCAGCTCCTATTTCTTTGAACAGGGAAACATCAAATTCTCACAAACTGTTCACTAAGCTTACGATTTAATTATACATTATAAATTAAACATATTTGAAATCACAATTGAAATCTGACAAGAACTGCGTAATAAATGTTGTTTCTTTGGCTTTGATAGTGTTATGAAAAGCTTATTTCTCAGTTGAGATCAGCTGGTGCGCATGCGCAGTCCTACGCATACGTCTCAGAATGCTGAGTTTTTCTATAGCAACCGGAATGTAGAAAAATTTGATTGGTTGACTGAGTCCTAATAAGAACACCTGTGGTCTTATACTAATCAAGCTTCAGTTTCAGTCTGTTTGCGTGTATGAGAAGCCGTCTCTGTGCTCATACATGGCCTGTGGGGAATTGTTGCGTTGTTGACAAAGTAAGTTTCAAGTTTTTGAATTTATGTCATTTGGTTACATTTAGTTTCTTTGATCTTTGTTGGATTTGTTAACTTCCTGTATGATTTGTGCTAACATGTTTGTATATATTGTTTCTATTTTGCTTATGGGTTATCAGACAACAACAATTACCAGCACTTGTAACCGTGGAAATGTCTACTCCTACATGTTGATATGCTGAGGAATCAACTGGAAACATGAGGCTGGTGACTGAATGAGCTTTAATGGACTCAACCTTCCGGCAGCAAAAATTCCTTCCAATGTTCTATACAGAACTTTTAACAACAGTTGCAGTGACATGCTGACTTTACAGTTCAGCGATTGGCTATTTTATTCAGAAGGCGGGGCTTCTTGCGATTGATCAGTCACGTTGCATTTTTTCCCCATTCAAAACTACTACATGAGCGACATGTCCATTGGGTACGGTCTTTGATAATACGCAGCTGGTGTTTTCAACAGGTAGGATAAAGAATAGTATTAATGTAATCCGGACATACTACATCCGTCATGTTGTCAATATCACAGTTGTTTTGCTTTAGTGGCCTCATGGGATAGTAAAGTGTCCGTTACATCTGCACTTCAGAATCTGTCTGTAAACAGTAATGCAAACTTTAAACACAATTTTTTTTTCTCCCATGCCATTTGTTCTCTGTTTATGGGCTACTTTTATGAGATTTTATGGTGCTTTGAAAAAGCATACTCTCTGAGTAGGTACTTCTTTTGAATGAGTAGTAATATTGTGGTATAAAGTATGATCTAATGCAGTATTTAATCTAGATGTGTGACCCTTAATGTCTTTTTTTAAATTATTATTTTGTCAGTTTTAATCACTATCTTTTGCATAAGACCTTCTGCAAAAGAGCTCCTGTTGTTTTTCAACAACAATGGCTAGTAAATGCTTTTTGGTGTTCAGTCCTAAAGTGCTTTGGAGGCTACACTGTTCATTGCTTGACCCTCTTGCCATGTAATATCACACCTTTGCCTTGCTACAGGGATGCTACAACCTCCATCTCGGTTTGTCTGAAGGGGCTGAGGAGTGCTATTTCCTGTGCTGAGTGTAAAAGAAAGAAAACGAAGAAGAAAAAGAACAGAGAAAGATGGAGAGAGAGAAAGAGACTGCTGCAAAGGCCTCTGGGTATTGGCTGGTTTGTGGTTAGGTCACAGTCTGAAGCGAGAGGAGGAAGGAGGAGCGGGAGGGGGGCTTCCACTTTCCTTCCTACCGCTCACCAAATTGATACAGCCACTGCCAAGGGGAAACTCCCAAAGCGGGACCCATTTAGGGCAAAACAGGGCAAAAAAGCACAAAAATGTGACGGCAGAACCCTAAAGCTCGCAGAGAACTTTGCACTCGCTCGAGGAGGGAATGCACTTCAACGACACAGGCAGAAAAGCAAGGCTTGTGTGTTTTGCACCTGTGTGGAGCCCGGCTGAAAGGAGATGTGTGGAAAGAGACATCTGTGGAGAGGTGGAGGAAAGTGAGAGAAGGCTGGAGGGAGTTATATGTGTGGGGAGAGAGAGAGAGAGAGAAAGAGAGAGAGACAGATAACTGGAGGAAAACTGTGAAACAGTGGTTTGATAAAAATGGGTGCACAGCTGTCAATAGCTGAAGTGAAAACAGGAAACAAATGAAGATGTCATCTCCCGACACATCTGACAACCCCATGATGACATTGAGTAGGTATTTTAGGATGCGAGTAGGAGTGAGAATTCACAGGCGGATGGCTCGAAGAGTACGTTTTGACCGATCACACAGACCCCTGGCACAGTATCGCTCCATGCCCTCCTTGCGGGTACGAGGCAAGACATTAGGCCTCAGAATCTGAGTGTTAGCGACTTGCTTGCTCTGTTCACACTCTCACATCCTGAGCAGGCGTTTGAGCGTTGCGGACTGAAAAGGTCAGTGGAACGTAACCACAGAGGAGCTGAAGGAGCCCGTTAGCTGTGACAACCAAAGGCCTAACACTGGTCTCGCATCTCTGTATGGAGTGTAGTGTCACTTACTCAGCAAACCCTTATCGCAAAGATGTCCCCTGACACTACGGAAGCATTTCCAGACACTTGTCTTGACAAAGTACAATTAATATTTTTGTTTAATTAAAATTAGTTTATTTTTATTAAATGTTCCATTTCATGTTAATGTAATATAAATTAAAATATTAAAAAATATTTAAATAAGCAATAAACAATAGCAATGGTAACATGTCAGCATAATATAGAATGTAAAATTATGTTTAATCAATGCTACACTCTTCTTGTTATTTAAAAAAATTAAATAACATTATATTGAACTAATCTAAAATATTAAACTAATCACAAAATGAAAAATTTTGATAACTCTTTCACCTCTAAAATCTGTGTTATTTTAATATGATTGAGATACTATTATAGTTTTTGTTACTATTTGGAATTAAGTTTTAATTTTATCTATTTTAATTTTAGTTTATGGTTTTATTAGTTGTGTATGCTTTTTAAAGATATTTATTATTTGTTTATATTTTTTATTAATTAGTTTTATTTATTTATTTTTTCTATATTCATTAATTAATTAATTTATTTATTTATTTTTCTCATTACTGTTTTAGTTTTAGCTAACTATAAAAACCCAGTTCCATCATGGGCTATGCTTTATCAACAAGAAGTCCAAAACCAAACTTATTGAGTGCTTTTGTTTCACTCTCTGCATCAATTTCAGTGTCTGAGTTCATTTAAATGTTTGTTTTTAAGACATTCATACGTAGCTACAATTGATGATGTGTGTATTTGTTTAATTCCAGATATTACTTCCTTAGAAGCCTTTAGATCAAATGTTTTTAAAGATCGCAAGAAACAAAAATTTGGTCAAATTCCAACCTTTTGGTCATGCAGCTCTTTGATTACATCACTTGCACTGTCTAGCCCACAGAAACGTATGTGAAAAACTACATTTAGCATCGTGCCTTCTTCTCCAAATGTCACAGAGACCGCTGTGTCTCAATTGTACTGTAATGAGTAGGAAGACTTTTGGTAGTAGGTGACTGTGGATCAAGTTGTGTGTGTGTGGGTTGGTATTGGTTATCTGTGAATGGCACGAGGTTATGGCAGGTTAGATGTGAAACGCTTGAACAAATGATACAGGCACACATACAGGTTGGGTGGAGTATTATTATTTAAAAGCAATTGTTTCTGCCCTGACAGGAGGATCCAGATGTCCTGTCAGCAGCACATTGTAGTTTCAAAAATCAAATTTTTTCCTAAGGCATGGCAAGAGTGTATATGTAAGTATATATGTATATATGTGTATATATGTATGTCAATCCGAGCCCAAGTAAAAATGAAATAAAAAAATGTAAAGCAGTTCATTGTCTAAACACTGTTTAAAGGAGATCCAATATTTCTTTATGAATCTTTTAAGACAATAATAAATAATAATAGTGACTGTGATATTTGATCAGACGAGAGCAACCAACACACACACACACACACACACAGGCACATGATGGCCCTCATGAGGCCTTTGCGTTATACTGTAGTAGTGATGTTTGATTCGCATTGTTGTTTTGAGCCTATTCGTTTTAATGAATCACTTGAACAATACTAAATGCTAAATATAAAATACAGCAATAAACTGCAATTTCTCTGCCAATAAAAAAATGAAGTGCTTGTGGACTAACAAAAAACAAACGAACAGTGAATCATTTTTAACCCATTTATTGAAAGTAGTCCGAACTAATTCTCTTAAGTATATTGGGTCATTGTATAAGGATTTTCGACAGGCAAATTTTAAACTACAAAAAAAGTAATATCTTTTGTGGTTTTATAAACATTAAGAATGTTGTGTACACATAAATTCAAAATTAAAATTTTAATTTGAGCATTTTTCATCTATGAATCGGCCATAACCTTAAAAAAAATGTAATGTGGTGCAACCATGATTTGTATAAACGGTCCACAGTAATGAAAGTGTTTTGAAACAATGCATTCGCATTTCTTTTGAGTTTTGAACACGCATTTTTGTTCTGTAATGTATCTTGTATATCTGTAAATTGCATAAAACAGATAAAAAATATTTTAAAAATACTTTTCACTTAAGCATACTGCAGCAATGATTCACATTTCAGTTCAAATAAATGAGATTTATTTAGTTTTTATTTAATACAGTTATTGGTATTATTGGTTTCACCACAGCAGGAGTAGTTGCTCGAAATGACAAACATGCAACACTTTATGTAGCTAAAAATATATTGTGCAGCACATGACATGGCGTTATTTCAAAACTGTTGATCAAACTCCCACGTAGGGGCAATTGAGCAGCCAAGATTGGGCAAAGACGTGAGTAATAATAATGCCAAACACACCATATAGTGTGTATTGACATTTTCACAGCTGAAACTAAATACCTTCTAATGCGTTGTCATGTTTTATTTTATGCTATACCTAAGAGATGATTGGTTCACACATGCCACATGAACTGAGGTGAATTGATTTTAAAATAAAAGTCTTAAATGGTAATTTCTTTGTGGTCACACCACATGATATTTCATATAAATGAGATTATTGTACAAAGCTTGTTTGAATATTATGATGGAAATGTAAGTGCAAATGCTTTATGCAAAAACGGGCTTACATAACCCTTTGGAAATCATTTCAAATACTACAGAAAATACAAATAACTAATCTTTTTTTGAAAAGTTTTTCCTAATGTGGGTGAGGTATTTATTTTATACGTCATCTTTTTAAATGCATTTAAATCGTTTTTTAACAGAAAAAAAAATGCAATCGGACCGAAGATTTAAGCGTCACGTCATTGACCGTATACAAGGAAAACAAGCCAATCGCAATTCAGTATGTAAATAGATGTTAGAAAGAAGACCAATCACAATGCGGTTTGGGAATCTTCTGGTGACGTCACCTGCGTCGATCGCTGTTTCAAAAAGGTAAGTGTCGAAGTTTTACGTTTAGTCAGTTTTAAACTTTTCACGTTCCTGAAACCGGAAATATTGCAATTAATCAATTACAGAGGCTTAAGACAATCGGATAATAGGCTAAGTTAGATTTAAAAGATCCGAGTTCGCTGTTGAATCTCACCTGGCGTCCTATTTGCGCGCGATTCACTGTTTAATATTAAGCCTCGTTCTCCCTTTCCTCTTCCGGCGATGAGGTGAAGTTTATAAATAATAACATTATAAAATATAAAGGAACAGTTGATTTGTGGTGAGCCTACAGTACGAAGGCTGTGGTTTGTATGTGCAGTTAGTTGGTAACTCAGACCGTTTCTTCAACCATGGCCTCCACTTCAAGGAACTGACTGTATGAGCATGACTGTAAGTTTCTGTCTGTGGCTATGGGCCTTTCATCACAAAAAGAAGTAGGTTGAATAATTAGGAAATTGTGTAGAGTCTGGATGCTTCTGGAGGTTAAGTGGTGGGAGTGACTTAATTGTGCGATAGTGGAAATTCTTAGTGTGGGCCTACAGAAACAAACTGACACTAGTGCATGGACGAAATCACTCACACACACACGTGTGCAAACTTCTGCACGCTTACAAATACATACCCATACATACAAAGTCAAGCTCGCGATTCAGTTCGTACGTACAGACGCACATGAGAGCGTTCACACATGTTGAGCTGGTGTTAACCTTATTCTCTGTCAGTTCAGAAATAGTGCTAGCTGTAAATGTGAACTAGCGGGCCCGTATACTCCGAGCCGCTCGAGACCACAGGACTGCACTCTTGTCTTTTTATAGAGACCCGGAGCGGGGTTTTCAGCCCTTTTTATCTGTGAGAAAAAACATATGTGCACGGCTTATAAGTGGCCCACTTTACATACTGCAAGATAACTGGCGCAATTATGTAACAAACTGGAACTAAACATTCAGTGTTTACTTGTCTCCGTGTCGTGCGTTGTACTTTTTTTTTCATGTTTGATTTCAAAATGCGATGGTGCGTGGCATGGCTACAAATTCAGTCTACAAATACAACACTCAGTCTACCCAAGTCTGATGCTGCCTCCAAGTGGTAGAGACTCTTTTGTTTTGTTTTGTTCTTCTGTTAAATGGTAGTCTTTTTTTTTTTTTTTTTTTTTTTTTTTTTTTTTACATCTAACTAGTGGAGTGTATTCCCTAAGTGTCCAGCAGATGTCATTATTTGCCAAACAATAAAAAAAGTACATTTATGTTTCGAAGGAATAGAAGCAACAATTTTGTTCATTATTTACTCCCTCAAACACTCTTTAATAAAAGGAAGAAATAGAAAAATAAGGCTGCTTTCGCTGCAATGGCACAGAAGAAACATTTAAATTGTCAATTGCCAATAAAGAATGCTTCTTTTTAAGAATGTTTCGCATGGAAGGCAATTGTTCATATTATTGCACTGTTTGCTTCTGAGTTTTCCGAGGCTATACAGTAGCAGTGCGAACTGATGTCCAAGTTAAACCATTGTAATTGAATTAAACTGATTTAAAAAGATAAATGAATCAAACTGAAACTTCATATTCAAACTGGCACTTTATGAAAAATATAAGAACTAATGCATATGTGATGTCAAACGTGCCACAACATCTTAATTTAGGTCTAACTTAAATGCTAAAAATGGCTGAAGATTTTCATGCTTACGTTTTAGAAATGCATTATTTATTAGTTATTTATTTTTTTTTTTTACTACTGAATGATAGAATAGCGTACTAGAATAGCATTCTCTTTTATTCAGAATATTTTTTTTTTTTTTAAGTCATTCAATTTAAAAATGTTACATTTTTATGTAATTTTCTTTAAAAGCATATGTTGCCTTAGTGTGATGGTACCCCAAACCCATTCTGTAATATTCCAGCTATTGTGAAACTATCTTAAAGGAATAGTTAATCCAAAAATCTTTAATTTAGTCAAGATGTAGTTTTTGTTTATTGTTTTACTTTGAACAAAACTTTAAACCATTGCTTTTGGACAGCCTTTCGTTCTTTTAAAGGTGCACCAATTTTTTTTTTTTCTTGGTCATCTTTACTTTACACGAATGTTCCAACTATTTATGTATATGGCATAAAAAATATGAACAGTGGAATAAGTATCATCTGTTTCACATTCTGCTGAATGAGCCGCATTCATCACACTTTCTGTAGTTCCTCTGAAGTCCTGAAGATGTCAGCATCCTATAGCAAATCCTGCCATCATCCTAACGCTGTGGAGTCGCAAGATCGCCGTTAAACTAAAGCACCCTTAAACTATCAAGCAGAATGGTTTTTTTTTTCTTCTAGAAGGCCTGTGACTCATTACAATCATATTTCATCAGTCAGTTAGCCGACGATTCCATTCCGTTCACATCTAACTCCACTTGAGTCGTACGAGGGTCCCAGTGAAAACGATGAGTAATTTAAAACATCTTCACGCAGGCTGCCATTACTAATCAGCTCTCGGACTCCCTCCCTCTGTTATTCACGCAGCTATACGTTCATACCCCTCTTCTTGAGTTTAAGTGGGTAAATGTTTGTTTCCGAAAGGTCTGAGCAGATGAAACGAGCGAGAACCTGAGTCAGAAAACTCTGGCAATGAGACGGTAGCAGAGAGCATCCACCGAATGGAAAACAATTACACAGTCACTGAATCCCCTCCTAAGTTCTGATGAGGGCGGTTAGCGATGGCAGTGGCCACGTAATGATGTGTGTGTAATTCGGTAATGCTTCTCATTGCTCAGCGACTCCAGATCTAAGCTGCCTAAAGACGACACAATTTGTCAATTGACTCTGGGCCATTAAAAAAGGAACAGATCATCAAACTTTAAGGCAGATTTAGATTACCGAATGCAGGCTCGTTCAAAAGAGCGTAATTATGTCATAAGTTGGTAATTTGTACGTTGTGATGTATTGATCTCGATTACGGTCCGAGATAGTAAAATTAATTCTATGTCATTCAGCTCAGAAATGGATCATTTGTTCGCCGCAGTCTGTCGTAGACCGATTCGGTTCGGTTAAAGAGTCAAGTGTTTGTTCAGACAGGAAATTAAGCTCAGCTGTGTTACTCTGAGTTTTCTAGATGAGGTTACACGGTTTAAATGGCAGACTATGTTTAAAAGAGTAGATCATCCAAAAAATTGCTGACGGTTTACTCGCTCCGAGGTCATTCGCGATCACTTACTCATCTGCGGTCAATGGGTGCCGTCAGAATGAGGGTTCAAACGACTAATAGAAACATCCATGTGGCTCCACTACATCCGGTAGCATATTGTGAAGTAAAAAAAAAAGCTACATCTTTGTAAGAAACAAAATATCAAGACCTTTTAACATTTCATGCCAAAATACCATATTAATGCATGCTTTGAAAAGTCGTCTTACATCAAAATCCACTTTAGAACTGATGTTAATGATGCATTTGTGCATATTTCTCTCTTGATTCAGGCAAGATGACTGTTTTTTCCTGGTGAAAGCAAACATTCTGGATCAAGGAATCGTAGCTTTTGCATAGCAAAACGTCGATCGACTCTAGGCATGTGGATTAATGTTTTTGAAAGAGAAAAAAAAAAAAACCTCTACATCTTGAATGGCCCGAGGGCGAGTTAATTTTCAGCAAATTTTCATTTTTTTTTTTTTTTTTCTCGGTGAACCATTCCTTTAGAGAGTCAAATGTTTGTTCAGACAGGAAATTAAAGGCAAACATATTACTACGTGGCGTTTACTAGATAAGATAATACAGCTTCACGTACAGCCTGAATTTAAATCAAAGTTTTTACCTTGATTGACGCTTTATTAGGACTGCTTTTTTTTTTTTTTTTTTTGCTTGGATAACTAACACCTGAGTAATCATTTCAGTTCAGTTTATACCCTGAACCGTTTGGGCCCACTTCCGTAGCCGTAATGCGTTCAGTCCGATATAATCTCTAGTGATTCCGATGGTCTGTCGGGAAATAGCATTTCCTGAATGTAAATAATTTCAGGGTTTTTTTTTTTTTCTTAAATTAACTAATTCTCTGGCACACGCCGCTGTTGGTCTTTTGTGGCGGGCCGTTGAGCATCGATGGCGTTTGAATGCAGGAAGTGTAATGGGAGATAGCAGGGGAGGGAAGGACACTGGTGGAAATAAGCTCTGCCTAGTTTGATAAAGCCGCTTCATTACTTGGATATTGTGTGTCTGGAATCATTATGCACGAAAAGGCCTCTGGAGGCTCAGGTTTTATTGGCGGTCCTTGCACAGCTAACTCTCATCCATTAAACAAATCATGGAGTCATGTATTAGATTAGCTCTACACCCGGCATCAAGGGTGTTTTTTGCCAACCGGCGGAACCTCTGCTATTCACTCTCCTAATCCGGAGAATGAATTATGCGATTGAGAGCATCTGGAAGATATTGTCATACGTACCATTCTGAGAGATTTATTAAAGGAACTAAAAAAAAAAGCCTGTTCGGATATTTCGCCGCTTAATTGTGTTGTTCGCTCTTGAGCTGACGAATGAGAACGGGAAAGTGTCTTGTTAAGTGACAGTCGGTGGTTTGTAATGTTTAATCAAATCGCGAAACTTTAGTTGCTTCTTTAAAAGGGCTTTTTGTCTGCGTATAATAAGAAGGAGCCAATGTCATTTGCGGGGCTGTATGCTTGGGTGGAAACAGCTTGATCTCCTGCTGGCTCTGACCCTCTGTAACCCCAGAGGTGTGGTAATGACTCCCTCCTGTGGTGAAAGGTCAGTACTACAGTAACTATGCAGTTGCTCCACACACCAGCAGAAAGGGCTTCTTTGACACCCTCAGCGTTGTGATGTAAAAAGCAGAGTTTACAGGAATAAGGATGCGGTGAAAATGAAAGTGCTTAAGATTTTCTGTATACACACACACACACAAAGTTTGTTACGAATTATTGTAGTATCAATATATTAAAAATCTTGTAATATTACATATCTTTCTTTTGTTCTCGAGTAATGTGACCTATTTATGTGAGGGTGTGTGTGTGAAGCATACCAGATGCTTACTGCATCATTGCCTGACTGTCCTCGTCTTTGATAGCAGGTGTGAACGACGTGCAGCGTGTCATTGAAGTGACTTGGCCAAGTGTCAGATTTTAGCTTGTTGATCCAAACCGAGAGCATTTCAACCTTTTTAGAGATCCAGGGAAGCTCAACTAAGTCGGGGGTGACCACGAATATAGAAAGCTAGATTTGCTTTGCAACACTTTGTGAGAGCGTTCCTTTCATTGGTAACGCCGCAGGGCTCAAACGGTAACGGGTGCCTGTAAAATATCAGGGAACTTTAAAATCGTGATTTCCAGCTCTGGAGAAGTCATGGAAATTCATAAAATATTCAAACATCAGAGGAATTTTTATGATCAGTATACGCGGTGATGTAAAATGCTGTATTGAGATTTTTAAAAATGATTAGGCTACAGGAATGTAAATGATTGAGAAGGTCATAGAAAGATTGTGTCATTTCATGGAGGTCTGACATTAAACGATTGACAGACATGAAGCTTGCATGTTAAACCATGTAAGAAAATGTGTGTTTTTTTACGCACATAGCCTTATGGGTCATCTTTATAAAACATACATGTGGTATTTCAAGTGGAAATACTATCCTTTTTTTTTTTTATACTTTTTGTAGGTGTCCACACTCAAGTTCTGTAGATACAGAGGTGAACATGCGTTTCCCGGAAATTCATGTTGGGAGAACCTTTGGAAAAACCTCTAAATGTGAACAAACGCCCAGTTGAAGAAGACGCCGTATGCAGAACAAGACAGGTGTATTTAGAAACGAGCTCTTCTCGAGCCAATCAAAAACTTACGCCGAGCACTGGAGGGCGGGTTCTTGTCTAATTATGCAGACTTTTGACCAATCGAATCAGCGGAGGGCGGTGCGGACTTCGGTGGGGGCGTGCCTCAGGCTTTGTGCCGTCGCAGCGCTGAAGAGCGTCTGAAGAGAGTAATGGCATGAGCCTTGCGTCGAGATCCTGTCAAAGCACTATACAGAGAATTTCTCGCACCTGAACTTTGAGACCCTTTCCTGAGGACTATTTTACCATTTAAACGGGACGTGTTATTACCTTACATACTCTGACACGCAACAGCAGCACTTGAGAAGTCACTCCACCGGCAGTTGCGTTCCTGTCTTGAGACATTTAAAATAAAAGGATATGGTGTTGGACATGTGAAATACACGGGAAACTTCAAACATGAAGCTGGCATCTTCTCTGTGTTGCCTCGGCTTTCTTCTCACTTCTGTGGCTGTCCGTTTCAGCGACTCGCAGCAAGGTGAGTAAACGACTGACCGTCGTCTCGTGCGCAAAGGTGTTTAGGTGTTTATGCGTTTCGCGCACGCACGAGCTCTGCTTACTTTTTTTTGGATGCCTCTCGCGGTGCCCGTGCTCCGGTGCGACGAACCTTTTATTTGTCTGTTCGTTTCTCTCAACAACATGAGCCTAAAGTGTACACGCGTTATTGTGATGGCAAAAAAAGCGCCATTCATTCAGCACCACAATGATGCATAGATTTCACGCATAGAGTCTCTTATGTGTGTTGGTGTGAAATAAGCTGGCATACAGTTGGAGCAGCGGCACTGATAGCGCAGAATGGCACTGTTGAAGTGGCACTGAAAGGGGCATTCAGTCTCACTGGACGTTTGTTTTGTTATTCTCAGTCCGTACACTGTCTGAGAAAGAGTTGGAGTGGTCGTTGCTTTCAATGCATGTGAAAAGTCACTTCTGTCGCCTCGAGTCGAACCCAAGACGCTTGCGACCTGTTTATGGGCGACTTTCAGGTGGATGAAAACTTCAAACGTCGGCGTGCTATCAAATGCACGATATCTGATTCCTCAACCGTTTCATTTGCTTTGACGTACAAATGCAAAATGCAGTTATGTGTAAGCTGTCCTATTGTTTCGTTCCGATGGCGTTTTTTTTTTTTGGAAAAGTTAACAGACTCGCTGGGTCTGGAATGCAAATAGTTTTTCGGAGAACGTAACGCGTAACGAGATCGGCGGATTTTCAGTTTTATGACATAAGAATAACCCGAATGCGCATCGATGTGGCGTTCAGATCTCCACATGGTGGTAGTATATGAACCGAGATGGTCTGAATCCCAAATCTCCCTCCCTCCTTCCCTCTCTCTCTCCCCGTTTCTCTGTAGGCTACTTTACCGACACATACTCACATGCACGCAAATAATGCACAATCCACGTATATAACGCATGCCTTATTGTTTAAAACGTGTTATTAAAACTACAATTGCAACACGCCCCATGCAATATAAAATGAAATTCAAAAGACTGATTTAAGCAACGCATACATCATTATATCTGTCACGCAAACGCACGCATTGACGAATAGTCATCATGGCTAATTTTCAAACGCAGATCCATCTAAAATAGACAAATGAGTCGATATGAAACCTCAATATCGATTATAGTGCTATAAATTATGCCGTTGCCACCGATCCTCCGTCACAGTCGAGTTGAACTGACCTCATTAAAAGCGTCCAAGAAAACTTTATAGCCAACAATTACGCCATTCGATGAAATCAAAAACCTCGAAACTCTTTAAAACGTTTCTTGCGCGTCCTCACGCGCGCTTTCCGTTGTTGTTGTTTTTTTTGTGTGTGTGCCTCAATCAGTTATTACGGTGACGATTAAACACACCGACTATTAACTAACGGGTAAAATTGAGCGATTTCAGATGACTGATGGAAAGCAGGTAAAGAGCACGAACTAATCAGGTGTTTTGCTCCGTTACTGATCTCAGTGTCATTGGCAAAGGCACGCGCTCCTGACGCACTTCTGCGCTCCGCTGCGCTGCCGGAGGAGACGCGATGTTGATCCAATTGTTATTTTAGATTAAATAAATTAAAAAAGCCTGAAGGGAGAGCGATTTTTAATGGGTTTACAGGTAAAAAACAACAACAGCAGCACCACTGTAGGATATTCAGCAAAGTTACAGTTGTTAAAAGTAAACAAATAACATCTTATTTTGAAAAGAAATGGTGTAACGCAGCCCCAGCTTGCTTTCTTTAGCTTGCAACAGCAGCATTTTTGTGTTGAACGGAGTTTTTAAGGTTCGTTAAGAACTGTTTTGAAAGTGCAGGTGTGAAGAGCACTAAAAAAACCAAACAAAAAATTAAGAGCATTGTTTTACACTGAACTATTGCAGGGCGGTTCAAGATGTTGTGTAGTGGTACGACATGCTATACTTCATCTAAAACTGTTGTAGGCTAAATGTTTCCAGTTCATCTATTATTAATGCGCATGCAGGTTTTATGAGCTAATATTCATATGGAGACATTTGACATTTTAATACTTGTAAAAAATGTATTCGTCACGCCACAGGTTCACTTAAAAATAACATTTAAGGTCAAGTTTGGGATATGACACACACTTTTCCGTATGCAGGATAGTTTTAGCTTATAAATGGAAGGGAATACTATTTGAACTGTCAGCATATAATGAAGTATAAGCACAGAAGTCTATAATCGCTTTAATGTGTATCATGGAAAAGCATGAATAAATTAAAAAAAGGGAAAAAATGTTGTTCTGGCTAATAATATGCACATTTGTAGGAGTTATTGTTGTGTATACATTTGTCTCGTCAGTTCTAGATGGTAATATGGATAATACTTGAAGTGTGTCCTTGTGTTGATTGCAAAGTTAATGAAAGGGTTAATGATTATGATGGTGATTATGATGAGGTGAGATCTGACCGCTGCAGTGTGCTGTTGTTTAGTCGGCTGTATTACTCATTATTGTGATCCGTATCGGTTATCGCTTCAGTCTGTCTGAAGACGGCCGTGAATTTAAATCAGTCTCTTCCGTGACATTTAGGAGCCGTGCCAGTAGCAAGACTTGTGGGGAATAGTAGGAACACAAATATCAGTTTGTTAATCGGCTTAGCTTTGGATTAAGTCCCGTCAGTGAGACTGGCTGCTGATGAAAATTAATCGTTCAGCAATTTAGCTCTCTTTTTCTCTATCTGATCTTTTTCTTGGATAGATTCCCTCTTACAATGGAGCTGTGTAACAAGCGTGAGAAGTGAACAACACAGTGTACATTAGTTCATCTGTGTATCACAAGCCTAATATTGAAGGAAAAAAATCCTTAAAATGGTGCCAAACTTAACTAGATCAGTGTTATTTGACTTGTGACAGTAGCACAATCATTTTCGCTGTCAAATTTTCCCTTTTTAATGTAGGTTGCATAAAGAAACTTGCTTTGTAAAAAGTGTTTAAATCAAACTAAATTCTACATTTAACTATCAAAACAAGTCAAGATTTTTTTTAACCAAATGGTGACACAATTATTTATGAAAATTACATTTTTGATGACTGTGGGAACGTAAGCTTTAGCTCACCTCTGTCCGTTCTGATCTGGCCTCTTGAGATTTCACACAAGCTTTTGATTGACATGTCCCATCGGAGGCCGGAGTATCCCACGGGAATCTTCCATTTTTATTTTTTTTTTTTCCCCTATGCCAAATACATTTTAAGCTCGCGCTCTTTTCTAACTGAATGCTTTTTTTTTTTTTTTTTTTTTAACACTGTTGTTCACTCATTTTTTTGTTTTATAGCATATAAGTCCATCTGCGATTTATGATATGGCACAGACTTGTTTGCAAGGCATTGTAAATTTTATTTCCAGGTTCACACCTCTCAAGTTCACAGTACATCTAAATGTTTACACAGTGCGGCACAGACAGGAAGCCCTATCAACAAAGAAGGGTAAAGTATTTACTTTTATCGCGGCGGTTGAAGCGCAGCATCTCTCGCTCCTTTTTTTATTTTGTCAAAGCGAGAGGCCGCGGTGCTACAAACGCCTGCCCACACAGCAATAACCCATTGTCTCACAAAGCCCATTTATTCAGTTTTTCTCCATCTTGGTCCAAGAAAGGCAGGCTGACCTCTGAGCCCGTGTGTCTCAATGGAAAGAAAAGCAGCCTTTGATTCTGTTAGGAGCGCCAACTCCTGCCAAGCGAAGGCGGGTTCCTGCGCAGCGTGTTGCTCTCTGCTCCGGCTCTGAGTGTCTCTCTCTCCCACTGGAACTGCACTGACTGACTGCTGCCGCTGCTGTACGTGCGCTGCCTCATCCTTCCAGAGGCTAATGGGAATTTGATGAGTTGTTTGAGGATTTGATCACGGTAGACCCTCTGCTGGCTCAAAACGCATTGCTTATCCGTTCTGTCACTTTCTCTCTATCTCTTATGCTTGTCATAGCTTTCTACACTGATTTAACCAACAAAAGCTGCCCTCTGGCTCCTTTGACAGATTTTTGCGAGGCACAAGGTTTATACCTAGATCGTAATGTCGTCTTAAAGGAATAGTTCGTCCAAAAAATTAACAATTTATCACATTTGCTTTCAGTGGATTTACATATTTTTGCGAAAAATGACTTGAAGGCGAGTATATGATGACAGAATTTTGATTTTTGGGAGAACTGGCCTTTTAGAAATTTTCTATAGCAATAATCTAAGGCAATAATAATGTTGTTCATCTTGTTTTTGTTGCATTATAGATATCTAGATCAGCTGGAACTGACATATGGAGGCATTTTTTTTTTTTTTTAGATGCGGTTATTACACAGTTGCCCAACATATGCAGTAAATTTGCTCTTCCATGTATAATTATGTAAATATAGAACATATGTAACGTATTGCATGCTTGTCTAAATAAAACAATGCTGACTTTATGAGTTCACTTTTAGAGATTTTGTGGGATTTTGCATAAAACACGCTGGATAAAAACGCCAGAATTATTATTATTTAGTAAGAATAAATACAAATTTTAACTTGAGACATCACTCCACGAACACAGCATTTTTGGATGAGGCACTGAAAAAACCCAGGGAGATTTGATATGATGTCCATCTGACAGACCAAGACAAAAATACATCCTGTGCACCTTCACCAAACAATGTTTTTCTTCTCTGCATCTAGAAAAAAAAAATTAAATAACATGGCCTTTTAGCAGTTACTAAGCAGAATTGTTCTACAATTAGTGCCAACAACAAGTGTGAATGCATTTATAAAGCAAGAAGTTTAACACCTTACAGATACCGCGCGGTGTCTGTAATTGAGAGAAGCGGAAAGAGAGAGAATGTGTTTTATAATGTGTAAATTTATGTTCATATGCTGTTTACAATCTTTCGTTGCTTCAACACATTACTGAACTGCTATCAGTATTCATGCGTGCGTTGTTTGACCATGGGTAAAAGGACATGGCAACTCATGTGTAATTCATAATGCAAAATTGTTTCTTTCTGACAATAGCTTTTCCCATATGCTGAGTATCTAAGAGAATCACATCAGACAGTAGCTGGCTATTTTCCTTTCTAGGTCAGTTACGCGGTAAGTCAGAAGTTCAAATCATTTAACCTCGGACTGCACAGCTCTGTTGGCTAGGGATCCTTTCTCTTTATCTAGAACAGCAGTGATTGCCAGATCGGCCCCATGTAGCCGTTTTCTTGATTCCCTTCTTTACAAGTTCAGCAGTGATGTACTGAAACAAGAGCAATCTCGGCTTGAAGAGAATGTGATGGAATCGAATTGTTTTGAGCAAAGAGAGGCAGTAGAACGATTACAGCATGACAACACCTTTCTGTCTGTGTTCAGGCATCTCTTTGTAACTTTTGATTTCCTCTGTGCCTGAAAATGCAATGTTCGGAGTTCAGAGCAGGCAAAGCTCATTCAAAGCACTTGTGGTTTAATTTTGATTACCACAAAGAATAATTTTGACTTCTCTCTCCTTTTCTTTAAAAATAATGGAGCACTGTGAGGCACAAGTAAATGGGGCCAATTTTTGGAGGACATAAAAGCAGAAATGTGAAGATTACAATTTTAGCGCCTCCATTAATTCCGCCGCTAAAACGTATTATTTGAGGTGTAAAGTAGTTTAAATCATAATTTTTAGTCATTTTGTGGTGTTGTGAAATTGGATAACAGTACACAGAAAAAGTTTTAAGGGAATTTTCATTTGTAAAGTGCACCTTTTTTTGTGATATTCAACATTATGACGCAAGTCAATTGAGATTACGTATAACAAACTTTTGTTTTATTTTATGAAAATTTAGCTTTTTTTGAGTGACAAGTGCACATTATTTTTGTGACAGTCAACACGACTTGATTTTAAGAGGCCGCCATGAGGTTGCTAGGGTATTTTGGGTGGTTGCTAGGTGGCCTGAGTCATGGTTCCGGTCTGTCCTTTTAATATCTATAAGGGTTCGTTTCAACTGTCTTATCATCCGCTATTCGTGATTTACAATGCAGTTGTTTTAAAACTTAATCTCCTCAATAAACCATGCATTTTAAGTCTCATTCATGTCTGCGGTGGTAAAAGAGTCGCGATTTGGGTTATTGGGGTTGGTCCAAACCTCTAACCCTAAGTACGAGTCTTAGTCAAACACTGCTATTGATATAATAACACAAGCTAATCATTAGCTGCGATTTTCAGATTTGCAGACTTCATATTTTTTTGTTTCACCCAAGTCAGAGTTCAGACGAGCAGTCAGGTTTAATAATAGCTCAGTTCACTTTTAAGTGACAAGGGTGAAAGAGTGACAGCCAGGCAGGCGATAAACAGCACAGCACCAATCAGTGGCAAACAGCCACTCGCTATTGTTTCACGCAAAGTCAAGTTCCACCTCTCGGCACTGACAAAATTCATAACGTTCAGTGTTCTGAGTCATTATACAAAGTGCTATTCAGATGTACATGAGCTGTTCAGACGTCCGTGACTGTGATGTTTGAGAGCTGCTTTTGTCCCTCTCTCCCAAAGCCAAAGACAGGCTTTGTCAGCCTACAATTAAGAACAGCAGAGGGGCTGTTAATAAGTGCCATTCTGAGGATTTTCGTCTGCGTGAGGACAGAGATGGAGAAAACGAAACACTGGCTCTGATTGACACTGCCAATCGTTTAATACAGAGTCATCCTGCTCTCCAGGCTTCTCCCTCCGTCTGCTTCAATTCTTCCTTTCATCCCTTTTCTTGTGCATGCCACAAAAGGAAGAAATTAGTATGACAATGGATATAGGCCTAATCTTTGCTAAAACGCACTCATTACCGCAGCGCGTGGAATTAAAAGCGATCGTACAGAATTAAAGTTAATTGTGCATCCTCAATTTTGTGTCGTTTTTCCCTTGTTGTTCCCTCTGAGGTCGCTGACAACTAAGTGAGCTGTTTCTCCTTATTTAAACCCAGCCCTCCTCCCCTTTTCGCTTTTTCGAACTCCTGAATAATGAACTTTAACAAATAAAAGAATAATTATGGACTTGTGTTCTTGGCTATAAACGAAATGCACCTCCCTCTAATAAGCGTTTCATGTTTTCCTCTCTTGTGAGGGGCTGCTGAAGGGGCAGTTTCTTTGTATGCCTCGCACTCCTTCCCTGTAATCCTTTTTTTAAATATTCAGCGCTAATCTGCATTTACAATGTAATTACAGGAAGGCTTTGAGTGATACTGAATGTTTCAAAATGACTGTGGTGCACGATTGGACTTGATCTTGATTTGCTAATATGCGTGTGAGTAAATATCAGAAGAGCAGTCAAATATGTGGATGAACGGATTAGCTCTGAATATTTTACCGGGGCTTGTCTTTAAATATGAAATATATTGAGACTCTTTTTACAGATTGTGATGTTGTATTCCCACAGTTATAAATATAGCAAAACAAAAAAAAAATTAGTGCTGAATATTTTAGATAAATGTCTTAAATCTATTTTATAAATGAACAGTTTGACTAATGTAATTTACATTGAAATAAAATAACAAACATATATTGTGTTGTACTTTCTGTTTTAACAACTGCTTTTAAAAATTTATATTTATGTAGAAATACATGGACAAAAAAAAAAAAAAAAAAAAAAAAATATATATATATATATATATATATATATATATATATATATATACACAGTGGCAAGAAAAAGTATGTGAACCTTTTGGAATTTCATGGTTTTCTGAATAAATTTGTCATAAAATTTTATCTGATCTTCATCTAATTCATTGGTATTGACAAACACAATGTGTCTAAAAATAATAACACAAAAAAATTCCGATCTGTCTTGTCTTTATTGAACACAATCATTCAACATTCAAAATGGCAGTGGAAAAAGTAAGTGAAACCTTGAGTTAATAACTGGTTGACCCCCCCCCTGGCAGCAATAACCTCAACCAGGCGCTTCCTGTAGCTGTGGATCAGACCTGCACATCGCTGAGGAGGAATTTTAGGCCATTCTTCCTGGCAGAACTGCTTTAGCTCTGTCATATTCTTTGGACGTCTCATGTGTATGGACCTCTTCAAGTCAATCCATAGCATCTCTATTGGGTTGAGGTCTGGGCTCTGACTTGGCCACTCCAAAAGGCGGATTTAGTTTTTCTGAAGCCATTCTGTTGTGGACTTGCTCAGGTGTTTTGGGTCGTTGTCCTGTTGCATCACCCACTTTCTACACAGTTTCAGCTGATGTACAGACATTCTCACATTATCCTGAAGAATTGTCTGATATACTTGGGAATTCATCTTCCCCTCAATGATTGCAAGCTGGCCAGGCCCTGATGCAGCAAAGCAGGCCCAAATCATGATGCTTCCTCCACCATACTTTACAGTTGGGATGATGTTTTCATGACGATATGCCGTGCCCTTTCTACGTCAGATGTAGTGCTGTGTGTTTTTTCCAAATAGTTCAATCTTAGTTTCATCAGTCCACAAAACATTTTGCCAATACTGCTGTGGAGTGTCAATGTGCTCTTTTGCAAACTTAAGGCGTGCAGCAATGTTCTTTTTAGTAAGCAGCGGCTTCCTTCGCGGTGTCCTGCCGTGGATACCCTGCTTGTTCAGTGTTTTACGTATTGTAGACTCATGAACAGATATGTTAGCAAGTTCCAATGATGCCTGCAAATCTTTGGCTGTCATTCGGGGTTGTTTCTTTACCTCATTGATGAGTGTTCGTTGTGCTCTTGGTGTCATTTTGACGGGGCGCCCACTTCTAGGTAGAGTAGCAACAGTCCCAAATTGTCTCCATTTGTAGATTGTTTGCCTAACTTTAGACTGGTGAATTTCTAAAGTCTTTGAAATAACTTTGTAACCCTTGCCAGCTTCATGTAAATCAACAATTCTTGATCGTAGGTCCTCTGAAAGCTCTTTTTGGCGAGGCATGGCTCACATAATCATGTTCTTCTTGTGCAGAGCAAACTCCAAAGGTTTGAGGGGTTTTTATCAGTCAAAGTAGCTGTAGTCCACACCTCCAAACACAAGACTCCAGGTGTGCTAAAACCAATTAGCTCCAATTAGCTGTTTTGAGGTCATTAACTCAAGGTTTCACTTACTTTTTCCACTGCCATTTTGAATGTTGAACGATTGTGTTCAATAAAGACAAGAAAGATCGGAATTTTTTTGTGTTATTATTTTTAGACACATTGTGTTTGTCAATACCAATGAATTAGATGAAGATCAGATAAAATTTTATGACAAATTTATTCAGAAAACCATGAAATTCCAAAAGGTTCACATACTTTTTCTTGCCACTGTAGCTAACACTGTTTATTTATTTACTTATTACATTTTCAACGGACAGTTAAAATTAATATTTAAGTACTTGGTGACATTAATAGAACCTAATTGCAATTCTTGAGCAAATTTCAAACACTAACCCATCCCAGCAAATAATTTGCTTTCAAATCATTGTTTTTAGCATTTTTAATACAGTTTTAAGATTGTAGTTTAATTTGTTGTCACGCATGGTGCAGAGATTGCACACTTCACCTTTAAGTCATTTCTCTTTCCTTCAGTGTTCCTCTCTCCTTTTTATGTCATTGCTGTATAATTAAATATTTGTATTCCCTCTCAGGGCCGGATTTTCATTGTGCTGCACGCAACAGACACATTTTGTCCTCACTAATGAAGCTCTTATGGATATGAGCGGTTATAGGTGATTTTGCAGCTTGTAAGGAGACATCAGGGAGAGAGGAAATAGAAGAGATGGAAAATGCGAGCGAAAATGAAAGATTTAGATGGGAGGGAAAAGGCACTGAAGAATAAAAGAAAGTACTTAAGAAAAAAGCGAATGCTTATGCTATTTATGAGAGCAAAAATGGAGATATGTGAAATGAAAGTTAATGGCGAAGTGTAAAAAGAAGCAATGATGTGATTTAAAGGTTGCATAAATATAAAGGGGTGAAAAGGGATAACAACGAGACCGAATTACAGGGTCAGGCCAGCGCTGTATCTGCTGATCTCTTAACTTTGGCCAGCAGTCTGTGCCAGTCTCTTGTGGGCCAGCAGTCACCTTGGTGCAGTGGAGAAATAACGTCGGCCGTAAAGGGACATAAAGCACTGAATGATAGGAAAGGGGGAAAGGCAATTGACCTTGGCTGGCTGACTGACTGCAGGAGAGATGAGCCATGTGCTGAGCAAGGACTGTCGTTCAACCTGAGGAACGGAGAGATGCAGTCTTTGTGTCTGTCTGCGGAGTTATTTTTCTGTGTGAAAGTCTGTTTTTAGCTTCGTTTTACCTGGAAGTGATACTGAACAATTTCCCCAATGAATGGACTTTGAAGCTAGCTCATTCTTCTGTAGATGGCAGAGTTGGAAGTCAAGAACACTTTTTTTTTTCTTCTTCTTCTTCTTCTGCTTGCTTTTTTAATACCAGGAACTGAACGATGTTCAGCTGGCTCTCTTGAGCTGGTTCTTTTCAGATCAGCACCATACAGTGCAGCCATCGCAGACCAGTCGATTTCTGAACTAATAGCTCTTATTTAAACCAGTTCTTTTTATTCAATTATTGGCCACATTTGTTTATTAAAGGAATGCTTATATTGTTCCAAACCTGTAAGACCTTCGTTCTTCTTCGGAACGCAGACATTTTTTATGAAATCTGAGAGCTTTCAGACCCTGCGTAGACAGCCGTGCAAATGATACTTTCAAAGCCCAGAAATGTGGTATGTAGATCATTAAAATAGTCCATAAGAAATCAGTAGTTCATCCAGCTATGAGAATGTATTGCGTCTGAAGATTTCAACAGAGGATGACTTGCAAGTCAAAGTCTTGCACACAAAATAGTATTCTCGAATTCGTAAAATTATGGTTGAACCACTGATGTCACATGGACTATGATGTCCTTACTTTTCTGATCCTTGAACGTTGTAGTTGCGTTGCTGTCTATGGAGGGTCAGAAAGTTCTCAGGTGCATGAGTAATTATTATAAAAATAATATATAATATATTACTTTTTTAGTTACCAATGTAATTAAAAGGGAAAAAATCATAGATTAAGTATATAGATATAGATAATTTATTAAAATGGAAAACACAGCCAGTGACCTGGACGTAATTTTTGCCAGATATTTTGCATGAATTTAGTGATTTATCTATCATTTCATCATTTGGAAATGCCTTATGTCTCATTTCCTAATTAGTTTTCCCCCAAAACCTAGTGTCAGTGGAACCACATTCGGAAACGGAACATAATGTTAGATTTTATTCCTTAAAATTCCTTAGAATTCCTATATTATAGTATAATGTGATTCAGTGGAGTAGAAAATGAAGGGCAGCACCGCACCCGGTTTAGTAGGACTTTGGGCTTTGCATAGCAATTTTGTTGCAATGTCATCTCTGTTGAGTTTTGCCTTCTGTGACTATTTACTATGGACAGTGGTGCTTAATCTAGGAGGCCTGTGGTGACCTGGCTATAGATTTAATGGTTTGTTACACACTCGTACACACGCACACACGAGCGAAAATGCTTCATGCTGAGTTGTCTGCTGTTTGAATGTCCCTGCTCCCCGATACACATGCATAAAGACACATTAAACCCCCCAGCAAGGTGAACGGAATGCTGATGCAGGATCATTTTGGAATATGGAGGGAGAGAGACAGCAAACATTAGAGGCGAGGGAAGAGGGTCTCTAATTTTAGCCGCAAAGACTCGAAGGCCACATATTCGCTTCTTTCTTTTTTCGCTCCCTTTTTTGGCATGGGGTTGAGTGAAAGGGGCATGGGTACGGTTCCCAGGAGTGCTGGGTAAAGCAGCCACTATCAGAGAGGCCGGACAGCCCAATTAATCAGAACTCACTCTGGGGAGCCACAAGCCTCTGACAGAGAGATTTTATTCTGGCCTGCCACCGGACACCCAGAGTCTGTCATCTACACAACCGCTGCATGTTGCTTGCTTTTTTGGTCTCTATCTCACACCGCTGCTCTATCTTTTCTCCCTCCAAACTCACCGCTGGCACACTCCAGGGATGCCCGAAGGATTACGATCTGTGATATGCAGAAGAAAAATATGGCATACAAAAGTTATGAGTCATGCAACCTACTCTACTGCGTTCACTTCCTATGCAAAACACTTCAAATGAATTATTTATTATTATTGTTATTTAAACAGGTAAATTGCATACCAGTATGCCTCCTCATATTTACTAATTTACTCCATCAGACTGGAGAATCTTATGTTTCAACGTTCCATCCACAGCCATCACTTCAGACCTCATCGATAACAATGGACTTTTGTATATTGGAAGTTTATAATGGATTTTTCTGGTGACTTTTATATTTCTTAACGCACTACCATTTAATAACTTGAGGTTAGGTTTAAAAAAAATTTTTTATTAATTTATTAAAACTTACAGAAGAAATGTTTACATTTTTACAAAAGATTTGTTTCGAATAAATGCTGTTATTTTGAAGTCTTGAAAAAATCATCTTCCACAAAAATCAAAATCATGTGACACTTAAAACTAAAGCAGTGTCTGCTGAAAATTTATATTTACCAGCACAGTAAAAAATATGAAATTATTAAATTAAATGACAATGTTTTTTACAATATTGCTGTTCTTATTGGATTTTTGATCAAATAAATGCAGCCTTGGTGAGCATAAAAGACTTCAGAAACATGAAGAAATATACTGACCCCAGACATTTGAATGGTAGTTTATATAGATGTATGTTATTAAAAAAGAAGTTCAGAATTGTGGTTACAGTGGGAGGCTGGATACCTGAATAAGGTTTGGATTTGAGCAGCATGCAGTGCATTGAGTGAGATAATGCTAGCGATTTCGGTGTGGAATTTTCATTTAACTATGCGTATACACAGAACATGCCCATGGCCATAAGAAGGGTTCTGTTCCACACATCCTAATATACACACACACACACACACACACACACACACACACACACACACACACACACACACACACACACACAAAAGCGATGCAGCTGTTGCCAGGCACGTATATGAACTTACAGACTGTAGCCTCACTTGCACAGGGCCTTAAAGGAGCAGAGAAAGCCTCTTCCACTCATCTGCTCTTCCTTGTTTGACATTTTCTAATCTTCTCCTTGTCGCTCGTTAAGTCATGGCTTGGGATTTGATTTGAGAGTGATTTTTATTTGTGATTGAGCATTTCTGTGAAGGGTCGTGTAAATCATCCGACATCCTCTGGTAAATTCACAGTCTTTTTGTCATCTGTCTTTCTAGTTCGAGTGGAAAAACTCTTGATCTTGTTTTTATAGCCTGACTGAACTCACTGCTCTCTTTTTCTCTCTCTGCATCTTTCTCCGAACTCTTTCATTAAGGTGTTGAAGCCAAAAGCTGGTGTGTGTTTTTTAGTTTTCTTGATCAACCATAAGTGATCACTACAAACAATATGAGTAAGCAGAAACGTGGGGAAAATCTGTCAAAGGAAGAAGAGGAACGTCAATAAAGTGCCTGGCTCAGGAAACGCAGTTACAAGTTAATGCATCAGTTGTTTATGAACTACTAAAAAAGAAACTATCAATATGATTCTTATGAAATAAGTCTCTTGCGCTCACCAAAAGAGTGAAATGTTACTGTGTGAAATATGGTTATAGTTATATTTATAATTAAATCATAATATGCAGATTCAGTGCTAAATAAACACACACACACACACACACACACATATACATATATATATATATATATATATATATATATATATATATATATATATATATATATATATATATAATATATTATTTATTTTTTTTTTTCAGTGTTATTTTCAGAGCTATGAGAACTGTGGTGACCTAAATTATTAGTTTTATTAGTATTAGTGTGTAACTGTGTAATTGAATCAAAAAATAAGTACAATGTACTTATTGTGCTCATATTTTATTGCAAAACACTTTTGCTGTTATTGAGGTGAGACATGAGTGAGGTACATGTAAATACATAAATTAATTACTGATGTAACTGCATATGTTTTCATTTAAAATACCTATGTTTATACAATAAGTGCATTGTACCAAATTATTAATTTAAATGTAAGTACATATTAATAAAGGTCACCTAATATAAAGTGGGACCCAAGTCACTTTTAATCAGTTTAATGGATATTTTTTCCCTTATAAAACTGGCTTTTTGTCAAATTAGATCTTATTTTTACATTTACTGTTCTTGTAGATTCTTTTATCAAAAGCAAGGTACACAGTAAGCGCATTCAAAGTATGTATTTTAACAGTTTTATGTGTTCTCAGTTAATCAAACTCGCGACCTTGGTGTTTCTAGTGTCATGTTTGCAGGTTCTCCAATGGGTAACCGATAGCATTACAAGCATTAAATCCCCAATAACTGTATCCCCCGAGTATCCTGAGCATCTCCACGTGTGACCCTCAGTTATTCCCATCGTCTTCTGTGCTCTTCTTAGCATGCGTTTCGGTGTCTACGCTGTGGCCTATGGCGCGATAATAGCCAGCTTGGTGCTTCCCAGACTCCTCTCCCATTACCCGAGTCCTGTGTTCCCTCCTGGGGCTGAGCCTGTAAAAGAACACTGCGCTCGGAGACGGGCCAAGGCCCCGAACAACAAACATGCTGTCTCTCAGTTAAACAGCCCCTGTGATGGAGGAGCCATCTCTGAGGAGTTTCTTTTGATCACGTGATCCAATGTGGAACACATCCAGGGTTTTTTTTTTTCTCCCCTCAGACACTGTGTCTTCTCAGGTAGCTCAAAACTGAAAGCAGTTTTGTGGATTCGGGTTTGCATTTATTCAGTGTAAATACTGGAAGCTGCAAGTGTGGGAGGTAAAAGTGCTGTCTCTTTCTCTATATTTCCCACTCACCCGCTGACAGGCACAGGATGAATAAAACATTGTACAAGACATCGTACAGATTTTCTCATTGGGAAAGAGAGAACTTGTCATTAGTTGTAACTCTTCTTTTCAGTTTACCCAGACGGTGATGGTAATATTATACATTGCTATTCTTTATAAGCCAGCCAAGTATTTTTGTTGGTTGTTTGTTCAACTATGGGCACTTTTATGGCTTGTTTATGGCCCAAGAGCTGCTTGTTTGATTGATTTGATTAATTTCAAAATAGATAAAAAAAAAAAAAAAAAAAAATTATAGGTCAAAGATTTTAAGATGTCTGCATCAAAAGAAATATTTTTTTATGTCAATAGAAAGCACATTAAATGTAAGTAAAGTGTCTAGGTTTCAAATGTTTTTTTTGGACAATAAAATGTCAAACTTTGTTTGAAATAATGATACGTTGTCATTCAGCGTGCAATGATATTTATGTCAAAATTCAAACATATACTAATGTATATAAAAGAATAAGGAAGCATATTAAATTTTATTGTGTTTTAAATTAGTAAAAAATACTAACAAATGGGCACAACCTAGAACAGTGGCAAATTAAAAAAATGTAAAAAGAAAACAAATTAGTATTTGACATGAAAGTCATTTGTTTTTAATGTCATAAATTGATATTTGTTGTAAATATACCTGACAAGATTCTTAAACTGAATGACATTTTACTGGGTTAATTTAGTAAATCGGTTGGAAATGTGTGATATTTATTTTTCTCTCAGAAAATCAAAACCACAGTTGCAAACAGAAAACTTTTTCAATCACAGTTTGTTGAATTATGTTATATTATGTTTGTTGTTTATTGTTATGCGAAAATTTCATGCATAAATGCTTGCTAAACGTAAATCCTATCAGTAAATCGATATACATGTGATGTACTTTCCACTAAAGTGTATTTTAATGGAATTTAATTGCTAAAAATATAGCCTACAGTGCTGCAGATGCCCAGTTGAAGTGACGCTCCATATATTCTTGTTTCTGTCTTGTGAAATGACAGCACACATCCAGCTGAACCTTTATTGTTTTCGTGAATTCTTGTTTTTCTTTATATTTTGGGCTTTCTTTCTTATGCAAACTGGCTTTTTAGATGCATCCAGCTGGGCTTTTTTCCACTTCGCGCTCTCTTCCCGGAGTTCATGACTCGTTCAAGCTCACATCTAATTAGAGTGCTTGTTCAACTCAGTTTATACATGTTTCCAGTGCCCCATCTCTGCCTGAGCAAACCGAGCTATGGCAGCTTTTGCCATCCCGACCTGTTAGCATAGTTTACGCTACATACCTTTAGAAACATTTTTTTTTTTTCTTTCAAAATGTCCTCCCAAACCCAGAACTAACCAAGCCAAACCTTGCATAGCTTCAAGAGGTCAGATGAGTTTAGGCTGTGAAATAGTTTCTGTAAAAACTTTCTTTAACACGGTTTCTAAAACGTTTTTCATTGTGCTAACCAGCAAGTACGGAGTACTCTAGGTTTGGGATTTAAACAGAATGTTTAAGGAATATCTGTACTGCTGTGCCTCACAAGCCTTGTAATCACACTGTGACCTCCCCATATGCCCAACCTCATCCCACAATGCCCAGAGTCCATCCCCTCACACCCTGCCCATCCTCAACGAGCTACAATCAGTGGTGTTGCCAGTGTCAGTGTGGCATGGGTTTAATTAGCAGGGTATAAGGGCACCCAGCTGCCAGGTCCCATCATTCTAATGGGCACTCATACTCCATGCCCCTGGGGGAGCTGGCAGGTTCGGCTGCTCTCCCCACTAGCACTCCTCCATGAGCCAGGTCAGCAAAGAGAGAGTCTCATTTTCTCTGCTGTTTTGTAATTGCATGTATAGTGGGGTCTGAAAGTCTACAAGTGAAAATGGTTGTGTTTTGCGCTTTAATGAGAGTGGAAGACATGAACTTCTGGTTTGTATAAAACCTGATTATCAAGTTCCCCAGCATGATTCGCAAATTATCAAAAGAGCATCTTGCGCTTTAAGGGAAGTGTTAAAAGGTGAAAATTTTTTCTAATGACAGAAATATTGCAGTCTTAAATATTTCTTGTTTATTTTTTCTCCGAATCTCTTCTTTATTTATTTTTTTTATCCCAAAACCCCTTTTTTATTTAATACGTTTAAATTAGATTTTAACTTTTGGACCCCACTGCATGAGTGAGATTAAGTATTACCATATTCTCAGATCCATAATTGAATTTTTATTCTTAATGTGCTTTTTGGTATCATAGCAGTTTACACAATGTTATGAATCTCAGCTGTGCAAGTTATTAAATGTCATCTAATATTTTGCTGCCTAAGAAGCTTAAGTTAAAAATTACATTTTTGGGGACCTTGCAAAGCTCTACGCAGAAGCTCCTGATTCAGCAGATTTAGCACTTTGTGTTATTGATCGCTCTGTTGCTTCTCTGTAACCATCTGTCATGTTGTTAAGGGAGAAGCCCAAAGCAAGGCTGAGGGAACCCAGGATGCTCTGGTCTGAACAGAGCATTGCCACTTTACTGGCCAGTGTCTGTGCCATCTTCAGCTGCAGAGCACAGCAACTTTTATTTTCTCTGCTCAGCTGCCAGCAAGGATTTATAATAAATCAACACATGGGATATACTTTTCCCACACACACACATAAGCATTCATTTTTAAGAATTGAGTTCAGGAGTTGCAGAAGGCAAGTTGTGCTGGATAACATTATGAAGTTCAGTTATTGTCAAATCAAGTCACCTTTATTTATATAGCGCTTTTGACAATACAGATTGTCAAAGCACTTATCAGTATCCAAAAGTTGAGTAGAGCGTCAATAATGTAAAATGACAAGATTAAACACTCAGCAACTTTTTAGCTAATGGCATTTCAATAGAGAATTTCAGATTGTCCAGCTCAGTTTAGTTTAAGTTGTGTCTGTGCAATCATCAAATCGATTAAAATGAAGTCTCCCCAATCATTCATCTATAATAATTAACTAAAACTGAAACAATAAATAAAAAAAAGTCTTCAATATATGTATAAAAAGCTAACTTATTTGTTAACAGAATCCTTTTTTGTACTAAATAACTAATGAACACACTAAAAAGTATAAACTATATAAAATATATAAACATTTATATATTAAATATATAAACAAAAATACAGAATATAGAAGTACCAAAATGTTAATAATTAATTTAAATATTATTAATAATGATTAATAATGAAAAAATGATTAACAAAGAAATATAATATATTAGTGATACTAATGTAATCATCAATAAGTCTTGTTGGCACAAAATGGTTTTCTCATCCAACCTGGTTAGATTATACATATTAAAGTATAAGTATAAATATATGTATGATTTTATCACCTCAGCTCTAGTTTGACGTCAGCAGCATCTAATCAGGAATGATTAGTGTCCTGGCTGCAAGCTTGTACTCACCTGTCCTCCAGCCACCACATCTGTACCAGCTCCCTGTGGAAAGTTCTGGGGGCATCAGAGAGGGAGGAAGCGGGAACATTTCCCTGCTTTGTAGCCATCTGCCCCTGCATTTCCCTAATTGAATTAATTAGAGCAACAAACCTGACAAAATGCTCATTAGAGCCACACTCCAGATTGTAGCGAGTCACAGTGAAGTATAAGAGGGGCGGGGAGGACAGGTGATGCTCCGCCCCCAACTTGAGTCCCCAATTAATCGAATACAGAATGGTTTATTGCTGTCTGTATATAGCTTATCATTCACATCCAATGAGTAATTTAAGCTGATCTGATCCTATTCAGCCGTAAGTACACAAGAACGATGCTTGGTTCATTTATTGCCTTGCAGTTCAATATGTAACTCAGATTAATTCAGTGTTGGCACACATAGGATATTTATCTTGTTTGATAAATTAAATATTTTGTGAAACTTCATGGATCCTACTGTGGCCTTCTTTAAAGCAGTGCAGTGTAACTTCTAATGCTCTAGCGCTTAATAAACATAATAGCTCGCATTCTAACCGAAGCTACTTCTCCCTGTTCATGTCTATGGCGATTCGCAGGTACGTGTTTCTCCGCAGATGTGACCTCCCAAACCACTGCGGTACACTTACAATAAGTAATTATATTTGAACTACCGTAGCCTGTTTGGATTAAGACAAAAAAGTCAATTTGGAAGATGAATTCACATGACAACATCAATTCGTACCTCAAACGGATCCCCTCAACACCTGGGAATACATGGGATGCTGATAACTGTGGCTCAGAGGTTTGGACCTTCCCACTTACATAAGCCTAGTTATGTATCTATTGTGGTAATTTGCAGGTCATGCTAAAAAGTTGTTGGTCCAGATAAATAGCTATATTCTGTATGTTCCAAATACCATAATTTTGTCCTGCTTGTACGATACATGGATTTCAAATCTGGCAATACTAGATTAATTCAGTAATCACTGAACTTAAAGGTGGGGTACACTGTAAAAAAAAAAAAAAAAAAAAAGAGAAGCTAACTTAACATTTCAAGTCAGCTCGCTGCACAGCTTTTTTTTAAGTTTACTCAATTTTGGTCATTGTTTACTGACACGTGTCTCTTACAGCTATATGTTTGTTCTATTTCTTGAAAGATTTATTTCATTTTTAACCCAGACATTAATGATAATGACTAAGACAACCAAAAAACAGACATAAGCTGTTTAAATGAAATTAGCAAAGAGCAAAACCATAATCCTATAACAGTAACTGCATAATTTATTCATGTTAGATGTTAAAACATGCGATTTAACTCATTTTGAAAGATTTAGACCCGGTTCGAAACCGCCTTTTGGATTTCAAATTTCAAATCACGTCAGAAAAGCGGCTAGGGTTAGGGCAGGTCTTGGGGCTTTATTGACCCGATAAGGTGGCATCCATTTAATTATTAGAAATAAAATTGTAAAAGTTGTTATTATTGCATACGGTTTTAAATAATACTACAATAGGTGCAGATAATTGCCACGATTTGCAAAAGTATTATAAATAAGAGAAAATCCTTGCATTTTTAAGTAGTTTTTGCACTTAGTGTAAATAGAAAATCACTAGTAAACAACCCTAGTAAATATTTTCAAAATATACAGCCTGTGTGTATTATATACATAAAAATATACACCGTACACAAAAATAGATTATGTAAACCAAAACTTTTCTTTTGGATGCGATTAATCGCGAAAGCACTACTATATAGACAGATAAATAGTCACCACTGCTAAGAGTGTAGATCGTGAGCACAAAATACATTCGTTAAAATCCAAATCTTTAATGTACCCCTTGCTTTCCTCTTGCCATCCGTGCTTTGCAAGACCATTGGGCTCAGAGCATTAGGACCGCAGGACAGCTCGCTCTCTCACTGACAGACAGGATGTCTGCCTGACGGGCTGTGAAGGGTAGAGGATTTAGCGCTAATGGCTGGGATGCTAATGAAGGCATGAATGAATAACTAAGAGGAGGGATTGTTTATGAGAGCTGCAGGTGAGGCGAGGAAATGTGCAGTCGTGCTAGCAGCAGGCAGCTGCAAATTGGCAGCGGTGTTCTGTGCTGTAGCGCGTTTTGCTGGCTTCCCGGTTGTGCGCGCGCGCACACACACACACACACACACACACACACACACACACACACACACGCACGCACAACTGTCACCCGGATTCAGATCGTCCATCAAACTGGCATCTCAGGCTGAGCGTGAGGCTAAAAGGCCATGCACCGATTGGCGTGGGATGTCTCCTCACTTTAGCGCATCGGCTTCTAACCTCTTTCTTTTTTTCTACCTCTGACCCAGTTTTTACGCGCCGCGTTCGTATGCATGTAGGGTTTTGTGTTTTCGGACCTCTTGCGAAAATGTGTATGTTTTTTTATTGTGTAACAGGTTTAACAACGTACTTCGCATTCTGTCAAGGAAACAATGACAGCTAGAAGATTACGAAATGTTTATACAGTTTACAGTTAAAAAATTATATTTCAATGCAATTTCATTCTGCAATGCAATTTTATTTATCCAGTCTTCCGTGTCACACAAAGTCACTCTGATTCGGTGCTCAAGAAACATTTCTTATTATTATCATCAATGTAAACAATGGTGCTGCTCTGTCAAACAGCGTTTACTTCAAATATAAATTGGTCTGTACTTGAAATAAAAATCTTGAGCCCAAAACTTTGAACTGGAGAGTGTTTCCGTTAAAGTGAAGGTTTGCCGGATGGTAGGCTTTCTCAAAACTAGAACCTAATTCTGGATCAGCAGGTGTCCACTGGTAAGGGTCACTAACGCTAGCATGCATGGCAGGAGATGGATGAGCCAGCACTTCTTGGAGTCATTGTGAGAACACAGTTGGAAATTTTTTTTCTCCTCTCGGTATCTCATCAGGGGAAAGAACTGCTATAAGGAAGCTCTTTTACCATGTTTTAAAGTTGTTTTGATGATGTGGGCCTTTTGAGGGGTGCTTTTGCATTAGAATACTCTAGGTGATATATTACATAATATATTTGTTTTGACCCTTTCAAAGAGATGCAACCAAAATTCACTCCTATATTTTATACATTAGATGCAGACTTCCCTTTCACCACATACACACTGCAGTGACTAAGCTGTTATGTTTGGTCATTAATTATTTCTGGTATACAGTAGATGGATTTAATAAAAAACATGGTAGTTGCTAGGAGTTTTAGTTGTAGAATGTGGTTGTTACTCCCGTAAATAACCAAACTTCGAAAACTCATAAAATAACAGTCGCATGAACAGGTTTTGTGTGTTAACTTTGCAGTTTTGCAGATTTGTCTGTTTTCCAGTGTTGATTTGGTGGAATTTTAACTAAAAATAAAACCTTTTTTCTTTTTTTTTTTCCATTTACATGACAGTGGTGTTTTGGGGGAAATTTTCAAGAACGCAACAGAACAACTTGAATTAATGAGTAATACATTCGTTGTCTGGGAAATGTAACACGCATGGTTTGTAAGTTGCCATTTTGCACTAGCATTTCATGCTGGAACCATAAATCATAATTGCTGGGACAGTCACGTATTTCTAATGCCAGAATTCACAAGTACAGTGAATGTGGTATCAGGTGGAAATGGCACGGGGGAAGGTCTTCAACGTATGCGCTCATAATTTCGCATTTGTGTCTTTGCGGGTGAAAGCTGCAGTCGACATCTGTGCTCAATCATGCGGCTTGATTGCATGCGAATGCTCATCTGTGTCTCGTATTTAAGGGTCCGTTCTTGTTGGAGCTGAATGAGCTTGTTTATGTTTGTTTGCTCATCTAGGTATCCGGTTTCCCATCTCCCTTGGTTTACCCAGTTGAGTTTCTGTAGCTGCTGGAAGCAAAGCAAAACTTTCAGAATAGGCTCCTAATTAGTGGAATTAGCTGCAGATCAAAGAAGACAATTAAAGGTGGTACTGGCACAGGGGCGGGCAGGATGCCGACTTCATTTGCATCACAACACTGAAGCCGTAGTCAGCACACCGGCGAGCTCTTGCTCCTCATTACTGCCAGCCTAAACAATATGGCTGATGGGCCGGCTTGCTTGTCAGATGAGTCTGCCTCAGTTGTGTTAACTGCTCTCACTCTCTTTGGCACACATACTGTACACACACTTATACACTACTGTTGAAACATTCGGGGTTGGATTTTTTTAATTTTTTATATCTAATTATTATCTCTGAGGCTGCAATGTTTTAATATGCAATTGCAGTACATATTGCAATATTATGAAATACTTTAACAGTTTTGTTTGTTTTTATTTATTTATTTATTTATTATTTTCCTAATATTAATTTTAGCAAAGCTGAATTTTCAGGAGCCTTTACTCCAGTCCTTAATGTCATGTGATCCTTTAGGAATCGTATGTTACCCAGGACCACAAAACCATTTTTTTTTTTTCCGAAAATGAGATTTGTATATCATCTGAAAGCTGAATAAATAAGCTTTCCACGGATCTATAGTCTGTTAGGGTAGGATACTATTTGGTCAAGATACAACTATTTGAAAATCTACAATCTGAGGGTGCAAAAAAAATCTAAATACTGAGAAAATGGCTTTTAAAGTTGTATAAATTGTTCTTAGCAATGCATAATACTAATCAAAAATAAAGTTTTGATATATTTACAGTAAATATTCACAAAATCTTCATGGAACACAGGACTGCATGATTGACAAAAATCATAATTATCGATTATTCCCTTTAAATTGAAATGTGTGTGTGTGTTTATGTAAATTCTTTTTTCGTTTTGTTGTCAGCTTTTCTCAGGATTCTTTGATGAATAGAAAGTGAAAAGCATTTTTTTGAAATACAAATATTTTATAACTCTCACTTTTTTGATGAATTTGATAAATAACCATCAATATCAAAAGGCAGCAGTATTCTATGCTTATTATTCAAAAGGAAAGATGTAAAACCTAAAGAAAGCTTCTATTTTGATTGTGAATCATGTTAATTGCTTTCTTCATTGCAGACAGCCATGTCATTATGTATGTAATATTTACATATTGGAATACTCGGCTAAAAATTTGTAAAATCAACACTGATTTAACATGCTCTATCAGCCAAAAAGCCACCATAAGGATTCAGCTAGTGCCAACGTTGCAGAACAGACTGCAAAAACCGAGCTGACCGTTGCTCATTGACAGGCTGACGTTGGCTGACCATTGACTTGGTGTGTTTTGGCCTTTAAGTGGAATCTAAAACCCAATTCTGACAACAAAATCATCAAAAACAGAGCACTGCAATCAAGAATAAGGCAGTTCAGGAAAGTATGAATCCATTTTCTTCATAATAAATATCATATAAAGGACACAATCAAAAATGTCTTTCCCAGTATATGTGGTCAAGAGTGCTGCAGGAAAAAAAAAAAGCAGACTTTATATGTTTTATGCATGTCTGAGATGCTTTTATCATTGTGCACCATAAATAATCAGACAGTTGTTTTTATCGTGTAGCATTCGTGATGGCCAGACATCATTGATCTCATGTCATACAGGATGGATGTTTCGCATCAGAGAGCATCATGGGATTCATGCCTGCTGGTTTCTCAGTATTGTCACTCAGTTTCAGTGTATAGCTGCGAGCTCCATCTGAAGTGTTTGATAAATGGCAGGTCTGTAACTGAGTTGACCCCTTGTTTCTGCTGAAGTGTCATTCTTTAGTGCTCAGGAGACCCATCTACACTTACGATAGAGTGGAGTGCAAGAGTGTAAATGTTGCTCATCCGCTGCTGCTCGTACACTGACCTTTTCGGATTTTGGCAAATATAATTTATTTGTGTTATAGTACGAACCACTTCGAATGGACGGTGAGTGCGGAAGAATCAAAAGGGTTCGATCGTGAGTTAAGAGTTCAGTTAAAGATGACTTTCAGAATTTGCAACTATCAAATCTTTCTGAAGGTCAGAAACCTAAAACGGTTAGATAAAGTAGTGAGGCGGAAGCAGTCTAGACACTGCTGCTAAATGCCAGAAAAACTAACAAATGTAAAATGTCTATCAAAAGGATCTCAAAGTTAGAAATAAGCTGCTAAGTTTATTTTTTTTTTTAACAATATTCCTGATCCTTTCAGTCAGTTGAACTTATTGTATTTGAGTGCTACAAAGAATGTTTCGATTGAAGAGGATATTTACATATTAAAGCTCGTTTCTGCAACTTAATTAGTTACTTAATTTTTTATTTTTTTGCGAATTCTAACTTTTTTCTGAAAACTCCCAAAAAGTTGAGTTTCACCGTTTTTGAATCCATTCAACCGATGGATCCAAAAAACCATTGCGTCTGGCGATAGCACTTTTAGCATAGCTTAGCATAGATCATCAAATCTAATTAGACCAGAAGTGTCAGATTTTTTTTCTCATTTAAAACTTGACTCTTCTGTAGTTACATTTTGTCCTAAGCCCAACGGAAAATGAATTTTTGCAGTTTTCTAACTATACTATCATTTCGGGTTAATAATCAAGAACTTACTGTACCATGGCCATCCCCAGCTTGCAAGACACGCTCAAGACGTTCTGGCTGTTTTCAGGCGCTGCGTGATATGGCACGGCAGCAAAGTTCTGCTGGAATGAGAGTATAGTTTTTAGTCATATCGGCCTAGAAAAACTCAACTTTTCATTGTCAAGTTTGAAAAACATTTAAACTCTTTGGTTATTTTTAAACGAGACGCTTCTGGTCTAATCAGATGGAATCATCTATGCTAAATGTGTTAAAAGGAGTGTCACAAAAATGATAATTGCAATATATAAACGCACATTTGTGGGTTACAAGTCAGATTTGTGTGATTTATAAATACACAACTGTTAAGGCAATTTCAGAACTGTGTGTTGAGGCTTTTTCCCCTCAGAAGCAAGTTTATATCATAAAAACCGTAACTATATATTGTAATTACATATATTTACACATATTTACACACACACACACACACACACACACACACACACATATATATATTTATTTATTTATTTATTTTTTTTTGTGGATTATTTTTACAGGATTCTTTGATGTATGAATGGAAAAGTAAATAACATTTATTTGAAATACCCAGTAAACCTCTCTCCTTCTAGATTTTTAAGTAATCTAACTTTTTGCATTTTGCTGTTTTATATATGGCGACGCATTCCCAGATCGCAGCATCCACATGGAACACTAACTGAACAACACACCGCTTTTTATCTTCTTCAAGGAGGGCAGAAGGTTGAAGCTTTGTCTTTTATGAGGTGTTTTTAATTGTTTGCAGCATGTCCCCTTTAGCTTCTGGGACACTCTTTGATTGATGTTGCTCCTAATCACTATAATAGCTGCCGGAGCATAATTCTGCCAACAGCGTCTCACCACCAGCTCTGAGAAAAGCCTCTGGAGTGTGGCCTTCTTCTGTTGTGATCGGGCGATGAGAGGAAGCCAGGGTGAACCTGGATCACAGAAGAGCTGGGAGAGACAAATAAATGCCTTCTCTTCTTAATGTAATCATCAGATGTTCAGCGGTGGTCTGGGAGTGACAGATGCTGCTGTAGAGAGCGTGCAGGTCAAATCTGAGCGTTTAGAGATTACAACGAGCACATGTTTCTACCTCCTCTCTTTTGTGTGGGATTTATATGCAGCATTGCGGAGCTCATGTTCAGCTATTTAACATTTTCCAAGTTGGCAGCAACTTTTCAGAAAGCAAACGCTAAATGTAGACAACAGCGTTCTGTGCTTTTCTTTTTAACGCTTCTCCTTCAGCTAGCCTTTGGTGTTATCCTCGTATTTCTGTCCTCGCAATGCTTTAATTTTCCACGTTTATTCAACATAATTTCCTCGTTTTCTATCATCATTTTTTTTATTCTTCTGTCTTCATCCTCTGTTTTCAATTTCCACACTATCTCTTCATTACTGTCGGTAAATAGCACTCACAAAATGGGATTGTTAAATATTGTAGTTATCTATAAAAGAGCAGCTGTAGCTGAGCTGATAGTGCCGCATGAAGAACAGCCAGCAGCTTTGGTACCTGCAAAGGACTTCTGCGGCTAAAAGAGTAAATGAAAACACTCTCTTTCTGAGCTTCCTGATCAACTCGTTTGAGGCAAAATTGCTCTTGAATTGTGTTTATTAGACTCAAATTACGTGACGACTCGGATTTATGGTGCACATACAAAATGTTTCTCAACTCTGCTGTGATATGCTACTGTTTCTGTTAACCTTTCTAATAGGAGATATATTACTTTTAAAGCAAAAATATATATAAATCTATTCAGCCTTGTGTCATTTTAAACATGTGACTCTCTTGTTCCTGTGGAGTACAAATGGAAATAAGAGAAAGGAAAAACATGACTTAAAACCATTTGATAGCTTTGTGCTGGAATGAAATGAAAGTGAGTGAATTTTTCATGTATGTGTGAACTCTTTTAATTAATTTTATTGTTGAAGTTACATTTTGATGATGGAAATGAACATTACTTAGTTTTTCTTAGGTTAAAATATAGATATTTTTACACTGACCAATTATATAAATATACGTTGATGCAAATTTCAGAGTTAAACCACATATTTAATGAGACTAATATGTAGGACAAGACTTTATTTGACCCTATTATACCCTTATTTATTCTTTACCCTTCTGGAATTGATTAGAAAAGATAATCGAGATGAATAGAGTTAGATTGAAAACAACTTGCCAAGACTATTGGCTGTTGGTTATGAATCATAGACATGTATTAGACAATAGACCCATTTGATATAATGACAGGTGCCTTTTAATCTGATTTTGACAGAATGATTATTAATTTAAAAGAATAGCACTAGAGACATAAAATAGAAGGTTGTATATAGATTCTAAGTTGCATAATTAAGTTGATACAAGAAAGGGGGAACCCCCATTACTTAAATATAATTTTGTCAATATAATCATTGCACAATATATGTATATAAAAAGGTACAGTTGTGCCTATGAATACACATGATTAAAATGGAAAATTGCATTAGTAAGGGTTGATTAAATTTTGGTGAGAGAATGTGTGAATAATGAATCTTATTTTATTTGTACTTTCCTCCATTTTCAGCCAACTGAGACTATTTTTTTTAATTTTTTTTTAACTGCATGGGCTTTGATTTCATTGCTGGGAACAAAAGACATTTCCTTCCTTGTTTAGCTGACTGCATTGTTCAAAAACACACTTAAGGAAAAGCCTGTCTCAGCTTTTCAGCCACACTGCTCCGCTGCCTTTTACAGCAATGTTGTCACGGTACAATGGCCCAGGTTTTACTCCCTGGGTCATAATCCATATCTCTTGACTGTCATTTAATTAAATGCCTAACGGCTTTTCCTTTGTGTGCGGCCCACGCCCCGGCTGGTGGAGTGGTGCGCTGTGATTTGGCAGGCCATCAATCTGCGGCCGTGTGAAGGGTTCTCCCTCAGTCCGGCCGGCCCTGGAAGATGAATAGATAAATGAAGTTTCATTATGCTCCAGTGTCACCTCCTCCACCTCCTTCTCCCTCTTCCATGAATGCAAATGCAGCAGTGCTGTGGTTGCTTTCTCAGTGTCGGATTCAAATTTTGGATAGTTTTTCAGCCGTGAATATGAAATCACACACCTAGAAATTTTGTGTCGAGTAAGAATTAATGTAAAGCGAAATTGAACCGGACAAAAATCAAAGTGGTCTTATACCACCCTGAAGCAGTTTATTAAGTGATACCGGATGAATGGCTTTCTGTTATTTCAGGCAATGGTTGGAGAATCAGTTTGATTGTAATTACTTTTGCCTTTCCTTATCATGTTTAGTGATGATTTGGAGACGTTTATCATTACGTCACTTGCTCACCAATGGATCCTCTGCAGCGAATGGGTGCCGTCAAAATGAGCCACAACATGATATACACATTATAGTAATCTGTAATAAAGATTCCAGTCCATCAGTTGATGCATTGTGAAGTGAAAAGTTCTAATTTTTAAATAAAGAAGCATTACTGTGATATTTTTCACTGAAAGAAGTGGACTTCTGTTTTGGCCAGAATTGTTGTTTTAAACAAAACACTTTGATGGACTTGTTCCTTACAAACACACAGCTTATTGCTTTATTGCATGTTAAATGATGGACTTGAGTCATGTAAATTACTTGTGGATTGTTGTGAAGCTTTTATCAGACGGCACCCATTTACTGAAGAGCATTCATTGGTGAGCTCTTCATTTAAAGCACTACATGATTCTGTGGTGGTACTCCAAAAATGCGATATTAATTTCAACCAAAGCTGCTGAGTTAAGAAACTAGGGTTTAGCTAAATGTTCCATTTGTTCTTCCCACATATAAAATGTATTTAAATTTAATGACTTTGAACATCAATAATGATTGTTTTAATGACTTTGCATCATAACAAAGAATGTACATAAATTAATATGGTAATGTATGCATGTTTTTATAAGCCAGACTTACAATGCAATACTGTTTTATAGAATATGCATCAGGGGGTCCCTTCTCCATCTCTCTATCCACCAAGAAGTCCTTGGCATGAAAAAAAATTAACTGAACTATTACATAGATTTTTCTAAAGAACTAAAGAGTAAAACGGAACATGTCAAAGTTTTCTTCAATGGCCTCAAGCTGTAAAAATCTTTGTCAATGTAGAACATTTATTGCTAGCTGCTATGCATAAAACAAACGGCTTTTTTTGTTACCAAACATGTTCCGCTTTTGCTGAATTTAATTTGTCATTTTGGAGTTTTATTGTGAGTAATGTACAGAATGTGAATGAATGCATGCTTTTAATGACTTTTGGCATGCACTTCACTTTCTTAGCTGTACATTTTTTGGAAAACATCTACTACTTATAGCATTAAATTGCAGAGATATATAGTTATTCTGTCATAAAAATGCAATCCACAAGGCACAGTATGTCTCCCGTCGCTACTGTACTCAAATCATCATTATCGTAAAAGATATATTTTACAGCAACCTCACTCTCTGATGAATTTTGTATCTTCTTCGTCCAATAGTAATTAGTCTAGCCAAATAGCAGGAATTAGCAGTTTGTAAAATCTGGTGAGTGCTGTTTGCCAGCTGGAGCAGATGCTCAGAGAAAGCTGAAAGATAAAGTCCAAAGCTCAAAATACAAGAGGAAAGACGGCGGGAAAGAGGAGAGGAAGTAAGAAATGCTTCCTGTTTAAAAACAAAAATAAGAAGGAAATTGAAAACAGAGGGAGAGAGAGTGTGAGAGTAAGTGAGTGAGAAGAACACAGAAGAAAGAAATTAGATTTAGCCAATTAGGGTGGGAAGCCACTGGTAATTATCTCTCAGGGGACCCCGATGAATAGTTCTGCATATCGTTTACATAACAAGGAGGAAAGGTTTTCTGACGCTTCTCTCCCTCTTTGGTCAGGCGCAGGATGTTCTGGTCTGTATGGATCTGTGCTTTAAAGCCCACTTTATATACTGCATTGTCCTTACAGTCAGTCACTACAAGAAGTATAGAGACAACAGAGGGGCCACAGAGGGATTTAAATCTGTAACAAACATGGTTTTGAGGTTCTGGACTTTTTCTAGGTCACTAATTTAATAAGCAAGTCTGCGACGTTGATTTATCACATTCATCCACATTTGAACCGTTCTCAAATCATGCTGGATAAACATGATCATCACGTTTTGTTAAGCGCAAACCGTCAGTAAAGGAAATCGACTAAATTTACACAAATGTGTTTAGCTTAATGCACCGATTCATATGAATTTGCACTAAAGGTCTCTAAATTTTCGCATCCGCACTTCGTAAAATCCTGTGTTGGAACAGGAACAGAATTTAAACATAATTCAAAGACGGTGTACTTGTTTTTTATGTTTCCAAAAAGTTTATGAATGGAAATTTATGATAATCCTCCTGTCTTGTCTGTCATTGCTTTACAGCAGGAAAACCGAGATTTTTCCTTCTGATATGCATGCATTCCACTTTCACTCGACTCAGTCGGTCCGTTGGCTTTTGAGGGAGCTTTTGGGCCCTAAATTGTAAAAAAAAAAAAAAAAAAATTTAAATACGTTTTATGTTCAGTATGAAGAAGTTTCAAAACCAGTCTTTTTACTATCTAAAAACACGACTGAACTTCATTTTTAAGTCTTTTTCTTTTCCAGCTCCCATTCTGCTCCAAATGAGTGAGTGTGTTTGATGAAGAGCACAGAGATTCATAACTGCAGGTTATGTATTTCTTTTTTTTTTTTCCTTTTCCATTTCTCTGCTGGTGCCTTTGATGGCAAAGAGAGAATTAAAGTGTTAAGTTTGCTTCCTCTTTTATTAAAGGAGGCTTAATTTAATTAGTCGCCCATTATCAGGACCCTCTGCTGCTGTGTGAAGGTTTCCGTCGCTCCGAGGGAGAGGGAAGTTAGTGTCTCCTGGTCTCCAAGGAGGAAGTGTCCTTTTAATCAGGCTTCTGTTTGCCTTCCATTAGCATCTGTCTTACTCCGGCTAGAACCGCTGATGTTGTTGTAGACACGCTGCTTGCACATAAAATGCGTCTTTTGTTTTCTGAATAGAACTTAACTTGGGGGAAGAAATGTTTAATATTTCATTGCTTCAGATGATGTTGTTTTACGTGGCGCTATCAATCGAATGACAAACATTAATCAAATTTATTACACTAGTTGCTGATTCGATTAATCAGATTAGTTGGAAAGTAAGGATGTTGGAGGTGTATCTGTCTTAACCTGAACAGTGCAAGTACGTAAAGGTGAGGTTTTTGTTTTGGCTCTGAGGTAGATGGAGGAATTTGTGTCCCCTGCAGGATTTCAAGGGCTCAGGACCGAGGAGCGTGTGTCTCTGCAGACTCGGGCAGCCTCATTCTGTCAGGATGCGGATGGTCATTAGAATGTATGCGCTGACAGCATTCACTCACAGCCTTCAAACTAGGCCAGAGTGGCACCAGTTCCTCTTCCAAAACACGCACAGCAGGATTCATCCTCTACTGCTTATCAAAATAAACTGATTGCTACCACCCATAGGAAAGAAAGTCAAAAGATCCCTAATATCTCAATTGGTTGTCCTTGATCAGTTTAAATGGAGGTTTTTGGTATTAGTTTCCTTAGATTTTTCATCTCCAAAAAAATAAAAGGCCGTAGTAAATGCCGATGTCTTTTGGTAAGTAGATCTAAACAGGGGTGTCTTTTCTGGTCCAAAACAACTATGGTGGTAAGTTCTGAAATGTACTCTAGGAAAGATACAGTAATTTAAAGCTTTACGTTCATTCCCCCAGTTTCACAGACAAGACTTAAGCTAGTCCCAGTCTCAGTTTGAGCTGTCTCAACTGAAAATATGTTGCTCTGACTTATCTTAACATATGTTAGTGTCATTGTCCAGATACACACCTGTAATGTAAGGTCTAGACCGGGTTAAGCTAAACTCGCACTGCGCACTCATTTTTTTGTACAGAGATAAAAAACGTCTTGCTTAATGGCCACTAATTCATTCGTTACAATTTCATCATTTATTTAAACTTATTATTAATGTTATTATTTTTATTGATTGATTTTTAGCCATGTTTCTGTATTTTCCCTTTTTTATTCCATTGCATTGCTGTATTTTAACACTGAAATTATTTTAACCTCAAAATGCATGCTTCTTTTAAAGTGAACTTAATGTTTTGCCAGAATTAATTTGGGCATTTGTAGCATTCTATTCAGTTCTGTTCATATTACTTATTATAATTATTATAATTTATTTTTATTTTTGTTTATGATTATTTTAAATTTTAATAATAGCCATTTATCAGCCATAGCATGAAAGCAGTTATCCGTTTAGCGATATTGGCCATCATTTTCATATTGGTGCATTGCTGAAATAGAATTTTGGGGAAAATCAGAGATAAATTCAAAATGTAGATTTTTATTTGTTGAGTGATTTTTGGTTCTATGATACAAGTATGAGTCAGGTGTCACAGGTGTATGTGAAGAGTTATGTTTTTCGGAATTCAGAGTCAGCTCACAAACAATGTTGAAAGCGCCACAGAGGCCCAGTGTCTTATGAAAGTCAGATGTCTTATATTTTAACATCGAAAAAGTTACATGAGTTTTAAAGTGCCTGCTAAACCCCCAGCTGAGGATACTTACCACTTTACATATAAATACAGCTTAGCCTGCAGGCCCCAGTGTTTCTTCAAGTGGAGACATTGTTATTTCATCCTCTTGAGTTCAGGCGAGGGGCCGCGCTTATCCTTTTCCTCCTGCAATACTTGAGACTTCTGGAAAGAGCATTGGAGGCCTTGCCCTCTGACACCATGCACCTCCTCTAATACCACCACAGATTCTCATGAGGAAAACTGGGGAGTCCAGACAAGAGGCCTATTGATTAGCCCCAGACAGCTCCTAAAAAAGGGGGTAATGGTCCTTGTGATAATCCGTTTATAGAGAGGATGACGAGGTGAGAATGGAGAGACAGAACTCATATGTCACACACATTCATACATGCATACACACACACACACACACACACACACACACACACACACACACACACACATATATATATATATATATATATATATATATATATATATATATATATATATATATATATATATATATATATATATATATATATATATATATATTATTATATTTATTATATATATATATATATATATATTTGAATATAAATACATTTTAATATAAGATAGGTAGTATTTGATATAAATACATTTATATAAAATATTTGAATGTATGGATTTTAAAATATTTAGACATTTTGTTCTTATTAATATTTATGATAAAAAAGTTTTTATCATAAATATTAATAACAAAGTTTTAAGGTTTTTGAAAAATGCAAAAAAATGCACTTTTCTGAAAAAGATTTATATTTGCACATCTGTATCCAAGGGGAAATATTTTAAACTTAAATATTACTTTTTGCCTTCAAGTTGCACTATTTGGTATTTTAGACACAATATTTTGTTATATTTTTTTTAACTTCAACATGAATGCCAAAATTACATGCCTTGCAAATTAGATCTGTAAATTGTCAGTGACTTTATTGTAGCGAGCACAGCAGGTTATGTAGACTGCAGTCTCTGAATAGTGGCTCTGCACCAACTTTAATACTCTACTTCAACTTTAATACCAGATTAGACGTCTCCATACACTCTTTCTTTAAAAGCAGTATGAATACAGTTTGCCTGCAATACACATAATGGATTTTAATGAGAGCATCTTTGGACATTGACATTGTTTTCTCTCATAAAGTATAGATTATTCTCTCTCTTATTGCATTTGCAGAGATGTCATGCTGTGCTACTATATTCAAGTTCCTTGGCGCATTGTGAATTTTTTTATTCATTTATTACATCACACTTTTTGGATGCTTTTACATGTATATATTAATAGTTGTCTTACGCAATGTTTTCGTACCAGAAATACATAGTTCTGTACATTCCAACTATAGATATGCTTTCTATCCGAATAGCTTCAGTCTGACACTTTATGGCAGTGTTAAGAAATGGTGTTTATTTTCTGAGGGTATTTACTCACTGCTGCACTCATGAAATGCCACGGCTTCTCAGTTTCTTGGCCGCTTTTGCCATTATGACTCATGGCCATGAGTAGCGAGGCCTGTCTAAAGCTGACCCTCGAATGACCTGGAATAACAACTGCTAACACAACTCTATGAACCGCTCATGTATGGCTAATTTAACAGTACTGTCCCAAATAACAATCTTATAATTCATGTGTGAGAGACAAACTCAAAACTAATTTAAACAACTCCTCCACACTGAAGAACCCTTATTAATGGCGCAGTTCACCCAGAATTTGGGTTTGTAACAACACAAGAGCAGTTTTGGGAAGTAAGAGAGATAAGAGTTAAGTAAGTTCAGATCTTTATTTTGCGATAACTGGCTGGATGTATTTTATCCCGCTTATTACATAAGTTTAAATATATGAACCCAAGGCTTCCATGAAGAAAGCAGTTGCTAGCAAGCAGCAAGTTCAAACAAGATGGTCATTTAAGGCACATGGATGTATTTACAGCATAAATAATGAAGTACTAACGATACTAGTTGTTAGTTATCTTATAATCCATTACAGTGTACAAAACAAAATGGCAGCCTCTGTGTTTCTGACCAATCAGAATTAAGCATTTTACAGAGCTGTCTAATAATTTAATTTAAAGCACAGCCACCACAAAGTGAGGCTTAACACATATTATTTTCTTTGAGATCATTCTGAGGTTAAATACAGATAAAAACATAGCAAGAAATAGGTCAATAGGTATGTTACTGGTTTTGAAATCAAGTCTTTTATGACAAGAAATGCTGACATCTAACAATGCCATGGAAAAAACTATTTTATTTATACTCTTTCAGTACTTTGATTCAATATGTATTGTTAAACGATCTATATAAAGGTGATTGATTGATTAATCAAAAAAAAATATAGCATGTCCTATAAACCCTAATAGAATAAGCACCTGTCCTAAACTCCAGAAACATTGGTGTCTCATTTTGTGTGTGAAACTTCAGATGTAACCCCCTTTTTTTTTCCTCAGTAACTAACTGATTACAGTAATTCCGTAACATGTGACTTAATCCCCATCACTGCACAAGAGTGTGTGTACGTAATGACATAAATTTACATTTTTGAGTAAACTGCTCCTATAAGAGAATGGCTACCGTCACCATATCGTAGAAACATTGCTTTTATATTAAATCTGACACCAGTGGAATGCTTTCTAACACTCATCTCAGTCCCAAGAGATTGTTTAGCAGGCAGAGCGTTTGCATGCCGTTTTAAAACAGCGGGCACCTGTTGTTTTTATAGTAGCGGAACTAATAACATCTTGAGCCCCATGCTGGAGGATGTACCTCTCTGTCTACAGTTACAGTGTTAGCAGCAGTGTTAGCAAGGTGAGGTGAAGAAATGACTTGTAAAAGAATAAATTGAAGGCTTGCTTTTTTGGCCCTCCGCTCAGGCTCTATTAAAACCCTCTTGAGTCTTTCTAACATGCTTATGCATGTGTTAAATGAACATGGACCCCACAGTTAGCAAGCTAAAACCCCTGAGGGAAAGGTAGCTTGCTAATGTGGCTCATTTTCCCGTCACTACATTGGCAGTAATGCGTCTAAATGCCTCCCAACGCGAGCTCATTCTCTCTCTCTCTCTCACAGATTTTACTTTTTTTCCAGCTGCACGCTGGATTGCATAGTCTGTATAGTATTTTGTAACAGCTTCTGTATTATTTTGCTTTTAGTAAATGAGCTGTGTACATCTTAAAGCTGTAATTTTAGTACCGGCGTATTTTGCAAATTAATCTCCAGTGTGACTGCTGCAGTCAACATGGACCCATTTTGTGAATCCATCGCAACAAATCCATTTCTCCTTACTTATGCAAAATTACTTTTTTTTTTTTTGCAGTACTACAGGTGTTTTGGAAAAAGCTGTAGTGTTTGTGTGTGTGCGCACAAAAAAAATAATGTTTTGAGACATTATTGCATCCAATTTTGTTCTGGGGCAACTTTAGTCCCATTATACCTTGTATTTCAAATCATGTTAGTATATTCTGCTATTTAAAAGTTTGGTGTTGGTAGGATTTTATTTATTAAATTAAAAAAAGAAAACTTTTATGCTCACCAAGACTGCATAATGATAGTAAACAGCAGTATTGTGAAGTGTTATTACAATTTGAAATAACCATCTATTTTTTTTAAATGTAATTTATTCCTGCTACATTTCAGTGTCACATGATCCTTCAGCAATCATTTCATTATACTGATTAGGTTCTCAACTAATAATTTATTATATTATAGTATATTATAGTATTATATAGTTAAAAACTTGCAGCCCGTATTGTATGAAGCACTATGTGAATAAAGGGGACTTCACTTTATGTATCTAAATATCCAGCTCCTGGTGACATCACTCCGTACAGGGATTCACGTAATATGCTAATAAACAGTCTTTGCTATTTTGTTTGGCAAACAAACCAAGTCAGGTTGCTTATTGAATCCCAAATTTGAAATTATATACAAACACATGTTACGCTGTCAGAATGCAGTTCTCTGCAGAATGTCTATGTCGAGTTATGGCTGTTGTGGATGTAGCTATTACGATTCAACATGATTTGCGCACGGTGTGTACTGCTCTTTGCTGTGGGTTTGCGTTGCTGAGCAATAGTAGCGTCTGGTTTTTGGTGTGTTCGTGTGTGTGTGTGTGTGTGTGTGTGTCTGAAAGTTGGGTTGGGTTAATGTTTAGCTGTATTCTATTTTCACTGTTTGCCGAAGCTGATAAGCGTCGAGGTCAGTGCAGTGAATGCGTCCCAGAGCTGCATGCTGCTGCACATGACTTCAGTCAATATCATAATTGCAGCGAAATCATGCCTGCTATCACATATGGGCGAGTTGAGTCAACAACACACACAATAAAAACAACGACACTAAAGCTATCGACAAAGTTACAACACAGATAATTAGATGGACTTTCAATCTCTTTGGGCCGCTTACCCGAACTCCATCACACATACAAATGAAGCTATGAGCTTCAGAGTTCCCAGAATTCTTTAGTGAATGTTAGTGAATACTTTTGATCTATCGATTGTCTTTCTGTCTGTCATAAAGGGTTTTAAAGTTTTTGAAAGGTGTTATGAAAATGAATGAATTTTATTTTATTAATTACATTTTATTTCTAGTTTTGTTCATCTGAGCTGTTTTTAGAGTTTATTTACTGTATTTGGGATAGTTCCTGTGGTCGTATGCCATAATGGGGCCTTTTTGATAATCTTTTATACTCTCTTTTTTTCCCTTTCTCTCTGAAATGGAGCCACCATTCATGGACTGCACCCAGGTCAAGGTTCCTTTAGCCCCGATCTCTCTCGCTGTTTGGTTTCCGAATTGATCGGGCGAGTTCGATACTCACACAAATCTGCAGGAAAGGTCAAGTGGTTCGGTGGCGAGAAGGGGTAAAAAAAAAAAAACACTTTACATTCGGCTGCAGTGTTACAAAGACCCCAGGGGCCAGTAAATGTGTCTGGTGCTTAGTGTATAACGTTAAAGACTCAGACTTCAGGAGTTCTTTAGCTCCGATTCAGCTATCACCTCAGGCGGCAGACATTGAGCGCAGAGCGAAGGCACTGAGACGGCAGGGGCTGTGAGGGCTAATGAAGTTGGCGGATTGATGAGCAAAACCTGCGACGTAGGGGTCAAGCAGAAATAAAGTGCTCTTTGGAAAGCACGACAAGTCCTGAATGAGATGCTCGTCTTAATATGTCAGCGCTTGCGAGTCTCGTGTTGGGTGCATTCGGTCGAGCTAACAGCAGAATTAGCTGCGGCCTCTTGTTCCGCCACGTGATGATGCATGTTCATTTTCATACAGGGATTTTCCTAATCAATGCACTGGCATTTGAGTGAAAGAGCCTATTATTTTAGGATGAGTGACTCAATTAAGGAAATGTGCGCTGTGTTTACCGGGTCTTGCACTTCCTCTTCTAATGATTTTTGTAGACAATGTCAGCATGGCTAACACCGAGTAACCTCAGATTCCTTTTTAAAAATGTGACCAAGTTCTATAATTAATGGTTAAATAAGGAGTACATAAAAGTTTGGCAACCAAACTTGTTTTCAAGTTTTACAAGTTTTGCAACTTGAAATAAACATTGAAACAACATTCTATCATGTTTATTTTTAATTAATCATACACTTTAACTCGGTTCATATATACGACTGTTCAAGATTTTGGAATAGGAATAGGCCTATACTGATTTTTAATTTAATTTTTTTTTTTTGTGTTGATTTTCTGGAACCTGTGACACTTTTTCTTTGATTCTTTGATGAATAAAAATAAGTCAGCACTTATAAAGGAAGTACAGGAAGCTGTTTTTATAGGACAAATACCAAAACACTAAATGAGGAAAAGGTTGCTGTTTACTGTTACAGGAAAGAGTACTTGTGAGCAGTTCACATGCTGGCCTTTTTTTTCATTCTGATTGCCTGGACGGTCCTGCAGGCAGACACTTGTTACCCTGGCACCACCAGCTGTGTTCCCCTGATGTTTTATGGTGTTGTGTCCCCCATTAGATCCTGTAGTCGTCAACTCTAATTCTCACCGCCTCTGATTGGTCAAGAACCCAGAGCAGCACATACGCACAAAAACATTTCTTCCTCATTTCTCGACCGTCCAATTCTCTCTCTCGCGCACTAGAACCTTCTCAAACTTAGTGTGTTGATGATTCTAGACGTCTGTACATAATTTTGTCATAAAGGAATTGCTTCATTTGCTTCTCTTTCCTTTTTCCATTAAACGTTGTCGCCTTGCAGGATTGAATTTTTGCTAAGCATCTACAACCAGTTAATGGTATCAAAGTGGATTTCAGCACAGACATGCAAATAGCTCTCATAATAATTTCTTGGAAACATCAGCTCTGTATCAAAGCATTTTAAAAGTGGACTATAAGAGGGTTTCCCACCTGACAGCATGAAGAATAACTTGCACGAGGAGAAAAAGTAAGTGTTTGTTTTTCACCATGCCACCGCTCATTAACATAAATATTTCATCCACATACGCACATAATGACTGTGGCGGCATGCCACAATATGCATCATTTTCACCCTGGATACTCGGCAACAGCAATCTCTACTTCACATCGTTCGTTCCTGTATTTCATTTGCCTCACAGATTTGCCTTGGCGCTGAGGGATGTGTGCATGTGTGTGTGTTTGGCATCAAATCCATCTCTATTGTTGCGTGTGTGCGGCACGCGGCTCGCTGGTCCGTCTTGTGTGTTGTCTTGACTCAGTCTTGATGTAGAGGGTGTGTGTTGTGTATCCGAGTCACTCTCATTATCTTGTTCCTTCTGCTCTTCACGAGTGTCATTATTCTCTCCAGCCCTCCATCTCGGCGTCGCTCTCTGCCTGCTCCGCATTTAATTAGCTCACTTTGCCAGCCATTTGTTGGAAACAAAATCCACACCGATGGAGCTCTTCAGAATAATTATCCCAAATATGATGCCGGACTCTTTGGGTTGGAACTTAGCCCAAAACTCTTTGAGTTTGAGCTTCTCTCTAACAGCAGCAAGAGTACCTCGACGTAGCTTTTTGAGACCCATCTAGTCTTGTTGGGCCAGACTTTGGACTATTAGAGTAAAGTCCTCTTCCATTCAGATTGGAAATTAGAACGTCTTTTTGAATTCAAATTGGATTCCTGACTTGTGACATTGAGGCAGAAAACTGGATGCAGAATTTGAACGTTGGGAAATTTGAGAAAAATGGGGGAAGAGTGTGAATGTTGGCATCACAAGGCCTTGAAATAATGAAATTATCTTAATAATAAAAGCCCTGAATTTTGATGGTTTAGGTCTTACAAATAGTTGAATAGATGGATGGATAGACAGTCCATCTGTTTTTTTTTTTTTTTTTTGTTTGCTTAACTTATTATTATTTTTATTATTTAATTTTTGCTTTGACCTTGACCGTTTTTGTTGTTATTATGCTACTTTAAAAACTTCTTAAACTGAAGTTTTACCCAAGAAGTACAAATGAACAGTTCATTTGCAAAAACAAATAACAAAAGATTAAAAAGATTTTAACAATTTTCCTTTTTTTTTTCTTCGTGTATTCCAATTAATCTCAATCAAACGGCAGTTGTTGTTTTAATTAGGTTGAAAAATAACAACAAAAAAATACAGCTAACAACAAAAAAACAACAACAACAACAACAAAAACTTTATTATCAGTTTTTTGCAGTTAAACTCTTCAAATGTTTACTTCCCAAATTTTATGGTGATGAGAATTTTAATATTTTGCAAAGGAGCTCACAGAGATTGCCAGCGGACAAAATCTGTCTGTATATGTCTTCATGGGTCTTGCAAAGATTGTGCAATGTTGTTGGCGATGTGATATTATTCAGTGTATTCTTTGAAGTTTAGGGGCCAGACATTCTAATTATGTAAACATAGCAGAGATGTTGAAACATAAATACTAATTAAAATAGTATTACAAAATATATATAAAAAAAAATCAGAAAGGTAGAAGTTGTATCAGTTAAGCATTTAAACTTTTTAAGCAACTAAATGGCAAGATCTATTTTTACACAACAGATACAGTATTAAAAATGTATTGGTTTTATTTTACATTATTAATTGCAAAAATAATAATATATAATATATATATATATGATGAACTGATATAAGGTCCATTTAACATGTAAAGTTAAATGCAGAAAATATGACATCTGAAAGAGGTAAAATAATGCGTACAATTGGGGGGTGGGTTGGGGGCTGGGTTCAAAAGGATATATATGCACAGACAGAAACACAATGCATCGCTGTGTATTTTCAGAGGATTCTACCTGGCAAAGGCTCTCAAATTCTCGGCAACAGAATGAGTACAGAACCATGTTGCCCTGATGGAGCTCTGTCCATCTGGAAGACTCCTGCCTCTCAGGACAAACTCTGCTCCATGAATGACATCATACCCTTGGCACAGAGCTACTACAGACTGGGTTTGTATGATCTTGGATGCTGCAACTCTTTGGAGTGTAGCAGAGGAAAAACCTTGTTGTTTCACACAAGAGAAAGGCCATAGCAAACTAAATTTATCTGGTAGATAAGCTTCAATTTTACAGCTTAAACAAATTAAGAAGACCAGGATTCAACCTAGTGTCATTAAAATATGTACCTCTGTACACTTTTTTTTTTGTGCAACACCAATGCCTTTCTGCATGTTTCGCTGCAGGCTTCAAAGAGAAATGTCAACTGAGTGGAGCTAAAACACCGGTTCAATACGTGGACCCAGGGCACATTTTTATTACGTTGATATATGTATGTATTGTGGTGGTTCAGAATTGAAATATCTGTGATGTAACCAGGTTATTTCAATTTCCTTTTGCACAGATTTGAACTTACATCTCTGTACTCCATGACCTTCTGAATAAACCTACTGTCTATGAAAACCCATAGATATGAAGCTGGATACGTCTGATGCTAATATTCAATAGCTTTAGATTTCAAATATCCCAGCATCTTAATCATGTTTTAAAGTAATGACATGATATTCCTCAAATAATTGTGCACTAATTAGTCTTTATTAATCGAAACTGTAAATTTGTGAGAAAAGGAATAATAGGTGCCTGCGTTTCACTCCAGTGTTCATTTCTTTTGGAAACGGCAGTGTCTCGCTAAAAGCGCACCCAGGAACGTTTATGCTATGAGACCAGGTAGACATTAACGTATCGCAAAGATGTTGAATTTGAATGAAAGTAATCTCTGAGTTTCATTGGTAGATCTTTCACCTGAAAAACGTAGTCTCAGAGGGTGGTGGTGGTCACCAGCTGAGCATCCGTCACCTCACTGCCCACCAACAGGGACGTGGCATTTCCATAGGCCATCACAGATCGATGGCAGCCATCACGCTCACCCCACTCTAAGAGCTTCACACACCAGAGCTGCTGCTCTGCTAACAGATGGAAAGGAACTACCCTGCACCTCATCGTTTCTTCCGTCATTTTCCCTCTTTCCTGCCTGGTAAACACCTTCTGTTTTTTTCCTCTTCATCTATTTGGTGGCAGGAACTTGGGCTAAAACCAACAAACACTCATTTCTTCCCTCTCCTCTTCTTCTGTTCAAACACGACCCACTGACCAAACTCAATTACGAGCTATATTTGTCATGTCCGGGAACGCTTCCACGTTCAGGAGTCTAGGTGTAAATCTTCGGCCCCTGTCAATATTCTGCTCACCAACACGAGGGCTCTCCATTGTCATTAGCCACCCAGCGGTGAGAGGAAGAAGACAAAGACTCGAGCAGACATCGATCTCTTTAATGGTGACATGGTCACACTTCATTCGAACTCTGAAGACAGCATCATATATACAGCACTGTACACCATAGAACCACAGTTTTTTTTTTTTTTTGTATAAGGGGTGGGCTTGAGTGATCAATAATGGAAAAACGCATTCATTGTGTGATTTATTTCCCCCCTCCTCTAACTGCAAAAATCTATTATAATATCTGCGTGTAAAAATGCCAAAAAAAAAAAATCTTTTTTTTTGTACTTTTAATTAGAAATTTGGCTTACAATGATTATAAAAAGTAAAAATATTATATAAAAATATGTATTTTTATTACTTGAATACATTTTTTGTATGTATATAACTAAATTATCTAAATAATTTTTCCCCCTTTATTTTATTTTTTATTATTAAATTCAGCTTTTACGTTTAATTAATGCATGATGGTTCCAAAGCCAAATACCATGTTAAATAATTATGTTTAATTACATTTAAAATTGATGTGTATATGTGAGTAAGAAATTACCTTCTCAACACCTTTTACCATTGCCATGAAAAATGCATTTTGTTTGTTTCTTTGCCTTTTTTGTTTCTAAATAATACTGATATACCTTCTGCATGTTTTCCGTTAGGCCTCATTATTATCCATTTTTCTTTTTCATCATGTAATGTCAGATAGAAATAACATTTGCACGACTGTGGAACAGGCCTTGGCAAAGTTGCTGAGATGGCAAGTAACTCTTCAGAAGAGGTCGTTTGTTAAATATATTGACCAATTTCAAACGCTGCTGGTTCTTAATGAACTAAGAACCAGTGTGGTGAAGCATTGGTCAATACTAAGGGAAATAAATAATTAAAAGTGATGAGGTTTTTACCTGTGAAATCTGCATCCAGTCTGAGATAGATGAAAAGAGGGGAGTTTATGGGTTGTTGATGGATCTGTTTTTCTAACGCCGCATCCAGAATATAGATGAGCCGAGACTTGTTTATAGTTGAAACATCACAATTTACATATGAAGTTTAACTCAGATGATGTTTTAAAAGTTTGCAAGGACATTGAACCAGATGACCGATGTTCCCAAGTGACGCATTTGTCACCAGTCATTATTCACTAATGAATTTTATGTAAAGCGGAGTCATGTTGTCAAATATGGATGGAATATTTCTTGGTCTTTAGATCTGTGGAGACTCTTTCTTCCATTAAAAGCTTCTGTCCTTTGGGCTAAACTCTAGATCTGTTTTCTTCAGCGGTTTTGACTTACTGTTCCACTCTGGACACTTCCTCATACAAACCTGGCCCGAGCTCTCTTGAGTACTACCCCGTGCATTTTATAACTGATAACTGCCCTCTCCCACAGCAGGGAGGCAATAACAATAAAGCACTGAAGCAATTTATCTGGAGATTATCATGAAAATATATGGTTTTCTGTCGTAAACAGTCAGAGGAAACGAGAGAGAGAGAGCGAAAGAGACATTATCCGTAATGAAACAGTTTATGAATGAAACCAGCACGGCTTCCTACAGATTACTCCCCCTCTCTCAAAGAATGAGAGTTTGACGAGACAGTAAATGCCGCTGAAGCCTGCAGAGATGCAGGTATAATTTATTTATTTTTTTCCTCTGTGAAGTTGTTTGATGCTGTCTTAGCTTGTGAATTACAGCAGTGTTGGTATGCGGAGAGCAGACTTCATCTGTGTTTTCCGTAGAATGGTTTTAGAGAACAGAGATCTGAGGTAAACGCATGACCTACCTCTTCTTTAGGTTCTTTCATCTCTGCTCAAGCAGATGAGAGCTCATTTACGAGGTGCACTGTGGATCTCTTGCATGTACTTATTTAAATCACGTTTGTTTCTTTTTCTACACAAGTATTGTTAACTCTCATAAATGCAGTCAGAATGGCTGTTGTACAATGTTTTGACTTCAATCCCTTCCACTTCTATTCAAGGTCTATAAAGAGAATAAAATGTATTTAAACTTCCGTCTTAAGACTTTTTCCAACTGCTAAATTTTCAAGATCTCTTTTTAGTTTTTGGAGCTTTAGCATGTGTTTAACACTTTTAGGAGTTGCTTTTTAAGAGTTGATTATCATCCATGTCATTTTTAGTTTGTACAACTGTGAGCTGTGTGAGCTGAAGAAAAAAATTGCTTTTATTTATTTATTTATTTATTTATAAATATATAAAAATGTATGTATTTTATATAATATGTATAATACTTATATAAATCTTATATAAGGTACAAATTATACAAGATAAATCTTGATAACACATAGTCCACTTTAGACATTTGGCTAACAGTAAGTAACTTTGCAACTATATGACGACTAGCAGTCATTAGAGAATTAGTAAACTGTCTGCTTAATAACTTCTAACACTTTATTTTGATGGTTCCACAACATACAACATACTGATGATTATGAGAAACTTTGCAAGTATATGTCAGCTTATTCTACACACTCTAAACCTACCCTAACACTACTCTGAGATTTAGTGGACAAGATTAGTTGATATGTAGTTATAAAGTTAGTTAATAGAATGTCTAACGTGGACTATCAAAATAAAATGTAATTAAATTAAATTATATAATTAAATATATTTGTCTTTCATAAGTTTATACAATATATACAACACACACACACTTTTGTATAATTAATAATAAATATTTTGTATAAGATTATGCATCTTAAAATAAATATTATGTATATTAACAATTTAATTTAATATGAAATTATTCAAAAATGTGTGTGTATATATATATATATATATATATATATATATATATATATATATATTATTTTTTTGGTTAATTAAATGTGTCATGCTGTCAAAGTGGCACACTGAGCATTGCTATTATTGTTTATAGCTGTTTGTAACCGGGTTATCCAGTATTGCCACTGTACTACAGCATGCCAGCAACATCCCTGGGGCCAATAGAGTAGAGCAGAGGGCACTAGAGATTGCCATTCAGAGCTGGCATCAAACTCTTACCCAATCTTCACTTCCAGCCAGTAAAAGCTTTTCTCCTTGTTCTTATTCAATCATATCCACATGGATGCGACGCTTCAGGCATAATATTGCTTGCTTGCGCTGTTTCCAGATCAGTGTCCGTTGCATTTGCCAGCAGGATTTGCTAGCCTGCAATTATCATGTCAAGTGTTTGGCCGGAACACAGCAGATGATGGCTTTTATGAAGGTGTGGAGTAGAATAGCATATCTTTTATTTTCTTGAAAGAGGTGGAAAGCGTGATACTTTTAACAAAGAATCAAAGTAGTGCAAGGAGACACTTGTGTTTCTAATCAAGGCAACAAATCCAGGTCTAATCTTTGCTGTCGTCCCATGTGGAGTCTTGTTGAATAGTGTTTTAGAGCATGTATGACTAAAGACCATATCGAAGTCATTAGTTTTAGATATGATGTAATTAAACCAAATCCCTTTAAAGGACTGAAGCACTGACTCAACAGTGAGCACTCTATTAAAAGAACATTTAATCATTAATCTCAGGGGAGGCTAATTCAGCTCGCACTCATTGCCAGGAAATTTAGGGGAAGTTCAGCCTGTTAATAGTTTTGATAGGTACACGCATACTGTGTTCTTGAAGAGTTTCCAGGAGTAACTCCACATCTAAAACCCTCTCTCTGTGTCGTATTGAGTTTTAAAATGTGAGAGATGTATGTGCAGACTTTCAACAACTGTTAATGACAATCTAAATTTAGACCCAGCAGCCCGCATACAGCAGTCTAGTCTAGTCAAGATAAGCCTGACCAGTCCTGGACATCTAGCACAGATCGTCTCCATATCTGACTAAACATAATATTGGTGTAGTTCTTCTGCTTTCATGACAGCTCTCGTGAATTGAAATGAAGCGAGTTGTGAATGAATGCTTGCATTGGTGATGTTTCTGGGGGGAATCCATGAGTTGTTCAGACTCCATCTGTCTGAGAGTTTGATGAATGAGATTCTGCTGTGATTTAGTGATGGCAGTGAACACAGTGCTTGCTGAGGCCAGAACTTTTCCAGTTCCTCCACCAGTTTGTTTAGACTTGGTTAAAATCCATACTAAAAAAAAAACTTTCCATTTCTTCCTTCCTTCTTTCCTTCTTTTCTTTTCCCTTCCCTCTCTCCTTACCATCTCCATCTCTCTCTGTCAGTCTCCATCTCCAGTTTTCCCTTCCCTTCCCTTCCCTTCCCTTCCCTTCCCTTCCCTTCCCTTCCTTCCCTTCCCTTCCCTTCCCTTACTTTCCCTTACTTTCCCTTACTTACCCTTCCCTTCCCTTCCCTTCTTCCATCACCTTCCATCACTGTTGCTACCTTTTTCCTTTCCAGTTCCCTCTATCCTCACTCCTTTCCCTTTCTCTCTATTTATACTTTATTTTTCTTCTTTCCCTTCCTCTTCCCTATTTCCCTTTCCTTCCGTTATCTTCTATTTCCATCACCTTTTTCCTGACCTTGCTCCTTTCTCCTTCACTTTCCTGCACTCACCTTTCCCCTCCTCTGCTCTACTCTCATTTCTTTGATGTGCTTGGATGCGTGTATGTGTCTAATGTGTTTGCGCATGTTGGCGTGTTTCTTCTTGTGGTCGGCGTTGCTGTGTCAGCGAGTTTAAAGCTGGATTCTGTACAGAGGCCAGTGGTGGTATGACAGCAGGCTGATGGGAGTCTGACTAGAGGAGGTGACAGGTGGACGTATTGCTTTTTGTAACCTGACAGGCATGCTGCAGACAGTCCACATCACTCCGGCTGTCTGCCTCCAGCTCAGAGCAAACAGCAAGGCTAAAAGGAGGAGGAGAGTAAAAGAACAGCTCCACACCACAGCAACACGGAGCCCGAGTATCGTTTCAGCATGCAGACAGTCAAGCTTTCCAGATGCCTGCTGACAATCCCACAGCAGACCTCAGGTGTGTACACAGCTGCCTGTCAGGACATACCTCAGTCACTGTAGACTTTAGCTGTCACCGAAGAAAGCATCATTCTGGATTTCTCTGTGTGAGTACAAGCATACATACGGTACGTTCACGCTCACGCTTGAAAACGCTCCTCTAAATCCCCTTGAGTGGTGCGGCATGACTCGTCACACTGAAGTAGAGCAGATGAGAGACAGATGGTGTCGTTGGGTTCTCCCCGACACAGAGCCAGGATCCAGTCTGTCTTCTTTGGGTTTCGACAACCGGCCACCCCAGCCTGTGACTCAGGACCCCCTGGAGACAGATGTCGAGGGCCCCCGAGTGCAGGGTGGAGCCCAACACGCAGTTGTATTAAACACTCAGCATTTTTAACTTACGCCAGCCAGCTGGCAGGAATGTGTGCCCTGTTGCTGTGTGTGTGAGTGCCGGTGAGTGTGTGTGATGCTGGCAGTACTATGTCTGGTGTAAGACTTGAGATATTTCTAGAATGGCCTTCAGAATTAAACCCATTCATGTATCATGTATCACCTGCTAGTTTCTGTCAGCAAAGGGTCTTCATAAGCTCACACACAGACAAGATGCACAAAAAACCTAGTGAGCTGGCTACATCCTTCATAGACGGCTACCTTCTAAGTCAGTATCTTAATTCAAATTGAGTGGCTAAATCAGAATGCTTAACATATTAAAAATACATATTTACAAGTTGGAAAATCGTAATTACGATACCAGGTGCGTTACAGTCACTTTGGTCAGAGCAAAATATCTTTTATACATAAAATTTTACAAGATTTTTTTTTTTTTATGTACGTCACTAAAATAAGAAATGCAAATTGAGATGTTTTTTCTTCGAAGATATTTTTCTGTTTATGAAGATTCTGTAAATTCTGTTATATTATTTGTTGTAATTGTCATAAAAATTCTGTGGTAATTTTTGAACATGTAACTTGCTTAGTTCCGAATCATTAATTTTAACAAACTAATCCTTAAAATACATACTGCATCCATTATGTGTCTGACATGTTTTCTAACTCCAACTCGGAAAGTCAGGGCTTAAAGAAAATCCATAGTTTCCTATTAGTAATTATGATGTTGTAGTCATGTGCATTCAACTGGTGAGTTTATAATAATTATAATTACATTAAAACATTAATCTTCCATTATTCAACATTTCGGAAAGCAACAGATCTTTATTGCGACATATCAAGGAGGAATTCATTACTGAAATAATAGAGAAAAAAGGAAATGTAGAGACTTAAGTTTGTCTTTGGTTGGTGACTGGATAAAAACAAAGAACTTTCAGTAAATCGGGGTTTATTTGGACTAGATTATTGGAGACGCCCAGCATACATCAACAGAGTAAAGTCTGTCAGTTCGAGTTAAGACTTTTCTATTTTATCCCTTTTTCCTGTTCCTGCTTTTTGTTTCAACTATTTCATTTATTACAATTAATTCTGAGCTCATTGCAAGGCATTTTGGCATTGCCTCGTTCGTAAAGCATGCACCTTAAAATGGACCCCTAAAATAGGTTTTGAAACAAATCTATAGGCGCACACACATACCCAGGCAGCTTTCTCAGGGATATTTAGTGTGTTTTTTTGCCTCACCTCCAGAGCTGTCTCAGGCTGTTTGTTTTACTCCGTAGTCTTAGCCAAAGACATTTGTCAGGATTGTGGCTGACAGAAATCCCTCAGCGTGTGGATTTGCTGTCGAGTCTAAACCCTACTATCCACCCACACCTCGTCGTTGCTACTACAAATTGTCACTCATGAAAGTGGTTTTTCATTGCATTCAACCATTAAACATTTCATTGATTTTGCAACTTTATGCACATTTGAGAACAATTATTGCATTGATTACATTATGTAGTATGGTTTGTGCCATACTACATAATGTAATGTCCTTGATTGATTGTCAAACAACTTTTGGCTTTGCAGTGACTTGAGAGAATAAAACAAGACAAGTATGTACTGCATGTATGCAGTAAACTGTTCATTACTGTTCAAACTGTCAGCTGAACATAGCTATTGTAAACCAACTTTATTTTTCTAGCAAGGCTTATATTAAACTAAAATGTTCAACCCGACTTTTTAACACTGAAACAAAACAAGCGCACATGCCTGGCATGCCCAGATCCCTCGTGGCTCAGTAACTCGATGCTTTATAGGGCCATATCACCCACCTGTCTGAGCCTGAACAATTCTGCCTGCGGATCTGCCAGCTAGCACCTCCTCAGGAGAGGAGCAAGCGGTAACATTCAAAGCCAGCGGCACAGCATCACTCCACATACATTCACTGCTCTGCTGTTGGAGTGCCATTTGTGCTTTTTAGAGCCCATACTGTTTCTTTTATCACTTTCTTCGGTCAAAGTCAATATTATGAGTTGGATATCTAAAAATATGTGTGTGTATATGTGTGTGTGTATATATATATATATATATATATATATATATATATATATATATATATATATATATATATATATATATATATATATATATATATATATATAGATATATATAGATATAGATATCCTTCCTTTCCTTTATTACATGTGGAATTTACTTAACATTGGTAAAATATCCCATTTATAGGCTTTTGTCAATGCACAAATTAGCATTTCAAATGTCAAATGCAAGTTACACATTCATTATGAAAATATACAAAATCTTAAAAAATCACGCATCCTATCATAATCATGCATTCGTTATCTTATATAATTTGTAGTGTTGTCATGTTTATTTCTGCTGTGTAAAAGCCTAAACATGTATGTGATGTTACAAACGCCTTCTTCAGTTGCCAGGTATATATTCAAAGTATAATATACATTAGTAAAAGTATTTACTTAAATTTGTATTTGTGTATATGTGCGGCCTCGGTATATTATAAAAGCAACCCATAAACAGCTATGTAAGTTTTCTAGCAACAATTTACAATTTACAAAATCACCAAACTATGCAGGAAAACCGTGACCCTGGCAACACTGGGTCGCTATACCCTTATCACACAGATAACCTTCTGTGCTGCGATTTATCTCAAGAGGTTGGGGCCAAACCTTATCAAACTATTAATTTACGTTAAAAAATGTTTGATTAATCATATGTGTTCATGTGTTAATGTTGACACCCCATATATATATATACACACATACACACACACACACACACACACACACACACACTGTTAGATAGACTTTTTACTCTTTCACCCAGTAAACTGCTGTACATCTTCTAAATGGAACATGTCATAAAATAATGTCATGAAGCAGAAATGGCTAAAGTGCTCACAATCACTTTCTCCGTCATTGATGGTTTTTAACCTTGAAACAAGTGCTACTGTGTGTGATGTCACAACAGGACCCATTCATGATACACCCCTAGTTGAAAGCCAAATTTGGATTCTACATTAGAGTGAAAAACATTCGCTTTCATTTTATGTCCTTAAGGCACGAAATGCCTTTCTCTACAGGAAGCTATGTTAATGATCACAATAAGTGAGCTGGTCCTTTTACTGCTCAAGGTTCTTCTGTTCGTATTTCTATCAAATTCTCTTTTGTGCCGGCCTCATCTGAAAAATGAGAGAACTAGAGGGTATGTTGTGTCAGATATTTTTATAGTGCGGTGTAAAGCACATTTCTCATGACAGAGGAAGCAGACACCTGTACCGCTGCTCTTTTATTTGTTTCATGTTAAATGTCAACTATTATTAAGTGCCGAACTGACTGTTGCAGATTGTTCTGGACCGTGAGGTATATCTTTACGATTCCTGTCACTGTTCGTCTTCGACAAGTTCGGCTTTTACCTACATGAATGATGCCCCTTTACTGCAGCTCCTGTGGTTATTGGTGGAGCACACGCATTATTCATGTCCTTTTCAAGCAGATAAAATATCATACGAGCGGCAATGAATGAGCCACCTTTGTCGAAACGCTTTAATGATTTCGATTATTGATTTAATTAGTAGAGTAACTAATGATGGGTCCATTTCTAAGCCATTTTTCTATTCTGTAACCTTCATGTCTGGTCGCTTACTCACCAGTTACTGATAAAAGAGCAAAACTCATTAAAAACTCTAACCTCGGTTAATATCATCCCCACTTCTATTTCCAAGGCCTTTCATCACCACATGCAATCCCAAATGGATAATGGGACTCTTGTGGACTGCATTGGACAAAAGATCCTTCTCACTGAATGGTTAACATAGACTTTCATTTTCAATTTGAAAGGTTGACTTCAATTATATTTGCAGAGGTGTTAGCCAGGCATGAAAATATGGCGGCAGTCTCATGGTGGTGCTTTATGCGCGACGAAAGCCGAACAACTGTTTCTCAGTCGAGGTCAAGGTCAAGGTGGCTTTCCTCCGTACCCGTTCCCCCAGAGAAAGGGGCGACGGGGCATGTTTGCATGCTCTAATCCCACCTAATGGGCCACACCAGCTGCTAAGAAGGGACAGTTGTGCTTCGTGCTGTCTTGGGCTTATCAGCCCCCATCATCAAGCTATGGGAATGTACAGCTGGGGAATTCTTTCCCACCTGTCTCCCTCCATGGGCGGCCCTGCCAAACGCGGTCACGGCTAAATATAGCTTGCATGTTGGAAGCTGTGGGGAAGGGCGAATGGGGGAAGAGGAGGAGGTCTGAAGTGCCAGACCTGGTTGGGGGTGGGTATAAATAAACAGAGGGCTGGGTGGCAGGAGTGGGCGCCGACGCTGAGATTCAACAGCTTTCCCGTTCGTGCCAAGCCTTCGGCGCTGAACGCTGCTGACGGGGAGTGCCAGCGTATCTTGGCCCTCGGTCTGACAAGCGGTGTTGCGTGCTTGCAGTGTAGACTGCTTTGCTGATTAGAATGTGAGTGTCGTAGCTTTGTCGTGTTGCATCGTGTTTACAGTTGCATTGTAGACAGATGTTTACTCATTAACAAATGGATAAATTGCTTTAAAAGAACTCAAACTCTTTGGGGAAAGCAGGTTGTGTGCAGAAATCATCAGTCTTATTTTGGTTATAATGAGGGATGGGTATTGAAAATCTGTTGTTAATTCAGTATTGGTTGTATTACAGTCAAGACAAGCGAAGTCACTTTTATAGCACTTTAAACAGTACAGATTGTGTATCATATTGAAAAATAATTTGCCAATAATGTAAAAAGACTAGATTTAACAATTAATTTTCAGTTAAAGACGTTTTATTAATTCATTCAGTGATGTCATCGCCCAGCTAAGTTCAGTTTAAATAGTATCTGTTTGATCACATTGACGATAATCACTGGAAATGAAATGTCCCCAACTAAGCAAGCCAGAAGTGTGAAAAAAACTTCTGTGATAGAATAAAGGGAAATTGAGAAAAAAAAAAAAAAAACTTTAGAGAAACCAGGCTCAGTTGGGGGGCAAAATAGAAAAAGTAGTACCTACTTAGTATGCAATTTACGACACATCTATGTTTTTCTGTTGCATTGTCTGATTTTCAACAGCTTATATGGGCCAACTCATAATAACTGAATTGGTCAAAACACTCTCAAATCTGTCTCGATCACTCATTGGAGTTGATGTTGACTTTCTTTACTCTAATGGGGTTCCTCTTGAACTGAACCAGAGAACAAAGTGTTGTGTAGGTTTCGTGATTAGTGTGATCAATGTAATTACTAACCGGTTGTTCGTATGCCATGTTTTTGTTTAGTGTATTTGTTTAGAAAGAACGATTAATGGAATCATCAATCAGCCACAGGAATCATTAAATGCCTTGCGATTCCATATATATAATGGAACAATAAATGGTCCGTCATTACACTGATCTACACTGTGCAAACTTTGTGAGATTCTCTTGTGGTCTCGTCAGAGGCTTTGACCCGTAGGAATTCAATCACAGCACAGTCATGCTACAGAGCGGCCCGGCCTGTCCCTTCTCAAAGGCACTCAGAGGAATAACAGGCCCAAATAAGAGAACCAACGGCCTACTTTATCTCCACAGCCCTTAAAAGCCTGACGTACCCTCTTTATTTTTAGGATGCACCCTGTGAGGAAACTCAGCCGTATGCAAACACAGACACTTCAAAGCTCCCTCACCCCTCCTCGCCTTCGCTTTCTTCTTTTTGATTATAAGGCCTTGCATTGTTTTTATCTTGTTTTCGTAATGTAAGAATATGCCATATCAGCCGCTTTGAGGCTTCTGCACCGTGCTCTGAATCGCCTCAGAGGTAGAGCTCGTTCTCGGGCTTGTGTTGGTATCTTTTCTTTCTTTGTGATACGATCGAGCTGGAACACTTGGATCGGTCTTCTGCCGTTGGGGATGGTACCCTCATGAACATGCTCTCTCAAGTCAGATTCAAAGAAACATTGCAGGGGCTTTAACAAACTGTTCAGTCATATGGGAATTTGTAAGAAGGGAATATTTGCAGGAAGCAGCTGCTCAAATATTACATAAAATATTTCTCTCATTGAAGAATTCAGAAGTAATTATGCATTTTGGTCAGGTGCGTATACTATATGCTTGAATTAGATTTTTGTGTAGCTTTTGTGAGCATGGTTGATGGGAATAGTTCACAAAAATTACAATTATTTTATGTACAGTACTCATTCATAATAATGTTACTCCAAGAGTGCATTATTTTCTTGATTTGTGGAATGCAAAAGGAGATATTTTGAAAAATGCCCAAGCTGCACCTCTCCATACAATTTTTTTGTGAACATTTAATTATACAAATACATAAATGATCTGAAAAAAAGCACGTGTGAGAGAAATGAGAAGGCTTTCTGGTGTCAATATGACACCAGTCAATATGAATAATTAAATGGACATCTCTGAGAAGAATTTGTGAAATGTGACATGCAGTTAGAATTTAAAGGTGGGAAGCATTGCCCAGAGCATTTACATTTTCTTTGGAAACTGAACATGTCTGTGGCATTGTTGAAACAATTTTTATAATTCTATAGAACGTAGTCATATATAGACATCGGGCTCTATTTTAACTATCTAAATGCAAAGGCTAAAGCACACGGCTCAGGTCCAAATCCACTTTCGCTATTTTAAATGGATGTTTTTTGGGCGTAATGTGCAATAAACCAGTCAGAGTCTCATCTCCAATTCCCTTTAAGAGTGAGTTGTGCCTGCGCTATGGATTTCATTCATCATTATAATAGGCTGTATAGTTCGTGGCAGGAGTGGGTGCCGGCGATGAGATTCAACAGCCTTCCTTTTTGTGTAATAAAAATGGACAAGAACAATTAAAGAAAAAACACATGGGTCAGGTCAAAGCATCTCAATATTTTTTTGTCCCAAATAATTATTATTATCATTGTTTTAACACTTTTTATGGTAGTCAACTGAATATTTCAGTATAATGTCACAGTTTATTTTGCTATCCTCATTTACTATAGTGTCCTACACCCACTAGTAAAAAAAATAGTTTTAAAAATGATGACTGTATGTAAAATCGCTGTGTTCAGTTGGTCAGAGGGACACATTTTAGCTGGAAACTCCTTTTAATATCTGTTCTGTCCGTATAGCAATGATAGAGTTATTAAATAGCATACTTGCATGCTTTAAGAACAGACCACTACTGACAACCTTACACATTTTTCCTCCGTTGACGTCATGTTTTGTTCATTTTCCATGAGAATCTAGTCAGTGAGATGAGAATCAGTTCTCATTTTTGGCACACGGTTTACCAAAGCGCGTGCTGGTGGTGGATTTCTCATGTCTACGGTGGTGTAGTGGAGGCTGATGCTATCTGTAAGTGCTGTTGTCTGCAGTGAAACCCATGACTGTGGATTTTCATGGGTGAGTGGCAGTCCAGGGCTTCAGGTGAGAGAATGAAATGGGGTGCATGCACTCATACTGTAGAGACCTGTATCGAATCCTTTCTGTCGGCAGGTAATTGTAAGTAGGGGTTTTATAATTAGATTTGATTTATCATTGAGATTTTGCCAATTTTTAATTCAGTTATACATAATAAAATTAATTTGGATCAGAATTTATTTAAATTTATTTTATCACCTAAAAAAAATCTGTAATGCTGTGAAATATGATTACAGTTTAAAATGTCAGCTTTCAATTTCAATATAATTAAAAATAGTAATAATAATTGTTATTATTTTGTGATGGTGAAGCTTTTTAGCAGCTATTGCAGTCAGTGTGACACAATCCTTCCAAATAAATAAATAAACATAAATAAATATGCTGATTTACCACTCAGTATTTTATTGTTATGAATTTTGAAACAATTTATGCAATTTAATATTTTTGTGGAAACTGATGCATTGTCATAATCATGAACGGAAAGTTAAAAGAACAACACATATTTGAAATAAAAGTCCTTTTTAACAATTAAAAAGAATTTAAAAAACTATATAAAAAAATAATGAATAATCATCACTTGTCAGGGCGTAAAGGATATTTCATGCTCCATATATTCCATAATATGCAGAAACTGCAACTGGCAAGAACCCCAAATAATTTGCTTACAAATCTAATGATGCTGAAAGCTAAAATTACCAGCATGAACTTTATTTATTTAAAATACACAATTGTTTCTTCAGACTTACATCTGGTGCGAAAATATGGATGCAATCTGAAACAGCATCTGTTACACATTGGATATTATTATAATCATTATAATCGATTATTCAATACTATAAACTAAGCATTTAGTCTTTTTTGGTATTTTTTTTTACACCTCTAATTATAAGTACAATTTCAGACACAGGCTTGCAGGTTTATAATGCATGCACATGCATGGTAATGACACTCTTGGTTTAGACTGCCTAATGTTGTTTTTTTGGAGACACAGGCAGTTAGCGAGAGCTCAGTTGCATGTTTTGTAATACGGTGCCGTGTTCTTGGAGACTGCAGGTGTGTCTGTTTGCGCCCGAGGTGTTCTAGAATGTTTATGTATTCTTGTGTTCTGCCATATGGGCGTTTCAGCATTTCTGCTGTCACACTTCACTAGTCCTGAACGGTGACTTCTCCGAGGAAGAGGAATGCATCTGTGGCTCAGCAAACTACCCAATCACCTTCCTCTCTCCCTCTCTTCCCGAGCAGCACGCGATAAGAGAGCGAACTGACGCGGTCCATCACTTTATCTTGTACCTCCGCTTATCTGTGTAATATAAAACCATCTCTTATTTCTAAACAACCGACCCATCTGATAGGAGTTGCATTACGCTGTCAGTTGGTTTCAGTCTGCGAGAAATCTGTGGAATCAAGCCACGGCGGTGTCTAGGTGTAGTAAACAGGAAGTTAGTCTGTAGATAAATAATGTGAGAATCTGAAATTGATGAATACAGGCTTTTTCTAATGATGTATATTGACCAAGTGTGAAATTACATTTTTCATCACCGCTAATCACTATTGGCAGGTTTCCCAGAGGAGTTCTTCTTAATTGATATTACACAGGTGTCGCTGGATTGTTTGTAAGAGTTTGGTGTGAGATGGAGACCAAACGAAGAAGGAAACGAGAGAGAGCGCGAGCGGCTTATTTGAGCACCCAGAGTGTGCGCCAGATAAAACAGCAGGCCATTCCTTAATATTTTCCCTCCTGCGTGAAGTTGTTTGATTACTGCTCATCCAAAGTCATGTGTGCTCTATCAAATCAATGGCCAGCATATTGAGAGCTGATGTACTGAGGTAATTAGAGCTCTTAATTGTCTTCATCGCTCACTGTGCAACTCTCTGAACCGCTAGCAGCTGCTATGTCACCCCGTTGTGTATGTTTGTGTGCTTAAAATGTGTCTGGAGGGTTAGTTCACTCAAAAATGGAAAATTCTGTCCTGGTCCGACCCCCTTTTTTGAGAAAGCGGTTCTTAAACCTATGAGATCAAACTTCCCTCAGATCGTATTCGACAAATGGAACCGACAAAGCTCAAGAAATGCTGAAGCACATTTTTCAAATTGCTAGCAGATATAAACGTGTAGCATGACAATGACATCACTGTTAATATCATATTCTGATTATTAAAGGGATAATTTAGTCAAGAATGTTCATTGTTTATGATATTGTTACAAACCTGTATGATTGGTTTATTTTAAAAAATTTTTTATGAAAGTCATTGGAGTCCCAGTGCATTTTGTACGCTAAACGTTCTTCACAATCAAATTCTAATCGTATTTTGTGTTCAACAGAACAAAGAAAGCCATAAACGTTTGAAAAAACAACACAGTAAACGAGGACGGGTTTTAATGGTCTTTTAATGGTCTTTCAATAAAATCGCTGCAATGACTGATACATGGGCAGCACCTAAAGGTTGAAGTATGCTGCAGTTTTTGCACAACATCCTGTTGATCTGGTTGGGTTTTGACGGCAACATCCTTCATTAATATCTCACAATTCCGTGCATGCAGTTTTAGGATACTTATAAGAATAATTCATGTAATTCGTCTGATGATTTGTTTTAGCATGATTATATCTAAAGCTAAATCTGAATTTGCTGTAGGCCACAAGACATGAAATTATGGTGTCTTGAAAGTCTGTCTACAGCCGTTTCCTGTACTTTTTATATCAAAATTCTGCGTTTTGGAAAGATACTGACTTGCTGAGCTGTAAGACAGCTGTCTAAGTTTTGAACATAGCCATAGCCAAACTGTGAGTATCTTTCTTAATTACTTACAGCAAGAACTGTCAGCTGCGGCCCACAGGCAAAATCCAGACCATTGATAATTTTATGTGGCCCCTCGATGATGAAATCATTCCAGCGTCTGATACTTTAGAGAGCAAAACCGATGAATACGTTCAAAAGCAAACAAAATCAAACACGTTTAATATGTTCAAATTGATTAGATCAAAAACAGTAATATTGTGAAATATTACTACAGTTTAAAATAGTGTTTATATTAACATATTTTGGGTGTGATGGCAAAGCTGAATTTTTTGCACCATTACTCTTCATAAGTATTCTATGTCACATGATTTTTCATTAATCATTTTAATATGGTGATTAGAAGCATTCATTATTCATATTTTCAATACTGAAAACAGTTTTGCAGCTTAATATTTTAATGCAATGAAATCAATGGATTTCCAGAATTCTCTGTCCAATGCAATGAAATCAATCGATTTCCAGAATTCTCTGTCCGCAGCCAACCATAGTAAAGTGTGTTTTCTTATAGTGAGGGTTACTGCATATAAAGTGAGCTGCTTTGCACTTTGCAAACCAAAAAAAAAAAAGCACTGGTGACGTCAGCGCTTTATCGAAACCATCCTCTGTAGTGCCTCTGCAATTCCCACACCTCATTCCTCATTTCCCTTCAGGAATGTCCCCCCCCCGGTAGGTTTCAGACATGGGAGAGATGTCTGATTTTTCCTGGATCCATCATTTGTCGCTCTGGTGAGCGGCAGGCAGATGGGCCGTGGTGGCGTTGGGTTTGAAATCCTTGAGTCGATCCTCATTACTTTCCATTAGGTCGCTACAGAGTATGACTCCCCACTGACTCGCTGTTACTGCCTCAGAGCAGAAGCAGGAGACCCGTACACGTGTGTGCACGTCATTTCACACTCTGGTGCCACTAATGGAGGTCACATTGAACCTATCGTACTCCAACACACTCCCCCAGCAGCCTCTGCCATTGTGTTATGCTAATGAGACTGTCTTTGGGATTTGTATTTAATTTGGCATTTTTTTTTAAAGCATAATAGCATTTCCCTGCCCCCATCGATACAATGATTTTTTTTTTTTTTTCCCTTTGCTATTCTTTATATTTCTCTCTCTCTCTCTCTCTCTCTCTCTCTCTCTCTCTCTCTCTCTCTCTCTCTCTCTCTCTCTCTCTCTCTCTCTCTCTCTCTCTCTCTCTCTCTCTCTCTCTGGAGTTTGAATGAGAGTAAAGCAGTCAGAAGATGAGAGGAGGCTCCTCTTCAAAGCTCTCAAAGCGAAGGCCTTATCAAAGGCCCGTCCCAAGGAAATCAGAGACTTGTTTTTCCCTTAAATTTTTCAATTACCGAGCTGATGAAAAGGACTCGTGCCATTCGAGTAAGATCCCAGAGTGCCGTGTGAGGGGGCGATTCTTGCGTAGTCCACGCAGTCCAAAAGATATAGCGGAAATGTAGATTGAGGGATGTCGTCATGCTCTGATCTACTTTGTAATGGACACATTTGTGTCCCTTTTTATGAATCGCGCATTCTTAATGAGGAAATTGAAAACAAAAAAGTCTGTCATTTTTTTTTTTATTTACCCACGTTATTCCAAACCTGTATGACTTTCTTTTTTTCTGTGGAACACAACTGGTGAAGAATTCTGAAGAACTATGTTGGTTTGCTGTTTACTGTGAATAGGGACTGAAGCGGTCATGCTTCAAAAAGGAAACGAAAGCATCATTCACATGACGTACAGTACACTACTGTTCAAAGGCTTGAGGTCAGTACACTTTTCAGTAACTTTATAACAAAACAGTCACTGTTTTGTTATAATGTTACTGATTTGTGTTTAAAATCGTTTAGAAAAATCAGAGGAAAAAAGTATAATGGTTTCTACAAAAATATTAAGTAGCACAGTTGACCCTTTATAAAAACCTGCTTATCTCCGTCAAGCCATGTCACTCAATACACATCATGTTCTCACGCAGTAAAAAATACATTGCAGAGCAAAGAGGCATCTGACAACTTTGGGGCTTTCAAATAATGATGCATTACAATTTCCTTTAATTAGTTAAATAAAATGAAATTAAATATATTAAAAAAAAAAACTGAGCCAGAACATTTGAATGGTAGTGTAAAAAGTCCATATGACCTCTATACTCAATGACACTCTATATTCAAAAATGCTCTAAAGTTCTGGCTTTATGTGGTTCAATTGAAGTTATTGGATATTATTCCCTTTTAGTGAGCTTTTACCTGTCTCAACCAGATCATTCACTCTCACTCTTTCTCTGATCAGTGAGAGAAGTGGATAATTCAGACCAGTTATTGAAAACATGAGGTTCATTTTGATTTCATTTCAGTTGTTCACGCAGACCATCAAAATCTTTTTTTCACTTAATCAATTTTAAATGCACGATTCGAGCCACAGTTTTTCTCCTGAAATAAACAATACGACGGCCGTTCACATTGTGAGCAGTAAAGCATGGAGTGTCTCTCATCTGAGATGAAGCTGTGTACACTATTAGAAGAGGCTGCAGACTGTGTGGGTCAGGGCTGATGTGCTGTTTGAGAGGACTGGATGAGAGCTGAGGACATTGGGTCTCAAAGAAAGGAGAACCAAGGCTGAGCTGTTTATCCCATTGTTACTCAGAGAAGAGTACTTAAAGCAACAGTACTTAAAAACACAAGAGAACTGGGCCAAGGCAAAGCAAACATAATGGCTCAGACTGAATTTTGTTTGCTGGTTTTCAATTAATTGTCATTGGGTATTATTACTATTAAATGAATGTGCAGTTGAAAGCACTAGTATTTCATAATAAAGAATGTTTTCTTTAGAGTTTTTATCCATTTTTGTGCCCCCCCATATATCATTTGATAGCATAGTAAAATCGCAAAGAAGGTTAAAATATCTATAGTTTTTAATATTTGTAAAAAGATTTTAAATTAAATTTTATATATAATTTTATTTCTTTTAGTTATTTATTTTTAGTTAGTGCATTAAGTTAAATGAAAATTATGTTCTGATTAAAAATATGCAACGGTAAAGCTGAAAAACTTTTACAAACTTTATTATATATATATATATAAACATAATTTCCTTTTTTGTTTAAGATATTTTTATTAAATTTTTTTATAATTTTTTTTTTTATTTGGTTTTATTTTTAGGTACCTTTTTAAAACCCTTATGGACATTTTAAGTTATTGAAACCTATTAGCAACTGAGCCCTGTTTACATAAATTTTATTTTATTTGATTTATTTATAAAAAAATTTCCATGAGAAGAGGTTTCCTTCACAAACCCCTATATTAATGTTCACTTGGAAAAAGAAGATTTTTATGTACAGACTGTGTAGTTAAGGCATCTACCAATAGTGGGAAATCTCGTCCACTAAAATCTCAATCTTCACGTCCCTGAAATAACGATAAATTGAATAACTTTGCTATTACGAACCTGTATATCCCATAACGGAACTGTTCTGTCTTGAATGATGCATTGCACATCTTAACGCGTTTGCATTACCATCCTCAGTGAAGTGTTTTCTATCAGATTGCTCTGGCAAGTTCTTTGAATCTTGGACGGAAGAAGAGGGTCTTCTGAGGACCATATGCAGAAGATGAGAGAGATGCTTGTGTTGCTATCACACTGCCTCAGTGCAGTGTTGCTCCTTATCATTGCCTCATTTTAGTAAGTAGCTCTAATTGGCTGCGAACGAGCCTGTGCTGCTGTTCTCTCTTCTGCGCTCTTATATAAGCTCCGCTGCTAGCAAACAGGTCTGACCTGAAAAGGCAAGGCGTAGGACACATTTCCACACAAACACACTCCCGTACAGCTTAAACCGGAATATGATTTTCGTTTTCCTTTTAAAAGAGATCCATGCCTGTTTTCCTAATGGAAGTGACAGGGGTAGTTAACTCTAGTGGCTCGGCTGCAACCGAGCTTTCGTGAACAATAAACCCAAAGGGTAGAAGCACAGGACATGACAGAGCGCAGGATATAACAGAGCTGCCCAATTTTCCAGCAGACTGCTTCCCGCCACAGCCGTCCGCTTGTAACCAACAGGCCTTTCGACGTGAGAGGGATATCTTATAACCAGCCCCGCTGTGAAAATCTTATAGCGCGGTGCGGCTGAGAAACGGCTCGGGAAACCTTGGCCCAAGTGCCCTCGCGGACAAACTTAACTCCTGGCTGTGTTTCTCAACAGCGCTAAGTCTGTGAAGCAGAACTGGGCTCATTATAATTGCCGCTGGCATATCAGGCCACAATTATCAACGCTGGCTTATTCAGTCTTTAATTGCCTCATTTAATTTGTTCACATTTGGCGCAGAACAACGTCAACCTGCTGCAGTTGAAAGTGATTAGCTCCAAGGACGTGATATGCACAATACAAGCCTATTGGCTGTTTCTACCGCTGTTGCCTTCATCTTTCCTTCACTTTGAAAAATGACCTACTATTAAAGTATCCCAAATGAAAACGCGTTACAGATAACGCTAAACTTTTTTTTTTTTTTTTTTTTTTTTTTTTGTGGTTTCACCTCTACACAGCTTACAGGCAGAGTTTGGGCAAAAATGTATACTTTCAGATTGTATATTGAGGCAATTCGTATAAAATAATAAAACTTAAATACAGAAAATAGTTTTTTTTAGTTACATAATTATTCAGTTATGTACTATATTTATTTATTTATTATTTATTATTATTAATATATTATTTATTAAGTATTTAATTATGTATGTATAGGCACAATATGGGCCAAAAATGTATGAATAGTTTTAAATACAAAAATAATTAAATAATTATAATAATATTCTATTGTAATAATGTTGTAATAATAACAAGATATAAATAATACAATTTATATGTTCAGTTATGGTTTATATAGACTCAAAGACGAAAAAGGGTTTAAACATAAAAACGCTTTAAATTGTTTCACAAAAACTAAATAAACAATAAAGTTTTATTAAATAGTTTTGGGATTTTTAAAAAACTACTTCATTCAATCATTCATTCATTCTATGGATAAAATATAATTGTAATATTTATTTGTGAATTTGTCTTTTTTTTTTCTTTGATACAAGTTAACAATTTTGTGGCCAGTTATGAATATCAATGGTAAATTTTCTCAATAATCACTTAGCAGTTGTGGTTCATTTTGAACTCAAAGACGAAAAAGGGTTTAAACATAAAACGTGTAGCACTGCTTTAAATTGTTGTTGTTTCAAAAAAACGAAATAAACGATACAGTAAAAGTTTCATTTGAAAAATGAATTGTCAAAAATAGATAGCAAACATTTTCCCCTAATTTACTAAATTTACCCACAGAATTAATTTAGTGTAACCATCTTGTAAGACATATTTACAACAAAATTAATTAATGACACACTAAAATATTACTTTTAAATGACTAAATTCCTTTCACCTCAAATACTAATTAGTTGTAGTTATTTCTTTATTTTGTCACCATCCTGTTTTTCAGTAAGATTTTTTTTTACTCATTTAAAACAATAAAATTGTATATGCTTAATTATTATTTTACGTATCATAATATGTACATGTCAGAACTGTGTAAAAAATGAGAAGTTGGCTTAACTTAACATTTCAAGGCAGCTCGCTGCACAGCTTCTTTGAGTTTACTCTTCTTTAGACCAAGTTGTTCACTCAACCAAAGTCACCAATTAAAAGTCCCGTGTCTATTTTTTTGATCAGCTAACACACTTTATTATTTTGAACTTCATTAACTTTTTTTTAGTATTTCAGACTAGATTTTGTTAACTGGCAAATGTGCAGTTCCATTTTTTTTTTACAGTGAATAAGCATGCTGTTTGAATTATTACATAAATGAATGTAACATTATTTCAACCAAATTTTAACATTTTATTCTCCAAAAACCTAGTAGTAGACGCTTTACTTACATTTGATGCACTTTCTATGGACATAACATTTTTTTTTGTGAATTTCTTTTGGCACGGACACCTTTCCGTCTTTGACACATGTCACAATGACCCAACTCTTTCCCGTTCTCCTAGCTTCTAAGCATGTTAAACCGAAAAGTAAAAATTTTGTATTTCAGATAGAGCGATTATGCATGGGTTATTGCTTTTGTGTTAGAGAGAAAGAGAGCTGGGCTGTGCCTGCGCATAATTACCTGCTTAAACATCTAATGAATGAGCTAATGTATTCATTTATCCATCAGCCTATTTATTAGGGCAAATTGAAATGTTTTATGGCAGAGTTTTGGGAGCAGTCGTTTTCACCTTGTCTTTAAGAGGAAAGAACAGGGACATTGACGCTAATGAGACTGAGACCGTGTCGTATAATAATGTTTATGAGACTCCTTCAGGCTACTTTGTTTAAAGAGCCTTTCAGTAAGTTGGATTTTGGGCTAAAAAAAACATGTTCCCAGTGTTTTACAAAAAGGATGTGGTTGTTAAAGCCTGTACTTTGCGGAAGGCGTTATTTGATTGGTATTGCGGTTAATAGGTAAGGAGGTAGACAGTGTCAGGTTTTAATGAGGGACCAAAATTAATTCTTGATAACATTGCATTTGCTTTCGCAAGGCAATAAAATGACTTGTCAGTTGGGGAAAAAAAGTTTAAATTTTACAGACACAAGTAACTGAAGTAAACACAAAATTTTGAAGTATAGAGAAAATTAAATAGAATTTCTTGTGTACTAAATCATCTCCAATAATGTTTCATTTACCGTTTTGAAAAAAAAAAAATATAGTGTAGTAACATTTATTAGTAAATGCATTTTTATACAAGCTTTGTATAAATTTGTATTAATTATAATCTGACAATTACGTAGATCTGCGTTTATAAAATTCTAAAACGGTTTGCTACACATTGTTTTTGCCGGTGTATTTTTTTCAATGCATTTTACACAAAACAGTACTATATGCTGATGTGTCCTATATGCTTCATATTCCATTCATATTCCGAGATCTCTTTGAATGTTTTTAGTGATACAGAGGATGCTTCAGCTCTCTGAGTGACAGTGTGTTTGGTAAGCACCTGCTTATGGAGCAGAACAAGGCATTGTGAGCAAGCTTTGTAGAGCAAATCGCCAAGAAATGGCCCTGCTAGCCCTTTTTGTCACAGTGTTCGGTTAATGAGGTCTGGGTTGAACACAAAGACCATTCTGTAACACTGAGACCCCATCCTGTAGATTCAAGCAGGGTTTTACAGGACACTATAATGTGGGCAGAATTATTCATGAAGTATGGTTCAGGGCAGAGTCTTGCCGTAGACATTAATGTGAGCCAAGGAGCTCGGGTATGTCTGTTCTCACAGCACTCAATACCACCTACAATTCAGGAACTTCCACTTATCCCATGGATGAGACACACAGACCCTTTGGTCAGTGGAAGATATTGAGATTCCCTGTGTCTGTGTGAGTGTGTGTGTGTGTGTGTGTGGTGTGTGTGTGTGCGGTCACTGCCGGAGGCAGTTTGCAGTAGGGTGATCATTACCCAACTATCTGGAAGGAATGTAAGACTTAAAACTGTTTCACTCTGCTTTGGCGTTATTCTTTTTTTATTATTATTATTATTATTCACCATTTGTCACAGAATGCATTATTTATATTATAAATATGCACTGCATAGAATTTAGTAATAACTCTCTCTGGGACTAGCAGTAAGTCTAGGGCTACGTATGGCCAGATCTTGTAGTATGCTAATTATAATTAATTATAAGTAACATTAAAAGTGCTGGGTTAAATACAAGCCATATTTGGGCTGTTTTGACCCAGCGATTGGGTTACTATCCAGAGGTTTAGGTTCAACATTTTTAGAGTGTGTGTGTACAGTATGTATAATAAAATTCAAAATTGATGTATTTTATTATGTTATCATGTTTTGATTGTGTTAGCTAGCTGTAGTAGTTTTTTAGTTATTTTTAATAAATATTCTAAATTACTCAACTTTTTGATTAGTAACTGGAATGCACAAAGAAAAAAACATAATTTTTTGAAAATCTTTAAAAGCACTAACAAAGTTAGCTGTTGCTCTCAGAAAGAACTCAGATAAAACTTGTAGTATAATAATATTACTTTAACTTTATTATTATGCAACTACAACAACAACAACAGTACAGTTACAGTACTGATATTTATAATTGTTGTCTCTTTGCTTTTAAACATTATAAACCTTTCATTGTGGCTGGAAACTGCAGGGAAAGATCTTTTTGAAATTCTTATATTTTGTTGACAACAGATTCATAAACCATCACAAACTTGAGAAGATGTTTGGTGCATTTCGCGTTTTCAAAAGCGTCTTATAAGCAACACAACTCAGCAACTTGCGTGTGAGTGTGCGGATATTTATTTATATATTTTTACGTGTTTTTTTTTTTTTATAAATACACATTTAAATTTCATGCCCAAGTCAGGTGGTATCGCTAGGAATCATTCTGTAGAGACGTACAGGGGATGTGGAGGTTGAGAAGACCTCTGCCAGTAACAAAACAGTCAGACTGGTATCTACATTGCCGGTGGCCAAACACAGAGAGCACTGTGGGCGGTAAAACCCCATCTCACAAAACATCATTGGAGGTGTGAGGAAGTAAAGATTGGCAAAGAAGTGTGGGTAGATGATTTTCCCACCTCACTGAAGATCACCTGCTTCGGTGTCTTCTTAGCTGGAGATCTAGCGGCTTTTTACGGTGTAGCGGTCGAAAAAAATGTGAACTTTTCTGTCACTTTTTAAATAAACATCTCTTTTTCTCTCCGCTCTTCTCACAGTGACTGATAACCAGTACGACGAGGCTTAAATCCACAGCCAGTGTAATTCTGTCATGCCGCTGGGACGATATCACATACTTCTACTCATCTGGATTATGCATGCGCTATCATGATGGCAGTTTTATGACGCTCATCGATCCGCTTTACCCAGGGCGCCAATCGATCTCATTTATTATTATCCCGATCCCAAAGCTGCACGAGGAGTCACGAGCCCAACTTAAAGGTCAAAAGATGCTCCGGTTGTCGTCACAAAGCTCCCTCTTTCCCCCAGACTCTGTATTAGTATTGTTTGCACGGATCTATTTATTGTAGTGTTTTGTCTGATCCATTGTCATTCTGTTTTTAGCCCGATGCCTCTTGGCAAGTTCTCTACAGCCCCATTTGCATTGCACAATCTCTGGCACGCCACTGTGCCGTTGCTGCTTTGAAGGGGCTCCCAGATGCACTTATTTCTGCGCAGTGGTTCGTTTGGGAAACTTAGTTAATTAGTGTGTGTGTGCACGCAGCTTGTTTTACTGTTAATAGAGTCTCAAGGCACCCAAAGCAGAGGCGCTCAATGCGGCGTCTCCTCCTGTTCCTCTCGTACTCCCTCACATCCACAAAGATGGCCTCATTCCACCAGAACCCTTGAGCTGGAGGCCAAATGTTTGATAGATCTGAAGGTTTGTAGATGTCTTTATCACTTTGTGCCATTAGTGTTGTAATACTCTGAAGTGAGCTCTGAAAGGGACTGCTTTGAGACAGTTTTTCAAAACCTACTTCATCACCGGCTGAATATGAGAACGTCAGTGTTCATATGATCTCAGTTATTCGGAGGAGTTGTAACATGTCTATGGTCATGTAAAAAGCAGGTATTTTTGAAGCTTGCTATAAAAACTTGATGAAAATGTTATTTATTTATTTGGGTTTTATATTAACATTCCAAGTAGAAATTTACAAGAAATACTGCTACTGTGTAAGAGGAACACTGCTGTAAAAATAAAAAGCACCTTATTTATTTGAAGTGTTTACAAACCAAATGTTAATGCACTTTTGTTCATATAGCAGCACTTTAAATGACAAAAGTGCACAATAAACTACTTTTGAATACATTTTTGCATTTTGTGTATAACAATGTGATTAATCACAGAAAATCATGTGATTAATCACAATTTTTAAAGTTCATCGTTGTTCATCATTTATTTATTGTGTGTATTTAACATATTTAAGTAATACATGGCAATAGTGTGTGTGTGTATATGTATATGTATGTGTATATATATATATATATATATATATATATATATATATATATATATATGTGTGTGTATATGTATCATTTATTATACATATATATATATATGTATGTATGTATGTATATATATATATATATATGTATATATATGTATGCACTGTATAATATGTAGAGAAAGAAAGAGAGCATCTTATTTCATTAAACAATCATTTTGCCCTCAGCTGTGACATTTAGTGTTTTGTGGCTTTGGTTCTTGATTTAGTGGTTCTACTGGCCAGCTGTTGGCCTCCTTTGGAATTCATCTGTGCTTCTTTTGCCCTGGGCTTTTTCCAGACCTCCTGCTCACTTACACTGGCTAATCTGATTTTCTCAAGATGGTGCCTGGTGATCTGTAAACTACAGTTTTCTTTTACCGGTCGGTTGTATAGTGCAGCATGGAGCCGCATCCTCTTTTGTGCAACAATAAACTTTCACATTTTGCATTGCTTATTAGATTAAAAAACCTTAATAGGTAATTATGAATAAGCACAGGCCGGTTGGAACGCATTCAAACAAGGAGATTAATCTATTCATAGTTAGTAGGAGGAGAGGGTTGGAGATTCACCAGTGGAGCATTCCTGTCCCAGTGGCACTACCGTGCTCCGGCTGAGTAAGAGTCAGACGGAAACGGCACTGCATGGTGAGCATAGCTCCGTAAGTGCTGGCCGGAGGCCCCGGGGAGTTCCTTATCTCTCAGTTTAGCTCCACTTAGAGAGGTGAGAAGGCCATCTTATCTCTGAGCCTCTTCCTCCTATGGTTCTCTCTGCCAGGCTATGCCAGCAAGCGAAGAGGCCGGGAGGGGACGCAGAGGTACAAGGTCTGATTATAGCACACAAATGACAGATCAATAGAGCTCAACCGGAGGCCTCATCGATCAGCAGGCACAGGGCAGCAGATTTACTCACATTCTTAGGCTCATTCGTCCCCGCCAGGGCAGTAGGGCGTGAAATTCAGATTGTTATTGCAGCCAGCCTGTTCCATAAGAAGGTGGAAGGACATGCAGGACATGCGTCATTGGCTGCTTTCCTCTATAGCTCTCTGCAGCCTGTACAATGGTGACTTTTCCTTCTGCATCAAATTCAAACTAGCCACACCCCCTTAATGAAAGAGCAATGAGGTCATCTTCTTTAAAACACACTGACTGTTTGCTAAGTAAGGCTCTAGGTGTGTGTGGGTTTATGTACGTATGTGTATTACGTATAGGTGTATGAATATGTGTGTATTATATTATACACACACTACTGTTCAAAAGTTAGAAAATTTTTAATAAAGTTTCTTATGATCAAAATACTAAATGGAAAATACAGAAAAAAGCGGTAATATTGTGAAATATATTTGTACGTTCTAACAGGTTCCTATTCTGAAGGAGCATGTTTTATTATATATATGTGTATTAATTGAAATCAGAGAATTTCTGAATTACATTGGCTGGTAAATTAACTGGCAAAGCTTAGCAGAAGTAATGGCTAACACCGCTTACTGCACCTTTAAATACGTAACACCACGACTGCACAATATCTGTTCACATTGATATGACCTTACACAGTGTCTTCCCAATAGCTTACGGACTGTTTGCATCGTATGTTTACATGTATGACAAGATGCTGTATTGAGTAAGATCAATGTTCTGAACCTTCTTCATGTGGGAAACAGGTGGTCTCTTGACTCTTAGATTATTTTAGACTTAAGTTTCCAGTTTTTGGGTTGAGATTTTTTTTCTATTTAAGCATGTCTAAAAACAATCAAGGAATACGGAAAAAAGTGTAAAGAGAGATAGAAAGCAGTATGAGGGTGTTGCAAAACAGAACGGCCATTAAAACCAAGCTGCGCTGGACAAATTAACTGCCGGTCGTTGAACACAGTGAGGAATTTCGTTCTCTGGCCTTGGATCAGAATTAATTAAGATTGCACTGTCAGACATGTGAAGAGCACAGTCGAGGTTGATTTAGTCAGCGTTTGTGTGTGCTAATGGAGAATCAATGGGCTCTGTAGCGAATGGCTGCAGGTCATAGAAGTGTTGTCTTTGTTGCTTTGCCTCCTCTAGAGAGATTCTTCTTTTGTCATGGGAATCAGTGCCATATGTCATTACAGACGTTTACTGCAGAAAAGGAAGTGTGAACTGCTTGTTAATCATGTTCTTATAGGAGATGCATCTATTCCTATATACTAGACCCCTCCAAAGTCTTTTTGCTCTTCAAGTGTCCCCATTCGTAGAGCGTTTGCAACGTAAATATATTCTCAATCCAGTCAGGTCTTGAATATGAGAACCTGCTGAACAGTTGAACCTTGCTGAACAGCAAGTAAGGTTTAGTAAGGTACTGTTGTCTTATTGGTTATTTTAGTCAGGTAGTAGATTCTTATTGTTGTAAATGTGTTCTTAGAGTTTAAACACATAAAAAGTTTTGTCGTCAAGTTGCTCAACACAGAGGATATCTTGAAGAACGTCAATAACCAAACCCTATTTACATAAAAATTAAGCCAATTTGGTTACTTTATCCAATCGGAATAAATGGTGGCTATTTTTAAGAGGACTGCTCAATAGCAGCCAGTCACAGGTGATTTGTTTTCTCCCGCAAAAAGCAGCAGAAGTAGGCTTTAGGTATTCTGAGAGTTTGGGGAGAGATGTTGGGTCTGGGATTTTCTTCCCATCATTTTATCTTTTTCATCTTTCTTCCATGAAATCAACATGACAATAGATCCTATTAGTAGATGAGGGGAATATTAAGTCCATTTGCGTCAATATCCTCCTGTGCACTGCAGCAGTCAAGCAATGGTAGCTTACACACGCTGGCCCACTGATGCCTAAACCTAAAGCCATTGATATTCCTCACATTCTCCAACATCTGCCGACTGCTAAATTGCTCAATAGTGCGCTATCCCAATTTACATATTCTCCTTCCAAAATAGTATGCAAAATAGCAATTAGTGTGTCCTAAATCATAGTATTTCGAAAAAAAGTGCACCGAAAATACACTTTTTTTCTTTTTCTTTTTTTTTTTTTTTTTTTTTTTCAAGTGGATTTTAGAAAAATGAGTCGATGCATGATTTCTAGGGTAATATATACCACAGTTCCATGCGCAGTAGTGCGTTAGATAAGTTTGTGAGGTTTGTGGCTTTTCGGGTTTTATCAGCTGAAGAAAAACTACTACACATTTTAAAATGCTTATCTAAAGGTTTTCTAACGTTGAAGCATGTCACACTAATTAAAGTGTTCAGTACATACTCAAAATGTTTCAGTTTTGAAGCAAAAAGTATTTTATTGTATTTTATTTTATAAATAAAAAAAAAAACCCATTTATTTCAAGTAGACTGTACTGAAAGGGTTAAACACATGCAGTTTTATCTGTGTTGCAAAAAAAGACTGCATTCAGTTGTCACTGCCAAGACAAATCTGCAACCTGTCTGTCTGGTACAGAGGGGAAAAAAATAAAGTTTCTCTGGCATGTGCCCCAGCTGCAATCAGGTTTATAACCTGTTCACGGCCCCATGTGTTGGGGTTATGCATAACCACTCTCAGAATGTGCTGATTGCTTAAGTAAAATGGATTCAGCAGAACAAACAAACAAACAAACAAACAAAGCAAAATATGTCAGTTTACATACATAACCTATGGTTTGAACAGTGACTGGGGCCAAAAAACAATGCAGAAGTGCTTGTGTGATGTCAATCTTTTAAATGTTGTTTGTAGTGTATGATTGTGCATGGAGCTGTGATGGAAAGTTAAATTGTGTTTTTTTTTTTTTTGTCTTTTTGTCTTTGCAGGTAAGATGTGGACATTTGTTCTCCTTTCCGAAAACAGCTACGCAGCGCAAGTCATGAGTAACAGCAAGTTTTTCACACTGCACTTCTTTTTCCTTACAATACTGGAACAATCAGTTGGCTTGTCAGTCAGTTTGTCAGCACACAATGGTCTCGTAATTATAACCTGCTGATCTCTCTTTGTGTGTCAGATGACTGTCTGAGATCACTGTGTTTTCTTCTTAAAGCCGCTGAGCACCAATTCAATCCGGTTGTGTCAACACAAAATAGCATTTGCAACTCATTGTGCTTACGTAATCTGACCTTTTTTTTTTTAAAAAGTGAAACAGGATGTTAAAGGGAAAAAGTGTAGAGTGAGGCTTTTTTTTTTTTTAAATGTACCAGAATGAATAGAGGTCATAAAATGATTGGCGATGTCAGTTGAAATTGCATTCAAAGGATTATGCGCGCATTTTACAAGAGCTTCATCAAACTTTGAATGTTGCTTTGACAAGTCTTGGAAGTTTTAAAACAGTTTGAAGGTTAGTTTGAAGCCTCAAGGTTATGTAAGCCTTGCGTACAATTGGGTTGATTGAAGAGAGAATTGAAGTTTGAAGGGATGCAGACCTTCAAAAAACAAACAATCCAAAAATCTTACAGACCCCAAATATTCGAATGTGATGGATGGAGGTTGCATTCCAGCAGGTTTGAGTTCTCCGATGTGGAGGAACCGGTTTAGCAGTACCTATCTTCTTGGGTCATGCATTCAACCTGTCATGCACTGTTTCACAGCACAGGTACTGCTTACTTTGAGCCAATGTGTAAAATTGTACACGCTGCTAGCTTTGATGCAGAGGCCCGCTTAGCCAAAGCTTAAACTGAGTGTGTCTGATGCCTATATTCTTACTGAATTCAAAATTAGATACTTATTGTTCAGTGTTTACCAGAAATAATGATGTAGTGCCTGGAGGTTTATGCATAAATGTTAGGTCATTGGTGATTATTTGCCCCACATGCTGGGACTCAAATGGTTTCGAGAGCTTTCTGAGAGTAGATATTTTGCTTCTTTTGACACACACTGATGTGCAACTCCACCTCCAGCAGAGCGCTGACCTTAGACCTGACCGAGCAGCTCGTATTGCTCTTATGAACACAAACTCCTACTGTTCCAACAACCTGTTACTTCAGGTCGAGAGTGAGATATAGAAGGAAAGAAAAAAAATGAAACCGAGAGAAGGAAACTGTGAAAGACCTATATAAGATAGCACAAGAAAGGCATGTGTTCCTGGAAATTCTCTGTGCATCTCTTCTACTCAGCAATGGGTTGTCATGGTCACTTGGCTCAGGACCAGCCACCGCTATAAAGGGGTCTGCACATAATTTAGTCATGGAACATTGTAAAACAAACACATGCTGAGCAAATGCCTAAGGTGCTATTCACTAAGGGAGGGACTCTAAGATAATTTCAGTTGATCTGGTGCCCAGCACTGTGTCATTACGCTCCTAACTGTCGTCACTCCAAAATGTAATTAAATTACATTTTTATTAAGGAATTTGGCACCAACACTGACATATTTCTTTATATATATATATATATATATATATATATATATATATATATATATATATATATATATATATATATATATATATATATATATATATATATATATATGTGTATATATATATATATATATATATATATATATATATATGTATATATATATATATGTATATATATATATATATATATATATATATATATATATATATATATATATATATGTGTATATATATATATATATATATATATATATATATATATGTGTATTAAAGTAATTAAATTAAAAGATTTTTTTTCAAGGTGGATGAAAATCAAATTAATGTAGTTAAAAGAAAGGAAAACAACAAAAATAATAGCCTTGTTTTCCAGTAAAATTATGTAAACACCCATAAAATGTAAATGTAACTGATGTAGTGTTGAAAAAAAATTATTTCACTAAACTAGAGCAATTTGCAAAAAAAAAAAAAAACAAAAAAAAACAATATACTTTTCATTTAGGGATTTCTTAATTTAGGGGTGGAAGGATAGGCCTGTATATCCATGTGTGAATAAATGCAAATACATTTTCTTTTATAGACCAAAATGACAACATTTAACTTTTAAACTTACAAAAAGTATGGAAGTATATAACTGATAAAGATGCATACTTATAAAGATATTTCCTAATATTGTCATTAATATGCTTCTGTAGGTCAGAACAATACAAGAAATTTCATGGAAATGTAATTTATTTGTTTAATATGTCATTAAACCGGACATGTTGTTATTCGAGTGGAAACTGTAACCATGTACATGTTGACATTTTAACTGTAGTTAATGTAGTTATCTTAAAATTTTGCTGTCTTGACAGTAAAAAAAAAATGTTTACTAGAAATGCACACGATTACCTGCTATGGTGACCCTTTTGTCTGCCGATCTTTATGCATGACATGAATTCTCTTTTAAATTTGCAAACTCACACCGTGTAGCTAGGCGCATTTTTGTTCACATACTTGGCTAGGGCATGTCTCAGACCTAAGTGTTGTAAACTAGCTTAAGAATTGAATGTGACACGTTTTGCCCATCTGGAGGTGAAGGTACACCTGACACCTCATATAACATATGACCTCTCTTGGTGTGTATCCAGGCGTGCTTACCGGGCCGTTACAGTTTGCAGCGTACTTGCAAGGCAGTTCACGTACTCGTATGACCAACTCAACAGCTCCGGGCCATTTGAAGTATTTACAAACGGGAATACTTTAGAACAGGCTGTGGTTAGATGTTGCTTAATATGGGAAACTAGTTTGGTGGTTAGGGTGGCCGGTCAAGTACAGGTTCAGGGTGGTGCAGTCATGTGACAGACCTCAATGCTACCTAACTAGCTCTGTGACAGTGATTAACACACGCACAGTGATCCCTATAGGTCAAAAAGTGTGCTGCAGATTGAAACATTCTGCTTTTTAAATTATTATTTAAATTAATTCATTAAATGTTAAATATTTTTTATTTATTATGTAGTTGAAGGAATAATGAAAAGGTGAATGGGTGCCGTCAGAAAGTCCAAACGGCTGATAAAATCAGTTTAAATGATGCTAACTGACATTAAATGATGGGCAAAAATGGCGTGGATCGCTTTTGAGTTATTATGATGTTTTTATCAGCTGTTTGGACTCTCATTCTGACGGCACCCATTCACTGAAGAAGATCCATTGGTTTACTTAAAGCCTTTATATTATTATACAAACGTTTAATGCATTAATTATGCCATGTAATGCTGCATTGTTGATTTTATAATTGTAAAAACTGTTAATAAATTAGAATACTTATCTGTTAATTGCTACACATTGTGCATTAAAAACACAACAAACGAATCTTTAAATATTATACTGAATTGCAGGTATTTATAAAAATATAAAACATTTCAACTTACATATACCTTTATACTGAAATATGCATAAAGGCTTTAAGTAAAGTGTTACCACAAACTGATCTACATCTTGGATGGCCTGGGGGTGAGTACATTTTTAGCATATTTTTATAAATGTTTTACATTATAGCTTCTGTTCATATGTTGAAAAAGCATTAGGTTATGTGAAGACAAAGAGAAGACACATCTTTGGTCAGACTCAGCGCTGAGTTCAACCAAACGAATGGAATTATTTGGTTCAGACTACTTACTTTAGTACAGCTTCACATTTTAAATGCGTCAGTTTTCTATCCATAATATGGCACGTTATGAAAGACAGTGCTCTTAATTAAAGACCAGAACCCCCATCCCTCCACCTCTGCTGTTATCCTCCTGTGGTCAGCCTGCCCTGGACTCCAAAAGCTGGGATCAAAAGGTTGACCCAGGGTGCGTACTGATAAGTCGAGGGGCTTGGCAGCTGATATGAACCTCTCACTCATTATCGTTGACCCGCACTAATCAGGGGAGGAAGGAGGCCACGACCCGCTCCTCGATAGACTCCCACCAAAATATATCAGTAATTAGCCCAGCCATAAAGCCGCTAAATTACACACCCCTGAAAGCCTTTTGAAAAACGCAATCAGAGTGAGACATCCAAATACTAGATACAAGTGATACGTGTGGAGTTGAACATAAAAAGCATTTAAATTTCTTATGATTCCATGTACTTTCTCTTCTAGATGATAAAAGGGTCTATTATTGCGGCTTAGATTTGGCTGTTTGTTCTGTACTTGATGCTTTTCTGAAATTCAAACTGAAATAAATTGTTTGGAGTCAATTAAGATGTCGTAAGACACACACACACATACACATATGTTGACATTTGTGGTTTTTGAGGACTCACCATAGGCGTAATGGTTTTTATACTGTACAAACTGTACAGTATACCAACCCTACCCCTTTATTTACTTTAATTGCCATCCAACACACACACAAATATTATGTAAACGCAAACTTTTATTATAGAGTAAAATAGAACTGAATTCTATCTTTCTGAATTCTGACTAATTGTCTAATCTCAGTTTGGCTTCTTCCCTGTAAATAAGAAAACAAAATCTAGATTAGGATAATAATAATCATTTCTGTCTTAAATGCTATTGTTATAAATAAATAAATAAGCAGCAAACTCTTTACATTTTCTACATTTGTTTGCAAACTATCTACATTATCAATAATAATAAATGTTTGTCGAGCACCAGATCAGCAATTTAGAATGATTTCTAAAAACCACGTGATACGGAAGACCAAGTAACGGCTGCTTAAAATTCAGCTTTGACATCACAGGAATGAATTACATTTTAAAATATATTAACATAAGTGTTATTAATATTTCACAATATTCCTGTTTTTACTGTATTTTTAATCAAATAATTGCAGCCCTAGTGAACTTAAGAGGCTTCTTTCAAAAACCTAGTTCCAACCCCAAACTTTTGAACGGTAGCGTATGGCCCACTCCTAATAACTATTTTATAGCTATCTCCCGTTACTAAGGGAAATATTCAAAACCCAAAGCAGAAGCACTGTCAGTTTAAAAACGTAACGCAAGCCTGCTGTAGCAGGCACACTTCTTCAATGCATGCGCGAAACAGACCTCAGGACCATAATTCTCGTGCATTTCCTGCACATATTCTGACAGCTTGTGGTCCTGCATGTCTTTCTCCATCACTCTGATCCCCGTCTAAGGCTCAGCTTCCTCCTGGACTCCTGGAGCTGTGCAGGCGGGCGGATCTGATCTCTCCGTTATACCGTTCTCCCCAATCTCCTCTGAGCTCAGCGCCGACCAGTTCCCTGATCCCCCCCCTAATTCACTAATCCACTTCCTCTTACAATTAATGTCTGCAGGAGATCGGCTCAGCCAGGATTTTTCAGCAGGATGATACTTCTCACATGGCTAAAGCGAATACTCTAGATCTCTCTTTCCTTTAAAAAAAAAATAAATAACAAGGGCGACTGGGGAAATTGGATAATTTGAAACGGAAAAGGGTGAGAAGAAACTCTTTGAGAATCGAGGAGTAAGCCTGTATCCACCCCGGTGTTTTTTTTTTGTCTGCGGTATGTAAGTGGCACATATTCATTTTGGTGCCCTGCTGCAAGTAGAATTTCAGCACTGAACTTATGTGATAACCCAGAAGTAATTTGATTTTCTGCACAGAGCCACAGCTCTGTTATGCAGCAGAGACGCTGTCTGTGTGAAAGCTCAATGCGAGCCTGCTGTTGTAATTGTGCTGCTTCGTTTATGTTCTGTAGAAGCAAGATTTGTGAAACAGGCGTAAATTGTTTGTGTTGTCAACACTCGGTTTGGAAACTGAGAACAGGATTTTATTCAGAACAGAAATGTATCAGATCTGAATGATGAAATAAAAAAAAAGCCACCACTGTAGTCTGTTTCCCAAGTGCATGACTCATGAATCAGTCCTTTTTAGTGATTGAAATTTTTTTTTTTTCCTCATCAGAAACACACAGCATAACCGGTATAGTCAGACTCCTGAATGAGTGACTCTTATGATTAGGTTTCTTTTTTAGTGAATCAAATTCAGCAATGAATAGACTTAAAGGTTTAATTCACTCCAAAATAAAAACTCTGTCATTAATTACACACCCTAATGACCTTTCACACCCCATAAGACATTTGTTCATCTTCAGAACACAAATAAAGATATTTTTGATGAACTCAGAGCCATCTGAACCTTCATAGACAGCAACACAACTGAAATTCTCCCAGCTGAAGATATGTAAGGTTCACAATAACAGTGGTAAAACAGTCCATGCCAAACAGTGGATCAACTTCGCTGTGAGAATTTTTCATTTTTTTAATAATTTTTTTTGCAAAGAAAACAGAAATAACATAATTTACTCAACCGTTTTTCTCCATTAACTTAGATTTTCCTTGGGACATTTAAGTTATGTCGCTGTCTGTGGAAGGTTAGATGGCTCTCTGATTTCATCAAAAATATCTTAATTTGTGTTCCAAAGATGAATGAAGGTCTTGCGGGTTTGGTAGGACATGAAGTTATAATGAGTAAATAATTTTTTGACAGATTTTTTGTTTTGGACTGAACTAACTCTTTAAACCTTAAACAGTTAAATGTTATTTGACAGTGTGGAGGTAAAATACAAGTTAAGTGCTTTAAATTTAATACATTAAGGTCAATTTTTTCTCTAAAAAGACTGAAAAAGCATTAACAAATGTGTATAAACTAATCATTTATTGTTGACTTTTTTGTATTCATTTGAAAAAAAAAAATGCATGAAATTGCTTGTTTTTTTTTTTCCCAAGTGTTAGTTTCTTTCTCAAACCGAAATAAAAAAATCAAATATCACAATAAATGCTACTTTTTGTATCGGATATGTAACAAGATATGTTACATTCTTTGCGCTTCCAATCCCTATAGTCAAGGACATGTTTACAAGTAGGACTTTAATATTTTGTTGTGGCAAATTACACTCACTCAGAGTCTCAGTCTGAACCATTGGTTAAGTGCTGATATTACGAACACCCATAATAATGTCACAGCGAGTCTTGTGACAACCGATATAGTGACATGCTCTATCTTTGAGCTGTTCTCTAAATGTTGCCGTTTGTTTTTCGGCTCTCAGAGGATAGTTTTGGCATTACAGAGAACATCCCTTCTCTTTCCCAGCACCACCCGATGGGGCGCTTTTTAATGAGATGGCAGAGAGCCACAGACCCGGGTCCTCCCAGCAGAGCAGGCACAAGTGCAGACGCCCAGGAGAGCGCGGATCAATCTGCTAATCAATCAGACTGGCGCACCACTCACAATGAGGATTTTTTTAACATGCTGTGCGATTACATGACTTCACGCGCAGTCGTTCATGTTCCGCTGACATATCAAAAAGAACGACTCTTCATAAGTTATTGAATGTTTATAATGTCAAACATGAGTCGGCACATCTGAGTCTTCTATAAACAGGTGGCTCGGATCACACAAATTTCATCGGTTAATAACTGTTAGCAAGCAATTTCTGATTATTACGGTGTTCCTCATTAGGGAAATGCTTTGTAAGTTTTGTCCTGAGACTGTTAAGGCTCCTAATGACCAGTGCTGGAGGGAGTCCTTAATATGCGCTTACCATAAATTAGAACTATGAAATTTTGTTTCAGGTAATTGAAATAAAGCTCGAGAAAAATATACATTTCACACGACAGGCTTGAACTTACTTTAGTTTGTTGCTAAGGTAACATTTCAAAAGTGCGAAAAAAATTAATTGAATAAAACAAATAATAATTAAATGGCGAAAGCATATGACTAAATTAATAAAAGTAAAATAAAAAGATGAACTGAAAATGTAAACAAGAAAGCTAATTAAAAATATGAATGCTTATGTAATATTATATAAATGATGCTAAAATAACAACGATTTTTGATGCAGGGACTGAGGGATTAGAATTTCCTGTTTCCTTCAGATCGATTTAGCTGCCATCTCTTCACACTTTGAGCTGTCACTCCTCTTTCGAGAGTCCATCCATCAATCACTTTGTCATATTTCTTACAATAAACAGTGACGAGTCAGGCTATCAGGTATGCAAGACGTAAAAAAGGCAAACAAGACAGTTTAATCTGTCAGATTTACTTTAGACAGTTCAATTTATCTTGTAAATTCGATTTTTGGTTATGCAAAAAAAAAAATAAAAAGCTTATAAACTGGTTGTGACAATTGATGCACATGCTAGAAACAATCATCTGTCCGTCATTTTATTAATACATACATACACAGGCATTATTGCAAGTAAATATTATGCGTTATTGTCATTATAATAATTGTTGTTCACATGCAGCAGTTATTAATATAGATGATTTCTGCAACGGTTTGATACTTTTTGTCAGCCCGAGAACTGTTTTATACTGTAGGCTTTAAGAAAATGAAATCGATAAAAGTGCTCCTTTAACCCAATTTCGGAACAGCCCATTACTGCTCGAGGGGTCACTCTTTTAACTTTCTCAATCTAATCAATGGCAGACAATGAAGTAGACTCCTCCGGTACGTGACATCACATATTTTTCGTCAGCTCTTTATCACACTTTCCCCATGTTCTCCTTGCTCTCTCTATCCACTCATCTGTATCCCAACAACCTCGTTGAGATCCCCGGGTCTAAATGAGATGCTCTTCTTTGCTTACCTCAGCCCCATCAATCAGCCTAAGCCTGACTCGATATCCAATCAGCTGTGAGGAAACGTCTGCGCTTTAGGCAGCGGTGATCCAGAGCGCAGCTCCACCGCCGCTGGTCCAGAGCCAGAGAGGACTCCGGGGGCCCGGCGTGTGTGTGACGGCGCAAAGGCTCTGTGGCTTAGGCCCTGCTCAGTCAGGACTAATCCCCCCAAAAGCAATTAACACCCCGGTGCAGTGTGGGTAAACAGGGAAGGTGGCTGGGGAGGCATGACTGTCTCTCTGCTCAGTGCTCCAGGTGTGAGAGAGCGTCTCATTCAGCTCCGAGATTGTGTTTGCCCCTTGACTCCGCTCGCTGTGTGGGATTAGTCTGCCAAACCTTGGGAGAGAAAAGAGAGCAGGAGAGAGGGAGAATAGGTGAGTGACAGGTCAGGGGATGATCTTTTAGCCGAGGTCTTTGGTGTGGACCCAGCCATGTCATCCTCCCTTATTAAAGACTCCTCTTTCTCTTCATGCACACGCCAACCATATTATCTCTGTGTTTCTGTGACCTGTTGCCATGAAGGCCAGTTCGCTGGCAGACGTTCCGATCCACTTCCAGTAGTGTAATGATTTGCATGCACGCCTGACAAAAAAAACGGTTACACCTATTAGTTGCTTATTAGCATGCATATTACTAGAATATTAGTTGCATTATAGCTTTTATTAGTACTAATTGAGCACATATTAATGACTTATTCAATATGACTTTATACTACATCCCTAATCCTACCCAATCCCTAACTTAACTACCACCTTAATGACTATTAATAAGCAGTAAATTAAGAATTTATTGAGGGAAAACTGTAGTTAATAGTTAACAAGAGTTATCTATTCTAAAGTGTTACCAGGTTTCTTAAATATAAATATTTTGTACACTTTTGAAGCTTTTTTGGAAATGATATTTTATTTATTTTTTACCTTGCATTATTTTAACACAACATCATTATTTTGTTTAATATGACCACTTTATAGTAGATTATCATTTATATTCATGAAAACGTGAAGGGATGTTTTTTCCTTCATTCATTTTTAATGGAAATTTATATTGATCATCATAGTTGTTATTTTGTAACCTAAATACCTACTCTAAATAAAAGTGAAGTATCCTAACTGTAGATAGATGTTCTCTTTTCTGTTCCTCCAAAAATGATACATATTTTTTTCTCACATAGATATCAAAACACAACCGTTTTCAATATTGACAATAATCAGATAATGTTTGTTGAGCAGCAGATCAGCATATTTAAATGATTAAAAAAAGGGACACTGAAAGTTCAGCATTTTCATCACAAAATAAATAGTTTTGAAAAAATATATTTAAATATAAAACAATATTAATAATGAACAATTGTTATAATTTTACAATATTACAGTTTTTTTGTTTGCATTTTTGATCAAATAAATGCAACCTTGGTGATCAGAGGAGGGATCTTTTAATAACAATATAATATTAAAATAATATTTAACAATTTTACTAAACCTTTTAACAGTTCCGTGTATGCCATTTAGTATGTCTGTTGTATTTAATATTCACATGGCCAGTGAACATCACTCTAGTGTACTTGTGCTCTCATGGTAGCTTAAGTCATTAAAAAAAGCAGGGCTGTGCACAAATTGTTGATGCACATTGTTAATTCTTCCTCTTCCCATGTCTCGGTAACTCGTTCACCAACAGCCTCTTCCATCATTTTAATTTGAAGCCGTCTTGTATCTTTTATTGACTGGTGAGCTATGATACTAAGCGAACACAAACACACACCCGTCCCTTTACAAATACCATACACTAATACACACACAAAGGCTTACAGTGTTCATGTAAGCAGAGTGGATGGTAGGGAGGCCTGTGATTGATGCCGGCTCATTTAGAATGCAGAACACCCAATGCTGAGTGAGAGAGAGAGAGAGAGAGGAGCTGGTGGCAAGGAATGGGATGTGGAAACTGACACTAATTTATCTGTTGGATTGAATCTCATGTATTACAGAAGAGCGTGACTGCTCTCTCTGATATCTGTGTACCGTGACAGATACGCGTGGCGAGAGAAATGCGACACGGGGGAGAGCAGAGCGAGTGTGTGTGTGTGTGTGTGTGTGCGTGTGTGTGAGCGTTTTGGCATTTGTGGTCAAATGCATGCGCAAACACAGTAAACTGTTTTTGTAAATTAAAAATGAAAAAATGTTGGAAGTTTCTGAGAAAACTAATTAAAGTATGCAAAATATCAAAAGATAAATCCATCCCGTTGTAATCAGCGATGCTGTCTACACTAGAGGCGCTCATTGTTGTGGGTGCAATCCAGATTCTAGATATTTCCAGATATTTGTTTTTCGATTTGATGCACTGTATGGATTTTTTTTATTTTATTGACGTTCCTACGGTTACATTAGAATTACCTTTACCATCATCTAATTTACTTCTTATGATTAATTAATAATAAATCAGTTAGTAACTCGAAAGTTAATGTATCAATATATAATGTATCATGTATCAAATCTTAAAATTTAGATCTGTTTTTATTCTTTGGATATTAATTTACTGTGGTCATGCCTAAATAATTAATTGTAATTAATTTTATTCCCTTATTGTTTACCCAAAATACTTAAACATTTGAAAGTTGGCCAATTATCAGCCAGAGCATTAATATAATAATTATTTATTTTATTGCAATGTAATTGTAGTATCATTAATATTCTAGTATCACATTTTTGTTTTATATTTTCTGTTTTCATTTCTATTATTACCTTAAGTTGTTTTGTCATTTTTATTTTTATTTTTTACAATCTGCTTTTTTATTTTTGTTTTAGTAATTCTAATAATTAAGTGTTTTATTTAAATAAGCAGGACAGAATTTTAATAAAATCACATCTCAAATTAAAATACGTTGGGTTACGTTACAGCCTTTTGATGTTTCTGTTCCGTTTGGCCTTTACAATATTTAGCAATATCAGCATTATTATAACAATACTAACTGTAGTAGAAATTACATTTTAATGGCAGTGAATTTGTGTTAGCAAAGAATAATATACGCTAGAAGTTATTCAAACAGTTTGCCGAGTAACTTTAACCTTTACAGCTGAGTGGTCAAAGATGGAGGATGGTTATTTATACAGAACTGGACAGTGAAGACAGCTGAATCAGAAACCATCCGTTCCTCCCTTTAGGGACAGTAGTTTCTATCAGCCCACAGAAATCCGATAGCTCTATACAGTCAAATGTGGCCCCTGTGTATATACGGCGTCCGATTCACAGCCGTCTCACTCTCCTGCGCTGCTCTCCGGTCTTCTTACATTCAACTTGGATGATGGGTGAATGAAGCGGTGGGATGCATTAGTACTTTATGAGTCTGACGCTAATGAATGATAATAGTGCTAATGGTCTTTCTCTCTGACCATCCAGTCACTAATCACAGTATTACCCTGACAGTGTTAAATCTACTCGGCTATTGCGCATGTGTGCTTCAGTCAACCGTAAAATCTACAGAGACAATGTAAATCAGAAAAAAATTGCTCTTGTTCATATAAAAATGATACTCTTAAGCTCCAAAATGACAAAAAAGCTTGGTAAAAGTAGTCCATGACATGTGCGCCACGTTCCAATGTCTTCTAAATTCATCTAAAAGATTTTGTGGGGAACATACCATTAATCTACTCAGAGTGGCCATTTGGTAGTCGCGCTGTAACCTTTGCATCTTTGTGAAGGGTTTCATTGTTAAACACTGTGTTTTCTCTCATTAGGTCATGTTTTGATGGAGCGAGGTCATAATTGGCTTGTTGTTCTGTGGGCAGATGCCCAAGGCGGTGATCCAGAGATTGCACATTGCGAGCGTCTCACACATGCACATGGGTGAACTTCAACAGGAACAGCCATGCTCTGCTGCACTGCACCCATGAGAGGAGAGAATGGAAGGATTCGGTGGAATAAAACGAAGATAAAAAAAAAAAAAAACTCAAAGAATGATAAAACATAAACAAGCTGGAAGAGAAGAAAACCTGCTGAGGTCACAGTCGGGTTTTACTCAATAAACTCAAATTGATAATCTAGTGACCGCTCTTTCACTGCTCTAGAGACTCCCAGGAGTAGTTCAACTAAAAAAAAATCAAAGTTTTGTTACCATTTACTTAAAACACAAACTAAAATATTCTAAATGAAAGTTTTTTTTTTTTTTTTTTTTTTTTTAATCTCCAGGTAACCACAAAATGACCTAAAAAGCCTCTAAAACTTTGCAAAACATATGAGCTGTTTATTACAAATAAATTAAGGCTAAATTAAATCAGATTTAAATTAAAAGTAAAAAAAAAAGTCATCTTATCTCACCAAATAATTTAAAATAAACCGCTCGATCTAAAGCCGGCCTCACACTGATTTAAATTTTTTTTTTTTGGTTGGTTTTTAGGATTGTACTTGTCAGACTGTACAAACATGAAGATCATGTGGGATCTCAGTTGTTATTAATGTCAGACTGTACGACAATCAGGACATGTTAAAAAAGGGTTTTACATCACTGACACATCAAGTATATGAATGGCGGCAAAAGCATATTTTTATGCAGCACCACACACCCACATGAAAACAGGAGAGCAACCGGTGTTTATCATAGCGAAGGCAACATATCGGATGTATTTTGTGAGCGCTGGATGAGAGCGCAGGAGTTTATGGCATATAGAAGAAATCTCCAGCATTAATTCTGAGCATGGCTTGTCTTGAAATACGAAGAAAGTTTGATGTTCATCGCAGGAGATGTAACACTGCAGGACTATGTGCAAAATCTTCTGACACTGGCAGAATGTTTTTAGAGGTAAAATTTGATCGCAACGGCCATTCGGTGAACATACAAACAAACTATCGATCAACGATTATAGATTTTAGCCTAGGATAATAGGAATCGCTTAGGATTTTCTAAATTTGTCTCAACCAAATTGTAGCTAAAATCGCACAGTATGAGCCAGGCTTTAGTCTTAATTTGTGTTCTGAAAAAATTACCCCAAGTCTTGTGGATTTTTAACGACATGAAGATGAGTAAATTCTAAAATTTTCATTTTAATTGAGATAGGTTTCATTTAAGTAACAGCTTTTGATTTTTTCTAAAGCTAAGATAGAAATAGCACAATTAAAGAGACACAAATTGTAAAGACCCATTCACACCGGTAACGATAACTCTGTTAAGATAACTCTATTAATGTCCACACCAACACAAGATGAGCTTGCAATGCCGTTTTGTGATCTGCCGCTTTAAATGCTCCAGCTCTTTAAAACAAGATGGATTCTGACTTGCTGTGTTATATTGTTTATCAGCTGGAGAGAAAATCATTTTGAGAATGATTACAGAAATATCATTCCTCTGTGCTGTTATTGTTTTAGTTCAAACATGCCTTTCTAGTTTAAAGCAATACAATAAGTGTGGATAAAGTTCATATGAAAATCTCTGACTTTTTAAGACTGGTAAAGAGGAGGCTAGAGGAGGCAAATGGTTTGACTATGACAGAAAACATGCAGCATATTTTGCAGCTCCATTTCGGCGATTCTAGTGGTGCAGAATTGAAACACTTCACCTTTAAGCATCCATTTGATCTGCATTTAATCCCATTTCTGTCTAAGAGAAACAACTGAGATATTACAGAGATCTCATTTCCTAGGAGAGTTTCCTATGCAATCATGTTCCTGCGTGGCAGCTCGTTTATTAAAGAGAGAAAATAAAGCGCAGCTCTGATGGGGCGAGTACAAGTGTGATGTGCATGAGAAAAGATGTTTGTGCCCTATTAAGCTCACCTTTTAGCTGCAGTGCAGCTCTAATGCCTGTTAGCCTGGACGCTTGATGGCCTACTGAGTGTCATTAGGAAATCACGGGGCATTTTCATCTCGTTCGTCTCAGAGAGTGCCGTGATAATGCAGTATTCTTCACCCTATTAAATTTCACTCCTTAATTTTATCAGGCAATTCTCTTTGTAACATTTCGGTGGATTTGTTGACGCAGTAGAGAAGTACTGTTATTTTTTTCCGCCATTTTAAAGGAAGTTTCGTTCTGTGTAATCAGTAGGTCCACCCAGGCGAAAAAAAAAGCTTTAAACAGGGCCTTAAACCTCTCAAAGGAGTTGAGACCACACAGACACGCGCATTTTCTCATATATAACATCCTGCAGCATTGTGGATGTGGGCAATCAGTCATCTCTACAGATGCTGCCATCCGTCTCTTTATTTGGGGTTCAGAAACTTCTCCAGCCTACTAAAACAAATTTAGTGAACAGATATTAAATATGCATAGGTGTTTTGGACTATAATTCTAGTTGAACCTGATCAATATGTTTATTGTACTTTATTTCAGTTATTTTAGTTTTGGTCTATGCTATGAAAGTGTATTAGAGAAGGTTTCATAACACCTATATGACCTTACAACAGACTACAGCGGTCGATATTAATGAGATGAGCCATCGCCTTTGTTGTGACATTACACAAAGTGTGTCATAGTTTCCTTTCATATATTTTTCGCCGCCAGATTCATCGCAGTTAAATCAGAATATGCATCGTTTGTGCTTTATTTATTTGTTTTTTGGTCTATGTTTAAGTTCATAGCAAGCAAGCCGATTAGCCGTGAATCCAACGCGCAAGAATTAGATTCGAAATTTGCAAACATTTTCTGGTGTTAACTTCCACGAAGCCAACCACAAACGCTCTCTCTGTGTGTGTGTGCACCGGAAGATGGGATCCTCGTTGCTTAAGCACATCTCCTCATATGCAGTCACAGAGCGGGGCGCCGTACCAAGCCCGGGTTTTGCATATATTTGTGATTTGAGGATACAGCGACATAACTCAAAGATAAGAGAAAATGAAAGAGAGAGCGTGACACACGCGGAGAGATAGAGCACTAGTTAAAGTAGCACAGAGATCCTGGCCGCCTGCCAATCACTCTCCCCTGCTTTCCTCTCTTTCCTTCTCTGTGGTTGTTTCTCCATGGGAGAGTGAGCAGGTGTGTGAGAGGTGGGTGTCGGGGCTTCTCGCTGCTCCTGTCAGCTGTGAGGAGGGTTTTCCTGCTCAACAGCACCTCGTTCCTGTTGCTCAGCATCTGAATGGGACGCGCATGCATTTTTTTGGAAATGTAAACTCTACGAAATCCCGTGTTAAAGCAATAGTCCACATTAAAATCATCATCATCATTATTATTATCATCATTGATATTCATGCAGTCATTATTTACTCGTGCTGTTCTAGACCTGAGATACTTTCTTCCCTGGGAGATAAAAGATATTTTGAACAATGGTCTTTTTTTTTTGTCAGTACTTGTTAGATGTGAATGACGTCGACTTTCATTGTATGGACTCCCAGTTGTTTGTTTTTTTTTAATCATCAGAACAAAGAAAGCCATTGTGTTTCTCAAGTGCTCTCTACACTAATAAAGGTACGAAAGCTACACTGGGCACCTATTAGGTTAAAATACGTGTATTTTAAGTACATGGACCCCATGGTGCAAACATATACCTTTTTAAAAGGTACTGCCCCAGTGACAGATTATGTACCTTTATTTCTGAGAGTGTACGGGATATACTTTTTTGTTTAAAACTATATTAGATAATAAATAAATGAATCATTTTAACGATGGACGGACAGACGGACGATTCTGTAATCATTACTCACAGTCACGTTGTTCCAAAACTCTATGAGTTTCATTCATACATTTTGTGCATCTCCCCAATCAAACACACCTGATTTAACCCATGAGCTCATTAGTAGAAACTCCAGGGGCCTCGTTTATAAAATTTCAGATTTGATTGTAGAGGGTGCAAAGGCTTAAATCCACAACAGCGCTCATATTTATGAAACCTGTCTTTGACGTGGAAAAGCATTTAGCGTCAGGGTCTGAGCAGACTTACGCACTTAATTGCGCTTAATTAATTGAAAAAATATATATATAATGTTAATAAAAATGCCGGCCAAAGCACTATGTCTTGTAAGAAAAGTTAAATGTATTTATTTGACCCACAAATACAAAAAAAAATTCCATTTCTACGTTAGGATATTTTTTTGTGAGTGAACTGAATTATGTTCAAAGATCTGCATTGTTCTCCCAGTTTGAGATCACGGTGTCCCAGCAGCCCAGGGGAGGGGTGAGCGTGATCAGGGTTGGGGGGGCAATCCGCTCTGCATCTCGTAAATTAGATTTGTAAGCCACTTACTGACTGAATGCAACACATTCTTTAAGAGCGTGTGACCTCTAAATGAAAGGTTTTTAATTGCTGCACAAAAGGCTGCTTTTTAGAAGCAGCAGAAAGAAGGGGAAAGGAAAAAGAAGAAAAAATAGCACGAGAATGCAGTATTTTTATTTGATTCCGAACACAAAGCATGGCTGAGCCACGGGTATCAGGAAGGAGACAGTTTGATGCAGTGTGACAGAGATCAGGCTGTGTTTAATGATTTCCTCTCTTCACTCTGCAGATCTCATTGTGTTTGGTCCGTCACGCACTTGCACCGTTAATAACAGCGCTGGATGCATCTTTACACTGATTGTGTTTGCCGCGTGCGTGTTTGGCTGTTCTCTTCCACAGAGAGACACAGGGACAAAGACAGACTTTTGATTTTACGTTAAACAAAGTTTAGACGAAGGAATCTTTAGTATCTATGTGCTTAGTTCTTTCTTTTCAAAGTTATATAGACGCAGTGAGCCATCAAATGCTATACTGAAAAGTTTTGCATAATCCATCTATGGCTCTGTCCCAAAATCTACACCGCCGTCTAAAGCAGCATTCCAACAGAACACTTAAACGAATAGTTCACCCGAAAAATTAAAACTGTTTTGTCTTTCTTTTTTTTTTAAACGCTTGCCTACAATATGGAGGAAGCCCATTAGATTTTAATTAAGCATCCGTGTATTGTATAGTAATAATATATTGTATAATAACATAATGTAGAGTTTTATACATCTCATCAATGAGATTAATGTAAAGTGGTGTCCTCAGACTCAATGGTCAATGTATCATCTGCTGTTATTAGTGCATATGGAGAGCAAATACAATAATCTCATCAGTATTCTTAGGTTTTTGTAAGGAAAGTGTATTTTATTCACAGTAGGACAGACCTTGATACGATATCAACATATGGATTACTTTTAACAACATAAAGCTCTTTATTTACGCGGAACGTCTTTTTTCTCTAGTTTATTCTTCAGGCTTTTGGTACTATACTATTATACAGTAATACGGTAGATTTGTGTTTTGACTTTAAATTTAATTTTCTTTAATTTAATTATCTAAAAACAGTCTCACAAATTGACACGGCCATCTGCTACTCGTTGGCGTATGTTTTTCACATAATACATCGGATTCTGTCAGACCATCCAACAATGTTTTTATGTGCATATATCGAGTTTATTATGTTTTATGCCATGTTTGCTGTTTCAGTTGAGTCATTAGCAGACGCGTTTTCACTAGTTGTCTTTTAGAGTTTAATGCAATCAAAGGAAATTGCTTCATGAGGATTTGTACATCGACTGAAATATGTAAACACATTTACATTTTAGAAGTTAGAGAGGAGAGGAATAAGGAGGAGTTGAGAAGCAAAGCATTTAATTGACAGTGTCAGGAAACTGAGTGATAGATTGCCTGATTACTGCCCTGGCAAGGTTGGTCTCACAGATGGTGCATTAACAGCTGCCCTGTGCCCAAACACCATCCCGTCCCTTCATTCCTCCAATCTGCATTCATCCTCTCTCATCACCCCTACCTGTCAGTTTCTGTCTCGCCTCAGTCCTTTACGTCCTCTTGATTTAGTCTTCACGGAGTTCAGAGAAATGGATTTTTGGATGCTAGACTTTTCCTCAATAATACTTGCTTGAGTCGATGTTCGAATGCAATAAAAACCCAGCAACACTAATGAATAATGCATTTTATATGTTCTAATTAGTGGTACTTGCTAAGCTCATTTGAACAAACTGCTGTAAGTATTAAAGTCTGAAAACATAACCTAACCGGTACCGTTTATGTCAGGTGTGTGTGTGTGTGTGTGTGTGTGTGTGCGTGTTTACACAGTTTGGACAGGTGCGCTCCCTGTTGCACTGTGCGGGGATTACACAGTGGTGAGAACCAGTGCCAAACTCCAGCAGCGAGAACACACTGCCCGAGCTGTGGGACCTTAATATCATATCATTAATAATATTGGTTTTTATGCACACACTCATTCGCTTTTCCACCGTCGGTGCCCTATACTGAGCCTAGAGAACAGGTAGTCAGTTGTTATGCAAAGTTAAACTGTGGCTGCTTTTTTTTTTGTATGCTCTATATGGATATGAACACTATATGCGCGTATGCCTCTGGGCTCAAGCATTAACTATTCCAGCAGTGCGATTCGTACGTACAATTCGTTTCTGAAGGATCTCGTGGCAGTGGGGATTACTGATAATTCAGCTTTGCATCACAGGAATGAATTACATATTACAATATATTAAAAAAAAGTCATTTATTTTAAATAATAATAATAATATTGCTGTTTTTATTATTTTTTTGTATACTTTCTGGGCATAAGAGCCTCAAAATCATACTATGTTGTGTTCATGTTTTTAAACACACGTATGAACAAAAATAATGACTCTGTTCACCCAGAAAGTCTGAATTAAGCATAAGCATCTGTGTTTGTGATCGGTTTAATGACTTGTGTATTAATGAACCTCCGAAGCACAAGATCACAAACCTGAGATGATTAAATGTTCAGTATGAAAATGTACTGTATAAAAATGACAGCAGTGTGTGTTCTTTTCTTTTCTCCATGCCCTTTTCAAATACCACAGAAGATTAAGGCAGACAGTAGAGACCTAAAGCAAATTTCTCTGTAAAAAGCATGTCCGTTTGTGCACATAATTTGATGTTGTGCATTTGCATTGCATAACATTCATGCATTTGGCAGGTGCTGTTATTCAAAGTGATTTATAATGCATCTAAGATAAGCATTTTATCAGTTTATATGTTCCTTGGGAATCAAACCCTTGACCTTGGTGTTGCTAGAGCAATGCTCTGTTGTTTGAGTTTTAAAGCTGGCTGTATTCAGTGCAGTTGTGGATCAGTTAGGGTTTTTTTTTTGTTCCTTTACAGTTTAGGAATGCAGAATAAAGCAGTGAGCCCCAAAAGCTGTGGTTTACAGTGAATTTAGAACAGCTAAAGCACGTTGTTAGGCACAACACGGAGTTGTTCTCAATACACTCGAAACCATTGCTTTTACAAAACAGTAAGCATGCACTTAGATACCCTATTAAGTCGAACTTCATAAGGAAATCTGACATTTCAAAACAATTTCTTTGATGCAGTATAATATTGATGTAATGAGATCACAGGTGTGTGATGGCATCGACTTTGACCACAATTCAATCAGTCATAATTAGTCTTTGTAAATGAAAGTTTTATATTCTGATCGTTCTTGATTAGTAACGTTTCTTAATGTATGACGTATTTTATATTTATAGTGAATTCACATCAAATACACACACACCTTTTTATACCTAGAATAATAAATTGTATACCCCATCAGTGAGATTAATGTAAAGTGGTGTTTCCAGCAGGTACTGGAGTAAAAATAATGAACAAGTTTTTATTTTTATTTAACCATTATTATTAAGTTGAACAGGTTGTTTTGTGATGCCTCAATTTCATTCTCCACTTTAAACGATTCATGTGTTCAAAAATTGTTTATTGATTTTCACCATTGTTGTATTTTGTGCACCAACACTTGAGGTTTGTGTGTATGATCGCTTCTCCTGTTTCTTCAAAGATCTTGTTTCAAAAATGAGAATAAATCACTGGACAGTCTGAAATGCGTTAGCGTTCATATATATTGCTTCATATATATTTTATTTGCACGTGTGTACATGTTTGATTTTGCAATACTCCAGCCTTCAATGTCCCATAATCCTTTAGAAATCAAAAGATTTGGTGCTCAAGAAACATTTCTTGCTGTTATCAGTGTTGGCAACAGTTACGTTGCTTCATATATATAGGCCTATTTGGAAAAACGCAATGCAATTTCTTAAGGATGCTGAATCTAAAAGTGTTATTTAATTGAAATATTGAGCATAATACATGGTTTACTGTCACTTAAGATCGATCTAATGCATCTTTGCTTAATATATAATTTGACATTCATAGTACAACTGCAACGAACTGTACGTTGTGTGTGGAAATCACCAGCCTCGTTCTTCCAATTCCCAACAGTCATATTTAGTAAATTGTAGAAGCAATTTCTCACATTCATCTCACGGTTCCATTTCTCTCAAGCCTTTTTGCATAATTGCCTGATTTCCTCTCACGTCGGTGATGACAATTTCCTTTTCTTCTCATCCTCCTCTCTGCAGACAGCTCCATTTATTGCTGCCATTTGCAGGAGCCGCGGGAGGCTCCTCTTAGTGGACTCGCTCTGTCTTCTCCTCAGCTTGGATGGTTGAAGGACCATCTGCTGTGAGGAATTTTGAGTTGTCCCGAAGTGGAGAGGCCCAGCGCGTGACGCCTCGCTGTGTATCCGTTCTTTCCTGTCTTCTTACCATTGTGTACCTTCTGATTCGGCCCACACACTCCCACTCACCCCCTGGCTTGCTTTCCTCTTCTTTCCTACTTTCATTATGAAATTAGAAAGGGTTAAGAGCAAAACGGTCTGGTGGACCTCTCTGCAGACGTTTTGTCGTGCTATGCCTCTCACCGTAAAGTGTCAAATTTGGCCACCTGCGCATGCAGCTCCAGGCGCTGTCTGAGGAAACAAGTCACACACGCTGCAGTCGTTTCTCAAATGTTCGACCTTTCTTTCACCCGCTTTCTTTGTGTTTCCATCTCTCAGCCCTGATCTTTCTACTAATCTCACCCCTTCTTACTCAAACACGCGTGTACGCGCTTGCCTCCCACTTATCCGGTGAATAACTCTGCGTTCGTCTGCTGTGGGTGAAGACGAGGCCATCGGTTGGGGTGTGAGAGCAGTCAGCCCAAGGCTCGGTGCTTTAGTGAAGACTTCTTCCTCAGAGCAGCTGCTCAGCCTGTGTCCATCTCAACCTTGACCTTCAGCGACTAACGGGTTGTCAAAAGGATGTCAAAATGTTTCTATATTTGATCCGTGACTAGCTTTTAGGGCCCTGTGCATGAAACAAATATCATTAATGCTATTGTGCGTGTGTCTGTGTTTTCTCAACATGTCGGAACAAGATGATATACAAAGAGTTTTATGTTGTACAGCAGTCGGTTAGAACATGCAACTTTGTATGTAGACAGGAATTTTGGACCTATTAGTTATTATAGCTGTAGATAATTTTCGGGTCACAAATAGTTCACAAGCGGTTGAGCTTTGTCTAGACCAATACGGAGATCAATGTTGGTGACTTCAGCTGAACAGAAGAAAAAAGGTTTTAGTTTTAATATATTTGTAATTATGTATAGTGCAAAAGTTTGAAAACAGCCACATTTTGAGAGTGTTTTATTATTACAATTTTGAAAGAAGTCGATTATTATAAAACGCCATATTCCTTAGAATTTTCAGCAGCCGTTACTCCATTCTTTAGTGTCACATGATCCTAATTTGGTGCTCAAGTAACATTTCAAGATGTTGAAAATGGTGCTTAATATTTTTATGGAAAGTACACGGAAAGCGTTTAAATGGCATATTGTGGTTATTTTCCTACAGTATGTGTAAAGGGAAAGGCTTTTTGCATCCACTTTCTAAGCCCTTATTATTGGAGTCAGATTCCCTTTTAAACCTTGAAATGAAATGTGACCAACATAAATGTTGTTTTGCCTTTTTAATCCTGTCTGTTCAGAGTAAAAACTCGTGCACTTGTCGTTTTATCATTTTGTGTTATGGAGTATCAGAATTCAGATTTAAAGATATTTCAGAGTATTTTTATTACATAGAATAAGATCCATGTGCTAAGGCTCTGAAACTTCAAGAAGAATATTTGAAAGATATAATGTAAATGTTTCTTTTTATCTCTCTCTGTAAATATTTAAAGAACGCTTTGTTGCTTGAAAGATAGTGAAATGGTGAAATTCTATATTATGCTGTACAAGTGAATGGTGGCCATGACCGTCAAGAGAGATTTTCAGTTAAATGTAAATTTCAGTCTGTTTCTCGAACATAAAGTATTGCATGGCTTCAGAAGACTTGGAATATGGTGCATAGGTCATACCAATTATTTTAATGATGCTTTTATGGTGCCTTTTTGAGCATTATTGCATAAGAGAGCAGAGGTAACATTCTAAAAAACATCTAATTTTATTGTAAGAAATTAAATAAACAAACAAAATGTTCACTTTGTAGTAGACCTTCCCTTTAAACTCTCTCATTTAATGTCGCACAGTGTAATGATTAGATGCTAGTTTTGTTTTGTTTTTATTCAGCTCAATGTGTCATGAGTCTGTTCACCCAGAAATGGAAATGCATGAGGCAGGTAGAAAGATTTGCGCCTGTACTTGACACCGCTGGAGGATCAGGCATCCGTGCCAACAGTACGGGTCTGTAGGTTTGCCAATCAATGAAAGGATTTGGTTTCTACTGCCAAAAAGCAAAAGGAAAAAAAAAACAAAAACATCGCCGCCAGATCCTACCATTTGAAAAGCAGACATATTCTCCACAAAGGCATCTCGCCTCAAACATCCTTGCCAGAAATACAGAACAGTCAGTCTATAATGTGGCCTTTGTGCAGGAAACAAACAAAATGGGCCCTTTTGAGAAATGAGTTTTCTTTCTCATATCACACACGCAATATCTTTATCTTTCCTCACTCTGCTGTATTTTTTTTTTTTTTTACTTGATCCCCTGAGAAGTCCTGAGAATTCATATGAGATGTCAAGAGATGGTTTGTACGACGCAGAAAAGACTTAAACCTAAATGTAAACCACTATGTTAAAAAAACAACCACAAATGTTTTTTAGAATATGTTCTCGTGAATTATGCTTTTTTCATAGTTTTAATGCCGTTTTAGCAATTTTGAAAGCACTTCACTGTGGAATTATGGAAGTGGAATCATAAATTTAACATCAAACTACAAAAAAAAGAAGAATTTGGCATTTACTTAGATAATACAAATAGAAGACTGTTAATGTATCTTGATTTACTTCAGTGATTGCCATATCGCTCCATCTTTATTTAAAACACTCAATTTCTGGATCATTCCTGTCACTAAACAAAAAAGTGGAAATTGGAATTTTACCATCAAACAAATTACAACTTTAAAGGGATAGCTTACCAAAAAAGAACCCTTTACTCCCCTCCATGTCAGTATGATTTTTAAAAAGCATTTGTTTCGAGAATCTGTTTTTTTTTTTTTTTAATGGTGGTGAAGTGATGAAAATTTCAAACAGGTCTCATAAAAACATGTACCTCAGTGCATGTTTTTATGTACCTTACTGCATGTTTCACCACAGTTTCAAAGAGAAATCTCCACTCTAAAACACAAGTTTAATACATGAACCCTGGCACGTTTTTATTACATTTATGTAGGTACGTATTGCTGTGTTTTTGTTACGTTGCTTTATGTGCGTATTACAATGGTTCAGAATTGAAATATCCGGGGACTGTTATTAAAAGGTAATGCTCTTGCGTGTTGGAAATACTGCCTGCAACAAATCCAACCCTAAACCTGCACAATAAATGTTAAAAAATTGAAAACTAATATAAAAACCTATCATCTGTGAAAACCCATAGATATGAAGCTGGATATGTGTGATGCTAACATTCAAAAGAATAATTTTTCAAATATCCCAGCATATTATCATTGTTTTGTCATCAGTTTTGTGATATTCTTTAACTGTACAAAAACGAATTAATCGAAACTCTGTTCATTTGTGTGAGAAGGAATAAAAGGTTTCAGAGTTTTACTGCCTCTAGTAATATGTACTTTTGGGTACATATTTTATGTCTCACTAAAAACTAAAAAGTGCGCCAAGGTAGGTTTATGCCACGAGACCACGTAAGACATTTTTCAGTTTTGTGTGAGCAATCTTTGGGAATGACATTTAATCTTAAATATGGTCTTTGCAACCATGTCGTTCCTGTCCGCTCAGTGCTTTCTCTTTTCAATTCAGTTCCTTTTGCAACTTCATTTTAAGAATGTTTTTGCATGAATCGTATGTTGTGACTCTCAGCGGTTTGAAGAAGCCATTGTCTAATGTTCAGTATTCCAATTCCTCGCGGACTCCAGAATGTGCTCCTCTTCTCTGCTCTCTAAGAGGTCACTGAGTTAGGACGTATTCGTGTATTCAATTTGTTTCCTTTCGAACATCTGCCTCTTAAGGTTTTTTTGTGTTCCAGATCATGTGCAGCCCAGCAGAAACACAGTATTACTGGATCTCCTGAACTATTTACAGTCTTTTAAAGCAGATTTACTGGATAAAAGTTGAATGCAATATATTGAGAGCCTGTCGCAGTTCCAGGAAATATTATATCTAGGTGTCCCCGTTGTCAAGCAGTGTTAAATGTGAGTTGAAAGCTTTTGTGTGTGATGTCGCTCACTCTGTTTCTCCTCATTAAACTATTAACGACACACTTTCCTTCAGGCCATCTTCTCCTGTCAAGTCAATCATGGAGAAAGGTCAGAAGGAGAAAGATAGAATATGAAGGTAACATATGGAATTGGAGAGCAGTAAAAGACAACTGCCTCTTTATGAGGAGTAATATGCTGACGGAATGATAGATCCTTCCCATAACCCTATCAAGTTGCTTTCATGTTCACCTTTAAAGTGCCATGATATTAGAGCTGAAGTTTTGTGGCTTTCATGCCTGTTAGCTTTAAGGTCACCAATTCTAGTGTACCCTTAAAAGTTGTCAAAAGTCACAATTAGTAGATATAAGTATTTATAATTAACTTTTCTTTACTAGGAAAACAGAACAAAAATATCTGACTCGTCAATTAAAGGGATAGTTTACTCAAAAATCTACATTCTGTCTACTCAACCTAATTATGAAGCTTTGAGAATATTGCATTAGGCTGTGGTGAATGCAGAAAAAATGTAATACATTGTGAAATATTATCACAACTTTTTCCAATTTAGTATATTTAAAAATGTAAATTATTCATTTGATGGTACAGCTAAACTTTCAATAGCCAATATTTCCATATTCGTTGTCAATATGCTGAGTGAATATGCTTTCAAAAACGTAAAAAAATATTTTGACCAGTAGTATACATTTATGCATTTAGCAGACACGTGTATACACATCAATTTACTAAGCTCAGGTCATCAGAAACAATATTCAACAATTGGTATTGCCCTTCCGGTTGCTTTTTTTATTGCGTTTTTAAGGGCTTGACAGAGACCATCTCACATCTTTGACTTGATCTCTTTTTGACATGCATACATATTCAGCAGCCCGTGGTTCACCATCTCAATTATGCTTCGAACACACACGCACACACACACATGACTGACAGGATGTAGTTCCTCTGTGTGCATGCGTACGTGTCCGTCAGCTGCTGTGTCATGGAGACAGCCCTTTCAATTTGTTTTTCCTCAAAGCACTGTTGGTATCTTCTGTCTGTCTGTGTGACTGCAGCTCAGATCAGTCACGGGAGGGATTGTGAAATGTCAAATACGATGTCTGGAACTGTGATGCTTACATATAAAACATCAAATTAGTCTCTGAGTTAAAGGCATAGTCCACCCAAAAAAATGTAAATTCCGTCACCATTTACTCAGCCTCATGTCGTTTCTGATGAACACAGAAGAACGTTGTTTGTAAAAGTTGATGGCCAAAGAGCTACATGTGTTTTTTTTCTGACTCTTGGTCCAGATGTTTAGACCTATCTCTATTTTATTTCTCCCAGCATGCTCTTTGGCTTTGTTTGAACACACAGCAGCAGACAGGGACAGAGCTTTACTGAAGGCAGAGTTGGCTGACACTCTGACAGCTTTTTTTTTTTTTTTTTTTTTTTTTGGCATCATAACTTGGGTTGACTTTGAGCTCCACGAACTATCACAGACCCTCCTGATTGGAATGCCAAGCCCCCCAAAAGTTTTTGATGCCTTAAAGGAAGAGTTCATCCAAAACCGACGATTCGGTCATTATTTATTCACCTTCTTGTTATTTCAAGCCTTATAATTTTCATGGAAGACAAAAATAAATGTTTTACAAGGGCTAACATGTTTAAAAGTATTAAAAGCACTGCAAAATTAGTCTAAATACCAGTATATACCATAAAATAATACCTGAAAGTACCATAATATACATTTCGAGTAAATATTAATTGGTAAAAGCTGAACTTTGCCATAGTCTTTCGACCAACTTTGCAGCGTTAATGTACTTTTATGGAGTAAGTAAATGATGGTGGAATTTTAATTTTGGGTGAACTATTTGTATATTGACTTTTTAATGAAAGTTATTATAAAGTTTTCTCAAAACGGTCCTCTCAGATGTTTGACTTTCTCATATTCTCTTTCTCTTCCTCGGTACAACTGCAATCCCCAGCTTAAACCCTCATTTCTTTAGCAGTTCAATCTTATACCGTCCTGCCTTTGCTGCTGAAACGAACCTGTCCTGCAGAACTCAAGCATGCGTGAACCAGACCGCCCGGGGAAAATGAGAAAACGATTAGGCTGAAATTATAGGAATCACTGACCATTTAGCTGAAATTACAGACTACAAAGGTGATTGTCAAAACCAGCTTGGTGTCTAATAACAAATCATTTAGGTGGCATTAATCCCAAGTCTGCTATTAGACCAGCCCTGTTGCTCCTTGCAGGAATCAGAGCCTTTTTCCTGACTCACGTTGTTTCCCTCTCTCCCGCTCCATCTCTGGATTTAAAGGTAATGCACTCTGAAATCTGTTTTTCTTTATTTCTTTCTTCTCTGGCAGCTGAAGTTGTGAGGGTATCACGAGGACAAAGGGAGGTCACTTATGTCACGCCGTGAATGTGGATGTGTGTCATATAAAAGCAGACTGTTTCAATATTTCTCTCCGCTCTGGTATTGGCCAGATATTGTGAATCCGTGACCTTAAGACTCCTGCGCTCGTATGCCATATTCTCCACATCTAATAAGAGATGCCAGAAGCACAGAAGAAAAGCAGCTACTGTAATTTTAAGTTTATTCTTAAAGGAATATTTAACGATATATCTAAAGTGACAATTCACATATTATTTACTTGCATTTCATTCTAAACCCAAATGCAGTTATTTTTAACACATTTTTTTATATACTTAATAGTGACCATGGCTGTCAGTCTCCACAGTTATGTATATAGCACCAGTGAGTGGTCCATATGACTTTTGAACTGTATTTCATGCAAGAAAATATATAAATCCCACACGTTACTCAAGTTTGCATCATCATATAAAAAAAACATTAATTCGGTCGACCTTCCTCAGTAAGCCACAAGAAAGGTTGATTGATATATTTTTAAAATACATTTTTATATTTTCATGTTTTGTTTTTGGTTTTTTTAAAGAAAAGTTGCCTATATTTTTTAATTTAGATTTCATTTTTATTTTTATTTTTTTTTTATCAACCTAAAACATGTAATTTAGTATATGATTCCTATTTATTTATTTATTTTTTCTGTCTTTTTGCTCTCACTGGAAAGAATAAGACTTTGAGTAATTCACAGGTGTACGAGAGAATGAACAGACAGACATTTGAGTTCGGGTTAAAGTATCTTTAAACTTAGAGGAAGTACTTCGTAAACTTAACATGTTCTTTCCCCATTTGTTCTTGTTTTAGTAGCCTTTTTTATTAGTTTGACAGAACAGTGGTCACTTTGTCTGGCAGGCTAATTAGTAAAAGCATCAAAGTGCTTTCGCTGTCGTTTCAGATGTGAGAATCAAACCAAAACAGCGCTTGCGTCCAAATACAGCATCACAGACAGTAGAGTAATTAATGCTGTGGTCGCCACCTCACGCATCTTTAATTCAGCACATATTACATAAAAGCTACTTGATGTACTGTAGCCCAGTTCTGGCAGTTGGGTCTCTGTGTTTATAACTGACCCTCGAGAGAGGCCAGACATCTCTCTTTCCTTTCATATCCTCTGATCTTCCACCAGCCCCATCTTTTCATCTTAACTCTTCCCCTGAATATATCACTAGGGCTCTTATTCCTTCACTCGCTCACTCTCTCGCTCCCTCTCGGCCTCTTTTGTTTTTATCGCTGCTCTCAGTGGTTTATTGTCTGTGCGTATATGCTCATGTTTATGATAAAGCTGGGTTGTGTGACTGTATACACCAAGCAAGATCTGACAACCAGTAGAGGTTTTGCTACATCATTTATACCATGGTAGATATAAATTCACGGCTGTCAGCGAGCATGACTGCTTAACGTTAGAGGGATAAATAAAGTTGAAGTAATGTAAAAGAAAGTGTTTGAAAACAGAATGTGGTTGTCACTCATGTCTTAAGCAAAATTGTTCTTTTATTGTAGAGTTATAGTCTTAAAACATCAGTTGGTTATACATTAAAGCCTATCATGGCATCGACACAAAACATTATAGATTTATGTGAAATGTGTAGTGTGTTTCATATTTGTACTGTATATATAGCTTTAACATATCATCTTTATTTGCTTGTTTTCTTTTGTAAATTTCTTTAAACTGCGTTCGTTCTTTTTTCTCTCTTACATGTGGTTAAACTGTGGGCCGCTGATAACCGTCTAAGAAAACAACTTCTGACACATCCAAGTCTATCTGGAAAACTTAATGTGAGCATATTTGAATTCAGTGACACAAATAACATCTAAGTTGACTCAAATATCGCATCTTTTTGGTTCGTATGCAGTTTTCAGCCTCACGTGGCAGCGTGATTACATTTTCATGACTCTCTTTCAACCGGCACAACTGTTTGTACTCATCTCTATCTTTTCACAGCATATACATTATTAGTAACTCATAAAAGTCAAGGCACACAGCATGAGGCAGGCGAAGTGTGAATACTCAGGGTGATGCGTTACATCCCTTGCACATTTCATCTTTCAGCCTGATCATCAATGTTGCACCTTTGTGTGTTGAAGAGCTGTTTTAAGTGGCATAACTTCTAACATGAAATTTGTCAGAATTGCACATTTTTAAGGTTGGCCTTCAACCCTTTCTTCTAGGGAAGCTTGTTTCTGCCACTGAATAAATAAAAAAAAAAAAAGACTTTTTATCTGACAATGCTCGCATTTTTTTCTCAGATTTGTGTGATATAAACTTGCAAGTCAGTTTTTTTTTTGTTAGAATTGAGAGTTTGTAGCTAACAGTTCAGAATTTCACAATTTCTCAATTATGACTGTTTTTCTAAATTAAGAAATTCAGACTTTTTGCAGGGAGCTTGATTGACAGGCCATCTAAACAATCATATCCCCAAATCTACTATCCAACAAACATAACAAACAGAAAAGTAGATTAGTGTTTAGTTTACTGACGTCTTTTTTTTTTTGCAGTTAAAATAAAATATCTTATGATTTGTATTGTGTATTTCTACTGCATATATATATATATATATATAATGAAATTGATGAATGGCTGTTGAAATTTTTTTAAAAAATAATGCGTACCAGGTGGTAATTCAGTAAAAGTACTATGGAAATCAACGGGACCAAAACAGCCTGGTTACAAACTTTCTTCAAAATATCTTCCTTTGTGTTTGGCAGAACAAAGAAATTCATACAGAATTGGAACTACTCGAGGCTAAGTAAATGATGAAAGAATTAAAATTCACTTTTTAAATGATATTGTGAGTAGGATTATTTCTTCCGCATCTCATCCAACACCTTCCAAAACGTAATTTTAGACCTAGTAATGGTGGCTTGAGCCATTGATAGCATACTAATGCAGTTAATAACTGTGTGTGTGTGTGTGTGTGTGTGTGTGTGTGTGTGTGTATGTTGTGTGTATATTGTGTGTAAGAGAGAAAGAGAGAGAGAGAGAGAGAGATAGAGAGAGAGTACCTCTGAGTCTGTGCATCTCTCAAAAGTGTTTGGCTAAAAGTAAAACTTTAAGTTAATTTTCTGCAATAACAGCACCATTGTTACCTCGTTTGTTCAGTATTCAGTCTTGTGTTTATTTTCAGGAACCGATGCATTGCAAGTTTGAATCTCTCAACAATATTCTGTGCAATAAGTGTTTCTGCTCTATTATTTTCTTCCACGGGGGCGGGCCCCTCTGTCATGGCCCCTGGTCATAACCTTCATCTGGTGTAGTTGGAGAGGGACGGACCCTCTGTTATTCAGCAAAGGTGTGGGCCAGGCCCAATTCTTACCTCAGGCTCCGGCCACAGCTGGTGAAGACAGGCCTTGGCAGTTTTTTGAGCGCAGCACCAAGCTGACAGGCTTCGAGACCTGACCTCACACCCTGAAACCCACTCCAAGGTGACATGTCCTGGCCTGCCCCTCCGAGTCTGTCTTTCCAGTTTGATGTATTGCCATTATGTGGAAATGGCATCGCCTGAGGACAAGAGGACTCAAGGACTGATTGTGAGTGTGGTGGGGGCTGCAGGGAGGTTTGGACCCATAGCAAGGACCCTGTCCAGGCCTCTAAGTCCTGACATAGAGGCAGGAGTCGTGGCAGCCGGCCCTTAACCATGTGTGTGCCCAGTGCTGGCAGCCCTGTTTCTCTGCTCTCTCTCGTCCCCGTGTCAGATGGCATGATTCGGGCAACGTTCAAGAGCTGCCAACCCGACTGTCTGTCTCCCTGTGGCAGTTCCCAATCTCTCACTGCGATGGAGAGGTCACCTCCCGAACTCCAGCTGACTCTTCCACGCTCATCCTCCGTCCTCTAATATATCGCTGCTTCTTCTGCGCTGGCCATCTTATTACAAGGAGCTCCAAGTGATGGATGTAGGTTGTATAAACAGTCGAAGATGATGTCTTCAGGGTTATCTGCTCTCTGCTCATCTGCCAAGTCATTAAGCTGAGAAGCATCCTCTACCAATAGTAACAGCTTGCTGATTTCACACCTTATTTTTCCTCATAAAAAGAGATTGATCTGCGGAGAGTTCTCGAAGCGAAAGGCCCACCCACACACCACACGCTGCAGCTCCTGCTTTTATTTTGGTTGTGGGTATGAGTTCAACAAGCTTCCAATCAAAGATCCTCATAATATACTCCAAGCCTGGATATATTATTAGACTTAATATGATAATATTTTAGCCATATAATGCAATACGCTATTCAAAAATGTAAAATTGGTAAGAAGACAGTAAGAAGAATTTAATTCATTCTAATTTAGAAAATTATTAAATAAAAAATAATAATAAAAAAAGTGTGTGTGTGCAAATATATATATATATATATATATATATATATATATATATATATATATATATATATATATATATATATATATATATATATATATATTAGTTAATTCCAATAATTCTATAGAAAATATGAAAGGAACATTTCTGGAACCCAAGCTGATGCAAAACCTGTCTTTTTTTTTAAAGTGACTGTTTTCATCAGCTTCAAGGACAAGCCAGTTAAGTGCCATGGTGCTAATAAGGTCTGAAGCACAATGTCCCGAGGCTCCTCGTGACAGCAAATGTTTGAGAAACAAAATGGGATGTTGCTCAAATGTTGCAAAGAACTTGTTCTTGTTCATGGCCATCTCTTCTACGATGCAATGTTCGAAGGCTCGAGTGCATCTTACAATCTATCGAAAATCGATATGCGGCTGTTTTACTATTGCTCAGTGCAGAAATACACCAAGGACAGACATATTAAGACTGAGTTATTAAAGACACAATTATTTTGCCATTCACTGTTTCATTATATTCCAAATACACAGCTATTGATTTTGATCTGTCTGGGGAAGGATTTTGTTAATCTCTTTGAACATCTTTTTAAAACACAATAATGTTGTTAAGCACAATTTCTCAATTTAAGCAATGCACCCCACTGTAACAACCAACCTCCCATCCGCCATTTGTGTTCTCAAATTCCAGGTAAACTACAGTCGGTCACATCGGCTAGAGCAAAGCTGATTCTGTTGGATATGTTTTCATTAGGGCCCAACCAGGCAGAGAGTTGCTGTGCTGCTACAACATATCCACAGGATCCTGTCAATCAATCTGAAACATACAGACTTCAGACCTCCGGCTCTAAATGCCCCATTGAATCTGGAGGACATAAAATTCCACATAGAGAGAAAAAGAGAGAAGCTCAGTGCAAATAGTCATATGAGAGTATATAGACTAGTATTTTAGATGTCTGGAGGCAACAATCGAAAATGACATCTTGGTGACTGCAATTTTTTTTCCAGCACGGTATAAATGTTTAACTCTTTTTAATTTTGAGCCCAAGTCCTGTCCACCCAAGTAATTGTGCGGGAATCATGCTTACAGGCTGTGTGTGCAACGATGTGAACGTTTTAGCGAGCGTTGCTCTGTCATGCGGTACCATGGGATTGCCTGATGCCTTGGCTGGCAGATGACTTTGAGAGGAACTCCCACAGTACATTTGCTATCAGTACTGATGAGCCAGATATGACTCACCCCTGTAAATGTCTGCAGCAGCTCCCACCAAAGGTCAACAACAGCAGAATGAACTGAGAAACCATTACGTCTATTTCAGCAACCGAATCTTTAGTTTGAATGCGTTGCCATGAAGCACAACCATAAACCAAGTGGAAGTGATACAGAGAAAAAAAAAATTGGTAATTGGTATTGATTTATAGTAAATCATACTAAATATTCTTATTCATTTTAAAAAAGCTTTATGGGAGAATTAGGAAAATTGGGGATAATTAAATAAATTGTGGGTAATGTTGTACTGTTTATTCATTAATCTGAATTTCTTAAAATCCCATTTAAAAACTATACTATTGATTAAGAAAAATCCGTTTTCAGAATGTCCAATGCAATTTTTTTATTTCTGAAACCTTCTATGCAGCTTTTCTTTAGAAAACAAGTTCAAGATTATCATGAGGTATTTTTTTTTTTTTTTTTTTTTTTTACCAACAAAGAATGAAGCCTTTTTTTGTACAATAGTAGCTTCTTTTGGAGTGAACCTTCAACACTAAGAAGAAGGTTTATTAAATAAGCTTTCATAACTGATGGCTGACCATGAGAAACAGGCATGATGAACAACTGGCCTGTGTATATGAACACAAAACCCTTGTTCACATCATTTCAGGCTAGAATGTGTCCCTCAATCTCTCCATCTAGAATCCTAGGTTTGCATATTGTGTTGACACACATTGATGTAGTAAAACTGAAATGCTCTGTATTCCAGAGAGAATGACCCGTTGTTAGTAAAGAGACTTGTGATTGGACAAATCTACAATTACATCTGATATTACTGAAAACTTTCCTTTCGCTTGTGTACAGTCTGAGATGAGTTGCTGCATCTCTGCAATACAATGAACTGTAATGAATAAGGAAGATCAGCGGCTCTGGCTCTAATCCTGTTTGTAGCACTTATAGACATTTTGTCCCACGATGCTGACAAGATCTTTTAGATTGCTTTGGGATTTGTGTTTGCAGACCAAACAGATGCTGTATGAAATATTTGAATATATATTAATTTGATTTAGAAAACCTCTGTTCCAAAAGCCTAGTCAGCAGCCTACTACCTAATATACACAACTGCCTCCTATGAGAACTATAATGGAACCTTTTGAAAGTGACTTTGAATGTAGATAATGAAATAAATATATATATAAATAATTGTATTCATGTAATATTTAATTCATATTGCATTAATATGCAATATGCATTCTTGCAAAATGTGTGTAAAGTGGTCATAAATGGGTTTTTGCATACTCAATGTAATGTGAAGTGTACGTCTGTTTAGAATCAGCCAGCCTGTGACTAGTACTGTCTGTGTTTCGATCTCAGACTTGAGGGAAACGCAGTTTGATTAGACAGTTATGGTGCCGTAGGACAAAGAGTAGCGCAGAACGTTAGCCAGAGCATTGTTCAAGGCTTCATCATCATAAATGAAACATTTGTGAGGCCCCATTCATTGGTTGTCATCTGGTTTCTGATGGATTCTTGTCACAGATTGGCCTCTGTCTGCTCACAGCTGTTGAGAGCTGGTAAATGACTGTCTGCAATGACATTGGCTCTGCCCTGCTGTAAAAACACTGTCTGTAGTGGACCGAGACACCCATCATTCCCTTGTTAATGTTGACGGTCTATCAATGGACTTTCACGACTGTGTTCAGAATAGCATACTTCCATCCAGAAATCCAGTAAGGGTTGGTTTTAGATGTGGTTAGTAACTTAGAGATGATTTATATATGGAACTATCCTTTTTGACTAATGTGATTGAGTTGCCAATACTTGAGAAGTTTTTGCACAACTTTAAAGCTTTTAGTGCTACATAATGCATGCATTTGACTCTATATTACTGGCAGTATATATTGTACCATATGCATTGAACAATAAGCTAGTATTCTATTCTGAACATTTCTAAATCCTTCACAAACATCTTTTATTCACTGCAGTTCCTTATCTAACAGCATGACTCTCCTGTGTCATAAAGGGAACATCACTTCATACATCACTGGCTATTTCTCCAACACAGCACCACGGTTTCAATAACTTGGCGAGGTGGTGTTTTAGCTCTTACTTCACTTCTCTGCCTGATCTCTGTGTTTAATGATTTCTCCTCAATGAACGTCAGCGTAGTCTGGTATAAAGCAGAAGGAATGAAATGATGTGAGTTGGTTTAATGTGATGTTGGCTTTACAAACAAGGCGTCATTGACTATCTGATGCAATTCCAAGTCAAGTTCACTTTTTATCGAGGTCGATCAGAGCAGCTCTGGTTTGGACAGGTCCAGATGGATTCTCCCAGAGCTGTAGAGGTTTAGCAGATGCGCTCTTAAATGTTTTGCCTGGCCAGCCGCTCAACTCCCTTAGTACCAGCACTATGATATTTTGTCCTTGAAGCATCGGATATAAGCTTGGTTTTACTGAATAGTAGACAGAACAGAGATGTTTGCATTGGTCGGTATACAGCTTTTATGTTTTTGACTGGCATTTTTTAAATTGCCGTAACAGGGTGTTTTAACAGTATCAATAATTTATTCTGAAAACGGTGGATATCAAAATGTTTGGAGCAGTTGTGAATTTATATATATATAGCGTGCTGAATGTTTAGCTTTGCCAACACAGAAATATATTGCTTTTTAAAACTATCATAAAATAGAAAACCATTATTTTAATATTACTGTTTTACTGTGTTTTGATAAAAAAAAAAAGTCAGCCTTGAGCATAATCTTACTGACTCCAAACCTTTGAATGTTAATCTTTTTGAGTTTCTTGAGTTTTCGTGTTCGAAGAAAGAAAGGAGGAAAATCCTGAAGGTTTAAAACAACATGAGGATGAGTAAATGAAGAAATTACATTTTTGGGTGAACTATCCCTTTAATGCATTTCCTCTGCATTGTTTCTTTCCTTAAACCTGAATCATTATCATCCAATTTTCAGGCAAATCACCTCCCACACATAATGAACCAGTCAGAAATGCTCATTTGAGAGCCCCAGTAACCTCATTTGGTCTGAAGTATACCTCAACACCTACACCAACGTATTGGCTGCACGCTTACTCACACAAAATGTGATGGAGGGCACGTTCTTCAAATGAGTTTCAGTATTGTTTTGCAAATTATGAATGCCTTAATGTATCGTGCCATTTAACAGGGCTCAGACAGCAATTAAGACTCCTCTTCGGAGAGGTCGTGACAAGCTGTTGAGTTCTCAGAAGCAAGTTAGACGAAATGGTAAAAAGCAACCAAAGGCACGCTGGCGGCAGCAAAATGAAAGCAGACAATCTGGTTTTAAATGGAATCTGGCTCTTCACTTTACCACTCATTACAAAATACAGAAATGAGATTAACTGCACATGCTATTTTTTTTTTTTTTTTTTGAGTTTCCAAAAGTCATTATTCTTCCGTTTGTGAACTTCGAAATTGGTTTGTTTTGTAATGCTTTGGCTCTGTGCCTCTTCCCCAAAAATAAGCAAGTGTAGATGCAAAATTAGCATAAATAGTAAAAATACTCAAATCTACCAAGAAATGCACCCATGTTGCTATTTAGCGCTAATTCATTCAAGTCTCACAATGATGAAATGCATTCGTTCCCCCAAGCATGATCTCACCGTGAGGCTTGTGCACTTTTATTGAATTAAATAATAGACTTAATGGGTAGAAATGATGCTTAACGTAGATTCGGTTCATTCTCATTAACAACCTACGAGTGCTGTGATTAGCAGGCACTTCAATGAGGCAGCGATGTAGAAATCAGCTATGTCTAATGCTTTACATGTCTAGACTTTAAATGGTGAGCAATTCTCACAAAAAAGAAGGATTTTTAATAACATGAGACCCGGTGACTCGTGGACAGCCGTTTGATGAAGCATTACTTACAAGCCATTGAGTTTATCATTACACCTCAACATTATGCCACCCTCCCTCGGTTAGCACGCAGCGCTAGCGCTGACTAATTCACTTAATTCCTTGATTATCGATTCCACGGGCCTCTGGGCAGAAAGGTCAATGTTTTCCTTGTGCTCACCTGAAATTCAAAATGTCATTCAAAATGAGGAGGCAGCCACTGAGCAAAAATGGCTTCTTCAAAGGGCAATGGACCACTATTAGAGACCCGTCCTGACGCTCACATGCATGTGCACATACGCTCAGAGTGGCTAAGTGCAAATACCCCACCTTATTGGCAGTGGCTATTTGCACTAACTCTGCCCTCCAACATGACATGAGCTCCAGTGGTGCAGATGGTAAAACATATGGCCTTATTTTGACGCGATCGACCTGGGTTCGAATCCGCCATCTGACAATATTTTTCTCCCTTTTTTTCATTTCAGATCACATCAGAAAAGCATTTATTTTCCATAAAAAAAGAAGGAATGAATTAAAAAGCTGAAAGTAAAGTATTGGGTACAGATTAGGTTAGGTGTAAGGAGGGCTTTATTGTCAGAATAAGTGTGTCAACCATGGCATCTAATAATTTGAATTAGAGAAAAAAAAATATATATATATATATATATATATATATATATATATATATATATATATATATATATATATATATATATGTTGAAAATAATGTAAATGTAACAAAATTATGGGACAATGCTTTACAAAATATTTTTTCACATTTGATGCAATACAGTGCCCATTTCTTTGAAATTATTTGGATAAATTTACTTATGAGTTTATAAATAATAGGTATCAAATGCAGTGCAATACAATATTAATTAAAAGATCATAATTAGTCTACAATTAAACCTTCCTCAAAAGTCAGGTGTACTCACATTTAAACATTATCTGTGTATATAATGTATATGTTCATTTAGAAATATTTTGAAACATTTCTTTCATAAAGCTGAGTAAAGATTTATCAGCAAAATAACTTGAAGGGCCGGGCATGTTTTTAGAATTCTACTAAAATAATTTTACTTTCTAAAAAAACATCCACCTTCCATTCAGCATCAGTCTGAAGTTGCATTCACTTATTAAGTAGAAATAGTTAATAGTAAATGTGGTGTATCATAATAACTGTAAATGTAAATGATAGATTCTAAAGGAAAATCAGAGAAAGTCTTTGCATTATTCCTGATTTATTCAGCAATAGATGCCCATCTCCACACCGCCAGCACTTTTGTATTTGGTTATGCTAATCTTATCCCAAACTTTAATTCTCAGTGTAGCAAGATCACTCCAGGTGAGGGAAACCACACTATACTTCTTTATTAAAAGCCTCAATCTGTCTCTGCCTCCTCCTATCATTTTCCAGCGTTACTCTTTGTAAAGTACCCTGATGATAGGATAGAGCGAGGGCTTCCAGGCAATTGTACCCACATATCTACTTACTGAGAGATTTTATGAGCAGAACCTGCTCAGAAGTCAAGACTTCAGAACCTATACTGGCTCATACTGTCAAACAAATGAACAAAGCTTAGCTATGAACGAACCTGTGCAGATTCTGCACTCACAGAATTTCTTAGAAAACTACATTTAAAATTTGAACAACACAGTCACAGGTTGTTTATTAAATATTAGGAGCAGTTGATGATGATGGTGATGGTGATGTATGTATCTATGCAGGTTTGTGATCATTCATTGATTCATTCAATAGATCTTTTATTTATTCATTCATTGATTCATTCACTCAATAATTGATTGATAGACTTTATTCATTCATTATTTTAGTGAGTCATTCATTGGTTAATTCATTTTTTTCATTCATTTAATAGATAGATTGATGAACGAATAAATTAATTTACGATAATTATTGAATTGTTTAATTAATTGATTCATCCATCCATTAATTCATTCATTTTATTCTTTCATTCATTTAATAGATAAACCTGTTAATAATTGATTCGTCCGTTAATTCAGTCATTAATTCATTAACTCATTTATTTACCAATTTATTAAATATAGGCATTAGCAAACAAATTAATTAATTTCATTCAATCACTATGTATTATGGCTGGTAAAATCAGAAGGTCTGCGGCAGCACATTCATCTTTGTGCTCTTGAGCGAGGCACTTAACCTCAGGTTGCTTCAGGGTTATTGTTCCTCTGCGCTGTCTCTTCTTACTTACATCACTTATCTCCTCACAGCAAGAGAAACCAGCCTAACATCTGTGGAAACACGCTCTCACACACATTACTCTTGTCTATTATACAACGTGCCGAAGTGATTTTTATGCCTTGTTGGAATGTTGTCACTATCTGTCTTCACCTCCTTCAGAAACATTGTTCTGTAAGACACTGGGCCTTTTCACACACCTACACACATATTAAAGCACCGTCAGATTTGGCATTGCTGGAGTGTGGTGGCTATTTTGGGGAAGTCTTCACAGTTGGATAGCGTTTGGGGTCATATTATGGTCGACTGTTGTAGCGAGGCAGAAAATCAACTTTTTAGGAAAGAGAGTTTCTTAAAACGTTACAGATTGCAGCTTTAGATTCGGAATTGAAAACACAACTTTTATTGTCCGTTGTACAGACGTGTCAACATACCAGTGACTTTTGTCAGGTGAAGATTTAATTTTTTACATATTTTATAGATTAGAGCTTTAATGTGCCACAATTTTGAAAGGTTATATATTCTCACAATGCCTTTGCTTCGGGTTTGTTCCAACCCTCTTTTTATTTTTTGTATGCCATTGTCATCACATTAGGTGTTGTACAAAACTGTTTCAAATTTTTTTTTCATTTTGCATGGAAGAAAACAAACAAATTATACCGTTTACCTTTAAGTGTAGCAGAGGTTAGCAAAAGCATCCCTTTTGTTTTCTTCCTCTGTATATTTCCTTGAGGGCTTTTCTCAGCACGCCGCACTCTATGTGATGCTCGTTTGGTCTGACCGGTTCTCCTGTACTTGTCTACGAGGGAGGCATAGAGGGAGAAAAAAAAACCCAAAAAACCTGTCACACTGTGCAGAGTTTTCATTCCTCGAATAAAAAAACAGATGCATCCGTCAAGGTTAGCTTAGAACCTATGGATTTACTGCCATCATTATTTTCAAGCAATATTATTTTAATCATTAATCTCTAACACACATTGTATCCTTCAAATGAGATTTAGAGGAAAGCAATAAGGCTTTGCCACTGCACTCAGATAATATTACTGCACTGTCAGGGGCCATGGGGAGGCAGGGCCCCAGGCCAACTACAGATAGAGAGGTAGAGAGAGAGAGAAAACATACTGGCTTCAAAAACAAAAGGTAAAACCTGTGTGCAGTTGAAATGCTTACCAAAAATCTGAAAATAAAACTGGATAAGTGTTTAGATATTTGCTCTGACCAACAGGTTTATTCTTTTATAATGCTTTACAAAAAGGTGATACGCTAAAGGAATATTTTTAAAGGTTCATACTAATTTTCAGGTAACTCTCCATTATTGTAATCCTGTTTTTTTAAACTAAATAAATATAAACTCTGTCGTTGTGTTGTCAGTTTTCTTTTTTGTTTTGCAATGTATTTTTCACTGTGTGAGAACACGTGTAGTTTGTTCGGTGTGTCAAAGACACAACAACCAATCTTGTACCATGCTCAGTTGTACCTCGTGATGCGAAAAACAATTAAAAGGCATTTAAACTAAAAAGAAGACGAAGGAAATCGAGTTTGATAAGTGATGCCACTCACTGAGTGACGTGCTGCAACCATTACCCTGAAAATTAAATGTGGAGGAAATAAATGATTTAATGAAAAATAAATCATTAATTGAATGAATAAATTAAAAAAACTTATTAAATAGTATATTAACTAGTTGTACATTATAGTTAATAACATTATTAATATTAAAAAACAATTGAATTAATGAATAAACAAATAAATATGCATTTCTGCATTTATTTCTATATTTCATAATCTATTTAATTGTTTACTTTTGAATAATTTGTTCCACCATAATTATGATTTTATATTATATTATATTATATATATATATATATATTTTTTTTTTTTTTTTCATTTTAAATATATACTTATACGTAATATTAAAGTATTTTATGGTTAAATATATTTTGAATATTCTTTTAGATTTAATTATGCTTTTAAATTCTATAATAAATTGAATTCTCAAGTGCATAATGATTTGTGCACCTCTATCCTAATAAATTTAAGGAAAGTTTAAGAAAAGGTTTTAAGGAAAGTTTTGCTTATGAAGGAATGAAGCGCTTGAAATGGTTAAAAGAGTGAGACTCCATGATTTGTGTGTAGAATAGCAACTTTCTCATTAGGTAACACGAGACAGCACTACAAACACAGCGACACGCGGTTGTGTTTTTGCCGCCGCGGTCGCTCCGTGTGTGTTCCTGCAGCTCGAATCAAGTATATCTCCGCTGAAGCTCAGGCAGAAGACGTGCTCTCTCTGTAATGACAGTGATAAAAGGTCAGAGCACATGTCGACCCACTTTAAAGAAATTGAGTTATAAAGACTGGCCAGTTGAAGCTCGTAGTCCTTCATTTTGTGTCATCCTCTGGCAGCCGTGTGAGCCTCAGATGTGAAGTGTCTGGGCTGGTATAATGAGAAACGGTGAGAGACGGAGCGGACGGCCCCCCTCTCTACGGAAACTCTACGTCCCTGCCTCACTCTGCCGCTCCGTCTCAAAGCTCGTTTCCAAAGTCATCCTGCAGTTCTCTCTCCGAGTCTCTTCATTATGGTGCATGGCAGATGGAGGGTCTGTTGAGCTTGAGCTTTATTCGTTGTGACTTGTTTTTCATTAGTGCCTAATTTGACGTCAGGAAGCATAACTGCCAGGAGCCAAGGGGTATATAACAATTATGGCACACACGCAGGTTAGACTCAGGTACACACGTGTGTGTGTTTGCTTCTAGTAAGTAGGGACTGAGGATTCATTAATGTTGGTGTGTTCAGCAAGCGACTGTAAATGAGTGGAATTCGTTACAGATGTTATAGGTGTCAAGAACTTCATAAACACATCATAAACTTCAGCAACAATAATTATGTATTTTTTTGTTAGTATTCAATTGCATTTTTATGTAACAGACAATTCAATTGTTGGATTGTAGTATAAAATGCTATACCTTTTTATTTTATTTACCTCAATATCAATTTGAAATATGTAATACTTCACTAAATAAATAAAACAGCATGTTTATATTGATTAAAAATAATAATATAAATAACAACATTTATTTATTTATTTTTCTTCCTCTAAGGATACATGCAATTTTACTCTCATTTTAAAAGTAAAATATATTTTTCTAATTAAAAACACCAAAATTCTGATTAGTTGATCAATTAATTAACTTTTATTTTATTTTATTTTAATAAATAAAATACTTCCTACCGCAGGGCTGACTCTAAATAGAAGTGATAGAAGCTAGGATGGAATCAGTAAACATTACAGACAGTAACACTGTTCCTCTGTTCTTCTGCTGTAGATACAGTAAGGAGGTTTTCTTCACTCCTGTCTCAGTAGATTGGGCACGGAGTGCACTGGGCTTTCTGTAGTGGGAAGGCTGCACATTTAAAGAACTTCACTTAAACCACTCTTTTTTGACTGCAGGTTGTCATGTTTCCCCTTAACTGAACTCTGCTGAAAGGCTCATGGGTCAGAAGCATGGCAGCTCTGACAGAGACTGTGATAATACAGACTGAAAACTGGTCTTGCGTAAAAGTGGGAAGGTGACCAGTTTAATCAAATGCAGGTTTATTATTGCTTTGAATTTTTATTTTTTTGGATTACACAGTTTAAAGATTAGGGACAAATTGATGTAGAAATTAGTATGTGTTAATTTTTATGTTATTTTAGAACATTTTGGAATCGGTTAATGAAAATGTTTAATTAGTTTTTGTTTCGATTTTTTTGAGAACACTAGCTTTAAGTGTGATCGCAGCTGTTTCTCTTGCAGTGAGATTGAACGGAGATCAATTACTGCTTCTGCTTCTCAGATTTTGTTCTCCTGAGAATACATCCCAGTGGTTTAATATGTTTCTGGTGGTGTTTCAAATAAAAGAATTCGTTAGACTGCCATCCAAATATGCAAGATTACCTCTGTAATTGTTCAGTCCATTTTAATTTTCTATATTGTACAGTATTTCAACAACTGTATCATTTGTGTGAGTTTGTTTAGGTGTGCATGTCTGTGTGCTACATTATAGGGACCAAATGTTCCCACAACCATAGTAAAACCTGATTTTTTAAATGTATTTATTTTTACTGTAGACCGGTCCCCAAGAGGGAAAACAAATTATAAAAAATAGCAAAAAATAGAGTCCCAAAGTAGTTGTGCTGCCCTGGTTAAATGCATCAAGTGTCTGTAGGCTATTGCAAAGAACAGGATTATTAGCATACAACGAGATGTTCACATTTATTGATTGAGGCAAAGCTGCCACTGTAAAATGTCTCGTACACCTATGTGCCCTAAGGTCTTTGAAAGGCCTTGCGTCGCCGTCGGAAGCTACACGAAGCGAACAGCTCTGTACAGCTGCCAGCTGAGATCTGTAAGTCTATTCAATTACCTCAAACACCTCTGAGATCAATGGCTGTATTTCTTCCTCGCAGTGAGTTAAGCAATTCATCTTGTATTAGTAGTGACACGGTCTTCCAAGAAATCAACTCGGCTTTCATCTTCATTCTCGTGTCCCAGGCGATGTATCGATTCCTGATAGGAAAACAGTGAGAGGGGAACAGAGCAAGAGGGAGTGTCAGCGAGATGGAAGGAAGCAGAAAATGCGAAAACAGTGAAAACAGTCAGTTCTTGCTGTGGAGGTGGCTTCCGTGCCAGAAAAGAAGCCCGGGGCCTAATTTCCCATGGCTCCAGGCTCAGGGCTAATTTGTGTAAGTGTGGAGACTGACCTCCTTGAAGATTAAACAATTAGCAGCTCCTGAGCCCTCAATGAACACAACCAGCGAGCCTCAAGAGGAGACGTCAAATTAGAGCCGGCCCGAAAGAACCTCTGGGATGAGTGCTACGTTTCTCCTGTCTGTCTTGGCTTGAGATAACACTCGAGAACACCTTAGACTCGCAGGACCTTCTTGATTGACTTGTGCATAAGAGGTCTGAATTGGATTTTTTTTCTTGTTGCAGTAGAACTTAGTTACAACAGTTGAACCTGTAGAGGTTAGAATTGGATTGAAACTCTCAAGTAATGGTTGATTAGCTCAAATGAAAGACACTAAACCCATTCTCCTTTGGCTCGCGATGCTTTAATCACTTCTCACTTCATTCCATTGTGTTCAATAGCGTCCTCTTTCTGAACCACATAGCCTATTTGTTCCGTTTCTCTCAAACAGACACAAGGCATTAATAATTGGCCCGGCGCCGCTTTTATCGATGTTACGGAGATGTAGCGGGTCTGTTCAACCTGCATTACTATCACCTATACAACCCTCCTCTAATTCAACACCAAGGCTGAGTGTGGAGGAGAGGGAATTGCCCGGGTTTGTTTGGCAGGGATGTTTTGGCTGGGCTGTAATAACATGTCAAATTAGCATTTCTCCAATTCAGCACGTACAAAGGCCAGGCTATAATTACTTTAACCTGCAGCTTCTTTGTGGTGATGTGGTAATGAACACTTTCAAACAATAACAACATATCCATATCCCCTCAGCGGCTCTGTCCTTGTTTAAAGCGTGAAGCTAATTTATAGAGCTCAGGTTTGGCTGTTTCTGCACAAGATACAGATTGTACTGTCAAATTTCCATTTTCAGGATTGGTAGCTGATTCGCTTGTTTGCGCACTCCATGAAGGTATAATGTGGAAATTAAATGTGAAGTTTGTAATTTATGCACCTCTAGTGGCACCAGATGGCATTGCAATCTGCTTGAGTGGACATAATAACTGTGCCTTAAAGCAATCGTGTAGGACTGAGCGAAAATGTAGATTTTTCGGCTTAATGCTTTATTTGTTAATTATCCTACTAACTAGCAAACTCAAATGCATGCATAAAAAGAACAATGTTGTAATTTACCTAATTAGAAATTGCCTGTATCGGTATTTCAAAATCATGTTTTACTTGAATTGAGAATGTGAGTTCACAGTCTGTTAAATGTGATTGATTGCAAGTAGTGCAAAATAACATCAAGGGGGAAAAAAAATCTGTTGCGTTAACGCTGACTCTGATTGAATCTGATTCACAACCTCATGATTCTTATGAACCAATTCTTCATAGTAAAATAAAAACATGCAACACATTAAGATGGTGCAGCATGAACAGTGTAGCCTTATTCTCAAAATATGTTTACGATCCAGTTGTTTTAGCGAATCAAAAATGTGAAACATGACCGCTATAGTCAAAATGACACATTTAGCTTTTAATATAAGAACAAAAAAATTAGATTAAAATAGATTAAACCAACTGTATGTTTGACCTCCCTTGTAAACAGAAAATATAATCTGGAATGATGGTCACTGGTGGTATAGCGGTTTGTTTGGCACACACAAATTTTTGATACTAAGGTAGAACATAAAGCAAGGATCAATGTCTGAAGGCCCAAAATATTGAGTTGGAATCTCAGTGGTAGTGTAAGTGAGGACCTGCATTGCCAAGCAATCTGAGAGAGCAGTATTTTCCCTTGATGTTTCTGATAGCTCATACTGTTAGCCCTGCTCATCACCGCACGGCCAGCCCTTTAACCCACCTTATATATTATATTTTACAGTATGAACTTGTGCCAACCCCTAATGTAAATGTGGATTGCCTCCTCAGTTGAATTCTATTGCTGTTCTTGCCACGGCTGCATTAGCTGAGTGTTTGTATATCTTTGTAAATGCCAACCACTTGCAGCATTAAAACGAATTATAATCGATTCAAGGCATAATGATCAGGACAGGCCTACACAAATTAAAAGAAAACAGCTAACATCTAGAGCTCAGGCTTGTAAACTCTCAGAGATGGAGTAATATTCTTCACTTTCCGGCTGCTAATGTCATCCCGCACTGGCTCTGCATGTTCATGATGGAAGAGGTCAGGGATACCGAAGCGATCCTGCTTTCATTAAAGCGTTTGCGTAACCCCCCAAACCATCTGTCATGATGTCTCTTACACGTAAAGCTTGCGGCTATGATATGAAACGGGCCTTCAGGCAGGTTGTGATGTATGCTAGAATCATTCATCCATTTTCTGCCTTCCATTAGAGAGCGCACTGAGGGAAAATGGGAGTTTGCTGATTCCTGAATATTTGTCTTGAAGTCGTATGTTTTATTCCTGCAATGTTTAAAGTTATATCCCTTTTACTCCATCTGTTGGAATTTAAATTAGGTTAGGCCACACCCACAGAAAGTTGAACACACCCTTCATATAACTACATTTTCCATCATACTTATTGACATAATCCTAATATATATTGGTTATATTATTTTTAATATGTATTTTTATAAATTAGAATTGGAGTGGCAATATAAATTCATGAATTTCTTTAGATTTCATTTTAATTTCTGTTCAATTTCTGTGACGCAGAACCCTGCAATGCAGTAACTGAGATGACTGCACTTTACTGTCTGTTTAAATTTGTCATAGGGACCGCTTTACTAGGTACAGATGGTTTTGTGCTCGAACTTCAGTGTAATAGAGATACAAATTTACGTTTTATTTATTTATGTTTTTTTATGTAGATGATGTCATACGACCGCGACGAGGGCAAGCAGATGAAATTAGCATAAGCGGGGAATAGAAATGTTATGTGGTCAGACCCCAGTTTTGCAAGCTGTAAGACAGATGAATAGAGAAATGAAGAGAACAGCCCACCCTGTCATGAGTGGTCTACAGTGATGGATCGCAGAGATTAGTGTTACAGCTAACAGCTCGCCTAGTGCTGTGGTAGCACAAGGATTTCTGCACGACATGATGATCTGGGGATGCTGTATATCTTATTTTGAAGGTTTTGTCAATAGTACCCTAGTACACTGTAAATGATATAAAAAGGTTTTTGTTTTTTTTGCTTTGCTTTTTTATTCATTTATTATCTATTTTTTTTTATTTAGTATTGTTTTGCTTTTTGTTTGTTTGTTTTGTTTTGTTTTTGAAGCCTTGTCTTTTGCTTTGCTTTGGTTCATACTTTTTACTCTTTCTTTCTCTCTCTTTCTCTCTTTGTGTGTGTGTGTGGCAACCATCAAATCATTTATGGCAGCATGGTTTCCATGTGTCATTCACATTTTCTTATATATAAATCTAGTTTCTTTCTACAATGAGGTATTACCTAAAATAATGCTTTTGTATATTTAATTTGGTAATATGAAATTCCTTTCAGAATTGTCTTGTTACCTTTGGGATATTTTCTGCAGTGGCAGATCTGGAACTAAGGAGCCACTAACCTCTTTAAAGCCAAGAAGTTGGTCTGGAAGCTCCAAATAAGCATCGACGGACCATTTATTCATTCCCTGCCTCCTCCTCCTTATCGGTCCCACATTACACACACACACACACACACATAAGATTCTTTTTCCCTTGTAGTAGAAGATGTCCATTTTCCTCCCAGCTTTCGTGCACATTCCGTTCCTGAGAAAAATTATCCAGAGAAATTCTTACCCCTTTTTAATAACAGAAACGGAAGAGGGGGCGGACCTGGAGGCTCAAGCCACTGTAATTAATGAGGAGTGCTCACTTACGAGATGAAGATTCATTTCACAGGCCACGTTTAGGGATGAGACGGCCTCCCGCATGAAGGATACACAGCAACACTCAGAGCAGGCAGGAGGGTAATTGATGACGGGGGCGCCTCTGCTGTAAATGTGCTGTAAAAGCCATTAGGAAGGGCTTCAGTCACACCCGTCTGATGTCTGCACAGATAGTCCAGCCCAAGAGAATGTCGAAAACAGAACAGAAGTGCTCCTCAGAAACAAAGACGGTCTTTTGAAACAGAGTTCCAACCAGCTGTCAGCACATTTCTAGCACTCTCTAATTGCCAATGACCTAGTGCTCTGAAACTCTGAGAGTTGCCATACAGCAGCAAATTAAATGCCTTTGGTTGCGGCCTCCATGTGATGGGCCTGTGATAATAAATATTCCTGCTATTAGTGGATGACATGGATTTATGACTCGATCAACATCACCTAAAATGGGATTTGGGCCTCTGTGAGATGGGAGGATACGGGCCTGTCCTTGGTTAAAACAGTCTCCATGCCTCGGGATATGGGTATGACTCCTGAAAGGGATTTACCTGTCATAGAGGTCTTCTGATCTGGTTAAAACAAAAGTAAAGTCAAATCAAGTCAACTTTATTTCTGTAGTCTTTTATACAGTACAGATTGTGTCTAAGCAGCTTTACAGTAATACATTGTAAAACTGCAGAATCAATTATCCAAGCTTTGAAGACATTTCACTCTTATTGTAAACGTAATAAATTCTCAAAGTTTATTCCTGTCAGAATAAGCTGAGGTCTTTTAGAGTGGAAGTTTCCATCCTGATACATTCTTTTTGTAAGAAGTTAGAATCTGTCTTTTTCTCTGTCTGGTGTCATTGAGATGGCGTTTGGGATTATGGGTAATAAGGCATTGACTGCAGTCAGCACAGCTCATTCGAATGAGAACACTGTGAACTCCAGTACTTTGTCTTCACATTTTGAGACCTAGAAAAAAAAAGCAAGAGATATAAAGGAGCCTGTTTGCTTTCAGACTGTGCTGTCCTTTTCCAGGACACCCCAGAGGCCAGTGGTCAGGAACAAATGGTCTGGGGACAGACTACTGTATATGCTGCAGAATAAAACATCCCTCTCAAAATAGGGCCACATCCTTTTCAGCAACATAAATACTATAGATGTCTGGTTATCAATTGTATTTTTGCTTTTATTTAAGGTTTACTCTACCTTACGTTACATACAACCTGCATGGCTGTCTTTTTTTGCCTTTTCATAGTTCTAAACAAACAATTTGAAATACTTGAAATAATATTCTTTTTTAAATACTTTATTTATTTTATTTAGCACAATTTTTAATGATGTTTTTTTGTTCCTTTTTTATTATATGCACGAGCAGCCAAGACGTTAAAAAAAGGAAAAAAAGAAAAAACAGTTTCTTGGCAGAAAAATATTCATATGGGAACAATATGAGAGTGAGTAAACAATGACAGAGTGATCGTTTTTGAGTAAATTATTCTGCGTGAACGTTTTTGGGTGAACTGCCACAATATGCTGTTACGACAAAAATTGGGCTGACAGCTAAACGGCATCCAGTCAAAACCAGTTTAAAACGTTTAACTCAAGTTTAATCTGAGCCCTCTGGTGAATCCGATACTATTTTCATGATCATTTCATGAGACATTTACTTGATAAATGGTCTCTCTGGGTGCTTCAGAGAGCAATAAACCTATTATTTATAGGTGCACAAGCCTTCGGACAATTGTTAATGTCACTGTGTCCTGACCTCACAGGCGAGTTCAAAGCTCCAATGCTCAGTCGGCCGAGTCTGCCTGCTAAAGTGTTTATGATACTAATATCAGCCGGTCCCATATGGAGAAGGCAGACCCGTAGACTAGTGACTGGGACGGTAGAGGACACGGTTACCGGACCGTAGCCCTGTCACGCAGAGATGCAATCACGACTGTCATTATTACCATTTAGTCCTTCACCAGATGCCCTCTTAACAGACGACAAAACCTGACTGCAGTGGATCACACCATCACCATTCCCCCCGTGATGGGCTCCTCTGATCTTCCAATCAGCTCACGTCCTCTAAACCGATGCATTGACCATGTTTACCTCAGGAAGTGACATTTGCAACTTTATTTAGTTCAATGAGTTGCCGGTTATTGGCATGACCTTTTCTGCCATTGCTGTGGGTCCAATAAGCCTCAGAGATTCCGACTTCTTTTCTCGGTTATATCGGTGTTCAATAAACCCCCGTTCTTCATTGATGAAGTCATTTTGCGCAATACTTATGAAATGCATCGAGTAATAGAGGAGTGTTTAATTCCTATGAGAATATTTATAAATATACAGGAGATGTCAGAATTGATGAGAATGGAGGTCGTGTTTATGCCAAGTTGTTTTTTTAGGGGGCGTGATATGAAACTCAAATGATATAAAAATGCGGTTTTGTTTGTTCGCTGGCGAATATTTTGGTCCCTTGTCAAACTAGATATCAAAAACAGTTTTTAGAAGGTTTAATCAGGGTTAAGTTTCACATTTGAGATGGTTCACTGTGAGTGAATAATAAGGGAATTTTTGTTTTTAATTACTTTTTAGATTTCCCATCATGCGTTTACGCTCCTGTTTAAATTCCCATTTGCTGCACCTTTCAGATGCAGCTCTAAAGGCATCTTTCACAGTGATAAGGAAGTGCTTTATGTATTCCGGTCATGTCGGATATACACACACCTCCCTGACAAATGCAAGGCCGGCAGGAGTTAGAACTATGGGGGGATGATAAACAGTTTTGTTTGTGTATCTGTGACTGAGTAAGGAAAGAGAGCATTTTATTTCTTTGATGAAATGCATTAGACATGTGGCGGGATTGAATCAGGTATGCTTCAGCATGCTGTAGTAGGAAAATTAATTCATAAAGAACTAAATAAAAATGTTTCAAAGCTGCCCATTTTCAATCTCGATTTTTGTTTGTTTGTTTGTTTGTTTATAAGACTACAGAAGCCGCAAAGCAACATCAGCCGTGTCTCTGTGTTAAAACTATTTATTTCAAACAAGAATTGATTTTTCTGTTTTCCCTTTTTTTGGTGTTGCAGAGGTCTTTAAATCTGTTCTGCAAACACCATATGTCTGCAAAAATACATGACAAATGAAAAATTTTCAAGGGCTTGTGCTTTAGAGCTGCTCGTGTTCTATTGTCTTACTCTAGAGGTCCACTTTTTTATATAAATAATGCCACCTTTGGGGTTTTAAAAATTTTAAAGTGAATACCTTTCTCACATATTAAAAAAGTGCGATAGAAATCTTGTGATAAAAAAAAATGCTCATATGAACACACACAACATTTATTATTTACTAGACAGTCTCCGAAACCTTGTGAGCTGCCCACATTTTGACACATTTTAAGGTCTCATGGACACAAAGCCTTGTGGATGGGCGAAGAGAGTGAGATGTTGTAAGTATATTTAAAATTCAATCAATCAATGTATTATTTTTGAGTGTTATAAATTTAAATACTTATTGGAGTATTTTATTAGCTCAGTAGCATCACTCTTTTTTAATGCATTCTTAAATGTGAGGGTTTTATAGAGCTCACTAAACCTTAAAACTTAGTGATAATCTTCACATTCATTGATTGCAGTATAAAATTCTGAATTAAGATTCATGCCCCAATCTATCATTTATGATCCAAAAAACAAAACAAAATACAAGACGCAGTTCAATCAAGCTGCAGTCAGAGGCATAAACTGGAAATATTTCTTTGTGTGCACCAGAGATGAGGTTTGCTGAGGGGCAGCATCTCCAGCACGACTATCTTCTTCTTTATTGAAAAAGACAAATGAGGAGGTTTGTAGGCAGACATGCTTCATTTTAACATCATACTGTGGCCCATGGCAAAGTAGTGTGCAATCAATGAGTGTCAAGTATGCCATGATGTTTAGCTGTGGTTTATTTACAAGAAAGGAGTGTGTATAAAGAGCATAGCAGAAACATGCAGCAGGTCTCCTAAAGATCAGGTTGTTAAAGCTCAAAAATAATCAGAAATGAAAAAAATATATATAAAAATTTACTTTCAATGTTTGGTGAACTCTAATGTGTTTTTTGTGGCTCAATCTGTGATTTGCCTCCCTTGTGATATGTTGGTGGCATTTTTTAAAGTGGGTTAGCTGTCGGATATGCTATAGAATGAAACCTCCTCCCTAACAAAATTATATCCCACAATTCACCTATAATCTCACAATGGAGCCCCCGAGGGTGCAATAAATGTTTATTACCACTAAGCTTCTTTCATAATACCTCCTTCGCTCTAATGCATGTTAAGGGTTATTGAAAACACCTAAGTCTAACACCTGACCTCAACTTATTTCAGATTCTCTTCATATTATATTGTTCTCAAAATGTGTATTTGTAGGTATAGAATAATTCAGTTTTTTTCTACCGATAATCTGATGGTTATGTGCTCTTCTCTATATTACTAATGAAAACTTTAGAACTTTAAAATCTTTATACAAAACAACATGAAATCATAACTGATCATACTCACTTTCCTAAAATGCATCCAGTATGTAAATATTTTTATCTTTAAAATGTATTACGCAAAGAAATAAGCAGTATTTTGACCACTTTAAAACTTCTACAAGGGTGCAAACGCAGCATAAAAGCGTCATAAAATTAGTCAGCATAATTTTGCACTGTATTACAAGAATTCTGAAATGATACAGTGTAACTAATTAAAATTAAACGCAATTGGCTTTCTCTTTCGGTCTCTCTTTCTGGCGACCACAGAGCGGGTGGCATGGGATAGGCGTGGATTTGCTCGTGGATGTTGTGACAGTGGTTCAGCGAGGCGTGAGAGGGAGGGTTACAGTCTTGGCTCAAAGGCAGTGCCAGCTGATGCAACAGATGGCAAATGTCTTTGATTGGTGCAAGGTGTTTGATGAGCAGAAATGGCTCTGTTTAATTACTTGTCAAGTTGTCCGTCTGGGGCTGGAGGCTCCTTGTCTGTTTTAGAGGCTTCTGGGACTTCAGGCCTGATTGAATTGCATTGCTGGATGGACTGAAGCGCCAAGCAGTTCCTGCATCTGTTGTTTGCGCCATCAGAATGTGATTTCTTTCTTTTATTTATTTATTTATTTATTTATTTATTCTTTCTGCAGTATGCCCTGGCACAGAGAATAAACTGAGTACTCTGTCAGACCTGGACCAGCAGTATCGGACCCTTCGTAAATACTATGAGAACTGCGAGGTGGTGATGGGTAACCTGGAGATCACCAGCATCGATCGCAGTCGTGACCTGTCCTTTCTTAGGGTAAGTACTCTGTGTGATTTATTACAGGTCTCTACATGATGTGTTGGATTTTGTATGGCATCGTCTAGTTTTTGTTGTTCTGTGTCAATTAAGGAAACAATTACACCTAGTCTATTAGTTACCGCAAGATATCATTTAGGCATGGTGTAAAACGAACTTCGGTGTATGGTAAATTTAAACTTGCTAGATTTTGTTCCCTTTAACCAGTAGATCCTTGTTCACCAGTTCTTTTAGTTTGTTCTCCACACAAGGCATCTCATTTAATTAGCTAAACTTGCAGCAAAGTTATTTTCGTTCTTCACTAATTTTTTGTTCTTTCGAGGTCCACTAAAGATCCTTTAAAAATGAATGGTATTCAAATCACACAAAGCAACGGCAAATGTGACAACACCTTTGCACATGTTTTGCTATTTGGCACTCTGGTCAAGACGTTTTTGGCAAGCGGTTTAAAACTCCTGTAACAACACTTTACTTTCTTTGTCACTTCATTTTGGCTTGATTTTGTCTAAATTATGTCAGACCAGTATACTGAGTCCTGAATTTCCCAAAATCATATGGCAGAAATAAATGTAAAAGTAGTGTGCCAATATACACTTCTGTCTTTTCTTATTCAAAACACTTAAGTTCAGTAGGTCCAACATAGGGCGTATCTATTCAGTAGGTCCAACCAAAGATATGCTTCTTCACAGTCTGCACTTCTATGCTATTTGTTCTTGCTGTAGTATTTGAAGTCAGATAAAAACAACCAAAGAAACCATGCAAATCAGACGAAACGGATCTCTGTGAGTTGTAAGTGCATGGAATGAGAATGATTTGTTCACTTATAAGATTAAAAAGTGGTTTGTTCATGACTGAAATGCCACTAGTGATGAAAACAAATGATAGAGTCTGACCTCCCCCGATCACAATAGCCCCATCTCCCACATTTCAGCTCGTGCCATGATGAGGATAATGGGTAGTTGGAGAAAGGTCAGGTATCTTTTCTTCTGGAACAGCGTAGTTCTAAATATAGTGTTTTGAGACTTGACTAGTGAACCTTCCTGTACTTCCATGTGAACACATTGTTGGCTAGGTCTTATGACACAACCTTTGACTATTTTGATTTATTTAATTTCATCTAATGGAAATGAAGGAGATCCTCATTAGGTGTGTTGTAGCTGCGATGTTTAGTTTTAAAATAGGTTGGTTTTGCCAGGTTAAAATAAAAATAAAGGAATATGTTCAATTTATGCTAATTGAACTGCTTATAGCTATTGCATTTGAGGCATAAGACAATGTTCAGTAAGGAAATGTTTACCTATTGAGCTGAACTCGAGATCTAGTTCAAACCAATGTCAGATTCATGAATATATAGTTGTTTTGAATGGAATCTTTTTGATTGGTTAATTTTTGCTCAAATGGAGATCAATAGACTATACCAACGAGGTTCTTACTGAACTCACCTCATTACATCAGTGCAGAACAAAACAGTTGTCCCATCTGATATCAGCCCTGCAGGTCCATCAGTTTTTTCTTAGATTGTGTTTCTGCATTACTAATTGTTCTGGAATCTGTTTTAGATGAGTCGAAAAAAACACACACAACACCACCCTGCAGGTCAGGAAGACTGTGCAACTGTGCCTGGCAAATATTGGCGTCCCACTGAGGTAATTGGCCAATGTGATTGTTATTATCAAAGTAAAAGCCTTGATAAACTGAGTCATATTATTGCTCAGGCTCAATGGGATAATGTTTATGGAGAAGAACACATTCTGAGCTTAGACATCAATCTAAAAACAATTCCGGTTCATGTTTATTTCGCCGCACTATAGGGATCATAGTGTGCCATGAAAATCACTTTAAGATTTAAACTGCCATCATTGTAGGCCAATGAGGTCTTGATGTATCTAGAGGCACACAGTTGCACAGGTTAATTGAACTTGTTAATTGAGAACAACAGCAGGGGCAAAGGGTGGAGCCACATGTGTATTTTGAGAAGGATTTTTAATATTTTAAAACATTAATATCACACTTCCCCAGGGTCTTTCCGTCAGTTAGGGAAAACTTCACCTTGAAGAGACAAAAACGAGGAGAAGAGAAATCTTTTCAGCAGTTGACTAGCCGTCTCTTGGGTGATTGAAACTGATGCTTTCCTTTTTAAAGATAGCTGGAGATTGATGGCCACTTCCAAAACAGCCAGAATAGCTTTAGTGGTAAACAGAGTTCATCTTCTTGTGCCTTCAGGGCTGATGAATTAAACCGGCAATGTGATGAATAACTGTAATTCTGCCCTCTTAAAATTTTCACATTTCTCTTTTAAAGGCAAAGGTTACATTGCATTCCAGGGTTGGATGTTTTGCCCGGTCGTTCGGTCCAAGTGGACAGTTGCTGGGTTTCCATGCCATTTATGCGCATTTACAATTTGCCGCTAAGAAAACCTGAATTTAAACACTTGATATTCGCATAAACTCTCAACATTTGCATAAGGTTTGAGATGGAGGTTACATTTTCGCAAAACAGATGCGGTATTTTTACCATTTGGCCACGTTTCTGCTCTTTCTCTGGAAAAATAAAAGACAAACACAATGCTTCTATATAATGTGCAACGTTTTGCATTCTCTTTGTAGAATTTCCCCAAACATTTGGAGGGAAATCCAGCTACTTGCAATGATCAACCATTTTTGATTAGGCGTCTTTCGGCCCTCCGTCGCATATAATGCATTAAATGCTTAGTTCAGGATTTAATGAGCCGATATAGAGTTAATAACCGGTTATCATTTCCAAGAGGAAAGCGTAAATATTTCCACAAGGCAGCATGTCATTAGGCTGAAGATTAGATACTGCAGAGTGCCTAGAGTGCGGGGTCTGATTGGAAATATTACTAGATACGGTGTTGCTATGGAGCCCTGACAGGGACCAGGATCATTCTTCTTTTTAATTTCATGTCTCCTTTTCTCATCGAGTGTCTCTTTTTTTCTTTTATGCATTTGCCCCCTTTCTCATGTTGTCGGTTCTAGTCAGTTCAAGTGGCTTCCCAAAAACAATGATGCTCCTAAAAATAGTTTTCGGATCCTGAACGGAAGTGATTGGAAGTTATCTTTTGGCATTGGAGCACTGCTGTGACTTTGCTAAAGGGTCACTGGCCTTCAACTGTCAGTGACGTTTTGTAGATTTAGAGGAGGAGCATATAAAAACATTGCTAGTAGTATATTCAACAAGCCATGTCTTCTTAAAATATCAGTTATTTTTTTAAATACACACCTATGTAGCTAATATAATTTATTCCTGTGATGGCAAACTGAATTTTTACTCCAGTCTGCAGTGTCACATGATCTTTCTGAAGTCATTCTAATGGTTGCCGTAATGTTGCCCAGTAAGACATGATCCTGGATCAATATCTATTGTTGGTCCTGGAAAAACGTTACTGTCCAAAAATATAGATTTATTCCAATCCCTACCCAAAATGTATTCCTAAAATCAGTGGGAAATGATCACCTAACCCCGTTCATGAACCTAAAACAGAAATGATTCCTCAATACTGATTGGTTGATTGGAATGTTGTTCCAGGATCAACAAGTATGTTGCATCCTGGAGCATCTTGTACATCTTGAAATCACTCTCACCATATGACCATACAATTTGCTTTTAAGTCTTATATAAGTCAATTCTAAATAAAACAATCTCATAGGGAAAGAAACTGTGTTTTTCGCAGCCTGAGGCGTCTCTGAGCTCGGATGGGCTGAAGGTTGCTTCTGTCAGAAACATTCACCTCCACTTCCTATAAACTTCTTATTTGTTTGTTGACTCTAAATATTGATTCAAATAAAACTTACCTTGGAATAGAGAACATTTAGGATGACTTTCCTGGCAAATGCTGTCTAAGCAGCCGTTTGTTGTGTGGGTTGTGAATGCTCGGCTCTCTATTTAACCCTGACAATATGCAACTCATTCTTATGAAGATGATCTACAATTTACTTCCATAAACTTCAAGAGGATACACAAAGTGTTTGAAAAGAAATAAGTTTTGTTTGGAAAAACATGATTCATTGGCGACTTTTTTTTTGTGACCTACCTTCAGAGTCTACTGTCTAGTAATAGATCCTGATCATTGTTGTTTGCCATTCTTTAGCAGTGGTTATATATTGCTTTAAATAAAAGACTGTAATGTAAAAAATAATATAATATGTAATGTAAACATTTCTGATTAATATGTAATGTAAACACTGATTGTATTTTGTAGTACTTTGTACTTTAAATTAAATTGTATTTAGGAAAAAGCACACTTTTTGCATTAGAAACGTAATTGAGTAAAAGTCAGTTCCAGTAGTTATTAATTTTTATAATTGCATAATAAAGTACAGTAATGGTAATGTCTGTTGCTTTACACGTGCTGCGTTAGATCAGCTTTGATCAGAGAGACGTTTTCACAGCGCCCTTCAATATTAATGAAGACTGATGAAGTGTTTGGGAGCCCATGTCTTTCAGCTCTGCCTAGATGGGATTGACAATCGCAATTAGCAAACTCTCAAGTTCATTTCCATCACTTTAATATGACACGAAGATGGGCTTAAAAGGGGAAGAGAAGGAGCAGGGGGAGGAGGAGAATTTTATATGCTTTTGTAATAATGTGTAAAATATTAGTGCAATTAGAGCATGCAAAAAAAAAAATCCTTTTCACGGAAAATCATATCTTTACTGACAGGTACAATGAAGCAATGAATAAATTAAATCATAAATATTCATTTTAAATTATATTATAAAATAAATAATAATATAATATCATACCATATCATATCAAATAATATTGTTGAAAAATAATACAGCAATAATTAAATGCTGTGGTTTAAAATACATACTATACATTACATTACATATTATAAAACATGTAGTATTATTATTATTATTATTATTATTATTATTATTATTATTATTATTTTATTATATTACATAAGTATATATAATGCTGATATTAACAACAACAACAACATCATATATCATATAATATTGTTGAAAAATAACACAGCAATAATTAAATGCTGTGGTTTAAAATACATACTATATATTACATTACATGTTATAAAACATGTATTATTATTATTATTATTTTATTATATTACATAAGTATATATAATGCTGATACAACAACAACAATATCATATATCATATAATATTGTGGAAAAATAATACAGCAATAATTAAATGCTGTGGTTTAAAATACATACTATATATTACATTACATGTTATAAAACATGTATTATTATTATTATTATTATTATTATTATTATTATTATTATTATTATTACATAAGTATATATAATGCTGATACAACAAAAAAATAATAATAATAATAATAATGTTAGTGGTGTGTTTTTTTGTTGTTTTAAATGTCAACGTTTACAAAATTATTTACATGAGTACAATAAGCAAATCTGGAACCATGTTGGGTTGCCGCTATTGTGAAATCCGGGTCCTTCAGCGAAACAATTGGAAATCACTAAAACTTTTACCTCATGTTTATTCAGGCACAGTTTAATGGAGTTTTGGAAGAAATATAAACACTCCCACACATGCATGTAAAAACAGAGGAAGAGATAGACCTCTTTCTCAGCTCATGGAGCGTTAGAGCGTCTCCTCACTTCTCCTGCCTACGGCGAATGTCAGCACAGGTTCACATTCACAAAGGCTCAGCACACGCAGCAGTGCTGCAGTCAGGGACGTCTCACTTCCCGTAATGATGAGTGTCGTCCAGCTCTGGCACAGCGACAACACCTCAGGAGACAGTGAGGAAGAAAGAGCAGGTGTTTGAGCTGAAATACGAGACAGTGATACAGTGAGACAAGGGGAAAGCATTATAGAGTTTGGTTCGCTATAGTGTTGGTTTGTTTGCGTTTGGGTATGTGTTTCTCAGCAGAAGGTTTAACTCAGCAGAAGGTTTTCTGGATGGCTAGCAGATATAGTTCGAGGCCAATGTCTCTCGTCAAGGCAGAAAAGAAAGTCAAGATTCATTAGCTCTTCCTCCTCCATCTCTTCATGCATATTTCCTGAACATATATGTGAATGAGCATGTCTCAACCACTTTACATAATGTGTAGAGTTTCGATGCCAAGTGCAGTGGAGAATATATACTTTGTAGGCACACATTTGTAAATATTATTACAATTTAAAAGAACTATTTCTAGTTTAATGTGTTTTCAAATATAATTTATTTCTGTAATGCTGTTTAATCTTCAGCATTCATTACTCCAGTCATCAGTGTCCTTCTCAAATTATTCTAATATGCTGATTTGGTGTTTAAAAAACATTTCTTATTATTAGCAATTTTGAAAACAGTTGAATAGTTTTTTTGTGGAAGCCATGATTTTAGGATTATATGATGAAAATAAAGTTAAGAAGTACTTCACTGTCCTTTTCATCAACATCCTCGCTGAACTATTTATTCATTTCTGATATTACGTTTTATATTCATTTAAAAATGCGAATAATTAGATATACTCACCTCAGAATTGCAGAGTATTGTAGAGATTAAATTATTTTTTAAGAAATCTTTATTCAAGCAATCACAAATGGAAGACTAACTGAAAAATGGGGGAGTCTTAACTGTTGAATTCTATAGTTATTTAATTATTGGGCTGTGGTGACATTTTAAGTCGTTTGCAATAAATGCAATTTAGAAGTTTATTTATTTGGAGAATGAACACTACTAGAAGGCCCAGGTTGTGGTGGTTGAGCGTGCAGTAGGAGGTGATGTGCTTGACCCTCGTCTCCTCACAGCAGGAAAGGACTGCTGAGGTTGTGCCGGCCATGTGTTTAATAATGGCTGGGTCAGTGTTTAGTTCACGGGGTCTGTCCTGACTCCGAGTGTCAGGAAGATGTATGAGCTGTAGTCAGGGCACATCCTCCCCTCACAGTGCACACTAATGATGCTACAAGCCCTGATGGACACCTTCATTACAGTCAGATCCATCATGCACCATTAAGGAAGCTACTTTCAAACTGTAAGCTACATGTAAAGCACACTTTTTTTTTTTTTGGTTTTTACCTTTTTGTTACCATGGCATGAGCATTCAATGGGTTTTGTGTAGTAAATATCAGAATTTATATTTGTATGTATAGAATTATCAGAAAATATATATATAACAAAAATAAATATCAGAAAATTGTCTTAAATGAATCGGGTTGAGGCAATTAGGCATATATGTATTATATGTAGTGTTATACAATTGTCTACTTATGTATTTATTTAGCTGTTTTATGAATTGTTTTGTGTTCCAGAAATAAAAAGTGTAATTCCGTTCCAGGTTGTTCTATTGTGACCACTTTTGCAAAAATGTAATTTTTCTTGGGCACTAAAAATGTTCTGTTGCTTTTTGTATTTATTTATTTATTCATTTATTTTTACTCACTCACTCACTTATTCAGGAAGGATACATTAATTCAGTAAAGAATGTACCATGAAAAATGTCAAAATTGATCATGGTTTCCACAAAAATATTAAACAGTACATTTGTTTCAACCTTGATAACAATAACAAAAGTTTCTTATTAAATATTAAATATTAAAATGATTTCTGAAGAATCATGTGACACCAAAGACCGGAAAAATGGCTGTAAAAAATATTCACGTTAAAAATTGTAATAACAACTCACAAAAGCACTGATGCAATGCAATTTTGAATCAAATAAATGCATTCAAAACATTTAAAAATCCCCAAAGTGTGACAACTAGCCCCGGTCTCTCCTTGCGTGCAGACAGGAAGGTGACTTTCAACAGAGTGGAAGCATGTTGTGAAGGTGACAAGCTCCTCTGTGTTTAACTGAGATGTCTTCCACCCACCACAGCAGAGCGCACCACCTGACAAGCACTCCGCGTCTCTCATACACACTTTCCAATCCCGGAGAAAGATAAAGGGAGTCAAAGAGAAAGAGAGAGAAACGAGATAAAGACGAGGAGAAGCGTAGGTTTCTTATCTCAACAGAACACCGGTCATTGAATAAAGAGCATGAGAGGAAAAGCAGCAAGGGAGTCACAATAGTCTGTCCGGGCCGCACTTACGCTAGCCGTCTCGTTGTCCTATCTCCCTCCGTTCTCCGCGGCGGGAAGGTGAATCTGGGACTGGGCCACGCTCGCACGCTAAATGAAATCAATTTACACAAAAGCAGCACTCAATCCAAGGCCTCAGTATGGGTCGTGTCAGGCTCACCGTGCTTACAATGGCTGAACATACTTTATTAGCCGCTGCTTCCCGATAACAAAGCCATTTGGAATTAAGTAGAGATTTCCCGCCGTCCACACACTCCTCGCTTAAAGGAGCTCATTTGCAATATGAGATGCCTTTTAGTAGCTTCTCTGAAGCGATGTTGGGGAAGTAGCTCATTATCATTGCAAACTCATTGCTTTTGTCTTTAGCTCAAATCTAAAGTCAACACTCTTATTTTGGCTTTCTTTTCTGGGGTTGGCATGAAAGGGATGTTCACATTAAAATAAACCCGCTGAGCGATATATTGGCAACAACATTTTTTTAATTCATTTTATTTTTTTGTACATTTGTGGTTGGTCGCCGGAGTTGAATTATACGTTACATTACATTGCATTATATTATATTTGTTAAAGTATTAGCTTATGTTCACCAAGGCTGTGCTGTTTGATTAAAAAAGAAAAAAAAAAAAAACTTTCTTTTTTTTTAAACTGAACCCCTGAGAAATGGCAAGTTGTCTGTAACCTTAAAATCGTTTCATTTAACTAAGAATACATTGTGAAAATAAATAAAATAGAAGTTTGCAGTGGACAGCTTTATCTGATTATTACTATAATGCCATAAAACGAAAGGACACAAAACCAAATATGTTTAAGCATCACATCTTGTATGGCTGGTTAATAATGCATGAAATGAGTAACGGCAAATGCACAGAAGACTCTTTATCTAAACTGTGTGACAAAAATGAGAACAAATACCAGTCTCAGAATTCAGTGGTTTTTATCTCTGTACTGCAGATTCAGACTGAACATAAACACTTTTTTTTTTTTTCCCTGACTATGAAAGTGCTGCTCTGCGTTTAGTCAGGTAAGTGTTATCCATCGATCATGTTTGTAATGGAGGCAAGTAAGTGGGTCAGAACCTGGTGCAGTGGCATTACCTCTGTCACTGCTCGTTCTCTCTCACCTGCTCTCTTCCACAGCTGAAATTTTCTCTTTCTCCTTTTTCGTGGTGGATATGCACAATTGTCGTCTGTAGTTTTAAGACGGAGCAGCCTTTTCAAACAATTTTGCCTCCGGAATGTGGCATGTTTCAAGAGTTTTTTTTCCCCCTGAAAAATCGGATGACTTTAGATTTCAAATCTATTCCATTAGCTAAGGAAAGTAATAAAATAATTTATTAAGAAGATAGTTAAAAAGAAAAAGATGGAAAAAGTAAAGAACATTAGTGTTAGTAAATATAGTCAGAATATAATAAAAAATACCATTGTTGGAGGCTCTATTTTACATAATAATAAAGCAAGCATTTTAAAGAGTTTATATATTTAAGTTTATATATATTTTATTTATTGTATTTTATGGTCAAGTATCATTTAAAAAATGAAAAATAACAACATACTAATATTAAACAGTTTCATGTTAATGTAATACATTAACATACATTTAATTATTGTAATATAAGTATTAATGTAATAAAGCATTCTGCTTGATTAATTGTAACATTTTTTTACATTGTATTTTTTCATATATTATAACGTATGTATTTATGTATGCATGTATATATTATAATTTGTATAGAATTTTATATGCACTGATAGTGTGAAACACTGTTTTTGCGAGTGGATTGAATCTTACTAGAGACTGGAACCTCTTGAGGAAGCTTGGAGGTGAACCGCGGAGGGTGAAGGTCAGGTTCACTGTTAAGATGCTAATGCTTCAATTCAAAAGGAAGGTCATTTCAGAGGTAGATAAATTTTACATTTTGATAAACAGCTTCCAGCATTCACAGATGAATCATGCACAGCAAGACCATGAAACGCGTTTTGAAAATCTCAATAAGATATATATATACGTTTAATGTTGACTTACAACTAATAATCTGTCATAACAAAGAGAACAGAAGGGAGAAACTAAAAACAATTCTGCGTTTGAGCTTGGGAAACAAGAAGAATGTCCTCTGTTGGGGGTTTCGCTGGTTTTATAGCAGTCAAGACAAAGGAGCTGGCTGTGGAAAGGAGGCCCTGAGTTTCAGAGGAAGGACAAAATGGGTAAACAATGGAAATGAAGACTAATACCTGCAGAAAGAGGGCTGAACAGATGCGACACGCTCTGACGCATGATAGGACTGCCTGAGCGGCGTGTCCAAACCAGACCGGCTCTCTGCAGAGAGGGTGACAGTCAGACAGGTGCGTGCGAGACGGCAGGCGCCGGGACGGCTGAGAATCCATCTTGTTTTACGCCAGTCTAGCTAGGCCACAGCCACGACACTCCTCTGTTTCTATTAGAGCGGGGGTCCTTGAGCGCCATGGGCTGGTCTTTAATTATGATTGGTCGGCGCTTGTCCCTCTGACCTTGTTTTGAGGCAGAGGAAACAAATCACAGCGAGAGAACACGAGTGAAAGGGTCTGTTTTTTTTAACCAAGGACTAACCTGCCTTTAAGAGATGTTCATTAGAGAGATTAAAATGTCATTTATTCTGCTTAAACTGTGGTGCGATGTAGCCTCGGCGTAATCAGTTTAGTAAACGAATGGCTGTGCGCGTCGTCCGGTCTGTTTACCGGCCCCCTCCCTGTCTTACACTTTCACACAATAACTAGTGGCTGTTTAAATAAGAACTCATTAGAATTACATAGCCATTTAGCTAAGTGACATTGGGTGTAATTGTACCATCCATCAATTGCTGTGTGTAATAACACACTTGGAAGAGCTGAATGTTGATTAGCCGGTGGCCAATTTCTGGCGTAGCTGAAAATAATGACTGAGAAAAGGGCCACGGGGCAAGGTGAAATCGCCCTCTGAGGAGCCGGTCACACTCGCTGACCTGCGCGGGCCAAATTAACTTCCCTTAAAACTAGTGAAGACGTCGTCATTACTCCCACGTGGGACCCGAGCCACTCGTAACTTTTGCTCATAAATAAAGCAGAGGATTTAGTTGTTACACGGCGTTGTATTAAATAGTATTAAAAATTATCTGAGAAACAGGTTTGAATCATATAACAACATGCACTTCATATTACATAGTCATACAATAGTCATTAAAATATCCATTGGCCAAAACAATGGCCAACAATTTTTAATTAATTGTATTATTAATATTTTATAGAATTTTATTTATTTAATATTTATTTATATTTTTGATACACCTTTTTATTTTTAATTTTAAGTGTAATTTAATATTTTTTTCTTCATTTTGTATTTTTTTAACTAATAGATATAAATGGATAAATGTATTATAGGCATAAACGGTAAAATTTATATATATATATTTTATGCAAGATATACATGTTTTATACAATATTCACAATACATACACACACATTAATAGAATGTTTTGTTAAATTGTAAAATATATAGAATAAAACAAAAACTATTAAAAATCTATATTTTATAATGAAAAGAATAATAATTTGCATTATTATTACTATTATTATTATTATTATTATTATATATGAGATTTTAATTAGTTTAGATTAGATTCATGTGACATATTTTTTACTGTTACTGGTTAATGGCATATTCTATTATGACAATTTAGTTTGGAATGTCACTTTTAGGTTGCTTTTGTTTGTTTGTTTTCCCTGATATCCTAGACTTCAGGTTTTTGGCCTGTAGTGAAGCTGACTTTCAAACAAAAAACCTGCCATGTGAAATATTTACTAGAGTGTGACAACTAACCCCTTACATCTCTCACCGTGCCCTGATTACCTGTCTTATTCCCCCTCATTTCAATGCTTATCTTTTCCATTTCCTGTCTTTTCATCATTTCCTCATTTATTGCTCCCAGTTCTTAACTTGCCCTTCTTTCTTTCCTTTTTAATTTCCCTCATTCTGTCTGTTTCTGTCCTGAGGCGTTAGCATGTGCAGTGTTTGCCTGTGAGGCTGCCTCCTGTGTGTTGTTGCAGCTTAATAGGGACAACAACAGCGCCACACATTCCCCTCTCTCCAGTTGCCCTTTCTCTCTCTGCAGAGAGGACCGTCTGAAATCCAATTGTCGAGCTATAATTATGGCTTTAACTAGGGACTAGTGAAGTCATTAATCAAGTTCACCAAAAAGCACATGCTCTGCCCCGGCCCGTTTCTCCCACTCCTCGTTTCTGAAAATGTGTGGGCTTAAAATCACGCAGAAATAGTGCTGTGGTCTTACCTGCACCAATCTCCTTTCATTGATAATCCCTCCCCCTGGAATGTCGGCCTGTTCCTCCTACAAAGCTATCATATGGCTTCAGAAGACTTGGAATATAGCAGAGAAGATGTATAGACCACTTCCACACTGTTTAATCTGGGTTCCCACAGCCTTTTTGATCAAAGCATTCATTTGATTTTTCTTTTACACCCGTTTGTGATTCCTGGATTGCTGGACTTGCAAAAAGCAATTTTCGGCCATGAATATATAACTTTAAAAATGTCAGTATACAACATGCACATTTCTCTGACTTTGACTTTTAAGATGATTTAAGTTTTAAGATTTTTCCTTGTGAACTTTGAGGTATACGTTGAAAACTTTATACTACTTGCCTAAATTTGCATTTATTAAAAGAAATGGGAGTATTTTGCAATACATAGTGTGATGAAACCTGTTTTTTTTTCTCTCTACGCAAACCATTCACTCATGCATTCATTTTTATATTATCATTTATGTTGGCATTTTAAATTTTGCTTGAAAACTTGAACCTTTTTTTATGCTGTATATAAGTACTTTAAACTTACTTTATCAATCGTATAATTTGCCATGAAATGGAAACTTGTCTTTGTCTCCAACGTATAAACATATAATCATGTTAGTTAATTTTTTTATTCCATTGCCGAAACCAAAATTCAATTCTATGGTAAACTGAATATATAACAAACCATAAAGTGTGCACTCAAGTGTCCCTAGAGCTGAAATGACTTACAAAATCCATTAGAATAGAGAACTGGAGATGTTGGCGATGAATAAATTGCAGAAAAGTGTAAAACAAAAAGACATGAGGGATTTCAATACATTGATCACCTTGTAAGCTCTGTAATTAAGTGAGAAAATGCTATCTGCATTTTTCACACTGTAGCTGGCCCAAAAGCCGAGGACACCCGCTAACCTCATTTTGATTTGTGAGAGCAGAAGGCAGTTGCATGGCACCTGGGTTAATGAACGGGGTTATAATTGAGATGGAACGAGCAGCAGATATATTCAGCTCGGCTCCACTCAAGTAACACACCACCCCGCCGGCTTAAAGAGTTCAATACGAGAGCCGTCGCCTTTCATCGCAAAATTTTAAAACAAAGGCTACTTCACGGGGAGGGGAAGGGGAGATTAAGACGCATTTCTTGCTTCTTCCCTTAAATAGAGGCGACAGACTAATTTAATTGCTCATCAGCTAATGATGCTGTTTTAAAGCGCTAATATCCCTCACTCTGACAGCAAGGCCGATAAGAGCTCCGACGGAACCAAAGAGGGGACAGCGGCACGCGAAGAAAGAAAACGGGAGGGAAAAAGAGAAATAGGGAGCGAAAGAGAGAACGGTTGTGTAATTACAGCCCTTTACTGTGAAATTAAAGCATTGTCACAGAGCGTGCCAGCTCCTCCCCGCGCCAGTGTTAGGACTTCATCTTCCCCTCATAAATACAGTCAGAGCTGGGTAATTATAGACGTTTTGTATAGTTTCAGGCACGAATAGCAATGAAAGGCAAATTGCTCGTTCTCTTTTTTTCCTTTTGTTCATAAGTAGTCAAATTCAAATAATAAAAAAACGAGCGAGCGGGAAAGTGAAGTGGCTGTGTGAGTAACGTGCGTTTGAAAAGCCAGTTATTTCCAGAGCCGCCTGTAAATCTGGATGCGGCCGGGCGGAATTCTGACAGCATTGCAACCTTTAGAAAATTTGATGATAATGCCTCAGACCTCTGAATGGATGCGGGCTGGAATTTATTGCCTGGCCGAGAGAGCTTTTCTCGGGGAAAGCTCATAAATTCGGCATGTAGGGATAGTGAGCACACTGTTTAAAGAGATCGATGGACTGTGCCGAAACGTGCCGTGTCATACCAACACAAAACCAAGCGTGTGATGTTTCCCGCGTGTATCATGTTAAGGCTGGTTTACGTTGGTTTAGCTACACGCGCACGGAAAAGAAATTTCCTGTAGAAATAATATATACGCTCAGTGAATTGCATAAAGAAGTAAAACCAAAATATGAACTTTTCATACAACTTTTCAAAATATGAGCTTTCCAAATCATTTTCACTGCCATTTTGAAAGGGTAGACACGCATTTACGGCTGCCCTGGATCATTTGCTTCATTGTAAATATGTCAGAGTGGATAAAAGAAGCTTGCTTTTAGCTTGCTTTTGTTACTAATAGATTGTGGTACCTGATAAACTCTGTTCCCTCTGTTTGAACCCAAGAGATCAGTTGTGTTTCAGCAAACTGTTTTTAGTTACTGAATCCATGACAGAGGCAAGAAAATCAATGCAGAGGGCTATAGAGACTTTGTGTCTGTCCAGGTGCTCTGGTCAATAAAGAGGCCACATTAACACTCTGTAAGGTGAACACAAGCCCATTCAATTAAAGACTGTTAGCGTAAAAGCACAACCGTCTCTATATAAAGGAGTATTCATCCCGACAGGTCGTTCTTAAAATGTAGGACATTGTACGTTTCTTAACATAGTAGTTAAAATATAAGACTTTTTTTAATCTTCTTCTAAGGCAGCACAAGAGTTGATAAACAGTTATGTAGATGCTTCAGAAGAGTTTGCAAGCAGATTTCTTGAGGGAAATCTATTGTAAATGCCGGGCATTCTCTCGGTAGTCAGTGTTGTCTGTCTCTGACAGCTAGAGAGAGCAGAGAGAAAAACTCTCAGCAGCTCCTGCCTCTTGTTTTTATTAAATAAAACCTATCAGCGCACTAGCTAATATCACTATTGCATCTATTAAACAGAAACGTTCTCTGCAGGCATCAGGATAACAACCCTGCGGCGTGAACGGTGAAGCTAAAAACCGGGCTCGCCAATAGCTCAGCATGATTTGACACCCTATCTGAAAACACCTCAGCAGTGGTAATGATTGGCTAAGAAAAAGACACAGCAGAGGTTAGGCTAATTAGCTTTCAGATCATCAGCCATCCACACAGGCAACATCCCTCCCTTTGAGTACTTTAAAAAGCCGGTGGATCAATTCACAAACCAACAATTCTCAACTAATTGTCTTATTGCAGTGCAGCAAGACCGGTAGGTGTTAGTTACTCTCTATTTCCAGTTAGCATTAGCAAGTGCGCTACAGCATGGCTGCCTCCTTTGAGTGATACCGCACAGTCTGGTTATTATTGTGTGTCTTATTTTGTAATGTCAAAAATAGTATTTAGTCTTGTTGCAAAACATTCCAATGCATTATATCACTGAAAACACGCAACTTGTATCATTGTGTTTACATTCTGGGTAGTAGAGTTCAAGAAACAGTACATGAGCTAAAGTGGGTTACATCCCATCGGTGTTTATAGTAATGGGGACAACTAAGTTGCAGGTGATACTGGGACTGTTTTGACCTTACTGTCTTATATCCCATTAGTCCATTAGTATTAGCTTTTAAAAAAAGACAAGATGATATGCTGGCGAGGACCTTAGTGGATTACTGCTGGAATTTAGTTGGAGAAAAGAAAGCCACTAATGACATTTCTTCAATATCTCAGTTGCTTCATACTATTATGAAGCTGTTATTTACTTATTTAGAAACCAAATGGTTTGATTTTTACCCTATAGATGCAAATCGTAGCTCTATACTCAGACTTCATGGCTACACTTGTCTCATTTGTGTCTTTTTTTATTTTAATGTTAGATTAAAAATTTGAGACAAAGCTGATATGCACATTAATCACAGCAGAGAATTCCATTAAGCCTACAACAGTATTAAATTTGACTGCGAATTCTTATTTACTTTTACCCTATTTAGCCATTTAGTCTTTTGCCATAAAAAGTATGAACCCCTATTGTCACATGGACTATTTCACAGATCTAGGAACATCACCGACGTGTTTGCTGTTGCTGTCTGAGAGCTCCCGGGTTTCATCACAAATATCTTATGCGTTCCAATAATAAATAAAGGTATTACAGGTTTAGATTGATATGAGAGTGACTAATTAATGACACACTTTTAATTTTTTGGTAAACTATGCATTTAAAGCCACATATCAGTGCCTAAAGTATACATATTAGTACCTGAGAGGAACTTGTTAGTACCTTTTAAAAGGTACAGTCCTAAATACAGCTTTTGTACCTTTTCCTGAGGGTGTTAAGTTGATGATGTGAAAAATGGCTGTAAGTATAAAGACGAGCAGTAAAGACATCTCTTAATGGCTAATGTGTGATCTTATTCTAAGCAGGTCTAAAATGAAAGCTTATTCCTCTCCAATTTAGTCTAATAAGACATACCATTTCATCTATGACAAACAGCTAAAACTAGTTTGTGTGACTAAACGAGCAATAGTGTGTCTCGGCTGAATGAAATCAGTACGTAATTCAGTAACACCAACTAGTTCCAGAGAGACTATTAGATTTACAACCCTAAAGTACATCCGTCATAGCTTTCCTTCGCGATATTCACAGGTCACGTAAAAAATTTAAAACACTCTTATCGTTTTGTAATTATTTTGGATTAATATGACTAGGCTGTGCGTACGCAGGGCACGTTTCTCTCATCTCTATGCCGCCTGAAGGGGTTAAACTAATGAACAATGACTTCATTTAGCGTTTTAATTTCAATGCAGCAGATCTTATGCATATTCATATTTTTGAAAATAAGCAATTAACCTGATGCTGTTGTTGATATCAGGGGAAAAGTCATTCAAAACCAATCAAAAGTAACGGGTTTTTGGAGAAGTTTCACTCAGGTGCGTTTCGCATTAGGCTGTCTCTCGTGAGATGCCCAACAAAACCAAAATAAGCTGGTGAATAACAAACTTATCACTGCCTTTACAGAAGCTTTAAATGGCCAGAGAATCATAAACAAGCTTTTTGTGACTCTAAGTGACTGTGAATGAAGCCGTTTGAAAGGTACATTGTTTTCATTGTGATCTCCATCTTCAGTCATCAGAGACGGCTTTCAAGGACTACTTGACTTTGTCTCTTGTAACAAACATACAGGTTAAAATGTTAAACAGAAAAGAGAGAGTATAAAAACAAAGATGGATAGGGATAAAAAAGTTAACTTTTTTATTGTTTTATTATCATTGGATAATATATAGTGTAGTTGTATTTGTATATTTAAATGTCTGTAGTATAATGTGTGTGTGTGTGTGTGTGTGTGTGTGTGTGTGTGTGCAATGAAAATACAAAAAAAATTAATTTTGAAAATATTTACATATGTGTGTGTGTTTAATATATATATATATATATATATATATATATATATATATATATATATATATATATATATATATTTATATTAACATAACATAGTTTTCTTAAATAAATACATGCATGTGTTTGTATTTATATATGCATAATAAATATAAACAGTAGACACTCGTATATTATGTAAACAAAACCTTATTCTGAATGCAATTAATCACTATTAATCGTTTGACAGCACTAATATACATCTAATAATTTTTTAAAATTATTATTGTTTACATTTTTAATGTTAAACAAAAAATTGGATTTGGAAAAAACTGTTGGTTTTTACATTGATTTAAAATAATAATAATAAATAAGATATAGTTTGATACTTTATTTTAAAATAAATGCAAAAAATATGAGTATATATATTAATGGTTAAAAAAAATATGCGTAAATTATACACAATCTTATAAAATCTAAAAATAAATGATGCATAAATACAAAATAATATAAAACAATTAGTACATGCCGCATATAGTCTGTTTAAAATATATATGTATTATTAGGTCAGGAATAGCGCTCTCTGTGGTGGACAGCATGAGCTGGTGTGATTACCACTGCTGGATGAAGATGTGCAGCAAGAACCGCAGCTCTAATTGAATAATTGCCATTTGCCCAAACGATCCCAGTGCGGATCCTCTTCTCATCAAAAGTGTGCAATATTAACCATGACACAGGCAGAACCGGACGGTAATTAATGCACCAAATCAATTACAAATCACTCCATTTGGAGAATTCCTGCAGGAGAGCCCCTCATTATCAGGGTACTGATGGAGTCTCGCTCCCAGGAGGAGAGACACTGCTCTCCTTTAGCTCACTCCCTACTCAGTGTTAGATTTACACTGCTCAAGGAGATGTTTAGAGTGACAAAGTCACAGATCTGTGCAGGCTGTTCCCCTCTTCTGCTCCATCATCTGTCCTAAAATCAATGAGGAATAGAAAAAAAGAAATATGATTGACATGAAAGGACATCTTAAATGTAAAAGTGTCTAAACTAATGCAAAATGTAAGAAAGAGGTTATCCCGAGTTGGGAACAACTTAATGTTCTGTATAGCTGGTTTTTTTATTTTCAGTACATGTAGGTCCCCCCAAATATGATTTAAGTTTTAGACAGAGTCAAATATAGATAATATACTTATAGATAATAAATAGATGAAATACGTATGTAGACTAAATACTTTTACATGCATAAATGAATCCCATTTATAGGCTACAGTGTAAGGGAAAAATATAAAAAATGTATATTACAAATATTAAATATTTTAGATTTTTACACTATTATCAGGAAATATTTACAAATTAAATGGTAATTATATATTTACTCATTTTGTTTACTTATACTTGTGCAAAGGAATCTCATTTATAGGCTACTGTGTGAAAAAAATATTACAATTTTATATTACAAATATTAAATATTTTATATTTTTACTCTATTATCAGGAAATATTTACAAAATAGCTGCTAATTATATATTTACTAATTAAGTAAACTTTTTTTCTATCCATTATTAAATGCCTGAAAATAATTATTTAATTTAACACAGATTTATTTGTAAAGTGCTTTTCACAATAAATATCATTCCAACGTGGCATTAAACAAATGGAATAATATTTTAATAATTAAAAATAAATATAACAAGATTAATGCTCTGTCGTGTTGAAAATATCTTGTGCACCAAACACAACTCTAAACCTACCCCATATTGTTAACAAATGCTAGAGCAATTTAAAAAGTAAAAATCCTAAATGTTTGAGGCTTGCAATGCCAACAGAAGACGACTATAACTTGTTTTTACAGCGCAGCAGAATCTTGATCCTTCTCATGTCTGGAAAATCTACTTCTCAAGTCCCGTAACAACCCAGGCGAGGAGACCTTTAAAACTCGAGGAGGGTGAACATTTTTAAATCGTGATTTAACATCTGCTTTCGAGACAGAGAGTCTGATCTCGCACCTGCCAGGGCAAAGCTCATACATCATTGTCTGCTGCCGATGATGTCATTTCCTAGATTCAGTGGCCACAAAGTAAAAAATTCTTCTTCCTCTTAAGACGTGCAGGGTTCGGCTGCAGTTCAGGGCACGATTTGACATTCTACGCACACTGAGCCAAACCTCAAAGTTTAAGGTTAATGCATCAGAAGCAAAGCTGATCATTTCCTGGCGGTTTCTAGAAGACATCTTTTTCCATAGGGTGACCTTTCTTGAATGTAAATATATGGGTGATTTTTATTTTTTCTTTTGAACCAAGAAGTAAAAATAACTCTGTTCCCTAAGCCTGTGAGACATCTACCAAGCATTTGAAGCAGCAGCAGCACAGGAAGTACATCTAGAACTGGGCCCTGCAATAGAGGAAATCCTTGAGGTGGCAGATCAAATAAAAATGTGAAGGTTTGTCCCGAGCACTCCGATTCTTGTCAGCATCACATATTTAACATCTCAGTGTGCAGAGGACAAGATAAAAAGGAATCGGACAGAGACAGACTCTGTGTCATCTGAATCAAAGAGAAAATGCTTTTGAAGACAAAATGGAGTAGACATATTCACTTTGACTAGCAGGAGACTGTATGAGGATGGATACTGTTTGGAATGGGGAAAACTCTTGTTTAAAGAATAGTTTACCCTCTTTACCAACAAATCTGAATAGTGATTTATGTTGCCGACCTCTAAAGAGAGAGAGAGAGAGAGAGAGTGAGAGAAAAAAACACCTGCAGTGTATAAAACATACAAGTAAAAAAAATCCATGGCTGCACCATTGTTCAGATGTTTGTGGTCAGTAAGATTAATTAATTTATATATTTGTTTAAAATAAATTACGACATATACAGCATGGATGCATTAAATCGTTCAAAAAAAACAAATGTGACAGTGAAGACTTTTACAATGTTACAAATGTCTATTCTTTTGGAATATTTTGATCAAAGAATTCTAGAAAAAGAGTACCATTGTATCTGACCTTATTATTCATGTCTGTAATTTAGTATTACAAATATTAAACAGCACAGCTGTTTGAGATTGATCATATCTGTTGAGCACCAAATCAACATATTATAATGATTTATAAAGTGTCAGCTAAGACATTGGTGCATATGGAGACCTCTGAATATTTTGTGGTACATTCCAAGTCTTTAAAGCATTTGCATAGGTAGAGGAACCAATCAACATTTTAGTTGTTTTTCAATAATAATTACTTCTCATTAACACCTCATCAGTCTGTCACATGACTATTTGTGGTATGGAAGGTTATAAAATGTGCACATTGTAAACATTTATGGTGCTTTTTTGGAGCTTAGAGGGTACCGTCCACTATAATTTTATTTTGTGATCGGACATTCTGCCTAACATCTCCGTTTGTGTTTGAATGTTTGAAAAAAAAAAAAGGGTTGGAACAGCCTTGTTGGTCAGTAAATGATGTAAACAGACTATATTTCTGGATGAACCATTCCTTCATGGAGAATCAGATGATTTCAGTGGCAGATGTGAGCACATGTTGTGGGAAAAAGCAAAGGGAAGTGATCTGTATCATGGGTAGAGTCAGCAGGAGGAGATGGCTATCGCTCTTAATTACTGTTGAGCCCAATCAATACCATAGGAACTCAAGCATGGTTCATTGTGCGGTGCTGAAGTGAGGGTTTTTATTAAGTGCAGATAAAACAAATAGATGAATGATTATATTAAGACATCTGAGGAAACACTGTTTTCATGAGATATCTCCCAGCGGCGAATCACAATAAATCGACACACACACACACACACACGTCTCTAGAGAGAGGATGAGAGTGCTGTATTTAGTGTCATAGCAGTTCTGCTGTTGTGATCTTTAGTCTGCAGGGAAAAGGTGGAAAGTGGAGGAAACGGGATAAAAGACAGACTTCCTGCAGAGTGACAGCTTTTCTTTCTCTCGCAGTAATCAAGGCTCTTAACACACAATCCCCGAATCTTAGAATGTGGGATCCCTGTAAGAGTGCCCACACTTTCCGACCCCCTCGAAGTGTGAGATGAAAGAGTTTGTATGATCCGAATGGACCACCCACTCTATCAGAACTGGATCCTGTAATGAGCTTCACACCTGTGACTGGACCCGGCATACGCAGATGTTTGGAACTGATCTTCAAGACAGTGCCTCCCTTTAAACAGTTTATTAGCTGAACGGTTGTGCGAAGAAGCGCAATTATTGCAGATACAGTCCATAATGCTAGATAGATTTCGCTTAAAATAATAGATTGTTTCTTTGCTAATGATGTAAATGTTCTGGCAGTGTTTCAGACTAATGCAAACTCGTCTTTTTGAACCGTTCATAAAAGAACCAGCTCATGACAGTCATTTGTTTTGTGAACTGTGCTGATTGTGCTGTATACTGTAGTTCTGATTCACTAAATCAGCTGTGCTCTCTTTCTCTTATCACTTCAAATGTTTGTTGTATTTGAACATAAGTGCACTGCCAAGTGGACATCAGGATATTATTGGATATAATTCCAGTCAATCGGAACACAGTTCACTTCTAACGCGGAATCAGGTGTGTTAACTGTACAGTGCTTTGATGCAACCTGTGTTGTTAAAAGTGCTATATAAATAAAAATGATTGCTTGATTGATTGATTGATTGATTGATTGATTAACTAAGAGATGCAAGATATGCAGAGCTGGGGCACGCGAGGACCGTAATTGAAAGCCACTGCACTAAATGAACCAGCTCATAAGAGTTATGTTACCACGATTCAGGCTACAATAGCTATTTAATAGTGAATCAAATTACACTGGCATGCCTTTTTTATTCACAACTAACCAAGACCCAGCTCATAAGAGTCATTTATTGAATCAGACTTCAATTAAACTGGACTTAGGCATTCTGCGCAGTTATATGTTTTCAATCTCTTAAAAGAAACAGCTCTCATTTCTTCGTGAATCGTAGTAAACTGGGTCATCCTGGGATGTATTTATCAAAAGCATCTATGATAGCAAGCTCCCCCGTTACAAATAGATTTCAGTGTAATTTGCGACTATACTGTAGTTAACTGACAGTGGAAAAACAAGCAAAAAAAACTTTGTTTTTAATTCACTTAGAAGAACTGAATCATCAAGAATAAAAGTAGACCGGGCTGTTCTGTCTGTTTTTGATGCTTTTAAAAGAACCAGTGCGTAAGAAATAAAACTCCTAAAACTGATTGCTATTGAAGCAAAGTAGACTTGGTTGTGCTGCATGTTTTTGATTTACTATTGAACTGAACTAAACTGGTTGCAGCCTTATTTTTTGTACTCAAGGACAAATCTTTTTGAACATGGCGAGTACGTTACATTCAGTACACATTCACTTGCATATGACACCGTAAAACGGGTCCGTGGATCGTCCGGATATTAGATACTTTAGGAAGCGTAAAAAAAGAAAGCGCGTTATATGTTTTAAATATTTATTTATTCAATTATTTATTTATATAAAGCATCAATACATCTGGAAAAGCTTGTACCGTATCATCTGCACACAGATGGAGCGCCCCTGTGCCAGACATGTTTCCCAAACATATTTCAGCCTGTGAAATATAAAGATATCATATCGGAGCATCAACACTCCACCGAGCCAGATGGTTTGAAAAAGCATGTTTGCTAAAACAAAGCCCAAAGCTCCATTAATGATGGGTGACATCATTGTAGCGGTGGGCGGCTGTCTGCTCCTGTGGCGTCTACTCTGTGTGAGATAGCGGTCCGGTACGAAGGAACAGGAAGATTCGCTATAGGAACTGTTTATAGTGCTGTCAGCTCTTAGCGACAGCTCACTCCACCTTCAAAACATGTCATCCGACTCTTTCCTCTCTGAAATGACAGGTTGATCCCTCTGGAGGTGCAGCTATTAAAGCATGGATATGGTGTTTTACAACAAATGCGCTTGTTTCCGATAGTGTGTAATCGTCCGTATCTTGGGACTTTTAGAAGATATGAGAAATATAATTTCTTTTTGGCCTCTCAGTGATATTGCATTTTCCATTGCTGTATGCACATCACTTCAGCTTATTTCTCCTTGCACATGATAGGCTTCAAACTTCATGCCAGTAATCGTAAAGTTTATTGTCCCTGCATAATGTTTTTTTCAGTGATGCAGGGATATTTTAGATCATATATACACTATAAGTTTCAGTTAAGTTTCTTATGCTTACCGAGGCTTGATTTGTTTGTATTGTGAAATATTATTAAAATTGAAAATAACATTAAGTGGAATGTACTTTAAAAAGGTAATTTATTTGTGTTTTTATTACTCCAGTATTCAGTTTCACTTGATCTTTCAGAAATTATTCTAATCTATTGATTTGTTGCTTGTGTTCAATCTTGAAATCAGTGTTGCTTAATATTCTGTGGAAATAATTAGAAATTTCTTCCAGGTTTATCGATGAATGTAAAGTTCAGAACAGCATTTATTTAAAGCAGGAAGCTTTTGTAACATTGTAAATGTTTTTTTTTTCTACTTTCACTTTTTATCAATTTATTGATTCCTTGCTGAATAAAAGTAATATTTATTTGTTTATTTTTATTAAGTATTATTTACTTAAAATGTTTTCACTTTTTTTTATTTAATCAAGCATCGCTTTCTGCAGTCAAATACATTTATAATGTCCGCTAAACTCTACATTGCACCATTTTCACATGCAAGTGATTTCTAACATGATTGTGCTTGTTTAAGGTATTTCTTGTTTTACTCTGGGCTCTTAAATTAAATCGGTTTCACTCAAAATCAATATTGTAATGTATTTAATTATATGATTCTCATCATGGTTGCCCATCATTGATTTGGATTTGCTTTTAACATCAGGTTGTGTAGGAGTTATAACAAAGTAAATATGAAGAGACGGTGTTTTATTGTTTTCTTTTTGGTTTTACCCTCTTCTGTTGTTTTACACTAAGGCGCTTGCGATATGTAGGCTCCGCAAATATAAACAGTATTTGTATGTTTATCCAAGAATGTAATATTCCAGAATGCTGCAATCCATTTCTTTAACCTGCAGTATGAAATTACAGCAAACTGTCTGTCATGCTTGTGCCTGAGTTCCAAATATTTGCTGTCACAGAATGTTTTGTGGTAATCAACATATCCTGCAGGCTTTGCTTATCAACGAGCCTGACATGAGTCTGTTGCACTGTCTAAACCAATGAGAATCAAGCGGTGCACTGCGCTGCGCCTCTCATTCACAATTCCTCTCACAGTGGAAGCCTGGCGTCTCCGTCAGTCCGCACACATTAGACAGATGACACGCTGTATGTCCTCCGCTGACAGGGAGATCCATACAGACGTTTCATTACAGAAGTTAATTGGCTTAATGTAGCTCAAAGGTCTGTTTGCATTTATCGTTCTTATTCATAAAATGAGTCTTTGTGGAAGAAAGATACTTCGCTGTACTTTTGTTTAGTTTGTTCGAGATACAGCGTCCTTCTTTTTGGTTGAAGGGTGAGATGAAACGCATCAGAAGCATCTTTGTCAGATCAAAATATTGACGCAAGTATTATTTATTTCAAGTGTCGCTGTTTGAAGTAAACATGAGGGAGAGGAATAAAGGATAAATTGAGCTGGAGTAGAGAGGGTTTAGGACCGCATACCTCTGAAACATGACGGATCTCACAGTCGTAGCATTCAGGACGGGAATCGGGATTCAGATTCCAATTACTAAAATATTTTTACACTGTGTGTTTATCAGAATAGCATTTGCAATAATATTAGGTTTTTTATTTAAAGAAATGTTAATGTGATTATAACCATTAAGCACTTATTACTAATATTATTCTTATTAGTGTTAATTATTATTTTAATTAGTTGTCCTTTACAGCAAAGTCCACAACAATATTGGAAGGCAATAACTTCCAAAACTATAATAACTAATACATTTTTTTATTTTTCTTCAAAATTGTACCTAATAAAATCACATGGCGCTTTGTATAACTAGAAAAATATATACTCATAATAAAAATGCGCTTGTAAGTTTCCTTGTATGTGCATACAAATTATGCAATCATGTAGTTTTCCTATTTGAAATCATTTTTATTTTGTTTTGTTTTGTTTCCATATAGTATAACATGGATCTCTTGAACACTGAAATACCTATGTTCAGGTATTTGCTATGAATAGGGTACGACTTGGGGTCAAATATAGATATTTGATGTGTTTACCTTTTATTGTTGGTTTATTTTGTTAATAATACTAATCTAACAAGCATTTCTTATAAAATGCTATTCAATTCAATGTTATTTAATGAATGCATCAGTGAATGAATAAATGCTTTTAAAAGAAAGTATCAGGACACCAGCTTGTACCATATTCATAGAAAGTGCCACCTGGATGTTTTGTCAGAGAACTTTCTTAATGAATAAAGAATTTATAAAAAATATAATAACTATTTTTAGTTCTTAGTTCTTTTTTCTAGATGTAAATAACATTTTAGTAATCTAAAGTGAGATATTGCAAAGGTGTTATGATATTTTAAAAATGCCTTTATTTTATATGTATGTATATATATATATATATATATGTGTGTATGTATATGTATATGTATATGTATATGTCATACACATATATTTGTAATGGACAGACTTTTTGTTTCTTCAATGCCTTTTAGAAAGTATCGGGACATCAGCTTGTTCTGTGTTCATAGAAAGTTCCACCTGGAAGCTGAGTCAAACAACTTTGCTAATGAATAATGATTGCCAACTCTGCTAATAAGTAATTATACTAATCAAACTGAGAATTTGCATAATGATAAATATGTTCTCATTATGAAACTCATATAGAAACGTAGCGGACAAACGCTGTGCACGTATTTTTTAAGGGTAGGATTCATTAGCATAAGGACATGCAGTGATCCAAACCCCGGAACCTCTATGCATGTCTCCGCCCACCTTTCCAAAAGACAAAACAAGATCTATATGTATGTAAATGAGCACTAATTAGCATAACGCTATACACAGGGCCGTGGAGTTGCTATATGTTTACACTCCCGCTTTTATATCTCTCTCAATCTCTCTTTGTCTAGTATTTCCTCCTCCTCTCTCGTTTCCAGCCACTCTTGTCTTCTCTGAACTGGAACAGGTGGAGTATTAATTATGCATTAAAATATACAGAGGACCAACTATGATCCACTCGACTGCAGCCCTGCCGCTCGCCTCATCCTCGTCTCTCTCTGTCCACCCCAGCTCTGCTTCTCTCTTCATTCCACTCTTGTTTGAGGATTACAGGAGTTTATTTCCACACTGAGCACGTCTCGGGGAGTGAAAAGGGGGTTTTGTTTTTGCGGCACACTTCCTCTACCCGACACTCCACCGCTGAGAAAAGATAGAATCCCTGGAAATCTAGTGAATCTGTCCGTATCTTTTTCTTTTACTTTGTTCACCGCTGTTTTCTCTGACTGCTTTTGAACGGAAGGCCCAAGGCGAATTCACTAAACAAACAGTTTTTCACACTATATTTTACCACAGAATCAAGTGTTTCATTCACTAATTCCAAAAGGTGGCAATTCCAGAAGAACTATTTTAGGTCCCCTAAACTTTTTTAATCAATTTACTGAAGAGTGTGAAGAATGTTGTAATTACCGCTGTCAGCATTAATGCGTTAACGCATGCAATTAATAAAAATAAAAAAATATTATATTGTTAATGAAAGCTTAAGAAATAGCATATTTTAACTACAGTAAATTACCAAATTTCACATGTGATCGCAAAAAAGGAGGTTAGGACAAACAGTTTAACTTTGTGATTAACTTAACATGACTTAAAAAAAAAAACAACATTTGTGCAATGAATGGTTCTTTGGAGAAACATGAATGCCTTTATTTGATAAACTCTATAACTGTCCTTATCTCCAGAATGAACAGACATCACCTAGAATCCATATTGTAATCTGAATGGTATTATAAGGTAGACTCACTTCAGAGGATCTGGTCTGTGTTCCTGTATCTTAAAATAACTTTCTAGTCAATATAACAAAATCTTCACCAGCGCTTTTTGTCTTTTAAAGCTTGGGCTTACAGCTTCTACTGTAAGTGTCATGAGAGCTTGAAGTGGACTACTGTCATCAGAGCTTCCAAACTCAACATCAGGGCTCCCATATCTCCCGCTCTCTCTTCACACCACATGGAGGAGTATGAGCTGTATTTATAGATTGGCTTTATCAAGACTGGCCTGTTTCCTTTAACAAGCATCACAGGGGTCCAAATGGCTTCTAGTGCTGAGTGTATCTTTAAGTGCTCTATTAGACCACCTTTATAAGAGTCTCTCTCATTGGCTTCTAAAAGCATCTTTGGCATCATTAGTCGGCTTTTAATACAGCAGATAGTATGTAAAGAGTTTATTAGCATTTTTTTTCCAAAAATCTTTTTTTTTTTTGTTATGTTATCATATTTTATTGTGTTGGTTATCTTTATCTATAAGTTATTTTTTAACCTAATCAAAATAACCCACCTGCAGATTGATTGAGATGATTTCTTCTGAGAATGAGATTTCTGAGAATTGTTAAAAATAGAATTGACTGTTTTGCAAATGAACTCTTCATATGTAGAGAGATGCGTATGTATATGCATTTTTTTATAGAAATAAATCTTTAATATCCGAAGAATCTTCAATGTTTCAAATGAATGTATTGTGTTTTCAAAGATATTGAGCAGCACATCTGTTTTCAACCTAGATGATAATAAGATATGTTTCTTAATAATAAATCATCAAATCAGAATGATTTCTGAAGATCTGTGTGATGCTGAAGACTGGAGTAATGAAATAGTAAATATTGTAACAATATTCAAGGCCACTTATAACAGCCTTAGTGTAGCCAACATAAGAAAGTTGAAAAAAACTGTTTTTCTTTTTTTACTATTTATTTTTGTATCACAAAGAAAAAGTCAGTTTGAAGGATAAAGGCGAACAGTTTGGACTACTGATCTAACCCTGAATTGCAATCATACACATTTGACTTTTTTCTACAACATGTTTACCAAAAACGTCCAAAAATACCCTCCAAAACTTCTTTCAATTTTGAAATCAGAGCTATATATGTGTGTTGCTTCTAAAGTTTTAAGGTTTGTTTTTCACTCTGTAGAGGATTAGTGAAATTCGTATTCCAAAAAAAAGTTGTAATTTCTAATCTTACACATGAACACAGACATTGCAAACAAAGATGCATTTGGTGATCATTTTGTTACATCTGTAGGTGCTCCTAACTCTGCCTTAACATTAGAAGTGAAGGCTCCTAGACTGAGGCATGGCTTTGTGTGTCCATTGATCTCTATAGCTGCTCAGGTTGGATGTGTTATGTTTAACAACAGCTGGAAAGAGCCCCACATTGATGCCACGTCATTAGCTATAAACCGCGCTTGTAATCACAACAAGGTGTTTACCTTTATTTATGTGCTTCATTATTGAGCAAACAGCAAGAAGAGGGTCCCGTTCTTTCTCTCTCCTCCGCTCTCTTCACTACTCTGGAAAGTATCGATCCACTGGCTTGAAAATAACAAATTAGTTTGAGAAAGAGGAATTAAATGGTGCTGGAAAGTGAATGCGGGAAGCCAAATAGGCTGTGTGGAAAATCTCTGCAAAGTAATCCTTTAATTAAATTAGGAGAAGTACAACAAAGATGTTGCTGTTTTTTTTCTCCACCCTCTACTTTCCCCCTCTCTTTCATGTCTTTTAGACAGCAGCAGGTTCCAGAGGTTGCTAGGTAACTAGGATGGGTTTAGTTCCCGGTGGCCAGGGGTGAGGGGGTTGATGGCAGGATGTGGCGAGTGCATTGGCTTTTTGTTGGCCGTAAGGAGAGGAAGAGGAAATGGAGGGACCACAGCAAGGTCAAAGGCTTGGCTAGTATTTGTGCTTTCATCCAAATTCAGATGCCATGATGGGAGCAGAGAATCTGAGTAGAGTGTAGCAACAGCGTCATTTTTTTTTGTTTTTTTTTTTTTTTTTTTCTCGCTCACTGGTTAACTTCACTACATGCTATATTTTTTCCTTTTTTGTGATACCAAATTGGTTAATTATATTAGAAAATCTAACTTGTTTGTTGTTAGCTTCACAATGCACATTTTTGTTCACACAGAACGAGTTTTTGCGTTCACTGCTTTTCTTGCAGGGTTTGAACTTCTTTTAAATTTCATTCATGAATTCATTCATTCATGCATTTTTTTTCATTCCACTTCCCCTGTGGCTCCTCATATGTCTTTAATCTTTAAATAGTGATATTTATCACACTGTTTGTTCCCCATTAATAGGGAAGAGAATGCTTTTTCACAATTTTGTTAGACCTTGAGAATGAATGTTAACATGACTGATGTTTAATGAGTTTTAAGATTTAATTCAAATTTAATTCAAAAGTTGTGTCCAGTGAAATTATCAATATTTAAAAATGTAATCAAATAAAATATTACACCTAATTTTGACAAAACTGCCTTTTTTTGTTCTGCACAACAGTATAAAAAAGGGGAAAACAAAAAAATATGGAAAATGTCTGAGAAGTACATTTAATATATTTCTTATATAAGTAAAAACGAGCTATGATTTTTGCAGTTTGTTGTGAAGATGTTTCGGTTTGTATTCAGTACTTACAGTAAATGCTGTAAATCTCATTAAGTGATTCTTATAACAATTCTGGTGATAAAGTAGTAGACTCACATACAGACTTATTAGTATGTACTGAGTAAAAATGTCTGTAGCGTATCACCACTGTTGACAGTGATATTACTGCAGTCATTATGTAATATCTTTTATTGTCCAGCTAGCCCTACATTTTTAAAACAAGTAAAAAACTATTTGCATCATAAAAATGTTATATGGCCTGTTAACATGTTACACTCTTAAAGAAGCTGTGTCAGAGCTCTCTGTTGCAGTACGCACTGTGTACCGAAGTAACACCGAATCTGAATATAGCTGTGTAGATGCTATTTCCAGCTGGTTTGCTCTTTCTTACCTTCTCGTCGGAAGTCCTGTAACCCCACTTGACACAATCCTCTCAGCGCACTTCAGTGATACCCCACGTACAGACGCAGGAAGTGCTTCCTGCAATGTCCCCGCAGCTATTAGAACAGTTCATTAGCCCAGATAAATGACCGAGGCTCTGACTGGCCTTCTAGCGCCGCTGCTAAAAAGAGCTCACGTCTCTGCCCATTAGCCGGACATGGCCGACGATGACAGCGGCAGGACCGGCCCTGTCACGCTGCATGGGTCCCGAGATGAAGCTCACGCTAACTGACGGCTGTCAGTGAGAGCACTCCCGATGTTAGTACTTCCTCAGGGCTAATTCTGCCACCCAACACACACACACACACATTCAGTGTCATCATTCACAGCAGGAGGCGCTCTGTCAGGATGAATGAAACTGTGTCTGCCTTAATGACAGCCACAGTGACGGCACCAGTATGTCACGGCGAGGGTCTCACGGATGTGGTTGGATGGATTTGAGTCATCCCCATGATCATTATCTGTCTAGTAGAGGGTAGAGAGAGAGAGACGGTAAAAAAGAACAAGGCAGAGAGAGAGAGAGAGAAAAGACCCTCTGGCTCATTGTGTCCTACTACTGGCCAGACTGCTGCCCACACTCAACACTTCAGCTAATGACTTTATGATGAGCCGAGAGGCCTGAGGTGGCTCTACATGCAACGTTACATCACGACCACTTCACCTGTGTTATTAGGACACCAACACGTTTCAGCAGAATCCCGTGGGAAGGGGCTCTTTTTAAGAAGTAGTAGTTTGACAAAATAACTGGCCCTGACCTGAAGCGATAAACATAATAGCCACGTTTTTATCCAAAGCGGCAAATTTAACTCGTGCTCTAAATTGGAATAGCGTGGTTTCCATCCAAAAACCTCAAATATTAATAAATTACTCGCACTTCAAAGCGTACCGGTGAAATACTTTAAATGCAGTCATTGGTTTAGGAAGTGAAGGCCTGTTGTTTGGGAATGCAGTCATGTAAATCATGGCTATGCTTGGGTATTTAAGAATAGCCATGACAACATAACAATAGCCATGATTCTGAACACAATCAGTGAGTCAGGTTTTTGTGAATTAAGCGAGTGTTTTCAAAATGTGATGTTTCCATAACTTGTGTCTGATGCAATACTTAAAAATGTGCATAAAAACAGGGTGATGGAAATGTAGCTATTGTCAGACAAACTATTGTCAAATAGTTATTATTTCAACAATACAGTTTAAAGCCTAAGGCCTAGCCTTAATGGATGTCTTAGCCACAGACTACACTTAGCTATCTGTTTAAAATAATTGATTTTAGTTGTTAATGATCTAGAATAAACACCAAATATTTTATATCTAGTTTAAAAGAAAATTTTATTTTTTGCATAATAATATAAATTTGCTCGTCCTTAATTTCATCATTCATTTCAAAATATGTACAGCATCGCTTGAGAAAAATGTATTTGGCTAGACATTTAATTTTTTCAGATGATTCTTGTTTGTTAACTTTATGTTCATGTTTGTTGATTGATGTTTATGTTTTATTCTGTTTGCAGTCCATTCGTGAGGTGACCGGTTATGTTCTTGTGGCACTAAATCAATTTGAGTATCTGCCCCTGGAGAATCTGCGCATCATCCGCGGCACCAGACTGTATGAAGACCGCTATGCTCTGGCCATCTTCCTCAACTACCGCAGAGACGGCAATTTCGGGCTCCGTCAGCTTGGCCTTAAGAACCTTACAGGTATTAGCCTACAAGTCCGCAGGTTACATGATCTCTGTGGTCATTTCTTTTTCAGTCTTTGTGGATGTGGTTTATTGTGGGGGAAAAAAATGTCCTCACTTTGATCATCACGTCTTTGTTAAAGATGGTTTGTCATTTGCTTTGAAATCCAATGTAATGCATCCATCCCTTCTGAAATCACTCATCACAACTTTAATAACTGCTGAGAACGCTTGTCTGTCATATACAAGCGCACGGAGTAAATTTCACTGGCAGAGGCCTTTGTAAAGTAGGTGAGTGCTCTCCCATCTCTCTCCTTGGAAAGATAGAGGGAGTGTTCATGAATATGGATATCATACTAAATTGATTTCTCACAACTTCCGTCAGAAATGCCTTAGCTGGTGTTTGAGCTGGTGGATGGATGAGGGCCAACGCTGGCAGTGAAATACAGCTAAATATCTGCACCTGGAATTGGATCCATAAAACTCTGTGAGAGGTTTGGTAGGGGAACACTGGAGCTTGACCAGCTTGATGATGGCATTGCTCTCATATGAACCAAGTCTTTATTATAGTTTAGATCTGTCAGTTTTGCAGGAGCGGTAAGGGCTGATAAACTGGTGAAGGCTGCAAGAGCTAAACATTGATTGGACACTGTTTACATGGTACAGTAAAGTCTGCTGTAGCCTATAAAAGTTTGACTTTCTTTAGGCAATATTTCTAAAATGTTTCATAAACATTTTAGTGGGATTTACTTCAAGACGATTCTGGAAATGTGTTATTCACAAAAATGGGATCAAAAATTTGGCAGTTATGACAGTTGCCTATGTACAAATACTCTCTAAATACTATAAATAATGCCTTTGAAAAGATCTTTTTATATTAATTGCAAAGAAACTGCAAAAACAGTAATGCCTAGATACGTTTCTTACAACTTCTTTAGCGGTATTTATTTATTTTTTTATTATTTTTTTATTTAAAGTCCCATAAAACCAGTAATATTGTGAAATATTTTCACAGTTTAAATTTTTATGTTAATGTGTAATTTTAATCCAGTCTCCAGAGATCATTCTAATATGCTGATTTGTTACTTCAAATATATTTCTTATTATAAATGTTAAAAACCATTTTATTTGGTATTCTTTGATGAATAAAGTACAAAGGAACAGCATATATACTTACCGAGCAGTCTGTGAATTTTCACTATAGGATTTCTCAGTCTTCTTAGAGGAAGAAAGCATAATGTATTTTCCTTTTAGATGAGAAATAACGACATAAGGGTAAACGTCCTTTCCTTTCATTTACTAATTAGTGCAGTTTGTCTGTGAAGGACCTCTTTTCAACAGCCCTGCTCTTTGTTTTGTATTTATTGGATGGTGCCTATTAAATATTCTTTAGTATTGTTCGACTGGAGTGTGGAGCATTGCTACAAGTAGTGATTCTAGTAGTTTAACTACATTTCTCAGCAAAAATGTAGTTAAACTTCACTGTTTTCTAAATCTTTTTAAAATCTTTTCTAAATCACTGTTTTTTTGTTCGAACAGTCTTCAGCTTTCCAGTAGCGCCTCCCGAAACATGCACACCAATTCCATTTAAATTTTGATTGGACATCCAGCATAGATGGTCAGGCGAACCAAATATAACAATATAAAAATTTATATTGCCTATGTCACAATATGAGGTAAGTCCTTCCCTGTATATGATATGGATTTTTGTTGCCAAATTGTTAAATAAACAATTGAAAATGAACTCTTTTGCCTGTCCATCTGAGATAGCATTTACTTGGTATGATGTTGGTTCAATATAAAGATAGCTTAGATGCAGTAAACTACTTTTGTCATGTTACTGTAGCTTAGCTTGCTACATTTCACATACAGGTGTAGTGAAGCTTTATTTTTATGAAGATTAACTTTTATCTTAGCTCACTACATTTTCCAAGTTGCTTGCCCAACACTGTTCGTTTCACTGCTGGGTCATACATGCGTTATACACTCATTCAGAGATTTCTCAATTGGTTTTTGAATCAGTAGATAAATTTAAACGCATGCCTCACCATAGAGTTAAAAAAAATATGAGGCCCAACATAAGACAGACAGCAAATGGCAACCTCTGTGGAGTCTGACGTTGTAGTAAACAAACATTATGAACAAATGACAGTGTTTAACGTCTAATTTGACAGATGCATGTTGCATAATTCAGAATAAAGATGGTGAATTGGGGGTTTTGATGTTTTTGTTTTCTCTGTACTTTCTGCTTCACTGCCAAGGATGGTTGGAAATGTCTGTTCCACACAATACCTGATTATTGCTGTTACACAACAGTTTTGCTTTCTTCTGATTGGCTGAAAAAAAACTAGTGAACCGGTGTAAGTGCATTGGCCTGACATTTACTATGTGCTGCTTTTGTATTTTTTGACAAATGACAAGTGGTATAGTTCTCTTTAGCTGTTCCTCCAGACATTTCCATGGCGACACTGACTTTAATAGTTGCTAGGAAGTGGCAAGCATTGTCTGTCCGCTTATTACGGCAAAACTTTGGAAACGTAATAGGACCAGAACTCTGTAAGATTAAAACAGTGACAATCACTAGTCAGCCTTTAGTGTGAGTAACCAGGATGCTGTTGCATTGTGGGCAGTGTCACTTTTTAGCCCAAAAATAATATAAGAAATGTGTTTAATTGGCACTACTTTTTAGTGAGACAGGAAATATGTAGCAATAAGTACATAGTGCAGTTTCCAAAAGAAATGAACACTAGAGGCCGTAAAAATTCTGACACATTTTTACAAGAATCTGCAGTTTCAATTGATCAAGTGTCATTTCTGCACAATTATATGAAGAATATCGTGTTATGAGATTTGAAAAGTTATGCTTTTGAATGTTAGCATCACACATATCCAGCTTCATATCTGTGGGTTTTTCGTAGATGGTAGGTTTGTTTGTTTAGTACAGAGATGTACTTAAAAGGCGAGAAGCTTCAGTTGAAATGACACAGTAGCACCAACAGATGTATTTTTATATCAGTTTTGCATATGTTAACACTATCAGGTAGGTTTAGGGTTGGATTTGGTGTCCGGCATATTTCCAACATGATAGAGCATTAACTTTTAACAACAGTTCACAGATATTTCAATTCTGAACCACTGCAATACATACGTAAAGCAGCGTAATAAAAACACAGCAATATGTATCTTTATCAATGTAATAAAACTCGTCAGGGTTCACATGTTGAACCTGTGTTTTAGCTCCACTTCATTTCTCTTTGAAACTGTGACAAAATGTGCAGAAAGGTACATAAAAGAGTGTTGCACAAAAAGTGCACAGAGGTACGTATTTTTATGAGACCTAGTTGATAATTTGATGAAAAAAGCCCAAAAGCACAGCACTGATTTCAAAATAGAATTTTAACAATACTGAAGTCTTTACCGTCATTTTTAATCAATTTAAAGCATTTTTTTGGAGCCTCTGAATTTTTTAACAGAATTTTTTCTGAAGAGTACAATTATAGAAAATGACTATAAATTATAAAAAATGTATATCTTGAATGCAATGCAAAGTGCTTTGCATAATAGTGTCTGCCAAATGCCTATTAATGTATAATGTATCCCAGCTTAGCATGCAGAGTCGACTACAAGTCATATTTAGTGTGATTTCTTGAAAAGCAATGGCTAAATGGTATGTTTTTCTAATCTGTATAATCTGTATAAACCGACTTCTGTTTGTTTTTGCTTTTTTATTTGAACAAAGGGTTGATTATGGTGCGAAATCTGGCTAGATAGTTAATTCGTGCGTAAATGGTTCAAGAACACTGTCTCACTCTTGTGGACCAATGTTTCTGGTCCACGAAACATCTTTTCACTTGCTGTGACTAGGCAAAGGAAATAGAGCAGAGAGTGAGAGACGTGGCATAGCAGACCGGGTAAATAATTTAAGCTGCGTGTATTGTTCCACTTACCCAGTCCCTCTTCTAGAGTCCACTCGACGCAGCGTACATAACCCAAATGCCACATTGTAATGCTGACATCACTTAGAGCCTAACTGTGCTGCATTTCGTGCTGTACTCTTGGAAGATGACAGTGTTTAGAGTCGTCCAGGAGACCAGGTTCTCCCAGAGGAGCGTGATCTCCTGTCTTAAGCAGACTAACAGGTAACAGCAGTGGAGTCAAGCAACTTTTGAAATCCCAGCCATGTCCACGGGGAAGGAGACAACACAGAAGCTCTACTTGCTCGTTTACTCCGTCTCTCTCATCCATCTCTTTCTTTGCCTACATTCATTCTTTTCTTGTTCGTCCAATTTTCTCTGTGAAATCTGCTTTTGCCGTCCCTTTACCTTTAACTGTATCTTTCTCTTGCTATCATTGAGTATAGCAAAGGGCTTAAAGGAAGCTTGTGAGTTCCATACTGTATAAAGGGTTAGTTCACCCAAAAATCATAAATCCTAAAGTGATTTATCCCTTGATAGTACGTGACTGTGTGTTTGCTTATTTCATAGTTCGTTCTGTCGCAGGGCTCATTTTATCAAAGCTCGCCATACTTGGTGTTATCGGAAGGATTACACTTTAGTTAGTTTCTAGCTATTTTTAGTTACTCCTCACACTGGTTTTCTAAATGTTGAACATAGTCGGCGCTCAGAAACCCTGAGACAGATCAAAGCTGGAACAGAGCCCAGCAACATCTCTCTCGCTCTCTGTCGAGGACTATCAGCTTGTCAGACTTTAACGTTACGAGCCTTTTGATCCCATGTCACATTATCATGTCAGTTCTCCAGAGATGTGTAAAGTGATCAATACCATCCATAAATGATATCTAAGAGAATAAAGGCTATTAAGTGCTTTGGGTCTAATCCCGAATATGATCAAAGCGGCTTGTCGGCATTGCTGCCACAGCTGAAATCCTCAGGGGTAGAAATTGCCCTGGATAAAATCAATTTGTCGCTGGTATATTCTGATATTGCTCTATTGATTTTTGGAGAGGTGTGTGGGAGACACAGTGATGTGGTGCTCGGGCTCCAGTCTCAGGGCTTCCCTTGTGGCTGGCTTTCAAGCATTCTCCCTGCTGGGTTATTAAGTCGGAGTCAATGGAGTGAGCTATTTGAGCTATTCATTCGAATGTGAAATGGAACAGCGCTGCATTCAATTTGCCCTGAAAAGCGTTTGAAACATTTGAATGTTGTTGATTAAGAATTTTTCATTTATTTGTACTAGTGTTTCTTTATGGATTTGTCCACTATCAAACTTACTGGTACAGCTGACCGTGTTCCTTTTTCCTGCTTGGTAAGACTTTTAATGAGAATTATATACTGCATACTGCATTTATAATGTATTATACCATTCTTTTGATTTTAGTCTGTCTAAGATCAGATCTCTGTGTGAAGCACTGGCTGTTGATATTAAATATCCCTGAATTTTTACAATTAATAAAAACATGAATGTTGGACATTTAAACTGATATTCCCTACAGCAAACAATAAGTAATTGCAGCAGTTAATAGTATACATTTATAATATTTATGCATTAATGGTTGTATCTTTATTTTTACCCTTTTAAAGTAACAATGAATGAATAGTTCATATTATCATGAATTATGCTGTAGCTTTCAATTATTTATAAAAAGACAGAATGGATTAGAAATGTGCATTATAATGTGTTATGCATACAGTCTTCATGGAAAGTGTTATCAGGCGCTGCTGTCAGTCCAGTAAGAGTTGTGTCTTCTTGCGTCCGTGTCCTCAAAGGCCTCGAGAGGCAGGTGATTTGTAATAATTATACCTCGTCCCACCGCTGAGGCAAAGGTTAAACTTTGCATCCTTTCTTTGACATTTCAAAGTGCCGTTCTGTTGTCATTTTCGGAAGAATTAGAATTTTTTTTCCATGCCTAGAGAAACATTTTTTTACTCAACATTTGTACAACTTTTTATTGGGTTTTTTTAACGTATAAAAGCAAACACAAATGCTTGTTAGATAGTAATTATCTACAATAGTAATTACCTTACAATAATAACCGCCTCTATAAGAACGCATAAGTGTAAATTTAACACAGTTTCTCTCTGCTTGTGTTCTGTCTTTTAAAGTTCTGTGTTCTTTTCTTTCTGTCTCTTTCTCGTTTGCCCTTGATGGCAGCTTTTGATCAAATAATTTTCTTCTCTACCCAGAATCCGACTTGAAAATGATCAATGTCAAATGTGTGTGGTTTGCGTGCATTCATTCTTTTATTGATCTGTTTGTTAGTTCATTTTTTCATTAGTTTTTTCATCAATTTGTTTGATTAATTTGTTGATTTGCTCATTAAATTGTTCGTTTTCATTATTTATTTTATATACAGGCTGTCAGATTTCTATTTTAATATGACTCCCAAAGTAAATCCTTTTAAAGAAAGGATGCAACCAAGCGTTTACTTGCTTTACTTTCCTCTCCTCTCCTACTTTCAAGCTGCTTAAGAACCATTTCATGATTATTTGAGCTGTAATTCATAATTCAGCCTTTGATTGGATGTATTATTTGATATTATCATGAATCTCTGATTGTCTAGTACACATTCAGCGTCATAGTTGCACTGCTCATTATTCTTATTTTCAGCTGTGGAAAATGGATTTCAACTTCTTGTCCTTCATGCGAGCTATTTATTTTCCTGCCTTTTAGAACAAATTATCTTGAAAGAGGACTTTGTTTTTGTCAAGGTTTGTATCTGCTCTTTCTCAAGGTTCTGATTTTGTACTGCACGCTAGTGATTTTTTTTTTCTAGGTTGTTATGGATTGCTCTGTCATCTTTAACTTGATCAGAAGCTTTTGTATCAGTATTTTTGTGTTGTTCATGGCCTTTTGTTCAGTCACTCATACTCCCTGTGAAGGATCAACTGAAAATGAATCCGTTTGAATTAATTTCGGTAACAAATTTTAATCCAGGCAGCAAACTGGATGTTGTCATGAATTTAAATTCAATGAAATTGAATCGATCTGATTATTGAAATGAACTAGAACATCAAAGTTTGTCATGATAAACTTTGAAATGTGGACTTTTTGAAACCTAGTTAAAATAAATAAATAAATGCATGTACAAAGTCTCCAAATTTTATAGGCCTTACAGACAGATGGAATTTTGGATGGATGGGATGGATATGTTTGAAATGCCACCTATGAAAATATGAATGCTTTTTGAATTCCAGTCCAGTAACAGAATTTGAAATTAAAATAATTAAAAATACATTTGAATTGCGGCAAATAAAAAAAATTGACTTCAAGTGGGTAAAACTAAAATCCAAAGAAATTTAGATAATTGTAATTTTTAACAAGAACTGTTTGTCAAGACAAATGTTGGATGTTGGCTTTACGAATTCAGTTTTAATTTCTGAAATACATTTTTTGAAAATCCCTTGTTTGTATGTTTTTCGGACATATGCTTGGTTGGTTGATTGGTAGGATGGATAGATATGTTTAAAATGGCACATGTAAAATGTGTGTTTAGTTTACAGTATATATATATATATATATATATATATATATATATATATATATATATATATATATATATATATATATATATATATGTACTGAATTACTTATTATGTATATATATATATACACTTATTCAAAAAAGGACTGGCCAAATCTTTATTTGTGCTTCTAATATTTTATTCAGAATACACCTGCTCAAGGAGAAAATCTCAATGATTGTGCATTAACCTCATTGAGTCCTGCTCAGCATCTCATAAAAGCGTTATGGAACAGCACACCAGAGATGAAAGACATAGAATGAGAAAAGAGGGAGATCAGCCTTTGACTGCCTCAGACACATGTCTGTCTCAGTGCTCTGTGAGAAAGGGTCAAGGCTCTCTACTGGATGCCCGTGACCCGGGCCCTTGGTTCTTTTTAGCTCAGAATGGGCTCAGTCTGTGTGTAAACACAATCCACCCGAGAGCTGAAAAAAAAGAAAATTACTTTGTTGGTGCTTGCACAACACTCATTTCCATCTTTCTCGCTGAGGCTTCCAGACCCCAGGTCACTTCCAATTGTGTGTCTAATTGATTGCAGAAAAATACAGGTTCTAGAACAACATATGCTCCCATGCAATTACGTTTGTGTCATACTCGATTTTTCACTGTTTGAGGCGCAGGGGAGCGATCCTCCTTCTGAAGGACAACAGTTGCACTGCAGCAAATCTAGAATGTGGCTGTATTATTAATCTTTTGGCGCAGCTGTAGTGCAGTAATAACCAGCGACACAAACCGCAAATGCAAGGTTACAGAGGTGGAAAGGACGGTGTCAATGACGGGACATTTTCTCCCTGGGCATTGAGGAAAAAGCAGCATAAAAAGCGACAGCGTTATGATTCTGCTCATTTGCAACAGCACAAACAAGTGCTTTTTTATTAGGCCTTGGAAGAGACCGTTGTCTTTACATTTCCCACTTAAACATTCTTTGTGTGTCTAATTGATTACTTCCCATGCAATTACGTTTGTGTCATACTCGCTTCTCCTTCTGAAGGACAACAGTTGCACTGCAATTTTAATAACCAGCGACACAAACCGCAAATGCTGACTGTTTTATGAAGCTCATTAACTAAAGCTTTTTATTAGGCCTTGGAATTATTTCCCACTTAAACATTCTTTGTGCTTTTCGCTTCTTAATTTTGCTGAAAGCTGCTTTTGAGAAAGAAAAGAATGTAATGAAATATTGATGTCCAACCGCAGAAGGACTTGCAAAATTTGAATCATTAGAAAAATTTGACCTTTCTGCCCTCACAAAGGAAAGAAAAGTGTTGTGATGGTAATGTATGGACCCTCTTTTAGAAACGACTCCTCCTCAGTTTTTTAAATTGGAATTTATTATGATTATTTTGATTAGTTTTCTTCATCATTGTAAAGAAAAAAAAATGTGTGTGAAATTTAATTTAATTTGATTCGATTTTAATTTGATTTACATTTCTGAATATATTAAATATAATATTATTAAAAACAATTATTTGTAGATATTTGTTTGCTAAAAATGTGATCTGAATGGATTGTAAAAAATATGTTATTTGAGTATATGATATAGATAGATAGATAGATAGATAGATAGATAGATAGATAGATAGATAGATAGATAGACAAGAGAGACAAGACACATACATGGAAATCAAGTTGTAGAAAAACAACTGTAGTAAATGTACTGCTCTTTCTAACTGCAGTGTATTTGTATATACAGAACACATGCAGAGTGTACTTTCCTTCTCCATGGAGATGAAAGGATGACAGAACTGCTGAGAAACAAAGCCCTGGGAAGTGGAGTAGAAAAATGGAAGAATCCCTTTATAAAAGTTGCCTGTATTTAAAGCCTATGATGTGAAGAGAGAAAAAAGAAAAGTGGTAATTACACAGAGATCAAATAGAGAGCGTGGGGCTAGTGCTAATACCCACTCGCCCACCCCAATCACTGGAGAAACCAGGCCTATTAATAATGAATCTGGTGTCATCATTAAGAATCTGAATGATTAAACATATCTCCTGGCTTCAAACACCACTTTTCACAGTCAAAAAAGAGAAATGGAAGCCTATATCCACACACATGTGACTCACACATACATGAAGAAATCTATGCTATAAAAAAATATGATACATACAGAGCTGCAGATTTGTATAGCAGTAGGAAAACAAATCTTTCATGTTCTGCAGAAGAAATAATTACATGCAGGTTGGAAATGAGGGTGAGTAAATGGCGGCCCGAATGCTAATTTTTGGTTGAACTATATCTTTAAAGATGAAGTGTGTAATTTCGGCACCACTGGTTGAACCAAAAGTTTAAATGTCAGGTGCTTAAACACGCATAACAATGTTTTCAAAGCTCCACAGAGGCTTTGAATTGCTTATTTCACATTATATCGGCACATTAGGCTGAGAAAATAAAAAAGTCGTTCAACGTTAAAAAAAATCAACGCTTTTTTTTAAGCGTGTCTAATGCTTTCATCATGTTCTGTTTAATTCTTGTTAATGTTTTTGAATCCACTCCACGGAATTCTATATTTTTCCTCACATTCCATTGAAGTAAAAATGGAGATGTGTGTAGAATATATAGTAATGACTTTGGATGTAGGGCTTGAGAAATCCAACTTCATTGGCAAACAACAGCCAACTCCATGAGTCCGTCGGTTATTCTAATGTGCGTATAGCTTTTCATGGCCCCATAGTTAATTCAATTGCACGAAGCATCCCGAGACAACACAGCCAATTAACGTCACGCCGTTCTGTGTACTGTAAAAAGAATCCCAGCAAAGAAAAAGTGGAGCACACCACAGAGCGGTTATATAATCTGAGGCAGGTGGAAAGAGAACAGTGCCTTCACCACTAGAGTGAACCGAGTGCCAGTGTAGAACAAGCATTGACAGAAGGGAAATTAGTGCCTGATTTATCTTTGACAGTTTGATGATGGCAGATATTGAGCTTTGTTCATTGGTTAATGAATATAACACAGCAGTAGCAGCGATTGCAATTGTTTAAAAACACTACCTGAATTAAATGGATAGTTTACTCAAACGTTTTTTCATCATTTATTCACACCAATGCCCTGTATTGTTTTATTTCTTATTCAATTAACACATTAAAGACTTTTCAACTGCTGTTTTTATATAGATTGAAAGTAGGTGGTGATTTATAATGCCATTCAGCACATATCTAGGTTTTAAATGTATCATTTAGCAGATCCTTTTTATCCGCAGTGACTTACAAATGAGGACAATAGATGCAATTACGCCACAATAGGGCAACGATATGTGACAAATACGTTAAGTTAGCCTAACAATTTCTGCAGCAGTATTTATTTATTGATTCATTTATTTGTGGTTCTATTCAATAAAAAAGTGCATGTATTAATAGGTGAAGTGTGGACACTGGCGGTCATATTTAAATAAAATAAAATAAAGTTTTATATACTACAGTCATAAAACCTTCCTTTAGTTGGCCCTTTGGCACCCAGCAGTATAAAACTTCACTCACATTCATGGAAAACAGAAGCTTGGACATTATGCCTAGGGATATCCTGTCAGAAGAAAGAGATTGAGTTTAATACAAGTGACCTTTAAAGCCACTATCACATGATTTTTATCTAACTTTGTTGCCTGACTTCATCTTTAGTGCAAGGACATGTTCTACTGACAGAAATGAAAGTGTAACATAACATTATGCATGTGATAGTGTGTTTTAGCATGTTGCTGCTAGTCGACAAACTGCTCCAGTGTTAAGAAAGCTTTGACATACGCGCGTGTTAGCTTTGCCCATTTGTCTCCATTACCCATAAGCCTCTGCTAATGGAGTCAAAGAGTCTCTAGGGTGTTGTTAGCACCTGACTTTACCGTTTGATTTGAGCCTTTGTAAAATCAGTCATTACGCTCCAGCCTGAATGCAGACTCGCGTAAGCTTTTTGACACAAGTGGAGTTGTTCCGTGACCCAGACCTGCACATCACGATATTGCTAAATGAATCCGTACGTTGATTATATGCGTGTGTCGTTCGCAGCGCAAGCAAACGCTCACAGTTGAAAGAAAGAGGAGCAAAAAACAGGGTGGGGGGGAAAAAAAAAAAGTAGAGCGGCTGTGGATGTTGAATAATTCAGGACTGGCAGCACATGGGGCTTCGGGGCCAGCCGGAGTGCAGGAACTCCAGCCACTGATGAGCACTGTGCCCAAACCTCACCTTTGTCCCCCACACACACAGACACAATGTGTATCAGCAGCACTTTTAAAGCTGCAAACCCTGCTCGTATGTCCACTCTGAGCAGTTTCAGCCCTCCACCCCCTCAGATATCAGACTTGGGCCTCATTAAAAGTTAATGTGAGGCGTGCAAAGAATTTTAATGTCAATTAATAATCAAAACAGTTTCCTCCACAGCCCTGAGGCGTTATTTTAGAGCCGAAAACCAGGGCACTCATCGCACCCAAAGCAAAGACCGTGGGGTGCGCGAGACATCAAAGTGACCCCCGTTATACCCACTACAGACCTGCTCAGTTCAAACCAATGTGTAGCAGGTGATCGCGCTGTGTTGCTGCTGGCAGGTGTGCGGTGCTGTGGCGGATGTTTGAACAAGGGGTGCGTTGCGCTTGCCAGTGGTTCTGGCTGGATTTCTGTGCGTGCACAAGCCAAAGCCCGCGTCGTTGGCATCGACAGCATGCAGAGTTAGAGTCAAGCACAGCCATACACATCGATACGCACACAAACACTTACGATTTCAAGTGATACAAACACTTGCAGACTGATAAAAGGCATCTCCACCTCGGCTAGTCCTCCTGTTCTTGATGTCGTCTCTAATTTGCCATTGTTTCATCAAGGCCCCAGCAGGAAACGTTAATGAAACATTTAAGAGCGCTAAGTCAATTACCTCGCTCCTGACAATCACAGACCTCTTGTTTTCAGAGGTAATGTGATGGAATGGTTGTTCTGCTAAAGCTGTAGGAAGCACTGTGGTCACATGGTTGGTAGGTCGGTTGGAAGTCCACATTGCAGCTTATTTTTTTTTCTGAGATTGGCTGACTGGCATGCAAAGCAACCAGCCACATTGAACAGTTAATGATAATGTTTATCTGCAGTAGTTGATACTACTTTTATTTTTTTTTTTTATTTCATTATTTGTTGCTATATATGCCTGACAATGATTTTTAGCAACCTGGTCTCATGGCATAAACGTACCTTGTGCACTTTTTAGTGATATACATATCACTGCAGTTTCCAAAAGAAATGAACACTAGAGGCAGTAAAGACACTTGTTATTTCTTTTCACACGAATTTAGTTTTGATTGATAAAGTGTAATTTTCTCACAATTACTTATAGAATATCATGTTAGAACTTCAAAACAATGTTAATATGCTGGGATATTTGAAAACGCATGCTTTTGAATGTTAGCATCACTCATATCCCGCTTCATATCTATGGGTTTTTCGTAGACCGTAGGTTTGTTCGATAGTACAGAGATGTACTTGAGAGGCAAAGAGCTCTGGTTCGATTCCTTTGTAAGTACGGTTCAATAAAACAGTTCAAATCTGTGTAATAAGGAAGTTAAAATTACACGGTTGCATCAACAAATGTGTTTTTATATCAGTTTTGCATTTGTTAACACTTTTGGGTAGATTTCCAACATGACACAGCATTAACTTTTAACAATGGATGTTCATGGATATTTCAATTCTGAATCGTGGCGATACATACCTATATGTATTTAATAAAAAATGTGAGTTTTAGGGCCACTCAGTGGACATGTCTTTTTGAAACTGACACACAACCTTCTGTAAGGCATGTAAAAATAATGTTTCACTAAAAGTGCACAGTGGCAGAGTCGGCCCAAGGCATAATCGAACTAAGCGGCTGCTTAGGACCCCCAAGAGTAGCCCGCATGAAATTATATTTTGTTTTATTCATTTAATTCATAATATATTATACTGATGGGTAATGATAATTATACAAAAGTGCAATATTACATTATTAAATAACCTGTACATATAACTGTATTATTTACACGTGGTTATGCATATTTTTTTCTGAGCTTGTCATTAACTGACTATGGTCTTTCTCAATTTTTCCATTGAACTCTGTTTGCAGCGACATAACTTGTGACTCTAGTTGCTTTTGGGAAATGCACCCTGGATCAGCTCAGAGCTCAGTTAATTAGCATAGCCTAGGTAGGATATCTTTTTGTTTGAAGATCAAAACATCAGCAAAAAGACATTTTGATATATCTTTTAACTTGAATACATTTTTTGTCTGTTGCGTAAAAGTAACTTTCCTGTGTATATAATTCTAAAATAAAAATAAGCTTGTTTCATAATTTGAAAGCAGCTTAGCATTACTTACCTTAGCCTACCTTTTGGATGCTATTATATTCCAATATCATTACGTTCAGTTAGCTAGATATAGATCTGTTTTACAGATGCTCTCTGCTTTAATACATTAAGATAGACAGACAGACAGATAGATAGACAGACAGACAGACAGACAGACAGACAGACAGACAGACAGATAGATAGATAGATAGATAGATAGATAGATAGATAGATAGATAGATAGATTTAATTTAATGTATTTTTATCATCTATATTTAAACAACTTTGAAAACAAAGCACGGTATTTATTCTAGTTTTATTGCCCGCAAGTGCATCAAATAAAACTTTTTCAAAAATGTCATGCCACTAACCTGGTTACAAGTGATTAGTTGAACCTGGTACTTTCTAAACATTGCTTTGTTCCTGCATTGACCCTTGGAAACTGTGTAGACACCAACTAATCCGGTTAGAATTGAATGATTTTAGCTCAGGCTTACCATTTTTGTGTGTAATATGCATCAGGCGGTCAGTGAATGAACTGTTCAATAGTCTGTGGGTGTGCTGACTGAGACCAGAGACTGTATAACGTTCATTTAATTATTGAAATGCTTGTGCAATATTATGTAAAGCCTTTGACTGTAGCAAGTCCACGTATACAAATCATGCACAATCATCTTATTAATCATATGTGGGTGCATATGGGTGGTGCAGGACCGTAAGGAATAACTGAAAAGACTGATGGGGTTGGAAATCGAAAAGGACATGGAAATAATTGGAAAATGCCTAGATATCACTTCTCTTAAAAGGCTGCCTATTAGTTATTCTCTTTTTCCTGCTACCTGATTGGCTAGTGAAGCAATATCTAGGAGGAAGCAGGTGAACATAACTAGAAATACCTGTTCTGACTACCATGGAGTCACATCAGACGCCACCACAAAGCATGCCCAGTGACATAGAAAACACCAGAAGAAGCAAGAGAAGCAGAAAGCAGCTGCTGTGCATCTGGAGTGTGCGCCGGCTCTTATGTTTCAGCTAAACTGGCACAGCAAGGTCTTTGCTGCAGCATCCCCGTCTCCCTCCGTGGCTTAATAATTAATGCATTTATTTTTTGCATAGTGCCTCACAGGGATGAGGTTCAGGGGCTGCACTGAATGCAGTGGAGGGTAATAGGACATGAATAGCCCCTGCTGCTGCTATGGCCGCCCTGCCAAGCGCTCAAGCTGCCCAGGTGGGGTCTGCCATGCGGATGAATGCATGATGCTAAATATACCCCAAACTCCTCCCTCACTTCCCCACCTGGCCTCTTGTTTACTCTCAGAGCACATCTGAAATCATTTTTCCAAACACAGACAATTTTCTCATCCAGACCTCTTACATCATTTTGCAACACTACGCATGAACTAATTCTTAATGTGTTACACAAGGTATTTTAAATCATATCTTGTTGTGGTAGCAGTGAAAACTTTGGCCGGTCAAACTGGAGATTAAATTCACTTTAACTATATATGTATGTATATATGTATGTATATGTATAGTATCTCTGGCTGAGTTGAGACAGACTAAATCCAGAAGTACTGTCACAACGTCTCCAATATGCTTCAAGAAACATACGTGCAAAATTGTTAAAAGGTTTAGGCAATAAAATGCTGTAAAATGAGAATGCTATTAAAATTGTGGCATAAATAGATTTACCAATTAACTTATATTAACTAATTTAAAGCAACATTTGGTGTGACCATCCTTTGCGTTTTCACTGGCCCATAGTTTTTCAGGTCGCTTTAGAGAGAGGTCTTTTGAAACATCTTGGAGAATTAGATTTTTTCAAGCTGTTATGACATTTAGAGGTGGAGTTCACTGGGGTTCCTGGCTTCACCTGTGGGCTATCAGGGGAATGCTGACCTCCCCCTGAGGTGAAAAGAGGTCAGGGCAGAGTCATCTGTATTCTGGTGCTCTTTTGTTGCAGTTAGGTTTAGCCTCTCTCTCTCTAGCTTCTGGGGGCAGAGCTCATTGGAGTGCTGGTGAGTCCTGCTCTGATCTGAAGTGTCGCTGAAAAGCCAATGTTGACCACCTCTCTCTTTCTCGCTCTGCCTATGGTTTTTATTGTGCTTTTTTATGTTTGATAAAGCATGAATTTAAGCTCACTTGTGTTCTCTGATTAAGCCATTGTGCATTCAAGGAGCCGTTTTGCTCTGCTTAAAGAAGGAGAGAATGGATGTTTGAATTACTATTCAGCTTTCTCCAACAGCAGAATTGTTAAAACACAGCTTATAGATCCAGTTTTATATACAGTATATAGATATGTAAATAGGTTTTTTTATTCATTTTTTTAAATCATAGATATCATCAACAGATGTGTGTTCAAATGGAGGAGAAAGCTGGCCTAATCCACAAGTTTTGTACAGACTTAATCCGTGTCCGTTACCTGCAGACGTTTGTTCCCTGTATGTTCTCTTTCCTATAGGACTATGGTTTAGAAATCTATTCCCACAAGCATGTAGTGATTTAACTGCTCTAATACAACAAGCTCACCTACCTGACCCAGATATGTAGCGTGAAAGGTTATTTCAGTTACTAGAAATGAGAGTCTTACCCTTTGCCCTCGCTCATTTATACCGCTACTCCTTTCTATTCTTTTCTCAGATAAATAAGCAGATGCTCCCTGCCCTAGATAATTCCATAAGCCTTTAATCTTAGCCATTTTTCATAAAGATTCATCGAAAACAATTGCGTGAGGGATAACAAAATTTAATCAGCCTGCTGTAAACGCAATTACCACCCTGAGAAAGTCAGGGGGCAGAGAGGATTGTTGGTAAAACTCACTGTCTGAAGCTGTCATCCATCATGTTTATATTTATACTGCATTTATATTTATTAAGGCGACCAGCCTTGAACCCTGATACACCTTGTAACCCAACAAACAACTCAAAATAAGACTGAGTTCAAATGCTTCTGCAGTAACTGTTCATAAATAGAAGTTATAGTGTATTGTGAGCATCTGTCATTGCTTTTAAACCACTACTTGTGTTGTTACTACACAGTTTCCTCCTCAGCGTTCAATATACTTTCAATTTTTTCTTTATTGCTTGTATATCACACCGTCACTGTGACAATTCCCCTTATAACATTTGGCAATAAAAATTGCCCTCCTTTAGATAGAAAGGGTGTCCTATTTTTCCCACAGACATTTTTTACTTTTTTTTTATTTTTTTTTATTTGTATCAACCTTGGTTGGATTTGAAAGGGATTTATTTCAATGCAGCTCCTCTCTGTTATTTATTGCCTTTGTCATTGGTTTTTCAAGAGTTGTTATCGAGTTGGTCTTCGTCACTCCACAGCCTGAGCAAAAAAAAATGATGCATTGAGCACCACAAGAGGGTCCTTGGTTCAGATGAATTCCAAGGACTGAAACAGACACATGTAACCAGTAGAACACATGTTCTGCTGTCAGCGCCCATCACATATGGGCCATCAGTAGGCTCCCGCGATGCTTTTCCTGCCGTGGCCACTCATGCTTGAATGTCAACAGTGTCTCGTTAAAAGTGCATTTGCTCGCAGCCAGCGCGGCACGAATGCCTGCTGAACTACTCCCGCACAGGTCCGCGCCTTCCCCCTTTCTCTCTCCCGAACGCCTGCGGCATCAACTCCTCATAAATGCTTTTATGTAGTTAAATTAAAGCCGTTGTTCTTTTCAGGTCAGTAGTTAAATACATAAAAGTGCAATTAAATTCAAATGGAGTCTGTCTGTGTTTTATTCCTAGTTTGCCACCCCTGTTTCTCTAGATTTATGTGAGCGGCGCTTCTGCTCTGACCTTGCTTGGGTGTTCATAGAAAGCCCATTTTTGAAGCTTCTTATTATTGCGGCTAAATAATGTGTAAGTGAGCAATTGTACACAGGTTTGAGCTTTCACACAATGGTTCAAAAGTTTGGGATCAGTAAGATTTTTATTTTTGGTTTGTGTTTAAGAAATAAAGACATTTGTATTTAAAGACATTTGTAATGTAATTTGTAAAGATTATTATTTCCAGTTAATTCTGGTATTTTGAGATTTCAGTTCAGTAATATTCATTAACGAATCTTGAAATCTACAAATGTGTCACCCTTTCCACAAAAATAAACATCACACCTGTTTTTAAGATTAATAATTAATCGATAATTAGAATTGTTATTTTTCATCTTTTGGAAGGTCATTTGATGCTCAAATAATTCTTTAGAAAATGCTGTACCTTCACAAGAATAAATTACATTTCAAATGGGGGTTATTTTAAATTGTGTGTGTGTGTATGTATGTATGTATGTGTGTGTATATATATATATATATATATATATATATATATATATATATATATATATATATATATATTTTTTTTTTTTGTCATGTTTATTTATTTGTTGGTTTTACTTTCTTTTCATTTTTACTCATAGGTGTAGGTGGTTTGTATTGATTTTAAAGATAAGCCATTATCTACCATAAGCATTAAGGATTCAGAAGATAGAACAAACCGTTGGGTGTCGTAAGTGTCTTTTGTGAAATAAGACAAAAAAATGTTCCTTCTACTTTAGCAATACCACTAAAATGTATCTTTCAGGTAGTAAAACCATTTCAGGTAGTTTTCCTGAGAAATGTCTCTGACAGTCGTATACTGCTTTCTTGTCGTTTTTTTTTGTGTCGGTCAGTTGTGAAAAGAGGCCCATGGAAGGGTATACTTGGATTTTTTTTTCTTAAACTGCAAACCATTTCTCTCTTCTAGGTTTTGTTTAGCATTTAACCTGTTATTTTAGCGCAAAAAGAATAAAGATGGCATGACATATATCCTCCTCGACGGTGTAAAGAACAATAATGTTCGTTAAGCTACAATTAAACCGCAAAGTGTTTATTGTTCTCACAAAAATTCCTGATATGTTGAGTTCAGGGCAATTTTTGTTCTCATCACCAGAAAGAAAAATGACTCTCTGTTCCCTCTCGTTGTTTGCTCAAGTTTACTCATTGCATTTTTTACCCAGACAGCATCTCCTTGGTAACACGGCTGGAGAGGCCGGGCTGTGTGGTGCAGAGCCTCACTTTGATGGATGGCGCAGAAGATCACCTATTTGTACAGTGGCGGCAGGGGAAGTTGGCACTGTCTGGCATATCATTCCTCATAAGCCCTGCCAGGCTCAGTCCCTCTGTGCCACACGCAGAGCCAGACTGCTGGCAGTGACTGGCGTAAGGCCGGGGGGGGTGTTGGCACTCTGTGATGAATAGATGGCCATATCTATGCCTGAATGGCTTGGTCATCTTATAGAGGAAGTGTTACAGTGAATGAACTACTGGATTAGGACTCTGTGATTGCTAAAGAAGATGCATGACTAGTTCCAGTTGGGGTAATAAAAAATATAACTGTGTACTGCATACTACACCACCGGTGTCACAATGTTCTGTTCTGGTCCATTTAGTTAAATGAAACTAATTGTTTTAAGCCAAAAATAGTTGCCTACTTGCATATTCAGCATTTTTAGCCATCGTTAGATATATGTTCATCCAAAGATGCGAATGTAACTTTTTTTGTGGAAAATGTAAATATCGTATATGTAATATTTGCAAATAAGCCCTAACCCTCATGTTTGCAAAAATATGGCTTCCTGGGAAACTGGCACAAAGTATCAATAATAAAAATGAAAGTTGCAACCTTTGCAAAAATGTCTTTCCTACATAATGAATGACTTGCGTCTTAGTGCATGCAGACATGACACAGTAACAAATGCTGTCATGCTATCTTGCTTTTGGAAGCGAATGCGTAATGTTCGGAAATGTAATCGTGCGACACACTTCTGGGCGGTACTTATACAAAATCATTTTGATGTCTGAATTTCAGAATTACTAAAACTACATTTTAAACGTGGTAGTTATGTTACATACTTTTTCGAGGCAAGTCACATTTGTGTTTTTGTTTGCAAATTGACTAATTTAATTCTTATTTTTATTGGATAAAAATAACTCAGTTGAGCGCATGCATTGAATTGAATGCATTTCTATTCGTCAATTTTCATACAGTAACCCAAAATGTGCCTAGAAGTTTCTGGATGGAAACATAGCTATAGGCATTGTCTTGTTTAAGGGCTGTACCAAAAGTTCTCAGTTCTATCTTCAGTTTATCCTCAGCAAAGATGGCATAATGCAGCATTGCTCACGCAGTAACTAAGTCACTAGATCAATTCACATTGGCAGACGAATCAGATGACGATAGCTGAATTCCATTAAACATTGAAGCACAGCAGTAGAACACAGTTAATTATGATTAAAAGTGGATTAAAATGCGTTATGTATTTTTTGTGCCTATTAGTCTCATGCCATTAGCTTAGTAGCAATGTTAACAGCTAATTTTGTTGAAGACGTTTATTAAGCCACATCTCCTGTGTAGTTTACATTAGAAGCACTGTTTGTATAACACAGTGTTGTGTTCCAAAATCAGCAACTTATGATGTCTCCATGCAGTTCAGGTACTGCCTTAGAAGTATGCTGCCTGTGTAAGCAGTAAAATCACTTGGAACAGATCCAAGACTTATTTTACTCTTACACGCATTACGTTCTTCCATGCACAGGTATGGCACAATGGTGTGAGAACATGTACAGCGTTTCCCAATGACTGACATAATGTTTTCACTTCATTTGAGACCAAATTGAATCTGCAGCTTTTACAGACCCAAAAACAAGTCAAACAGTCATTCAAATGAAACCAGCTGTCATGATAGCCGAGAGGAACACGCTTTACTGAACCCAGCGCCAGTGCTGGCATCTAGACTGCCTGTGTGTGTGTGTGTGTGTGTGTGTGTGTGTGTGTGTGTGTGTGTGTGTGCGAGCGCTTTCCTACCCCTCCAGCTGTGTGTCCTACAGGTAACATGCCTGCCAGTCTGTGCCAACTGAGAAACTGAGATTAGGGATAATATGGCCTATTTTTCCAGATTTATCTTTAAATGTTTTTTTTTTTATGCTATAAGGTTAAATAAATAAATATTAAATGTAAATGTCAAACTTAAATGAAAATATTAAATATAATCATAAAATCGAAATGTTAAATCTAAATCTGTAAATGTTTAACTGTTATAAACAACTAAAATTTTGCAGACTGCTTTTGTTTCTGTGTGTCAGTGGTGTCCAAAATAAACTGTCACTTTATAAACAAAACAATACCATCTTTTGTGAAATAAATGAAAACCAAGTTCAAGAGAGGTCGACAGGAAACATCATAGCCTGTGTAGAGGGATTTGAATGTTGCCTGTGAGAATGATGGACTTTTATATAAGGAAGTTAATAAATTAGTTGGCCTTGTGCATCTTGCTTTAGCTGCAACTTTTTTTATGAATATTGCATGTAAATAGATGCTATTATCTGTTTAGTCTTCTCTTGCAGAGAGTATTTTGAAACTGACTTCATCCAGTGTTTTCACCTGTCAAATTTGAGATTTTGATTATTTTTACAGAGTGTTTATATAATATATATATATATATATATATATATTATATATATATAATATATATATATATATCCCCCACAAAATTGTGATAATAAATTTTACCTCTGTAAACACCTGTGATTCTAATATGTAAAAAAAAAAAAAAAAAGAATTTTGAAACTGAGTTCATCCAGTGTTTAAATTTGACATTTTTTTGTGTTTTAGAAATGTATGCAAATTAGAGCATATTTCATTAAATATTATAATAAATTGCCTAATTTGCATATTTAAACGTAATAGCAAACTGGGATATTAAAAATGTATCAATGCAATCAATCAACTCCATAAGTAAGATTATCCTATTCACCTAAAGTGTCTCGTCTAATAAGCCTCTGTGGTCTTCAGCTGTGGGCTCTCTCTTCCCTGTTTTGTCAGTGAAGCTGGAGAGAATCGTCTGTAGAGACCGAAAGACAGCGTTCCTGAGTTACCCTTCAACCGGTCGGTCCGTTTGAAAACCCCTGACGAGTTCTGCCATTGCATTTATTTCTTTTTTTCTGATTCTTGCCTCTAGGATAACGCAAGACTTTTGCGTTCAGCCCTCCCAGCACGTCAGAATGCTAAAATTAATTTATCCATTGAGCGACAGGTTTCTCAATGCCCTGTAGAGAGAGGGGAAATGCACAATAACACCGTCTCCAATCATCCATGGAGTACAGTTTAATCAAGCTTTTGTTAGGCTATTATCAGTTTCAGATGGCCCGTGGTTATGAATACGTCTCATCTGTTCTCGTCCGCCGCACGGCTAATCTCCTGTAGCCGTGAAAGAGAAATCCAGTGCAGTAAATAATGCAAATCTGTTATAAGCTCTCTAGTGTTTTTGTCCACGCGAGTGAGGATTACTCTAGACACGTTAAGATCATAATGTTCATTGTCGTCTGGTGTGCCCAAACAGAGACGTCTCACCCGTGAACGCACGGGGAGGGGAACAACAGATTGATTTCTCTCCAAATCCAGTGATCCGTGTGAGACAGTATGATGCATATTAGGCCAAAGGATTGAGAGGCGTCTCCCTGCAGATGAAATATGAAATTACAAACCTGTTAGCGCTGCTGTCCAGAATGTCGGCTCTCCAAATCCAGGATGGATCTGATTCTGACATTGTCTGGGAATGTAATCATTTCCTTCTTTCTGTTTGTGTCTGCCGGGAGTAGACATCTCTCAGAGGAGAGGAAGAAAGTGGGGAGAAATACAACGAAGAGAAAATCAAAACAAAAACAGATTAGGGTTATTAATAAGAGCAGTATGAGTCTAATTTGACTAGTCTTTGTGTTATGGGACAGTTCATCCCAAAATGAAAATTCTGTCATTGTTTGTTCACCCTCATGCTGTTTCAGACCCGTGCGACTCGCGTTGTTGTTGTCTTTGGATAATAAAAGGAGAAAGTTCATTTTAGAATGACTGGAGCTCTCAAAATCCAAAATGGATGTAAATACCCCATAAATATGATGAGGGCTTGAGATATTATAGATCATAAAATATGTGTGATTAAGTCATTGTTTACTGAAAATGAGTTGTCTATTAATTGTGAATGGATTGTAAACTAATTATAACTAATAAACTAATTATTAGATTTCATGAAACATATCACAAATTTACTGAAAAAAAATACTAATTGAATGAATTGTTGCATCCCGTGTCTTAAACATTCATGAACATCAAAAAGTTAGAAATTTCATTCTGGTCCTATAATTTTTTTTACTCATCACGTCAGTTTCTTGTATTACTGGATATTACTTGTATATGTCACACATAACATGTATCGAAAACTCTTCATAAATATGTAACTCGGATAAATTGTTCACAACGTTGTTTGTTACTTGAACAGTCTTTGAACTAGGTCTGTGACAAACATAATGTCTTCAGTGTCTGTTCATTGTAATTCTAAAGAAAAAAAGCAACAACAATGTGAGTGAGTAAACTATTAGAAAACTCATTTTTGACTTGAACTGCTCCACACAGTCTTTTCTGACTGTGGATTCCAGGCTGACTCACCTGAGAAGTAGGCCAGTACTGACACCAGAGGGTCAAAAAGAGTCATTGAGTGAAGAAATCAAATTATTTTATACATTATCTTTGTTCCCCAGGGAGCCTCACCTTGCTCTTTCTACGTAACGTAAGATAGTGATGAGGTCACCTTCAGTGAACGATACGCTCAGAGGTGTCCGCTGACATAAGACATTAAGTAGTCAGTGGTGTTTTATTGTTGCTGTCTGTGTTTTAACAGAAATTCTCAATGGAGGGGTGTACGTGGACCAGAACAAGTTCCTGTGTCATGCCGATACTATCCACTGGCAGGATATAGTGAAGACCGCTCGCCCTGATCACCTGGTTGTGCCGTCCAATAGCAGCAGCTCATGTGAGTACTGACCAGTCAGAGCATTACAGTACTAAACTAGTTTGTTAATACACTATTGTTTAAGTGTAGGGGCAGTATGACTTTTAAATGTTTTTGAAAGGAGTATTTTATACTCACTATGGCTGCATTTATTTGATTTAGCATACAGTAAAAATATATATTATTAAATATTTTTCTAGTCTAAAATGACAGTAATATTTTATTAATTTTCATAACTGTAGTTGGCAGTGCCACATGATACATAAATCTTAGTATATTCATTTGGTGCTCACGCACCTTTTATTATTGCAATTATCATTATTATATAAAACAATTTAGCAGATTTTTTTATGCAAACTGTTTTGTTATTAGAATTATTTGATTACTAAAAATCTCAAAAGTACATAATTTATTTGAAATACAAAATCTTTGTAACATTTGTCTTTTGACCAACGTGCCCTTGCAGAATATAATTAATTTCTTTACAAAATAAATAAATAAAACTTACTAACCCCAACCTTGTAAATTGCAGTGTACTATTGTACTTTCTAATTACTTCAGAATCCTGAAGAAAAATGTTACACAGCTATAAAGTGTCTAGAATTATTTTTGCCTCTTTGTTTAATTAATTACTTCATTTAATTATTTGTAGTTCACTCCTAAATAAACATTTAGTCAGTATTTTGTACACTCGTGTCAATCTAAACTTGCTGTTATTTTTCTGAAAACAAAAGGAAAACATTGTTTCCACTCACTCAGTTTTCTTCTTTTTTTTAATCATACAATGAAACCAGAGAAGCTCCAAAGCTAGTTTATGCTATTTTTATTTGGTCAATGTGACATATTATTGTATTTAAAAACAAAACAGCATATGGTAAGAGGGTAAGTGTAAGTTTTAATTTTGGGGTTAAATAAAAGCTAATTTTAATGGCTTTTAATGGTAATTTGGAGAACGTGTCCAGGCTCACGTTATATTCATTGAGTCGATCAGTCTTTTTCTTTTTTTATCTACTCTCCAAATCAAGGGTGTTGAATTTGTAATCCACTGTAATCTCTTAGTGTTTTGGGGGAGGGATTGTCCTCATTGATTTTTTAGTTATTTAGTGAGGTTATTTACATTGGCTGCTCAAAAAAACAACAACAACAGGGAATAAGCAATGCCCCTTTCACCAATTAAAATGCAATCCTGCCCCTTCCAGCCAATGTTTATCAATTGCTATTTTCCAATGTTTGTAACCTTCAGATTAGGTTAGAAGCAGTATGTGCAGTACGGAAAAGCACAGAATTTTCTTGACGGTCAGTATGAACATTAAAATCAACCAAATAAAAGCAACTCAAGCGTTATTTACCCTTATTTTCAAACCTGAATTACATTTTAATGGCAGTTTCATTAAAAGTCAAAAAAGCACAATAAAAATGTCCCATACAACTCATGACCTCTGTGGCTTCGAAATCAGATTATCATTGTATAGGCTACTTTTATATTGCTATTTAGTCTCTTTGGAGCGCTACAGTGTGTCTAATTTCCATTGTATGACGGTGAGTAAATGAAGACTTAAGGCTGAGCTATTAGAAAGGCAATGGAGCAGCCCTTTATTACCATATCTCACAAAAGTTTACACTGAATGACAGAAATCAAGCACTAAGGCCGAAAAAAGACTAAATGAGACACAGAGTGTAAAAAAAAGCGATGTTTAAAAAAGAAAGATAGTCAAAAGTGCCTGGCCCATGTAGCTGAAGAGAGTAAGCCACTAGTGTAATTACTCTTAACTGAAGTGGAACAGGGACAGAGGACAACACTCCATCAGTCAGCCATGCTCACACTGCAATTACCCAGCAGTCAATTAAGCTTGGGTGGCAGAACAGCCACCGCAGATGAGTGTAGCAAAGCCATACGGGCCGTCTCCGCTGGGGCAGAGCTCTAGAGAGTCGGGGAGAACATTGTTCTGTCAGTCAGCGACGACTCTTTCCTGCTTCATCAGAACAGGGTCAGTGCGGATGAAAAGAGTTCCGTCCTATAAAGCGGAATGATCCAGATTACGTTTACCGTGATGTAACATTATGACAGTATATGAATAATGCGATGACATAATGATATGGATAGCGTGATTAGAATGCACACAAATCAAAACTGAAACCGATCCTCCTGGTCTTATCCGTGATGTTATTACAAATAAATTCTGTTTGTTTGAGCAATTCAAATGCAGAAAGTTGTGCGAACTGATTTTTTTCTCTTTTCTGGTTGCAGGTCAGAGGTGTCATAGAGGCTGTAATGGGCGCTGTTGGGGGCCGAAAGAAGACCAGTGTCAGAGCTGTGAGTGTCGCAAACTCACTTCATGATGGTCAAAAAACAAAAGCGTGTCAGCGAGAAATGACACATTTAGAGTACCTAGCTTTAGAACCTTCCGCTTTAAAATGAATGGATTTACAACATCAACTTCCTCCTACTTTCAAGACTTTTAACCAGTGTTTGATGTAATATTACCATCCTTTTTTTTTAGTTAGTTGTTTTACCATATAAAAACGAAACAATAAATATAAAATCTTATCCTGGAGACGTTTGGCCTATAACTTTCTGTGCTGTGATGTTCGCGCGGGCAATACGAGTTAAAATCTAGCTCATGTCGCTTTCAAAGTAGGTGAAGTTGCTTGATTGTTGCTTAGTTGTTTGATATAATGGGTGGAAACAGATTTCCATTGTTGTTGTTATATTATATTACAGTTTATTTTAACATCCAAGTCTGGCTGTTGACAATCCATTATCTGTCACTTTTGCCTTTATAAACCCCTTAATTTGCTGCTTATTAATAGTATGATAGTCGTTACGTTTAATACTAAGGTAGTTGTTAAATTTAGGTACTAATAAACAGCTAATACAGCATATTAATAATTAACTAGTTAATAGTAAGAATTATTCCTTACACCAAAGCGCATATTACATTATGTAAAGGTAAGTTACGTTATATTATATTATATTAAATTATATCATATTAGTGAGAATTGGTTCCTGGAATAAGTGTTTTATTAATCATTTTAGGCATAGTTATTTAGTTACTTGCTTGTTTGCTATTTTGTTTAATTTTACTTGGCTTTGTGGTAAAAAAAAAAAATAATGACATAATAAAAATCGATAATTTGCATAAACTAAAATAACTTATGAGGGTCAAATCCAATAGAAAGAGTCAATTACAAATTAGAACTGTAACCTTTGGTGTAACAAAGTTGGCCGAAATGTCTGCCTGATAGAAAGAGGTTTTGCTCAGCAAGAAAATAAATTAAAGGGAGCGCTGCTTGGGACCATTTTTTTTTAAAGCATTACATTTCTCAAGGCCGTGAGTTACAGTGATTTTATCTCATTTCAGCCAGGGTTAGGAGCTGTTGTTGTTTGAGAATGCATCCATAACAACAGTAATAACAGTACAACCATAACAAACAGCCTGCTGCGGCTTTCATTAATTTTTACATTTCGTATTACTACCTTATCAAGCAGAATGGAGAGAAAAACCTCACAGAAGTAACTTTTACTCATGAATATAATATATAGACTCTGTAGAGACAGCCGCCAGAGTGAGGTGAAGAGTCCGTTCCACTCTGTGAGAGTTCTCCAGCTTTCTCCACAGGTTGGGTACGGCACCTCCAGCAGGCCGTGGCACGCTGCTGCCCTCCCAGCGGAGGATAATTGAAGAGAGAGACGGGCGGCCTGACTCTCCCTCTCCTCTCACACGTAGCCACAGAAACCAGCTGCACGTAAAACTGCAGAGATTAATTACTTCAGGTCCCTCAAAACTCTCGCACGCAGCCAGATCTTCCGTCTCTCTTACTGGCTTCCTTTCAACAAGCTTGATCACAACACACTATAACTCTGATTTCCCCAGACGTGCTCTTATAATGCAGTCAAATGCTAAGTCAGACTGCTCAAAAACATGTCATTACCCCTGCCTCGAAAGCTCGCTAATGCACCCATAAGGATTTCTTTTTTAAGGACAAAACACTGGATTTATTTCTCTTAAAGAAAAGAAACCACTTTTGAAATTTTCACGTTGGAAAAAAAAACTCTCATTTGCATTACAGTCCTCTTGTGTCATTAGCCTGAGCTGGAAGTGATGCAAAGCTAATAGGCAGGCCCGCATAGATTCTGCGCTGGATCAATTCTGTGGAAACTTTTCCATAGAATTTGAACGCCTGTCATTGAACGAAGTTATAAACATCCCCCGCTCCTTGCATGTTCATGTGCAATTCATATGTGACCCTGGACCACAAAACCCATCATACTGTATGCAGCATGGCTGTATTTGTAGCAATAGCCAACAAAATTATTAATTTTTCCTTTAAGCTAAAATCATTAATCATTAGAATATTAAGTGAAGATCATGTTCCTTGAATCTGTAAATATATCAAAACTTATTATTTTTTTTATTTATATATGTGACCCTTAACCACGAAACCAGTCATGAGGCTCCTTTTTTATTGAGATTTATGCATCTGCTGAATAAAAAAGTTTTCCATTGATGTATGGTTTGTTATGATTGTAATGAAGTAAATTAACAATGCATATTCCTAATCTAAAATTAAGTTTTGATGTATTTTACAGTAGGAAATTTTCAAAAGATGTTCATGAAACATGATCTTTACTTAATATCTTAAACGTTGTTGGCAAATAAATTATTCTTAAGAACATTTGGAAAAAAAATTCAGACTCAGATTTCAGATTTTCTAATAGTTGCATCCGTATTTGAATCTCTAATGTGTGATCTTACTTAAAAAAGTACCCCTATGACTGATTTTGTAGAACTGGGTCATATATGGAGCTAAAAATTAGCTTAAAAGCATCCTATGGTCTCCCGTCACTGTTATTATTACTAGTAGTAGTAGAAGTATTGAATTTGTCAATATATATATATTGTATTGTTGTATCTGACTGTGTTTATCTACAGTATAAAATGATGGGCTTTTATTCCAGCTTAAGCTTTTATTTGTCATGTTTTCTTATTATGTTTCACATTTCCCCCCTATAAAAGTGCAGAAAATCTGGTTATTCTCTCTGGGCCTGCTAATAGTATTTCTATGAGAACATGTATCTGTATTCACGACAGTATCATCACACAGATGAGCAGAGCAGAGCAATTTCACTTTCCAGAATGGCAGGAAAACGATCACGTACCTGAAGTTTGTACTGCCCTGATGATATCACCATTTATTCATGTAATGGACAATCATTTTTATAGACTTCTCCATACAGTTAAATGGTTTGGCGGGTCAAGTAGGAGAATATGAGCCTTTTCCCTTCTCAAATGCACCCTAATTAATCACAATGTCCTTCGTGCTTCCTCTTTCCTCTCTTTTCTGCAGATGTACCTGTCATTTCACTCTGTCTCTCCATCTGGGTACCGGCATATTCTCATTCTTCTCGCTCAGTTTTGTTTTCATTCCATCTTCAAGAGCTCTGAGAGAAAATCTGTTATTTAAATGGAGAAACCATTCATTTGAGCAGACACTTCTGTCTCTCTATGGCTGTGTTCTAAATCTAGCAAGCGTACTAACTAAAATGGTCCACATAAGTAACCGATTTGGAACAGCGGCTTCAAAATGTGCATCGAACAAATAGGACACAGGAGATTCTGCAGTTTTGCATTAGCTTGCTGCTTAGTTAACTTTGTGAAGCTCCTTACAGTAAAAATGTGAAGGTTCACAGCGCATAATATAGACTAAAACACTGCATTTCTAATTGCAATTTACTGTTTTATCAGTACTCTTTCTTAAATTGTATTTATTGAAATAATACATTGCCGTTTAAGGGTTTGGAGTCGGTACTTATTTTATTATTATTATTATTATTATTATTTTAATTTGATTTAATAATATTTAGCAAGGACGTGTTAAACTGAAAAAGTGATTTTTACATATTACCAAATACAATGTTTTTTCTTTTTTTAATTGTGTTTGTTTGAACATAAACATAAAGCAGCACATAATAAGAATATATTAAGAAATATTTAATGAGCAACAAATTAGAATATTAAATGATTTCTGAAAATTCAGCTTTAATTTCTGTGACATTGAATTGTAATATTTATATATTAAAATTATTATTAATTAATTAATGATATATTATTAAAATAATATAGTATTATATATATATATATATATATATATATATAATATATATAGTATTGCTGTATTTAATATAATCAAATAAATGTAGCTTTACAGTTTTGCTAAACATTAAAAATTGTAGTAACTCCAGTCTTTTGAACGGTATTCTATATACAAAGCATCAACATTTCTTGCATTTCATATGCTGTTTTGAAATAATTATATCAATGAGTTTTGGATTGCATTGTTGTCAAAGGGGCAGTTAACCTATGATATACTCATCTAAACTGTTCTTGTATAGTAAAATATGTGTAACTATTCTCCAGAAATTCCTACGTTGTTTTCTGAAACACACAGAACAGCATACGAGTCTGAAACAACACAAATAAATAATGACATGATTGTATTTTATTATTATTATTTTTTTATTTATTTGCAGTTAATAAATTGCTGACATAAGCGGCTCACTAGGTTTTAGAGCAGAGCCCGCTCTCTCTTTCTTTTTCCGTCTAGTATATTCTGATCTCATTTAGATAGTCGTAAGCAAACCTTTGCACTTTCTCCACAAAGACACCGCATGTCACCACGCTGCACTGCAGATAAGTCTGTTCCCGCTCCTCTCCATCCTCTCCTTTCTTCTCATCACGGCGGTGAAATCCGCAGCCCGCCTCGCCAACAGCCACCTAGCTTGAGTAGTCTTAATTGTGGAAACGATAAGGACGAAGTAATTGGAGAACTGTGCGACTGTGAAATGGATTTGAGTCCCATCTCACGCTAATGAAGCTATTTAGTAGGTTGAGAGCGTTAAACATTCTTTTTGGATTTTTTGCTATAGCTTCCCTGTCATTTTCTTCTCAACCCAGTGGATACTGTGTAAATATTTCAATCTAGCGTGTTCAGATAATAATAATTTTTTTTGGAGCATAATTATATTTGGAATCAATTTGAGCATTGCTAAACGGGGATTAGATCTAAACAAGAGCGGTCGCTTCTTGACCCAAAATGGGACTGCGCCGTAAAACGTGGCAGTTGAGCTGCTAATGAAACTCTCAGAGGCTAAACATTCTGTGCTTTATAGTCTTCTGTGTACTTTATCAAATTGATGGTGTATAATTACCAGAGTCGGATGTATTTTAAAAAGCGTGTTTTATGGCAAATGAATCAACATATCATCGTTCTTCTGAGTGGGCCTTTAGTTCAGTGCGATGCCTTTTGTTTTCCTAAAATAAGCCATTTGGTTTCTATGCAGTAATGGCTTGCACTGCCATAATGGCTGTGGTAAAGCGGTATTTCAGAGGAAGGCCAGTTCTGATCCCTCTCGTAGTGTATTGAATATGTAACTTTGCATAGAAATACAGTCTTTAGCTATATCATGCGGGGAGGCTGACACTTGTGTATGTAAATAGGCAGATGACCTTTTTATATCAATATTTTAGATTAAATGTTATATAAATGCATCAGGAAAGTGTATGATATGATATGAGATATATGCTGAGATACTACTCTCCATGTAAATGTCATTTAAGTCATATAACATATTTTTATTATAACTAATTTTTTTTTTTAACGACCACTTTCCTTTCTCTCTGATTCTAAACAAGTTTCAACATGACTCGGTGGGCCACGTTTCTGATCGCCGATGTGTAAACTCGGATGACCATGCGATAATTTATTCATGTAAAGTTGCAGAAGTTCTGAACGTTTTTTTTTTTTCTTTTTTTTTTTTCCCCACAGCTTAAATAAATTCTCTTTTTGGACTTTGAAGCAAGTTCTTGAAAGTTACACATTTCAGTAAACAGTGCATCTTGCATGAATATTTAAAAAATATATATATAAATATTCAATTAGCGTGAGATCATAAAAATTGGATGTATAGTAATTATACAGAAATTAGGAAAATGTTTTAAGTAGTTGTAAATGAAATGCATCGTGTTACCCAGCAGGAGACCGCTGTCACAGCTTGACATTTTGTCAGCGTACCCAGATCCATGTACATCTGAATCCTGTCAAACTTGCGAAATCTTCATAAAGAATTAACACACATTTTAGGAGGCTGTGTGGCTTGCAGTCAGCCCGAACGAGTGTGCATATACAAATGCTGCTGTGGAAATCCAATTACAGCGTTTTACAACCACCGTGCTAGTAACACGCACAATCACATTTATGCGGGGGCTGATAGATTAATGAAAATTACAGCCTTTGTGAGGAACCGAATAAGAAAAAGCAATCACATTTTGTCACGATTTTGCTGATAGAAATAATCCAAAATTATATGGCTAGCCTTTTCAGTGATTGAACCGAATACTGAGAAAACAGCAATGCTGTTGTGATTTTGTTGAGAAAGTTTTACTATATTTTTAAACATTCTAAAAACGTCACATTAAGTGCATCCATAATTCAAGTTTTGTTTTTTGTTTTTATGTAATATATATATATATATATATATATATATATATATATATATATATATATATATATATATATATATATATATATGCACACACATTCAAATATTTTCATATATGTTGTATGTGTGTATTATGTATATTATATATATATATATATATATATATATATATATATATATATATTATATATATATATGTATATTAAATATGAAATACAATAGGATCTTTTTCTATCACAGATATTAGGATCTTTTTTGGCTTTAATTATCTCACCTATCACACTGAAATCATACATTTTAAACAATATTACTTTGAACTTCTGATATATCTGAAGCCTGCACACAGAAAGCGACAATCACACGTACATGTTCTCCATAATGCCTGTTGTGCTTAAACTGCCACACTTTTAAAAACACATACAAGTTGTAAAAACGGTCATCTATCTCTGTGGAGGTAAACCACTAGGAAAGAAGCGGCATGTTTATATTAGATCTGTATTGCAGCGTTGTAATATACAGTAAATAAATCCACTGCTCTTTCGTCTCCCCTGAGGCTGAGACTCTAAGTGGTATTCTGTGCTCCTCAATATAGCCAATAAAAGAACAGTTAGCGTGCTTTGCTTAAACCTCCACCATGGTGTTTGAACTGGTACGCCGTTGTCACTTGTGTAAACACAATTGCGACACTGTGAATGGAAATTTGCAGATTAAGGGTTGGTAATTATAATAAGTTCCCCCTGTCAAGGGGGAGCCAAATCTGAGTGGCTCGTTTTTTTTTCACAAGCTTACAGAAAAATACTTACAGAAGAAAACTTACCAGAATATCTGTGGGGGGTTTTGTTGTTTGGTTTTTTTTTTCACTTTTTTTTGTTGGTAGATGCACCGGGGACCCGATTATAGCTCTTAAATATGTATCTCACTTAAATCTCAGTGTAGAAGTATTAAGCGGTGCTACTGTACTACGACAATAAATAGTGCTTGGTCAGCATATTAGAGGCATATCTGAAGTGACACTGAAGACGGAACTAAATTCAGCTTACAAGCATCACAAGGAAAAACAAATAGAAATGAGTTATTTTAAATTGTGGTAATATCTCAAAATATTACATTTTTTTGTATAAATGCAGCCTTGGTGAACACAAGACATTTTCCAACCTGAAGCTTCTGTATCGTAGTGTAGCTAAATAATATCTCCTCCATTCTGAGGTTTGTTCCCATCCTGACAATGTAAGAAGAGTTGCAGTACGTGTGTCTGCATTTGCATCCTTACAGTACATAAAAGATATTTCTGGCCTTTTTTCAGAAAGCTCCCCAAGCTCCTTCAGCAGCTACGCTGGAGATGTGTTTTGCGTGCCATATGGTAGGAATTGCTGTGAATGTCTATATTCATTACTGTGAGGATCACTAGCAGAAATAGGAAAGCAGCGTTGCTCTGTGATCACCATCACTCCGCAGTTAAGAGACCGCACATCCCCACATGTTCTCCCTGGTTAGAGCTCTGTTTACTCACAGTGTGACTCTTACTGGCGTCCAGACAGCTGTGTTGTATGATGAGGCGATGCGGTTAAAGAAGTCATCGCACCAACGCTAATTGTCATCAGAAAATGCATATTTCACCGAATTGTTTGCATATCTCTGTTTCTTTCTCAGTGACGAAGACGGTGTGCGCCGAGCAGTGCGATGGCCGATGTTTTGGGCCGTACGTCAGTGACTGCTGTCATCGCGAGTGTGCTGGAGGCTGTTCAGGACCAAAGGATACGGACTGCTTCGTATGTCTTCAGTATTGCTGTAACACACTCACACACTCAATCATATCGACCCGTGTCTAGTAGATTTGCTCTGACAGTAGTAGATGCTTTTGTCTGTGTCGACTAGTCACAGATCACATGACTTCATGTGGTGACAGCAGGACGAAAATTCCTTTGTCCACAAACTGTGTTCTTGTATATTTGCTCGTCACAGTCAAATATGGAGTTGGCCATAAAGTCTGAGTCCACTAGCAATTTTGAATGTTTCTGTAATGGTTAAATACAATTTTTTTTATTACAGTTTATTTGAACTGCATCGTAATTTGAGTGAAGTTTTAAAATATTTAAATTATACAAAGGGAAGCATTTCTAAAACATTTATTAATCACAGTTAATGTTAACTTTTTGCTAATACATTATTAAATTTAATTTATTTAAAGGCACATTTATGAAGTTAAATTGAAAAATTTGCATGAATTTCAGAATGTAAAGATTATTATTATTTTTTATTTTGATATATAATTTTTTTCTGTTTCCAACTACACTACAATTCAAAAGTTTGGGGACTGTAAGATAAAAAAATTATGCTACATTAGTTTAAAAAAATACAGTAAAAACATAAATATTTTGATATATGACTACAATTAATATTAATATATCATGCAATATATTTATTAATATATAAATGCAATTGAAAACAATTATAATGATGCTGCTTAATATTTAAGGACAATAATTATTTAGCAAACTTTGATGAATTGAAAGTTCAAAAGAACTTTTTTGAAAATGTATTTTATATTTATTTTAAATAGAAGTGCTTTGTAACATAAATGTCTTTACTGTGACTTTAATGCTTCTTTAAAAAAAAAAGTACTTTTATTACTTTACATACATTACATTACATGATCAGCATCACAATTTGAGTGAAAAGTTGAATTCGAAAAAAATGGATTTTAGAATGTTAGGTTTCTTTTTTTTATTTTGCTTTGTTTGGTTTAAATACGAAAATTAAATGATACACATCACAATTCTCATGAAAAGAACATTTGGATTGTTTGAGGATCTTGTCTGGGCTACTAGCTAAGTAGCTGTACAAGCCTTAACTTCAGATTTTACATCCGGTGTCAACCCTCTTACAAATGTCTCATGTAATAACATATTTCCCCAAACACACATACACACATACAGTCTGTCTGTCATCTGTGGCTTTATCTGCGATACCATAAAACTGCAATTGTAGAAGTGTTTCAGTAACAGCGGCAGCCCCATTCCAGCTCCCTAACCTTATCTTTGAGTTTTTGTTCAGCTGTGATATTCACTTCTCCAAAAGAGATCCACGTTGCCTATAGATGACTCGCTTTTGACCAGAAATCTCCCCATAGGAAATGTTCTTTGCACTGGAGATACCATTAAAATCTCATTTCCTCCCACAATGCCTTGCTGTGAATGAGAGTGGGGGCCACACCTCTGTAGCTCTTTTGTTACGTGCTGCCTGGGCAGATCCCGGCCGTCTCTGACTGCTCCTTGCTCCTCCGGCTCTCGGAGAAAGCGATTTATCGCACCTCTCTGGTTTTTTAATTAGTTATCCTCAGCTGTAATCACTGATATTGTACTTCTCAATTGTTCCCTTTTAATTGAAAATGCACTTTCTCTGCATGCTTTGGGATTTGGATCAATGCCTTAATTTTTTTTTTTTTACATCTCAGCAGCTCTAAGACAGAAAACATTTCTCACGTGTTTCTGAAGTCAGATTCATAAAGCAAAGACCTTTTTTTTTTTGTAAGCCTGTTTGAATCATTATATACTATTTATATTGCTTATATGCATTATTGGTGTTGGGTTGACATACTTTTTTGCGGGTCGATTAGCTTATTGTATAATGTCCTACAGTATGACTGTACGAGGAGAAACACAAGTTTTTGTCAGCTGTTTTATTAAATAAATGTGTATTTCTGCCAATAACCTTGTTTCTTTGTGTCCAGGCCTGCACTAATTTCAACGACAGCGGTGCGTGTGTGACGCAATGCCCTCAGCCCTTCGTTTATAACCCCACCACGTTCCAGCTGGAGCACAACCCACGAGCCAAATACACATATGGAGCTTTCTGCGTCAAAAAATGCCCACGTAAGACCAATACAAACATGTGTATGCTTACACGCACGCTTCTAGCTGGATCTTTCACTCACGTGAATGGATATGAGGTGCCATGTTGAGGCGCGTTCACATTTGGGAATGTAAGCATGTTTCAGATTGAATGCAAATGAGGCGGATCGACTGCACCTGAGTCCTGGCGCTCCTCTGAGCCCCTGGTGTGGTGCGGGCCGTGTGTGGACCCCCAGGAGTAGGTCTGTCTGCTAAATCTCACTCAGCTTCTTGACCTATGGTTTCCCCATTGACTTGAGGGAGGGAGGCTGGAAGAAGAAAGAAAGAAAGAAAGAAAGAAAGAAAGAAAGAAAGAAAAGACTGTAAATCTTGTATTCAACAGAAGATCTGTGGCAGTATTGTAGGTGGTACACCAATTATTGTTTGATCCCAAGATAATTCATTAGAAAATTTTTAAATGTTGCACTGCATTATTTTAATAAGTTACTCTACTGCATTATTTTATATATATATATATATATATATATATATATATATATATATATATATATATATATATATATATATATATTTTTTTTTAAGAAACTGAGAGTGATTTAACATAGAATTAAAATTTGAATATCATATCACACAATAATGGCTGCTGAAAATTCAACATTGTCATCACAGGAATAAATTAATTATTATAATATAATATAATATAATATAATATAATATAATATAATATAATATTACATTGTGTATGTGTGTACATATGTGTGTTAGATTATATCATGTATATAATAAATTCAAACACATACAGTATAAAATATTTACATTTATGTTTATATTCATATAATGAATATTATATATAAATATATTTCATATATAAAAATAACATATTATTCTTAAATATATACATGCATGTGTTTATTTATATATACATAATAAATATACACAGTACACATACATGTATTATGTACACAAATACTTTTTTATTTTGAATGTGATTAATTGCAATTAATCGTTTGACAGCACTAAGTATCATGTAATATAATATTCCATAATATTGTTTTAATAACTGTATTTTAATCAAATAAGGCTTTGAAGCTTTGGTGAGCTTTAGAGACTTATTACTGATCCCAAACCAATCTTATGAAATTTAAATGTGTTGTAAAATATTATTTTAATCAGAAACATCACAAATTATCAACTTGATTGTGTTCAGTATGTTTTATAAGCTATTAAATTGTCTTGGAGTCCGGGAAAATCTGAAAAAATAATTTCAAGGTTACAGAAATGAACAAAATATTTAATTGGCTAGAAGGCTTTTTATAAATGGCAACTAATTTATGAAGTAAAAATTAATTTCATAAATGGCTAGAAAAGTCCACCGGAACATGAGGGTTAACTTCAAAGTTAAATATTGTATTTTCTGTTTCATATTATGATGTAAAATTAAAGTAATGTAAAAGTACATCTTTAATGTGTGATTTAATGGCTTTACAATATCAAGACCAAAAGAATGTAAATATTTTCCTGCGTGCAGTTCAACGCCACATAAAACAAAGGGGTTCTGTTTCTTCTCCATGCGATGGGAATAAGCCTGATAGGGTAATTATTGAGATAAAAATCTTGCGTCTTTTTCATTGAAACAGTGAAGGTTTCTTGTGAACTGACCTGGTTTCTTTGAAAAGAAGAGAACGGGGAAAGGGAAAGTAACTGCGGAAGAATGAAAGAGAGCTGTGATAACAGTGATGATAGGTGAGCACGAGTGCCGTCATTTCTCCGTGCTGCTGCAGAATGAAGGGTTTGCACACTGACAGACGCCCACTCCAGTGCTCAGTCCAGGATGAATGTTATTGCGCAGTACTCAGAGACCCTCCCCAAAACCCAGCACCCCCCCTCAGCTCCACAGCCACACAAGGCCACTTTAGTCAATGGGACGACAGTGAAATGCTCCGTTGGCTTTGTTTCTCTTAGGTGTCGAGTGAGGGTTGTATTTTTTTAACCCGGGGTTGTTTGTTCTTCTGGTGTCACATGTTAAATCTAGTTCTTCACTGTAAAAGTCTGAGATTCACGTTACGTGGAAGAGGTGAAGAGAGATGTTTGCACTTGAGAGCTCCATCTTCTTTTATCTGTCCCTCCATGATCCCTCCCCTCTCTCCTCTCTGGTGATGGATGCCAGGCTGCACGGTCTCCAGGAAATGGGCTGTTTCCATCACGCACAAACGCCACAGTCACGGTCCCCACTGCGTCGGCACAGATGTGTTAATGGTTTTTGTCTGAGAATGGATGTTTCTTCTCTACCATTACAAAATGTCAATGGCCTTTTTCACAGAGATTGCTTAGAGTTTGTTCAGGGGCACACCGCCGTCTGACCATTTGTTCTGCCTTTGTGTGTGGTGTGACAGATAACTTTGTGGTGGACCACAGCTCCTGCGTCAAAGCTTGTCCCAGCAACAAGATGGAGATGGAGGAGAACAGAATCAAGATGTGCATCCCTTGCACTGATATCTGCCCAAAAGGTGATTACACTCACCATCAAACTCACCAAAATGCTCATCAGAGTTCACCGAAATGTCATGTTAGGGTTGCCACAAAATCTGACATTCAGTTGTTTCAATTTCACAAATTTCATCTTAACGTCTATTGAATACATTTGTTTATTTGTAACATTATGATTTATATACAGTGATGGTATTTATTACTATTTCTTTAGTTAGATTATTGAGTTAGTTTGAATTATTTTGAATTGTGCTTTTGTAATTTTTGTTAGTATTATTTTTTCATTATTTAATGCTTCAGTTTAAATTTCACTTTTTTTGTAACATTATTTGGAATTTTAGTTCAGCAAAACAAAACTGATATTAAATAAAATGATTATAAAATAAACATAAACAATTTTATTTAATAATAACAATGGTATTAAATTATAGAATTATTTATATTGCTCCATAAATTTTTTGAACCAATCATTTGAACAATGGATATAAATAACGGAATATTATAATAATTTTAAATGATAGATTTTAGAGTTGTATATATTTGCATATTAATATATAAATAAAATATTAATATACATTTTAATTATATTATAGTTTAGACCATAATTATACCATACATATAGTAGTAGAAACAGTCAAAACCTTTTATATATATATATATATATATATATATATATATATATATATATATATATATATATATATATATACCAATATGCTTTCAGTGGAACTAATAGCCCATAGTTAGCCAACAGTGCTTTTGGGAAACCTCTAGCTGTTTGATTAGCTGGAACATTTGCTGAGATCTGAGGTTCACCTTACACCAACAACAAATCATTAACTACATTACTAACCATAACATGGTATGGCCCGATTTTCCATCAGGATCTGAATCTCCTTTCACAATCATTATTTTGTTTTGCTGACAGAAGTGATGAACACAAAGTTAGCACCAGCCTCAGAGAAAAAAAATAACTATTAAATTACATTTTTCAATAGTACAAGTCACTCAGCTGTTATCAGGGTAGTACAGCCTTTCCAGCAAACAAGCTACTTTGTCCAGCAAGCTGCGGTGTATTGTGACAAAACAAAGCATTACAGTGCATGTATTGTGGGCAATAAACACTTTTCTAGAATGTCATCTCTCTCTCTCATTTAACATAGAGTAGTCTGATTAATTGCAAGTTTTTCTCTGATTGAAATCTTGTTGTTAAACATTTGAAAAGATATTGCTCTGTTAAATAACTTCTGTGTTAGTAGCTTGTTACTAGTTTGCACATACCGCAGTAACAACAGTCAAAATTTCTTAAAGGGTCTATTTTTTCTATCATATTTTCTGGTTTACATTGCAGCATGCGATGGGATCGGCACAGCTAGCCTCCAGACGGCTCAAACCGTGGACTCCAGCAACATTGACAGATTCATCAACTGCACCAAGATCAACGGAAACCTGGTGTTCCTCATCACAGGCATTAAAGGGTAAGAGTGGCTTTTTCACACCCTCCGTCGACTCGCTTCACAGCCATTACACTCTTCTTTACAGCTGAATATCGGATATTGGATTGTCGGATGCCGTTTGACCTATGCTGCTTCTTTTTATCAGATAGCATCAGCTTTAATGATGCAGGAGGGATTCATGTAAAAGAAAAGCACTCGAGAAAGCCTTCACATCACAGCTGCGCAAAAAAAAAAAAAAAAAAAAACGCTGGCCAGTTTAATAGCACGCATTAAAAGTGCCGTTAACACACATTGCGAGTTTAGACAGTCAAGCAAGACCTACGAGACCTACTGACTCTCCAGACGGCCACAGTTAATGTGATTTTATATGAGAAATGTGCGGCCCCCCTCTTTATATAAGTGCTGTGAAATATTTGATTGTCAGATTGTCAAGAAGTCATTTGACCTCTAGTTGGCCCCGCTCCCTCCAGTGGCCTCTTTCTGATCCCGCTGCGCCTGACTGGCCGACCCTCTAACCCCATATAGCTGACTCTGCTCTTAAAGAGCAATCCAGGGCCGGCAGCCGCGGCATGCTGGGAAAACCCATGTGCACACATACACGCATCTCGTACAGATGACATCATCTCGAACACAAACTGATATGGAGCGCACATATTTCTTACACGTATTCCCTACGCGCGCACTCTCTCGCACACTGCGTCAGCAGGTGTTCCGCACGCGTCCTCCCCGAAGATCTCCAGCTCAATGGTTCTATTAAAACCTGCTGTACTGTTCAACAAAGCAGCATAAGGCATGGAGACTCGGAAAAGATGGAGACAGTTTAACAAACTGGGATGGTAGGGGTCAGCAGGCACTGGTCAGAGTGCATTCGTGCTGATAGTCGTCTGCTTGACTCTTGACTCTTGAGTTAGATTTGAGAGATTGTTACACAAGCAGATTCATCTTTCAGCAAAATAGCAGATTTTCTTGACTGTAGATGTGGCTCTCTGTGTATAGTGTAATGTGTATTTGCATAAATCTCATTGTGTGTTACAGGGACGTATACCACAACATAGAGCCCCTGGATCCAGAAAAACTCAACGTGTTCCGCACAGTTAGAGAGATCACCGGTAAGTCAAAGTAGTTTTATTGGGATATTTATTTAAAAATAATGGTAATATGATGATGCGCATTGTTTTAAAGCATCTCTGAAAAACAAATAGCGGCTTACAGACCTTTTACAAAATGAGCAAGTTAAAATAACAATGAAGAAACCTTAAGATGAACCAGTACAGAGAAAAGGAAACCTGTTTTCCTCTAGCAGGCACACACTGTTTTTAAATAGATGTTTCATGGCAATACTGACTAGCTATGTCGCTTTTGTAGTTTTCTATGTCACTTTCTGTCTTTCTGTTTTTTTTAATTAGTCAGTTAGTTTAATTTGATTTAATTTGGAAGAGATATGAACCTATTTCTAATTAATTCCGCCTGCAAAGTTTTTGGTCCTACTTTTATTCAGTAGGAACACAATAAACATTCAAATGAACAAAACAGACAGCAGACATTAATTGATACAATATTTAGAATTTTTTTATCCAAAAACTGCAGTTGTCACAAAAAAAAAAAAAAACGTTAGGTGCTCCCTTAGAAGGTAACATAGAGTAAACAGCAGGGTAGCTTCTTACGCTTTGGAACAGAGCCATTAATACACTTTCGTAAAGAAAGGCCTGTGAAAAAATAGCTGATTCGCATTCCCAGATTTACGTAATCCACCTTATCTTACCTTTCTTATTGAAAAATACATCAAACACGCATGCAACAAAGCACAGAGGAAGATCTACAATAGTGTGTTTGAGCGTTTGTAGATTTTTGTGTGTGTGACGAGAGGAAAGGGGTTTGTGTTTGTACGAGTGTCCATTTCTCAACGGGGAGGCCCTATATATGATGAATACATGATGAGGGAGATTTCTCCAACTGAGGAGAGCTTCCCATAGGAGAGCAGGACTCTTGGCTCACGAGAAACATGAAAGCAGTCGAAAACACTTCTTTCTCTCTCTCCGATTCACTCTTTACCTCTCTCACTCTCTCTTGCTGTGGTGACAGAGAAGAGGGCTCTCCAAGTCAGTGAGGCATGCATGTCAGGCTGTCACATCTATATGCAGGTGGCCACAGTCTATGACAGAACAACGTCTTCACTGGCAACGTGTTATTTCTGCTCTGTGACCCCCAGCTTGAAGACTTTGACAGATTCTGAGGCGCCTGCTATATGTATTTCTTTACAGTGGGTTTTTAAATTGAATGTGTTTACTCGGTTTGACTGATTTCGGCGCACGTTTTTAGCAAACGCATGAAAAAGGTCATCTAGCTGTCAGGAAAGCTAGCTGCAAAGAAAGACCCTTCATATCGCTGTAAAATGCATAACCCGTGTTCCTTAGCGCCGACCGTGTTATTTAATTTTTCGTATGACTCCAAGTAAACCCCAAACAACCCTGACTGACATTAAATGAACATTCATAGCCTCAGTCGGATGCTTCCCCACCAGTATTTGAAGATTTGGGGAAATGCCTGTGGCTCTTGCCAGCACTGCCTTCAGCTCGAGCCCTGTGTGAATCATCTCTCTGGAGAGATGGACTGAAGACGCTGACCTGATTTACCCTGTGCTCTCAAGCCTTGAGGGAGGGGTTAGCTCTGGGAGATACAACAAAGGAATATATATCTCAGTATTTATTTAACCTTTTAATGAAGATATTTCATATATTTTTCTGAATGTAATTATTTAATGTTTTGGCTTTTTAATGTTTTGTTTTTTTTCTTCAGCTAACCAACCAGCTTCTAGGATTTTGTTTTTAGGGGAGCTTAGCCCTCAGAGAGTTCATTAGATAGAACCATTCAAATTACCTAAATAAAAAATATTTTACGGTGCTTAGGAAAACTGTATTATAACTACTTATTAAAGTTACAGAACATACTTAGGGTTTCTCAAGTTTTTCTTTCCTCTTATTTTTTTTGGATTGGTTAACATTATTAGCCTAATATAAGAAATGCAAGGATTCGTTATTACACACATCCAATATTTTTTTTAACTATTTATGTTTATTTAAAACATTTATTACTATAAACAATGTAGAAAACCGTAGTTTTTACGTTTATGATGAACAGAAGGCTCAGCATTTATTGGACATTTTAATATTTAGTCATTTTATAAATGTCCTTACTCTTTTGATCAGTGCATCCTCACTTAATAAAAGCATACATTGCTTTCTGACCGCAAAGTTTTGAAACAGTAGTGTATGCACCAATACAAAACAAAACCGCCTTTATACTGTACAAGTGAAACATTTTATAGCATGAACATTTCTACAAGTTTTTGAGACCGAATAATTTAAATAGACAGTCATTTTACAAGATTTTTTGAGCATAGAATGCTGTGATTGTTCAGTCAGAATCAGGTAGTAATATTATCAAAAGTAACTTCATCAAAATTATTTCTTTTCTCTAGATACTGTATCATGTTGGCGCATGTCTATAAACCCTCTGGTGTCAGAAGCTGTATTTTGCGTTACTCAAATTAATTTGCAGCAGGTCCCTTTGTGTTTTCTTGCGTGCAATTCATTTGAGGGACAGAATTGCTCTCCTGATGTTAGTCTGGAGCCGACAGGTGTTTGCTAGGACCTCGTTAGCACCATTAGCATGATGAAGTTTCGCCTCCATGTGTAAAATAAACAGATTACAACACAGACAGGAAAGCAGCCCACTCTCAAGGCACTGCACACACACTCCTTCAGACTTCCCATTGCACAGTTTTGTCATTAAGGCAATTAGTGTCAGCAGACACCATGCTAACGACACCTCACTGAGGCACTTCCTCTAATCTGCTTCCACAACCTTAGCCGAAATGACACAGGCAGCAGTAAATGCAAAATCTCAAGCATTTAACCTCATTTCAGACCGCGAATCTTAAAAGAGCAGTTTCGGTGACTTAACATGATAAAATTGAAGTCACGTTTTTGTAGGTTTTGCATTAATAATGAACAGTCTGGCTATCAACAATGTGAAAAGAATATGTCAAATTTAGATGGATTATAAATAATCGATGCTATTTCTTTCTCCTTTAGAAAATCATAACTTGAGGCAAATGTCTTTATCAAAAGGCTACATTAATATTTACTGTAGTGTCTTCCGGTAGACATGCTAATGAACGTGCATACCAAACTTAATTTTAATAAGGCAGACTAGGAATGCTAGAAATGCTTGCACCGCAACCGCATGTTGTGGCCTAGAGATATGACCATAAACTTTAGAAAGGAATAATATTTATATTAGCCTCTTAACAAAATATCACTTTTACACAAACATGTCCCCTCAAAGTAATGAATTAGTTCGAAAGCTAATCAGATATCAGTGATCACTGGAAATATGCAAAGTAATTGGAGTAATTTATGTTTTCCTTGTCCTTGAATAAGAAAGTCATCTTTTTTTTTCTTTCTTGGGGCCTGTTTGTCTTTTCTTGGTGTACGCACAGGATTGTCTTCCCTTCAATAAATTATTCATTTTTTTAAATCCATTATTAAAATGTCTTCATGATCTATAGCTATCAGCTCTTCAGTCTGCATTAAATAAACGGAGATAGATGCAGGATATGAGAATAAAATATAGTCAGGCTCTGTATGGTGGTCATATTTCTTAAATAGGACATTAATGTCACTATGTGCAGTCAGCAATACTCATTCACACTCATTAATGACTTAATACGCCTTTAATTTTTTTTATGCTGCAATGAAAGTAATTTCTCTTAATAATAATGGAAGGTGAAATCACTTGTGCCTACTATGTTGGCTGATGATTTGCTCACTGAATGTGTCATCTTGTGTTTTCCAGGCTTCCTAAACATTCAGTCCTGGCCAGAAAACATGACTGATTTGAGCGTATTCTCCAATCTGGCAACCATCGGTGGCAGGTCTCTCTACAGGTAAGATCTTAGGCTCACTGTATGTTGCCAGCTCCAGAACTAATCCTTCTCCTACTTAACCTAAGCAAAATAATTAACAACTGATTTCAAAATAATGAGAATAATTCATTTCTGTGACTTATATGGTATAAAAAGTAAGTGTTTATAAAAGTGATTGTTAATTGAAATACAACATTCCTTTCTAGATCACTATAGACTGTTTTCGTCTCACTGAAATCTATATATTGCAGTATTTGCTCATTTGCATCATTCTTTTAGCAAATTGGGTTAAAAGAGCACAGAAAGCACATAAACATCCTAATTCATTCTTAGTGAATCCCCTCTTTTGTGTTTTTAAGGAGGCCAAGGCTTTATTGCCAAGAGTTCAAAGAGTACGAATGAAAAGCTTTATTCACACAGCGCAACACCCATTTGCTTAGAGTTAAAGAGTCAGGAGAGACAGAAGAGAGCGGGAGCACCGATCCGCCAGCCTGTTTTAACATTAGTGGGGTCATTTGTTGAAAGCTGTACCACTGTACCAATTACCGTCTGTCACATGATGTGCTCTGTGTCTGATGTGTCTGGCACAAAACACAGAGAGAGAATAACAGAAGAGAAGTCTCTGAGAGGCAGATCAACGAGATGAGAGCGATGTCAGTGTCTAAGTGCACCTGCACGTTCTGCCGCTGCTCTCTGACTCTCTGCTGACGGCCGTCTCAAAGCCCCTTTGATGTGCTCTTCAGCACGCCTGGCTGTGATTAAAAACACCGTTGTGATTACGCCTCAGCATTAACCGATCTCATTGCATTTGAAGTGGGAGATCCTCAGCGACGCTAGATGAGGGACGCAAGCTAAACACTTGCTTTAGAAATGCAACAGCATCTCTCCTACTGAAAAGTCACTTGTGCCTTTTGTTCATGAAGCCATCATTGTAGCTTTCTTTGTGTCAGATCTCATTCTTTTGTTTCAGTTTATTCATTCTTATCCTTTTTAAGCCTTTTTATAGACGAACTACTATCTACAATGTACGTATTTTGTTCTTATTGTATTGCAAAACACTTTTGTTGCTATTGAAGTGGGATACAGGTAAAAGTAGGGGACAGGTTTGGTCGTATGGGTAGGTTTAAGAGTAGGTTAAGGTGTAAGGGATAACAGTGTAATTATAAATGTAATTATAGAAATTAATTACAGATGTTATTACATATAGATATTTTTAAAAATATAAGTGCAGTTTAAAAAAAACATGTAAGTACACCATAAGTGCATTGTAGCAAATGATTAATGTAAATGTAAGTACACAGTAGTTACATGTTAAATGTAAAATGTGATACAAATTTCAATAATTGCAAAATTTAGCAACATTTGCCAGTTCATTTATTTAGGAAGATTGTCTACCCATCTAATCCAACATTCCAATCGATCAATCAATCAATCAATCAATCAATCAATCGATTTTTATTAATATACATCATAAAATAAATGTAATTTAAAAACTGTAAACATAAATCATTTTGTGATTTTCATAGTAAAAATAAAAATTGTGATTCACCTCTTCTGTTTTTCTCTTGTGTTCAGTGGCATCTCTCTTCTGGTTCTAAAGCAGCAGTGGATTTCCTCACTGAAGCTGCAGTCTCTCAGCGAGATCAGTGCTGGAAACGTGTACGTCACCAACAACAGTCAACTCTGCTACTACAACACCGTCAACTGGACGCGACTCTTCCGCACCAACACCCAGAAGTCCCTGATCCGCAACAACCGTGACCCCAAGGAATGCAGTGAGTCCATCGCTCAGTTGCACTACACTTGGATTTGAGATAGATTAGTCAAAACCTAGCATAGCAAGAAATTTGACTTTGTCTGGTCAAGTCATGTCTATTAAGAGGGGTGTCTTACATAAAATTTAGAAAAGAAGATATCTCAAGGCTAGGATTTTTTTCAGGCTACCAGCTGCTGTTTGTCCTGGTTCACCCGAACCACAGAGAGAGTTCATGATGTCTCATGCAGAGCGCGTTCATTTTGATGCAGTAAACTCTGTCACTTTGTAAGGTGCTGGTGCTGCTCCCTCATACCTGTCGTTCTGCCTGGGTCAGTACACCTCACTGAGCCTAGCGGGGGCCATGAAGGCCCTGGGTTCCATTGCAGATGGAGCGGGTCAGGAGGTGTCAGATGATCAGAGTCTCACTCTGCTGTGCAAGCCCCCTACCAAGTGCTCCCTTTTTACCCTTCAAAATCTCCCCGAGATCCTGAGCACAAAGTTCTTGGAGTTATTTTTGAAGACTTCAAAAAGTATGGAACAATGATTCCATAAACCTGAACAAAAAAATCCCTCAAATGCCTCAGGTTTATGCATGGACCGCCAATCTAATTACCCATTCTCTGCAAATGTTAAGTCACTCCATAAACGATCACAGGGAATTAATTGCAGGGAGACCCTGCAACAATTTCTGACATTTCAGTTTTTTTTCCAGGAGAAGCTATAATCACCACAAGGAATTTACTTTGACCTCTGCCTTTAAGAACAGTGTTTTTTATCGCTGCTGAGTGATGTTTATGACTATCTAAAAAGCTGTTTTTGCCCTTCTTTTCCATTGCGCAGGATGTTGTGATGCAACAGCAATCATTAATGTCTCGTGGCAACCGTAGCCTTTTGTAGGGCTTAGCGATCCCCCTGGCTCTTACCTATCTCCCTGGAAACCAACCCAGCACTGCTTTTGACGTCAACGCAATCCAAATTGTATGTGTTAAACCAGGTTAAAACTTTGAAGTTGGCATCTTTTTGATCCGTCTGCCACAAACGTCTAGCTGAAAAGGCTTCCCACTTCTCTGTGTCACTCCTCATGCTGTTGGATACCTGCTCTAAGCACCAAGTTGGTCCTTGAACTGGTACATGTTGTTCCCTGGAAAATGCTGGGCATTTTGTATAGTGCTCTCTGGAGTGCTTTTACACGTCATTGCTCATTCATTCATTGATATTTGCAAATAAATGTAAGCACACAGAGAAGAATTCCTCCCAGGTGTTCAGCAGCGAAAAAATAGAACTCTCAGTAAAATAGAACTCTCCATAGGGAATCAGTCCTTAAAAAGTCATTCTGTTCTAATTGAAAGCAACTTTTCCTTACATATTATGTTAGTAGAAAGTTGAATTTAAAAAAAAGTACATCAATGTTTAAATGAAATTAAATGTTTAAATTAATTCTTTAAAAAGTAAATTTATATATATATATATATATATATATATATATATATATATATATATATATATATATATATATATATATATATATATATATACGTATATATAGTATATATTTATTTATTTTCCCATACTATGTTAGCATAACCATTTCAGTTAAAAGTTGAATTTAAAAAATGGATGTTGAAATTTCTAGTAATTGATTTGTCCCCATTTTTCTTGCCATGCCAGTAGCACTTAAGTCTCATAAGCACAAGTTTTTGCTGTAAAACCCAGCGTGACTTGAGGTGTTCCTAAGAGCATTCTGAACTTCATTTGATGCAAGACCATCTGACTTTGTTCACATGCTCTCAAGTTTGCTTACGTTTGACCCTCTGTATGCTCTTTGGTGATGAAATTCTCATTATTAGTTTGAGAAGTTGAAGAGGACATCTATGAGACATGCTGAGGTTGTGTCAGCAGTATTTTAAAACACTCTCCCAGCTGCTGCTCAATCCAGTGCCTCAGTGGGTGGGCGCCTGGACCATTCTGTCCTCATTTCAAATTGAAATACAGCGGTTCATATACAGCCACCTTCTTACAGGCGTAATAAATCCATAACTAGACAAGCAGCATTTTTCACAGATGGAGTGTACATTGTGTTCAATCATGATTTTGCAAAGGACTCTTTTCCCTCTATCAACTGGATGTTTCCCAGGGGTGGACTGACAGCACTGTTCTGAGACAAATGTGCAATAGTTTGAAATGTAGCTACGGACAGAAATTACATTTTTATTGTGACACCTTGTTGGAACAGGTGAAATTTTGTAGTAGTAAATTAGCAATTGCACAATTTATGGAACATAATTTAAATATATTGGTATATAATCTATTTATATGCAAATACATAACAAAAAAAGTTAAATTATATATAAAAACACTTGTAAAACTTCTAATGCTATATTGTAAAATATAGCATTAGAATTTAATTTGTATTTTATTTTATAGCTTTTTATTCAAATAAATATTTCTACATATAATATATATATATATATATATATATATATATATATATATATATATATATATATATATATATATATATATATATATATATATATATATATATATATATATATAGTATATACTTCAACTTTTTTGATCCACTTCAAATGAAATGTTAACTATGAGAAAGTTCTATGAGAAAGTTCCTGCATTAATGATCATCATATTTTTTGCAGTTTTGGACCGTATGATATGTGACCCTCTGTGCTCTGATGCTGGCTGCTGGGGTCCGGGGCCCGACCAGTGCCTGTCCTGTCGTTTTTTTAGCAGGGGACGTACCTGTGTCGAATCCTGCAACCTGCACGAAGGGTAAGTTGTAAAATGCCACACTCCCACAATGATATAATATTAAACATGTTACTTGTGCAGGAGTTTTACTACATGAATCTACAAATCTCAAGTATCACAGGTGCATCCAAGCTATGTTGTAGAATCATTCAAATACACTTCATGACATTGTTTATTAATGTTCGCTGGTAGAAGATGTGTATTCCTAAGATTGAACTATAGCTAGCTGCGTTCTCCAGGGATTTCGCCCAGATCCATGTCTCCATCCTCTAGACAAACAATAACAAAACAGCAGAGCAGCACGTCCCCTGGCTTTGGAGAGCAGGTTGCAATGATGAAACGTAAGCTCGGTTGAGCTGGAAAACAAATAACAGTGTTTGGGTGAGCTAGATGAGCTGGGTACATCTCCTACCTCATACGATGTCTACACCAAATACAGCGGTGTGGAGCACCATGACAGAATAAAGAACTGAGTAAAATCTTGGTTTTGTTTTTCACAAAGGCACAAAGATTTAGAACAGATAAACAGACACACACATATTACTGTTTCCTCAACTATGGGCACTTTTGACCCTGTGCAAAATAAACTCTTAAAACAGACTTTTTAAACTCACTAGTCTAGTACTAGATACATTTATTATAATGTCACAATTTTCTTCGGAGCAAATCCTTTCCACACAATAAGTGGTTTTATAACAGTTCGTCATGACATTCATGTATGCGTGTATGATATTAATAAATGTTTAAAGTGCCCCTTTTATGGATGTTTGAAAATGAAAGTGCAATGTTTCTAAAGTTTTTGTCTCTCAAAAGAAAGTGTTGACTCTGAATCATTAAAATGAGTTGTCCCAAGCCGTTTCATATTGATGAAAAATACACACACACATATATATATATATATATATATATATATATATATATATATATATATATATATATATATATATATATATATATATGTGTGTAAATTTATAGTGGATTTTCATAGCTAATGCTTCACAGACTAGTTCTCTGACAAATATAAAATAATAGGATCTACACTTTAAAGGTATAATTCACCTAAAAATTTTATTTCTGTTATCATTTACACACCTTTATATCATTCCAAACCGTCAAAAAATGTCTTTTCACATTTTTACATGCGCTGAAAGATAATGTAATCCAGTGTTGTTTTGAACACCACTGACTTTTATTGTATAAACAAAAGCAGTAAGTATCATCTTTATTGAAGAAAAGAAGACCATACAGATTTGGAAAAACATGAGGGTGAATAAATGAATACATTTTAACTTTAAATAGTGAGCTATCCCTTTAAATGTATTTACAAAGTAGAAATAAAAATATGCAGCAGAGCAAGTTAATAAAAGCACAAATTCTGTATATATACAGTGCTTGACTAATCTCAAATGAAAGTAGAGTGGGTGGATTTGTAATGTGCCAAAGCTCTCTAGAAAACATATTTTAGAATTCTGTGTCTTTTCTTGTTGTCCTTTCTTGTTTCGTGTGCAGCCAGTAATATATTGACAGTTTTTTTATGTATTGTCTTTGTGTTATTTCACGGTACCCAGTGTCTTTTATCTCATCATAAATTCCTAAACAACCCTGGGTAAAACTAATCATTTTGTTTTCCGAGGCGCTGTAGATTCATAAAGTTGTGTGTTTTGGATGCTGGCGTGCTGTGGATCCTGCCAGGCTACTTAACTAGCTTAACCAGCAAAGCTTCCTTGTTTACCAGAAAATCAACCAGCACCGAACCAGCATGAATATTATTTTTGGTAGCGATCGCTTGCCTAATTCCTCAAAAAATGGTTTGGCATTGTTAAGCTCTTCCTGTTGGTTTAGAGAAATGGAATAAGTAAAAACTAAAGGTGTTGATCAGTGCAGTGAAGAAGGTAATTTACAGATTGGTTTTGAGTTCCCTCTTTATTTGCCGTGTGCTTACGTACCGCTCGAAGGGAAAGACGAGTATCAGCTTTTGATTGATTTGGCTGAGCGAAGCAACAAAATTTATTTTCTCCTTTGCCCAGAGCTAAAACAAGATAATAAACAAACAGCATCCATTTTCACATTCTAAAACAGCAGCATCTGCCCATTTAAAATAGAAACCTTGTCCTTTGTGTGTTTTAACTAGGACAGACATGATTGGGTGCCTGTTTTTTTTTACATGTATGCCATATCCTTGTTGGTTGAAAGTGAATCAGCACCAGGGATCGTGCACCCTGCGATCGTCCCACATGATTCTTTTGCCTTGCAGACTGGCCGGCTCTAGGCCCAAGCTGCTCACCAGGCCCTATGTGGTCGAGAAGCGGGAGGCGGGTTTGGAGAGGTACGGCACGGCCACAGACGCTTCACTGTCTCGCACTGTCACGTCTGCCTACTCACCCGTCCCACACGCGTTACCCAGTGCTCCAATATTTGTGTGTGTGTGTGTGTGTATATATATATATATATATATATATATATATATATATATATATATATATATATATATGTTTTTGCAGGATGATCTCAGAGTCTGTGTTTTCTCTGTCTCTCCACTGGTTGTCGACCTCTGCGGTTGCTGTTTTCACAAGATGATTCACTTTGTAGTTTAGAACCAACAACCCCCCAAAAAAACAAAAATGAAGAGACATATTGTGGTGTATTTGAGCTGTATCTAAAAAGTTGATGATTATAAGATTTGTTGTGATCACAAGTGGCCAGTGCTAAATACAGGTAATAATTGCAGATGTCTTTTTTGCGATCCAGTCACTCAAATGCATCACATTTGAAGTGAAAATGGCCCAGTTTTCTGTGTCAGGTGACATAAGGGAGGTCATTATGATTCTAGAGTTTGGAGTCAATCAATTTTTAAACATTTCTAATGAAATGTAAACCTGTATTCAGAAAGGATGCATTGATCATTGATCACAAGTGACCTTTAGAATGTCAGAAGATTTCTATTTTTTTAAATAAATGCTGTTCTTTTCAGTGTTTTATTCATCAAAGAATCTTGGAAAATTGCTTTATGAAGAACCATTCTAAAAAGACTAGTAATAAAAGCAGCTAAAAAATCATCCCAGGAATACATTGCATTGTATTAAAATAAAAGAGTTATTTTAAATTGCAATATTTCTACTTCACAATGCTACTAATTTGCTGTGTTTTATATGTTGTATTAGTGAGCATATAATATTTTATACATGCACACACACACACACACACACATATATATATATATATATATATATATATATATATATATATATATATATATATATATATATATATATATATATATATATTTATTTTATTTTATTTTTTATTTTTTTACATTAGTGTATATTCACACTTCTTAATAAATTTCAAGTTGGATTTTTGAGAGAACACAGGAACACAGTGAAGCAGGAAACGAGGTAGAGACTGAACATGCAAACACCACGGAGCCTGTGAAGTTAACGTTTACATAAAGGGAAAAAGAGAAGTCCTTTAATGATAAGAGGGTCTTGAAAACATTTTCCTCGCAGTCTATTTAAAATGTGCTGTGCCTTTTAGATAAAGAATAATTAAATGTCATTTAAATTAGCATTCATTGAGGTACCACGTCAATAGTAATAAAAAAACATTGCCTTTTCTATACATATTTTTCTCTCTCTCTACACCACCATCCTCCACTTGTCACGCCAACGGATGTCATCCGCTCAAATGTCACTACCGTCTTCAGAGGACTGATGGGACTGGGAAGCGACTGTGTTTGCCTGTATTGAACCATTTTGTGATCATTTGTTTCAGAGGTCCCTGGCTGATTTCCTCAGTGTGGTGCTTTGAGGTGTCCCTGAATGTGCTTGATGAATTGTCACCTCGATAGGTGGTGAAGGCTGACTGTTTGCTTTTGGTCAATAGTAACCGTGTTTGCCAGCTGCGGCAGCCGTCTGAGAAGTGCTGTAAACACCCGGCGGATGTGTTAGATTCCACTGTTTCCTCCCTACGGCCTTGCAGTGCCTCGGGCGCTGAATTCCCTTCGGCTGCGCTTTCACAATATAGCAGTCTGTTTTGTGTGATGGCTCTTCTTTTACTGCCTATGATTCAGACTTTCTCGTGTATTTAATGACTGACCGAAGCTGGTCTAAAAATGGGAAGTTGTCTTGACTTTAAAAGGCTAGTGATTGAATAGTCTCGATCCTTGGGTAGGAATTCCTGGAAGAACTGTGAAAAAAATGTCATGCTGTTTTTTTCTTAAACTTGAGTGTTCTGAAGTGGTAATTATCTGTCACTGTGGTGTGTTTTGTTACCTCATGTTTGTCTTTGTTCCCTTTCTCTTAATGTTTTATAGGGATGTACGCGAGTTCGCAAATGGATCAGTGTGTCTGGAATGCGATGCGCAGTGTGAAGTGGCGGACGACGACGGTCTTACCTGCACTGGGCCTGTGAGTTCACAATCATTTCTGCTCTAAAACAATAAGCCTGTTTTAAAAAAATAAATAGGAAAACAACAAAACTGTACCATGAAATGAAGACTTTTATTCAAGGACACGTTAGATTAAAATTGACATTTAAAGTTACAAAAGGCTTTTCCATTCATCAGATATCCAAAAAAACAATTACCAAATCAGCTTATTGGAATGGAGAATAAAGTGGAGAAACGACTGCTGAAAAGATAGCTGTCATTAGGAACAGTTATTAGGAATTAATTTTGGACCTATACAAAAAACGGCTATTTTAAATGAGGATATTTACAATATAACAGTCTTTATTGTATTTTTCATCAAATAAATGCAGCTCTAAAAGTAAAAGCATATAAATGCTATACCAACCTCACACTTAAATTATTATAATAATAACAATTAGTTAATAATTCATTTTCAAAAATACAGATTTTATATATATATACCATATTCTCATTGCAAATTAATAAATTTAGCTGATTTTGTTCTTTAATATTAGTGATGTTGAGTATTGCCTTATATTTTATATATTTATGTCTCTCCGCCTTATATTTTAACATCATTTTGTGGTGCTTAATTTAAACAATATCTGGTGCAGCAGTAAAGAATTATTATTTTTTTATAGACCACGTCAACAGGAGTCATTATTATTACTGAAATTTTGCAAGTTCACTCCCCAAAGCTGGTTTTTCTTGCACTTGCTGCTTGGTAATTGTTAATTTTGTATTCTGTGAGTATATTTCTTTTATTTCAGTGCAATCTCTTTCAGTATCTATTAGCTTAAAGCACAAACAGAGCTGAACGGCAGACACTGCCTTCGATTGGCTTGGTCCAATGATTAATTGAATCCCTTGTTGAAGTGTACTTTTGCAGCCGTGGGATTGATTTTGCTTCTTGTTAATTTAGTGAGAAAGTAGATTAAGTTGCCTAATCTTGGCAAGTGTTTACAGAGAGTCCTGCCCCATAGGAGACACCTGAGAGTGGGATGAATAAGCTGTTTGGATGTCCATGAATCTGATCAGGTTAGAGAGACATTACCACAGATGGGATGTGTGCTCAGCACTGCCCCTTTTCAAAATAGCCTCAAGCACTTTGGTTTAAATTGATGACTACATGACAAGGTGCGTACGGCTGTGAGCTTGTGTGTGTGTGTGTGTGTGTGTGTGTGTGTGTGTGTGTGTGTGTGTGTGTGTGTGTGTGTGTGTGTGTGTGTGTGTGTGTGTGTGTGTGTGTGTGTGTTGCCAAATAAGGATTTAGCCGATCCATCTCTAATGCACGGAGGCCTCGGGCTGTTGTCTGCTTGAGTCAAACAGAAAGGTCTTGCAAATGACATGATCATGAGCCCTTAGAGACCCATATCAGCACAAACAAACTCTCTAAAACTGTGTACGTGTCCAGAATCTGTTTCTTTTTTTTTCGCCTGTATCTACAAATTTTAAAGACAAATTCTCGCTTTCATGCAGATTTTGCTTCAACACAGACTGTTATCAATTAATTTCTGAAGTGGTTCAGTCAATGTGCCACCAGCCAACCAACACAATTAAACAAATTTAGCAATGATTTATATCTATGACAATTATATATAGTGCCTTATGATTCTTTTCTTCTTTGTTTATTGTTTATGTTCAGTTATAACCCTGATCCTTCAGAAATCATTCCTGAATTAATATATATATATATATATATATATATATATATATATATATATATATATATATATATGTATATATTCAGGAATGATTTCTGAAGGATCATGTGACACTTTAGATTGGCGTAATGACTGAAATTTAGCTTTGCATTACAGATGTAAATTATATTTTAAAATATATTAAAACAGTCAAATTATTTAAAATGTAAAAAAAAAATTGTTTATTTTTGATTCATTAAATGCAGCCTTGATGAATATAAGAATCTTTCCAAACTTAACACATAATAAATATATACTATACGCACACATATATTGTGCAAACCAAATGGCTTTTTCTTATACAGACTTTTAACACAACCATAAGCCTCTCAGGTGTAGGTCAGGCTTAGCTAAGCTATTAAAATGTTTGTTGTTATTAGCACAGATTAACTGCTGAGTGTTCTAATCTACCTGTGAAACAATCAGCAACATCTGTTTCACAAAGGCATAATTAAACAACACTAACACACTGTGTTTTGTGCATGCAGAGGAAATGGAGATTTGTGTGCAGCAGGTGTCTGGAGAAGCAGCCCAATTAACAGAGAAAGTGATTATGCTTTCTAGCTAACCTCGCCTTGGAGAAGCTTTACATCCACCTTTATCTACGTGCCGTGTTACGCATGGTTTCGGCACTCTCGATGTCAGAATCAAACTGACATGCATTTCTTTCCTTGTTTTTCATACGTAACAAAATGACGCACATTAGGTGATTGATTATTGCTGTGTGTTTTATCTTCTCACGCGCTCTCAAAGAATGATGGGAAATGTAGTTCTGTAGCAAAGTCTGTCATCTCACACACCAGCTAAATGAGTAGTATTTTTTGAGCAGCTTTAAAGCAATGCGCAGTGCATGCAAACTAAATTGTTCAGTCAACATTCGCAACTTAAACTTAATTATGACCAATACTAATTTGCTTCCGCCAGGATTCTTTAATTAACATGCCCCCAAACTCAATAAATATCCAGAGTTTCCCCACTGGTAATTACGACATTCTGGTGATGCTCATGCGTGCTATTCTCATAAGTACAATCATTTTGATAAGACTTGAAGGTAGAATAAATGCAATAGATTTATTAATATCTAAAATGAATAATGCATTGCTGAATAGAGCAGCATGCTAGCCATCAGAGATTTGTCCTAGTTGTGGTTGAATGTTTATTCATTTGTTTTGTTTTTAGCCACTTAATAGCAATAGTAAAGAGTGGATGAGAAATTATGACGATAGTTCACCCGAAAAATAACATTTCTTATGTTGTTCCGAACGTGTGACTTTTTTAAAAAGAAAATATTTTGTACAATACCTTTATATTGAATCTATTGTTCAGGACCAGTGTTGTTAAAGCAGGTCCGGGGCTAGAGGGGAGGAAGGGGGGTGGGCTTAACCCCCCGTGGACATCCCTGTGCCCCTCCTCGAGACTGAGAGGGGACTTTAGTGTGTATAATAGACTATTTTACACTATGTTACATACTATTTTAGTTAGACTAACTGATTGCTTTTAATTCTGTCCATAACTCCTGGTCTAGGATCCATTTTTTCCAAAATAATAGCATAATGAAATAGATTTGCAAAACAATCCAGTATATCTGCATTAAATGATTTTACAATGCAAAAGCAGCAAATGCATGTTTGTTGATTTATAAAATGCAATTTGCCAAAAGGTGTTTAGGTTGGAATCCACACACTCACCATTTTTTTGTCCAGCGTTGAGTTCTATCATGCTCGTAACTTCATTAAAAAACAAGGTTTCATTGTGTTGTCACATTGATTGGTTAAAACGGATCATTGTAAGGTCGGTATGGATGAGTGACAGATTTTAATACATTTAAAGGGAGCGCTCGTTTGCATGCTGTATATGATAATATATTAATTATTTAAATAAAATGTGCATTTCTTGCATGATAAGCAGTCACGTATGACACAGAGATAGTTCCTGCAAAATCATGCACCTGCATGCTTTTCTGTTTAATAACAAGTAATTGTAACATTTTACAATAACACTTTATTTAATTAGTTAATTAGTTAATGCATTAAAGTGTGTTAAAGTGTTAGATAATTATATTCCAATGTATTTTGAGCATCTCCTTAAAAGTAACCACATTTGATTTGATTTGGTTATTTTTTTATTTCCATCTACATTAAATGTAAAAAGTATTTTATGCTCATCAGTCTGCATTCGTTTGATAAAAATAAATAAAAAAAAATAACATTGTGATATATGATTACAGTTAATAAGAATATACTATGTAATATATTTAAAAATGCAATTAAAAACATAGTCTTCGCTGTGATTTTAATGCTTCTTTTAAAAAAAAAAAAGCATTCTTTTTGTTAAAAAATTTAAATCTGACACCAAAAATGTGAACAGTAGTGTATATCCTTTTTAATACTGATGGAGAACTATAGGTTGGTGGACCTGAAGCGGTGTCTGTTGGTGTTGCCTGTCTCTCACAGCCGTGTCTGGGTGCCGTCTGCCGCTTTATTGCATCAGAGGCGGTTTACAGCGTGAAATGAAGAGCAGCTGTAATTGCTGCAAGGCATTTATTCATCTCTCACAAGAGATTCGCTCATAAAGAAACACATATCTGCCTCAGTCTCAATGAGCGCAGACAGATACACTCGCATACAGATGTTGCTCAAGGTTACATGGGCGCTGTGTGCATTAATGGAACAATACAGAACATCTCTTCCTATTGTCCAGGAAGCGTTATTTGTCTTTCTGGTTGATGAGCTGCTCGGATGACTCTAAGGGTGCTCATATTGATATCCAAGCTAACAATTCCCTCTCTTTGGCCTCCTCTCTTCATATTACCGCTATAAATCCAGCGCCGGCTGATTGTTATGGTCATTGTGTGTGTGGTGAGGGATGGTTATTATCTGTAGTTGCTGGTATTTTATGTGTCTCTTTTCTCCTCTTTCTCTCTCTCTCTCTCTCTCTCTCTCTCTTGCAGGGTCCTGATCACTGTGTTAAATGTCTTCACTTTAAAGACGGACCCAACTGTGTGGAGAAATGCCCTGATGGCCTACAGGGAGCAAACAGCTTCATCTTCAAATATGCTGAGGCCAACAACGAGTGTCACCCTTGCCATGTCAACTGTACCCAGGGGTATGAAAGTGTTTGTTAAATGTTTGCAATTTGTGAGTGTGTGTGTGGTGTGTGTGGGGGGGGGATATATCTGTAGCGGTCCAGCTACTTCCTGTGCTTGTTTGCCACGTCAGTTCTAGCCTCAGGAAGTTCGGATAGCCTATTTGTCAGTGCACTGACCCTTTTTAGAGCACTTGTGTCCTCGGAGCTGGCTGTGCATAAAGCATCATTAATTTTAGAGGAAGGAGTTTGCCCTTGCTGCATCTCTGCTGTCCAACTTTAGTCTAAATGATACCCATCAAGCTCTCCGAATTTATCCGGCCGGGCACCTGCAACTTAACCTCAAGCCCCTTGGGGTTACATGAGAGACGGCTCAGATTTCCTGCAGAAAAAACATTATCCGCTCAAGGAATCTTCACACTGAGTCACGGATTCACTTTTCTTCCTCCTGTGTCACATGAAAGCCCTCAGCTGCTGACTGTCGTATCTGCGATCTCTGTCAGCCAGGGACGATTAGTGACGTTGAGCTTTGAAACGCTAGCGGCGAGCTGACAAAGCTGTGAGCATCGGGATGGAAGGCCAGGAACTCAGACGGCAAGGAAGAGACAGAAGAGACAGGTTATTAAAATAGGTCTAGCACTGATAGATTAGTGATTAATTGTGGCAATATAAAATTAAGGAGGACTGAGATTATTTTTAATGTTTTAATGATCGTTTAGTTGCCTAAAGATAGTCATTAGATAAGATTGACAAGCTTTATTCGTCTTGCAAATGTGTGAGCATTTAGATGGAGGACTTTGATCTAAACAGCATCTTTGATTTAAACTTCAGTTGAAAGAATGTTGCTGTATGACTTTTTCAATGAACTGATTCTAAGTCAATTTATTGATACAGACATTGACATTGATATAGTAAATCATATGTAAACATCAAAAACGTTCTTTTGAGACATTGCATGATTTTTGTTTTTTAATTTATATATTTTTTAGAAAATAAATGTGCAGCACTTTTATTGCTATGAAGACCTTACGTGTACAAGTATAAATAGTTACGCACAGTTATATAAATATGGGTAATTCAAAAAAATGTGTGTGTGAGTGTGTAGCTTATTAGTTTGCTTTTATTATTTTTAATGTTCATTAATATTCTTTATTGTGTCAGATGCACAGGACCTCGTCTGCAAGACTGCATTGGCATGATGGACAGGTACGAACATTTCTATATATATTTGAGTGTTTTTCACCTTTAATGGACAGGGCAATACTAGAATAGAAAAGAAACATTGGTTGGGTAGGGTTGATTAACAAAGAAAGAACCAGGAGTTTGGACTCGATGACATCTTGTAGCAGCACTACTTTCTTTCTCTCTCTCTCTCTCTCTCTCTCTCTCTCTCTCACACACACATACAGTGCTACACATACAGACCCTCAGAAGGTTTGCAAGGTCAGAATCTTGGCACCAGTTTCTCTCTCATCTTTATTTTCTGTCTCTCTTGGCCTCCCTTAAGCCATCATTTATTCATTGCATCTATTTTGGTGTTCTGCCCAATGTCCAGCACTTGATTCTAGTCACACTGGCATCAATAGAGAATCACTGTGTCTGGAGATCCTTGACACCACACACAGTTATGTCATAGCAGTAATTCAGTAGCAAGGCTTCTATACACAAGCAGATGTCTAATACTACATTGGAAATCTCAGAAAAAAGACATTTCGTTTCATTTAGACATTGTTATACTGAATAGGAAAAGCGCATAAAAAGAATTTCACTAGTAGTTTCCACTGTACGGTAGCTACAACCTTGGGATTTTCAAACCCAGCTGCATCTGATTGGCACATTCCTGCATTGATGACATCATTAACACACACGGCTCATTGTTTTAACGTCAGCTGCCTTTTAACATACAGCTCTGCTTTAGCCCAAGAATGCGAGATGGGGAAAAGGAAAGTTATATAATGACCAGGCCACAGTTCTGTGATTAATGTGCTGCTGTGAGGCCTGCGCGTGTGTGTGCGCACACATTTGCTTCATGGCATATTTGATAAATTGATATCACTTTCTTTTGCTCTCATGGGAGAGCTGGAACAAAATACCATTAACCGCTCAGAGCAAATGCGTTTGCTGTTTCAGATCTGCCATTATGTTGCACACAGTCCTGGCAGGGCAGAGAAGCCGAAGCTAAAAATCATTTGTCTCCGACGGTTCACGGGCTACTTGATGCATATTGAAAACAACTAGGGCAAAAGCTTCTCACGAGCTTCAGCCTGATTGGCTCTCTTTATATGCTTGCAGACAAGGCACACACATTTAAGTCCACTGGGATATTAAGACTTGTTTAGAGTTTTTCATTGAGCACTTCTAATGATGACTTTTGGCCAGAATGAGCTGTAATGTGAACGGTCTTTATATGAAGACTATTTGATTTCCCTCTTACACACATACACATAGTTTTATAGTAGTGTGTTATAGAACAAGAGTGTATGCTACTTGTTTGGACAGACTATCACAGTAAAGGCTGCAGGCAGTAGTCCTGATAAAACACAGTGCTATCCTTGAAGACCATTCAGCCTGGAATAGGTGAGAGGCGAGTGATAGCCATCATCATATATATATATATATATATATATATATATATATATATATATATATATATATATATATATATATATAATTAATAAATTAATGATTAATTGTGATTAAATGAGTTTGTGCTGTGTACATTTATTGTGTATAACAAGAGAGATACATTGATGCTGATACATATCGATGCTAAAATTGTGTTGGCTATTTTTTTTTGTGGAAATAGTGATACCTTTTTTCACTTTTTTTTTTTGATAAACAGAAGGTACAAAATATCAGCATTTATTTGAAATTGAAATGTTACATACCTTCACTATCTCTTTTAATCTGTATAATAATAGAAAGTATTAATTTCTATTTTTTTTTAAAAATCACAATTTGTAATGGTTGTATGTTGTTTCTATATTTTTTAAATATGTTACAAATATATAATTTTTTGATAGACGGATGGATGGGTAGGTAGGTAGGTAGGTTAGTGGGATGAATGGGTTGTGTCTTTATCTAGGACGTCAGAATCTCCACCAGACCTTCAAAAATCCCAGTTATAGCTTTCTATAATGTGTATTCTAAGTGTTTCTCTCCAGACTTTCTCTTGCACATTTGGAAAAGACATGGCAGGTTACATAAAACAAGATGTCAGACATCCTGTCCTCCTTCCCCTGCAATATACGGCAGTACTACGCTACGTGCTGACAGCAATGCAGCATCAACATAATTGCCTGCTCATTGTCAGTGCAAGAGAAGCTCCTTTACGCATATGGGATCTATACACTTCGGAGGGTGATGGTATGCACTCGGCTACGGTCTCTGTGGCTCATAAGCTTTGTATTGTGACTGCAGATCAATATCGAATTAACGGGAGAGATTCTCATCTCTCCCAGAGATAATCTAGCAGTCTATCGCTCATCATGCCTGGGCAATACTTCACTGTCCTCGCTTTATTGGATGGGATTTCATTTCCATTCTACAAACTTACAGTTCTAAATTTATACAGAAGGGAAGACCATACACAAACATCTTGTTTGAAGACACTAAACCCTTCCTTACAGAGCTATACACACAGGAAGGAACTGGACAAGCACAACAGAATAATATAAAACAGAAGGGTCCCAAGATGCATTTTAAGCCCAGGCTTGTTGCCAGTCTGCCGTAATTAAGATATTAAATGTGCTGTAAGTGATTTGTTTTTTTGAATAACAAAAATGTTCAACAACCTGTCAGATATCACAGAAATAAGTGCCTTGAGAAATTAATATTCTGTAAAGCCCAAAAACAAACAAACAAAAAATAAAATAACAGAAAAAACAATAAATAAAATTGGACCAGTCTGTATTATTCTAGCCAATCAGAAACATTATGTGCCTGCATAAAAATGTTGTTATTTTGAATTTAACGTGATATAAAAAAAATTATCTTGGATCCAACTTTAAAATGTAAAATGCCAAAGATGCCCATCTAATATGTTTATCCAGACAAATAATTACAAAATTGCAATATTTCTGAAAAACTAAAAAGGATTTTATATCTGGGGCCTGGGACAATTTTTTTCTCATTTTATGTGTCCATTAGATGTTAAGAATAAGGATAAAGAGGTTCAGAGACAATTAGAAAGTAAGATTGGCAGCCTGAAGTGTTGTATCCTAATGAAAGGCCTGTAAAAGAACAGCATGAGCTGTATATTGTGTGCAGTCTGTGCTGATTTAGTGCTGCCTTCTTCCGTGCTAACTGAATTAGGCCTTTCATTAATGCTAAGGGGACACTTTCTGAAAGAGATTCAAACTGAAAGCTCAAAGTACAGGCCAGAGAAGGCTGATGCAAGATGACAGCAGTTGGGAAGGCTTTTTGCAGACACATCTAACCAAATATCTCCTTTCTGTCTGAGAGGAAGGCTTTGTTCAGGTTCCTGCTCATTTATAGGATATTGGCAATTCTCAGCCCCTTCTCTGATGGCTTTCTCTACTGATCTGTTCTGCTCTTTTCTTCTCTTATAGTATATGCCACTGGCCCTCTCAACTGCACAGAAAAGTCTGTTGAGTTTTTCTGAAAATGTTCAATTTAATAAACAACGAATAAATAAGTAAATACGCTGGTCAAAAAATTGGAACAATATTTGTTTTTTTGAAAGAAGTCTCACCAATGCTGCATTTATTTGATCTAAAATACAGTAAAAATTGTAATTAATGAAATATTACCTCAATTTAAGTACCAGTTTTCTATTTGAATCATTTCTATTCAAAATTATTATAAAGATCATGTGATACTAATGGCTATCCTTGCTATTGCACAAAAACATTTTAAAATATATTACAATAATGTTCTTTTAAATTGCAATAACATTACTTTTTTCAGTGCCTTGGTGAGCATGAGATAATAAACCTTTGACTGCTAATAAATAAATGCGTGTTTTTTTCTTTTTTATACATTCCCATGCTTAATTTTAAGGAAGCCTGATGTTAACACATCTTGGTCATGATGCAGAACCAGTTAAGAAGCACTGGTTTATGTGTTATGGGACCAATTACCTAGCACTTTACTGTTATTGCATATGGCTAATGTTTGTTTTCTCCCATGTGTTTCCCTCAGGACTCCCCTCATTGCGGCTGGGGTTATTGGAGGATTGTTTGTGGTGATCATCGTGGGCCTGAGCGTTGCCATATCAGTGAGGAGGAAGAGCATCAAGAAGAAGAGAGCCTTGAGACGCTTCTTGGAAACTGAGGTTAGGCACAGTCCGTCTTCTTTTCCTGTTTTTTTTTTTTTTTTTATGTTTTTTTTTGTTCAAGCTTGGATTCAGAAAACAGACAGAAAACATCCTAAAGACTATTCTCTCAGACAATTCCATGGGGCATGAAAACCCAAAGGAACTTGAGAGCAAATCAGAAACAGAACAAGAAACCAGAGAAGCGATTATGACCCGTAGCACTTTGTATGTCTCTTGAGATTGTTCCTTGAGAGGAAGTACCCACCAGCAAGAGGAGATGAGTCAGGTCATTTCCTGATTAAATTTAGTGTTTCGTGAGTTGAAAAGCAACCTATGCTTGTCTAGTCTTTGTACTTTGCTTGCTTTTCACAAGGCAGTTTATGAGCCTCACTCCACCTTACCATTAGTTTGTTTTGTTTTCTTCTGTACACCACACAAGGTTAACAGACAAAAACACATTACAGTAGGATTTAGTTTATTACTGTATGATGCATGTGGTTTTATGAATATGACACACTTTGTTTTAAAGCTATAAAGACATACCTTGCTTTTGGGTAAAATACCCATATAACAACTTTGATAAACCTCTTCTAAATAAATATTTAGTAATTTGCATTTGCTAATTTTTTTCCTTCATTTTATGAAAGTTACCAGTTCCTTTAATTGTCTTTTTGTTGAAGAAAAAATAATGCATTTCTTTCAGGCCTTTATTTGTAACCTGTTAATAGAAATTACGATTCAGTAACCAAGCATAGTACAGATTAATGAAAGTTCTACGGACAGTCTGCTGTCACACAGTCTGCTTTTGATTATTATGAACCTCATGAACAGTCAAACTAAATTATTCCAGTTCTCAGGATAGTAGCTTTTCTTTAGACCTTTTCAAAAGCGCATGTATGTGTTAATTAAATAAACATTAATGAAAAACTAAATAAACATTAATGTCTTTGCTTACGTGCTGATGGCTTCCACTTATGGATATTTTTTTCCTCTTAATGTTTACTGTCTTTCCTTTTCATTTACTCTATCCGTTCTCCTAATATGTAGGTTACTTTTCATATTTGGATAACAGCATCTCTCTGGACATTTTTAAAAGTGATTGTGTATGTGTTGATTAAATAAACATTAATGAAAAATTGTGTCCTTGATAGTGTGACGATGGCCTCACTTATGGCTTATTCATTTTCCTTTTATTGCTTACTGTCTTTCCTTTTCGTTTACTCATTCTCTCTCTATCCATCCTCCTGATATCTTAGTTTACTTTTCATATCACAGTGTGGGTGGAGGGTTCATAAGAGTGCAGGTTGCGCAAGGATCTTGTGCCCAAAGGTTCTGACCCCTCCTCTTCATGCATGCATATAGCCATATGGCCTCGGGCTTTGAATGGAGAGTATAATGCTCTCCTCAGACACTACAAAGAATAATGTGGAGCAGGCCTACGCATGCCACATAATGAACACATGTGTGTGAAAATGGACATCATTATGTATGCCAATAACCCATATGGTCTTAAATGTTCCCAAATCTCAATTTTCACCAGAATAGGGTTTTCCTACCACTATACATTCTTATTACGTTGGAGCACTACGATGATGGCGGGGTTTCAGCACCATAGACAGTTCTTGATCTGTGTTTCAGCACCGCCTGTAGCGGACAGCTCCCCGGATCACAGCTCATCCTCCCCTGGCTCTCCTCCGCCTTCTGTGTCCGGGCTCCTGATTTACAATTCCATTTAAATGAAGAAGCGCTATTGTTTTTTAATCAGGCGGCTGTGATGAGCCGGGGGACGCCGCAAAGGGTCGATAGAAAGGCTGATTTACGCTCGCTCTCTATCTCTCATTCTCTCTTACGCTTCCCAATCTCTCTTCTACACACTCTCTCCGTTCATATTTTTATCAGGTTAACCTTCTCTCTTTCTGTCTTTCTTTTTTGTATCTTCTCTCTTTGCTTTTTCCTCTTATCTCTGTCCCCCTCTCTCTCGTCGCATTTCAATAGTTCCTTTATCGCCAGGGGTTTTATGCATTGATTGAACTCCCAAACTCTGATATGAACTACATAACGGCACAGAAAGACTAAATAAATTACAGGGAATTCATACACTATGGTCTGTGCTCTACAATTTATTTGAGTTAGGGCTGAACGTTCATTGATTGCCCGGATTGATTGTAACATGTCTGACGGTGTCGCCCTTCCTTTGCTTTGTGTGTCTCAGTTGGTGGAGCCTCTGACACCCAGCGGTGCGGCCCCGAACCAAGCCCAACTCCGAATTCTGAAAGAGACTGAGCTGAAACGGGTCAAGATTCTAGGAGCCGGGGCCTTTGGCACTGTTTACAAGGTAATGACATCAAAGCAGAGATAGAGGGAACCTAAGAAAGATATGCACAACCCATATATTTTGCTAAGAATGTATATCTTGGGGTTTATTTATTAAATTCTTAAAGCTATCTATTGCATTTTTGCACACATGAACATGAAACATTATCATTCAAAAGTTTAAGTAAGATTTTATTTATTTATTGGTTGGAAATTAATGCATCTTATTCTGTGTGCATTAAATTGAGCAAAAGTGACATTAAATAATTTTTCTTACAGTGATACAAAAAAATACCATCTAAAGAATAAAATTACATTTTAAATAAATATTATTAAATATTAATTTAAAATTTTCACAATACTGCTGTATCTATCAAATAAATGTCCGTGTTATTTTAGTATCTAAGGTATACTGTACCATTGTAATTAATAAACTTTTTTTTAATAATTATATGCTATCTATGTTTTTTTTTAAGTTTTAGTTGTTTTAGTACATCAAGTTAAACTAAATTAAAATGGGAAATGGTGCTTTTGCAACAAGCGGAAATAAGTGTGGGGTTTTTTTTCCCAGTTAGTAAAAATAATTGTTCTTTTTTAGTTAGGTAAATAATAACCCTGATGAACCCTGCCTTGGTTTGCATAAGACGCTTCTTTCAAAAACATTAAAAACTATTTCACCAACCCCAAACATTTTAAAATGTTTTTTTAAACCATCCAAATCAACTCAACAACCACCAAGAACACCTTAGTAATGTATTAGGAACATGGCAGAAAACCCCAGCAACAACCTAGCTTTAATGAGTTGTGCGTTAACGTTCACATTTTCTTCAGTAGAAAAAAGAAGAAAGTGCGTTTCCACCCAGTTCCCTCTAAGAAATCTCTTTTTTGTGATTTCAGGGCATCTGGGTACCTGAGGGTGAGACTGTGAAGATTCCCGTTGCCATAAAAATCTTGAACGAGGCGACGGGCCCCAAAGCCAATGTGGAGTTCATGGATGTGAGTGTCACTCTGTTGCAAGGCTTGCAGCTGTAGTTTGTGTAATTCCACTAAGCGAATATTCAGCTCTTTAGTACTTCAAAAGGAAAAATGAATGTAAACCTCAAATTGGCCCATCCTTTTAGATGATGCAAGGACTATGAAACACTAACCAAAGGCCTTTCACACCCATGATGAGTGCAATCTAAAACAGGTTATTTTTGCGAGCATGTTCACGTTCGCTCACTTGCGTGTAGCCTGGCTCAGTTTTGATCTTAGCTCCGCATGCGTTTTCTTGAGTGAGATATCTGTGCATATGCACATGTGTTAAAGCGGGCTCTCCACGACTCCCCCATGTAAGGTATTTCCCACAATTCATCAGTGTTAATGGGCATTCCACTTTCAGGAAAGTCTTAGGGGTTTGCAGATGAACGGGTCCATTCGTACGGGAGCACGGGAAAGCGGATCAGACATGTAGAGGCTGACCCCCGCTGTTGATTGGGCGAGCGGCGTGCGCGTATGCAATCATCCCAGCAGCTGGAGAATAGCAGGAGCGTGAATGCTCATTATATAACTGTCAAGTGTGTAATTTTATGTAGTGCTCAGATAATGGGTTTGTGTGTGTGTTTGCGGATTTAGGATGTGGGTAGCACACTGGTTTAGTTTTTTTTTTTAAACGTTCAAACAAACGTAAGAGGATCCCTCCAAGGCCTAAAATCATATTAATGGCAGAGGCATCTTTTATTGCGATAATATAACCTTATGGCCCAAGGTTTGGATATTATTTCCGAATTATCCCCTTAGCTGTTTGTGGAAATTATATGTATTTTTTACGTTCTGTGTTTTCCTAGTCCCTGATACTTTTATACCCTCTGCCACCTTTTGTTTTAGACCGAAGGTTGAATATGTTGGATATAAACTGGAATTAGGATCGTAAATGTTCTCTCATTTAGTCAGATGCTTCATACACATTAAAATTTTTTTTACTAGATTGCTTGATCGTACTGTACTGAAAGAAACTCAAATAGACCTATGACTCTCAGGATATTATAAATGGTCATTTCAGCATGTAAGTGCGCAGTGTTAGTGATTTGTGGGTAATGAGACTGCCTTGCAGATCCTCCAGCTTATGCAAGTGTCGTGAAACAAAGAGAATAAATCCTACACTCATTTCGCAGACTGTAACTATGGGGCTGTTTCACAGATGAATCTCAGTGGGACGTCATGGCTTTGTGTGTGTGTTTTTACATGCATGACAAGAAGTGTTTCAGAACCAATCTGTGATGCATGGTGTGCACTGAATCTGTTTGTAAAAGTAAGACGTGTGCACTTTTGAAAATTGAAATCGAAACTTCGTATCGTTCAGCAAATGTAAAACACTTCATACTTTTTGGTATAGACAAAAAAATCTGATTACTGTTTTAAATAAATGCTGTTCTTTTGATTCTATTTATTAAAAAATACTGGAAAAACATGCATCATTTCCACAAAAATACTAAGTAGCACAGCTGTTAATATTAAAGGGATATTCCACCCAAAAATGCATATTCTGTCAATAATTATTTTCCCTCGTGTCATTTTAAACCATAAGACCTTCTGTCAGATATTTTAATGACATCCGAGAGCTTTCTAACCCTGCATAGACAGCAATCCACGGCCCAGAAAGGTAGTAAGGACGTTGTTAAAATAGCCCATGTAACCTTCATTTTACAGAGCTGCAAGAATACAGTTTTTCAACAGTTCTTCTCTTCTGCATTAGTCCCTCCATTATTCACGAGCATTTCTGAAGGATCGTGTGACTCTAATGAATAAAGTAACTTCTGCTGCAATTTCATCAGAGGAATAAATTCTGTAAATATATATATAAAGCTGAAAAATCTAATTATTTAATTAAAATATTAAAACTGAAAATGTACATAATGTTACACATGCACGTGTGTGTGTGCGCGTGTGTGTGTGTGTGTGTGTCTGTGTGTGTGTTGTGTGTGTGTTTGTATAGCCAGTTGACAAATAAAAATTAGACTGTGTTCTAGGGTGTGACATAGAAGAAATGCAATATATGCAATCCAAATATAGAAATGACATGAAAAATTCAACATTCCTAGAGTTACAAATAGCATCTTCAGCGTTAGAGGATTTTATTTTATTTTATTTTTACATTTTTTGCTCTCACACCACAGGACACATTGATACATCAGCTGCTCATGTATATGCATGTGTACGTATATTTTAGGGGTGTAATAGTAAACGTATATATATACCAAACATTTCAGTATGGGTCTTTTGGTTAGGTGTGTGTGTGTGTGTGTGTGTGTGTGTGTGTGTGTGTGTGTGTGTGTGTGTAATTTTGTTACCCAGGAATTTAAATAATAAATGCCATTTTGTCAGTCTTTGATGTGGCATTACAGATTTCTGTATAAACACCTTGAAGAGCCGCTTCTGGAACGGTTCGGAAGCGAAGTGAAAATCCATCACTCCTTTATCTGTACCAGTTAACATGACTTAACATCTCATGTAATTGCTCAATCAGTGTTTTTAAGTTGAGTGTTGATCATCTATTTAAAATAAATAGTAATTCATTTTAAGTTGGATTAAGTTGTTGGGCCTAGCTGTAAACTTATCATTTAAAAGTTTGTTTACTTGAAAGAAAACCGTTTAAAGTATTTTATTTACATCCTGTGAAATCAGCTGTTTCTTGTGCTCTTAGTTCCTGTTTTTATTCCCTCCAGGAGGCTCTGATCATGGCCAGCATGGAGCATCCTCACCTGGTGCGGCTGTTGGGCGTTTGTCTAAGCCCCACCATTCAGCTGGTCACTCAGCTCATGCCCCATGGCTGTCTGCTGGACTACGTCCACGAGCACAAAGACAACATCGGCTCCCAATTACTGCTCAACTGGTGTGTTCAGATCGCCAAGGTAAGACTTCACTATTGAACTCCCCATTCTTTTTTGTGGATACGGCAAAAAAATTTTTATCAAAAGTGCTGTCAATTTTTTTTACATGGGAGACTTAAAGTATAAAGAAATGAGCTACTGCATGTTTTTTGTCTGCAGTTTGAACTTGCATTAAAACACTGTTCAGATGTTTGCTCAACCTCTTGTCCTCCCAATCATGCAGCGAGCTTCATTTTGCCGCGTTTCTTTGATTTTGGACCACCCACCCCGTCTGCTGTCTGTACCACTCTGTTTATCTTCCTCCCACACCAATGGTGGTCATATTTCCTCGTCTCTGTTTCTCCCAGACTAAGAGTGCATGTGAATGATCTCAGAGCGGCAGCACCTCAAAGGCTGCTGGGATAGATAAGCGGCGCGCACTCACGCTCTGTCTGATCTGAGCTCCATGTTGTAACTGGGAGCTTTGCTTTGTGTCACTCGAGAGGTAAACTTCTGACACCTCTGAGATTCAGAACTGTACAGTATATCAACTCCGTGTGGGGGGTTTGAAAAACAATGATATAACGCAACGGTAACAAAGCGGCTATTTCAGGAGTTATTGTTTACAAAACATTCTTAAAAGCAAAGAAAAAAGGGATTTTGAATGCGAATGCATCAGGTTATACAGGAGTTGCATCACAGCAGGTGGTAGTTGACATGACAGTTAAAGCAGTGACTGCTATGTACTTCAACTAAAACTTATAAAGCATTCACAGCCTGAATGGCGTTTGATGATTTTACAAAGACAGAGATGAAAAGAGTGCATACTCTACCTTTTTAAAGTTTGGGCTCGCTAAGTTTTTTTTTTGTTGTTGTTATTGTTTTTTATATATATTTTTGAAAGAACTCTCTTAATATTTAGTGTCATCTATTAAATAAAAATACAGTAAAACTGTAATATTTTGAAATATTGTAACAATTTACTATTTACAATATTATTAACCTAATACTGTATGTTTTAAAATGTAATCTATATCGGTGTTGACAAAGCTGAATTTTTAGCAGCCTTTACTTCAGTCTCAGTGTCACGTGGTCCTTCAGAAATCATTTCAAGATGCTGATTTGGTGCTCAACAAATTTTTCAATGCTGTTTTTTGCTGACACTGTGATCCTTTTTTTCCCAATGATTCTTTGATGAATAAAAAGTGAATAGATGAAATAAATAGAAGACAGTACTTACAGTATTTCAATTTAATGTGTCCTTGTTCAGTAAAAGTATTAAGATCTTAAACATAAATAAATAAATTGACCCCAGAATTTTGATTGGTAGTGTAGGTTTTGTATTTGATACTTTTATACTTGGGACTTTTTTGTTTCATTTTGTTGACGTTAGTATTACCAGTCAACTTTTTCTCCACCAACAGAAATATTTCCAAACAGCCAAGGCACGAACAAACCTTGCCTTCTTGTGGCTTATTTCTGGATAATCACCGCCCATCTAATGGTCTTTCTGAACGAATCAGTGTTTTTTTTGAACAGATCGGTTTATAAATGCTTCAGTGACTCACACATGTTTTGTGATTTCTATATGAATCTGTGTTTTTGATCAAATCATCTGTAAAAGATTTGCTTACTCAAAGCCACCTACTAGTGTAGTGATGTAACATGCAGAAAGCGTGCTTTAATACTTTCCCTTATAAAATACATATAAATATTTGATCTACAAGACGTTCATGTCAACCACTACTGGAGTTTAGCTTCGTATTGTACAGATGAATAGACTAAAGCCAGTGCTGCATACATTTAAATGTTGGATTCAGCTGTTTAGATGAATCTCATGCATTTAAATCATAGTTTTAGAAGGCTAGTTGGTATTCAGACATTTTGTTGCTGTACTCACATGACCACTCCACGGGCTTTCTAAATCAGCCTTGCGGAATAAAGATTTTAGGCATAATACGTTTGAGAAATGTTAACCTAAAGTGATACAATCGGCAGTTATTATTTATGTATTAGTCTCACCTCATAAGAGACTTTTCAAAGAGCGGTCGGCAATGTGGGAGTAAAATCAGACATCGTCTGCCCTGTTCTTTTCAAGATAATGGGTAAAACGAGCCAAGGCTTTAGAAATGTCACCTCATATACTCAAAGTGTTAAATTACTGGCTTCGAAATAATACCTTAAACCGACCTTTCACTGCTGCATTATACAAAGATATGGAGGGATATTTTAGTAAGCCAATTTCTCGGACATATACAGAAATATCGGCCTTGTTATAAACAGCTGCTGTGATTGTTGATGCAGTTAATCTCTATCAGTGAAACAGGACTTTAGTGTCTCTAAAACTATTTGTTCTGCATACTATTTATTTTAAACCGTTGCACAAAGTTGGCCAGTTACTATACACAGTATACACAACTCATTTTGAAAAGAAAAATGCATTTTTACTTATGTTTTGTTGTGGTCTGTACATTATTGATGAAGCAAAACTGTGGAATATACATTATTTACAAGTACCTTATTACAGACATAGAACATGTTGTTTTTCTACTGCCATCTTCATGCAGCTCCTCTGACATATAAACCCATACTCAGGCACAGTGTTTGTGAGTGTGTGTGTGTGTGTGTGTGTGTGTGTGTGTGTGTGTGTGTGTGTCTTAGGCCACCTATGAAGGGCTTCTTCTAATGAGGCCAGAGGAAAAGAAAAAATGTCAAATAAACAGTGAAAGGAAACTGCTTTCGCAATCAGGGTTTGAGCATAGGACTTAAGAGCTACTTGTGATTGTGGAGTTCTGTGTCTGGTAACAGGAATGTAAACATTTGACGGAGACAATGGCGGATTGTCCATTGTCCTCTTTCTAAGTACAGTAGTATGTCTTCTTTATACTTACAATGCAAGCCACTGAAAAATGCAAAGTGCTTACAAGCATTTGGGCTCAACCATAAGAATGCTGTCCAGTGTGGCCCCACCGAATAATAGATCATAGTTTTGTATATTTTCCTTAAATGTTAAACTTTATTATTATTATTATTATAATTATTGTTGTTGTTGTTGTTGTTGTTATTGATGATTATGCTGTTACTTTAATTATTTTTATTATTGTTATAGAAAAAATATATATTATTGGCAAAGATATACACAGTTTTTCTAAGCTATAATGTCATCTGTAATAAAGCTAAAATTACACCCTATTATTGAGGAAAAAAAAAAGAAACAAGATGGCATATGATGCAAATTATCAGTGATTTGTACTTTTTCACCGTATTATTAATACTTTTAAGACTTTTTTTGCACATTTGACAAAACCTCAGCAAAATTATCAAACACATTTGCTACAAACATTTAAAAGCACATTCACAGAGAATGAAACATTAAAGTTTATAAGTTATAAAAATGGAGGTACAAGACAGATGAATGTAAAATTGTTCAGTGAAAACACAGCACTGGCTCTCACTCTGGCCTGGAACTCTCTCACACTGACCCTGGGTCAACAGGCCATCCTTATTATTGAGCCCTGCAGAGTAATGACTACTGGAACCTGACACAGCTACTGTTCTTCTAAAAAAGGTTACTATAATATAGCACAGAGAAAGACAGAAGAGGGAAAGAGACAAAAATGTAAAAAAAAATAAAAATAAATCTGAACCATTCAGAGAGAGAGAAATTCAAAGTGCACTGGAAGACTACAAGCCTATTTTCCATGGGTTGTGTTACCATGCCCAACAGGTTAATGGCAGCCAGAAGGTCAGTGGCAGTTATGTTAAAGAAAACACACTTTATGCAATAGATTATTAATGAAAAATTCAAGCATGGGTGTAATTTTCCTTTAGTAGATTAATAAATGAATAATGCAATGAGATGAGATTGGCCAGAGGTGCACTAAACCAGCATTTGCACTTCTTTATTTCCTTGACATTTCAACACGTGCTCTGTTAATGAATTGCACACTGGCGTGTGGAACAGAATCAGTGTAATCAAGTATAGAGATCTAAAACTATTGCCTAGGGTGTCAACACATGCCAGACATGTGAAGGTTACATTCTGATGCCCTATGAGACCACCAATACTATTTTTATTATTGGAGAAAAGTTTAGCTGACCAGCCAAATGATACAATGCTCCTATCGGCGCTTAATTAAAAAGAGAGTACTACAAGAGAGAAGAGTACTACAATCTATTTTTGAGTGAATTTGCATGCCAGTTAAAGCCATTAAATATAAATAAATAAAAAGAAAGTAAAATTGCGTAATTTTTACTTACGTTTTCTTTTAAGCTTGAAATTACGCAGCTGTAATACAACAATGTAACTCTGTCTAGAAAACAATGGCATGTAATACAACACACATATAAATAATTTTTAAATAATTATTTATTGCGCCTCCTGTTGGCAGCCTTTCTGTACAAAGCAGCATCATCTCTCAAATTAACATTGTGGAGATGACAACCATCTGCAGCCATGCAAGACTGAAGTTTCCCTCAAATACTAATTGTGAGGCACTGTACCATAACATTCATGCAGTAATTACACATTTGGCCGTTGCGTTTTGAATGTTTACCACTAGAGTCTGTATTTTCCGAGTGGCGTTTAGGAAAGCAGCTTAGAGGTGTAATTGTTAAGGAAACAGACTGTGACACACAAAAACTGACAGCACAAGCAAACAACAGACACACAGCATGAAACAGCAAAATGTTCACACATGCCTGCACACTCATTAAGGCTGCGTCCCATGAACTGATTTTTCAGATGTAAAGCTTCATTTACATAGACATTCAAGATTCAGAGAGAGTCGTTGTGTGTGTATCTGCGTCTGAGTTAATGGCCCTGCCGACTGTCCGTCAGTATCCTGCAAAGTATACTTCCTACGGCAAATCCCGAAGGGACAAACACATCACGGTAGTTTCAAGTAATTAGAAGTTAAAAATTTGGTATCTGAAATTGATGTCTGATTTGTTTACTTTTTAATTAGTCTTTCTATTTCTACGAGTTTGACCCACTCTGGCTGATACACACACACACACATACACACACACACTTCGGCAGCTGCCACATGCATTAAACAATATATAAAAAAAGTTTGTTAAATAAATCTAAAATACATACAGTATATTTAATTCTTGACATAGTTCTACCAGCAGGAACAGAACTTTATATACTGGAAAGTGTACATATATTCACTCTGGGTGGTTTGCGGTTACGTTTCTTTCCAGGTTACAGGGCTCTTATTCTACCATCAGAAGCAACAATTATGCCTTTTATACTTTCACGGTTCATTTCATCCAAGGAAATCTTGGAATCATCCCATTCGTCATGTCTGAAGCTAAGCCACTTGCATTTTCAATAGATGAAATTAAATAGAGGCTTGATATTCAATGGTTTTAAGCTGAGATGACAATCGTCTGGCTTCTAACGTGCTAATTATAAGCTACCGATTGACCGTAGAGTAAGACGTCTAAAGATGTCTTGAAATTACACCTTCCCTGAATAATGTAACCTAATTAGCTAAATTAAACCCTGATTTAACATTGTGGATATGTCAGCCTGGTTGGCTCATATACCACCTAGACCTCTGCTGTTTGAATCGAACCTTTAAAGCATCCTCTGGGTGCTGCCAGCTCAAGACAAACAAACCGCATGCAAAGCAATTTACTTTAAAGGCCACCCGTACAGATCTTTTCCAATATTCATATGAAATATATTTTGTCATTCTCCCACACACAGTCATTCATTTCACATCTCCTTCCTCTTCCTCTCCTCACTCTTTCTCAGAGCCGCTCTTTTTCTGTGTGGGGTTGCTGAAATTTTAAACAGGTAAGAGAGAGGTAGACAGCACAGGTCTCGGGAAACACGGTGGATTTTTCAGCTCAGTAGACCTGCAGACACTTGAGTGACTCGCCAGTGTTAGAGATGAAGTTAAAGGGACACCAGCAGTTTAGTAGGGGCCTCACTTTCAATTATCTGGATACAAAAACTGCCTGTCTAACAGAGCAGCTTTAATTGCTGTGACCTTGGTGGATCTCTCGGTTGTTTGTGGCGGGAAAGAGAAGGCGCAGGGAGCTGTCGTTTGTCCCGTAATTTCTGTGAGAATGAGACGTGCAATCAGAAAACAGCTGCAACTTTTTAAAGAGTTGAACATTTGTTGAGTTGAATGATCAGCTATGAAAGGAAGGATATTTGTGTCTTGTTTTTGTTGTGTTCTAAACCCTAGAGAGCTGCCTACACAGACAGCATTTTAAGGGATAATAGGCACACTCCTCAATGTGTCATTATTGTCTTGCCTTGCATGAGACTTTTGCAGTCTAAGGTAGTTTAAAAACATTTTTGAGCTGAAATAGAACGAGGCATGAATAATAGAAGAAAATCTTAAAATAAATGAAAATTATAAATGCTGCTTAGCAATTGAAACAAAGTTTAAAGTACTGATTGTACTAACTGGAAAGAAATAAAAACTACATTGTACACTCTGAAAAATGGGTAAAATATGGACAAACTCGGTTTGTTTTTTTGACCCGGCAGTTGGGTTGCTTCCCAGAAGGTTTTGTTAAACATTTAGGCCAACTGTTGGTTGAAAACAAACCAATTGCTGGGTTTTGTCCAAATTTAAGATGTTAAAATATTTTAGTAATTTGAATATACATGAAAAAAAGTGTAAAATACCTATAACAAACTTGATACAAAAATGACACTACAAAACGAAAATGAATAATAATAAAATTATAAATAAATGAATAAACAGTGCTACAATTAATGCAAAATTCTTCTGAGAAGATAATGCAACTCCAAGATGCACTAAAATCACACCAAAATGAACAATTCAAGTATAATGTCTCAGGATATCTTCTGAGGAGCATCTGTCCAAAGTATCTACTACAGGATGTTGAATTTGTATTGCAGTGACAGGGAGAGAAAATTGCCCATAATTGCTTTTATCAGACTCAAAGAGCAATATAAACATGCGAGTCATTTGCAAATGCAAATCTAAACGTCGAATCTGAATATAAATGGTTTTCCTCATGCCGTTTCATCAAGGCCTCTGCAATTAGCTGGAGACGATAATGACTTGGATCGATTGTTGTGCTATTTCATCAGGTCAAGTTAGCCATATTTACCACAGGCAGCCATCTGTTATGCTCTAGCGTGTACAGAAAGGATGACTAGCCATGTGGCTGCGTTCAGAGCGTATCACGGACTGCTCACTGGCCGCTCGCACACAGACAGACAGACAGCTGGGAGCACAGATGTACATTTGGAGCAGAAATGTCTGGGAAAATACAAGAGCTTTCCGAATCTCTGACTGACACTTAGCGCTTGTCAGTTGCTATTGAGGTTTCCCACCAGGGCTACAGTTTCATAAGGGTTTTAATTAATTTTAAGTCTGTGCTTTGAGAGCTTATGGGTGGAAATAAACTGATATATGCAGAGCCAATATGAGAGCCCTAGAGATGCCTGAACAAAGTTAATGATTAATAGACTGGAGCTTAAAGGAATCCAAAGGAAAAAAAAAAAACATTTACTCACCACCATGTTGATTCAACCTGTATTTTCTCTCTTCTTTGTAATAAATTTTTAGGCAGAATGTCTGAGCCGCTCTTTTCCATACACCAAAAATGAGGTGGAAAGTATCATAATTGTTCCTATATTTATACCTTAGAGGAAAAAATGTGTTTTGTTTTGTTTTCCTTCTTTAGCATCATCTTCGCTCTGACACACAGTACCTGTCTGGCATGATCTCGCAACATTCTCCCACGCTCTTTTGTTTTTCTATTTTCTCAGTTTTTTCTGGTGCATACGTGTGTGGTCTAAGCCAGACATTTGCCGTTAGGAGGAGGTTTTTGCTCTGTTACACAAAACACGCACACACTTGGCAATGCGATTTAAGTTAAAGGACCGTAAGGATGGATGTGGCCGTGCCGCATCAAGCAAAATGACTTTTCCCTTCTCTCATTTTTTCTCATTTATGAAGAAAATGCTTTTTGTTTGTTTGTTTTATTTTTTTTTCCATTCATGCAAACATCAGCTGATAGAGCCATCCATACGGAGAAGGCCTTTATAGCCTTACAGAAGAGCTTAGTGTCACGTTCTTAAACTGTAAGAGAAAAGAAAAAGCAGATATGCTGATAAACACTACTGACTTAAACAGTAATGATTTGGTGGTGACTGGCCTAAAATACTTTTATTCAGCAAGGATGAATCAAATTTTAATCAGAGGTAACAATAGTACACTGTTACAAAATATTTTAAATAAATGTTCTTTTGAATTTTATATTGATTTAAAAATTTTACAGACCCCAATTATTTTATTTAATTTTGTTTCAAATGTATTTTTTTTTTCATTTCAATTCATTTTTTACTTTTACTTTATTTCATTTAATTTCAAATATTTTATTCTTATTTCTTTTTAAATTTTATTTTAGATTTCAGCATTTTTGTCACAAACCTAAAACATTCATATCAAATTTATACGTTTATTATCAGGCCGAAAAGTTACATAACACTTAAGTCAACAAAGCCGCAAGACGTAATAAATATGATAGGACAAGCCATTGTAAAATACCCAATTCATGCACCAACAACATTTCATTACATTTCCCAGAAGCCTTATGCTGATGCCCTTATCATGGCTGCCACAGAGGTTGCATACATTGTTGCAACGGAGCCAGAGCAGCCTCAGAGGAAAGGCACGTACATCCTGAAAAAAACAAACACCGGCCCCCGGCGCCAAACACAACCTGCAATATTGATTTGTGAGACCAGCTCCCTAACAGACACTAGAGGACCGAGCTGGGTTTTGAGAAGCAGACAGGTGTGTATTATTTACCGTGGCCCGAGGAAGGCCAGACCTCACTCTGAATCTGTAAACAATTGTTCAGGCCAGGTCAGAGGCAATGAAGAACCAAGATAGAAAAAAAAGAAGAGAAAAAGACTCTAAAATGGGGCACAAGCCAATGTTGTTAGAAGAAAAGCGAATAGGCCGACGTGCCAGTGAACTATCTAAGATCATATCGAGAGTAAATTAATCACCCACTAAATGAGAGTTAAGCTCTTCTATGTGCCCCGGTGTAATTCCACATAAAGCAAAGGACGACTGCATGACCTTACAGCAGATGAATTCACACTAGATTCACTGGTTTGATTTAAAGGATTAGTTTGCCAAAAATGAAAATGATGAATCATTCGCTCATCCCCATGTTTCTTTCGTCTGTGGAACACAATGTGCTTTTCCATATCTAGTAGAAAAGCTCCAAAAGGACAAAAAAAAGTGTCTATATGTCTCGCAGACATGCATAAGTGAGATTTCAGGCCTGTCTATAGGCACAGTATTCCTTCTCTCTTTTGAGATCTCTGCACCAACTCTGTTTCATCTCTGTTTCCTCATATCGCTCAACATAATTCAGAATGCTTCCTATCATGCAAGAGAGCACAGAGAGAGCTATGATGATGATGGTTACTATAGATTTAATATTGAATTATACCTGTCATTTGAGACCTACACTGTCATCAGTCTTTCTTCTCACTCCCAGTGTGATTCCCCAGGAATGTGTCTTTCTCCCACTGAACGGTTAATGTGTTGCCAGGCATCCGTTACAGCTTAAAGAGATGCATCCAGGCCAACAAATTGAGCAGTAAATTGGTGGATATGAGGTTCAATTAACAGCAACAAGTCATGTGAAGAGAGTGACAGCATCCTAGAGAGAGCTTGAGTGTGCTTGTCACCGTTTCTCCCTAAAGGTTTAATTCTGAAGAGTGGAAGTCATTCTTAAAGCTTAAAAAAATTCTGCACTTATTTTGGAAGCCATTTTGAGTTGTACTTTATATATCTTTATATGTAATATCATCAGTTAGTAGTATTAGTAGATGTTGGGAAGACTTTAAGTGGAACAGTTTTAGTTTTTATCTATACAGTAAAGTCTGAAATAGTTTTTGCCTTAAAATGTCTTTTTTTTTGCATTCCCCAGCTGAACAGGTTTGGTGCATTTTATGGAATGGAGAAAAACAGCATTATTCCATTTATGACTCCATGGCATGATTCAGTGTTTGTAGGTCACATCAGAGGACAAATAAGACGATGTGTTTTGGTTGGGGGTGATGCCCCCTCTATCCTATTGTGCCCCCCACACTGTGTCGTTAATGAATTTGGCCCCCCCACCCCCAAGGCCTCCACAGGTCTCTAGGTCTCCAGGTCTCACCTGATTGAGAGGAGCACGTAGGTCTCGCTCCTCCCTCACGCCGAGCACATTACCAAGCCCATCTGGTGCCCTGCTCCCCATGCCAAGTACAGCCCAGTCCGTCAGGACAAGGTCATGTGTTGGCATATGTTCTGGCACACCGTTTCCCTCCCCAAAGGCCCAATACCTGAGACCAGAACAGTGTGTTGGGATGCCAACTAGAGGTTTTACCAGAGAAAGAGTGCAGTCACTGGTAAGGACTAGTACAAGAACAACTAGAGGTATTTCAGTTATGGTTGCATAATACTAGTATACTATAGTTTTGGATTGTCTTGAGTAGAATTATATATACTACTATATTACCTCATATTGTCTTATATTGTTATATTGTAAAAAATAATATATATATACCTTATATCAGGATTTCTCATCCTTTTTGTCTTCTAACAAGATGGACAACATTAATATGTCTTTATGTTGTTAAGTCTCTTATACTTACAAAAGTAGGGTTTTTTTTTCATCAAAAATACAGGTTTTTTTAAAATTGTGAATATTATTACAATTCAAAATAACCTTTTTATAATTTAAATATATTTTAAAATGCAGTTAATTTTTGTGAGGACAAAATATAATTTTCATCAGTTACTCCAGCCTTCAATGTTAAGGGATTCTTCAGAAATCAGGCATAATTTGTTCTGCTTAATATTAGCTTTTTAACGTTCTTATTTGATGAATAAAAGGTTCAAATCACAGCATTTATTAGAAAAAATAAATCTTGTTATGATAAATCACTTTACTGTCACTTCTGATCCATTTAATGTATCCCTACGTTATCTTAAGTATCAATTTATTTAAAATAAATAAAAGCTCTCTCTCGCTCTGGATTCTCCCCAACGTTTAATATTATATAATTTATAATATATAATATTCTTTTTATATAATTATGATTACTATATCAATTAATATATTTACAGTATTTATTTTTTCATTATTATTTCTTTCTTCTGTCGTATAAGACAATCAGTTTTCCTGGCTTCAAAGAGGGGCATCACCCTCCAGAAAATTAAGATCCAGCACATTAAATAATTATTCTGACAAGTAGTTTATCATAACTGTAGACCGTGTAGGGTTGCACAAAATGACGGTAACCCTATATACCAGCTGTTTTGTAACAGCTTCATTTCTCTCTTATGCAATCAGACTTTTTGAGCTATTGGAACATCACATACAGTATGCATGCAAGCCAAAATCAATTCATCAAGACGAGTATAATATGGGAACACTTACAACTCACCACTTATATCATTAGAAAGACATTATGATAGCAAAGCTGTTGTATAATTTTCCTCATTATGTTAATTTCACTGACATCTAAGCTTCAAACACTGGATGTATAAATATATAGCTCTTTTTTCATGCTTTTAGGATGGCCTTAACGCAAATATCTGAATGTTGAAAGTGTTTTTAGTGAGTTTTTTGTTAAAGCAAGCAGAACAGAACAAAGCATAGCCTAACTTGGCATAGCTCAGCACTATACGTATAGTGACTCCAGAGTCCTGGCTGTAATGGATTAGCTATAAATAGGAATGACAGGTTAATGTTAATTCCATGATTTACAAAGCAGGTGTCAGTGATATGTTGAAGGATGTGATCAGGGTCCTGCCTCTCCTGCCTGATTCTTTTTCCGTCAGCGTCCAGCTCGGTTTTGCTGTGGCCCGGTTGTCCTTCTCCTGTCTAAGTTCCCTATTGGTATTCTGTCACTCTGAGCGCTGCTGAATGGCTAGTGAAGTGTGACGGACAGAAGCCAGGCTCTCACACACAAGGGCAAACTCTCACACACACACACATATACTCACGCTGCTACAAACAAGCACACACACTTCCAGCTTTCTCTTTTTTTTTTTTTTTGTGTCCATTTCACTTCATTTTATTGAATTTGAATTCTAAGCGAAATAAAACATCATGCTCATTACTGAAAAGCTTTTTCTGTAGTAAACATGTGCAATAAAATCAATATTGATTAACACAGCCTTGCTTCTCTACATAATGCGTGTGTGTGTGTGTGTGTGTGGGTGCCCTTTGTATTTGTGTATAGAAAATGAGAATTTAGAAAGAAATCACTAACTCTGTGCATGCAGAACTTGGAAACAGACCCAATCCTGTTGTAAGTTGCACAAATAAAGCACAGAATTACAAAGAATAGTACAGAATTATAAAGGCTTAAAGATGATGTAACACATTTCAGTTGTTTTGCTAACTTGCTCTAGAAAAAAGCCACCCCTTTTAAAGTTTTTAGCATTTATTCACAGGCGCAGAGAATTGAAAAACATGGCATGATTGACACAGCTGAAATGGCAATGTAATGATGATGGCGACTGGATTTTGAATGAAACGTTCAAGAAAAATGTGCATACTGTATACTACCATTCATTTTTGTTGTAAATAAATGAATACTTCTATTCACTCATAACATTAAATTCATCAAAAGTTAAAGTGGAGACTTATTTCTTACAACAGATTTTTATTTTAAATAAATGCAGTTCTTTTAAATTTCCTGTTTAAATATTCAAACATAATTCAGCTTTGCCATCACAAGAATAAACTGCATAAAATATACTCAAATGTAAAACTGTAATTGTACTAATATGTCACAATATTTACTGCATTACGTAATATTGAGTTTTGAGTACTGAGTGATACCAAAATGATCATCTGTTGTCAAATTGAGCAACATTTTTCCCAAAAATGAAAATAAGTTATTTTGAAAATATACAAGCAACAAGTAAGTAATAAGTAACACTTTACAATAAGGTTCATTAGTTAACAACTTCCACAGCATTTAGCAATCTTGAAATTAATGCTAATTTCAACAGTTACTAATGCATTATTATAATCATTGCATTGCATCAATGCATTGAAAACTAACATAAACTAACAATGAATGACTGTATTTTTTAACTAACTAACATTAATTAAGATTAACAAATACTGTAATGTGTTGATCATTGTTCATTCGTGTTAGTTAATACATCAACTGATGTTAGCAAATGACAGTGTCATCACTTAATATTTAGGTAAGGCCGGGATCACGTGTATATAGATTTTATGCAAATATAAAATAAAAATAAGTGTATCATGACATCCTTAATTTTCTGCCTTTAAGGCACCTTTAAGCAACCCTGATGTTGACTAGTGTCTTGCCTTAACACCACAACATGGCTATTTAATGCAGCGTAGCTTGCAGAGATGGAGAGGCACATGCTGTAAGACTTGCTGAATAGTTTATAGCGTTATATGTTTCTAGCCTTAATTTCTCTCTTGTGTATTATCTCTATGTACTGTTCCTCATTTCTTTGTTGCCGTGCTCTTCTCTCTCTCTCACCACCTGTCATTGTTTGATACACCCCGTCCTCCTCCTCTCTGTGATTGCACTGGTAGTCTTCAGTGGCATGTTTACACAAACTACTTAAACAGGCCTCTCTTTTGTCAGCCATGTTGTGCTGCTCAGCTTTTAATTAGCCCTTTGTCTGTGCAGTATGCCTCTCTTTATTATTTTTCCTGTGCTTGCACTGTGTTCTTTCCAAACACTGGCTTGAAAATTGGTCACAGAGGGAGTGTACTGCCTGCCTTCTGCAGCCAGCATGCGTGTGCGTGTGTATGCGTGTGTGAGGGGGATTCTTTAACCTCTATTAATGCACAGGCCAGGTGCTGGATAATAACATACTTGACAGAGGAAAAGAGACATCATTTCTAATAAGCATTTCTTATTCCTCCATTCAGCAACAAGTTGTACAGAACAAGGGGGACCAATTTTTGAAGTCTCAAATCGAGACACACAGACAAGGAAGACGTCCCCACTGGAGTTGTCTTTACAACTATTGCACTATTTTAAATAAACATCTCTTTTCATGGTTATATGCTATGCATTTAGAATCAGCTGATATATATTATGTGAGAGTTATTTTGGCAGTATGCTGCCAATTAAAAGTTTGGAACAACTGTCACATAATCCTTCAAAAATCATTCTGATTTAGTGCGCGGGGGTCATTTCGTTTATGTAGGAAAGATGAAAACACTTGTGCTGCTTAATATCTTTAAAGAAAAATGATACAGTACTTAAATAAGTAAATTAATGCTTTCATTCACTACAAATGATGAGTTAAATTGATCTAAAAAAAATACAGAAACTAAATTTTAGAAAGATTTCCATTTTTAGTAAATGTTATTTTGCAATAATTGTTAAAGAATTATGCAGCAAAAACTGTTTTCGACATTTATGATAACAAGAGCTATTTATTAATAGAGTACGAATATTAATCGATAGCAATTATGCACCAAATTAACATATTAGAATGATTTCTAAAGGATCATGTGACACAGGAGTAAAGACTGCTGAAAATTCAGCTTTTCCATCACAGGAATAAATCGCTTGGTAAATAAATAAATATATTTAACAGCTATATTCATAAAACATTTTAACTTGCAATAATATTTCACTTACTTTCTTACTTTTTTTTACTTAAATTTTGATATTAAAAAAAAAGTCTTAGTTTTCAAATTTAACAAAAGAAGCTTTAAAATTATTTCGAAAAGTGTTTCGAATGAATGGAGAACAGTGATGTTTTGTAAACCAGTTTTGAAACAATATGAGGGAGATTAAGTCATGACAGAACTTTCATTTTTGGCTCAATTATTCCTGTAAATCTTATGTGGTTGGCATGTTGATTTTGCTTTTTTTTTTTTTGTTTTTTTTGGTTGTCAAGATGGTCAATACAATATTTTATGACATGACTGCATTTTAAGACAAGGATCAGAATAGCCTGAAACTTTATCAGCAAGGTCAAAACCCCAATTTCTTCCTAAAAAAACAGGCAGTAATTTAAAGGAGTCACTTGTATGATTGAAGTTGTAATCGATAGACAGATCTCCCCTCCAATTTTGTTGATTGTCATAATTTTTTCAAGCGACTGTGGTCTGTGACAGGTCTGGAATTAATGGAATGGTTCTGTGGCGGTAAAACTGTTCAGAAAGAACATTTAGAATACTGATGATGACACCTGCAAGACTAAGCCTATCACACGGCTCCATGCGCTGCGCTACCGAAATAGCGGGGACAGATTATTTGGCTCGGATGAGGAAGAGATGGCTCAGTCTAATCCCAGTCAGATGTGGTTACAGGTATAAGAGAGGATAAAGAGTGTGCATGAGGGTGAAGAGACAGGAGGACTGAATCACTTTCACTGCAGTGGGTCTTCACAGGTCACCTTCCTCGCTCTTTACTCAGAGATTATTCACGAGCACACATCCTCCACAGAGACAGGAAACACGCAGACAGCTTTGGGTTTCGAATTCGGAGAAGTTCACATCACGGCAAAATGACAAACACTTAATAAGTGACAAACACAATTTAAATCCGTCTCTTAGGGAACGGAGGACATCATTCAAAAGGTCAAAAGCGAGTTGGGAAGGAAGTTAATGTAATCACTGCAGTTTATGGGGGAAGCAGTATATAGTAATCCAATAATGATAAAACGTTGAAGATTTTTCATTCCTTTAAAGCTTTCGTTTGGAAACGTGTTTACAAAAATGGAGACAAATCCTTTTTGAGATTGCTTGGGTAAGTGCGGGAATGATCTTCCAATTTTATGGGTCTACAACGGGGACCCATTGAGAGGTCTGTCATGGCACTGCAGGGGAACCGTTAATCTGTTTGATCCTAACCTCGTTTTTGAGGAAGGAAGATGAAAATATGCATTACCAAAATAATATCTTAATTTCAACTGAAACTGAAGTATAGAGCTAATTTTAAGCCAAATATACATTTTCATTGTGCCCCCAGCATTAAAATGTATTAAGTAAAATTAAAAAAGTAATGTATAAGACTGGGTATCAGAACAGATTTCCCAAATCAATGTTAATTTTTGATGAAAAAATGTTTTGTTATTGCTCCAAATTATATTGGGGGCTCCAACTTTAAAACAGTAGTTAAGATTGCGTTTAAAAATCTTGTATGAAATTAACTTTTAGTATTAGAGGTTGGATTTTTTGTTGCCTCTTTCTGCAGGTTGCTTCATTACGCCAGTAGCAAAAAAAAAACATTCAGTCAACCATATTGTTAAAAACATTGAATCATTCAATAACAAAAGAATGACTTTCTTAATAAGCAAAGTCTTAAATAATTCACTCAAATGTTTAAATGTAATGTTAATGTTTTCTTTGAGTTGATTCAGTGAACAGTTCGCTCAGACTCATCCAAAACCTCCTGAGTTCATGAATATTTTTGAACGATTAATTAAGTGTCCTCAGCCTTTACGAGTTCAGTTTTATGCACTAAAAGAAGAGGTTCATAAGAGGCATTTTACAGAAAAGTTCCTTGATTATTACGCCGGAATGAGAGTATATCAGCCTAGAAAACTGCAACTTTTCATTTTCCGTACGCAACTTAGTACGCAATGAAAATGCTGGATAGGGACAGAACCAACAAGTGGGTTGTTTTGACCCAGCACTTTGAGTAGTAAGCAATCAGCTGTTGTATTTAACCCGGCAATAGTTTGAGTGTACCAGCTTAAGCTAAAACATGGTGGCATGTCGGACAGATATTAACTCTGTGTCTCTTTAAAAAACTTTGCTAGCCCTTATAAACTCATTAAGATGTAGAATCCCCAAACCGAACAATATATTTACAATGGTATTGCCTTCAGCTCTTTCATAAAGTCACTTGTTCTCTCTTCAGGGCTCTTCACAAGTATGCGAAAATCTCTGTTGCTCTATCAGCACGTCCGCTGCATTAATGGACTGTGTGAGCCATTGATTTCTAATTACACTAAAGTCTACTCTGGGGATAAATATTGTGTGGCGCGGCCATCTTGTGGCTTATTGTAATCAGAGTGAGTATTGATTGGCTGTCCAGGCTGCAGAAGTAATCTGTTTTAAATACACTGGGACTGGAGTGAATGGGCCAAAACGGCCTGTGCTCTGACTGTGGAATGGGTTCGGATTTAGTCCTGCGAGTGACGTGAAACAACTGGAAAGAACCACACTGAAATGATGACTCGCACTGACCTGTAACAAAAATCCTTCGTACATATTCAGTGCGTATAGTGTGTGTGTGTGTGTTAGTATTGTGTGTGTGGTGTCAAGGTTCACTCAAATCCAAGAGTCGATGTCAATAGAATAATTTTAATATCCACTGTTTTTGGTAAAATACATTCTATAGGATTCTATAGGACCTTTGTTTGTGTGGCTCTGATATGAACATAAATAAGAAATTCTGGGGTCTGTGCTCATATTTTCTGAGTAGGCAGTGCTTTTCTCCCCAGACTGTAAAGTATTGCTCTTGAGAGCACTTCAGCTCTATCTGTCTCCATGTTTTTGAGAGGCTTCACTGCTAAAACTCTCTCTGTGGCCTAAAAGACAAAAAGTGCTTCCCTCTTCCCTCTGTCTCTTAACCTTTCTTACTCATTGCAGAAATAAAACACAGCTAAAGAGAAGGAGAACCTTTGATAAAGGAATGCTATGCTTTGTTATTTTCCTCCCCTAGCATTATAATCACAACTTTTATTGCGTATAGTTCTGTGTATAATGATTTGAAATTATAAAGATGATCAGATATGCTTTATGTACAAATAAGACTCTTGAAAAGCCATGTCAGTCCATAAGCACTTTTTTGTGGTACAAGCAATCACTTACTCCATCTGCAGGTGCAGCTGTGCAGAAGTCAAGATTATTTACCCGGAAATGTACATTTCCCTCCTCTCTACCTCAGCTCTGCAAACGCAAAGATAATTGCATTTTGATAGACGATTAATGTTAATGTAGGCTCATTAATCTTTGAAAAGCTCTTAAGACCACGTCTTTGGTGAGGCGTACTGCAGTGCGTGCAGAAGGAAGGAGGAAGGCAACAGAATGGCTGCCAGTCATGGTCATTTGTTCTTGATTGTCACTTCCTTTGTGTTTGTTCATGTTTGCTTCAGAGGCCTGTCATTTTGTGAATGCGTCTGGTTTTTGTATGTGCACAAGTATGTTTCTTTAAGTCTGTCTACTGTACTTAATAGAAACAGTGAACAATAAATTGTTTTTACTTTATATATATATATATATATATATATATATATATATATATATATATATATATATATGTGTGTGTGTGTGTGTGTGTGTGTATACACACACACATATATATATGTGTGTGTGTGTGTGTGTGTGTGTGTGTATATATGTGTGTATATATATATATATATATATATATATATATATATATATATATATATATATGTGTGTGTGTGTGTGTGTGTGTGTGTGTGTGTGTGCACCCATTAACCCTGATTAATTGCATACAAAATAAAAGGTTATGTTTACATGTATATGTACTGTGTATATTTATTATGTATATATAACGAAAAACCCACATGCATGTATATATTTCAGAATAAAATATTTTTAGATATTTTCAATATATTTATTTATGATATAAATTAGAATTCATGTAATGAATGTGTATGTATATATATACAAATCTATATACGCCCACATATATTATACAAACAAAAACTTTTATTTTGGATGTGATTCATTTTAATTGTTGTGTTGTGCTCTTTAATATTTTTGCATGAACTAAAAACCAAAGTTCCAAAGAATTGGATTTAAGTGAAAGTTTTGTGCAACATTATAAATGTTTTCACTGTCACTTTAAATCAATTTATTATATCTTTTCTGAATGAAAGCAATAATTTATTTTAAACAAATTTGCAGCCCCCAAACTTTTGAACAGTAGTGTATGTCCGAATGTGATACATTCCTGTGAAATGTGGTTATGGGTGAGTATAGATAGGAGGAAGTGATGTTTTGCAGGCACAGAGGGTGTAATTCCCACACCATTACCTCGGATTACACTTGCTTGCCGGGAAAAAATTGCAAACGCATGGCATAAAGAGATTTCTTCCCTCCTTCGCAGTTCTGCGGAGATTTGTATATCTCATAGCAGACAGATTAGCATTTCTTGTTCAACCCTTTAATAGCACCGCTGTACTGGACATCGACCCCTGAGGGACATTAAGGGCTTATTGTTTAATTTATTATCTCCTACTAATCCCATTCACACTACCCTTATGTGGCCTTACTTGACTAAACTAAATCCACAGTCACTTTTTACTGTGGAAAGCGCATCAGGTTGGCTGCTGTTGAATGTGAATGTCGACCATATTTTTCTTTTTTTATGGATATTTATAATGGATATAATATGATAATATAATGCCATACTGGATTTATTTCCTACTGTTTTAATCACAGTGCATTCTGGGAGTCCCTTTGCTACAAAGGCCATAATGAGCTATCTTAGAGGGCAGCGTAATTAAGATGCCAAGAAAACGATGCCTTTGAAACCTGCCTCTGTAGGCAGCTCAGTTGGTTTTGGTAAAGAATGCATGTTTCTTAACATAAGAACTGTCTGAGCAACCTATTAGTCTTTTTTTTTTAAACTCTTGTTAGTAAAGCATCATCCTATTTCCCAGCTTAAACCAAACTATTTGAATACGGTTGAAATAAAGCCCTTTCTTCGTTCCCTGCCGGTACACTCATATTCTCGGCTCATCTTAAATTGGGGGATTTCTCTTTCAGCGCTGCGGCTGCCATCATGTTAATAAGTACAGTGGGAAACACGCTCTCAGATCTGACTGTGCTGCAAGTCATGAGTCTAGACTGTTGACATGCTGCAAAGCAAGCCACTTTCCTCATTCATTATACGTTTTATGTGTCACTGGTTTGTTCCCAATTAGAACTGAGCTCTCACTCAGGTTTGACATATACCCATTTGATTAGCATGGATACACTCTTCTGGGAAAATGAGAAGAATATCCAGAAGATTCGGCTATTTTTATAAAGAAAATACTCATTTTATGTGCTGTTTTGCACTTCAAATAAAAGCAGAAAATCTGATTTTTATCTCCAGTCATTTGAATTTAAAAACTTCTTGAAGACTACAGTGGATACAAACAATTCAACAACAAGACGATAAGAAACGCCTGTGGAATCACAAATCTAAATAAGTGTTTTGCGTAATTTGTAGTCTGATGATAAACCTATTTAGCATATTAATAAGTAAGTGCTAGGACAAAAAAAGGAAAGTCGTGAAATTTGTTTGTTCAGTTGAAATACAGATGAACTTTGTAAGTTCTAGTTTTATATTAACTGCATAATTGTTCATCTGTTCATCTTCTGATATAACCATCAATTAGTGTTGTTATTGTTAACTAATCCTAGTAATTGTAATCCTTAAATAATTGTAATAAATAAATAATAATTCCTGCCATTTATATTCTAAAATAGAATAAATCACACACACACAGTATTTTTCCAATTCAGTATTTATATGACTTTATTCTAGTTTTACACCAGTTACCAAAAAATTAATTGATGTTATGCAATATTATACAAATTTACTTAACCAGTAATGTGCCAAAGAACTGCACATGAATACATAAACAATATGTTTTGGCATCTTGCAAACAAAAAAAAAAAAAGGTTCAGTGTTTTTGCTTTATCAAGTGCAAAAGACACAGAACTGGCCAAATCTGTTATATTTGCTATATTTATTATATATTCTGTTTCCTATAAAAATGAATGCTCTACAAGGATTTTCCCCAGTATATGATGTATTGCCGTCTATAGCAACAGCAACATGGTGTTTTACGGGTGATGTAATACACTTTCCTCCTATGAATAAATTCTCACAGCTATTTGATATTAAAAGCACTTGTAAGCAGACTCTTTCTGTGATGACAGACGGAGACTTCTCATATCAGAGAGCACCTGTGATGGGCTACACTGGACCTCTCAAATTGTATTTCCCCACTTTTACAAGCTTGCTCTCACTATCTCGCTTTCTTAGTAAAACCATTTTGCCAAAAGCTGTCCTTACCTCTCCACCAATCACATTAAGATTTAAATTTCATCCAGCCACTGGCTCAAGGGCACTTGAAAGCCCCGTTGAAGGAAAAGTAGAGAGGCTGTTTTCTTGCGAATGGATCGCGGCCCTTCAAAAGGCCTCCAAGCTGCGGGATGGACTTAAATCGATTACATGCATTGTTCGCTCCTCTAGAAAATTGATGTCTGGAGTTTTCATTGTTTTCGATACACGGCCATGCCTGAGAAGAGACTCATCGCTTATCAATGTGAACAATCTCCATTAATAATACTGTGACTTTTTTTCACTGTAATCCCTCCACAAAGTGTCTTTGAAAGTGAAGGTAGAACAAACAAACTTTGATTTTACTGCTAATGCCTTCTTCCTGACCATTTAATTTTAAGGCTGCAAACTCTTCCTCATAATGATTGTTGCCAACATGTGCAGCAATACATGAAGAACTAGCTTATGAGAGATACTGATGACGTTAAATGCATATTCTGAAGTCTAAATCTTGTTGTTTTGCAGTAAGCACATTTAAGTCAACAATTAATAACATATAGTGAAAATCAAAATTAGTTTGGTCAACTGAAATATTGTCCTCTTTTACGTTAGCATAATTGTTTGTAATCATTGATTATATATTGTTAAAATAGCAAGAAAAATGATTCAAATATAGGTAATTGAAAGACAAAATAAAATATTCATATTAGATGAAAAAAATGTGAACTAATATAACTAATATAATTTTTGCAAATTTTGCTTTGGCAATTAACTGAAATAATTTTAAGTTGTAGTAAAATTACTTGAACTATACTTAAACAGCTATATATAAATATTGAACCAATAAATAAATATAAAAAAGAAGAAAAAAAAGAAAACTGAAAAAATAGTATAAACCTGTACTAAAATAACACCAATTAATTTTGGTGTATTGACATATACACTCAAGATATAACTGGCAACTTAAAAAAAGATTGTCCAAAAGGCAATAAAAAATATCCAGGCTGAATTTACATTATATGTAATATGCATATTCTTAACAAGTAATCGGTAAAATGAAGTACTGAAGATGTTGCCAATATTATTCAAATAATTTTTGCTCTTCATGAATTTGATTAGCTTGTGAGATGGTATCATCATGCTCATTATTCACGTCGATGATGATTTTGATTGTCTCACAATCAAACTGTTAAATTACTGTCACTGTAATTAATGATGAATTTGTGTGTGTGTGTGTGTGTGTGTGTGTGTATATGTGTTTTGCAGGGTATGATGTACTTGGAGGACAGGAGACTCGTGCACAGGGATCTAGCTGCTCGGAACGTCCTAGTGAAGTCACCCAACCATATAAAGATCACTGACTTCGGTCTGGCTCGCCTTCTGGATGCAGATGAGAAGGAATACAATGCAGACGGGGGCAAGGTCAGTGTCGCATGACCCCAACAAGACAAAGGGCACGCACTGACATTTTTGCATAACATCGTTTGTGCTCTTTTACTGGAACAACGATGCTTTGAGTAATCAAGAAATGTGCTACACTTAACATTCATCCCTGGGTTTTAGAACACAGCCTCTAATGACAGGCTAATTAACAATGTTTGCTAAAACCAAAACAGAAGGTTGTCACTCTGCACACATTCATAAACACACGGGTTCTTAAGGGTCATGTTGGTACACACTTTAAACGACTAATCACAAAGTAAACATAGAGTAGTCAGACATATGTGCTTTTATTTTTCTGAGCAGTCAGTATTTGTCTCATAATGAAATGGGCAAAGGATTTCTGCTTTTCATTGAAGGAGAAAGCCCACACTATAAATGAATGAATGATTGAATTAATTTTCTGGTTATATATTTTTTATTTGCCACTAAAGCCATATCCTAAACACAAAATACCAGTAAGGAACCACTTAGAATTAGTAGCAATGCAGTAAAAATAACTCTAAAAAAAATAAATAAAGCATAGCAACACCCTGGTAACAACCTGCCCTAACTCTGCACCTTTTCATTTCAAACAAACTTCCACCCACCTGCAGCCTGTGTCCTTTTCCTGCACTTCACTTCATGTACACACTCCACCTTATCCGTTTGAATCTCTCTCTTGGTTCTGCACCAGAATAGAGCACCCTGGGATTCTGTTCTGCTCAGCTCCAACCATCCACCATTTGAAATCAGCCATGTTTGTTCTCCCACAGAGGAAAAACTCTAAAGCTTTAGCGTGGTTTGACGCAGAGCAGCACTGCGCACACATTTAGCCCAACCTGTTTCTTCCAATAGAAAAAGATGAAAAGAAGCAGATATCACTGATTATTCCATTTCTAAAATATTAACTTTCCAGACGTAATATATAATGCATGATTCTGTGATAAGGTTTGGTTTTAGCGATGTAAGCTTTGAAGAAACTTTGTCAAGTTTGTAAATAAACAATAAAGCTGTAAAGTGTTTTTTTTTTGTTTTGTTTTTTTTACTTTATTACATTTTCATGTACTGTATCATTGTGTATTTTTTATTCAACATGATACACTGTTCCCTTTTGTTTTGTCAGATGCCTATAAAGTGGATGGCTTTGGAGTGCATTCACTATAGGAAATTCACCCACCAGAGTGACGTATGGAGTTACGGTGAGAGGAGCCTTAATTGCAGTTAATTGCATCAGTAAAATGTAATTTATCTTAAGTCTAATTTCAAGTGTTTTCATGCAGTTAGAATCAGACAAACACCGACCCAACAGTCTCAACACATGCCTACAAGCTTGATGGTTAATGGATTTTCTTCCAGGAGTGACTATCTGGGAGCTGATGACATTCGGAGGAAAGCCGTACGATGGAATCCCTACCCGAGAGATTCCTGACCTGCTGGAGAAAGGAGAGAGGCTTCCTCAGCCTCCCATCTGCACTATTGATGTCTACATGGTCATGGTCAAATGTAAGAGAGCTTTGCATAAGACTTTCATCTTCACACCCATGACACATCATGCTATAAGTTCTTATGTAGTGTTCAGGCAGGTAGCTAGGGAAACCTTATGAGTTGGAATGAACCTCAAGTAAACTGCTACATAGTTATCAATATGAAATTGTAGATTATTAAGACATTTAAAGTGCGTCAAGTGATGCACACTTTTGTTCAGTCCAGCTGTTTTTCTCTCAGCCTTTTGAGAGTCTGACATCATGTGTTTCCAAACGTTTCTTCAGATTCTGAAATAAAATATAAATTCAAAATTCAAAAGAAATTAAAAATTACAAAGTTAAAATATAAAAATTACCAAAACTTAACCTGAAATACAAAAAAAAAACATTTCTAATGAAAATTTTAAAACTAAAAAATAAACTAATTAAAAAAATGTATTTTCTAAAATAGTTTACAAATTGAATTAAAATAAGCGAAAAGCAAACAACAAACATTCACATCGTGCTGTAGTACTGCCAAAAAAAGCAAAAAACCTAATTGCCAGCCCTAGATCTTTATTGGCCAGACAGCGATTCATTAAAATCCTGGTGTCTGGGATATTGTGAACCCTGAACTAAACAGCTACTGAGATGTTTTCTCACTTGAAACAGAGTAGAGGCATGGACCCAGCAACATTATTATGGCACAGAAATATGTTTACAGAACTTACCATGAAAGTAAGTTGATTCCAGCGGATTTAACTACAGAAATATGAAGCTTGCAGTTTTCTTAAATCGCTTATTTTAATTGCTCTGTATAAAATATGTTATTTGAGTTGTTAATGCACTCTGCTTTTCTGGGCGGGTGAACTTATCAGTTTATCAGCATATTGTTGTGCATTATTGTAAACACATTTTCTACTGTTTTAAAAATAGAGGGAAAATGATTTCTGTGGTATTTGTCAACATTTCGCAGATGCTGAAGCCAGAACCTTCTTGTAATGTACAGAAAGCTCACAGCATTGTTTATCCGTTGTGTTCTACTTTGCTGATTGAAGCTGTGCTATGTGTGTCCCCCCCAGGCTGGATGATAGATGCAGACAGCAGACCCAGATTTAAGGAGCTTGCAGCAGAGTTCAGCCGAATGGCAAGAGATCCACAACGTTACCTAGTCATCCAAGTAAGAGCCTCACAGCTGGCCTCAAATGCCCACGATGTGCTGTACAATAATAAAATAAATTGATAAATAAAGCACATAAGTGTCATAAAATCTTATTTTTTCTACATAATACATGATATGTGAACCCTGATGCTCTCTGTTGTCAGGGAGACGACCGCATGAAGCTGCCCAGCCCCAATGACAGTAAGTTCTTCCAGAGTCTGCTAGATGAAGAGGAACTGGAGGATCTGATGGATGCCGAGGAGTATTTGGTGCCACAAGCCTTCGGTATTCCTCCACTAGCATACACAACCAGATCACGCATGGACCCCAACAGAGTGAGTGTACTACCCCATCACACACTCACACAGAGTAATTTAATAAACCACGCTCTGTCAGAGACAATATAGCTGAGATGGGCCACTTGTATTACAATGAATGGGGTAAATTGAAATGCCCATTTTGGAAGCTGTAGCAAAAGGAAGTCATGTCTTCCACATAAAAGAGCCAGTCTTCAGAGTTATTGCTTGGTCTTTACAATGGTTCTTGCTTTTTGATTTATGTCACAAAAACGTAAATTGGCTAGACCTACAGTAAGCTAAAACGTAATGTACATTTCACCTTTCAAGATTGTTGTTGTTATTTCAGAAAGGATGCATTATATTTACCAAAAGTGAGGTGAATTTAACAGTAAAGACTCTTAAATCGTTACTAAACAAACAAAAAAAAACTACAGTATTACATATTCTTTTGAACTGCCTGTTCATCAAATTGTCAGCAAAAAAAAATGTGTTATGATTTCAAAATGATGCTTTTTGCTGAAAATGTATCTTTTTTTATTGCATAAATACAGTAAAAAAAAAATAGAAAATGTAAATTAACTTGTAATATTTCACAGTATTACTCTTTTTTTACTGTTTTGATCATGAATTCAGCCTTGGTGAGCCTAAGAGACTTCTTCCAACTTATTAAAATCATACTGACATCAAAGAGTTTTTTAAGTGTGGATGCTTTAAATTTGCCAAAAGTAAGTGTAAACATTTTTTTAATTGCTGCCAAAAAAAAATCCAGAAAAAAATCAAGGTTTCAACATGATGATAAGATTAAATGCTTTTTGCTAATTTATTTAAAATTGTTACTGTTTTTTAGTTTCTTTTTACTGTTTTGATCAAAATTTTCCAGCCTGGATGAGTCTAAGACACTTGTTTCTTACTTTCTAACTAAAAATTGTACTGACCCAAAATCTTTTTGAACAATAGTACCTAAAAAGTTTGAAGAGATTCAATTTACTCTTCAGGATAGCACAAGTCCTTTCAAATATTAAGGACAAGAGGTCGTTGATGCATTGAACATACATCATGCATCCACATTTGGGTATTTTGCACATATTTACATATTTTAGGATACCTTTTACATTTTAATGCACTTTTAGTTCTCACTCCATGAAGCTCTATTTATTGCTTGTCTGAGGCTGAATTGAGTTTTCAGATGAGTCCATCATCTAACTGACGTTGACCTTGGAGCGGATGGATGCTTTCCTGGCCAATTAAGTGCCACGTGAGCATCCCAGAAAGCCAGACCCACCATTCCTGCACTGACAGATGCTACGTTCTCCCAGAAACGAACCTGTCTGCCGTTGAAATATGAAATCACAAAAGCGATAAGAAAAAAACGAAAGTCCCACAATTCAGTAATGCCCCCCTATTGATAAAGGGTATTGAAATGCTAAGATTCGCCCAGTCTTTTTTTTATTTACAGGTGCTAATTTGTCTCAGCATTTTCAAAAGCAGCAGTGCCTTTGTGACACGCATTAAGATTTTCCTGTGGAGCGGAGGAAGAAAAAAATAAAGTCGCCCTCAATACGCGTGCCTATAATGGGCTCCATGCCTGGGCTTTCATTACAGAGGCATGCCAGTGTAAATAACTGGGTCCTCACTAAAGTGAAGATGATATTTGCCTATAGACAGGAAGTCCAGAGTGGATATTTGCTCTGTGTTAGTCAGCCATGAGCACGTTATTAACTGTTGGTGTGCGCAGCAGCGATGGGAAAGGACAACCGATTGGGATGCGCCTCAAACAGCTCTTAACTGTAACTTAGCAAGACAAAATCTCAGGGTTCAATCAGTCTTTGCCAGGGACTTAGAACCGATTTAGCGAGGGTGTGAGAGTGTGTGGGAGGGGCGGGTGTGATGAAATGTTTCCTTTTTTCGCCTGGACCGTGTTCGCTAACCATGTGTGCCATTTTGCATTCTAACTTGCGTTTTGTTTTCGTCTAACTGGGAGAGAAAAGAGAGTGAGCGGTATGAATATCAATGAGGGACATCAATCCTTCAGAGCCTCTTTGGAACATTACAGAAATCTTTCGCCTGCAGTTTGCCGTATAAACTGAGCTTTGGGAAAACAAAACTCTGCCAAATAACCCAAATAGCGGATTGCAATATTAACTCAAATTCATCTCCACTCAAAATGATTTGAAGTTTGAGCATAATGGAAAAAGCACATTTTTGTGCATGTGTTTCAGCTCATCCTTGGTCAGTGGGTTGTACATTTTTAATAGGATACTGGGATAAAACCTTTTTTTTTTTTTTTTTTTTTTTTTTTTTTTAGGTTTGGATAAAAATTAAATGCTTTATTAAACTTTATATATTCATGTTTACTTTGTATAACTTATTTTATACAAATTAATTTGTATATAAATTGTGTTCCTTGTAAAATTCAGATTTGATTTATTGAATAGTAAAAGGAAATTACTGTCAAGTCTTTTATTTGCAGGATTACCATGTTTATTTACAGTATATGCACTTTTAGTTACTTTCTATAAGAATATAACAACTATGATATGTACATAAAATAAAATTGCGAATTTATTATGCTATGGCATTTAATTATACTGCCCCGCTCCTTACACAAGTATAGATTTACATTAGTTGTAGCAGGCTCAACTCTTACAGTAATGCTCAGCCCAGCAGCGCTCTTCATTCACAGCAATGAGCTCTAGGGTGCTCAGACAGCTTCATGAATGTGTGCTGGAAAAGTCAGGATGGGGAAAGAGAAAGAGAGATGAGATTTTTGTGGTTAGTGGACAAAATGTCAGTGGAAAGAGAAAATGAGGAAAGAGACACTGAATTCAGGACAAAGCCAGCGTTTCTCTGAGCAGGAAGAGCACCTGCAAACTTACCTCAGAGCATCCGTAGAAAAGTATTACTTATCTTGTGATGAGTATTTTAGAACAAACTGGTGAATTTAATGCTTTAAAAAAAATTGTTATTGATTCTGTTATTTAAATTTTGATGAACACAAACCAAACCAGAAGATTGTTCATAGTAAATCAATATGTCTGCTTTAAATTATGCAAAACAAAAGACTCAATAAAAAACAGTACATTAATGCCTCATTGTGACTAAATTCTGATTGGGTAATACCATGGTTTTCTCTAAAGTACTTTTAAGAACTATTTAAATACCATAATGCATGAACATGGTGATCATGGTACTACTGCAGTGGTTTTCAAACTTGTTCCTGGGTCCCCACAACTCATTTTGCATGTCTCTCTAATTTACACGCCAGATTCAGATTTACTGTACTACTGTATTATAGTTACATGGTTTTACCATGTTATATCAAGCATAAAATGTGCTTGGCCTTTTTTCTACAGTCTTGCCGCCACAGAACTTAACGAAAATCAAATTCTAAACAAGAACTAGAAACAAATACAGGCAGATGGAGAGAGTCTGAGGATTAGGAATAAGAAAAAAAACAAATAGTTTAATTGTGATGAGATTTCTAATTGCATCAGGAGAGCTGTGTTCCTACACACTCGTCTGTTCGTTCACTGTTGCCAAGTTTTCATTAAATCTCATAAACTGTATTAATATTTGGAGCCTCACTGGCATAAAATATTTGCCTCTCTTGAAGTGTTTAATTGTAAAGCAAACAGAAATAGATCATGCCGAAGATATTAAAAGGCTCATTTGTGTTTCTGCAGAACCAGTTTGCGTACCAGGACGGCAGCTTCGGCATGGAAGAGATGATGGCCACTATCCCACGGGTTGTGGCTGTGTCCGCGGTCAGCCCAGGCTGTTCTGCTCAGAAGCAATCCATGACCCAGCAGGGGGCCTCGGGGTCCTCTGAGGCATTTGAAGACAGCCGCTGTAATGGCACTCTCAGGAAGAAGGCTTCACCCAGGGCGAGCACCGGCGAGGACAGCAGTGGCCAGCGTTATAGCGCAGATCCAACTGTGATACTGTGTGAGCGCGGAGCGAGAGCGGAGACTGACCAGGAAGGATACATGAGTGCCATGCAGGACAAAAAGCCCTCAGGTACAGGAAGGATAAACTTGAGCAAGCGAGGAGATTGATCTAACAGAGCTCACCTGGAGATTTTACACTTAAAACCATTAATCCAGAGTCATTTGTAAACTCGTCTGTGCTTTTTCAATGGTTCACACTTTTCAGGTTGTTACCCTGTGGTTAGTAATTCATCTTTTGTAGTCAGGTTCTGAGATTTCACTCTTGTATATTTGAGAACTCTGGGTTATATTCTTGATATTTACAAAGTTAATAATATTATCTCAACAAATACAGCACAAAACCTTTTTTAATAACTGCTCGTCCATCTGTGCAAATTTCACCATATCCACTCTGGTCGTTTTAAAGGGATTGTTCAACTAAAAAATTAATTTATGTCTTTTACTGACCCTAATGCAATTGCACAACTGTAAGACTTCTACTATATAGATATTTTAAAGAATGTTGGAAACCAAACTGGTTGTGGAGACCACAGTCTTTTATTGAATAAAGACAAACATACATTTCAAAATGTCTTCTTTCAACCTCCATAGAAGAAAGTACTGTAAATCAGTGAATAAGGACAGAATGACAGAATTTGCCATTACTGTGACCTTCTTGCCTTACCTTTAAATGTTAAAACTAAACAGAACCTATAGAACAAAGTACAAGGCTCGTAATATTAAATGAGAAAAGATTTGAGGGAATTTGTGATTATTTGTCTGCACCTAAACATTACATTAAGATTACACTTTTTTATCTAAAGTGACTGACATTCCATCAAGACACAAAAAAAATTAAGAAACTAACCTGTCAGTTAACTTGCTGGAATCCTGCTAAACAACCATCCTCTTGTTTCAGATTGCTAAGATGTAGCACTTATACACAGTACCAACTGAAGCTGTGTTAGACATACTATAAAGCAGTTTTTCATAACCCAGGATCCAAAGCAGTGATTAATCCCTTTGAAATTTCACCAAAGTTGCTAAGACATTAAGCGTTTAGGACAGTTTGAAAAGAAGATACTGAATCTTGGGCTAATTTGTGTTAATTCTTGCACAGTCGTGGGCTCACTAGCACACTTTGTAACCTCAATAATTTGCATTCTTCTGTAAAGTATGCTGAAGTAAACTCAAGCAAAAAATGTTCATGGAAAGGACTCGGATTTACTATAACTCTAGGACTTCAGAGAGCATCCTATCGAGTCTTTATAGAAAACCTGCTGAGATCAATGGCAGTCGGCTTTACCTTAGAGTGCTAGCTGCCACAGTGTTCTCCTCTCTTCTGACAGCTCTTTTCTTTTCTCATGCAGATTATCTCAACCCTGTGGAGGAGAACCCGTTTGTCACCCATCGCAGAAACGGAGAGGTCCACACTCTCGAGCGAGGTTACCACAGTACCTCCAACGGACAGCCCAAAGTGGAGGATGAGTATGTCAATGACCCGTTATACCTCAACACCTTCCATAACTCTGGCGAAAAGAGTCACGACATATTGAGGAAGAACGGAGTCCCTGTGGTGCACTCAGCAGCGGTGGCAGCAGCAGTAGTAGCAGCAGCAGCAAACAGTGGAACTTCCACCAGCCAGAATCTTTCCCAAACCATGCAACCAGTGGCATCCAACACCCACGTCACAACACAGCCTCTCTACCAAGGCAAACAAAGCATCTCCACCCTCTCAGGCCACACCCTCCACTCTGCCCATCCCGGACACACCCTACACCCGACGCACACCCTCCATCCCGCTCACTCCGGGACCATCAAGGCTGACATAAAGCCCAAAAAGACATTTGACAATCCTGAGTACTGGCAGCACAGTCTTCCCCCCAAGGCCACTCTCCACAACCCAGAGTATCTGCAGGATTGCAGCACACGCTTCTTCTACCGACAAAACGGACGGATCCGACCTGCCGTCGCTGAGAACCAGGAATACCTGTCCGAGTATGCGCTAAAACCGGGCACCGTGTTGCCACCTCCTCCCTACCGACAGAGAAACACTGTTGTGTAGCAATGATGGCCCGAGACAAACAAGGAAAGTTGGAGGTAAAGAGTCATAGTGTGTTCTCACCCTGGCTCTCACACCAGCATCCCGATCTCTCCGCTCCTCTCTGAACTGGATTGAACACCCGACCTCCAATGACCTGGAACTGATCCACTTGAGTGAGCTTCTCCTCCAGAGGCATTGGTCACAGATGGCCACATCAATCAAAGCTCCTTCTTGCTTGTCCCTCCTCACTTCAATCCCCATTAAGACCAGTTTCCCCTACCTGAGCCCAGCTTTTGGAAAGCGACACTCTTCACAGAAATTGGTAGATGTCACACTCATCTCATTGAAAGCAAGTACTGATGTTGACGTGCAACGTGGGTTGATCCAATAGCAGAGAGGAGTCATTCTTTTGTGCAATTAAAGAAATGTTTATCGTTTATCTTGTTTTGGGATTTTGATTTGAAGATACGCTAAGATCTACTGTAATTTATGACTTTGGTTAGCATAGATTATTTTAGCACTCCATACATGATTTTATTAAGCAGATGTGTTGTATGCAAATCCGTCATATTGGGAATATCGTTGTGGGACAAAAGGGCCCAAAATGGCTCTCAATATCGTCTACTGATTGAGACTGAAATGTAAGCGACAGGACTGGCTATATGCTACATGCTGTTATATACAACAAAACATATGTTGATTACAGTGTGGTGTCAACTGGGACCTTCTCGAATGGCGCATCTTCAAAAGACACATTGTGTAATGTTCTGTTCAAAATATTTGCATAATTCATCTGCACATGTATTGCTCAAACAAGGCACTTTTTATTACTTTCATTGAGCCATTCTTTCTTCATTTTTGACTCATAAGTAGGACTGGAATGATTGCCAACTGGAAACAGTCTTGCGGCCTGTAAAACTACATGTGCAAAGGCAATGACTAGTGCTCCACGCTGAGAACAGTATCTCCATGCATATGAACAAGTCCGTACTGCAGCCCGCCACAAAATCAATAACTTCATAAAAGCTGATCTGCAACAGTCTACTGTAATAACATTTTTTATTGTTGATCTTTCCAACATTGATCTGTATGCTCACAGAGTTGTCACCTTAAGGTAGCCTTCCTTATTTTGTCATTTAATGTGTGGAACGAAAACCCAGATTGGGTTTACCTTGAACTTTAGAAGCTAAAATCAATACTAGCGACCAAGAGCATCCACGTAGATGGAGGAGAATGGATATTTACACTACAGAGCTACAGAGGCCCAGCATTTTACGGAAGACTCGACAGCACAACGCCTGCCTCCTCTTCTGAAATACGGCCGGAAAACTGTTAGAACTATATAAACTTGTCCCACATGCAAGTCAATGAGATGCACAAGACTTGCGATCAAGATGGCAGCTTTTCTAGCTGGGTTCATTAAGGCATGTTTTGAGGGACGTTTTGAAATCAAGAAGGCAGGAGTACCATCATGCAGTACCATGAGGAACAAATGAGAATGTACAAATGGAATCATTTGCCCCGAGGTCAGAGATGAGACTGCCTCAAATCTGTCAACTCCATTTGAACTGTCTCCCATAATGACTTTTCTATAAGAAGTGTCTCATGGAGCTACACTGATAGTAATTTAGGAAGATAACGCATCTTACTTGGGCACGTTGTTCTCCTCAAATGGTGAAAAACAACTTTGCTACATCTTCGGTAAAACCACACCATCCAGGTTTCTACAACTAGATTTGTGTATAGTTTGAACACTGCCAGTCACTATTCTTTTTTGTTTAGGGGAATAATCATGATGTTATGTTGCTGGTGTGGAGATGTGAAATGGTTTTATAGCACTTAACAGCCTGGCACAACCGCATGAGTTTGTTTTAAACATCAACGGCACTGATTGAATACTCATTTATTATAATCATAGCTACATAACGATAGCACACACCACCCGCCCATATACTTTTGTTTTGCTCTATCATTTTTTTGCCTTTGAATGTTGTTGTTTTTTTTCTGCTTATGAATATGAAGGTTTACGGTTACATGGAGCACTTTAATTAATGAACATAACAAAGATAGAGCGGAGTTCTTTTCATTGTGGGAATTGCTGTTCCCATGCGATAACAGATTAGACAAATGACATTTTTGGCTCTCTACTGGAAACCAAATCAGGGAATGTTAGTGACGCGCAGTGATTTTGCCAAACACAGATGTTTACTAATTGAAGTATTTATCTCAAGCTTTCATCCTTAAAAATAATGTAATTAGGGCAAAATTTAAGGTGGATCACTAAGATTATCTATATAATAATAATAGACACCTTTACAGGACAAAACTGATACTTGAAATTGCTTAATTTTAGCTCCTGTAGAGTTTGGAAAGTAGGTTAACAGTTAGGAAGTATAGTGTGTAGAACTAAGGCCAAATTATATTTTTTATTCATCTTTCTTGTATTTATGATGAACCCAGTGCATAGTTATCTAAAAGATTCTGGTTGGGGTTATGAAAAGCTCCAGAACCTCCATGAAAACCCTCTTATTTACAATTTCTAAGAGTTTTGAAGCTTTCAGTTACCTTCTCTTAGCCTAATTAAAGGCAAGGACCTCGTGCATTTGCTACTGATAACATCACCGCAGGTCTGGGTGTTTAAATCTATATGTAGCAACTGCTGTGAATACAGGGTGGGTAAAGATCTACTAAATCCATCAAGTGAGGAACAACTAGGCCAAAACAGAGGGAGAAGAATACCTGATGTGTGAGGGTTACTGTTTTTGAAGATTTTCACAGTTAGAGACTGTTATTGGGTGGAACTGATTATCTTTGTAAACATTTCCACTTTCTAGGAACTCTAGGAAATGAGGTTTGGATGGCGCACAACATTTTGTCTCACTGCACATTGTTCATTGGTGACTCACATTTCGCAGAATCAAGAAGAACATGCGAAAGACATCTTTACATGAACTTGTGTGTATATATATATATATATATATATATATCTGAAGGGGCTTGAAGATAATTAATCAAGAGTAGTGAGATACTGTTGAAGGCTTGTGTTCCACTTTTTTAAGCATTGCTTTAAAAATCTGAAGAGTGAGTTCACTAAGTTTCAGTGCAACACACTTGAATCAGCTCTTTAAAATGCTTCAAGTGTGCTGGTTGTCATGCTGTTTTTCATCATTCAATTAATGATCAGCAACATCTTTTATATGATTTCTGTTAAGAGTAATAGGCCAATAGCATTGAGTTAATGAACCCAATTTAAACAAAGGATGTGTACGCTAAAATAATAAAGACTTAATTGACAGTAAATACAGCGAAAAAACTATTTTGCTATATTTAGTGTTTGGTTAAACTGACTTGTGGGTGGCTGATTGGAAAGTGTGGCATTTTGAATTAAAAAATCAAATGCAGAAGCACTTAGTGAATTCACCCTTTGATCCTTTTTTGTTTGTTTTTTTAGCTTTTCTCCTTCATTTCTAACATGTATCAGCTAGTTGCAATATACATGTAAAATCCACGTACAATTTCATTAATGTGTTTTAACGGGCCCTACAAAAAAAACTTTTTTTATAATACTATGTGATCATATATTTTATTGTATAGAGAGGCAATAAGCTTTACAAAACACAGTGCGTTTCAGTTTGTGTTATCACATTACTGTTAAGTTATGAGTATGTTAAAGCACTTCATGTTTAACACCACCAGTTAATGTCTTTTCTTTTATAATTTCTCTTGAAATGCTCATTGGAACTTATTTTGCATGTGGCAAGGTAGTCAGAAAGTATCGGTAGACTAAGCACAGTTAAAAAAAATCGTTTTATATTACAAAGGACAAAAAAGGGAAGAAAAACACCTTCCTGCAACATTGACATTTGGAATGGTTGTTCCTCATGATTTTACTACTGTACGTCAATGAGAAAATGTGAATAGTATTTTTATAGACAGTTGAATTGGCCAGATGTATTTGTAAATAGCTGAGAAACTTATGCTCTTTTTGGACTGACCTTTTTTTTTTTCCCCCATTATGTTTTGTTGACTTATATTGTGTGTGACCGGTTATTCTTATTTGATGGCTGTATATATCTGTAATTTGAACAGCACATATTTGATTTTGTAGATCTTGCAGGTTCTTTTAGTACTTCGGTGTGTTTTTCGTGATCGTATGTAGCCCGGCTTGGTGCTTTTTGTGTTTTTTAACCTCTGCCCGTGTTCAAGAGGTAGGAGATGTTTTCTTTCTGTCAGGTATAGCCTCCCTCCATCACCCCACAATTTTCTCTTTTTGTACAGAATCCAGCGTGGGGAATCTGCAGCTGTGTGACGATAGCATTTGTATCTCCCAGGAATCTCTCTCGAACTCCAGTTAGGCTTTTCCTGACTTTAGTCCCGGTCATATGGGTAGTGTCTAGTTCTTTCTCAGTATGTAATTCATATTCATGCACAATCTCCCATCTCTTCACATCTGCAGCCAACCGCACCGTGAGCGAGCTCAGGCTTAGCCGCGAGCCACGAGCGCGAATACGGTGAAAAATGATGGCAAAAGCTGAGCTCAACCATCTCAAATACATCCGCTATGGTGTTCCTCCAAGAGATCTGTAAGTCAGAGTGTATTATTCACGCTGTCAAGTGGACTAATTGCCTGGAGTGGTGTTCATTTGGCCACGTTGTTATTGAGTGACGGCTCATCAAAACTAAAGTCAAGTCTTGTCATTTTTGACGCCCATCTTCAGCTCTGGTCACAGTAAATTTCTTCACCACAGCTTTCCCATTCCCCAAAGCTAGAGCATTTAAATACTGTTTCACAGTTTTGTTACCTGAATCTATATTTTTAATTTAATATAAATAAATAAATAAATACAACACCTGATATACGAGTCTGTTTTTTTGTTTTGTTGTTTTTCTTTTTTTTAAAGCGAATGCATCTCACGTTCTTTGACATTAAGATGGCTCAGAGATTTCGCTTTTTGAATGTCAGATTCTGACATTTTTTTCCACAGCATTTTGAATGTCTGTCAAGTCTACAACCATCTTCAAGGCAATGATTCAGAATTTCACTCCGTTAAAATCAGATATGCAGCATCCGAATGCTTTCAGATTTCAAAAATCACACACTACAGCTTTTTTAAGCGTCATAAAAAAGATGGGATATAACATCAAAATGTCACCGTGAACCGCTATCCATGTGCTCTTGACTGCATATTCATCACTTTGTTTGAACAGAAGTCTTGTTTCCGAATTAAGCTCTAATCAGAAGGCAATTGTTTCATATAAGGATGTGAGGTGGTTCTGCATTTATAGGCGCTATTCTGTGATTTTATTGTGCTTTACACTGCAATCTGATGAAAGTTCTTGCACTTTTACCTGAATTGCATTGCATTCCACCTTAAAACTTAATATCTCTGATAATCACAAAACAAGGTAGTAAAACGTGATTATTTGTGTTGTGTGCTTGTGCATGACAGATCTTTTCCCCCGCAGTGACATTTTATGGTATCATCACTGGAAATCCAATATTGTAAGAGGGTGTGATCAGTATTGTCTTTCTTTTTCCCCCTCTCTCATACTGAGTCGAATCACTTTTCTCAAGCACATAATTGAGTGTGATAGACGCAATCCATCATTTTCCCAGCCCTCCCCTCTTTACCTGTGACATTCTGTATGGATTTTCCCTTGAAGAGAAATGATCAGAATATCTGGATCTAAATATAACTTGATCTCTCCAGCTGAGATGATTTACTGCTGCTGTTTTTGTACCAGTTTTCATGAAAACATCTGCATTCTGCCCTAAAATAATTCTTTTGATTGGGTAATATGCTCTAAATTAGGATCCAATTGGGTGCTTTCATATTACTCTAGTGTGAGCACAACCTCAAAATGCTGGAAAATTAACTCCAGCAATCGCTCGTCTACAGGAATAGTTTGTTCAAAAATAAAAACTGTCATTCATTTACTTCGCCGTTCCGAACCATTATGAGAAAATGCAAGTGTCTTTTTGACCTTACATGCTTGCTAACCTGTTGTTTGGGACTACCAAAACCAATATATGAAACCTTTCATAACCCATAATGGGGGCACTTTAATGAACCACCGAGGAAGAGGGCCATGGATTTCTCTTTTACAAAAGAGCAATGCTATTCTATTTTCTTATTGTGGAGCTTCACATCTTCGTTTCCATAAATGCAGAGATAAATGTTGTGCTTCGTCATGTGTGGCAAGAAAGTGTACGGCGCTAAAGGCATTTTCCAGAATACGCAGCCTGGTGTTACTGAAAGCCCTGTCGGTACATCAGCACGCGCTGCGTTTGTGATTGAGTGGGCCCGGTATAGACCACTAAGCAGAGGAAGAGTTCCCCTGAGAGCTTTCATTATAGGACGCATATTACATTCCCTGCAGTGAAGAGATGAGGCGCAAAAGCTACCAAGCAAGAGTCTTTCATTTTCCCTCAACGTGCCCAACGATATGCCTCTGCCTACAGGTAACCTACGGGCCAATCTCTAGAGCAATCTCATTGACTGAATCCCATTACAAAATATCTTTTTTGAATCTAACAGAATGATTGCCACCAAACACTTTAGCATTTCATATTGGATATTTTCCTGTCTGCTGCGGTTGAGCAATGCTCATCAGTTCGCTAATCTTTACAGGTACATTCCAAAAAATGTGAATATCATAAAACCTTCTTTTTTACTTATTTCAGAAAGTAAAACTTTATATATATATATATATATATATATATATATATATATATATATATATATATATATATATATATATATATGTGTGTGTGTGTGTGTGTATATGTATATTTGGATATTAGATCCATTACATGTAGAATAAACATTTTAAAAGTTTCTTTGTTTTAATTTTGATGATTAGATCTTAATTGGCAATGGTCCAGAAGATGATCATTGACACCCTCCACAAAGAGGTTAAGTCACAGAAGGTCATTACTGAAAGCTTTGGCTGTACACAGAGTGCTGTATCAAAGCATTGTAAATGATAAGTTGACTGGAGGGAAGAAATTGGGTATAAAAAGGGGTTCAAGCAACAAGGATGACCTCAAGCTTGAGAATACTGCCAAGCAAAGCCGATTCAAACACTTGGCAGAGCTTCACAAAGAGTGGAATGAAGCTGGAGTCTAGACCAAGTAATTAAGATACTTTGAAGAACTTTTTCTGCTTTGAAAAAACATTTTTGATTGATTTGTAGGAAATATTCTAATATTTTGAGATGCTGAATTTTGACTTTATGAGCTGTAAGCTCTAGTCATCAAAATAAAACAAAAGAAATGTTTCTAATGTTTTACTTTACGTGTAATAAATCTAAAATATATGTAAAAGTTTCACTTTTTGAAATAAGTTACAAAAAAAAACTATAGGCTATCTGTTATTTTTATGTTTTGTTGGATTGCTATTGCATCATCTTGGCAATGGTTTAATTTTAATTTTCAACTTTAATTTCCCATTCTAGATGAGTTCAGAGGTTGAAAGAGGAGAACTAGAATCTATAAAAAATAACTCAAAATTCAGTCCTTATTTCTCCAAGATACTACAAGAAGGCAACAATAAAATACTTCATCATAGCTACCTCATCATAGTCCCTGCTATTAGATATCATAATTGAATCACCTGGCAGCCACAAACATATTTCTCCACTGACAGCCATTCAAATGTATTTACAAATTGAAAAAGCAATATATAAATAACAAATATTTGATTATGTTATATAAAATGTTTTACCAGTGCACTTAAAAGCATGAAAACCTTTTTCAGGGCTCCTCATAAAATCATGAAAGGCTTCCTGTTGCCTTCTGTTGACATCAGAGCTGAAGACAGTCACTAGTGAAGCGTTGTGTGTCATGATGTAATTTTTCCTGCATCTCTTAGCCATTAGTCACATAACATCTCATGGTATTATAGAACTACTTGGTTTTGCTCTGTAAAGCTTGCCGTGAAATATAGTTGATTGAAGCTTTAATATTTCAAAAAAGAAAAGAAATCCTAAAAGTTTGCGTATGTTTTGAGTATTTGATATATGAAGCTTTTATCATTCAGATAAAAGCTTCATATATCTTCAGATAATATGGAGCTCACATAGTGGAAAAAAAAATTATTAAGAGGCTTACACTGAGAAAAAATACGCATTTACAGGGAATGGTCCAAAAAAATATTGAATATTCGGTTCTGTGGATGAAAATACTTTGTTGATGCTGGAGGTCAAAGGAGAATAAGCAGACTGGTTTGAGCTGATGCAAAGGCAACAGTAACTCAAATATGCACAACATATCAAACCTTGAATCAGATGGGCTACAGCGGCAGAAGACCACACCAGGTGTCACTCCTGGTAGCTGAGAACAGGAACATTATGCTACACTTTGTACAGGATCACTAAAATTGGATAGACGACTGGAAATAGAATAGAAGACTGGAAAAGGGTTGCCTGGTCTCAATTTCTGCTCCAGCATTTGGATGATAGAGTCAGAATTTGGCATTAAACAGCATGAAAGCATGTATCTATCCTGCCTTGTATAAATGGTTCAGGCTGGTGCCAGTAGTATAACGGTGTGGAGGATCATTTCTCGGCACACTCTGGGCTCCTTAATACCAACTGAGCACCATTTAAACACCGCAGCCTACCATCATATAGTGAATATAACAAAAAGTTCACGAAGGGTGACCATGTTTTTGTTTTCAAAAAGACAAAAGGAGGCAGGGTTTCAACCAACAGTATCCACCTTATTTTTCATATAAGAATGGGCGCATTTCATATAAAATAGGCTCATTAATTTTGTCTATATTACAATATTCCAGCTATTTTTAGTTGTACAAAACCACTCATTTTGCTGCTTGATATTGCAATATTATGTGTTTTAACATTATTTTAGTCTATTATTTTAATTATAAATACACTGGTTTGTAATGCAAAATGTTTTACCTTTTAATGCACATTGTTATTCTTTACATTATTTTCTTACAGCTGATAATGAATCAGAAGTCTTACCCATAGGCTTATTTGCATATTTCGGAAAAAGGTGGATACATAGCAAGGTTTTTTTTTTGATTAATAATAAATAATAATAAAAATGCAGACAGAATGGAAAAAAATAGGGAGTGATGGTGTTAGAGGCTAATGTTAATTTAATAAATAAAATTAATAAATCTAAATAAAACGGGTCAATAGAGCAGAAGAAGAATAGATAATGTCTGTGTAAGAAGTTAATTATTTATAATACATAAAAAGGCAAGTTAGAGGGTGATATGAAGAAGATAGAAATATATTTTCAGCTGTTTTTTGAAAAAGTTTAAGGGCTTGGATTGAGTTGGGCTGGTCATTCCACCAGGAGAGAACAGTTAATGAAAAGGACCATGAAAGTTATTACAGGTTGAATGCCAAATGTTTCAATACAGGCATTTTAATCAAATGGATTTTATGCCATATTTACTTTTAAGTCCCTTGGGAAAAATTAACCCATGGCACCAGTTTAAAAGTAGCCCAAAAAAAACGCAGACTTGGCAACCAAACTTACATCTGAAAACAGCTGCAGGAGTCAGATTTGACTGATCACAGCCAGGTCAAAAATAAGAAGAGATGACTGACAAGATCATGCTGAAGTGTTTGCTGGTTAACAGATCCTGAGCTCACTGACAAATATCTTATCTTGCAAGACGTCCTTTACACAGAGTGAAAAGAGGACTTGTGGAACTCTAGTTTGCAATACTCACATGGCCTTCAAATGGGAGATTTGAATCATGGGCTATATGGACCGAATCTCTGAGGAATGTTTCCAGCACCTTGTTCAATCTATGCCACAAAGAATTAAAGCAGTTCCGAAGACAAAAAGAGGTCCAACCCGGTATAAGCAAGTTGCCGGTGCGTATACATTCTGCAGATATTGCTATGATGCATACAGTATGGCTATAAATTTGGTATGATGTTATGCCACATACTCCGGTATCACATTTGACAGCTTCAGCAGCCCTTTTCCACATACTCTCACTGAGCCTTTGAAACACACATTTCCAAAGAGAGGGTTTTCAGTGCAGAGGGAGGGAGAGATTCTGTTGAACACAATATCTCATTAGGCTGAATAAGGAATGATGCCCGTCTCATTTTATTCATCACACCTGGAGAGCTGCAACAGAGGTAAACTGTGGTTACAGAATCGTCTGTCAATTTACAACGCCTGTTTTTTGTGTTTCAGCTTTTTTTCCTGCGAATACTTGTTTCTCTTGACTCTTTTCTTTCCTTTTTATGAAGGGAACATCGTTAGAAATGTTCATAGTTCTTTCTTAAAAAAAAAAAAAAAAAATGCAGGCTTGTTTAAGTGGAACAGCTAAAGCGAAGAAAATTACCCCAATTATTTCTCTCCCACAACAGGATCATTCTCCAGGTCAGCTCCATCCTCAGGTGCTGCTTTTAATCACAATTAGCAATCAGGATACAGCCATCATGCGAAGCCGTGGCAGGACGTGCGTTTGCATGTTTGTCTTGGTAATTACTGCGAAGCCTGTCTGTGCTGCTCCAGTCTGAAGTGATCTGATCTTCAGACGTTTGCTGCCTCATCTTTCTTTCTCTGTGTAATTGTTCCATGGCTTTTTCCAAGAAGCTCACACATTTGCGCTTTGTAAATGAGCTGAGAGTCTCTCTGAGCATGATCAGCAGCATTTGATTGGGATTTTAAGGCCTATCAGTTCCATTCTTCAAAGGCTTCTCATCAGTGTTCAGTTTTTTATTCGGCTTTTTATGATGTATCTTTATGGTGTATTTGTACTGAACTGTATTTTTAAACACTTGCGGTCACACTTATAATTTGTATATTTTTAATTATGTTCTGCTAATATTATTATTGTCGCCTTATGTTTGGGTTCAAATCCTCAGAAATGTGTTTTACATGCCGTTAACAGGCATATTTTATCCAGACTCATACTGCATTCAAGTGTTCTACTTTTTTTTTTGTTATTTTTGAAAACTATAATAATTATATGAAATAATTGTCAAACCATATTTCAATACAACCTCTTGACGTTTTTTTTTCCTCATTGCAATCATGTCAGTGATTATAAGCTTTCATTTCATTTAAGTTCTTCTCTACATAATCTGATAGTTGCACTTTTAAACATTCGATCCACTATTAGTCTCAAAGTTGTATGTAATATCTCTAAAATCAAGCCAAAGGGCTTCCCTGGTGCCTGGCAAGTAAACAATGCAAGACGTGGCCTTCACAACCGTTAGTGCCAAACAAACAGCTCTTTCATGAGTCATTCCTTCCGTGCTGCAGGTAGGTGATGAGACATATCTCTGCAGAGACAGCTACATGTGAGGAGAAAGAAGCCCAAAGGTCCTTCAGCCATCCTGGGTCAGCATCATCTTTCTCTTCCACTTTATCACCTCTCCTCTTGCCGCATGGAGATCAGCTGCTATAGCTCCAAGAAGTTTCTGAATATAGTTGTCAGTCCAGAGAATGTCTTCACACATATCCCATGAGAATAAGCAATGAATGGAAATTTATACAATGAAAAATGCAAGGCACTGGGAAATATATTCAGTCATGAACTCCACTAATAATGCCTTCATGGCTATAGATAAATATCCTCACAAAAAAGCCAAAATGGCACATGCTGGAGCCAAAACAATCCTCCAAGGAAGCCAAACACTTTCTTTTTCTCTCTCACACATATGTGTTGTAAATACTAGTGTTGGGAAGTAACTACCTAAAAGTAGTGACACTACTAATCTTCACTATATTTTTCAGTAGTGTGATAGTGCTTTAAAAATAGCGTGGACTTTAACAAGCATTTTGTCCAAAAGGAATGTGATATAACATTGATGTATTTCTCACGCTGAGCACACAACTTTGCAACAGAGCCAATAACCAAACTTGTTCTCAAATATTTATTCATTTTAATGAGTCAGAATGAGCAGTTACATTTTTTACTCGGCTGTAACATAAGCATTTATCTGTTTATAAAGGTTACACTTATGATTATTAGTAGTTGTTTAGTTTAAAATGTATTTCCATTTATAAGTTCTACGCGTTGATATATTGTCTGTGCCGGATTGTTACGCGCTCGTGTTGTGCAGTGTTTTTTCCCCCCTCTATCTGTTCTTTCGCGCTTTAACTTCTTAGTCACCGGTCATTGGTTCCTGTCACCTGTCAATCTTCATTCACATTCTGCAGTATCCAATCGCTCAAGACCTCCTCAAATAAAAGAGCTCGTCAGACCACCTCCCATTTTGTTGCTGTCCGTTCTCGCTGTTTGTTCCGATAGCGTCGTATATCGTATTTTGTTGCTTATTATTTTTTCGTTCCCTTTTCCCTCATGCTGTAAATCATCACGCCTTTTGTGTTAGAAGAGAAGTGGACAGGTGAGAACGTCACGTGACATACATTACAACACGTAGGAATCGGCCATTTTACAGTACATTAGGTTAGGGGCGCGTGCCACCCCATGTGCTCAAGTTACGGCGTCTCGGACGCGGAAGACATTTTCTTTCCATATATTTCTGTTGGTAGATAGCTTAGGGGAAATTAAGTAGCTGGAGGCTGTTTTGATTTATTTTCTTTGATTTAAAAACCGCCCTCGTCCCTTCTTCCCGTTCCCTCCGTCTCGTGTATTGTTAATGTAAAAAGTGTACACGTGTATATACGCCTTTCTTTTTGCTCTGTCACCTCTAAATTTTCAGTGTTTAATAATCACAAAAACAAATAAAAAGTACAAAAATAAAAGCATTATCTTGCACTTTAGTTTGCGGTGTTTTCTTTGTCCTACACACTGTACGCGCGGTCTTTTTTTTATTTTTTATTCTGTACCCCTAGACCTACGCGGGGTCGTAACGCATATAAAGCATTATTAATATACATTTCTGCATTCCCTGATATCATATTTTTTGTAGTTATTAGATCTATTTAATAGCTTATAGTGTAGCTTTGTTTTTAAAAGATTAGTTTTACTGCCATTTTACTACTCTAGGTTATGAGGTGAGTGTGGTATTTCAAGCTACAATTTCAAAGTAGCTTCCCCAATACTGGTAAATATAGTCTTCCATCATATCTATATGACTCCCTGCAGTCCCTCCATAGGGATAGCGGTGTCAAAGATGGAAGATTTTCCACTCACAGCTTGGTGGCTGGTGCTGGGTGAGGGCCGCCCACTCTTTCTCTGCCTTATTGGTCCAGTTTTCCTTTAGAAAATGAGCATCACCCTAAAGCAAACTCTTGGGAGTTCCCTCAAAGCAGTAATATCCCTGCAGGATGAATGCGAATGTCCCCTGACAGCGTTATTGGCTTTTTAACGCCATAAAAACCGCTTCGGCGCTGGGTCTCAAGTCAACATTTCCCCGCCTATGGCCTTTCGCTAAAGCAAAGTGGCTTCAGTAATTTCAGAGCGAAAGCTTATGTCCAGTAATTGTAGGATCGGAGCCATTATGACTAGGCCCAGAGCCAGAGCGGGCCACTAATGCACATCATTAGCATGTCGCTCCCGCTCATAAACAGTCATCTGACTGCTGTGTTGACTGCATGTTTGCGTCTGTGGTGCTAACAAAGTGACGGCATTGGATGTGTGATGTCAGCAACTAATTCATTTTCATTCTGCTCAGCCTCGCCAGCCACTCTGTGACAAATTAGCCTAAAAATCTGAAAAATTAAATCAACCATGAAATCAGTTAATTAATTTCCCTACACATTATCATCTCATATTGTGAAACTTTTGTCTAATCAGGAAACCGAGGGTTTGTGTCACCTTTGTGGGTGATATAAAAATTAGACTTCCCCACTCATTTTTCACGTTTTTGATGTTTGAATTTTGCTAATGTCAAATAAGCATGGATTGCACTGAGGGGTGATGTATAGCTAATGTTTAGGTTTTTTATTGAAATGTTGACTTGGCCTCTATCTGAAATAACATTTAAATCTTGGGATCCCAGATTTTTAATACAAGATTTAAAAACAAGATTGTGAGTGAAAGTAAATTCAATCTGTTCCATAGTTTGTAAGTCATCTAATTAATATTCATGAGCCAATCTGATAAGGTTTATAATATGCCCCCTCATATTATTGAAGATTTTTTTTTTCACACCCCTGGTTATGATACATCATCCTCATTTCCCTCCCTCTCATCCAAACTACAGGCAGACTTCAGTAGATGTATTATTTTATTCTCATCGCATAACTGTACCTCCAATTACCCCTGCGTCAGACAAGCCCGTAGCTTTAATGGCGGTGCACACACATACAGCATTATTACATAAATATGCCCACAGACAGCTTAAACACACAATCATGCATCTCAGTGCGAGCTGGAGCTCGTGGATCATTAGTGCTTTTGAAGACATGCTTAGCTCCACGCTTTGCACAATTTACCACACAGTTTTGTTTACTCTTCCATAGAAAATAACTGCTTCATGCCGTGCTAATAAATAATACATTTTCAGAACAAATGGACAATAAGGTTGTACTGTGTCCTAAACAGACATGACAAAATAAAGAGTTAAGCTGTCTGCTTTATGCAAATCTCAGATCTGAGACAAGAGACATGTAAATTTGTTTGTTACAGTAACATACATTAATAGGTAGCCCCACCCGTCATGGGCTCTCGTTGGTTGTTTTAAGTATCTAAAATCATCTGATTGGCTGTGATTGTAGTGGTCTGACCTTTGTAGGTTGTCATTCCTTTTACTTTGTTGACATGAAAAACTATTTCATTTGTTCAACGACTCCCAAATGATTTGTTCAGCAATTTAATTTAAAGGAACACTTCACAATTTTTGAAAACAGACTCATTTTTACCATTTTACAAATCCATTCAGTCGATCTCCATGTCTGGCAGTGGCACCTTTAGCTGAAGCTTATTATAGATCGTTGAATCTGATTAGACCATTAGCATCTCTCTCAATAAAATGAAAATAGTTCCCAGCATTTTCAGGCGCTGTGTAATATTATTCTGCCTGCTGCACCCATGGTATGGCAGCAAAGTTCATTGATTATTATGCCAGAATGAGAATAGTTCCTAGCCATATCGGCATTTTCAGCAACTTTTCATTTTCCTTCAGTATTCGTATTCAATGTAACTACAGAAGAGTCAAGTTTTAAATATCGAAACTCTAGTGTGATGCTAATAGTATAATCAGATTCAATGAAATGAGCAGAAAGTTTTTTTTTTTTTTTTTTTTTTTAACAGATTTAAAAGATTAAACTCATTGATTTAATTAATGATGAATCCAACAGCCCTAACACAATGTTACTTCTAATATTTGTTCACAACTAGGTCCTAATAACTGTATTTATCGAATTATCTCTGGCTGTGAATCCAGTCTGATTTTCTCGTATTCAGTATGCTTATTTATACTTCTAACTAATGTTCAAAAACACTTCCCATGTGGCTCTGATTTCTCACTTATAAAGTCCATGGGTATCAGACAGTCCTGCTGAGAGCTGTCTCGGAACAGACTATCTTTTAATGAAGGATTTACAGTCCGCTAAAGCTTGTGCTACTACTAGAGAGATCTATCTGCTGCAACTCGCACATATTCACTTTTTCCCTAATTTCTCCAAGAATCAGTAGTGCCAGAGTACAGAAATTATGCCCTTGTACACAATTTATGGTCCCATTATAATTTGTTGTGATAGTTAGCCATAAAACTGAAAAGGCAAGAGGGTTATTTTGTTTATCTTGGAGGGGCTAATTGAAGTGTCACAATTCATTATAAAAGCTTTGTCCTCCACCCGTCCAGTGGCAAACGACAGTATCAATCTCCCTCTCTGTCTCCTCACATTACTATCCCAGCATGACTTTGCGTAGGAGTGCAAGTCTGTCTCTATATTCAGATAGCTCTTCCTTTATCTCTTTCATGGGTCGGATTCGCAGGGAATTTAAGAACCGCATGAATTACTTTGTTAGCTTGAATTCTCTGTTAGTCACTTAGGATAAAAGCATCTGTCAAATGCACAAATGTAAATGACAGTGTGTTGTGACGTCAAAAAAAAGCCAGATGTTCAGATGAGTTTCAACATATTATATCATTCGTTTAGGTGCGGAAAGAAGAAAAGGCCGTGAAAGTGTCTTTGCAGAATGGCTGCGCCCTTGGAGAATTGCTGTCTGAAATGACAAACTTTCAGCGACTGGTTGAGCCAACAAGTGTTCCAGACACTCATAGAAATGCCAATCCATCCAAAGGTAGGCTCCCCAAGGCTTCATACCATATTTTGTTCTTGAAGTGACATAATATAATATCACCCTGGTTTCCTACCCAAGCTTCATTTGTTATTGCCAAGCATATTGTGGTAATGCTGGATGTTTAAATGTCAAAGAAATCCAGTGCTATCCCACAAAATGAGGGGTATGAAATGTTATTGCTTTTCGCATCTGCAGATAAATCAAAGGTGATGACATGTTAATCCGCGCTGATAAACTGATGACATGTCTTCCTGACAAATGGCTACTGTACGTTGAATTCGGCCTTTTTTTCTTTTTCTCTGTTCCACAGTCCTTTAATTGCCATTTGAAAGTTTTTAGGGTTAAATTGATGAATGTCAGTCTGAACAGTGCGTTACGTCCTTCTATTGCGCTTTAATTTATCCTGACATCAATCATTTACCCCTGTGTGCTTCATTACGGTCAAACTCTGACAGAGTGCTCTCGGTTTTGTCCTTGTATCAGAACTGCCATAATATCAAATCCTGTTTTCTCTCCTGAGCAATCCGAAACAAAGGGATGCAAGATATTATGTCTGGTGTTCGTGCAATAAAAATCACTGCAGCTCAGCTCTCCATTCCAACATTTATCTTCTTTTGCAGACATGCAGCACAAACCAAGCAAAAACCAATCAACATTAGCAACAACTGATCTGGCACCTATTTTGGTTCTCTACATTGTACTATAAAAATACTTCTTTGATGGTTTCCAACTCATTCTGATATAACTACATCATTCACATGGTGAAGCTGATTTTTTTTTTTCGTCAGCGGCCAATGAGCTTGCTGCTTAACACTTGGCTAGCGCTTGATGTAGCAGTTGCAGAATGCTTCACAAACCCTTCACCTTCCCCAGCTCCACCTGTATAGATCTGCTGCCATCCAGCATGTCTGTGGATGGCAGTAGCAAAGAGAATTGTCATGACGAAAGTTTATGCAATGACATGCATGCATAGCAAAGTGAAGCATATTAATAAATGGTTAATAACTTATTGAAATTGAACAACAATCAGATATCATGACACAGCAAAATCAAAATCAGATCAGTCCCACTATAATCAACGATGCTGTCTAAATTTTAAGCACCTGGTTTAGAAAGTTTAGTTGTACAAACCTATGACTATCGATCATTTAGTTTGTTTAACAATAATAACCCTGGTAGGACTACATTGATATTCACTCCTTCAACAAAAACATTTGATAGAAAATTTGTGGTTTAAAGCAGCATGAGAGAGTAAATGATAACAGAATTATCTCTTCAAGTACTTCTCAAAGTGAAACCACAAAGATTAGATTTCCCTGTACATAATGATGTCCAGTGTTGGACATGTGAGTGTCAAAAGTACCAGAAATGTGTGTGTTCCCCTGCAAAAGTTTTTTCTGTAGATAAAATGTATACTTTCAATTCCATGCAAGTTGCTTTGCACTAAGTTGTCTGTCAAATACATGTATATAAATGCAAAAGAAAGGCATATAGATAACTAGCATTTGTCATAGGATGATTACTTTATCATAATAAAACAGAAAGGTCATTCTTTTTGTTGTTGCTTTGCCAATGGACTGTGAAAAAGCATTAACCGTCACTATTGTAAAACAAGTTGTTTTTTGCAGCGCTTTGCAATTGAAGTCTTCCTGTGCAAACCTTTGCTCTGCTTTGTTAGTCTTCCTTTACTAGCAATTAGACTCATTAGTCAGAATGTGTGTGATACAATCATGAATTAGGATGCTCATTAGTGGAAGGAGCGCTGATGAGCAAGATCATTTCACTGATGTAAGGTGCGTAACGTCTCTGTACTGATGACTGTTCTAGTGGGATATGGCATTGACTAATCTCTCTTTCTTAACTTTTTCTCTCTCGCTCACTCTCAAACAGCAGATTTTCACTTTTTAAAAAGTTTTGGAACATGGTAGACAACGATCTAGGACCAACAACGCGCCATCTGTTCGTAGCAACTCAAGGTAGTCAAGCTGGTTTTTGGAGTAGTAAATGCCCAGCTAGAAACCATCTACCATGTTCCAAAACAACCGTAATGTTAAGTTGGATTTTTCAGCAGGAAATACTCCCTCTGGTGTAACTTTCAGGTCTAATGATGGTGTATTATCGCAAGATGCGTCATACCAAGCTTTGACAGTTCTCTGTCAGGCTGCAAAATAGACAACAATAAGGACTGACTTTCTTCCTGGGGTAATGGTAGCTCTCCTCCTGTCTCACCTGTGCTCCTCTGAGAGAGGGTTATGGTGCTGCATGCTCCCCCTATTGCTTCAGTGATGCTAAATTACTGCCAGTGAGAAAGAGAAACCCAGGCAGTGCTCACAGAACTCACAAATCCTTCCAAATATTGCAGTTATAAAAGAGGAGGCGGACAACAAAGCAAACAACAAAGCTTAGTGAGAAAAGAAAGAAGTTGAAGGAGCAAGGCAAGTAAATTAACTGAAAACAATACATACCTTGTGATCAAACCTCTTGATTGCTTTTGTTTTTACCATGCAGGCCTACAAATGCCTGCAAACATGCTTCTCTCTGATGGCTGTGTTCTATTTTAGTTCTTTTTAGTATTTCTCAAGCAAATCCATTGCCCTATAAATGTTTGCCCTGGGTTATGAAGGAGTTACCATGGTTACTGCTGCTCTTGTAAGTTTGCAGACAGGAAGGAGGCTTGAGTTAAGCTGTCCATTGAATGCTGACGACAGACTCAACACCACCTTGAGGACAAAGAAAATATTGCAGTGTTTTTCACTATATCTCACTAAGCTTTCGGGACCCCCATGAGGCCTGCAATGTGGTCAGTAGAAAAACAATAAAATATTAAATAAAAAAACAATAAATATATAAAAACTTTTATACTTGAAAAACTAAATAACAGTGCAGTAGCAAACAAACAGCAATGCTTTTAAATGAGCTCAAATGACTGTAAATAAAATAATTGTGATTGTACATTAAAACTTTTTCATATTTATTCTGCTTTCTAAAGCCCAGAAATAATTAAGGATATTTTACTCTATTAGTCATATCTAATAAAATAGCTTTAAGTGATTACTGGTTATTTGATTAAATTATAGTAAAAACCAAATGACTGTAAATAAAATAATAATGTGATTTATTTATTCTCTCAGGTTTATACAGTATGTCTAATATTATTTAATGGTCATAATAGAAAACATTTACATTTTTTTATATTAATTTTGTTTACATTTTATCTCTAAAACTAACACATTGTATATTATATTATACATTATATATGTATATATATGTATGTGTATGTGTATATATATATATGTATATGTATGTGTATGTATATATATATATATATATATATATATATATATATATATATATATATATATGTGTATGTATATATGTGTATGTATATGTGTATATATATATATGTGTATATGTATGTGTATGTATATGTGTATATGTATATATGTATATATATGTGTATTTTATAAATATATAAATATATATATATATATATATATATATATATATATATATATATATATATATATATATATATATATAAAATACACACACACAATTATATTGGGTGGTCTGTGGGAAAAATCACTGACCTACATTTTCTCTACTGCTCCCCTTTAAACTAGTTAAGACATACTGGTTTTGATCTTTTGAGATAAAAGAGCTTGATGTACATAAAAATACTAAAACTTTCCCTTCCCTCCAGTCCAAAAATAGGAAGAAAAAAGAAATTGACAAATCTACAAAAACGTTTCATCAGACAAATGTGTTATTGCTGCTATTAAAAGAAATACTCAATTTAGAGACCCAGAAATCACTTTGTTGCGTGCTGCTTATGAGTGCAGTGTGAAAGAGCCATACAATCTTCTCATCTTCTTCCCGTCTTCAGTCTAATGATCCCTGTGTTAACACATTCACCTCCATCTTAAGATGAATGAATGCGTACTGACTGCAGTGTTGTTCCCATAATTCACAGCTGAACTGTGTACCGCTGTGCCACATTCTGACCTACTGCACATGCCTTTTTGACCTCTCCCTCCTCCTCTCAATTCCAGTGTCTTTTCTAAGCTCCATCTGTTGTAAGGAGTTTGAACCTATTCTATCCCTGTCCCTTACAGCCGTTTGCGTTTTATTTGCGTACCACTGAATATGATGTCTAAACTGATTTAAGTCTATGAACTTACTCCAGCCTTCCTCCGCAGTGTCTGCAGGTATAATGCAGAAGCACTGGACCTGGAGGATTGGTCTGTTTACTAAAGTATCTGGTCTGCTGAGTGATAATGTCATGGATACCTGAGATCAGTCTAAAAAATAAAAGGAGTTTCATAGCCTTGTGGATTTCTCCAGGGGAGGTGCCATTTGAAAAGTGCCCTGTAAAAGTTATGTTCACTATGACAGGCGTATATGCCTGGGGTGGTGGTGAAATTGACTTCAATATTGCTGTTAGTCAGTAAATAGAGCGTTGCGAATATTGGCTGCTATTTTTACATTTTCAGAGATCATCTGAAATGATCATCTTATATAAGACAATATCCTCACATACTTGGAAGAGAAGGCTTCTTAAGGACAGTTTTGGGTATGCCAAATGTTTTTTAAAACCTCTAAAAAATAACTTATTTTTTTCCTCACGTGCACTTTTTTTAATATTATCATTTGTATTGAAATACATTTGTTTCTTGTCTTTCTGGGTCATACTGTATTTCATCGTAAAAAGAATGTAAGACTTGTCATAAAACAAAAAAGGTAAAGTGTAATTCTCATTTGAAAAATTATATATTGTATTTATACAAAATGGCTGTACTGCCTCTAATTTATGCATTCTTATTGATTTATTGCTTTATTTAAAATTTTGGATTTTGTTAGTTTACAATACAAAATAATGCAAACACAATAAAGGGTGAATTTTGATATTGTAGCTACCAATGGTACATATAATGGTATTTATGCTTTATGATAGTGACACCCTTACAACAGCATAATAGAGAAATTATAACCTGGCGAGTGGAGAGAGAAAAAAAAAAGATGCATTGCGTAATGAATTTGAGAGCAAATTTTAGAAAGTGTTATGGTCCTAAAATACGTTGGTTGTCTTTATGCAAAATGTTTTTATTTGTAGTTGACTTGGGAATAAAGTCTGACCTGGATGGTTTATGTACATCACACAATCTTCTCTCTCTCTGCATTTACTGCACATGAAGACCATGTTAGTCTGCCTTGGAACAGTGAGAGTTTAACCACAATGTAATCTCACCATTAAACTATTCATATGACACTGCGATTCTGAGATTCTGATATAACAAAAAAAAGACTGAACAAATAACACTGTTCAGCATTTGGGATTTCTTTGCTGTCGCTAGGATGCAAACGAGTGAGGATTCCTTGTGCGCGGGAAGAAAATCCACTCTTAGTACTTAACGTCGACTGCTCTACATTATTCCTTGAGATTAAATAAACAATTTGCCACAAACAGACTGACAGGTCTGTGAGTTACATCTCTCTGGAGTGGTGCACTGAAAAAGGAGTAATTTCATTTTGTGTGTAAATATCTGCTTGGCAAGTGTAGATTCACCAAAAGCTGAGCTGACAGCCCAGACAAGCAATTACTGTTCTTTGTATAGTTTACAGGTGATGGACATTGAGCAGAGAACCTCAGACCAGACACGGCTTGCAAACGGATGAGGACAACCTGCGAGAATCAATGTGCGCATCAAATACAAAGCATACTGTCAGGGAGATGAAGCGTTTGTCTGCGAGACTGCAGTCGAATTATACATGCACGCAGGGAAGGTATCTGCTCTGGGTGTGATGTCATGTTTAGGACTGTGTGGAGTAGAACGTCTCCCGTGGTGGAGTTGCCTTCGCTCATCAGCATGCTTGTTTAAGAACTCACCTGGATAAAGGCTCAGATCATCTCCAGATTGAAGATTCTTTTGGGTCGATTCTTTCTGCATGCACATACCCAGCATGCTGGAGAAGGGAAATGAGGTGGAAAGAGATTAGCCCACCCATTGATCAGTGCTGCTCGGCTCTACATCCTGAATTTTACTCATTTGCTGCATGTGCAAAAGGTCGTTTTGCATATCACGATGACATGATTCAGTGGCTGTGCACATGGTATTCTGTTCAGGTGGTCGGGAGTCTCGATTACACAGTGCAAGTGATTCTTCTTAAAGAGACAGCTGCAAAAATGTTTCAGTGAGTAAGCTGAATTAATTTAAAGTGAATTTGCATCTGAATTTTCTTAAGTGAGCAGTATTTTTAAATATGTATTTACCACTGTCAAAAACAATTGTGTTCTTCTATGTAGAATGAATTAGAGGTGTGTGCGAACTCATACATTATTCGTATAGGATATGGCTTCAAAACTAATAACAGACAACAACTAATTTCGTCCGAGGCTGGCACACTCACTGGACAACAGGTGAGCCAGGGAATCAGCTTGATGTTATATATGTAAGGGATAATGTGCATCCGCTGTGCTTTGGGCCGCCGATAAGCTTGTCTGGCTTTATTCTGCGATAACAACCTGCTGGATGTACATTATCCAGCTTACTACACGGAAGTAGTACATTACCCCGCTTACTTGGCACAGAAGTAAATAATTAGACATAAAACCTTGATCTGACTCGAAATTTTTGAAGCTTCAGTGAAGAAGCCGTTGCTAGGAAGCGCTAAGTTCAAACTAGATGGACATTTAAGGGAGACGGTGCAGTCATAGCACGTATTACACAAAGTTTCACCACAGAAAATAATTATGGCGATGAAAGATATCGATTTAAGACAAAAATCTTACTAGTTTGTTATTATATACAAAACAATTTTTGGATGACATCATGCATTAATTTTACTTGTAATACTTAATATTAATTAACTTAATATTTTGTTATTAGTTTTACTGGTTGTTATCTGGGAATAACAAACTTGCAATGTGACGACTGACCAATCAGAATTGAGTATTCCTCAAAGCAGTGTAAAAAAAACCTTTAATATGCAATAAGTACGTAAAGTGAATTGAATGTGAATTACGCATTGTTGTTGCTTCTCCATGCATCTCTCAGAAATCAGAGCTTCACAAGATTCAACTAAAATACTGTACATGGTCTACTGTTTGTGTATATTTAAATGTGAATGATTTAAGCCTTATACGATATAGTATTATGCTGGCAGTGTTTGACTGGGTATTCATTTAATTTTAAAGCTGACTGCTCAAGGCCAAGCTTCTTTTTCGGTTTGTAACGAAAGAGTATTTAATTACTTATATAACACATGACTGTTTTGCCTACATGGGGTGTTTTTTTGCATTAAAAGCATTATAAAATCACATACCGTCTGATCAGGTGCTTTTTTGAATGCGCATTTACATAGAGTTGGCTCCTTACACTTAAAGTTGTCGTACTACACGGCTGGTTACATACTTTGTACTGCGGCCAAGAATATAATGATTATTTCCCAAAATGTTTTCCAAGCAGAAACACCCATGTAGATTTAGCATATGTTCTAAGAAATCACATATTCCTTACTAATGGCAATTTATTTTCAGTTCTTGTCACAGAGCGCTTTCTGATTGCTGTTTAATGAAATACTTTCACAAATCATGTCCTGTGGGAAATGTCCTGGTGCAGCGCCAGTGGAGTAAGAATCCTCGATAAGGTAATTGATAGATTGAGTGTCCCACCTCCCCTCCACTGAGCTGAAGAGTGCCGCCCTCTTCTGTGCATAAAGGGGCATTATGGGTGAATCTAAAGGAGAACATATTTTTTTTTGTTTTGGGTTGTTCCATTAATGTGATTAATGAACTAATTATCGAGATGGGAAACAAGAGGTGAGGTGTGCGCATGCAAGTGGATGTGAGGTTGTGATTGTAAACCTGAAATAGCATTGCACATAAACGGAGACAGCATAGCAATGATGTGCAGACACCTTCGCTGTGCTCTGATCTATAGCCTTCGCTGACGTAATGCAGTTTGAGTCGATAAATGCACCTACCATAATATTGTTACAGTATGTTGTCGTATTGTCATACTTTTGCATCAGTCTTAAACAGTCGAGCAGGTCCTCGGGAGCTTTCCGAGCGCTGGTCATCTAGGAGATTTATATATAGGTTGAAATGAACACTCCAGGGAAATGGCTCCATAAATCCAATGAAACTTACATTTGTACCAACAGTAATCACACAAGCCCAAAACATTTTTATGGATCTCTCTGAGTTTAACTTTTGCCCCTGGCGATGGAAGGTTTGTAGGTACATGAGGTATGGTTCTCATAAAAATTTAGTTGGGAACATATGAGCTTTATGAAGGAATAATTGAACATCTAGTTAAGAAAAAGACGAGAGCTCTTATGTTTACCAGGCCTTTTTTTTTTCTATTATTTATATTTGTGAGTATAAGAGAGAAAATGGAGGAAATCAATTCAGATTTTTTAATTACTTAAACTCTAAGTTTATTACAGTTTATTTAATCTAAACTATAAAGATTATCGCAGTTTAAAAACATACTATTTCACTCTTTCTACATCAAAAGTTTCTTTGAGATTTAATAGCAGTTTCTAAGTAGTTTAAACTTTCTGAGTTAACTTTTCTACACTATTTTTCCAGTCTATTACATGTACTGCATACTATAGCAACAAAAGTTGATAAATACCATGTACCCACAGAAATTTTGCTGCTGATGTTTTGTCGCATAAAAAGCAATAAGAGCGGGATTACTTTATGTATTAACCTCTGCAGAAACATGTCTTAATGTACAATTTTATTTCTGTTCCAGGAACATCTCAATAGCAAACACAAAGTATTAATCTTCCCTCCAGGAGCAAAATCTACAAAGCTATTATTGTTTTTCCCATCACCTGCACCAACAATCCAACATCTTGCCCTTTGTGGAATTAGTGGGTTGGCTTGAAGGCCTGTGATGAACGTGAAACAGTCCATAAGTTACAATCCCTATAAACAGTTATAGTTTGCCTCTTTTCTTTGTAGTGAATCCATTGTTGCCTTTTTGATATTAGTGGGGATTGTGTGCCAGCTGCCATGTCGAGGAGTGCCAAGGCAGATGGGATAGCAGCAGGAGGTATTTTGGGAGTGAGGAAAAATACATGCATAGCGGTGAGGAATCTGTCCTTGCTATCTCTCTTTCTTTTCTTCTCACAGTAAGAGCTGTTTAATCCACTGCTTCCCTGCCTCGTCACAGCAAGGTGAACGCCACTGTATTTATTAGTAAAGAACAACTTTTCTTTAATATCGATTGTATATTTTTGATATTTTTACAACCCTTTCCACCTTAAAATGACAGAAAAATGTCATAAATCATAACTATTTAAGAAATACCTATGTAAAAAAATCACAGCCAAGTCAGAGTTGTGTTTTGGGCCCTCATTTATAAAGCGTGCATATGCGCAGATTTGATGATAGAGCATACACTTAGCCACATCAGAGCTCAGTTTAAAAAAAAAAAACACGTATGTTTAGAAAAGTGCTTAGCGTCCCGTCAGGGTCTGAGCAGACGTACACACCTTTGATTGTCGGAGTATTGCGAGGTTTTGAAAATGTAGCTCGCCGTTCTAAATCGTGATGATTGGTGATAATTTATGTTAGTGGCATTAATTAGGAGTCATTTACAAGGCAGAGAGCTGAAACCATTCAGTTGCTTACAAGGTCAAATTATTTGCGATTCATAGATTTCACATCTGAAAGGGAGGCGTACGCGCTTTTTCTGTTCGTACATTCATTCTATGAATCAAACATACGCATATTCAAGAGATGAACGTAAGATCAAATTTACGATTCACAACATTTTTTTTTTTTTAAACGAGACCCCTAGTCTGTAATCAGTTGAGTTTGGAAGACATTTAATATCTTTTTATCTTAATTTTTCTTTAACACCTAGCATGAATTCGACTGTACTGTCCAAAATGTCCAACTCCACCGGAGTCCCTCCGAATCAAAATAATTGCAGTCAGAGTCCAAAGTTGCATGCCACTTATACACCGAATGTATATGTACCGAATTCTTCATCAGTCTTATACATCTGCCCCTCCGCTGGGTAATTAAAGCTGCAAAAGATGAGCGCATGAAATGTCCGACATTCAACACTTATTTTTCAGTTAATTAAGTGCATCATCTGGGTATTTGAAGTGCGTGATATTTTGAGTGTGAACGCACATTAGAGTACAAAACGACATAGAATAGAGCATAAGCATGCAAACTGGGATGCAACGTAAATCACCGTAACTTTAATTCGACTGTGAAATAAACCACACTGATGAGACTGTTCTTACCGACCTTATCCCTTGTTTTATTTTATTATCAGTTACTTTTGTTGTTTTGTGTTTTAATTGAATTCGATTTTTTTGGTATTAATTTGTTTTTGTTTGTTTGGAAAGGATGGCAAAGCATCGGTCTGTGGGTCATAATCTGCTGTACGGTGTCAACAGCGCTAATTAATTTCATCACAGACTCTCTCTGCATAATATAAAACTGCTGTATGCAGCGTGTCTCCACTATAGTAGACTGAATTAAAGTATCGCCTCAGGAATGAAACTATTCACTGGGTTTAAACACCCAATGGATGTTTCTGTTACAATCACAACTGTAGTCAGCTGTACTTGCCCAGAGGGGATGGCTGTCACCACGCAAAAACCCAACGCAGATAGGCGTACTGTCAGTTAAAATAGACTTCACACTTTCACACGCTCTCAGTGTCAGTTGTCCCTCGTCTCAGAAGAGAAAGAAAAAATCCCTTCTCGCAGCATTTTCATTTGGGACAGAGATTTTGTGTTTGTAGAAGATTCTGTTTATTTTCTGTCTGGCCCAAAGCCTGGATCAGAGAAGATGAAAAGGCTTAGTAGCGTAAAGCTCTCCTCCTTGCCGCTACATTTGCAGTAGTTATTCATTCATGACAAAACCCATTCACGCTTTGACAGGTTACGCTCCTCTGATGTATGGCGTCTGTTCCTGGTGATGCACTGCTCAACCATAGGCCCGCTCGCCCCCGGTAGCGCTCGGCGTCTGACGACGGCTGCTGTTGCTTCTGCTAGCTCGGTTGGGCAGAGCACAGGGCTGGTGTTTGATACACAGCGCCGAAAACTCGCTGATGAGGGCAGCCATCGAGAAATGCGTTGAGATCACTTTTACAGAGTAATAGCTGGTCGGTGCATTATGAATATGAATCTGTCGGGGTAATCAACGTTTTCCTGCTTGCTTGTGCCATTTATTCAGTTTTCACCACCTGAACACAAATCCTCTACTGTTTATTTGTCAGAACTCATGATTGCAGAGCTCCATGATTCAGTGTGATTTACTTTAGCCACCTAAAGACTTTAGCGCAGGTCGTTTTCCATTCAGTGTGGGTGATATGTAATGCTACAAAAAAAGTTTCTAAATCATGTTTGTTGTGTACCCATATAAATAAACGTACTTTTACAAATATCCTTTTGAATATGCAAAGTCACTGCGATGCTGCATCATTGCACACGGAATGTGCGGTACAGAATTTATTTTTTTTCAGGATAAAAAAAAACATCTGATTTTTCTACATTTGTGGCAAGTAATCACCAACTAAGTTTAACAAATAATAATAAAAAAAAACAACAATATTCTTAAATGCATTTTTTTAGCCTGGGTTTTAGTAATACGAACTCAATATTTCAAAACTTTAAAAATAATTTCCATTTAGATTACACCTCAATTAAATCTTACCCCATAAAAACTAAACGGCAACAAAATGTTTTTGTATAATATGCACATTTCAATGCAAAAGATCATTTTAGGAACCTTCTGAACTGATACAGTAACAAGTAACAGCAAAATTATATGCTGGAAAACACTTTCATTTATTTAAATTATAAAAAGTGAAGTATGTAACATGTTTTAGAGATTTATTATCATTAAACTAATTTTAGTATTTTTAGAGAAATCGTCAGACCTCAAATTCTTGGGGAAGGCGATATGAACAAAACAAGTATCATGATGAGTAATTTATTTTTAATATATATTACAATATAATACATCAAGTGTGAATATATATGATTGCATTTCCATGGCTTTTTTATTTAATGTTATCATGTATGTGTATATATGACACACACGTATATTTTGAAATTATTTACACACATTATATACTTTATTTGATTCCACATTACAAGGTAAATTCATTAAGAATCAAATCTTCTGAAAGTTCCAACACGTTTTTAAACAATAAGCACACTGCCTTGAGTTTACCATTTCAAGGGTACACACACACACACACACACACACACACACACACACACACACACATATATATATATATATATATATATATATATATATATATATATATATATATATATATATAATACACACACACATATATTATGTAAATAAAAACTTTTATTTTGGATTCATCGTTGCCCAGAACTACAAAAAATTTGCAAATGATTAAGTCTAAAATCTCCAACTTTCTATTAGTCATGACTTCCAGTATATTGTCCACATCTAGGTGTGCATGTAAGAAGTTATTCTTTTTGTAAGTTACATCGATACGCCAATGTCAAGACATAAATGTTTTTGACCAAGTTAATGAATAATTCAGTCATCCGATTTCTTCAGACATACTGATTAATTCTATAATTAAACAAGTGTGTGCCATTATGAGTGAGTCACTGCCTCATTCAACAACTCTGATTCATTCAGGAACAAAATATCATTACCTTGTTGGGTTACTACTTGTAGCCTACTTGTAATTGTTTGCATTTTAAAAGATGTCTATTTGGTAGATGGACTTCGCTGTCCATTTTATAAATGATCCTACAACTTTCTATTTATGTAGCAAAAAGTGTCTTGTCATGTTACATCTACTCAGTGACTGTTACCAGGTATGTTCAAACTGCATTGAGAAGCAGCAGCATGGCTCTGTCTGCTGAGATGAGAACACTATACTACACTGCCAGGAGTGTGTCTCTCCTCTTTCAGCACATTCCTGTAGTCACCTCTCGTTCCCCATCTCTGGTTCTCAAGCCCAGGCTAGCATTGTTCCTCATTTCTTATACATGGTTTTCTCTAGCGCTGCTGCTCCTGCCAGACAGCGAAAAACGAGCCTGGCCCATTAAATCTGTGTTTACTAGAGAACTCTTCTACAACGCTGCTGAATGCTACACACAGATGAATAAAACATAGCCCCTGACTCTGCCCAGGAGAGGCTGACATCATAAGTCAAGACGAGACTTACTGTCATAGCCTTAAAGTAGGTAATGAAGTCAGGTTTGCTGCCGAGGTGCCATTCATGTGCAGTCGGCTGGTATAAGTAATCCTCTGTCGTTTTGTATAACAGCAGTGCAAGCTACACTTTAGTTTTTGAGGCCAGAACAAAGTTTGTCAGGTCACTGGTGGGTGGTACAGCAGCAGACTATATACAGAGTTTTAACCACATTGAAATGTTGCGATCAATATGCTCTCTATTGCAATGCAAAGCTTGCAAAACATTCGTAACTCTTTCCCCACCATTGACGAGATATCTCGCCAATTAGGTTAAAACACTTTACCACCAAAGGCGAGTTTTTACAGCAATCCCAGGTCTAGGTGTATTATGGTAAGAAAAGCCATAGATGAGTAACTCCTGAATGAGTTACTTCCTAATAACCAATCTTTGGTAATACTAATCAACCCCCAAACATACAAATATAAAAATATATAAATATTTTTTATGCTGATATTTAGTTTCTTAAATGCACTTAATTCATGAAACACATGGTTTCATGAATACTTATAAATTATATTAGTAGTTATAGTTAATATAGTTAATAAAACATTTGCAAATATTACAAACCTTTTAAACATTTATTTTCCAAACATAAAGTGCTCAAATCATATTTTCAGATTTTTTCATAGGAATGAATTACAATTATCACCCAATATTTGCATTTATTTGCAACTGCATTAAAAAATAAAATAAAATAATATATAATTATGTGCACTACATATGTGTATATATATATATATATATATATATATATATATATATATATATATATATATATATATGTATGTGTATATATATATATACATATGTGCAATGCATGCACTAATTATTTAACAATGACTTGTATATGGATCAGAAATACACAGAGAAATAAATGCCATTTTATTGTCAGTGAATTCACTTATGTGCAACACATACAATATAATACTTACACTAATCACCTTAAGAGTTGGAACGTTTTCATTTACTAGCATTGAACTGGTGAAGCAGTGTCTCTATTAATCTATTATTGCACTGATGCTCAAGATGGCAATCAAAGCTTGTTGCCTTGGTCGAGTACCATGTAAAAGGCCCTTAAATCAGCTAAAGGGACTCACAATGAAATATGCAACTTGGAAATACTTTTGCCTCTTTAAATGCTATGGTCTTCTTGGGCAACAATGGTCCCATACAAATGTTTACACTTATTCCGGAGATGCATTTTAGTGCACTATGTCCCCATGTTACCTTATTGCCATGGCAACAATGAATTAAAATGGGATATTCAGACCCATGAAACTATTTGGAGGTGAAGTAAGGATTCCGCGGGCTAAGGTCATAGGCATTTCGAACTAATATTAACATCAGTGATGGCAACTAAACCGTATAATTACAAACCTCTCACCAATGCAAATCCATTGTAAACAGTGCCATGACAACACATTACCCCTTCATTTCCAGGTTTGTGTATCCACAGAGAGTTAATATTAGCTTCCGGAGAAGCAAATGGTCCATCTCTGTTTATATATTTTGTATGGAGAGAGAGGTTTTTGCTAATTGTCTCTGTTGTTGGCACAATATCAGACCAGGACTCTTTCCAGCTGAAGCCGTTGGTTCAGCCAGTTGTAAAAATGTACAAAAAGAAAAATAAAATAAAAAAGACTGGAAAGATCAAAAGCACTTAATCTTCAGCCTCCACAAAAGTTTTTTTTTTTTTTTTTTTAAAAACAGATTTAAGAGCAGAAATTTTGCAGCAAATGTGCACAACATTTTAGTTCAATAGACTTCTATTGTACGGTAAGAATGCTGATATTAGGAAGCTCTTCAAATGGACTTCTTCAGGGAATATTTTACTCTGTATCTGTGATCTGACCTCTGACATGCTTTCAAAGAGTTCTTTTGAGTTTTACAATTGAAGAACTGGTCCAAATTCTTTGGAAGGATATGAATTAAACCCCTTCTGTCCTTCAACCAAGCACATGACCCTCTCTTCTCCGGGGAAATGGCTTACTGGCTGGACTTCCCACCGTGGAATCTCATGTTTATCAATGACCTACTCAAAGGCTGGATGATAAAATAAATGTCTTTATCACATGATTTGCATTTTTATAAAGTGAAGGTCATTAGGGCAGAGTTTTGAAGGGATTTTTTTGCTATAATCAACAGATTAAGATTCTAATAATATGTCAAATGTTTGAATTATATTTTATAATATTATGTGAAATGTTTGAATTTAAACTTTTTTTCCTTTTATTTACGCAAGACGTTTTCTGTCTTCATTTATTTCATTTGCTTGTTATATTTATATAATGATTTAAACTGGTCCAAAATGAAAAAATAACAGATTATCAAGAAAACTTCATAAATACATAATTTTACAGAAATTTTATTACAGGAATCAAGACAATTCTCTTGTGCTGAATGTTCATTTTTAGTAGACCAAAACAAACTAGCACAGGCTTGTTGTCTGAATTTTCTCAAGACATTTTTTAAACTATTTTCCCCCTTAAAATGGCCACGAGCGATAATAAAATCTGTAAGATAAGCAAAAGTCTTAAAGAGTCTCTTCCACTAGAGCTAAAACAGCTGCCGACTTTGGTGTCCTCTGGTGACAGACTTTTTCCAGAGAACCAGCCCTAAATCAAGCACTTCTCTAATGTTCATTTCTCTCCCCTGCTGACTCCCCCAGAAATGATAGTATTTACTTGCTTTCGAAGCCTTCTCTAACCTGTATATCCATCTCTGAGATATACCATCTGATGTCACCCATGTAACTCATTGAACCTATCCTGTAAAAAATGAGTGGCTTTGCATTGGAGATGAAAGCGCTGGCGTCTGCCTGCTGTTCAGATGAGAGGGGCTTTAATGTGCTCAAACCAAGTTACAAATCTTCAGAGACAAGCGCAGCCACAGAATATTAACGGACGGTGGGGGGAGGGCAGAAAAACTTTGATGCAAGCAGGTGTTAGCTAAACACTTTTCTTAGGATTACCACAAAGTTCCAGTGAAGTCCTTTTTTTCAGAAAATGTCTGGCATTGTTGTATATTATCAAAAAGTTGGACCGTCCTACATGATATGATTTTTTTTTTTTGGTTCCCTCTACAAACACTTTTGAACGTGTGATCCACACTTTTACTGTTATCACACCTGAGAATATAGGTTCATGTCACCCTATAGCAAAATGGAGGAAAAATGGGAATGTGTTATATTTCCAATTTCAAAAGGCTGGAATAAAACATGTTATAAAGGGGGCTGCTTTGAACTCCCTTTTCCTTCAAATTATTTACACGGTTAATTATTAAAGATTATTGGCCAATAATTTTAAAATCTGTTTGCTTGGGAAACAATTTCACTGCAATTAACATGCTTAAGGGGGTTATCACAAAAATTGGTAGATATTGTTGATGCTGTACTAGTTGCTTAAAATCATTTGTACCCAACTAAATCAATGTCAGGAGTGACTTTCGCACGTTTCATATTTCCAATAACCGCTTTTTGGCATGTTTGCACCACTCAAAGTAGGAATGGATTTAGTTCTAGGAACTCCGTTTGGATCAGGTGTAGGACAGCTAATTTAGTTCCCCCAAATTAGTCGTAGGTAAGTTCGATCCTGGAGAGCTGCATTCCTGCAGAGTTCAGCTGCAACCCTAATCAAACACACACCTGAAGAAGCTAATCAGTGTCTTCAGAATTATTAGGGCTACAGGTAGGTGAGCCCTAATAATTGCCTATGCCTAATTTGGGGAAACTAAATTAGCTCTCCTACCCCAAACTGAGTTCCTAGAACTAAATCCATTCCTACTTTTTTCCTACAGAATAACAAAAATAACCGCCATATTGTATTAAAAAGTTTTTTAATCTGAGTCGGGTGCAAACTATGCACAGATCAGACAGAGATAAAAATCTCTTTTTTTTTTTTTTTTTTTTTTTAAATCTCTGTCTGATCTGTGCATAGTTTGCTCCTGACTCAGATTAAAAACCTTTTTAATACAATATGGCAGTTATTTTTGTTATTCTGACCAAGCCTTTTGTAAAAAAGTATACATTTACTTCACAAATATGGAAAACATGGATAATGGCAGTTACCTGTTGTCTGCAGTATTGCGTTCTTAGCCTTGATGATATATAACATTGCAAGTTGTCATAGGAGATTGTCAGATTTTCACGCTCTTTTAGTCATGTAAATTGTGCGTTTACATTCCATCTTTACATTCCAAACCCTCGATACACAACAAAAACGGCTCAGATCACAAGAGTCCATTACTAGTTGTTGACTGTAGTAAATGGCGCGAAAAAAGACACTGTTGGCCACTAGTCACTACTTCCAGTGAGAATGCAACTAGGAAAATGGCCTAAGGGGGAAATTGGTTCTCTAGAGACCACCATGCTTGCTAGTTCCTAGAACATCGCAGTGCAAAAGTTTGACTTATTAAAATTGCCCTAAATGTACACATTATGATTATACAAAATGCATCAGTTTAATTTTAAAGTCATGACCCTGACTACTGCATTTTAAATCAACATTTGCAGTTCAAATGGGGGAAAAAAAACTGTTGAGTGACACATTCTACACTTGTTTGAAAAGTGGAATCATATAATACAGATATTTTGTAATTAATCATTGCTTTTTCAGAGAAAAAAAGTGTGTATGTGTGTGTATATATATATATATATATATATATATATATATATATATATATATATATATATATATAGTTACATTTTTAATCAAAATTTGTCATTTATTCACACTCATGTCATTTCAAACCCGTAAGACTTTCTGTATGCAAGACACAAATATTTTTGCAAAAACTCATCTCATTGACTGAGAAAATCTGTCATACACATTTATTTTGGGTGAACTACACTTTTAACATTGTCACATGACAAAACGTTCAGAAAATTTCAAAACAGCAAATAGGTCTTTTACATTGGCAATCTAGTCCAACATCTTTAATGGTGGAATTGGCTGTCATGCTGACTGTGGAGCAGCCATGGTACACAAATAGTTTTTTGTAATGGCACCTTGTTGTGTTGTGACGCTCAGTGTCGCTTTAGTTTCCGGTTCTCTTCCTCTCTATGTGCAGATGTTCAAGCAACAGATGGTCTCACTCTGATTTCACGCTTACCATAACTCCACAAGGATGAAATCCCCTCTGGAGCAGTCACACCCAGCAACTACTGTGGTGAATAAAAGTCATTTTGGCTGTCTGCGAGTAAATATCTATTGTGAGTGGTGCGCTTTTAATGTGTCGCTCCCGGCAACAGAGTGAGATGTTGCTCCTGAGCTACGTGTTCAGAAAGACAAGCAAGTCTGATCAGAAAAAAATGATTCAATGAATGTTAAATAGAAGAAAAGAAAAAAACTATGCAAAATATGAATCAAATAAATCTGGTAAAGGTCAAGGAATTGTTGAACTTTCTGAACTCTACTGATCTTTCAAATAACTGATTAAAGGCAGCACTGTTTTGAGATTCCTTAAGCATTCTGGTCTGGGGTTTGTTCGAATCTCTAATCTAAAGTATTTAGATTCTGTAATTAACGCGTTGTTTAAAGGAATAGTTAACGGAAAAATTTGAATCTGTACTCTTAATGTACTCATCTATAATATATTCAGTTTGTTTCTTCATCATAACAGATTTGGATAAATTTTACATTACTCGATGAATAGGTGCCGTCAGAATGAAAGTATAAACAGTATTTACATGACTCCAGTGTATCAGGCAATGTCTTCTAAAGTGAAAAGCTGTCTGTTTGTAATAAATCTATCAAGGCATTTAACTTACTTACCATGCTTTTTGCCAAAATATATGTGCATAATCCATAACCAATCCCCTGTTGTCTTCTCACCAACATTTGTTTTTCTGTGCTTGATCTGTGCATGGTTTCCTCCTGACTCAGATTAAACAACTTTTCAAATGCATTGTGGATAGAGGACAAGCATTTATGTCATAAGATATTAATTGATGGACTGTAGTAGTGTGGATTACTTGTGGGTTAATGTGATGTTCTAGCAGCTTTTTGGACTCTCATTGTGACGACACCCATCCACTGCAGAGGATCTATTGATGCAAAAGTGATGTAATGCTAAATTTCTCCAAATGTGTTTACATGAAGAAACAAAGTCATATACATCTTGAATGGCTTGAGAGTAAGCTAATTTTGAAGGATAGTTGTTTGACCCCAAAATAAACCTGCTATATCATCATTTACTCTCTTCTCTGTGGAACACAATATCAGATATTAAAAAAAAATGTTTACTGTTTTGTCAGTGGATTCCAAAAAAACACTAGACCCCGCTGACTTTCATCAAAAAACAAAATACTGTCAAACAGTCATACAGGGTTGGAACGATGGGAAGGCTGACTTGAAGATGACAGAAGTTTCAATTTCATAGTATCTTGCATGTAATAGGTGGCACACATAGCAAGTCTTGTGACATGCCTGTCCCTCACATGGCACCATCTGATCAGATGAATCATCTGGGGTCACACTTCATAAATCAGAACAATGGCTTTTATTAAATCCGGCTCTTTCGCTCTGATCTCTCGCCCTCTCTTCCACACACACACTCAGGTACATTGGGGAGGGAGCGCATTGTCTTTGAGTGTCACACTTCTGCATTACTGTGCTATCATCGCCAGCATGTATCAGTCATGGTAATGACAACAATGATGATTGAATCAGTTTGTAATTATGGATGCGTGCCGCTTGTCTCCTTGCTCCTACACGGATAAATCGGAAATGCTTGAAGGAACAGTGAGAGCCAGGAACGTGCTGCGCCTTATCATATCCAAAAAAGGCTGCATGCAGAATAAATAGTCTTAATTGGAGGAAGACGACAGTGGCAGACGTCTTTCTGTGTAACCTCATTTGAGCTCATGGTGCTTGTTTGCTCATTTAGTGTAACCTGATAAAAAGAGCTCTCAGGTGTTTCTGTCGAACAGTATGCTCATGTCTTGAAACAAAAAAACCCAATCAAGCAGAACAGAAAGCATTGAAGTGACTTCAGATACTTGGTAAATATATTTAATGGATAGAGGGGATGTGTGATGAGTCCTACAGATCCTTGCTGCCTGTTTTTATCTATTTATATACTTAGTTTTAATGCAATGCACACATTCAGTTCACATAATCTGTACTCTTCAGGTCAGGTCTGGCTTTGAGCTCAAATGAATTTAATGAGCATCAGCAAACAAGTGTTTCACTACACCTAAATGATACGGTATGATCAAAAACCTGCTGCCTGTGTAGGCAGCATTTCCGATATTACATTATACACACAAAAGTTTATAAATAAAACTAGAGCTTTTTTAGAACTAACTTAAAGTAACAGTACAATCGTGGCCAAAAGTATCAACAGTGACAAAGTTTGTTTCACACTTAAACTGTTGTGGTGTTCATTCACATTGATTCTATTGTATTGTACTGTATGTTTTGGCAGTGATATTCTAGAAAAAAAAATAGAATTTTTGCAGCATAAGCAGCAAATTTGGCAAAACACATTAGTCAAAATGTATAAATTTTCTATTTGTCAAAGAATCTTCTGAATCAGCATACTGTTTTAGAATAATTTTTGAAGGATCATGTGACGCTAAAGACTGGAGAAATAGTTGAAGAAAATTCAGCTTTGTCATCACAGGGATGAGTAAAGTTGTAAACAAACTATGAAGGTGGTTTGAGAAAACCTAGCCTAAATGCTTGAAGCAGTTGTAAAGTTTAGATGTTGATTGTATATTGATAGAATAATTTAGTACATATGATAGCATGATTAGCATGAATCTAAGATAAATAGCACATTGTTAGCATGATTAACATGTTAGCATGATGTTTGTAGAATATAGTTAGCATGTTTTCTTAGAATGATGTCACTAGCAGTTAAAACTAGCCCAACACTGTCAGTATATTCAACAGAAAAAAACTTTAATAGAGTTGTTTTAATCTGTAAAAGTACTTCACAATACTGTATGTCACCAAAATCCCACTTGTTTTACCTGTGTATAGCCTGTTAAACCCACATGAAAGGTCTTCTGTTTTAACAAAGAGAATGATCTGTGCTATAATTATGAACAAATCTGTTACTATACACACACTGGCATGTTCCCAACACCTCTGCACAGATCCGAGAGACTCTAATTGGTCATACCTCCTCCTGTCTGGGATCAATAATGAATGTATCTGAGCTAATAATAAGCTTAATTTGGATAGAGTGCAGTATAGGTTCAGATGAAATGATATGTACACTAATGGCCAAGAAGGTCCTTGAAGTATTTCAAAGACCAGCCTCTCTGAGCCGGAAGAAAGACACGAAAATCTCAACGGCAGCTGTACTAAACACTCTGATATCTCTCTTCCCCCTCTCCAAATGAGTCGTAGCATTCATGTTTATATAACAGTAAAAACACACAGAAATTAGGACATATGTTAGTCACAGATATCTACATATCAAGGATCTGGTCACTGTGTACGCTGTATGCATATGCATCTCTTCAATGGACAGCTCACACAAAAAAAATGAATTGTTGTCGTCATTTACGCACCCTGATTTTGTTACAAAATCAATGTGTTGTTCTTCCATAAAATGCCAAAAGACATGTTTCGTGGAAGGTCTAAGGTGCTTTCCTTCAGAATAATGAAAGTAAATGGGTACCAGAGGCTACAAAAACATCATAAAAGAGCCATAAAAGTGACAATTTATACTTTATACTATCAGTATGATTTATGTAAAATTAGGTCTTTATTTAATAGAAATGTATCTGGACAGCAGTAGTCACTATTCACTTTATGGAAAAGAGCAGCTTGATACCTCCTTTTGTGTCTTATAGAAGAAAGAAGGGATTTCATAAGACTTCATTTTGCAGGCCAACTATCCTTTTAACACAGAGTAATGAATTTTTAAATCTGCTTTCTCTCTGTAAAGCGTCAAATGAAGGCTGTCAGCTTTGTGCTAACAAACCTGTTTAAATCTCAGATAGCAATGAATTATATATATGTGAATTATAATATTTTCCCATTTAAATCATATTCCAATAAAAGCATCATCTTAATAGGGGTGAAAGTATGGCTTTGTCTATCCCCTTTGTTGCCTAAAATGAAAAAAAGCATATTTGGCATGGTCGGTAACAGTAAATATGAATGACAACAGACTTCAACATGTTCTTATACAAGAGACTAAAAAAAGTCTTACTAGATAAACTAGTGATCATTTTGCTTTAAATTCTTGTTGACATAAATTTCTTATTAACTGTTCAAAGCCTTGAAGTGTGGGCATGAAAGCATCCGACTGTTGCAGCTGCTCTGCTTTATCCACTGCACTTTAATGTTTTAAGAGAGCCAAAAGGGTACATGACTAAGAACATCCTATGTGACTCTCACATGATATCATGCGAATGTTTTTAAGGTGAGTGAGAAAGGCTGACAGGGATGTCAAGAACAATTTTGCAGATCTACAAGCAGCAATAGTGCCCTCTGCTGATGAAACAGCCCAAATGAAAGCACATCAATTCAGGGAGAGACGAAAATAATGATGATAATAATGATTTTAGTTGACTACAGAAAAAAAAAAGAAGAAATTTTTAATATCTTATCCTTGTCTGTATTCTCTAGTTTGCATTTCACTGTAGTATAAATTTAAGACGTGACTTGTCAGACTTTGAAAATGATCAAATCATGAAAGTCTGTTTATGAGGAGCTTCTTTAAACTCAACAGGCTTTACACATATGGCTGTAACACGGCAAGACTTCATCAGTTACACCAAAACTGAATGTCAAAATCTGTTAAACACTAAGCAGGATCGTTTCCAAACAAAAGAGAAGTGCTTCAGCAAATTAAGAGCAAACCTCAATGTTCATCTTTAAGACCCTGTTTCCTCAAGAACCAACCATAGAGAGCTTCACAAATCCACCTGAAAGAACAGCAATAGCTAAAACCAAAAATCAAAGACACAATACGGAAATGCCGCTGTCAAGAACATATCTCCTGGACAGCTGGAGTACCAAGATGAACACCTGACCTGGCAAAAAAAAATCATCTGACTAGAATGTGGTCAAACCAGCATGAGCAGTTCAGAAGCTCTGGAGTCCTTCTTCCAACATTTCTAAAGCAAATGGCAGATGTGTTTAGAGAAAACATCCAAATGGAGACTATTCAAAAGAGTCATGAATCAATTAGAAGGAATACTTAAGATGTAAATGGCAAATGGTAATGAAACACTTTAACCAGTGTTGGGCACGTTACTTTAAACAAATAGTAATAGTTACATCTTAAAGTAACGTATTACCAGGCAAAGTAACTATTGCAAATTCAAATGGAGAACTTGGATGCCTCGATTATTAATGAAATAGACACTAAAATAAATTATTTTTATAAAACATTGTACATCTACAGTATTTACTGATATATAGCAGCAGCCAGACGAATAACAAAATACGACGAATTCTACTTTTACAGAATAAAAAACAATAGTCAGCGTAATCACGTAGTCAGCGTTCGCAAGAATTGATTTGCTGAAATCAAAACAGGGATTAGAATAGGTGAGATTTGGTAGGTTTGATTACACATTACTGAATTAACGTAGTTAATAACGCCATTTTTTAATATCGCCGTTATCGGCTTTCTCCAGCCCCTTTAAATCAGTGATCAATTTAATGTCAAATTATTTATTTGTATGGTGTAAAATTGTATGTTCCAGTGGCTTGTCACATACACGGCCAGAATTTCTGGATCAGCCTTCTTTACCTCCCTGAGCAGATTCTGATCTGCGGTTTACCAGAGAACAATAAAGCATCTGGTTGTCATAAAGTCCCTTTCTATGCGGCTGTTTCACAGTCAATCATTGTGCCTGGTAATTCCAGCAAATTATCCATCAACCATCCACTCCGAGAAAGTATGATATATTGTTCCCGTGTAGCAATTCAAGAGCACTGAAGTGCAGAAACTTACTTTTAAAGTAATCATTGCAAAACCAAGCTGTGAGGAAACCACAAATCTGGGTTGCTTGTGCCTTTCTGAATGCATGCTAAATGAATGTGTGAACGTGTGTGTGGGCGGGTGTGTGTACGGCTGATTGTGTTTGCTGTGGTGGCTGTCCTGCTCACGGACTGACGCAACTGCAGGTGTGTGTGAGGAACAAGCGAGACTCAAGCAGAAGGGTGATGTGATCACACTCACTGTGCCCAGCAGGAGTCCGGAAGATCGGCACTGGCAACATGCTTGTGACATGTGACGGACAGGAGGGGGTTTTCACTGCACATCCCAGTGCCAGGAACATGTGCCAGGCAGAGGACGGCAGGCAGCACCGCTTATGCCAAACTGTCTCTCCACGAACAAGGTGCAGGACTGGAAGACAAAGTGACACGATCACAGTTAGGGCTGGGTAAAAATACAAATTTTCGAATCTATTGTGATTTTTCAGTTGAACGTTTCTCAAAACCGCAAGATCAATCTCTCACTCTGCACATTCTCGATGCATATATTAATTTTAATGCAGATGTCACTGCTTCCTGATGAACTTAACTCACTTGACTGCATAGTTTGGGGCCCTGCTGTTAATTTATGAAATTAATATTCATAATGTACCAAGTTCGGGACCACACACAAGCAATGGATTTTTGCACAGGATGGGAGACCAGAAGCCATTTTTTAATGGATGTCAATGGGAGAGAGGCTTCACAATGATAAATAAAATGCTTTTGGGCGAAAGGTTTATCGTTTTCTAAAATCGACAGCCTACCTTCTAATCTTCAATGAGTTTGTCATCATCATTATAAACATTTGTTATTAGAGAAATTAGGGACAATATTTGCAGAAAGTAAGATTTAGTTTACAGCACTTTTTCCTTCACTTTTATGGTATCCATAAACTAACTGACTAAAATCTGATAAAACATCTAGGTTATAGAGACACGCGTGATCCATGTTGGTCATAATGCTTTCTGGATGTGAGTTTGCTTTCTGTATTTGTGATATGTCCTCATGGGTTCAACGCAAAAACAAGTATAGAGCACAATCAGTGTAGTTTAATGAACAAAGTACTTATTTGAACTAGGATTATTAATTCGTGAACAAATTAATTAATAAAACAAAAAAATTAGCGTCAGTGTTCAAGCATTGAATGACTTGACAAAAAAAAAAAAAAAAAAAACATACAGTGCAACCAAATAAATTTGTCAGTGTCCGAAATTCTCTCATATTTTCGTTCATTCTATACTGGACTCACATGTCCTAAGCTACATAAAGAATGGCAAATGAACACACTAATGATTTTGGACACAGCATATGCATTCTATGTACTGAATCAAAAATCCCTAGAACCTAATACAAATGAGTTATATCAGTTTGAAACTGCACTTTGCCATAGTGAGAATTTATTTTGCATGTGAAATGGACATTATATCTGAAATGGAACTAAATTAATGACCCACCCCTAATTGCAGTCTTCAAAACATTAATTTGTAAGTGAATTAATTTACAAAAAGCATTTATCAAAACAAAACAACAACAGGGCAGATTTTCAATTCTTCATGTAGATGATGAACACAACCTTGAACGTCTCTTGTGCAGATGACGAAATATTTGACAAATAAAGAACACTGATAATGAGGTCGTCTTTAGCTCACCTTGAAGAAGAGAGAATGGTCCTTTCTTATTACTTTTATAGAACAAAGCAGCATTTTTACATATTCTATAGTGTCACTTATGAATCAACCATTTAATATAAAGAGCCGTATTGCTTTTGCAATTGGTTGTTGACAGGGCGACAGAAATAAGCCAGTCGCATTCTCCACTTGTGTCTGTAAGAGCCATTTTACTTGTTTTAAAGTGGAGTTTGTCTAGTGCAAGGAAAGAGACATCAGAGAATGCTGCCCTAAAGCACGTACCGTGTTCTCATTACCGCTAACAGCCTTGAGTCTGCCTTCCCATTATGGAGAATTACATACAATTGTATCAACTATTGGTCACACAAGGTAGAGCAGGCCCGTTCTCTCTCCCTTGATTTCATGTGGGGAGTTTTTTTTTTCCTGCTTTGTTTATGGATTTGTCCTAAATCTCTAGTGACAAATCAGTCCAACTGATTAATGCAGGTTGAAAACTGTTGCCATGCATTTTAAAATTACGTAGAATCTCCTGAAGGTGATTTGAATACTGTCGTCTTTGCTCGTGTAGGAAAACATCTTGTTACTATTTTTACAGAATTGTATTTTTTGTTCTTGCTGAATACAATGATTTATTATAAGACCGACTGTAAATGAAGTTTTTGTTTTCTATTGCTTTTAGCGCCTGACCATCTTTTAATTATTTACAAACTCCCTACTTGGTTTTAAACAGACGTATCATCACCTTTTTTATCCTCCACTTTCCCTCATCTAACATCCTGCCTTCCCACCCTATCCCTCTCTCCGGTTGCAGGTTGGGAATATGAATTACCTGACTGGCAGTAGTCGTTCTGCTTGGCTGACAGCTGTCATGAACACACGGGATGGATGGAGAGAGACAGAGAGGGATGAGTCTGTCAGTTCCCCTCCCTCACTCCCTCCCCTCCTTCTCTCGAGGCATTTCACTCCTTTAAGCAGTTGTATAATGAAGAGCTTGCGGTCCTTCCCGTTTAACACAGGGCACTGGAGCAGGCATTGTGGGCCACTGAGTTTCTCACTCTTTTGCAGACCATCTACTTTGAAACTGTATTTCACCTCTAGCCAGACAACTGTAGGGAAGGCACTTTAGGTTAATTCCCCCAAATCACTGGGTCTCTGTGGTTATGTCAACACATTACTGTTTGAGACAGACATATCAGAGTTAAATCAACAAGTGGTGTTAGTTTGGGACAGAAGGTTTGTCTGAAAGATGTTGGAAACATGTTTGAAATAATAATTTTTTGCAATTGCATTTGATTACACTGTGGGAAGTATATGGGTGTGGGTAGTGTTTGGATGCTTAGTAGGGTCCAGTGAGCCTATTTGTTGGATTGTTCTCAAAGGGATCACAAAAATGAAAATTGTCACTACTTACCTCATTTTGTTCCAAGTTCAAGTCTCTCTTGATTCTGTGGAACATAAAATAAGGTACTTAGAAATCTTTTTAACAGCACTATAAAAACAGACATTTTTCAATTTCAAATAAATGCTGCTTCTTTGAACTTTCTGGTCATCATAGAATGGTGATCATGGTTTTCACCAAAATACTAAACAGCACGACTGTTAAGAGTAAGTAAATACTTCCTGCGCACACAATCAGTGTATTAGAATGACTTATAAAATCATGTGACTATGCAAACTGGAGTAATGTCATTTAAAAATGCAGCTATGTCTTCGCCTAAATATTTTAATAACAGTTTTTACTGTATTTTTGATTATATAAATGTAACCTTGGGGAGCATAAGTGAGTTTTTTGACTTACCAACCCTAACTTTTGATTGGTAAGGTGTGTAGATACAATTGTAAATGTTTTCATTTTCAAATCACATTCTTCCTGAAACCCACCACTGAGATAAATGGTAATGGTTAGCTTTCCTCCATGGAACTCTTATGGTCACACTTTATATTTAAATGGCTCAAAAAGGCTCATGGGACAGGCTGATGCTTTGGTGCAATTGGAAGCTGAAACGGCTATGGGAATTCTTTCCGTACATGCCCCGTGTGTATGGGCCATGAAAACTAATTAATCCTGATAGTCTGGTAAATGTCACAGGCAGACATATGGAGAAACGGGGGGATCCACGAAGCCCTGTCCTCCTCCTAAATTACCAAGGCCACTGAGTAAGATGCTACAGCACTGCCCCAAAGAGATAGGGCCCGTACATTTGATTTTCCTCCACTTAATCTAAGCTAACCATCTGTGAAAGAGGGGAGATGTGGCACTCCAGCCAAATGGGCTGACTTCATAATCAGGAGGTCCTTCCAATTATTGCTTAATGTACCACGGTATTATAGTGCGTGCCATTCTGTCCGGGCAGCTTTACATTTTAGTTTCCCCGGCATCCATATCACCGTTACAGTGAGCAAGCTCACGGTCATCCTCATTAGCCGGCTGGTTGGGTCTCAGACGATAAAACCAGCGTAAAGAGCTCTCTGGAAAGCCTCTGCTTCCCTCTGTGCAGTGAAATGGCTTCCTCTTGAAACCGGTGTAAATTGCGTTCTGCGTTCTGGGTGACTACATGGTGCGACTTACAGATTTGCCATTTGAAGCAAATGGCGCAGTCGTAAAGTCAAGGCAAAATTTTGAAAGCTCACAAATCTGCAAATGGAATAGCTGGAAGAGATAGCTATGGGTTCACGTGAAGTGTCAGTATTCTTTCATTGAACAATTCCTTGAATTGCGTGCAAACCTATTGGTTGATCTTTCTTGTAATGTATTAATATTTATAGTAGGCATGGGTTCGAGGGTTTTGCCGTTTCTCAACTCATATTATCCCTCTCCAAGTCTGTTGCTCTCTTCATCTCTCCTTTCTTGTGACTCCAGTGTCTTTTAAGGAGTGCAGTCATGCAAGGATCCATTAGGCAAAAACCAATTTCACACAGAGCCAATTTCATAAATATTGAAAGTGAGCCCACCCTCAGCCCTGCTTGAGTGGCTTTAGAGGGATATACAAAACCATCAACAACAGGCCCGGCTTTAGCACCCCTCTCCACTCACGCATTTTATTAAGCTTCACTCAACAGATTACAAAAGCTCACCCCACAACAGCAAGATGCCAAGCCTAACTGATTGGCTGCTACATCCAAATTTTTTTCCCACATAGAGAAAGTTTTTTGCTTACTATGAGGACATTAGTTTATTGGGGTTAAAGGAGATATAAAGTAAAACAAGGAGCCTAAAATGATCTGCAAATACTGTACCACAAAGAATGAGAACTCTTTAGATATTATGTAGCGTACATTTTGATCGACCACAACCCTGTGAATAGCATATATGGCCAGGTGATGTAGCAATAAGTATGAATTAAAATCACTATGCAATTTTTTTTTTATATTCCAAAATCAGTGTGAATATGTGAATATTAAATAAAGCACCTAGCCTTTTTATTAGTAGCATATCTGCTGCATTGCCGCATGGGACATAGTGTACAGTTTAAGATCAGCCTATGTCTCAATTAACTAAACCTAAACAAAAAAAAATACAACAAACAAAAAAGGGATCTGTTTCACACAGAATGCGATATATATTTAATATTTGAAATTATATCTTAAATTAAGTTGTAAAGTTCAGTGGGTGTTTGTAAAAAAGAAGATAGGAAGTGAGGGAGCAGAGAGTTCAGTGCTGTGAGAAAGAAATTTAGAAAGAGACTGAGATAACAGGAGAGAAAAACACGACATAGCAAAGAGAATTGGATGTGGGCTGATGTTTAACTAAAAGTCACAGAGGAGAAGTAATCAGCCTGCAAGCATCTTGTTTCTCTCTGTCTAAAAATGTCTAGCAAAATGAAAACATGCAAATGAAGGCATTACTGTATGCACACTGGAGTTTGCAGAAAACATTTCAGAACACAAGCGACGTAAGACATCAAATCCATTCTTATGTAATGGAGAAATGAGCAGAATAATATGATCATTAGATGAACTTTGCACAAGAACACGACGGAGGTGAGAACCGAAATAATAGACCTGCAGAGTGTCACTGAATGGAGAAGTCATGGAATTATTTGCACTATTAGACAATGTCTACAGTCCTATACATTTGTAGCAGTAAGAGGCGATATTGTTCACAAGTGTATGGAGTTCTTCAGAGCTGAATACTAGGACTCTTTTCATACTCTACATGAAGTATGAAGGCGCTAAATAAATAAAGGTCACTTGACTTGATCTTTAAAACTCCAAGTACATTGCAGCTATGTAAGCGTGCAGCATTTTCTATAGCCTACACAAGAAGCCTCCTTAAGCCAAGCAATATGGGTTTTTAGAGTGAAAGATTCTTAATGTTTTACATTTGTTCTCGCCAGTGTTTAATATTTTATTACATCTAAAAAGGAAGATATCGCAACTAAGGAAAAATATGAAAAAAAACCAAACTTAAAACGGAGCTCAGACGTGTATGTCTGGAGGCAGGGTGGTCCCACACCTGACTGGTACTTGGAAACGTTGTAGTTTAGATATTGATTATCCGTCCCGGTCTATTAGCTGGCACAGTTCATCAAGTGCCACAGTTGTAGGAAAACAGCCTGCAGAGCAGAACAGGTGAGAAGAGGAGGGAAAGAACCCTTCTGCTCTCCATGCCTACAAGCCATGCTTTAAATGCTTAGCTCACCCTAAAAGGCAAATTCTATCATTAATTACGCACCCTCATGTCGTTCTGAACGCATAAGACTTTTGTTCATTTTCGGAACACAAATTAAGATATTTTTGATGAAATCAGAGAGGCATCCGACCCTCCATAGACGGCAACATAACTGATCCAGGTCCAAAAACGTAGTAAATGCATCGGTAAAACACTCCAACAGTCCAACTTAATTTTTGGGATGCAACGAAAATACTTTTTTTTGCACAAAGATAACAAACTTCTTTGGAGAGTATCGCAATGCGTCCACACGCACACTTTAACATATTTGACATAATCAGTCTAGCACATGCATTAATGTGGAAACATCTGTGGATGTTTACACCTAGAGGAAAGCGCGATACTCTCTAAAATGGTAGAAAATTCAGGGGAGAAGAATGGTTGAGTTGAGTTTATTTTTGTTTTATTCGTGCAAAAAAAAAAAAGGATTCTCCTAGCATTGCAAATCCGATTTCACATTCTGTTTTACCAATGTATTTACTACGTTTCTGGACCTGAATCATTTCAGTTGCGTTGCTATCTATGGAGGATCAGGTGGCTCTCAGATTTAAATTTGATCATGAATCTTAAATCAGATCTTAATTTGTGTTCCGAGGATGAACGAATGTATTAGCATATTTTTGTAGTTTTTTTTACTGTAAAAAAAAATATTTTGAGCATGTACCTTTGTGCATTATACAGAAAATAATGATATTTAAGTAAAACAATTTTGGAACACTGTGAGGATAAGTACATGATTAAACTCTTTTTAAAATGTTATTCTGTTCAGAAAATTACTGCATTGAGTTTAACCACTACAAAAAAAGTAGCATTTAAGGTGCTTTAAACAGGATGTCCATTTTCAGCGCCCTGTCCATTGTTGAAATTTACTTCAAGCACAAATTTGAGTTTAATTGCAGTATGGAGTCTCTTACTGTTGTTGGAATGCAAATTACTTCCCATAGTTATGTTTCAAATTTATATTTTCCTAAAACAAAGGAAGTGATACTACGGGCAGTTTTGTTATTTGAAATGCAGAGCGCCTCATTTTTCTTTTTTTGAGTCTTCACAGAAAATATGACAGGGAAATTGTTGAGTTACGTTTCTGGTTTCCTGAGACAAGGTATGACTAATTAGGGTTTTAAATTCTTCATAAGAGACAGTAATTTTAAACAGTAATTTCAGATAAGAGCACAGGAAAAAATAAGAAGTGAATTAAAAAGCGGACAAGTATGAAACCAAGCTGTGAGCAGCATCAATTTACATTAACAGACATAAATGGCTTGTCTTTGTGTGCAACACATTGGCTCCTGCAGTGATTTAAGCATGCTCGTATACAGCTGTTTCTTGCTTATTTGTCTACATCAGCATGTATTGTAGGTAATAATGCACAGGATAAAATGTGTTTGATGTTCACTTTCTAGACTGATTGCTTATATTGAAGCTACATTATAAACAGCCTGTTATATTGTCTGACAAAATAGGGTACTTTGAATGGCAACACAAAAGCAAATTGATCATCAAATTGAATTTCTACAGTATACCACCTGAGAATATACTCCATGCGCTTTAGATCAGTGGTTCTAAACTAATCATTTATGATTATATATTTAGATGCATTTTATTATTCACAATTTGCATTGTGTAGAAGACTGTACAGTATTGTAGAGCTACTACCACATACTGTGAAATTAGAAAGGTCTAATTGGACCCAGCAAATGAAATAAAAGTACGGCCATGGCTCTTATGTAAACCAAATAATTTTACATTTACCAAATTTGCTCTCATTTGGCATTGTTCCGTTATTGACCACCTGTTGGACCAGATTCTATCAAGAGACCAATATAATATAAATATATCATGCACAATGTTCAATAGAAGAATGAATGTACAATCAAACATCAAAAGGTGTAGACAATAGTGAAAAAGTGAGTACCCTGTTTAGCCCAAGTATATTAATGGCCTGGAGATCTTTCAGTGTAATGACAATCATCAAGGTAATAGAAGACATTCTGTAATTTCCCTACAGAAATTTGACATCTCCCTTTCCTAACATCTCATCTTCTAATCGGGATCCAGGATAATGGCCTAACAATTCAGATGGCACTTAAAAACACCCATCATTTATCTGTTAACCTCTCTTGAAGATACCAGCACGCACCTAACAGGACAGCACGCACCGTGCCTCATCCATGCCCCATGGATAATTCATTAGCACAGCATGAGAAACCAATGTCAATTAGCGGGCCGTTTTTTTCTTTCTTGAGAACACAGCAGGCCTCCTTCAGCTCAGGCAGGTGCCGTGCATTATTCAGTATGGCTGAGTCTGCACACTCGATCAGCGCAGGGACAGAGACAACTGCAGCTGCCCGGCCTTCTCCGAGATCCTTTGAGAGACGGCTGAAGGTTAGATCACCATCGTCATGACACTTTCCTTAATGAGCTTCAGCTCAATTTGTTCCCACCTGCGGTGAGGCAGCAAGAGTGGCATCACCAGCTTCACTCATCCATACTAAAAGGGGGTTAAAAATGGCAAAAAAAAGATGCAGCAATTACAGTCATGTTTTTTTTTTTGTTTTTCTCAAGCAGTGCTAAATCACTGAATTCAGGCTATTCAACTTCCAAAAGCCCAGGGACTAAAGCAAGGCCCCTTTAACCTCAAATACAATATTTATAAAAGTATAATGTATACTGTGAAAATTTGTGTCTTTTTGTAACGCCTACTTTACAGAATAATGGTATTTGTATATTTTTTTATATGGTAATGTCAGAACTTTATAGTTCCAAAAATCTTCTTGGTCTGGAGGTACAGTTGTTGTTTAGTTAGTGTGTAAATAAAGCCAAGAGATATAAAAGAAACTGGTCTTTAATGTAGATGTTAAAGTGTGATATAATTTAAATTTGACTCAAGTGCAATAACCTTGGAGAGTTCAAAAGGAGACATGCTCTTTAAGCTAATGTTTGTCTTTTAATCATACACACTGTGTATGTGTGTGTGGTATTAATATATTTAAACATAGCTAATAGCATGCCAAGACATTAAAAAAAAAAAAAGCCACAAAATGAATTTATATACGTGAAGTGACATTCTTCACAGATTAAATGGAATTATTAGTTACATGGCTCATGTATGCAGCATGCAAAGAATGTCAAATATAGATGAAATGTATTCTTTGCCTTTGGCATATACTGATGAATGGCAGTGCAATCTCCATCCTGAGGCAAAGTCTACAAATCGGACCACATTTAATCACACACACACACACACACAAACACAAACAAACAAAGACAGGTCTACATATATAGAGCTAGTCTCTTATTAATCTCTGGCTTCTCTGAGCAATATCTTGAGGCTCTACTGATAGCCACACGAACACATTTTACATGATGTCTTTCGTTCCCTCTGAACCCAAAGAGACTTATAGAGCGAAATGCGCTCTCATCTAATTAAAGAGCTTTTAGGTTACATGTACCAAGCACGGTACAGTGGGATCAACATCAATCTAATATCATTCTATTCAATGTTACTCTGCTTTTTATAATATAATACACTTCTTACCCTCAGAGGGTTAGAAGCAACTGTGATTTCATTCCTTTAAAAGTGCACCGCTCTCCTGATGGCCTTATTTAAGTTTCTTATACAGTAATCTCTACCCTATCAAATTTCAACATTTAATTTTCCCAGCTAAATTCAATCAAACGTTCAGCCTTGTGTGACTAGCTAATCATGACCCCTGGAAGCTCTGCATACAGCGCTCTAATCTCAGAGGTCCTCACCGAAAGGCAGCACTAAAACTCATTCATGTATAATTAAAAGTTCTCACCGCAAACGGAATATCAAGGCACGTCTGAATCCTCCGAGAGGTTTCGCATGGCGGGGAAAATATTGCGCGCCGTAATGTGTCGTGGTAATTATGTTCGGCAGCTTTTCTCGCCTCTGTTCTCCCTCTATCGCTTTTCATTTTCAAGTGGTAATAATATGAAGAGGGTTAAGGATCCATTTTGACACTGTTGTCAGCAACGATGTACCAAGTGTCCCTCAGGGTCCACAAGTCATTACTCTATACGCCCATTCTGCGACAGTTAAGCTGCTGAACAACAGCCAGAGGCTATATAACATTTATGCGGTCTTGTTTGTCACATATGGCCTGTTCGGTTCTCCTTATTCAACAGAAAAATAAGCGCACGCTATTTAAGGTAGTTTTACTCAGCTGGACTATTCTATAGCATTTTTTTTTAAACTAATAAAAGTAATAGTTTTGCCTTGAGACTGGCAACGTGAGAGACGCTTATTAGCATATTATATAATGCCGGGAGTTTTCTCTAGGATGTATTGAAATTGGATCGGTCTATTAGGTGCAGGCTGAGATAGTTTGAGCTGAACTTGTTTTCGAGGCTATAGACTATTCTTCACGGGCTGTAAACGACAATACGCGTTGTCCCGTCCTTTAGTCTTAATGGATGTAGACAGGCCTGTGAAAAAGGATGCTATCTGTGCCGTCCTGCCATCTGTAAAGAACTTAATCAGAGCACCTGACTAAAACAAATTAACCTCCATTTGCTTAAAGAACACTGCAAGACCCCTTCAAAGTCTTTACAAGGTAAACAGAGCTCTTTGCACTTTAGGCAAATTTGGATCATTTGATTCTTTGGAGAATTAACTTCAGTTGCTGTGTGGCTGCTCTGTTCTCTAACCCAAAGCACATAAGAAACTAGCCCGAGGCAGATCTTGAGCAAGTCTAAACCTGCACTAATGACTGAACAGGAAATGCTCTGCCAGTTCCCACACTACTTTCGTTCCTAGTCAATCATACAGTGCCAGCAAACCCTAGTTTTATAGCCAACATGAAACAAAGGTAACGCTTTTCAATAAGCTTAAATCTGTTAAAATGCTTAAATGTATTTGTTGAAAAAAAAAATTAAGTGCAGTCATTTACCAGCCCCCCCATGTTGAATTGAGGTGGGAGTTAGGACAATTAAGGGCCCCCAAAATGAATCATTCTCCCCCTTTAATATCTGCTTTTTTTAAAAAACATTTCACCATTGTTAACTACCTTACACATTACAATTCTGCAGATTTTCTTTCAAAATCAGAACAGAAAATGGAATTTGAAAAAAAGAGAGCAAGATTGCTTCTGGACCTGATAATGAACAAACACAAATAGCACCTGTTGGCAGAGCTGCATGTTTAGACTGCACACAACCTGCATTAGGATGTCTGTTTCATCAATATATTCTACAACACAGAAAAATAACTGCAAATTTTCATCCATTTGTCATCCATTTGAGCAGATGTACAGCACGGAGCTGTTTTGATCCAACAGCTGCAAAATAGCATCAGGGTCGAAATGGGCACATTCAGCATAATGCCTTAACATGCCCCGCTGTAAATGAATGGCCATTAGCCAATACAAAATGGCTTAAATATGAACTCTATCACTGCCACATGGGTGCCCCCCCCTCATCTGGCTGACATAAGGTGCCATCTGCCTGTTGGTGTTTCAAATGCTTGTGTGCCAGTTCAGTGATTCCTGTTGATCTAATGAACCCAAAGATTCTATCTGTATCCATTTAAAATGAGACCCTTGAACTTGCATCTAAGGAATAGTTCACCAAAAAAAAAAGTTGTTTTGATGTTTGCTTTCATTCACACAAAAGTTCATTTATTTATATATATATACACACACACTACTTGTTTGTCCACACTGCTGTTTTTCCCCCCATTTCTTCATTTCCGCAATCGTTATGAGCTGTGACATGCAGCGTACTTAGCTCCCACACAAACACAGATGTGTTGGGATTTAATTATGGCATCAATATCTAGACCACTAGATAATGTGCAACACTCTAGTGGGCTGTTTGGTCATAATATTAGCTTTTTCCAATTAGCGCAGAGTTTAAGTGATGTTTAAGTGATAAACATAATGTGTGTGCAGAGTAATACTAATAGGTGGCCAAGTGCTTGATATTTCTATTACTGGCTAATAAAGCTGAATGAGAGATCTCCCAAGAAGCTCCAAATATTTCACTCATGAAATGACAGTTTGAGGTTAAATGGATAAATAACATTGCACCAATTAAGCTGCTGCTATTAATGCACTACTTTTAAATCCATTTTATCTTGGACCAGTATTTCCTGTTTGTGATTTTCCAGTAAGATGAAATTTCAAATTAAAACACAAAATAAAAGGCTGTGAAATGGTGTATAAATATTATGGATCTTTTATTAGATACTCCATCTCACTAAACATGTTAATTATAAACGACCTGTTCTTGAAGATCTGCTCTTGCGTAAAATAACTTTGTGATGTTTGTTCATATTTATTGAGGGAGGTCAAAACATATCCTCCAATCTCACACTGGTGAGAGGCACAAACATGGACACATTCATAGAAATCATTATCTTTTTGTGTAATCACATGCATAACTGCTATTGTGTGCTGAGAGCAGCAGTTTCTCGTTCTTTGGTACATTGAACCGATAGCGCTGAGTGTTAGAAACAGCCAGAAAGCTTCAACACCGTCTCACACATGCCACATTCAGCATAATACAAATAATACTGTTATAGTTAATGATAGCTAGCTTGTCTTGGTCTCTTACTTTATTTATAGGTAAAAAAATAGACCTTGAATATTCGCAGTTTGAGAAAATGGATATACATTTATAAATAACTGTAATTGTGTAATAGTTTTAGTAGGGCTCAACAAAAGAAACAGGAGTTGATAAATGTGCAGTTTTTTTGGGGAAAAAATGTTAATACAATATAGTTTATAAATATTTTAAATATACAACAACTGTAGCAGTACACAGGAATAACTTTTTTTCATTTTCACAATAGTTTTATAGAAGATGAACTAAAAACGTTGCTAGCCAATCAGAATCATCCTCTTTAAAACTCTTGAGCAACTACAGCAACAGATGACAAAACTGCAGCATATGCTTATAAACAATATTATTATTTTTGTGGTTATGGAAGCTAATAATTGGCCTAATCATTGTTAAAGCTATATTTCATGGTGTGAGTGGGCCTTTACTGTTGAGCCCTGTCTAGTTAGATGTATGACTGTAAACCAATTGTAACTGTTCAGTTGCCCCCCCAACAGATAACACCACCTGGCAAACTTTTGTCCTGTTTTAGAGGTTACGTGTTAACCATGCAGCAGAGCTCTTCGACAGTCTGGGCTCACGTTGGCGGTAGTGGAACAAACTGGTGACGTCTAAATCGCTGGAATACCTGATGGCTTCGGCAAACAGCTTTACAACCTGCAGAAAAATGTGTTTAATACCAACTACAAAAATTAATTCTGATAAATTTAAGAGAGAAGCCTGACCTGGAAGTTTGTTACAAGTGGTACTCCGTAATCCACTGCCATCCTGCGAATCTGAAAGTTGTCCTTAAGAAACTTGGTGTTGTTATTAGGCAAGTTGACCACAAGGTCAATGTGTCCTTCACTGATGAGTCTATTTAGAACAGAACAGAGTGATCCATTGAAAACCTTTTACAAACTTCAAAATGTACACTTAGTAAAAAAAAAAAAAAACTTTAGATTTTCATGTGGGTGCACATGATTTTCAACATATTTCACATTTATTTCAAAAGTGTTATACATTATTTATTAGTCTTTACACAAGTATCAAAAATGTTACTCTACTCAAAAATTCAAACCAGACACCAAACCTTAAACTGTAAACCCAATTCTCAATTATGTATGTGAAGCTGTGTTAAAAGCACCCTCTGATTAGTTATACATGTGATCAGCTAAATCTGTGATCCAACTTTAGTAAACATCTCTTATTACAACAAAATAGTGCAACAAGACTGCAACCCTTGAGGGTAGATGGCAGACATACTTGAAGTATCTCAGCATGCAGTGTCTAGAATGCGCTTTCTGTGAAGGCATTTTACTACGACAGAGCCGTGCACCAGAGCAGAATGCTAACATAAGTGACACAGAGATGCTTGAATGCCTCAAAGGTGACTGGATCCTCTGCTGACAGACTTAACTTCTAGAGTCTCACGACAGCCGATCAGTGACTGTCACAGCTAAATGTTTCTGGTAAACAAAGCCAGCAATCAGCATGAAGGCAATACAGCACGCAGTGTTAGGAATATGTAGTACTAATATGCGGTCCTATGCAGTACCACTATAACGGAGTAGTGATGCTACTAAATTTTCAGTAGGTTGACACTGTCTTTTAAATAATTGATTTAAATGAATCATTGGAATAATCAAAAAGCTTTAATTTAAAGACATTAAAATATTTAAAGGACATTTATAAAGTATTTCAACTAAATAATATTCTTTTGAACTTAAGATTCCACATGCAATTGTATCACTGTTTCCACAAAATAAGCACAAGAACATTTTTGGAGCACAGATTAGCATATTCTGAATGATTGTGACACTGAAGACTAATATAACAATTGCTGAAAGATTTGTCATTACATAAGGTATAAAATACTTCATTTTAATATTTCCCAATATTAGTAAGAGAGACTGAGCAAAGGAACAAAAAAAGTTCAAGTTTTCTTTTCAGGAGATTAAAATGTAAAATTAGCCATTTTAATTTTTAATTGCAATTTATGATAATGCATTTTATTTATAATTAACATTTTTAAATATATTATTATTTATAGCGGTTTGCAAAGAGCTTGATTCACAGGCGATCTGACTAATCAGAAAAAGTATATTATGTGCCACCGCTGCTATCCGCCATCACCCCCGACATCTACAGCTGCTCTCCATATAAATCCATGTTAAAATGGGGTAAGAAAGATTGACTGAATTGAAACTTTTTCAAAGTAAATATAAAATGTGAGAAGGGGTCAAGCTGTGCTGTTCCTGGTTGCCACAGTAACGGTAATAAGCTAAGAAATTCCTTTAAAGGAATTCCTTTACAGGTACCACAAAACCTGTCATGTCTGGCACTGCATCCATAGATTTCAGTGCTAAATTTAAATACTCAATATTTTAAGTTATTTTTATTAACACTGTGGAGTTGATTGTCAATGTGAGCTCATCAGTTTTGAATGCAGCTAACGAGCTTCAAGTCATCTTTCCAAAATCACATGCTTTTAAAAACCATTTTTATAGGTTTCATGTTATATTGTTGGCTGGAAAAATAAGCCCAGTAGCTGCCACTGTATCCCTTCTAGCCTTAACCATAAATCAGACAGAAGAGTAGAATAACTTTGGTGGACTTAAACTTAATATGATGTGTTCCGCAATTGAATGAACATTAGAAAGTATTTTATTTCAGTTTCATTTAACGCTTTATGTAAATACGAACTATGGTTCACGTGTTTAAATTGAGGCTATAAACTGATCTCACATTAAAGAGCCACAAAATGGTATCGGTTTGAATTCATTTCAAATTGACAGTTTAAAAGCTGAGTGTCCTGAGACCTTATTTAATATCAGAAGTAATCTGCTCTGTCTTCTCTGTTGGCGTGTTGGCAGATTTCTCTTTTTCAGTGCGTGAGAACACGCGTGTAGTGTGAGAGTGGCATTGTTTGTCAGTCATGGCAACAGTGACTAAGGAGGGCAGGTCTTTGCGAATTATCAGTTGAGAGCTGTAATAAGTACTCACCTGTTGATTCTGGGTAAGGTTGTATTTTTGGTTTCATGGCTCGGCCAAGCAACAGGGATTGTTGGAACATCATTAGCATTGAGCCAAGCTGATGTACCCTCTGTGGCATAGAGCTAAAGACATAAATACTTGTTTTTTTTATTCATGCAAGATGTAAATTCAGCCAAGAAAACAAAAAACTACCAGAGTGTCTGCAGCTGTTTTGTTGCTTCACGATTCAATCCAACTATAACTCAAACTCAATGAAGTGGATGGAAATAACTCACCTTAAAGCCCTCCTCATGAAGCTGATGAGCAGTGGACAGGAAGTTAGGCCTGAATGAATGCTAGAGACAAAAAATGTAAAATAATAACTGAGAAGGAAGAAAGAAAAAGATAGCCGGACAGAAAAAAAACTTCAAAGCCAAAAGGTCAGGCAGTCTGTGTGGATGGATACAGAGCAGACTATTTCTAGAAGAAAAGTCTTCCTCTAAGCACTTCCAGATCAATAGCACAGCTCTGTGTTCACGGAGACTTAACCACGGGCTGGTAATCAGGCTTTAAAAAGCATGTCAGATCTGCAGTCCCCAGGTACGGCCATCAGGCAGGTAGCATCTACAGAACCGGGGGTTTGTTTCGAATGGGAATTTCATGCTCTCATTCATAGCAGAGACTCCATTAGAACACAGTGCTGTCTGAGCATCGTCAATGACCCTGACAAGATATTTGATTTCCACGCTGAGAGTAACATCTGAGAGAGCACAGGAGGAAATGAAAGAGGGCATGCCGATGATGATATTACATCAAAACATAAAACAAAGCCTCTGAAACAGTCGAGGCTTAAAATGACGTGTGAACATCACCCATTTTCACCAAAATCATTTTGTCCATAGAAAAACCATTTTAGGAAACAGTTTAGAAAGTATTTTAAGCATTTAATAATTTGCCCGTTTTATACATCTTGTGTTTGCAGCACGAGGTTGTTATATTTCATGTAGCAACTTGCTACAGTGAAATATATGTTATGGTATTCACCCCTTTGAGATGGTTATATTTATATGAACAAAATCTAGTGGCTTTATTATTTTAGTAGTTTATGGATAATCAATTTCGGAGATATGTGGCTTCACATTTGATGAGGAACAAAGCTAGATCAATCAGTTCCAAGTATTGTACATCATTTTGTTGTATTGTGTTATATTGTATTATGTTATATATTATATTACTTGTCTTAACTGTACATGGATGCAAAATAATATTGGCAAGATTTTGTGGAAGAACCAGGGTGAGAAACTAACAGAATTTGTGTCAGTTTTATGCTCATGAATGTGCACTAAATATATTCAGCAACTGATTTTCTTAAACCTCGTATTATAGCTTTTATTATTTTGAGCAAATAACAACTTGTAACATACAACCTTGCTCTTATCAAAACAAGCCAGAAATGTTAATTTTCTACTGAGTAAATCTGAGAGGATGTGGTGCATTCCTCGGAGATCGAACCCTTAAGGAATAGAACAAAAAAGTTTCTCTCTCACTTGTATCCCAATGAGAATCCCCTTCTGGGGAAGCTTGAATCCCGTAGAGAGCATGGCCTTCAGGAAGGCAGAGTAGATGTTTGGTCCAAAGCAAGCCACCTGCAGAGAGAAAAGACAAGAGAAAAAAAACAAGGAGCGAAAAAGAAATATCTTGATCTTTAAGATCACGAGCAAATCTGCAAATATTCATCACAGCACGCAGAAACTCCTGGATAAATTATTCATTTATCTCCATTAGTACAATATTCAAAGCCAAGGTGAAATAAATCAAACATATTAAAGATGTTGCTGAATGAAGGTAGACTGGTGTGATATTACAATTATGAAAAAACGGACAGAATGGGGCCATCGTAAAATCTGGGGTGGAGATATTGTACTTCCTGTTCTATTGCTGGAAATCAGTGCTGCGCGATAAAAATGCTCCTCCTGCTTCATTGTCCTCCAGGCTGGTTTCTATGGTATTCTCGTTGCCAGGGAGAGCAGGTAAACCGGCCCGCGTGGAAACATAAAAATACTCTTTGCTGGATTTGGACAGGAAAACTACAAGTATGTGTCCATGAGAGCCACTGAACTAATAAGGCTACAATTGGTAAACACTATGTAAATATTTATCCCCGACAGTGGGACTGCTCCCCAGCAATCAGAGACGAAAACACAAGCTGGGGACAACTCAGATTTTATGACAGCGGTAACGGTAATCAATGTGCCTGAAGCAGCTCTGTACCTCTCCAGTGGAAGCCATCTCACAACGCAGGACAGGGTCAGCTTCTCTCAGGCGAGGCCAGGAAAACATAGGAGCCTAGTAAAGAGTATAAACAGAGGTCTTTCAGTTTATTTATTTTTTTTTTTTTTACTGGCTGAAGCATATACATAACCATGTTTCAAGTTTCTAAAAACATCTCTAATCAGGACTGCATTTAATAGAAATGCTGTAAAAACAGCATTATTGATTATTAACATATCTATACATCCATCTATAGGTAGATAGGTATATACATAGCTAGATGGATGGAGATTTTTTTACAAGACTATTTGGTAAAAGTTCAAATGTTAAAAGTTCAAATGAGTTAACTGCACTAAAGTAAATTGTTTAGTAATATAATAAATGTGTTTTATTTATAATAATAGTACCTGCTCCAACCTTTATTTATTTATATATATGCATGCATACATACACAAATGACAAACAATTTTGAATTAACAAGTAAAATGTACAACAATTGATTTTTTTTATACTGCTGTAACATCCAAGCATTTAGAATAATTTTGCCATACACGCAGAACTGCAAAAGAAACTGTTTGCTATATATTTATGCAACTTAGGAGATGCAAGCTTCCATTTATTTAGAAAAGCCATCTGATACAAATGCTGTATGCCTCCTGACACTTATCTGTGAAACACTGCTTATCATGCATCCTGGGAACAAGAAAGCGAGAAAATGTATACAGGCCTAATGGAAGTCTAATGTGACTATTTTTAATATAGGGTTAATGGTTTCAAGAGCATTTGACATGTTAGGGTGGTTTTCACCAATCAAATGATATTATACGAGAACTTTTCAAATGTAAGTGTATGAGAAAACGATAAACCTGCTACACCACTGCCACCCACAGGCTGAAACATTGGCAGACCCGAATCATCCACATCGGGGACATTCAAAACTTCACTGTGTGGAAGAGACACAACAAACCGAAAGGACACAATGAAATGACTGCGCTAAATAACCAAATAAGCAAAACACATTTCATAGAAAAAAAGATTCTGGATGAATTTGGATAATGGATTCTACTGAATGTCGGCTTATAAGACAGGGAGGGACAGTTAAAGTGAAATGTTTTAGACTGGACCAACAGGGGAGCCAGTTTGACTTCTATTCACTATTCAAGCAGTACTCAAGTGACAGGGTAAGCAGATTGCCCTGTGAGAAGTGACGTCCTTATCTCTCCAATTAAAAGCAGACAGCTCCCGTTACCTGCACAGGGGACGTGGGGCGCAGATTAACACGCCACCCCGGCCTCCACTGCAGAGCGCCACCAGGGGGAACTCATCCTTGAAGCCATCTTAATCAGCCCTGGATAAGCTAGCCTCACTTACGCATGTAAATGTGAGAGAAGGCCGCACCGGCGGGAATAAACACAAGCAGCTTTGATTCATTCTGGTACGGAAGCACTGTTGATGTGGCAGGAATCCCAGTGGACACCTCCACCAGGCTGAACCGTGGAGGTGAAGGACACTACTTCTACTACTACTACTACTACTATTATTCTAAACCGGGCACTGTTCCAAAGTCAGTCATAGCAGATACATTACCACTAAACCCCCTGAGGATTAACCACAACCCTGTGAGGAGAATTCCAGAACATAAAGTAGCAAAGAGTGGTCAATAGAGCCTTCTTTAAAGGCTAGCGGTTGGCATGGAAACCAGGCATTCCTGGTCCTGATGGGTCACTGCATACATTACAAATTTGCAAATATTGTGACCAACAATAACGCCAGCAGAAAGCCGGATCTTTAGAGAGATATCTTGATTATCTTTGTGGACCGATTTCACAAAAACATGGTTCTGTGGTTAACCCAAGGAGCAGATTCCCGAACAAGGATAACAAGCACTATCATGAAACACAAAGTGTGTCCATGCTCTCTGAAAAACTCTTACATGCTGACCTTTTTCCAGCAGCAGTCTGTAGCTGAGGAAGGCGGTACAGACTTCACATCTGGGACTTGTTAGTCAGAAAGAGCACCGTTTTTGTGACGCTACCCAGCTTGACAAAAGCAGAGGAAATATGAAACAGGATAATGTACCAATGTGAAGTCTGTCATTTATTTATATTATCCTGAATCTGACAGAATTTAACTTTGTGCTTAATTTAATGTCCTTTTATCTTTACCGCTGATTTTTTACTTTTTCTTTGGCGACACAGATCTGTTCACTCGCAACATGCCAAAATAATATTTAATAATATATAATATATAATAATAAATATTTAACAAGACAGTCGAAATGTTTAGGTATGCCATGCTGTCAATATAACAGTGCACACTGTTAGTATTACCTAATGTAAATTATGAGTACAGTTTGAAGGAAAGCTACTGTACTGAAAGGCAGAAGGCTGTATGCCATATCAGTTTTAAAAACAAATTTCCACATTTCTATATGTGGGATACTGATTGAATGCCACAGTTTCGAAATGTTTGAATTATTGAAGCTCTGGTCAAACTCCCAATATTTAGCAGCACCCCTCAGTCATTGTAAGGCCATGACTGACAACATGGTCCACAATAGTGGTTCTTAAAGCTTTTTTAACTGCTAACAAACATTGTTCAATACTGAAACCACATTTTCGGTCTCAAAACATACATTTCGTTCATAACACATTGAATTAAAAAAAAACTGGGAGCATTACATAATCTTTTACAGTTTTTGCTAACAAGCATTGTTCGGTACTGAAGACAGTTTCAAAACTGTTCACACACTGAACCTGTAATTATCTGATATGCACCCTGAACCCTTCCACCAACCATCCTAACTCCTCTTCTTCGTCTTGGCTGTTGACCCTGATTGTTTTCTGGGTGTTAATCCACCGTCAATTTGTGTTGTCCTTAATCTATATATGCTTTCCATTTGAAGGTTCATGAAATGTACCTTCTGAGCTATTTTATAGAACTGTTTTACACATTTTTCGAAACGGTCTTAATATTCTCTGAACTGTAAGTGTCTGCAAATGTTTGCTGGAACTTCAAAACTTCAGTTGCTCACCCAAAACACTTACATGCTTCAGACCTAGTTATCTTGTCAGTAATTTGGCTAAGGCCACAAAAATATAAAGTATTATTGCCATCTTGTGAGCCGCATTGGTCAAAATGTTTTGTTGCTTTTTCATAGTCAACAATGGACATTAAGGTTTTATAAAAATAGATATTTAGACAGATATTTGTTGAGAATAGGTAACAGTACATGTATAAATACAAATGTTAATATACTTATTTTTCTAATACATTTATATTTGTACAAATGTATTACATCTAAAATGTAATTTTGCTTGTCCAATTACTGTACATTTCATGTTACCACAAATACACAAAAATAGTTAATTTGCCAATTTAGCAGACATTAAAAACAACCTTTCATAATACAAGACAAAGGATTGAGAAGTTGTGAAGAGTTTATCAACCATTGTACTTGCTGTTTGCACATGTGCCAAAGCATTTAAAATTTGCTCAAATCAATATGAAATTCCAATCTGATGTGAACAAGAAGCTAATTGTTCAGAGATCTGCACTTATTGTTTTGAAAAAATAAATAAAAAAAATTCAATAATTGAGCCAAAGCTATTGAGACAAACTGTATAGTTGTAAAAGTCAAGATTCACTTGCACTATTAATGGCAAATTCTAATAGAAAACGTGTAGAATATGAATATGGTTAGCAGTTTATGACAACTAGATCAACCAATGTGCATTTAATGACTTGGAAGATAAACTAATGACGATGTTTTGAGGGGTAAGTCTATGGCAGAGAACTGTATAATACATTTTGTGCAACATGATATTAGCAACTGATAAATGTAGGAAACCGCAGACAAATGTCCAAAATCATTTGCATGAATGTACCAAAGCAATAACTGCTTTTATATCGTGCACAAGTGATTAGATAAGGTGGAGGTTGAGCAAGTAGTTTTGAAAACTTCATTTCTGATCTAAAAAAAAAAAAAAAAAGCACAAAAGCGACTGAGAAAAACTGCAAAATATAATTTATTCCTGTTATGGCAAATTTGACTCTTCAGCAGCTGATACTCAAGTCTTTAGTCAAATTTATCGTTCAAAAATCATTCTAATATGCTGATTTGGTGCTCAAGGCTTTGTCCACAGTAATATTTTAATTTGAAAATGCATGGTTCTCTCCGGATTAATGTAGGCGTAGCCCAAGAAACATTTACTATTATCAATGTTGAAAACAGTTGTGCTACTCAAATGTTTTTATAAAAAAAAAAAAAAATTTTTTTTACTGCTTCTTTGAATTAGATATTTCAAAAGAACAGTATTTATTTTAAATTGAACTAATAATATGCACTTGTATTATATTAAATTATATATCATATATAGTTCCACTTGCTTTTGTTGCCTGAATGAGATTCCATCAGATTTTAGTGACAACTGAAGAAAAGGATAACAAGAAATGCATTTGAAAAAGAGAGAGAATGAATCTTTAATCTTGCAAGAGAGTGTAAATCCCCTATACGTCTCTTTCCAACAGGAACATCCAGTTAGCTGTTTAAAATTCCACTCAGCACTAAATGAGGTATTTAAAACTTTGAGATTGGCAGGAGACAGGGATTATTCCCTTGTGATTGGCTCCTCTTTGCGGCTATTGCACTGAAACTCCTTGATCATTTCACAGGAAATGACTTTGAGAGAATAGAGACACCATTCAGGCGGCAAGTGTCTTAGGTTCAGGAGTTAAAGTAGTTACGTGAGTCTGCGATACAAACCAGCACTAACACTCTAGTAATTTAATTGTACAATCAATCACTTTTAAAGCCGATTAACTGACTTGTTCTAGTAAGTAGTAACTAGTTAAAGTAAAAAACAAATAATCCTCTAAACAGTATGTGGTATGTACAGTAATATTATGCTGGGAAAATGTTTAAAGTTTTTTAAAGACATTAATATATTTAGCAAGGTTGGATTAATCGGCTGATTCAAAGTGACCGTAAAATGTATGATACAAAAGATTTCCATTTATTTTGCCCATGTTTCATTTGTAATTTGTATCAGTCTATATAAAAATTCTACTTTTGATACATTAATATAAACTACAATAAAATGCATGTGCTAGTTCATTGCTCTAACACACATTTACTTAATATACAGGCTTACCTTAATGCCAACGTAGTCGACTGGAATGATTGGGTTTTCTAGGGAGGGCAGACGCGACTCGTCCAGGGGTTCTCCCACCATGACCCTGGTAGCCACGTCGATGAAGTCCACACCGATAGTTTTAGAGACGAAGGGGAACGATCGAGATGCGCGCAGGTTACATTCGATCACCTGAGACAGAAACAAACAGTCCTGAGGAACCAACCAATTACACACAAAGCTGAATAAAAACTCAACAGCTTATCATGATTCATTTCTTTCTTACTATGACCCAGTGTTTTAGAGGAAAGCATAATTTGCAGAGTAAATAAAGAATAATGGAAAGTACATCTAATGATAATTTTGGATAAAAATGTTTCTAAATGTTGTCGATTTACTGGCCATGAAATTTCTCTCTTTTAAAGTCACCAAAAACTTACCATTACATCGTTTCCCTTCACCAAAAATTGAGTGTTAAACGGCCCTGAAATCTCAAACGCCTTAGCAATTTTCTGTGTAGCAGTAAAAAAATAAATAAAAATATATAAATAAAAACTACTAATTACTCTAGTCTTTACAATAAAAAAACATAATCACAGTAAAAATATATAAAATCAAAAAAAATCTTTTACAGAAAGTTTAAATCAACTCATAAACCAAGTCTTTGACAAAAGACACGCATTGATGGACTGCTAGCCCTCTTACTTTGCTGGGAATAAACCTGTTTCAATCACATCACATCTATTTTTTGACAGTCAGCTTTGATCTTGGGCTCATCTTTGAAAATACAAAATCAAGACCATACTGAAAGAAACTTTAGATGACTTTAAAATGACACCAGCATATATATGTTTTGTGTAGCCAGATTAGATTTTTCCTGCACAAACTGGATGTCACAGTAACAATACATTTTGTTTTTATGTTTCAGCATTATGTTCTTGAAAAGGAAATAATCAGCAAAATCAAAAATTGGAAAAAAATGTTTTTAAGGAAACATTACGCAAAAACTATACAACAAATGGAAAAAGATGTGATGGAGAAGCAAAAAAATAAAAAAAAATGATGTCTGTCTGGAAAAGGTGCACACCAGCTTCAAACAGCAAGCTTTGTTAAATAAAAATGAGGTTGAGACCTTCTCTAGAGCTCCCTGACTGATGGTCTGGGTGGGCAGCATGAGAGTGGCGTCTCCTGAGTGCACTCCTGCATCCTCCACATGCTCTGTGACAGCATGAGCCAGAACCTGTAAGCACAACCATACTTAAAACAGCTATTTAGCTATCATTTATTTCAGCTCATTCAGTGTGTTTGATTGCACACACACGGTTTCCCAAGCTTCAACTCATTGCAATGGTTGCAACTTGATACTAGCCAATGCATACTGTTATTCCTAAACAAAATAGCAATTTAAAATAAGACTAGCAACAACCTGTACCTTGAACTCCCAGTCACTTAAGCACTGTAGCTCTTAAATTCTAGAGAGTTTAGTTCACGTCTAAAATGGACCATTTACTTGTTCCTGTTAGCCAACATCAATTTCATGGGGTAAGGCTCATGTAATATGTTTTATGCAGAAAAGATGTGATTTAATAACTGATCACACACTGGAACTGAAAAAGCTTCAATTTAGGTGCGAGCAGTCAAATTGTTTGTTTAGCCAGAGGGATAGTTTAACAGCAAATGTCAATTCTCTCATCATTTATTCACCTTGACTTAACCACTGACAGTCGCCATTGACTTCCAAAGTATTTCTTTCATGGCTAACATTAAGTGTTTGATGTTTTTCTGAGTCTTTATTTTTATATTCAAACAACATCACTTTAAGTAAATGATAACAGTTTTCATCACATTTCATCTTAAGATAAAGTTCACACTATTAATGTGACGTTTGCCTCAAACTCCTAATTACTGCAAATGTATAGTAGGATTAAAGCAACAATTTATCCAAAAATTAAGATTCTTTCACAAAAGAAGCTATTAAGAAGAATGCTGGTAATCACTTCTATAGTAAAGAAAGAAATGTAATTATATATTTATATAATTTACATATCTATTTTTACATTCAACAAAGAAACTCAGATACAAATTTAGAACAACATGACGGTGAATAAATGACAATTTTGGTTGTCATTTTTGGTTGAATATCCCTTTAAGAGATGTAGAATATGGCTATTAATAATAGTAATAATAATAATAATATATGCTTTATAAGTACTAATAACAAAAAGAGAATGAGTTTACTTAAATGCATTTTTTTATAGTAAAGAAGACAGAGCCATCTTTTATTCTTGAAGGTATTTTGGGTCGTCTTATTTTTGTGTGTGGGATAGCATAATGTTCTCAAAAGTCTTATACAACAAACTGTATCCTCTACACAATCAAAACAATGCAACATGGATCTTTGCCTTGGGACAGTTTCAATCAAAATCTAGTGTTGCATATTCAACGTTAAGTTTTCCATTTAGTGCCTGATATGGTTATTTTACTCCTCCTACTCCTTTTCTGTTGTAAAATGATTCTAGCATCTCTCACCTTGCCCATTCTAGCCACTGCATCTACCTCCACTTCTCTGGCACCGCGAACGAATTTAGTGATGACCACAGGATGATCCTGTTCCCAAGAAAATGCTGTAAATAACACTGAATCAGCTTTTCAATACAGCATTTTTTAGCAACAAAGGGCCTTTCAAGGCTATAGCTGTACATTAACAAGGACAAATTGTTTGTGCAGAGATCCCCAGAACTGTTTACCATCTCTTACAGCTACACCAACCTGAGCCTCATGCAGCACAGGATCATTCTGTTGCTCAAGTGTATATAGACATAATGCTTTGCAGAACTAAACCCATTGATCTCTATTAGCCAATTGACTGACATACACTAAAATATAAATTTGTGGGAAGAAAATATTTGACTGTTACTGTTTCACTGTGTTTTTGAACAAATAAATGCAGCATGAGTGAGCAAGCTTTTCACAAACTTTTGAACAGTAGCATAGTGTATGGAGAGACAGAAAAATAGTAAATACACTTATGCCGACCTGATGAAAGATGAACTAAGGCTAACTGAGTGCTTGAGAACATTGTGTGTTCTGTTGGAGTTCTGTGATTTTTAGTCCACAACAGTTTACATAGACGCCAAAGTCAAAAAAAATAATGAACTACAGTACTAGATGAATTATCAGCAGCTTGCTAAAATGCATTCAACCAGTGAGGAGGCATTTAACTTTATTAACAACCTGCTATCCTTTACATTCCATATATGAAGTTAATAGTCATTCTTTGGCAGAGGTTCATCTTGATTTGGTTTAGAAACGAACATTGATTTTATGAAAATACTGCGGTGCGCTGCAATACTTCAGTAGTTCTCCATATCCTGTAGCTACAAGTCTGAATAATTTACAAGCTCAACAATATAAAAACTAATTAAATTCATTTTTGCTAGTAATGTTAATTAAAAAAAAATTATGGTGAAAAAAATATTCAATATCTTTCCTTATGTACTCAAGAACGGCTCAATGATGGTGACAGCTATGGTAAAGCGGTTTTGCTGGACTCAGGAAAACTATTGCACTCTTAAGTGAAAAACTGTAAGGGGCAGCAGGAACAGGAGATGAAAATCAATACTGGCCCTGAGGTACAGAAAATCTGGAGCTGTTGGAAATGTGCTCGGTCTGTTTTTAAAAAATAAAAGCTCTTTAGGGCATATTTTCCTAAAGGGTGTGTAAAGATAGGATGGAATGTAATTTCAAGAACATCATTCATTTGTGATAATGGCTAAAAAGCCTGCATGTTACATAATTCATGACTGAGCTGTTGCATGATTCATGTGGCAAAAACCAAACACGCTTCACTTTAAGTTATGCTGCAACCGGGCCAAATGGTTAAATGTGCAGATCTCACCTGTGACACCTGCGTGGCTTCCTCCAGGAAACGCTTCATCTCATCTTCACCGTATGCCACATTCATGGCTGAGCCACTGAAAACAGAAAGATTCTCATCATTCATCATCTCTGACATTTAAATGAGCCCATCAGGAGACAAAAGCATGACTCAAACCTAACAGACGGGAAGTTATGTAGAGTTGTGTAAATGAAAAAAGGAAGAGAGAAAAAGCAAACTAGAGAAATATATTTGGGTCAGCTTTTCCTTGAGGCGAACAGAACTGAATGCGTTTCATATAGAGAGAAAAAAAAAACACTGATTTTGTTGGTGATTTTAATGACATCAGCCCTACAGCTAACATTTGTGGTGTAGCCAGATGTTTAACAGCTGCAGAATGGAAACCTCACCTTAAATGACTATCAACATAAATTATCCTTATAGGTGGATATGGCCACAATTTTGGGTTGTGTGTGTGACACTTTTATTAAGCCAAAAAGTTCATTTTAAACTCTGGTTGCATCCCTTTACACTATTTAACTGACACTCAGCAATATGTTTCACTAACACATCAAAATACAGTGAACACAGAGAGACAAGTGGGAAATATACTGAGACAGCCCTAAGCTCTCTTCAGTATGAACCCTTCCACGGTCCAGATGAACTGGCAGTGTTTCTGTCAGGTTTTGTGTCAGAGCTGCAGTCCCTGAGAGTCTGAGCCTCGGGCACGGGTTTAGGCAATATAGCGATGCCAAACCACAGCTGGCACCAAACACCCACAGAAACACAGAGCAGGACTCCAAACACAGGTCTCAACTGAGCAGCTAAGTGGTGATTGAGTCACAACGGGGCAGTAAATATTCAAACGAATGAAAGTAGTAAAAAAAAAAAAAAAAAAAAAAGGTTGGTTTTGGCAGCTAGATTTTCTTGAAAACTAAAAGCAAATCACCGTCTCTGCATGAGACTATTGTATGTAGGCTGTGATTTATACCATAAAAAAGGTAAAAGATTTTGCTAGTGATAAATGTGCTAAAGCACTCTGCCTTCATTTAGGTTTAGTTTTATATGTAATCAGTCTGGTTACAAGATTGAAATTTGTTTCACCTTCCACTGATATTCATTATTTTCACACTTGGCACAATATGAGTGTGCATTTTGACTGCTGCAAGTTCTCAAAGAGAAAACATCTAACGAGAACAAATAGAAAAGTGCTCCACTGAAAGAAAGTGCTTTTATGATTGAGATGTGTATTGGGTAATGGTTAAAAGCAGATTTTTTTTTTAGCTATTTCTGTGTGCCCTCTTGCTGCGCGGAGGTACGCCTGGTTTAAAAGGAACCTAATTTTCTCATCGCGGCACTCAAAATAGATGCCTACTGTCTGATTATGTGCAAATTAGCTGTTCAAGTCCTGCCAGTCTGAGAGTCTTATAATGTGGGTGAATTGCATTTTACCCAAGATTTCTACAGGCCATCATTGAGAAGCCTGGAGTGACATTTCTCTTCTCTTGACAAATCAGCAATTGACTGCTTTATATTGACTGATGTGTACTTTCGTTTGATTATGGGCAGTCATGAGAACATGAGAGCTAAATGGAATCAAAAATGAAAACTTTTATGTTGTTGTTTCAAACAACTATGCTGTTTTTTTTATTAGTAGTAAAATGTGATCACGTTTGTCTTTTCAGCACACAAAAGCCAAAATACAAAAGCATCACATGGGGAGTTAATTCTGAAACCGATCTTCCGTACTGTGTTTGTGTCCTGAATTCACGTTCCTGTTGTACTCACCTCAGAACATAGGATGGCCGCAGGAGGCAAGGGTAGCCCACATTACTGGCAAAAGAAACCGCATCTTCCTGAAAAAGACAAAAAGTTAGATATCTCTTTGCAATCAGCTGAATGGCATCACCTAGTATGTGCTGCAGATGAGGTCAGACGTCTTGTGCTCTTTCCTGATTCATTTGAATCCCAAACTGTGGGCAAAGGGCTAGATAATTACAGACCGACCACATCCATTCACCTTACTTTTAATGCTTTGTGAACTTGCAACTTCACAGAGAGAAAAACTGTAAGATGAACAACCCTGTATAAGAGCAAACTGTTAGCAAGTGGAATTATCTTTTGTCAAACGTATTGTCAAAAACGCTGCTCAACTACAGCTAAAATGCACCTATTATAGCATTATATTATACAAATCTAACATTAAAATGAACTTCTATATGTCACTGTGTAGAACGTCTTGCTTGAGAGAGGGGTGGAACACAAAAACACAAAAAACAAAATGTAATCTGTACCTCACATAACTCCGGTTTCACAGACAATGCTTAAGTCTAGGACTGAAATTCATGTCTGTTCTGCTTTAATTGAAAAAACCTTATACAGACTTAACTTAAAATGTAAATGCCATTGTTTTGTATCAGTATGCACATCAGTAGTGTTTTTACATTTTTAAAAGTACTTAATTCCCAACTGATTTATGGCCTAATCATAAAGATATAAAAGTGCTGCAAGTATGACATTTTTGTAAGTCAACCCAGAAGTTAGCATCACCCCATTTCCTTCAGTAATAAGACAGTCTACCAGTTGGATAATTGGAGTTAAAATATTTTGCAAGAAACACAGGGAGGCTGTAAAACCATAGTGAATAGAATAGTTTTTTCCTGTTTGGCATGATGATGTTTAATATCTCAACAACCTCTATAGTCACAAATAGGCATTGGTTAGTAACTTAGTATAATGTTACTTTACTAAATGTTACTATTTTTAGTTATCCACAGACCTTTTATGCATTTAACCAAAACCCATTCTTAAAACCCGGTGATTTTCAGAAAATACTTTGATATTTTGCTAAACTAATTTTTTGTACTACTCTTTCTCCAATAAAATTCAATTGTAAGAACAATGGGACAGTGGAACCAGACAATCAAATATACAAACTTGTTTCTGGCTTTTATGATTCGTTCTCACAGCACTTGTTGTAAATCTTTAAAAGATTTGGAATACATTGCAGGTTTGGAATGACACAGCAATGACTAAACGCTAACTGAATTTTAATTGTTTTGGTAAGCCATCTCTTTAACAAAGAGGGAAATGCTCGGTGACACAAGAAAGCAACCAAATCCTCTCTCCTCACCTTTCCTAAGCATTGGCCTTCTAGCCAGAAACAGCACAGGGAGCAAAACCACAGAATCCCAAAAGATTCTGCTGATCTCTATTGCCTTGCTGGCTTGTTTCAACAACAGGGAGACCATTAAAATGCTGGATGTACCCTCAGCAGCAAGAAGGAGACCAGCGGAGGGTGAGTGGGCAGCGCCGTGGGGCAGAATGCCCTCTTTCTCCCCCCTTCATCACACCGGCTTCAGCTCTTCGCTTCCATGGCCTGCGGCAAAAAGGCTGGATGTAGCTAACGGACGAGCGAGCATGCTTCCAGTCAACATGTTTCAGCACTTCTAATGTTTGCTGTTTGAAAGCACTCTGACACCTCTGGAGTATTGGGGTGAATGCAGCATTTGTAAAAGTGAAAAGTCTGGAAATGCAACTATATTGGAAGAACGTCTGCATGGCCACGCGAGTGGGCAATTTCTTAAAAGCCTAGAATGAATGGAGCAATAAATGATTAATTAAACAAGAAAATCCATAAGTCAAGCGGGTGGTGTTCACGATTACTGCAAAATCACATCTATATTACTCAACTGACCCAAATCAACAAACTCCAGCAAATCCTGTCCCTTTTATCCTTGAACATGATGTGAATCATCAAGATACTGAAGTACAGAATAATTATTTAGTAGTTCAATTAGAGGCATTTAAAATTAAGAACAAGTAACAACACCCCTTTCATCTCTCCTGAAATAAACCACAGATGAAGTGTGTTTGAAGTGAAACTGGCCTTACCAGTGAGCTGAGAGCCCTCCACGGGGCCTGGCCTACACCCAGATCATCCAGTATAGAGGAGAATACAGATCTCTCTTCCGCACGATCGATCTGAAGAGGACTGGTTCCCAGAATCTTCACCCCGTTCAGGTGCAGGGGCATGGCCAGGTTATTGGGGATCTGTCCACCCACAGATACTATACAGCCGGTGCAGCCCTGTGAAGGAATGGAAATCTCTGAAGTCTTAGTCTTGCATGAAACACTTCCGACTATCCACATAAATCCTGATCCACAATGTATTTTGGACAAAAACAGCCCACATACAGTACATGGAAAGAAAACTAGAATTTAAAGTGAACATTAAAGAGGCACAAATAGGAAGAAGAAAAAAACAAATAAAAAGGTTTTTGTGAGAAACATGTATAGACCTTGATTACAGAAATATGTATAGTTTTTTTAAAAGATGTCAACTTATGCACGCCAAGTTTGCATTTCTTTGATCGCAAATGCAGTAAAAACAATTGTGATGTTTTTGATGCAATTTTTATAGAATTTTATATCTATATGCATATTATATGTGTATATGCAAATATTACATCTATTAGATTTCTCATAAATACACATGACAGCCTTACAAATATTTAATACATTATATTCTTAATATTTAATATTTTTTTAAGTTTGAACCTATACTGTATACCTTATTATTACCAGTAATTCATAATCCATAAACTCTCAGGCATCAGCGATTGTCTCTATTTTGGGTAAGTCCTTTAAGCCTGCGTTGACAAAATGCAGGGAGCTTGACATTTCATGACAAAAATTTGTCTAATGTATCTGATGCTTAAACATTTCTAATAATTTTTGCAATTAACAACAGCTGTGCAGCTTAATTTTTCCAGGATTATTTGATTTGGTAATTAATTTGAAATTGTCATTTTTATTGCAACAATGCAAGTGTTTTTACTTTCATTTTAAAGCAGTTTAATGCATCTTCACCAAATTAAAAATTTACAAAAAGTAGCGTAGTTACTTTTTACTTGGTGCAAATGACACCACAAAGGAAATTCATGCACCAGTGAAAATGACTACAAATAATGAACAGTTTTTACTGCCTAATTGTTGCACTTAAAAATATCTTCAAATTTCAGCTTTTATTGTGCACACAGCAAATGCACATCTTGTCCTGTTTTACAAACCAGAGTCTAAATTGTTGTAATCTACACAGTGACAAAATTACTTTCAATAGGCATTCGTAGAATATTCCTATAAAACCCAATTATTCCTTTCAGTAAACATCTACCAAATGACAAGTGCTTTTTGTAATTACAGTTTCAACTCTACAATTTAACATATGACTGATTGTATCCGTTCATGACCAAAGACTACAAATAGTGCTACTTATGAATTCAATAAATATCTTCATCCTCTAATATGACAGAAAATTTGTTTTAAGCAAAGAAGGTTTTAATCAGAGTGCCGTTTTGACAGAAGTTACTATAATCATTTCTCATTCATTGCATGAATTTTCTTTTACACTCTTTATAGGCATTGCTCAATCTAGACTCCCATTCACTGGGGTTTCTTTCTCTGTTTCAGGAATGAGCTGTGGTCCCAGGAGCTGACTCTGGAACATGACACGGCATTATTTTACGCTCTGAGAGCTGTTATATACCTTCTGATCCCATTAATCACATTCCGATGGCAACCACATGCATTCATACACTGTTCCCTCCAGGTTTATCAGAGCAAGCTAACGTGATGGTAATAAACCGCTACACAGCACCTGGGAATTTATTACAACCTCTGAGCATAACAACAAACACTTGATCAACCCATGCTTTAATCACCACTTTAACTAGCTTATAATGTGTCTGAATGGAAAAGTCAATGGCTGTTAGAGAGGTCAGGTTTTGCATCATCAGTGAAGACTTTAGTGGCTCCATCTCTATAAAGGGAATAGAAATGAGCTCACCACGCACTTAGAGGCATTTCCTGCTTGCTCTCTGGAGATAATGACATCTAGATCTCTAAAGAAAACATTCTCACAATATAAATTTGAATCTTTTCAAGTAAAGGTATATGATTCTGTAGCAGTGTGATTTCAACTTTATTTTAACAATTTCTTTAATTGTCAAAATCCCGGAAAAGAACTGCTCTTCACATAATGCTGAAGAATGACCATTCACAGAAGTTTGTGTTACCGTGGAAACAGAAACTGCAGCAAAATAGCTCGGCAGCAACTGCTCATTCCCAGAAAACTTTTCAGATGTATTCAGCATGTATCACATAAAATATCACAAATAATCTCAAAATCTCATCTATGTTGACTACACACCTACAGCACTGTATTTCATATTAAAAAGTTATTACATATCACGTTGTTCTTTATTATCACGCAGTCCTAAATATGAAAGCATTCACAGTACGTACTATCGTATTTTTGAATCTGATGTAAAATACCAGCATTTACAGCAGCAATAATACACTATTATGAACATAGCATATTTTTTCTGCTTTTCAAAAACATTTACTACTTGGAGTCAAATGCTATAGAGTTGTGATTCCTTTAAAAATGCCTATAGAGGGAAAAGAAAACTATTTCAAGATGAACATCACTTTTGCAAAATGTGATGAGATTTTAAAATACCAGTCCAGGCATTAAAAGAATTCATATGCAGTGGAAACACATGATGTTGTTTGTAGAGCACACTGCTGCATAAACAGTCTAACGCTGGTGGCAGCAGCAGTGGAGTTAGTCCTGCTGTGATATTCATATTAAGACCAGTCGGCTCTTGTCTACAGTCACACATTGTTGAACATCAAAGAAGAAAATGAGGAATTGCTCGCATTCTACAGACTGTCTGCTTCCGGATTTATAAAAGGACACTGCTACTTTTTCCAGAGTGCAAAAAAAAAAAAAAAAAGAACACATTAACTCTTATATACTTTCAGACACAAGATAGGAACATTGTATTACGCAGGTTATTTCTTATGAGGCAGGGAACAAAATGGGAGAAAATGTATTTCCACAGCTCAAAAATGGTAGCAGGCAGCCTGAAAAGATCAGGATTTATTTTTTTGGGACGCATGTGTGGTGATCAAAAGCAGATTTAGTATAACGTCAATGCATATGCTTCATATTAGGCTTTACAATGCCTGTGCTATAATTGCAACAATATTATTTTCCCTACAGTAATGTCTAAATATATACCTACTTAATTGTCCACCAAACCAATGTTAGTGTAACTTACAAAAAAAGTTATAAAATAGTAAGTGTAAATAGTAAAAAAAAAAAAAAAAAAAAAAAAACTAATATTAAAATAAAAAAGCTAGCTAAGCTAGATAAAAATACCTATTAAAAAAACCCTAGTTAAAAATTAAATAAATAAATAAATATATATATATATATATATATATATATATATATATATATATATATATATATATTTTTTTTTTTTTTTTTTTTTTTTTTTTTTTTGGTATTTACATTGTGCTAAGTATACTACAAATACATTTACATAATTATGTGTTGGCATACTGTTTTTGTGCTTAATGCACATTGTGCAAAAGTAGTACTGAGGTAAAATTTAAGATATACTAAAATATTTTTTAATGTGCTAAAGTGGAACTACTGCAAGTGTACGTCAATTATACCTTCAATATATTGCATTTAAAGACATTTTATAGATGATGCAATCTTTATTAATAGTGATATTAAAACACATTTTAGACATAATATTAGGAAATGTGCATTGTGAAATACTGCAAACATGTTTATATCAGTCTTATGTGATAGGTCAATAAACTTGTTACTGAATTTGAAACATACATTGTACTTAGTATGAATAAATGTGGCATGATATTTTTACTAGGGTGAAATAACAGTCATTTAGTTTTTCTATTTTTATGCTTTTTCTATAGTTTTCTGATAGTGTACAATCAAAATTTAAAAAGAAAAAAACTACATCTATAGTATGCCTTTATGAAAAATTGATTTTTAAAACAACAGTGACAAACTGGGATTTGTCAAGCTGTGCAAGCTAGAATAAATGTCTTTATAAAATAGTTTTGGGTTTTTTTTTCCTCAAATGACAGCAAAAGATATTTCAAATTAATTTACTGGTGATAATAAATCGCAATACACTAACTTAGCTATGCTCAACCAATCAGATTTCAGATCAAGAACTTTCCACTTTATAATATCATCTTCAGAAATGGAACCGTATCATAATGTCCTTGTCAAATATGAAAGTGAATAATACCTCTCAGTTACTTAAAGGCACCAGGTGCACAGGCAGAACTTTGACCTCTCACCTCCTGCTGTGTGATGTCCAGGATGCGCTCCAGGGTTAACTCCTCAAAGTACAGACGGTCACACTCATCAAAGTCCGTACTGACCGTCTCTGGGTTATGGTTCACCACCACTGTACGCTTGCCCATCTGTCTAAGGGCACGAATGCTTGACACCGCACACCAGTCAAACTCCACACTGCTGCCTGTGAGGGAAGAGAGCGAAACGCTGCCCTGACCCACTCTTGCACTAATTGCTCATTAAAACTAATCAAGATAATACATGAATGGGTTGGTGAAATGAAACTCAGAAGATGATTAGGTAAAAGACTTGAACTCACCAATGTGATACGGACCACAACCCACAATCATGATACCATGATCCTTAAAATCCAAGTCATGCTCCTGTTAGAAGGACAAACCAACATTGGGTTCATTCTCACACATATGCCACAAGCTCCAATCTTCAAAATAAATTCTAAAATTTTATTTTGTGTCACAAATGCCAACTTCCACAATGCTTTTCAAATTGTACTATTAAGATTTTATTTTTAGTATTTAGTTTTTTTTAATCTCCAGTTTCCTTTTTAGAATTTTTTTCCCTTTTCAACTCACATATTTATTAAATCCACCTTGTTTATGTATTGTGCATTTAGGTACTCTAATGGTTTATGAATACTGTATATCATGCTAATAAAGCTTTCACTCACTTTCTCTTGTGTACTAACATTACCGAGAAAAATACTGTGGAAAAGTCTAGACTAAAAACTGGACAAAATTTCTGATGTTTCAACCATCGAAGGCCCTACATAAAGGTTGGACAGAGTGTTTTACCTGACCATGGTAAGTGCAATACAAATAATTGGTGGCTGCAGGGTATTCAGCAGCAAGTGTGTCAATCTGAAAGTAAGCACAAGAAACATTTATCATGAAGCAAAGGTCATAATCATTAACAGATATTTCTTGCAATTGGTTCAAACCTGTTTGACCCAAGGTCTTATGTTCTGGTTGAGCCTGAGCACCCGAGATTCTTCCTCTGAGATGTTCAGAGCCTGGCCAACCTGTCGGTCTGAGAAACCATCCATCTTGGCCTTCAGAAGTAGATTTCTCGGCACAGTGGCACTGAGGGCAGAAAATGGATTAAGAACTCATCAAGACATACAGAATGCACATTACGGAATATGAACTACATATTTCTCTGTACTGCTTGGTTACATAGCATTTTCTAAGCTGTTTTTTTTTTATTTTTATTTATTTTTCAGTAAACACATGCAAAATCATTAGAGCAAAAATGTTTTTAAGATAAATAGCAAACTGTGAACCTTTGATCATCAGAAAGCTTCAGTGTACATGGAAGGAAAGAAATATCAAAAAAGAAAAAAATCCTGGCTAAATATGCTTAATACTTATTTTTAAATCAATGCAACATTTGAACAAAGATCAAAGAGAACTGGAATCAAAACTTGTGGATTTTTCTTCCTTAACATTCATGTTTTATAAGCTCTGTATGGACATAAAACAATTCAGGTGATTAAAACTCTTTGATCTATTCCCATGTAAAGAAAAATAAAAGCTGTATAGAGCAAGTCCTCAGTATATGTACTGGTCCAGGTTTAAATCTGACCATTGTTTATTAACATTCAACTTTACATTGTTTATTAGAAAAGAGCATTAAAACCAGCAGGAGTGTGAGACTGTGAAGTGTCAGTCGCGATGGACATAGAAAACCAGTCCTCGATATCCCACGCACCAAATGTCTTCACTCCATACTGTCCTTAAAGAGGTCAGCGCTTACCTGAAAGCAGTCTACTGTTCAAAAATCTGTAACTTAAAATTTTGCAGTGATGTACTAAAACGTTTGATGGTCAGGTGCTGTTCTGTCTATTAAAGGAATAGTTCACCCAAAAATGAAAATCAGAAAGCATCCTATGTATATAACTTTCTTCTTTCAGATGAACATGTAAACTGCATTTGTTTTTATTGTAAAATCCTAATTTTCGACTTTTAATTTGTTACCGCCGCTTAGTATTACTCTATCCTCGTCCATCTATTCTCTTCCGAGCTTACAATTTTTTTGAGTTATAATTTAAAAAAATATTAATATTTAGTTACAAAAACCCATCTATCTGCTTTAGAAGACATGTGTTAACCCCCTGAAGGTGTATAGGTTAGTTTTATGATGGGTATATGATTTAAGGGCATTCAAAATATTGGCCACCATCCAATATTTTTAAAACACCAACTGTACACCTAGGACGGCTTAGGGTGAGTAAATTATGGGGTATTTTTCTTTATCGTGTGAACTATACCTTTAATATCAGTGATGAGTGTCTAAATGATAATAGTTATTCCCTCACCTGTTATACTGACCCAGGAGCTGCTCCATCATAGTAATGTGCTTCAGTTTGTGCAGGAACCATTTGTCTATGGCAGTGAGGTCATGGATTTGATCAACAGTCACACCACTGTGAAGGGCCTTGAGAAACAAAACAATGAACATAACGACTCAAATCAGCATACGATACTATAAATGGCATGAGAATAAACAGGCTTTTCTAATAAATAATTGTGATCTACAAGAAATTGTTGGGTCATTGTTAAATGAGAAATAATGGCTCTTGATTGTTGGCTGTTAGCCTGTGGTGTCCCTTGAATACAGAGCAGAGCCCAATGAGCTGTAACTGGCTGTTGCCGTAGTGCTGTGGTGGTGGGGGGAGCTTCTGGCCAATCAGGAGACAGCACTTAATAGCCTGTCTGCTTAATAGGAGGCATAACCTGCTCTGAATGAAATGATGTGCCTGGAGACTAACATCAAACTCCAGTACTACAAGCGAGACCAACCTTGAGAGTTATTGATGTCTCATGTCTTGATAGGATTTGCCCTATTATTCCTTAATAAATCTGCCAACTTGAACGTGTTCATTTGACACTCGCGTGACACTTTTTTTTGGGGGGGGAGAAAAAGCAGGCTGTTTTGTCTTTAGGCAGACAGGTCATTTTCAATGAATGCCCATAAGATCACTAAGTAAATAAACACACAAAACATTGATTTAAATGCAAACAGAAAAATGCGACCAATAAGAATCAAGTATTTCATAAAGTAATTCTTCTAAAGTGGTTTTGCTATTTTCTTCATCAGTTTAATGCATATTTATAGTACTATAAAATTGTATCATTGTAGCTAAAACAGGACACGAGATTATATTACAAATTATATAAACTACCTATCAAAAGGTTTGGGTCAATACGTTTTTTTAATTGTCCTTTTAATCTTTTATGCTCACCAAGGCTGTATGTATTTGACTAAAACAGCAAAAACAGGGATATTTTGAAATAGTTACAAAGTTACATTTTAAATTGTCATTATATACTTCAAAATGTAATTTCTTTTTTGTAATGATAAAAACTTCTACGTGATAGAATATATACACCGTCTAACCTGGAAACAAAGGGTTGGGACAGATGTAAAAACTGCTGTCTCACTGATTCATAAATCATGAGCCTGAATTAAACATGGCTGTTATATTGATTTAAACACAATCAGAATACATCATGTAGACTCTAATGCACTTCTCTTAATGCTCTGGGTCAGACACCTGGGAGAGGGAGAAGATACGAGTACTTGAAGGCAGGGAGAGCTCTCGTTGAAGGTCTCTTTGCTCTGCCCAGGCTCTTTTTAGAGGCAGATGCGGTACAAAGCCGTCCACTGAGGGGTGGCACATACGCAAAGCCTTCTGTATGCTCTCCTCAAAGGTTCGGCCAACTGCCATGACCTGTGAGGGGAGGAAAACAAAAGGAAGGAGACAGAAGTCTTTCTATTTCCGTAAATCAACAGCACCGAATTAACTGTGACACTGACTTAAAATTGGCAGTGAAGAATCAAAATCATAATTTGGTCCTGGATTAGTTTTAATCTGTGTTAGAAAGAAGCAGTATTCAGTCGTCATGGCAACTCGCACCTCTCCAACACTCTTCATGGCACTGCCGATCTCCCGAGACATCCCGTGGAAACGGTCCAGATCCCAGCGAGGTATTTTGGTGACAATATAATCCAAACTGGGCTCAAAACAGGCCGTGGTCTGCTCTGACACTGCATTCTTTATGTCCGGCAATGGGATGCCAAGTGCTAGTTTAGCAGCTACAAATGCTAGCGGATACCTAGTGAGAAACAGTCAGAAATTAGCCATGTTATGATGAATTAAACTGTTATTGAATTGTTTTACTGAATTAAAAAAAAAAAAAAAAAAAAAAAAACCCCTCACGTGTCCCCTCCTGACTTTTATATTATCCATTTATAATCTCTATTCTCTTATATCAACCATTTAGCTAATTTGTGACTTGTATTTTTCCTAAATAGTTTAATAAACATCTAAGAAAGTGGAAAAATTATAAACTTAGCACTTAAATGAATCGTCTTATATAGAATTTCTTCAATTTTCCTCTTTAGATTTAGAAAAGACTAATAAATTGCCCTTAGCACAGTTTAAAGAACAACGCTTTCCAAAAAGCCCTCCATAATTTTCAGAGAAAAAAAATTGCCCCACAAGGTATTAAAACTATTTTTGCCTTTTCACACTGATCTTTTTATAAGACAACAAAATCTGTTCTGTTTATTCCACACAATGTGTTTGTCTTCTTCCAGAGCGTGTGGCATCAATTCTTTCAAAGGATATGGATTCATTTCACACTGAACAGACAGAGTGGTGGGTGGGTGTTTTTTAGAGTCTGGCTCTGAACATACACAGAACTTTGGCTGCAGTCAGTTCTCAATATTTTTGTGACGAAAAACGCAAAACCACCGACAGTGTGAAACTGACACCTTTAGCTGATCAAAGAGAAACGTCTGTTTTGCAGGTAAAACTCTAACCGAGCCAAAGAATTTACTCAAGCTGTACCAAACAGTGGTAAATGAACTCCAAAATAATGCTGTGAGATTCCTAAAGACTTAACTAAGCACCCATAATGCTTGCATGCCTGCTGTATACACAATGCTTAAAAAAATACTGACATACTATGAGCTCACCCTGTGGCTTTGGAAGCCAGTGCTGAGCTTCTGGAGAGGCGAGCGTTCACCTCAATGATACAGTACTCCAGAGAGGACGGATGCAGGGCATACTGGATGTTGCACTCTCCCA